>NC_048595.1:308143019-310543019 GCF_003668045.3 Cricetulus griseus | reverse complement strand
TAATGGAGATAATTAAGAACTATGTCTTTCCTCCCTTCCAAACTGTCAGACACACAATGGAGATCTAGCCACTGGCAGTCAAGAGAAGTTACACCGATAATCTGCCTCCGAATGCAAGCCCTCTGACGCCAGACCAGAGCAGACAGGGCATGCACTCTGCAGCCAGAGAGCAGGGACACCACAAGGGCAGGTCCAGCAATCAAGCTACTGGGCGAGGGGAAACAAACTCCCCAGAAGCCTCTACCAATGCTTCTTCTTTTCTCTCTGGTGCTGAAAGCCTGAATCATGTCAGTGTGTCTGCATGTCTGTGTGTCTGTCTGTTATCACATCTCTGAGGAAATGTCTACAGGGAATTCAAATAAAAACACAATACTATTTCACATCGTACGTTATGTAAATTTTACCTCCAGATCTCTGTGTGAGAAGTCACGAATTCAAACAAGTGGTTTTGCTATCACTTTGCGGGCTTTGTCATGTTAAAGAGAAAATGTGGTGCTAAAAATGTGACAACCAGTGTCACTTAATTGCTATGGTCTAGGTCATTTGAATTAGCTGCTGACTTCTGTATTGTCTAAGACAAACAAACCAAGAAAGAACTCAACTTAAAGCAGTCACTGCAGAAATAGACCGGGTGAGGCCCTAATCAAACTTCTGCTGATGTGTTTTCCTTAAGTACGAGGTAATAAACTTCTTTGCACAGACCGTAACTGAGGAAATGTCTGCCTGGGCATAAGGATGAAGACACATTCTCTCCACTTAGTGTGTTCTGCGGCTCATGGGTAACTTGCATCAGACACAAGTGAATGAAAGCTCTCAAATAAGCGATTTTATTCCTATCCATGATTGCAGACATTTACAAAACCATAACATCTGAGTTCACCTTAAAAAATAACTTATATAAAGCAGTGATATACACAGCACAAAATAGTTCAGGGAGGGGCTGGAGCAACCTTTAATAATTAAAATGTAAACGTGAAAAAAAGGATGGAATAAAAGTCCCTACTTACTTCTACTTAAGATGTCATGTGATAATATCTTACAATGTCCTGTGGGTCAATGCATGTATGCGTATATGTGCATATGGATCTGCATATACGATACATTCTCGTTCCCACACATATACATACACAGATGATTATTTGCAGTTCATTTTAGGGCAATTCTAATGTGCCACTCCGTACAGTTGTTTGAATCACATTTGGACCCGCTTTCTTCACAAAATAGGGGAGAGAGCAGGAGCTAAAGGGTTGGTTTGGTTGGCTGAGATTCCTTCAACTGTACACTGATGAGCAGTTTTCTTCCGTAGTAGTTCTGTGAAGGGCCGACTCCTGATGGTTTTCATAAGGAGACTTGGTAATGGATCACACACTCATGGTCATGCTTGGGGAGTACTACAAGGACAGAAGAATCCACTGGTTAACAGTGATCTTGCCACAGGGCAGTGTTTTTCAACTCGGTGCAGAAGGATAAATGGTGAATTTTAGTTTCTACGAACACTGATGCACACATCTTTAATCTCAGGAACATGAGGAACTTTGGCAAGAGGCATTTATTTATATGGCTTTTCTTAGTTGTGAAATTTTAAACTATTTCCTCTACCAAGTCTGATTCTTTCCCGGAACCTAGGTAATCATCCAGTCCCTCAGACACTCTGTCCAGCCAGATGAGGACTTTGTAGACACTTGTAGCAATCTGGGCAACTTTAGTCCAAGGATGGATCATGGGGAAGCGAGTCTGAGAACTAGCTTTTGCTATATATAGCCAAGTGAGTGGGGACTTCTCTGTGTTCTGCCTTCAGTCTTCTCTCCTCTCTAACAGCCTTTCTGATAGTACCCAGGAGTTTGGGGAGGATTAAACACAATCCTTAAGCTCCAGAGTTGATTAGACACATACTCAGTACAGGAACAGTGTCAGGGAACACAGCAATTGCTGCTCTGCAGAGTCTCATGGGCATACCTGATGCTCCAGTGTGCATTAGCATAGAGCCCTGCCCCCAATCAATCCTCTGCATGAAACAACAGGGACTCAGCTTTATGGTATGATGAGGCTGACACGTGACAAAGGGTGAGGCTTTGGAAATTTAGAACATTACTTGATTTCAATTTGCTTAAATGTGAATCACAACATGCAGCTAGAGGCCGCCATCATGGATGGACTGCTCTGGATCTTCTGAGTGGAGACAAGCACCTTTGGTGAATGGTAGGGGTCTACATAAGAAAATGGTTTCAAAACTAAGATAAAAATGTAGACCTTGGAATATTTTAATGTTTGATGGAAAACCTGGAAAAACTAATTCAAAGGGCGATTTCTTTCAATATTCTACTAAATGATTGTGTCTCAGGATGAGAGATGGGTAAAGTCCAAAGGATGGACTCTACCAAACGGTTGGTTCCACACTGCAGAATCCAATAAGTAGCAGTAGCTAAAGCAGCTATGTGGGCAGTGGGATCATGCCTTTTAAAAAGTTGGTAGAACAGGGACAAAGTGGAAAGAATCCCAAGCTAGCTTTGGTGAACTGCAGGCATGAGCTGAGGTTCATTCAAACTGAAGTGAGAGGAGGTCCCACGTGAGTGAGCATATGCATGACAGGGGCTCTGTCCTCTGAACCACAAATCATTAGGGTGTAAATTCCAAAATGCATTGTTCTGAGTAAATGTAGAGAATGAGGTAGAGGAGGAGGCTGATAAAAGAGTGGCTCGACCAAGAAGGGAGGGCTGTTAATTCTTTGAACATTGGTCACACCAAGCAGAATCTATTTGTCACTGAATAGCTTTGAGTTTTGTATTGGTACAAGGAAGGTAAGTTACCTAAATAGTTTAACTGACTCCTATTGGGCAATCAAAAGGAAGGGAAAAAGGAAATGATGTAATTGTCTTACATAATAATATCAAAGACAAAAAAAATTAAAAATCCATTGTAACTCAGAAAAAAAGAAAGCAAGATGAAAATACAAGTCAAAACCAAATCAATGCCCCATTTGCCATCATACACAAGGAATGCTTGGAACCATTGTATGCTGAAATGGAAACACACCCAATTCCATGGCAATGTGACATTATAAAGTTCCACATCACCAGCAACTTCAGCATGCTGCAATTTACCCACAGCTTATGATTAAGTATAGTCACATAATATATTATAACTATATATAGTTACATAAAAACTATAGAGTATAGGTATATTCAGAGACAAGGACAAGCAATAAAAAAGGACAAAGATGCATCTCTACAGAAAAAATGGCCACAAAGAAATTTAACCCATATTTTTCATGGTTCTTGGAGCTGCCATAAGAATTGGGAATGTACTTAGTTGGTTCAATGGAACCTGTGATGATGGAACATTCTACTCCATCCTAGCGAGTACAACAGGTTCCATACACATGTGGCTTCCAAGTTCTTGGAATGTAGCTACTGAAAATTCAGAAGTGAAAATGTCCACATTTAACTTTAAACAAATATTTAAATTGCATGACCAGATAAGGGCTCTTCTGAGAGTTGCTATGTCAGAGACCTAAAGCAGCAGGTAAGTGACCTAAAGCAAGGCAGGATGGTTTCCTGCAGAGTGTCACAGGAAACCTTCCCACTGAAAGGAGGGCCTAGGCAATCTGGATTTAAGATGTTCTAGAATCCTTTCTTACTAAGTATCAGCCCAGCTCATTCATATACCACATAATATTAGGGAAGATGATAAAATACTTTTCATTCTAATATATACTACCCAGTGATGTACATGTTCTGTTGTCAAGAATTTTATTAGTTGCTATTATCCCTTAACACTAGTAGTTGTTAAAAATGTGGTAGGTCACAGATCTTGAGAAAAATCTTACAGAAAAACTAAATGTTGTTAATATAATGGGAAATCAGAAGAAGTTGCTTCACCCATAACAGTAACTTAGGGGAAAAAATTAGGTGCAGGGATACTGGGGTCAGGGTCAGTCAGAAAGGACTGAAGCATCAGCTCCAAGAAATAAAACTCAGAGAGTTTACAGGAATCTAATAAAGTGTAATACATTTATCTGAGTAATACACGCAACTACAGAATGACATGTTATCATCTCTGGCACAGAACAATAGGATGCACTGGTGCTGGGCATCCCTAGGCCACATGTCACATGTTCCTGGAAGGCTGAGGACTGCTCACTGTCAGTTTCTATTACTGAAACTATTTCAAGAAAATGAGACTAAGGGAAATGATAAAATTCTAGGAACGTGCCCAGAAAATAGTCCAAGCAAAAAGGACTATTTCCATGGATCCCATTCTTTGGAGTACTGAAGAGGTGGTTTACATTTTCCCAGAAGAAAGGAAGAGTGGGAGTTAAATGGACTGCCATGTTGAAAGGCACGCGCTATTCCTGGTGTCCTGTGCTGACTCATCTCAGCTGTTACACTAACATACGATGAGCCACTGTGATGTCTGCACCACAATGCTGTGATATCAGAATGTACTGTTCAGAACTACTAAGCAAGCCTTCTTCTCCTCAGAGAATAAAATGGCCCTTTAGCTACGGACAGCACTTTTGTTTGACTTAGGGGAAAAAGTAAACCAAAAGCTATGATTTTAAACATATGCCAATTTATCTGTTTTGTAAAGTCTATTTCAAGATAGCATGTCCTAGTGTGAACTTGCGGAGTCTCCTCTTTCTTATCACCCAACTAGTACTCCACAGAATCTGTTAGATGCAGTCATTAGATCTCCCAAAGGACACTTTAGATCATACCTCGTTCAAGTCTTGCTTTCTATAAATATTTTGTTTTCTTAAGAGAAACAGAGAATAGTTCTGCTCCTCTGAATATAACATGAAATAACTCAATGCTTGTGTTACTACCTAAGAAACTCAGGTTTATGTAGTTTCTCAAAAATGCAGAAGTAGACGATGGAAAGGAGAGGTGGGAAGTCTGTCTACCAGCTTGTCACTGTTCAGTACCGTGATTCTAGTAACATACCCACTCATCTGAGTATAGACAGACATCATGTGTAAACATTTTTCCAAATTAATGCAACAAATTAATCCAACTGCTTTCTTCTTTTGAAGCATTTTTGTATCTGCACCATCAAAACAAAACATTTACAGTATGTGAACACTAGGGAGCAGCTTTGTTTCTTGAAAGAAGGAGCCCTGTTATGTTCATCTTGCTCTGCCAAGCATGTCTGCAGTAATTGCTCTGTGTATTTAGGCATTTTTGTCTTGATATAATTAAATGAAGTAGTATGTAAGGAGAGTGAAATAATATCTAGTTTACAGAAAGCACGAAGCAGGATAATATCTTGTATACTGTAGGCACTAAGCAGTTGTTCGTTCTCTCTGGACTCTTGTTTTATTTTTTCCTTAGGGAAAGGTGACAAATCCTTGAAGGGCAGACCACTCAAATACACATACTTTTCAGAGTTACATGCCTTCAAATCGAGTCTTTGAACACTTGTTTACTGGGATTTTTGAATTAACTAAATAGTTCTGCATCTTCTTGGCTACATCTGAAGTTACACCAAGCTTTGCCACTTCGTTGAATCCCACATTTGTCAGCAGAGAACCTCTCTCCTTCCACTGCTCTGTCTTTTTTAAAAATATAAACAAAAGCCGGGCGATGGTGGCACATGCTTTTAATCCCAGCACTCGGGAGGCAAAGGCAGAGGCAGAGGCAGAGGCAGGCGGATCTCTGTGAGTTCGAGGCCAGCCTGGTCTCCAGAATGAGTATCAGGATAGGCTCCAAAGTTACACAGAAAAACTCTGTCTCGAAAAAACAACAACAACAAAAAAATTAAAAAAATAAACAAAAATGTGTGACAACATTCACATCCATGCAGCACCAGGCACACTCAGTGGGTTTCAAAACAGAGCACTGGTGGGGAAGAGTGGGGATGGGGCTAAGCCAGGAGGATCTCTGTGAGTTCGAGGCCAGCCTGGTCTACATAGCAGTTTACAGGCAGAACTATACAGAGAGGACCTGTCTCAAATAAACAAACACTAACCACATTCATTCAACAGATCTTGTGTTTAATAAATTGTAAAAAAAAAATGTGCACATCAAAGAACTGTTTTAAAATGCATTTCTTGAGCTCCCCCTTGTTCAGGTCAGATGGAGGGCATTACCCACCCTGGGGAGCAGAAGAGAGATGGGGTGGAGTGGGGCTGGTGGGGGTTGGGGAGGAGGAGAGGGAGAGGGAAAGGAAGAGGGAGAAGGGATTGATATGTGAAGCAGGCTTGTTCCTAATTTGAACTAAGAAAAAAATAATTTCTTGGGAAAAAAAATAAAATGCATGTCTTTACAGTTTATTACCAGCAAGTGCTTGATTTGTAAGTCTGTTTTATACCTATATGCCTAGGGTTGTGTAAATATTACAGGTTTCAAGTGGAACATTTAAGAGACCCATAATAACCAGCTTCTGAGGCAGACTTTCCCCAGATCAACAGTTGTTTAGATTCTGAGGAGTGAGGCCACACAATGCTAACTTTTTGTAAGCCTCTTATGTCACCAAACACACTATCTTCTAGTTTGGCCAAATTTGTTGAAATAACAAGACTGTGTATTCTTGAATGGAGTGGTATTCTATTACATACATTCTCTGTTTTTAATCCATTCACAGTAGGTTTCATTCCTTCACTGTTGTTAGTGTATTAGAGAAATACACTATAATACACCATCATGTATACTACTGTATTAGTCTGACATATGATCTAGTCATGTAAACATCTGTTAGTAGAATTGTACACTTAAGGACAGGTATGCTATCCTCCTTACTTTAGAATACTTTGTTTCTTACTCTGAAACTTTGCAAACAGTACAATAAATGAACTGAACTGACTTACCATATACCTCATATTAAATTACATTATGTTACTGCTGGAAGAATTAAACAAAAGGGAATAAATGTCTCTGATTAGAGAAAGTGAGCATTGAAAATGACCGATTTGTTCATATTTTTGAGGTTAAACCAGTGACCAAGGTTCTTAAAAAATAATTCCTGTAGTCTCATATGTGACTGAAACCATGTGGTGCCGCCTGCTTTTTCCTGCTCACTCCCTGACATCTAAGCTTTCTCACATAATTTATCTATATTCTTTGTCTTCACCAGTCATAGAAATAAAGCAAACTAGCAGAAAGAAAACTTTCATAGTCTAAACTCAGAAGCAGCTTTGTTTCTAGTGTAGGTTGTAGGTTGAGACCAAGAAGCAAAAAAATCCACAAACATCCACTCGTGGGCTCCACGTGGGACACTGTCAGGCTGCACTAAAGTAGACTGCTGTTAGCCCAGGCTTAAACTGCAGGTGGTGGGAGCTCTGGAAAAGGCTGAGTTGGGAAGCATGGTAGCAGGAACTGCCTGCACCCTCCCATGGACTGACAGGCCCACTTGTGTGGGGCATGGGTCATATGCTGATAACACTCCCCTGGGCTCTTTGACATTTTGTTCTATAATCCAGCTCAGTGGCCCCAGCAGAGAGCAACCCTAATGATCACTCACTTAAAAAACATTGCATTACATAGTAACTCTTTGAGAAAGGCACCATCTTGTCTCTTGCATACTGTCTTGGCATACATAAGTGCTTAGGAACTGTTCGCTAAATAAATAAATGAACTGTTTAGCTTCACTTTTTGTCCTGTCCACATCTATGAAGATAACCTATAACCCTATAATAGCAATTTAAAAATGCCACAGTTTCAAGCTCAGGCTGACAGACCACTAAGGTGACCTTCACTGCAGCAAAGCCTAATGTGTGAAGTCACAATACATGTAGATTATTGTCATACTCTTACCATGACAAAATCAAGAACAGATCTTATGTTGCACCTATTCATTTTGCTAGAAGGTAGGACATGCGAATGAGGCAAGCTGCTTTCTGTTTGATCATGGCATGGGCGTTCTCCATAAGAAAACTAGGATGATGGTTTTGCACATATATACAAAGGTCACTCACAGAACCCTTTTTCATAAAACTGCACTTGAAGATTTCTTCTGACTTTTAGAAAATCAACATATTGAACACTTGGTAAACATCAATGATAACAACTGTGAGCATTTATACTGAGAGGAGAGCTTAAGACTATTAGAGCATAATAACACAGTCAAGTGAATACTTACACTCTCACTCTGAAAAGGGTTTAAGAAATTTCCCCCCATTTCACCGTCATCCCTTGGGGTGCCCGGCTGGTTACTCAGGCTCATATTATTGGGAGAATTCTGTAAACAAGATTGAGAAAAGAAGTCATTGTTGAAGGTTTTCATTTCCCTCCTGCATTGCAGTGCTTCAAACACAGAATTACAGTGGCAATGGCGGCAGCAGGGACAGTACTGTCCTCTCAGGACAAAGCAGATAGGATGCTCACTGGCTTCTTCCTCATCCTCTCCCTCACACACTGTACCAGAACAAGTGTTAATGCTTTTGCAAATGAAATTTTGAGGACAAGTAAAACCTCAAATAATCTATGATAACTATTTTCTTACTCCCAGAATCAATGTTTAATCAATTTCTCATCCTCAGTTTATAGTTTCTAGAGTTCTAGAGTAAACAAACAACAAACAAACAAAACAAAACAACAATAACAAACAACCCCTCAACTTTCCAAGCAGGAGGCTGATGAAGAGAGTCTGCCCATGGAAAAGGCATGATAGAGGCTAACTCCCTTAGTAATTTTACTAACTAAACTTTGAAAGGTCACTGCTTTAACAGACATTTCCCTTGAATTCTTTGTGCACTTTGGAGATAATACTATTTCAATTATTTTTATGTGAGTCATAAGGAAGAAAGAAGATCACTACTGAGAAAAATGCCTTGGGAGGAGAGAGGGATTAGCATTCCACTGAAGAAAGTGCTACCCTTAGTTTACAAACATCCAGTTCCTATGGATGTTTCTTGGAGACAAAACAGATGCTATTAGCAATCAACATGAAGTTAGCAGCACCTTTTGTAAAACCCTGCTTAAGTTTGTTCATCTTATCTTTACAGGGTATTTTGAACTATCTGGAAGTCCACACCAATAGGAAACACAGAATGGCACATACATCATGTTTATACTGCCCTGCAATGGTGATTGAAGGATGCCTTTCAAGTTACAATTTACTAAACTGAATGTTTAGTTTAAAACATTCAGGACCAAACACTTTGTTTTTTGAAATGGAAAATATATATATATTTGCCCTAAACCATATAGCTTATATTCCAGTTTGGAATTTTGTTTTTAAAGAAAATTATTACAGTAAATCCTATTGCAAACACCAAGTTTTATGAATGTGTTCCTAAAAGGACTTTTGAGAATATGGCCTTTTTAGAATATGGCTAGCCTGTAAAGCAGAGCAGGCAGATGAGCTGGTGAAAATGCAGCTCCTATTTTGTCCCAGTGTGCCCCTGCAGGGAGGATGAGAGCAAGGATCCTCTGAAGTCCATAGGAGTTCTATATGCCAAGGGCTCAGAACCACACTTCCATAGCAGAAAAAGAATTCTACCATTTCTGGTAAATTTTTCCTCCAAGAATAAAGAAAGGCAACTGCACATAAAGTAACCTGACAACTTCATTCCCTTGGAAATTTTTACTAGATGCATGATTTTAGATTCATTAATTATTAGAGATGCTAATTAAATAATAAATTGTGCTTTGAAAACAGGAATGATAATGCTAATTGTGGTGGTTTGAATGAATAGGCTCATACATTTTAATACTTGGTCCCCTGTTGGTGGAATGGTTTTTAAAGGATGAGGAGGTGTGGCCTTTTAGGAGGAGGAGATGCATCACCAGAGGTGGGCTTTAAGCCCATGCCAGCTACTGCTCTAGTGCTATGCCTGCTTGCCTGCTGCCATGCTCCCACCACAGCATGATCATGTACTCTATCCCTTTGGAACAATAGGCCCCAAATTAAATACTTTCTTCTATAAGTTGCCTTGGTCATGGTGACCATCAAAACACTGATCTATTTCAACAAAGAAAACCAAACTTTGTGTGAGGATTTTCACTGCACATTTGGGGTGATTTAGATCTGGGCTGTACTTTTTCATATATCATGTTTTATTCTAAAAGTTTATCTAACTACAAGTCTGATTCCTGACTCAAAGTGTTGGGTTTTCTTTTTAAATCAGTTAGTTAATTAGTATTTTTAGTGCTGGTATTTGAATCTATGGGCTTGTATATGCTAGGTAAATGTTTTACCACATAGCTACACTTCTAGACCCCAAGGTTTGATAATATTTAGAATTAAAATAACACTGAATTTTTAAATGAACAACACTTCCATGCTACTATTTCCATTTTCCATGCAATCTTTTCATGGCATGGTAGCTCAAACTCATGCTTTCTAATGGGGTGGGGGTATGTAAGTAAGTTAAAGGGAATTTTAAAAGAATACAACATAAATCAAGGCAGTACTAGATCTTTGAAACACATCTTCTAGTCAATGGATATGTTTGAAAACATTTAAATTATAAGAACAGAATATGTTGTTTCATTTCTATCTGAAGTATTCTCTAAGGAAGGCTGTGAAATGACCTTCTCTAAGGAAGAACTGTGAAGTTCTTCAATGTGGAGGATTAAAGAAACTGCGCCCAGGATCACCTGACACCTGAGACTATCAAGGCTGTAATGAATACAGCTGGCAAGGAACTGTGTGTGGTTCCTTTCGCTATGGCTATAGCTGTGAGCAGTGTCTCCAGCAGAATTCATCACTGAGGCATGAGTACCATACAGAAAAGGTACTTTAGTGACCAGAAAGGCACGATTGCATTAGCACACACTTCGGAAACAGGGAGCACCACAGAAAGAACTCAGGAAAGGATTGTTTTTAGCTGTTTTTATCATCTTGGTGACATTTTTTATTTCAGTGGATGGGTATTTTGTGTATTTCTACTCTAAGATTTAGCTTTAAAATTCAGATCTTACTGATCCCATATTCAAGGGATTCTATTACATTCCCACCCCTTCTCCAAGTTGGAAAGGAATGCACATTAAGCACATAAAAGATGCCACACATAGCCGGGTGGTTGTGGTGCACTTGGGAGGCAGAGGCAGGAGGATCTCTCTGAGTTTCAGGCCAGCCTGGTTTACAAAGAGAGTTCCAGGATGGTGATGGCTGTTACACAGAGAACCCTGTCTCAAAAAAACCAAAAACAACAAAACAAAAACAAACAAACAAAAAACCTATCACACACGAAATTCCTTTGGCTAAATGTTTACCTTTCTTAAACTTTGTAGTCTCCACTCTACTTAATTTTTAAAAATTTATTATTATTATTATTATTATTATTATTATTATTATTATTGTGTATATGTTCGTGTAAATTCATTTGTGCATGTGTGTGTGCTATGGACATGTGTGGGGCTGGGCATGTGTGTGTGGACATGTGTATGTGCTATGGCAGGCAGGGGTCAGACACAACTTCAAGGAGTCACATCATTCCACCTTTACTTGAGTTCTGGGGGGGGGTCAAATTCAGATTTCTGGACTCACACTGCAAGTGCCTTTACCTCTTGAGTAATTTTCCTGTCCAGTCTTCAGTTTTTATCTTGTATGTTTTCTTCAATTCCTCTCTTAATTAGAAAGTTATTCTTTCATCTATCCTCTAACACATGACCCAAATTTTTAAAAAACTTTCTCCAGTTTAGTCTGCTCAGTTACACAAAGCTTCTTACATTTGTTTATCTTTGGAGATAGAGCCCAGTATGCTCCCTTGGCACCTTGTTCTTTACTGAATGAAAGAACTCCGTGTGAGGAGAAACCACGTGAGGACAGAGAAATGATGTTTGTTTCCACAGAGGTCTTGTTTTTTCCTTCCCACACAACACATAGTCAACTAATGTTTAGGCATTAAGCAAGAGAACTAGCAGTTCATTAAGCAAGTTACTAGCATTGGACAATGTAAAAGCTAGTATTTAATTCATCATTGTAATTCTATTTAAAAACATTTAAAGTGCTTTATAAATTATAAAGTCCTTATTCCTATAGAATTTTGTTTATGTGTTTAGTATAAAAGATTATAGTTTATTAATGAAAGTTTCAGGAAGATGGTCCTATAACAATTAAGACATTCCAAGTTTTATGTTCAGAACCATCTCTAAGTGCAAGAATACATTCCTTAAATATGACCTTAAAGTTTCACTGCTAACTAAGGAGAGTTCATCTAGCTCTCATCATAGGCAGGTCCTCACATCTGAAAGGGCACCTCTCACATAGACAGCTATAATAAAATCACACAGGGCCTGTTGCTCTGAAAACAGACTTTGTGAATATCATTTTCCACAGAGGTAAGTTAGTACTTGACATGAATAAATGTTATTCTAGAATACTTCTCTGTCTCCAAACACCTTCATCCAAGTATCCATAGACCTTGTATGGCAACTAGACACTCCAGGTGTAGTGTCAGAGCTGCAGTTTACAATGTTTTAGGGCCTAAAGTCTTATTGTAAACTGTTTTACAGTTCAGTTAATTTTACTTTTTTGTGGTGCCAGGAATTTTCTATTATTATACAAATGTAGGTGGAGTTAAAAGCACAGCTGTCCTCTAATGAATCTCTACTTACTGATATAAAGCAGACTTTGAAGGGAGCAGTTTTAGTGTTAGCTAAGCATAGTTTTCATCAAATGTTTTAAATATAGTTAACTTTCAGAGAACTACTTTAATTTCATTATGACCTAGGTAGTATTTTGATGTTATTTTTTAAAAAATTTATGTAAAGCATTTTAGCAAAATATTAATTTTAGATACTCAAATTATTGAAGGAGAAAAATGCAACATTTATTTCTACAAGTATTAATATTATTTTCTTCTAATTACTTCCCTACCTTTTTGAGAACTAGAAAAATGACTGCACATGACAACACCATCTAATGAAGGCTTTAAAGACCAAGGGAACATACAGATACATACATATGTGATGTTCTTAAAACCATATATGGCCAACTTCTCAGATGTATCTAATGTCACACTGCTATAGATACTTTACAAACTTCTACAGCTTTTCAAAAGATCATCTAAACTGTCAGTCCAGCTCACTATGTAGCATCAGAACATGATGAAGTGGGTTATCATATTTTCCTTTCTTAAGATTACATATGTTCATATTTTATTGCTGAATGATAAAATTTTTATTGAAGAATAATATTCATAAAGCTCATTTAGTAACATTAGAGTTCCATGTGGAATAAAATGGAGATAAAAACAGAATACACATTTCTCACCTTGGAAATACTGTCCATATCTCCTGAGCCTGGAGAAAAATGTGAAAAGATAGGCATCATTAAGTAAGACAGCATTATGAATGGAAACTCCTGAAGGTGAGTGAGCTAGTAACAGCACAGAACTTTGCTTCTGCCCCCATCACCTGTATCTGAACATTAGGAATGGTCATGGCTACAGTCCCCTTGGGGGACCACTAGGGAGTTCATCTACATGTACAGATCTGTATCTTCTACTTCCCATCACTTGCATCCTAATGGCAGGAGCAGTCATGGCTACAGACCCCTTGGGAACCATTAGGGAGATCATCTATGTGTACAGCTCTATACCTTTTAATGAAAATGATGTTGCAAATCTGATAAAATTTAAAATAGACATTTCTAAGAATATCTGACAATATTCTGAACCATATTTTACTACAATATTCAAGAGTATTTTACTAATATTAAAAATAGCACCCAACATACACAATAGAAACTAAACATATCATCAAGATATACTACATCTTAATTTTGGTTTTTGAGAGACATAGGTGATGGAATTATACACTAAGTAACTAGCAATAACATAACTTTATCACAGTATCAGTTTTATTTTGAACTAGTTACTCTCCACAATTAATCTTAGTGCAAAATATTATAACATTTTAATAGCAGCATTTACTGGACAGCAAAAATAAAGGCTTAGCATGACTTGCTTTTGAGGAAAAGTATACAACAGTTACACATGGAATGCACACATGCTGTACTGTTACTTGTGAATATGTAATGTTCACTACAGAAAGGAACTAGTTGTCAGCCATTGAGAAACTTGTCTGGAAGCTCATTCTAGTGGTACTGTAACCAAAAGCCTTCTATGACCAACCCCCTCTCTTTTGACTAATTCTCCAACTTGACAGATTGAGAAAACTCAAATTCTATAACAGTACTGGAAACTGAACACTATATGATGATGTGTACATTTCTCAGTGGTGTCCACTATGCCAGCCAGTAATGTGTGTGCCTGCTGTAGACCTGGTATGTGGCAATGTGCCTGAGGACTTGAATACTAAATTCTCTCTATCCTTAAATTAAATAATTACACATGACTATTGGCTGCAATCATCAGACACTTCATGCCAACCAAAATACAATGAATCAAAACTTTGGAATGTACAAAAAAATGGGTCCTTAAAAAGCACAAAAGTCTATTAATGCATTGGAGATAATTTTGGAATCACTTAACAGACATTCAGGAATCTAGGGATATGTTTTTGACCTTGAGAGTATGGAATCCTAGATAAGCTGGACTGTATGAGCATGGTCTGTCCAATGTAAGTGAAAGGCTCCTCTACAAGCCTTGGCACCACTGCCTGCGTGCAGATGACCCTATGGCCACAAGCACATTGGTTCTTATATGTCTACCCATGGGCGTGGTGTGCTGAGAGACACAATCACTTTTGCTTTACTTTTCTCTATGTCTCATCATTGTGAGTATTTTTTTTACCCTACAGACACTTGGTGTCATCTGCTACGAAAGTGCCATACGTGAAGCACACTGTTAACCACTGCTGTACTTGAGCTCAGCTTTCTCCTAAGGCAGGTGCACAGCATGGTCTCATAATGGAATTATTAACATTATTAGAGCATGGTTACTAATTTTATTTGAAATGTGCAAACATTAAAATACATGACAAAATTAAAGAATTATTACAAGACCTGGTTTCTCTGATATTATGTTCACAGACTGGAGACAAAAACACCTGTGGAAAGGGCAGAGGCACCCTCTGGGTTAGGCAGCATGGCACATGCTCAGTGGAACAGTCTCCTTTGGCCACAAGACACTTACGATGTCACAGACCAGCATCAATACTCGTGGGGCAATCTGAACAGAACCAACCTCACACCCCTAACTTTCAAATGCTCTCCAGTTTACACCCAATATACTATAGATCACTTGACCACTCAAGTATCTGCACATGGAAGGGCTGTGCAGACCATAATGCCCACATAGAACTAATGTTTTATTTTTAATTTATCCCATAAATCTAATGTAAAAGCCTTACCTAAAGAGCCATTCATGTGATGGGACTCCATTCCTCCTAATCCACCCATGGGACCATCTGATGCAGGGCCCATTGGAAACTGTTTTAAAAATAAAGAAGGTGATTGTGATCATATGGAAAATGATTTTATTTCACATTACTTATTAACATTAGAGATTGCCCAGGTTTATTTTCAGGTGTAGAGACTTCTCAGAGTCTCAAGGTGGTGGACTTTGTAACTGTCTGTCCCACCTCTCCCATCTCTATGTTCTGGATGCTCTGGCTAATCCTACTTTCTGTCTATTTTCTTTTCTCCTCCACATACGCTCAACTGGAAAGCATGGACATTCCATGTAAATGTGAAGATTACCATTCTCTCCTTGATGGTGACAAATTTCCTCTGATATGCCCAAGGTAGTTCTTAAGAACCTGCTGCTGCTATTGGTTCATTAGGAAGGTTATTTCTGTTGAATCATGATACCAGTAGCAATACTTCCTTAGTACGCAATATATCACTGTTTGAATGGGTACAGGGAATGATTTCATCTTGCAGGTTAAAATTTAGTTACTTAGGGACAGCTGAACCTTGTTAACTCTTCTTAGTTACCTGTGCTATGTCAGCATAAAGCAGACATTTTGCAGCAGCTCTACTCACATCTTTAAAGCATCAGGATTGGTTCTATCAGGTAAAATCTTAGCAGTAGCTGTGAACAGACACGCTGGTCTGTGCCCTTCCACCTCCTCCTCACTCCTCTAGAATGCTTCTGTGCCCTAGCTGAAGGCAAGCATCATTATCTTAGGTTTGGAGGTAAGTACCTATCGAAGTCAGCATTTTCTCTTAAATGTTTTCAAGCTCAGGTCATATTCCAACACATACAACTTGCAGCATTGACTATAGTGTGTGCAGAGAGAGTGGTGATGGTTAAGAATCACACTAGCTTTCAGGGCCACAGAAAGGAAAGGGGAGGTATTACAATTAAAGTCTCTTTATTCAAGAAGACACCAGGGCAAAGCACAGGCCAGAGCTAGGTTATAGAACCCAGCAAGCTTGGCTAGAACAAAAGGGCCCGGGTCCCCACGTGCAGCCCTTTAAGAAGCTCCCTTACGTCACCCCGGCTTTCCTTCACCACGACCTTATGGGCGAGTCCCGGGTCCACCTGGTACCTGTCCCAGGACTATTGGGCGGGGCTAGGGTGTCTCCCTACAGGGAGGAGAAAGGAAAAAGGAAAGGAAGGAGAAAGGGAGGAAAGAAGACAGGCAGGCAGGCTGGGTGGCTTAGTGGGAAAACTGTTTAGACAAGCCTGAATGTCACTAGCTCACACACATTCCCAGGTTGCTGCTTATGAGTGAGTCAGAAAGATGGCTCAGCAGGTAAAGAGGCTTGCCACCAAAAACCTGAGTTCAATCCACAGGTTTCACACAGCAGATGGAGAGAACAGTCTACTTCAATTGTTTTCTAATCTCCACATGTATGCCACAGCACATTTACCAGCACGTGTGTGTGTGTGTGTGTGTGTGTGTGTGTGTGTGTGTGTGAGAGAGAGAGAGAGAGAGAGAGAGAGAGAGAGAGAGAGTGTCTGAGTGTGTATGTGTGTGTGTGTAACTGTGAGCATGAGTATGTGTCAGCATGTGTGTGAGTGCACACACGCGCGCACACACACACACACACCTGAAAAGTAGAGAGGACTGCATGGAACCTTACTCAGCTTTTAACAAGGGTGCAGTTTAGCTGGGCTGGGAATTTAGACCTCATTGTAAGCCCAAGCAAGAGCCTGTGGGCATGCTGTGCTCTGCTCTTTTCATGCCTCTGCAACTTTAAAGGGTGTTGACGGTTTTAGAAGACTTTGAGACTAAATGCATGTAGGTTTTAATTAGCTTAATGCACAGTAAATGTATTTTCTGACTTTTTTCAATTTTAGCTACCCTATGTACTTATGTATAAGCATAACATTTATTTTTACATGGAATATTACTGTATTATAGTACAAATTTAAAACTCATTTACATTAGGTCTGTTAGGCCCAGGAGGTACTGCATTCATTAAAGTATACATGTTGTCTCCAGAATTGGTTGAATCTGAAACAAAACATCACTTTATTAATATCTCTACAAAAGCCTTCACAAAATAACCAAAGATGATCTTGGCATACATAGAAATTGATAGCTAGATAGATACACAGCTGATATAGTCATTACTAGTGTTTGGAAACAATACCCGGCAGTCCTTTTCTGACCCAAACTATACTGTTCTAAGGTCATAAATTAGGACCATGATGAAAGGTATAAACCCGTCAGTAATTCAGGTCAACTGAATATTAAGACCCCCCCACACACAAATTATAGAGTATTTCATAAAACATGGATTACTTTTTACTCCATAAGCAATGATGAGTATATATACATCAGACAATTATGAAAGTTCAAATTCAGTAACTTTTCAATTTTTAGGATTTTCTTAGAATTCCTATAGGAAAAAACTGAATTTCAGGATGAAACTGGTAGAATCTACTGACTTAATTTCAAATGTGAGATTACAACAAGACTAGAAAAAGAAACCATCTTTCTTGAAGAAAGAGCCAGATGCTTCAATCATTTTTTTTCCTTTCCAGAGATAGTCTCGTCTTATGACGGCGGCTGGCCTGGAACTCACATAGTAACCCAGGCTGGCCTTGAATTCACAGCAATCTTCCTGTCTCAGTTTCCCCAGTACTCATTCACTACCCATGGCTTTCAGCAACTTTTTGATAATTTTCTTTAGTCCTTTTATTAAAATAACTGCAGTGTATTATCTATAAATACATTTAAGATTTTATACTATTCTAAAACTTATACTTCATGGAGCCTAGATAATTCTAGTTAAATCTCCACATATATTTTTATGAATTAAAATTCAGACTGAAAGCTAATTATTTTACATTGAGGAAATATTAGTGATGAAATGCAGTTTTCTATTTTCTTACAATTACAAAGTTTACTTAGATGTATTACAATAGATCTTTATTTTGAAAACGATGAAGTGTTTGGGGAAATAACATGCTTTCTCATGGTAGTGACCATAAGGAGAGATATGATTACTTCTGCCACTTGTGTGACTACTTACTAAACATTAGTTAGCCTGTGATTTTAGTGTGTATTATTTATTGGTCATTTATCAACAGTGATATATGAATGTCAGTAATAGATTTTACCTTTTTGTTGTTGTTGTTTTTGTTTTGCGACAAGGTCTCACTATGTATCCTTGACTGTCCTGGAACTCACTCTTGTAGACCAGGCTGGCCTTAAACTCACAGAGATCCACCTGCCTCTGCCTCTGCCTCCTGAGTGCTGGGATTAAAGGTGTGCGCTGCTATGACTGAGTAGATATTACTAGATTTATTCTAAAAGAATAAATACCTCATAGTATTGAATGAGCCAGAATGCTTCCCCTCAGGATGACCTCTGTTTCTGAATTCTAAGTGAGATCCCAACCTATTTTTATGGCTATGAATTTTTCATGTCCTCACCTATGAAGTATTTCTGTCATGTAAGGTTACTTATTCCTTCCTGCCTATCGCCAGCCTTGCCTGTCTTCACATTTTCATTCCTTCTCCTGCCTAGCATCTCCTCACCAGCCCCACCTACTGCAGTTTTGGTCACCATATGAGTTTTCCCTGAGGTTTCTGAGTGAAACCTCAATGCAGTGAGCCTTGTATCTGCTCTTTTGCTCACACCTGGCTATCAAGAATTTATCAAAAGAAATGGGGCTATATTTTACTTAGCTTGTGTGCCTCAGATAACAAATTAGATTTATTGCTTTAATTTGTCTGGAAAGTTCTATCATATTTCAGAAAATTTTGGATTTGATTTTAAGTACATGAAAACTTTAAATGGGTTTATCTTTATTTTTGGTGAAAGAAAAATGGATTACAGATTTTAAATATGCAAGAGATGAATTTATCATTTTTAAGACTAATTGAAAATATAATTTCATCCCAAGAAAGAAAAACTATCAAGAGAAATAAGGATGATTTTCTAAGAAATGCATGCCTCCTTTGGATTCCTGGAAGAACCTTACACTAAGTGCATCTATGGGCATGCGTCTTTGGGGCTGAGGACATTGGCTCACTGTAAAGGATGACTTGAAGACAGTATGCAAACGAGGCCATCAAGACAGACTGAAGAGGTGATTAGATTACTTATCCCCTGCTATGCTTAGTGTTGCTTGAACCTGGGCTCTAGTCTATAGTGAATGGAGCACAAATCACATGACATTTTCATAAACTATACACTAACTTCATAACACGAGAATGAGATGCAGCAAGGCAATCAGTTCATATAAATTGTCTTTGATAGATTCTGCTTCATTTGGACACTTGGAAGATAGAGACGATGACATTTTTATGGATAGAGAGAAAACAGTAAACTAAGGTAACATTTTGTATTACCAAATTTGGTTTTAAATAAAATGTACAAAACAAAAATTATTTACTGGAAACATTAATAATGATGACTTTTAAACTTATATATCTTAGAACTAAATTTAAATATTTAACGTTTGACTTCACAGTGAACCATACTAAAATTATTTTTAATTATACACCTTTCTCATCTAGTTTATTACCAAGAAGCACTGAAAGCCTTAGCTTATTTCTGTGATACATACACAGGTATAAACATACACATATATACACACATACCTATGTCTGTGTGAGTCAGGAGAGGTTACCCAACTGTTACAAGCACATACCACTCTTGCAGAGAACCTGAATTCAGTTCCCAACACAAAGGGGCTCACAATCATCTATAACTCCCTGGTAGCATCTGTAACTAGGGGAGTTGAGGCTGCCTTCTGGTCTCCATGGACACCTGCACTCCTGTTCTCATGCCCGCACACAGACATTAACAAGTGTACATAATTATAATAAGTCATTAAAAGTAAGTGGATAAAACTGTGATGATATTGTACTGAATAATAAGCATTTATTTTTCTCACCATTACAAATTTTTTAATGATTACTTCAGTAAAATTTTAATTATAGCCTATTATATGCCTTAAATTTAATAATCTTACCACTACTGGGTTAGGAATACAGATTAGCTTAACTACTGAGAACAGTGAATGAGTATCCTTATATACAATCTTGGATTGCATCTCTAAACATTAGATGATACAGAGTCAACTTTTAAGAACTATCTGATAGCTCTGATCATGTTCCATAACTTTCTGGATCTTTGAAAATTTAAATTCCAGTCACTAGTCTCCAAACATGCTTAATACTCTGTACTACAGTATCGAGAGGAAAAAAGGCTAACACTACATGAAATAACTATGTTGAATTATTATGGATATACGGAAGTACATCTTATTGTAGAAATTTACTATTTAGTAAATTTATTAAGTGATGAATTCCTATAGACATGTAGGGTAAACAGTACTATATAACTACAGTCATACTCAGTAAGATGTGGGTGGGAGTCAGTTTGCTATTCTAACCTTATGGTCTATGTCTTCAGTGTTTTACTACTATAGACTTTTCTGTGATGGGGGCTATGGATTCTTTTCAGTTTTAAGGGATTTTTATTTAAGTTAAGGTACTTGTAATTCATACAAATCAACACATTGCATATACTTACTAAATCCATAATCCCACAAGAGGAATTTTCTAAATTCTTTTTTTTTTCAAGACAGGGTTTCTCTGTATTGTTTTGGTGCCTCTCCTGGAACTCACTCTGTTGACCAGGCTGGCCTCGAACTCACAGAGATCCACCTGCCTCTGCCTCTAGAGTTCTGGGATTAAAGGCATGTGCCACCAATGCCCGGCTGAATTTTCTAAATTCTTAACTGGACTGGAGCTGTTTTAAGACTCTGACTTTGTCCCACCTGCTTCCTCTATGGTCTTTAATTATACTTAGACAATGAAAATTTCAAGGCTTATTTCAAAAACAATTTCTATATTCTGTGGATTTACCCTAGGAGTCAATGTCCATGTAGCTAGTTTAAATTACAATACCTGCTGGACTAGGCATGATGGGCGTTCCTGGTGGCCCTCCACCTCCTGGAGGACCCTAAATAATTACACAAAATTTCAGTAAAAATAAGGCATTTCATTAAACAATGTAAGGAAAAGCAGAAAAAGGTTATACTTATCTCTATAATAATCCAATTATTTTCTTTGATTCACAATCAACTCAATATTATGCAAAACATAATTTAGCTTAACTATGTTGAGACTATTTTGACAAGTTTCCAAAAACAATAAGCCTGTAACACTGGTTTATTATTCATGACTTAATCACATCACCTATAATGAGGTTAAGAAGAAACCACTTAATAGGGCCTTTACAAACCAACAAAATAGGAATAATTCCCATGTACTTTAATTGTTTGCTGTAATTTTCTCACATTCTGTATCCCTAGCTTTTACTAAAACTAATTCATTTGCATAGAGATTCTCTAAGAGATACCAATTTAGAGATCACATTACAGACACACTAATGTTGTTTCTTTTCTCTGTCAGCTTCGTTGCTACACTTAGAGGCAATACACTAGTTATCACTTCAGTGGGAAATGAGACATGATCCCCACTAATGCTGCCGGCTATGGAGGCTGCAGCTCCACTGACCAGGCAGGAGCAGATCTGCCCTCAACTCTGACAACTAAACATATAGACTAGGCAACAAGCTTCAGAATCTTCTGGTACCTATGTATAATGGTCAAATTACTCAAGTGGCTTAAATCTTTACTTTATTGTGAGTGTGTAATACAACCTACCAATTATTTCAAATAATATATGTATTTCCCACCAAGTAAACAACTAAAATTTCTTTTAAAATAAATATAAATTCATAAAAATTATCAGGCTTATTAAGTGACTTTAAGAGAGTTTTATTCTAATTTATTTTGTTGCATACAAATTGTGTCAAGAATTGGACTTCTTTGGCTGGAGTGGCTCCAAGGAACATTGAGCACTAGGACCATAGGTCCAGAGGGCTTTTCCCTATGTTAATAAAATAGTGTTTCTGTGGGGGTCAAAATGCTCATTGATTTTCTTCTTGTGTACTCCTACTTACTACACTCTAGTTGCATATAAACTCTGAAAAACTTCCTATTTTACCATTTTATCCTCACTTCTCTGTTAATATTTTCTCCTAAATTTTATAAGAAATTATTCCTTATGGTAGTCTTCGGATAAACAAGCATCATAAAATAGGTGATAGCCAAAGGGTTGTGACTTTAAAAGAGGTGATCCAAAAACCTGCTAATTTTGGATTCATGTCTACATGAATACTGAGAAATGTTAATGTATACTAGATTGTAACAAGGAAATGGTTTTTTTTTCAATTTCTAGGAATAGAAAAAAACTAAAAGATCTTTCCAAATTATTACTTTATTCTATAGTCTGATCTACTGTGTGGTTGGGATAGTTTTTTGTTTTGTTTTCTTAGCCTTTATGTGTGGTGAGCAGGCCTGGAGAGGGTATGTGCATTATTCTCATAGAGAACTGCGAATTCAAGCGTATCACTATCTGGGAATGGCTCTCTTTATGACTGGGTAGAGAGCATTGTAGTGGCTCCCAGAAACATATGCTGAAGTAAAACAGAGTACGAAAGGCAGTTCTAGCCAGACTGATAACTGTTTCACTAATGAACATCAACATATGTATTGAGATTGGCAGATGAAACAGCTCAAGATGTTCACTTCTTGGTCAATACACAGGGGCTCTTCTTAACATCTGGGTAACAATTTCATTGCTCAAATAAAATGTAACATCAATTCTTATGAGCAAGCAAACCCAAATGTACTTACTACATAATTCCCAGGAGATGCTGAGGAGTACGGTATCTGGAACATGAGCAGGACAGAAACAAACATTTTGATTCATGTGACTGCATGGGATTAAATTAAATAAATCTACTTCTTTCATCAAGTTTAAAATATATCACAAAGTAAAATAAAACATAAAGGAATTTACCTTTCTGTAAGTGCCAAAAAACCAAGCATTTGTAATATTATATTGAACTCACAAGAAAATGTAGATTTCAGTCAAGAGGAATTTAAAACTATAGCTTCAAATTATATTGGCTTAGGTCAGTTGTATCCAATGTGTGTACTAATGAGACAGTCTATAAAGATGTGTACTTGAACAACTAAAACCAAGAAACCACAAGATTTCAGATCATTATCCTGTACAGATAAAACTTCTAGTGTACGTAAATTGACAAGACATTTGCTGCTACTTTCATGCACTATATGTCAATTCTCACACTCCCTGCTTAGTATTAAAACAATACAATAAATTCAAAGAAATTTGCTAACTATGACGTTCAAAGGCTGATAATCTGTGAGGACCAGATCTGAACAATGATCTCCTTTCTCTTTAAATGAAGCCCCTCCTGAAGAGGCCATTTTCCTGGCATGAGGACGAATTAATCCATAGTGCTGACAAAGGAAGTGAACAATTAGAAATATACTTTAAAATAAACACCTAAGTGTGGGTGTTAATAGAAGTTAAACATTTTCTTTTTCAACAAGCCCACTAACTCGATTGCATGATAAAGTCCACATGCTTTATTATGCGAAAAGACAGTAATTTGTCTCCCTGGAATGAGCTAGTCAAGGCCAGAATAAGACCTGAATGGCAAAAACGTTGATTCCTTTCTCTGATGGGCCCAAACCTGCCATAACAATGCAGTAATATGAAGTCACAAATAAGGAATTCTATAAACCTTAATTTCCCCTTTAAAATACTTGATGATGTTTGGAACTCTTTAATAGTAGGCTATTTGAAAAGGTTTCCTCTTCACTGTTTGGTGTCCTTGTTTTTTGTAAGCACAGAACACACATTGCCAACGCCTCTACTTTGGTGTGTTTTGGGGGTTGACTGAGCCCAAGAGCCCACAGCTACTGTAGTGCTCAGATCCTAGTGAAGACAATTACTTCCCCTGAGGTAAGGTCTCTCATGGCATTGAACCTGACCTCCATTCAGTAAATGCATGACTGCTTTCTTGTGCTCTTCTCAGTTCATGATCTACCATCCAGCTTTTTAAATACATGGCTTTAAATTGATACATTTGCCCCCTCTGAATTGCCAACATTCTACT
Source organism: Cricetulus griseus (assembly GCF_003668045.3). Lineage (NCBI taxonomy): Eukaryota > Metazoa > Chordata > Mammalia > Rodentia > Cricetidae > Cricetulus > Cricetulus griseus. Next base: position 310,518,759 of record NC_048595.1, on the reverse strand, counting down.
GATTTCCAGAATGCATTTTATCTCCATGTCTTCAGCACCTGGCCAGTGTTTTCTTACTCTGATATTGTCTATCATGACAATCTCATCATCTTTTAGCCCTTTATTATTCACATTTTACATTCCTGAACTTGGTAACATATTGCTATTTTTCTCCCCTTTCTGAGAGTTCAGAAGCTCTGTACTGAGTTCTGGACAATTCCCTTGCCTAAAATCTTACTACTTGTGCTTACAAAACTTATTCTGTATTCCTGTCAGATTATTTTTTATTACACTTTAGTGTTTTCTCAGTCAGTTAGTCTTGGTTTGTTTATAACTAAATTACCTCTGCATTCTCCTATACTCTACAGTTTTTTTATCCCTCAAATATCTTAAATTCATTCTTCCAAAACCTAGTAAACTGGTTCCTATTTCTCTGGTCATCTGCTAGTTAGCCTCTTTGTTTTATAAGAAATTTTGTGGAGGAAGGCACAAAGCAAGGATGAGAAGATCACAAATACAATCACACTCTGTAACATGTTAGTTACATGTTACATGCTCTGCACTAGTATCTTCCCATTTTCTGGTTCAGCCTTTGCAGAAACCCTGGCATGTAAGTGATGAACATCAAGTCAACTTTAGGAGGAAGAAAAATTCTTGGCCTGTAGTATTTACCCACTTCTTTGGTACATATTCTCATTTGTCAGATTTCAAGTTACTAAAGGGGTTTAATACACAGTTCATGAACTTTCTGAATGAAAAACCAATTCTGAAATTGGGACTTCTTTACACTCCTGTGAGCTGGCTGTCAGAGCCATTATGTCATCCTGAGTAGCTACTTTGCCCTTCTGCCATATATTAAGCCATCATTTTCTGGTCAGCATGCCATTGGTTACAAATTTAAAATTGCACCTGTTATGCCCAAGAGAAAAAGCAAACAAGAGTCTTGTGTTCATTTCCAAGGACAGCACCTCCAGCCTCCCTATCCACCCAGGTCTTCATGATCCCTTCACATGGTGAAATAGAACTATCACTTTTAAATACTTTACAAATTGTTATCTCATCTAGTTGTTCAATTTATTTCCATCTCTGTCTGGACAGTTTGTTTAGCTTATACAAACTGTTTCTACATTATATTCTTCAGTTTTCTGATTATAATTCAGCATTTGGGCTCCTACCCCTGGCACATAACTGAATATGCACTCTTGAAAGCTGCCAATAGGATGTGACAGCATAGTGTGAAAGACATATATTGAATCCAAAGAGACAGAAATACTATGAGTATAGTGGGTTTGTTTCTGAGCTGGAAATCTGGGATGCATAGAAAGAAGGTGTAACATGAGGAAAGATGAGAAGAACTGAAGAAAGGACAAGAAATGTGAGATTGCACAGTACATCCAGGGGCTGTTATGCAATTTTTAATGGCTGCCACACTGCAGGACTTAGAGGTTGTGTAGTAAATGATAAGGCCACATGCTTGGACCAGGAATGAATGCTTAGAAAACAAAAGGTTTTATAGAACTGTTCAAATGCATGCCTTAGTAAGGTGACTCTACAGAGACCACGGCAAGTGAATTCAAATAGACTGCTGCAAGATTTCAGACAAGAGATGGCAGAGGGAGTTGTGGGTAAAGCTGACCACAATAAAAGGGATCGGAGAATTGAGAGTCATTTCACAAATTATTTGAAAGCACGCAATGACAAATGCTGTTGTAATTACAGTTTCAGAGGATCCAGTGTGCTCTTCTGAATTCCATGGGCTCCTATATGAATGTGGTACTCTTATATACAATCAGGAACACACACACACACACACACACACACACACACACACACACACACACACACACACAAAATTTTTTAAAACATGTTAAAATGAAGACACAGTTGAGATTACCAGAGGATCAGATTCATCTATCTACAAAAAGCTGATGAAGAAAATTAAGGACCAAATATGTTGCATGACTAAACTAGAAGGGAATTCTGTGTCTTAATACCCATGACTGTGGTGGAATAAATAAGGGCTAAAGCAGTAATTACTGCTTTTAAAATAACTGTGAACAACCTAGTCATACCTTTCTCCAGTAGGGAAGTCTACAAAAATCTTACAAGTACTGATGAACTAGAGTTGGGGAGGCCACCATCATACATTGTGGCAATGGAAAGTAGGAACCAGTTTTTAGTGATTTTTTAAAATTTAAAATGTATTGTATTGCCCTTATAGTTAATCATATTTTTCCTTAAAGGATTTCCCTCCATTTGCCTTTTCATGTCAAGTCAGTGAACTGATTAATATAGTGCCATACTAAACATTTGGTGTTGTGTCCATTGTAGGGGAAGCTGTAGCCATGCCTTCTTAGAGGCTGTGCCTGACCTCGCTTGTGAGGGCATGGTCAGAGTGACGTAGTGTGACTGCGTTTGCTCTTTCGGTTTCACTTTGGTACTTGCTGTACAGACTGCTGGCTAGGTCTCTCTGTAAGTAAGGCTTTTCCCTATTAAATACCCTTATATTTCTACCTGACTCCATATTGGTAATTTCCCACTATAGTCTATTCCTTGTTTTACTAACAACCCCTTTCATATTTCCCCAGGTAACTGTACTTTCCTTATTTTGACTTGACATGGGCTGTGCAGGCTCAGGAGTAGGCATATGACCTAGGCAGTACATATTTATCCCATCTGCCTGTTTCATGAAGGAGCACATGACTCAAGAAAAGCAAATGTAGGTCAGTTAAAGTTATTTTCAATTCCTTTCCTTAGCAGGTAAGTGATATACTTTTCTGTTCAACTAGAAGCTCCAAACATTGGGTGACACACAGCCTTCATGAGTTGTAATGAACAGAGGTCAGGGAAAAAAGTAGGCACATTTCCTGAACTCTTGGGACCTAAATCAGATTTAAATCTGGAATTTTAGAAGAAAGAATATTAAGGATTGGGGAGGGGGCTGGAGGGATAATGAAAAAGGTAGGTAGAGGTTTGAAGGGTGGATAGATATGACAAATGAACAAATGTATGTGAGAACTGAGATCCTCATTAATTTGTACAATTAATATGTATTAACGACTATCATGATAAGCAAATAAAAAGGGATTTTTTTTGGGCTAATAGAGAAGGAAAGAAAACGTTTTAAAAATAGCCATTTTTTTTGACCAACACAGTGGGGAAAGAAAATGTTCAGATAAGAATCACCAATAGATGCCAAAAATGGCTGCTGAGAAGAAGGAAGAAAAGAATATTTACCAGTTTCAAGTATGGTTCTATATGGATATTTACAGAGGAAAACTAGCAATTTTAGTATAATAGACATTGTACAAGCAGCAGCTTAGGCAAGAAATCCAAACTAAGGTGACCAGAGACCAGACAGGTCCACGGGAGCCTCCTGCAATGGTGTTCTGAGGAAAACACAAAGTTCCTCCCACGGCATCCTGGCAGATGTCAGATAAAAGCAAGCTATGGGACACTCTAAATAACTGGTCTACAATCAGCACAACTGCAAGTTAACAGAGACAACCATGAGCTGGGGGAGCTGTTCCAGATGAAAAGCACCAGGCACATGGCTGATGAGTGGCGTAAAGATATTATTTAGACAACTGGAAAAATTGAAGTAAGATTTGCAGATTAGAAAACAGCGTTAATCAGGGTTACTGCTATGATTCTGAGCACTGTTTTGAGTCATGAAAGATGCTATCTTATTTTTAGGAGATACACTGAAATATCTAGGAGTAAAGTCTCAGGACACTTACACAGAACAGGAAAGTGTAAGAGAGCTTAGAGAGTGAACCCTGAACCCTAAAACGTTAGCACTGGGGAACCGAGTAGGGGGCATGGGCATTCTTAGTGACCTTCTCCCAGGTCTTCTGTATATTTGATATTATTTCAAAATAATGGGGAGAAGGTTAATAATATTCAAAAAGATGAAACCAGAAAACCCAGTTTAATATGCTGCCCCGAGCAGGCAGACATATTGCACTGATATCAGCAGAAAGGCATCTGCCATAGTAAACATGTACAGAAAGTCCAAGGAACTTGGAATTCAAAATAACACCAATGAGTCATCACTGCAAAATAATCAATTGTGTTTGTAGACAGTCCCTCTCTTCTAGAAGGCCACCCATTGTCTGCAGTTTTTCCTCTCTGCTCTTCACTCCCTGTGAGAGGAGTATTTTTCCTCTGTGTGCTGAGGACAAGTTCCTGCTCTTCCTGATGATCCCACACACATCCCCACTATTTGCTCAATGCACATCCTTCGAGTTGGGGGAGACATGTCTGTATGTGCACACATGAACAGAAAGGACCACTTTCAGTTTTCACTTGCCAAACTGGCCAGTGCCCATTCCAGGCTGATCATGGAGCAGTTTATTGTGCACATTTCCATCCCGGTTTGGAGCCACTGGACCTACTAGTACACCCAAGGCACTTGGATGAATTCTGAAGACATGGGACCCTCACAACTGAAATTCAACAGAATATGGGACTTGCTTCTCATCTCTGCCTCCATTAAATACACTTTTCTTGGATAATATACTACAACTTTTCTCTGTCACTTCCCCCGAGTGCCAGGCATGGTCCTCAGCAGCTCTAGTTACACTCTCACGTACATATCAATAGTGCCAATGGATATGGAGTATGGATTGTTCTCTGCCTGCAGTGGCTGTGTGGACACCAAGCTTACAGTGGAGTATGGGCTTCACTTTTCTGCCTAGTTTCAATCATGGAGATAACAGGGATTCCTAGACTCTGGTACTAAGAAGACTGTCAGAGATCTCAGTGTCACCTAGAGACATTTTAATGGGTATTTTAATAGGACAAAAGAAATGTATTTGGGCAGCATGTCAGATGTAATTTCAAAGTGAAATCCTGAATAAACTAAGGCAAAGAGCAAGAAGCAAAGAAAAGGAAAAGTCTCCTAAGGCACAGGAGCAACTGAAAGCCCTGGGAAGAAGTTATTAACATTATAATATAATCTGGCAAAATAACAGTTTATAAAGACTCGCTGAACATATCACCAAAGGCTCTAGTGGAAGCAACATCTTTCTTTTTACCTGAAATAATTACTAAATGTCATGAATACTAAAACTGAAAGAAAATAATACAAAATTAATATTTTCTCTAAAACATGGATGATTGAATTGAGTGGGAAGTAATCAGGCCTTTGCTTTAGAACATCATTGGATCTATGATCATGTCTTCCCTATCTGACACCTTTTTTTTCATTTCTCTGAAATTTTAAATTTATCTTAAATATTAGCCACCTTTCTGACTAATCCAGCATTCGGGCAATTGCCAGTGAATAGAAGGACCTGTGTACAACCAGCAAGATGCACCCCTTGGTTTAGTGCTCATGGGCTTTACTCATGGAGCTTAGTCTGCCTAGTCCTCACTGAACCTGTTACCTTGGGTGTCTGTGCAGAGTGTGTACACTACACGAATTCTCTCACCTCCTGAAATGCTTATGATTTCAAAGATGAAGTATAACATCTCCAGGATCATAAAACTAAAATCATCCAGTTTAAAACCTGATAGCTTAATTTTCAAACTGTGCATTTATTTCTGTGACCTCATTAAGAGAAAAAAATGCATTAAACCACTGCCACAAAAATATAAGAAAAATTCCCTGGATGTCAGATACATAGATATGCAGGGATGGCAATTTAGCTAATAGGCACTAGGCAAATGTGCACCTGGTAGGTATGATAAACACAACACACAATCATAGTAATTCAGTTTCCTCTAATTGAGACTCATCTTATCTGGCAACTTAATGATCTTGTAGCTACTACAGAAGATCAAATCTTATGATTAGTATAGATTGATATGCACACTGTTGTATTATTCACTGTTTCTATCTTTACTTTTGAAAATCTATTAACTGAAACAGAACACATGTTTACATAATAAAATGAAAAATTACACAATTTCAAAAATTAGATACGTTTTTAAAAGAATATGAACAAAACTACTTTTGAACACCTTCTTCAAAAGCTTAACACCACTGTGTTAAGCTCTTATGAAGCTCTCAAAAGCCATAGTCTTTTCACTGCTAAATGTTATAAAGTGCAAAATATATATACTCACTGAATTGGCATTTGTTGGGTTTGGCCAAGGTCTACCACCACCTGGACCCCTACAAAATGATATGACAGATTAAATCTCAACATGTGCCTCAATGGTTCCATAGTAAGTAAAGAACAAGGCACAAAACATTAATGTTTGTAATTCAGTTACCAGGCACAGTTTTACTTAAGCACAAAAATCACTTTATAGTCATCTTAATAGTTTTTCCTCGAATGGAAAAAAATTATCATGAAATAGTTTCATGTATAGCTAGTTTAATATTATTTATTTTTATAAACAAGAAATAGAAATCACCCATAGCAGTCTATATATGCTCCTAAATGACTTTCACCAGTTTTAGAGTAAAAGGGATCAAATACAGATAAATATAATCCAATATACCAGTATGAGTCACCTGTGTATCATTGAAAATGAAATGATTTGTAAAATAGCTACATAAATGATTATTGTCAAATTACAAACAAGTACTATCTAAACGTGCCTCCTTAAAATTATATTAAAATAGATTATATATTAATGCATCATCTAGTGCTAATGATGACTTAGTCACCATTGGAAGCATTGAGTCTGGTGTTCATCTCTTTGCCAATACCATTATAATGTAAGGTTGCCATTGAGTTACTAAGTATCAGTACTGCTGTTTGCCAGAAAAGAATGTAGCCTTTAAATGGGCATGTGAATTACATATATAAAATTCATATTTTCATAATTTTAGTTGAATATAGTAGAGAGAACAAGTCCTGAAATGAAGGGAGATAATCTATGCTAATATATTATTCATTTTAGAATTCAGGAGATAATTTTCCTCTAGAATTCACTCATTTAAATAGCCCCAGTGAGAATCCCTCTGGAAGCCATGGGATCTTTGCTACAAATACTATATAGCAAATGATATTTGCTATAAAAGGCTACAAGGCTGAAGGAGCAGTGCTTCAGGGCAGACCTGACACCCATGGAAACCTGCTACTGATGATTCCTTTCAAAAACTATCTGTAATACATCAGAAAATACTTACATTTTGGCCATAGTTTGTAAATTTTACTTTACGTCACTTAATATTGGGTATTTCCTTGTTTTAGAAATGTTGAAAGCCTATTTTGAATGTTTAAAACAGAAATGTCTGTCACATTCCCACCACTGTAAGCATTTTTTTCCAGGTGACCAATTTTTATTTATGAACTTCAATTAATGATGTTAAAATTTTTTTGTTGTGAATGTTTAATTCTGCAATTAAAAGCTATGGTGGCTGATTAGAATACAGCTTTTAATTACTGGGGGAGCCAGAGCTGGCTCTTTTCAGTGTTGTTACATTTTCATGGCAAATGAGAAGGAATGACAAGAAAACATTCCTCAACTCTGTCCTTGCTACCATTTAAAAGTGGAGCTTGGGGAACACCATGCCTTATTTTTCAAATTTTCAGTAGCCCAACAAGATCTTCTTTTTCTTTTAAAATGTCATGAGGAAAGTCACAGGTGCCACTTAACAAGATCTTTGGAGGGGCTGTCACACATTTGTTTTAAAGATTATAAATAGTGAATGTTAATTCAATTTATTTTAAAAGTGTAATGAAGACATCGTGTATTCTGTTTTAGTCCAACTTTGATTTGCTAGGCATAACAGCAATGCAATGATTATCCTCTTTGACTAGAACTTGATTAATTGGAAAGTTCTCTTCCACAGGAAAATATTTATTATGCCTAAATATATATGTATTTTTCATTGTCTCCGAGAGACTCCTAATTTACTAAAAATGAAAAGAATTATAAAATACTCTAAAATAAAAGGGAAAGTAACAAGAAATGGGAATAAGCTTGTAAGACTTCATTCTATTTAAGAACTATTTCCTATCAATAGCAGAATCTTACATAAGAGAAAATATTTCAAACTAGCTAAGAATACTTAAGAAATATAAATACCCAAAATTAAGAGTACTCGCCAGGCATTGGTGGTGCACGCCTTTAATCCTAGCACTCAGGAGGCAGAGGCAGGCAGATCTCTGTGAGTTCGAGGCCAGCCTGTATCCAGAGCGAGTGCCAGGATAGGCTCCAAAGCTACACAGAGAAACCCTGTCTCGAAAAACCAAAAAAAAAAAAAAAAAAAAAAGTACTCATATGTGAATACCTAAGAACATATATCAGAAGGAACTACATAATTTTAAGTAATTATTTGAGACTGTCAAGTCATATGAAAATAAAATTTTACTATGTACCAGCAAAACAAATGGTTTATCTCAAGTTGACCGTGTGGCTAATAACACAGAGTACTATACCAAATGATATTAGATATGTTCTTATCACTTGCAACTTGATTGACCATAATATTAAAAATTTACTAAAAAATGCTGATTTTTAAAGTGAGAGTCTAAGTTAAATTTCATGTTATTTTTAGCCTACTGTTAAGAGCTCCAGCTTTTGACATAAGTAAAAATATCATTCAGTTCTCTGGAGCAACCACTAATAAAGGGTGAGCCTGGGAGGAGTTCAAGAGCCAGACTTCACGTCTATCCATTTTTATTTCAAAAGCAAAAAAAAAAAATGTTATAGGAAAATTTGACCTACTTTTCTCCTTGTTCTGTTAGTTTTGAGTCTGGCTGGTATCTACTTATTAACCTATTTTCAGTTTTAGTAAAAATTGCATCCTATGAAAATGGTTTCAGAAACTTAAAAAGCCCTGCATACATCAAAAGAGCTTATTTCACAGTATGTCTTCATGCCACTGGATGACAGCAGAGTTGTTTCATTTAATACGCAAGGAGCTAAAAACAGGCCGATGGGAAGTAAAGTTGAGGAGCCCTACATGCCTACATGGAGCATGTTAATAATTTCTGATGAGCTTCGTTTAGGCCCCATCACGCTGGTGATCCTCTGGTGAATTCATAAAAGTCATTAGCAAGATCTAGTGTATACAGGCCTTCAAGAGAAGGTTTGAGAATGCAAAATAAATAAAAATTCCTTAGCAAATCGCATTGCAACTGAAACAAACTACTCTTTTTGGACTGGAATGGTCATTCCAATAAAACAAACATCTTCAGTTTATTCCCCACCCAGTTACATCTTGAGTTTTCAAAGAGAACCAATCCTGTACTATGAATAGTTCTTTAACAGAGGACATCACCAGGAGAATTCTTTTGTGTTCAAAGTGGTCCCAATAAAGCAAATGCAGATATATGTTTATGAGACTTACTAACTGTACTCTCAGCTACCACAAGGAACTTATTAACATGAATAAAAACCCTCAGTTATCAACTTCTGTAGAGTTAGTACATGGTTCTGGTGTCTGAATCTCATTATAGTGTTATGTAGTATCTATATGAATCTATACATAATTACTAAAAAGCAATAGGCTGAAAGTTGTGATTTATGGTACCTAAAATGCAAAAAGAATCTTAAAGTTGCATAGGAAGAAGAAAAACATGATAGTAAGTCATGAAAATGAAGCAAAAATTGCACTCATGTTTAGTTCATTTTCATACAGCAAAGACACTGAGGTACTTAAATTGCTTTACAAATTCGTGTAATTTCACAAGACAGAAAACAGAACTTCACTAAACAGAGTAATAAGCATTTTGCTTACATGTTCATTGCAGGCATTCCGGGGCCACCTAAAGCATTCAGTGGGGGTCTCATTGCACCTCCATAGTTCTGTAATGATAACCAAGGGTCAGACTACCACAAAACAAAAAAACAAAACCAAAGAGGAGGGGGGAAAGAAAGGAGAGCAGGTTAATGATTTCCCTACATAACTTCTGACTGGATAAGGCCTGTGTAATTCATTCTCTGAAGGGTCCACTCTTGTATTTTTGCTTCTATTTTAGCACAACTACTTTGGTTCATGCCATTTAAAAATTCTACGAATATGGACAATCATTGGATTATGTTAAATGATCAAGATATGATCAAAATTATAACATTCGGCATATCTTTATTATCTAATATCTATACATTACTCTTTCAAATAAACTTAAGTCCAAAATTCTGTTTTTAGATAAATTACTAATTCAACAGATTTGACATTATTAGGTAAGAACAATTACATGAAGTCTGAAAAGAAACTCAACAGGCAAACCCAACCCAAGAATGCTGAATATAAGGTTCTATTCATAGAGAAAAATATCCAACATGGACATGCACTATTATAATACCCAGACTATATGAGAACTATATGCATGCATGAATTATGTGACCCAATAAACCTTAGACAATCCCTACTGTGTGCATTAAAGGAGGTGAAAAGCAATTTAACACTGTAGTATGCATATCATATTAGTTTACTAGTTGACAATAAGGGTCAAATGTTACTTTTTGATTATTATGTTAATATGTTTGACAAAGTCAATGGCTTTCATATTTGGGTTTCTGATACTAATCTCCCTCTTCTCTTGAGTGTTGTATTCCAGTTATGTTGCTGGTTCCTTGGATTTGCTCACTCTAAATGTTATGTATCCTCATGTTTTAGATACAGCATCACTTTCAATAAATATACATTCATGGGTAATCTTATCTGCTAGAGTCTGTTCACACACACACTGCTTACACATCAGGAATTTGAATCTATTTTATCATGTGTCTCTAAGTTCCTGAATTATGCTGAACCCCACAGTGGTAGGTTCTGCCTGGCTGCTGTCTCAAGCTCAGCACAAAGAAATAAACATCACCTGTGTGTGCCTAAGTTCTTCACCCTTACTCTTCCTTTAGTACTGTGGCATGACCTGCCACATAACAGGCCACACTAAGAATTTCTAGAAGTTCCTGGGTGTCCTTTCTTTTCAAAAATTTTCTATATGGTCAACCGCCAGAGTCTGTTGGTTACAGCCGTGAAAGCTCCTACACAGTGTTCTACTTCGTAGTGTGAAGACTATTGCACAATATGAATTGGTTTCTGTTTTACTCTTTTTCCCAATTTATTCTGCATACTTTATCAAGTAATTTTTTTCCAAATCACAGTATTACCCATGGCACTTATAAGATATAATGACCCAGATTACCTGTCAAAGAAGCCTAAATTTCTGAATTATGTCCCCATAAGGTTAATCAAAGCCAGCCCCAGGCTATCTTTTCTGTCTTCATTTCCTACATCATTCAACTTCTCCCAGTTATATTTCTAGCCTACTGGATTATTCCAAACCAAAGAAACTACACCTTCATAGTCATGTTAACTCATCCTACAGGAACACTTGGGAGGAGGTGTTAAGAGGACAAGGAAGTGAATCAATGAGAAAGGTCTGTTAACTCCAGACAGAATGACATACTTGATAAATGAAGTCACCCAGCCACCTACTACTCTCATTGCTGATTTGCTTTCTCTTTAAGGAAATATTCTTTACACCCAGGTTTGTGAGCTGTAGGGGAATCAATCATTCTAACCACCCAAGTTGTGTTAATCTTTGGGTCAAGTACGGCAGTAGCAGGAGTAGTAATTAGCAAGGATTTCAGAGCCCAAAGTCGTAGAAATGAAAAATAAACATGGTAAGTAAGGCAGATTCTTTACCAGGAAGTCTAGCCATCTTTCTCATTTGTGGTTTTAGAAACTCTAATATTCCATGAATGTTCATTAGAACTCTGGGTATAGAAACACATTAGCTTGCACCTCTACTGACATAGCATTATGGCCTCTGCAACATGCTGCCTTTATGAGACAGGGTCTCTCTACATAGTTCAGGCTGGCCGTGGGCTTGAGATCCTCCTGCCCTAGCCTTTGGAGTTCAGGGATTACAGGTGTGTACCACAGAAGCTACTCTTTTATATGAGACAACAATTACCTTAACCTTATTTTCCTCACCTGTGTGGTAATAATATTAATTTCCATGTAGACTTTTCAGGGGATAAAATGAAATATGAACTATCAGAGTGCTTGATGAATTGAAACATGGCACTTGCTACTCAAAAACTGTAGCTGTTAATTCCTTTTCAAGGATGTTAATCAAATGTATCTGAGCCCTCTTCGCTTCACTCTCCAAGTATCCTCAACTCTAAAGCATCACTTCTCTGTTCATGTGATGACTCACTGAGTAATTACATCAGGGTCCATATTTGTTCTCTAGGATTTTAGTATTAGACAATAGCCTTTGTAAATGCAGCTGCATTTCCTGCTCAACAGTATGCACCCTGAAGACAGAAATCCTATTTCATTAATCTTATACTTAAATGGTCAAGTAAGATGTTTGATACACAGTAGGCCTTCAATAAATGATAAGCTAATTAAACTGAACTGTCATAGGAAGTGAGGGTTTATTTAGTATAATACATGATTTACAGGTATAAAATATTTTCATTTTGTGAATAATATTCCAAATCACAAATAAATCAGGAAGAAAAGAGAGAATAAGAAAAGGCTTTCCATGTGGTTCAACAAAGGCAGAATAAGATGAGCTCACATAGAATCTCAGAATTTTAGAGCTGGTAGCCATTGTACTATTCCATCTGGGTTAATCTCTCTTCCAATTAATGCTCTTCACAAAATGCTGTTCAGACTCTGTCTGCTGGGAAACCTTAAAATGTTCCTTGAGTGAACTGTTTAATTATTAGGAAGCTTTATCCTACAGTAAGCTGAAATCTACAATTTAAATATACAGAATCAGTTTACTCTATATGTGAGCTATGCATTCTCATTTTACATTCATCTACCCAAACTATCTGATTTTTAAATGTTCCTTGTCTGTAGTTGAGTTACCCTTCAAGATTCTACAGAAAATTGAAATAGCTGTGTAATTTAAGAGACTAGTTCCATGAGTCCCATGGAACTTGCTGTTTTTAAGAACACAGGTTTCCTAAGTGACACAGAAACAAAGAGAAAACAATTTCAAATATAGTATCAGAAGAGATTTTTACTTCTGGTGAAATAATTTTGCTTTTCTGCTGAAAGTATATTAGTTCCAATTTAAAAATCATTTGTGATTGCTGTCCTTAGATTGAAAACATATTATAATTATACCTTGATTTGGGTAAGTGTTTGTCTTCACCCATATAATATACATCAGCTGCATGGTTACTCTGTTCTGTGTGCACTTACTCATCTCACAGTACTCAAGAAACATTATGCTAAGTATATTTCTTTGCTTCAGACTTAAGAGTTGTTACCAGAAATGACTTTCTCACTTTATTACACATACCTTAAGGTTAAAAACCACAGGAGTGGTATTTATGGAAAAAATTAGACTGGTCAGTGACACAGGCCTTTAATCCTAGCACTCTGGGGATTCAGAGGCAGGTGAATTTCTGTGAGTTCAAGGTCAGTCTGGTTTACAGAATGATTTCCAGGCCAGCCAGGTCTACAACCTTGTCTCAAGCAAAACAAACCTGTACATATATTTTGTCTGTGCATAAAGCTACAAACACCATTTCAGAGCCTGTTTCTACAATACAGGTATAAAGAGATAGGGCAGTTACCCTTGGGTGACAGCAAATAGTAAAATGTCTATTGTAGGAATTGTTTTTCATTATCTTTCAGGAAATGAAGCTTACCTTTTTTGATGCACACATTTCACTTGAAAGGCGGTATGTAGTGACTGTGCAATGGAATTCCTGCCATTCCTAATGATTTTACTTCAACTTTCCTATCCCATTCATTTGCTTTTGTTTAAATGCATGGTAGTTGTAATTAATTTTCATTAATCCTTTTAGGGTTATTGGTGGTGTTTCTGGTTTCTGAGGTAAATTCATACCAAGGTACTTTATTTCCTTCATACTAATAGAAGTAGATATAAAAGTTACTACTAGTACAAATAGAAAAAAATAAACTGCTCTCTGACTTTGCAGAGGAAGTATTCATATTAACATAATAAACAGTGACTAAAAGTCATCAGTAGACATTACTAGCCAGAAGTAAGTTTTTATTATCTTTTGTAACCTTTTATCATATAAAAATACAGCTATTTATAACATAAAGCATAGAACCTGTGTACTTTTAATTTCAGAATTTTAAAGTGATATCCATGTGTTCAGTTCCATCAGCCCAAGGTCTGTCAGTACTCCAGTGCATATGCTAACACTTATCAGGAGGCAGCAGCCCAGTGGCTGGCGCTCAGGCTGGTTATTTACCTGTGGTCCTAAGGGCACCATTCCTCTTGGAGGAGTCATTCTCTGCATTGGTCCACCCATATTTGGATGTCCTAAAGGAAGTATGAAGAGATTATCAATGGAGCAGCTATAAGCACTAAACTAGAAACCAGTTCTCTCCAAGGAACTTAGGTTCCTGGGATTGTCAAACTAATGAAGTCACTTGTTACTTTGCACTCTTTCCATTTATCATCACTAAGTCCCCTATACGAAAAAGGCAGAAGAATAAACATATAATCACTTAACTTCCCATGTGTCTGAAGTCATATACTAGATTTTAGATATTTAATATTTAATATTTAATATTCTGTCTCTTATGTCAGCACTTCTAACCTGCTATTGTGCATAATTAAGAATTAGCTAGAAATATAAACAATTTAGTCATGTTGCTGTGAAAATACATCTGGTAAAATTGTGGAAAATTTATGTCAATGAAGTTCTTCTGAAAGAATTTCCTCAATTGTTCTGCATAGCAGTTTCACCTCTACTTTAATTACCTTGTTGTCGTGTTGGGTCCATTCCACTGGGGAGTAATGGCTGACTTCCTGGGACACCTCCAAGTGCCTAGCAATTTAGTAAACAAAAATAAAAAGCAGTATTGTAAATATTTAGGAAACATGTAGTTTAAACATTTCCCTTTAAAGTTACTACAACTACATAATGCATTTGAATGTCTCTCAAGATCTTTCCATTTCTCATTCACTTTATAAACTTCATCCTTGTACAACCTTAGTACAAGATTTTGGTTGTAAAAGAAATTTTGTTTTGGGCCAGGCAGTGGTGACACACACTTTTAATCCCAGCAGTGGGAAGTAGAGGCAGGCAAATCTCTGATTTTGAGGCCAGCCTGGTCTACCGAAAGAGTTTCAGGACAGCCAGAGCTACATAGGGAAACCCTGTCTTGAAGAAAAAAAGAAATTTTGCTTTACCCAATCTTGTACCTAAATATTTTGGAGATAAGTATATATAATAAACAGCCAAAATGAAAAAAAAATCATTGATATTATTATTTCCCCTGAAAACAGGAATGAGACAAGGATGTCCTCTTTTACTCTCTTATTCAATATAGTGCTTCATGTCTTAGCTATGGGATAGGACAAGAAAAATACAGGCAAGGAACAAAATAAGAAAGGAATATGTTAAATTAGCCACATCTACATGTAAAAGACCCTAAAGAATCAACTAGATAGCTTTAAGATCTAAGAAACTTTTTAAGTAAAATCTTAGGACACAAACTCAAACAAAATGAATTAGCATGTATGAACAATCAACTCCCAGAGAAAGAAATTGGAAATAATCTTACTCATAATAGCTCCCTAGAAAGTAGCTAAAATAAACCTAAGCAAGAATGTGCAAGACTGCTACACTGAAAACTTCAAAATATTAAAAATGACAGAAAAGAAAGTACTAGATGATGCAAAGAATCTATGTTCCTGATCAGCAAGTATCAGGAATTAATATCGTGAAAATAGCTACACTACTGGAAGTAGTCAACAGACTGTAATTCCCACCAGGATTCTGATGTCATTCTCCACAGAACTGTAATAAAACAATCCAAGATTCATACAGAACCACAATAGACCACATTTCTGGCTAGTTTTATGTCAACTTCACATGTCATTTGGAAAGAGGGAACCTTAATTGAGAAAATGCCTCACCAGACTGGCCCATAGACAAGCCTGGGTGGGGATAATGTCTTAATTGATGGTTGCTATGGGTAGGTCCCACTCACTGTGGACAGTTTCATCCTTTCTCTAGATGCTGTCTACATGGTGGTCCTGGATGCTCTAAGAAAGCAGGCTGAATGATCCATGAGGGGATGAAGCCAGTCAGCAGCACTCCTCCATGGCTTCTGCTTTGGTTTCTGTCTCCAGGTTCCAGCCTTGTGTTCCTACCCTGACTTCCCTAGAGGATCAACTGTAAGCAGTAAGGTGAAATAAACCCTTCTTTCAAGGATTTGCGATAGATAGGGTTTTACTTAGGAGGGTGGTGGTAGGGGAGGAAGGGAGGGAGAAGGGAACTGGGATTGTCATGTAATTCAATCCTGTTTGTAATTCAAAGAAAAAAAAAGAAAAAAAAACCCTTTCTTTCACCAAATTGCTTTAGATCATGGTGTTTTATCCCAACGACAGAGACCCCAACTAAAACAAAATTGGTACCAGGTCCATGGGGTATTGCTGTGACAAACCTGACCACACATTTTTGGGAGGAATGTGCTGGAAAAGCCACTGAGTGCTCAGAGCTCAGTGGGCTGTTCTGTGGGAGCATGGAAAATACAGACACCAAAACAGTGCAGATGATGGAGGCCTGACCTGTGATGTTTCAGAGGAAATACAGATGCTATCCGGGTGATCTGAATGACATTTAAATGAAGGATACATGGTTCTAGTCAGTTAGGGATGAAGAACTGGCTGTGATTACCAAGACACTTTGTTTGTAGGAACAATCAATACTGGTTAGCTGAAGCTGATAAATAAGCAATGATTAAGAAGAGAGGTAAAATCTTCTGGGAAGTGGTTCTTTAGGATCAACATACAGAAGCTGTGGCTCAGAGCTGGTCAGGGCTGTATCTTGTGCCAGCAGCTGAACTTGGTAATTTTTAAGAGCGTCCCAGCTGGTCTGTGTTTTGAATGCATGAAGAGGGGCTGAGGTTTGGCACCATGTGGTAGAGCTAGAATCTTTGGGGGGTATAAAATGATCGTTTTCTCAACAATGACAAAGACGATTTCTCTGTGACAAGCACTGGTAGAGGGGTAAGGGGTATACAAAACGTAAAATAGTTAAGTTTTCTAACAGTTCCTTAAAAAAAATGTCAGGATTCCTAATAAATGCTTTATGATCACAGGGCTAGAGTGTTCAGAAGAGGCTGCTGGTAAAGGTATAGCCTCACTTTCAGGAGAAGCAACATGACTAAAGGGCTCATGGAGAGAAGTGGAGGCTTGAAATAATATGGTAGGTCAGAGTCCCTGAAGAGAGGCCATCAGAGGTTATGGTGAACTGGCAGCCCAACTGCAATGGAGACCCCCAACAGTTTGGAGATGCCAGTATCATAGGACAACTGCCAAAGACAGCAGTCACTGCAGAGTGGAGCTGGTCTGAATTTAAAAGATAAGCTCTGTGTGCTAACAGTGGCAGAGGTGGAGAAATGGAGCTCTTTAGAGGAGTCCAAAACAGATACTGAACTTTTATACTTCTGCACTTCGGTTTTGTCTACTTTGTGACTCTGCTTTGGTCTGATTGTGACTGTGCCCTGGTTCCTCCCTCTTTGATTAAAAAAGCTTGCAAGTATGCACTCCCACCAGCAATGGAGGAGTGCTCCCCTTGCATCACATCCTCGCCAGCATGAGCTGTCACTTGTGCTTTTGATCTTAGCCATTCTGAGAGATGTAACATGGATCTCAGAGTCATTATGGTTTGCATATCAATAAGATGGTTTCTCAGAAAACTGGGAATCAATCTACCACAAGATCCAGCTATACTAATCTTGGGCATATAACCAAAGGATGATCAATCATACCACAAAGACACTTGCTCAGCATGTTTGTAAATAGCAGCTTTATTTGTAATAGCCAGAACCTGGAAACAACCTATTTGTCCCTCAACCAAGGAATGGATAAAGAAAATATGGTACATGTATACAATGGAGTATTACTCAGCTGTTAAAGAGCAAGAACACCAGGAAATTTGAAGGCAAATGAATAGAACTAGAAAAGAAATCATCTGAGTGAGGTAACCCAGACCCAGAAAGACAAACATGTTATGTCCTCACTCATAACTGGATATTAGCTGCAAAAGAAAGGACAACTCCAACTATACTACAATCCACAGACCCAGGGAGACTAGTAACAAGGAGGGATCAAGAGGGGACATCCAGATCTCCTTGGGAAGGGGAAATAGTGATTTCATGCAGGTAGGGATGGGAACATGAAAGATGAGCCTGGGGTGGTGGGGAACAGTACTAAAGAGACTACTGGTAAGGGGGTACATTTTGGGGTCAGGTAAAAACCTGACACAAGGGAATCTCTCAGGAATCTACAAGGATGACCCCAGCTAAGACTCCTAGCAAAAGTGGATATGTAGCCTGAAGATGACCAATCTGGTCATCTCCTGTGACCAGATTGGTGCCTAGCCCAACTGTCAGAGAGGTGTCATCCAACAACTGATGGAAACACATGCAGACCCACAGACAAATATTAGGTAGTGTTCAGGGAATCCTGTAGAAGAGGAGAAGAAAGGGTTATAGAGTCAGAGGGGTCAAGGACACCACAAGAAAACCCACAGAGTCAACTAACCTGGGCTCATAGGGGCTCACAGAGATTGAACAAACAACCAGGTAGCTTGTATGGGACTGACCTAGGCACTCTGCATATGTGGCAGTTGTATAGCTTGGTCTTCATGTGGGGCTCCTAACAGTGGCAGCAGGGACTGTCTCTGACTCTTCTACTGGCTTTTGGGACCCTACTCCTTATACTGGATCACTTTACCCAGTCTTAATACATGGGGAGGTTCTTAGTCTTTACTGCAACTTGATATGTCATGTTTTGTTGATACACATAGGAGACCTGCCCTTTCCTAAACCCAAACGGAGGGGTAGTGCATTGAGGAGTGGGAACAAAGGGGTGGGGTGGGGAGAGGGAATAAGAAGATCAGAGGGAGGGGAAACCTTAGCCAGGATGTAAAATAAATAAATACATTTTAAAAAAAATGCACAGTGAATCAAAATTTAGGCAGAATACTTTGCCTTATTATTATCTCTCTTACGCATTTGCAACATTGGACACTGAAGAATTTTTTGTGTTCTTGCAAAGAACCCTTTGTCCAGAAAACACACAAACAAGCAAGCAAACAAAGAAAAAAGAGAGAGCATGAAACTTAGTTGTTATTTTACAGGAGTCCACAATTGAGAGAGCTTGGAATTTTAGAGAGACGGGATATTTTATACTTGGATATTTTCTAGAAACTTTGAAAAAGACTTTGGATGTTTTAAAGAGACTGAAAGGCTGTGAGACTTTTAAAAGTTGGAATGTTTTATATTGCAATAGTGATATTAACATGCCATCTTGAAGACAAATGAAGAAAAAAAAACGTTACAGTTGAATAGAAGCAGGTTCATGTGCCAAGTTTCCAAGAGGTCAATTGTACTGGCTAGTTTTATATCAACTTGACACAAACTAGAGTCACTTGGGAAGGCAGAACCTCAACTGAGACTATGTCTCCATCAGACTGGCCTGTAGGCATGTGTGTGGTACATTTTCTTGATTGATGTGTATGGGCCCAACTTATGGTATGTGGTTCCACCCCTGGACTGGTGTTCCTAGTTACTTTAATACAGAACTGAGCAAGCTACGAGGAGGAAGCTACCACATAGCACTCTTTCATAGCTCCTGCTTCAGTGTCTGCCTTGAGTTCCTGCCTTGACTTCTCTGGTGATGGACCATGACCTGGAAGTCTAATACAGAATAAACTATTTCCTCAAGTTATTTTATGTCATTTTTTTAATCACAGGAAAAGAAACCATAACTAAGACAATGATGAATAGCCAAAGCAATCCTAAATACAAAAAAAACATAACTGGAGGCAGCTCTATTGATAAAAACAGCCTGAAATAGTGATATGGAAAGGCAAATAAATGTAGCAGAATACTTCTGTACCTGGAAATGAAACAATGTTGTCTTATTGCTCTAGCTAGTACTTCAAGTACAATATTGAAGAGATACTGAGAGAGTGGTCAGCCTTGTCTTGTTCCTGATTTTAGAGTAATCACGCTGAGTTTTTCTCCATTTAGTTTGATGTTGGCTGTTGGTTTGCTGTATATTGCTTTTATGTTTAGGTATGTTCCTGTTATCCCTGATATCTCCAAGACCTTTATCATGAGGGGGTGTTGGATTTTGTCAAAGAATGTATAAAGAACTGCAGAAAATTAAATTACACACCCCCATCAAAGAAAACTTTGGCTATCAACAAATGGGCTAGTGAAGTCAACAGTTCTCAAAATAAGAAACACAAATGCCAGTAATTATTTTTTTAAGGAGTTGAAAAAAACCCTAGTCATCAGAGGAAGCAATTTAAAACTACTTTGAGACACCATCTCACCCTGGTCAGAATGGCTATTGACACTATAGACATCAATGTGGAGATTTCTCAAAAAATTAAAAATATAACTACTGCATGGCTCAGCTATACCACTCCTACACATGCCTAAAGGAATCTATATCCTGCCACTGAGATGCTTGCCTATCTGTGTTTATTGTTATTCTATTCACAGTAGCAAGGAAATAGTACCATCGGAGATGTCCACCAACAGATGAATGGGTAAGTACTATGTGGTACATATACACAATGGAGTATTACTCATCTATAAAGAGAAATCATGGAATTTGCAAAAAAATAGATTTGTAAAGTATAATATTAATTGAGGTGACTCAAACTTAAGAAAGAAGCATGTCCTGTCTCATATGTGAATCCTGGAAGATAATGTATGTGCATGTACACTTGAGGTGATGTAGCATGTATGTGTATAAATATGGGTCAGGCCCAACATACATTAGAAAGGAGACAAAAGAGGGCAAAATAGGTAAAAAGGAAGACACAGGACATGAAAGAGGCAAAGAGACTGGGGTGAGGGGCTACAAGAGAGGATCATGGGAGATTAGAGGAAGAGTTGATACTTAACATACTATGTTAAAAATGACTTAAAAATGACTAATACCTTGCATGCTAATTTAAAACTAAAAACTAAAAAGATAAAATGGATTTTCAATAGTTTAATCACTGATCTATCACTTCAGTGAGAAGAGTAGCCATATCTATAAACCTTAACAAGTATCTGTTCAAGTATCTTTTTCTGAAGTAGATTTTGTATAGACTACTATATTTCTAACCAAATATGCCACAATGCTTTCTTAAAAATATATCTAAGATTAAAATGGCTAGAAAATAAAGGAACATGACATGTCTGAAACACACTTTACCAGAAATGTCAATACAACCATGACTTGAACTTAGAAGCACATGTTCAATTCATAGTATAAGCTTTCCTTGGGTTGGGAAGAGAACGTACATTTTTTTTTTGAAACACACTGCACATTTTTTGCTTCCTCTGCCTTAAGATTAGATAAATATTTGGGAAACACATATATCCCAATATAAACTCAAATTCAAAATCATAATGAAAAACATTCTATCAGTATTGTCTTCAAATAATCATTTCAAAATATGAATACTATAATTCCCATAAAATAAGGGCATTCTACAATTAAAAGTGGCTTTTTGAATTGTCCAAAGAAGCAACTTTACCTGTTTGGCCATTAACCTTACATTGAGCAAGTGCAGCATTTATATTTAAGGTTAGATACTGAGATTTTTCATAGTTGCAGCAGCATAGCTTGTGTTACCTACTCAACATAATGCATTCCTCTCTATGCATCTGGAAACAACTTAAATTTCATTCTTATAGCACTAAATAAAAGCCAACTTTCATGTGCTACAAGGATTAAAAAAATACTTCTAACAGATGCCTGAAGCAATGCTTACCCTCAGCGAGAAAATGCTATGAAGAGTTTGAAGTCTGTTTGAAATGTAAGCAACTTGGGTACATGGTGAGGCAGTAAAATTTCAATTTATAAGTGAATGTCTACATTTTTGTTTTATAAGACAAAATCTCACTATGCAATCTAGGCTGACCTTGCGCTCATAGCAATCCTCCTGCCTCTGCCTCTCAAGAGATGGGATTGCAACTGTCTAAATATCTCTTTCTTTGCTTCAAATGTCAGCTTATTTTCTTCTTATCTGAGAAGTCATTAAGTCTTTTTTTAGGATTAACATATCCATAGTGTCTATTCTATCTCTCTTCTTCCCACTATAGGAATAATGTGTTAAATATTAAAAAGGTTAATCTTATTCAAAGTATAACATTTTCATTTCTCTATACATACAGTTAGTGTTTTCTCTAACTACAAGTATAATACCTGCTCAATGTGAACTGTAGACACACTGAAATTTTCAAATAGCAAAATCATTCACAATCCTACCACTCAGAAATAAAGTACATGGTCTTTAATCTCTTTTTCACAATGTGAGTATATGTGATGGGAACAGAGAGCTTGTACAATGCCATGGCTGCAATGATATTTTTACATGTTTTGTGCCTTCTTTCTTATATTTGTTTTTTTGTTTTTTTTTTTCAAGACAGGGTTTCTCTGTGTAGCTTTGGAGCCTATCCTGGCACTCGCTCTGGAGACAGACCAGGATGGCCTCAAACTCACAGAGATCTGCCTGCCTCTGCCTCTGCCTCCCAAGTGCTGGGATTAAAGGCGTGTGCCACCAACACCCGGCCTTTCTTATATTTGTTATAGTCACAGTAGCACTTAAGTAGATTTTGTTCGATCTTCTAATATGCATATATGATTTCACTATTTACATCATACTTTCTTTAACTGCTCTTCTATATTTGACAGATATTCCTGAAGATCTGGATACTATGTTCAGATCCAGTATGTTTTTGGAGCATCAAATTTAACCCTGGCATATAAAATGGACAATATGGTATGCTACATGTAATCTTAACTCATATATCTATTTTAAGAAT
Organism: Cricetulus griseus; assembly: GCF_003668045.3. Taxonomy (NCBI): domain Eukaryota; kingdom Metazoa; phylum Chordata; class Mammalia; order Rodentia; family Cricetidae; genus Cricetulus; species Cricetulus griseus. Next base: position 310,496,066 of record NC_048595.1, on the reverse strand, counting down.
GGTGAGAAATAAGGCAATTAAAAAATCAATAGATAATAGCTTATTCTTTTTTTTTTTCAAGATAGGGTTTCTCTGTGGCTTTGGAGGCTGTCTTGGAATTAACTCTTGTAGACCAGGCTGGTGTCAAACTCACAGATATCTGTCTGCCTCTGCCTCCCAAGTGATGGAATTAAAGGTGTGTGACACCACCACCAGGTGATAATAGCTTATTGTTGATATCACGCTTTATATATTCTGTTCTGGTTGCATAACAGTGTTGAAAAATGCTATGAACTTTTATCTTCAGGCAGTTTATTCATGAGAAATAAAAAGCTACTTCACTTAAGTTTATGGATTTTTCCACTACTGATGAGGGCACCTTCTGAGAGCTGAATCAATTCCAGCATAAAACTGTGAGCCACGTATATTTTGTGCATTTAAGTTTTACTTCGTGGATCTTTTCATACATATTTATTCCCCACTCTATTGTATACCTTTGTTATCTGACTTTTTCATTTTAGGCAGTTATGCCTATTTATTTCTCAACACAGTGGCTCTGTAACATATTCCAAATACCCAGTCCTATTAATAAATAGTATAAGTTATTGTAGAGTTAATATAGAACCATAAAAGTTATTTCAGAAAAACTAAAATATGTAACCTAATAATTAGTAAATATAAATTGTAGAGGCCCAGTTCATTAAAGACTACCTTTCACATATTCCAAATGACTAGCCAAGGCCACTGAAAAGGAATGCTTCACTTTCTGTTTCTACTTTGTATAATCTACTAACAAGAAAAATTTTCATTATATTATAATCAACTCAAATAAAGCATAAATATAAAATGTTGATATATTTGCTTAATAGATGTCATTATAATTAGTAACAAAAATAGTTATTCCAATTCAGCTTTAATTAACACATAGTTAAGCTGAAAAAACATCTGTTTGAACAGGTTATGCTTCTAAATATAATAAGTGCATCCCAAAACAATATTATTTGAACTATTAATATGATTATTTGAAAGACTGTATAAATAAAAATTATTCCACGTTTGGGTAATAGATGTTTGAATCAACATAATTCAGTGAAAGTGAATGTGGCAGGAGGATGGGGTGTAGATGCTTAGACAAGAATGTAATATTTAAAATGCATCAACGTAAACACTGCCAATTCTAGAGGAAAGCACCCTTGCAGGAAGTATCTGTTACTTGAGATTTCTGATTACTTCTTTACAAAAACAGTCATTACATGGTGGTTTTAGGAACTTCCAAACACCAGGCTCTTTCCTAACCTGAGAACCCAGGAGACTGAGGCAGGAGGATCAAGATTTTGAGGTCAATCTGTGCTATTCAGTGAAATTCTATCAAAAACAAAAATTTGAACAATGTATGTGAATATAGGCTGTTTCAATTTGTATTGTATTTTGTAAATTTCTATAGATTATGAGACTGAACACAGTATCTTGTGTGTGTGTGCATTCACAGTGTCTGTGCATATGCATGTTATCACATGTGAATACATGTGTGTGAATGTACATGTGAGCATACAAATGTTGACGGCAGAGGCTGATGCCAGGTATCCTTTGACTGCCCCGTACTTTAATTACCGAGGCAAAGGCAAGTCTTTCACAGGATGCAGAACCAGCCAACTGGAGTCAACCAGTCTCTCTAGCCAGCTTGTCTTGATGATTCCCTTATCTCTACTTCCAAAAAGTCTCAGCCACCATCAAATCTAGCTTTTATATGGGCTCTGGGAATTCAAACTACAGTCCTCATGCTTGCCCTATAGTATCTTATACATGACAATGAAATGGCATAAAATAAATATAATTCTAATAATCACATCATATTCTCATCATTACTACAGAATAGTAATGCTGGAATTTCACGGTTTCCTAATTCAAATTTTCAGGACTCTCCTTGATCTATACAAAATACAATGCTAGGGATGGAATGTCTGAAACACCATGAAGACTGTAACAGAAGGTATAACAGTTATAATTTTTATTAAAAAATGAAAATTAATGCCGGGCACTGATGGCTCATGCCTTTAATCCCAGCACTCAGGAGACAGAGGCAGGTGGATCTCTGTGAGTTTGAGGCCAGCCTGGTCTCCAGAGCGAGTGCCAGGATAGGCTCCAAAGCTACACAGAGAAACCCTGTCTTGAAAAAACAAACAAACAAACAAACAAAAAAACAAAAAAAGAAAATTAAAAGGGTAATACCCCTATGCAAGTATCTGTTGATATATATATATATATATATATATATGTGCGTGCGTGCGTGCGTGCGTGCGTGCGTGCGTGTGTGTGTGTGTGTGTGTGTGTGTATGTTCATCTACACAGAAAAATAAGATTCCTACATGTTAGTATTCTTGGAGTCTGTGTACTTTTCTATGCTGTTTCATGGCATGTTCTCTGATCCAAGAAACTGAATGCACACTAAATCTGCAAGTGAAAATATTCTTGCTGTTGGCAAGAGGACTGCTTCTCATGTGCTGGCTTCTCCTGAAGCTTCCTTCCCTCTGGAGGGGAACACCTGGGTGCTGGCACTTCCAGCTGCGCACCAGACACAGAGAATGCCAGTGAGCTGGGACCTTCAAAGATACAGCATAATTTCCTCCCATCCTCTCTCCCTTTTGGTTTTTTGAGACATAGTCTAGTCTCTATATAGCTCAGGTTGCCATGGAACTCACTCTGTAGACCAGGCCGACCTCAAACTCACAGAAATCTGCCTGCCTCTGCCACCTTAGTACTGGAATTAAAGATGTGCTCTACCACTGCCTGGCTCAGCATGATTCCAAATAATTTGGATAAGAAAACCAAAATTCTGTCGCTACAAGTGATTAATAACTGCAACTTTCTTGCTCCATTTTTGATCATGAAAAATACAGAAATAAAAAGAAAAGAACGGAAAGAACTTAAAACGATTTTATTTTATTTTGGGTAAAACTGAACTATACCTATGACAGAGAAAATGACACATTGTTAAGCATTTATTTCTTCTTTTACTACATACAAGTATGCACACCACTCACATCCTAAAACTAAACTGTAAGCTCTTTACAAATAAACAAAAGTGCTTTATTCGTTTTGGTAAGAACGTATTATTTAAAACCACATTAAAATGAAATTTTTAGAAACTTAAAATTCTTGAAATAAAAAAATTAGAAGATTTATTGTTAAATATTTAGACTTAGCCCTTCAAGAAAGAGCTAATTACTTGATGTCATGCAATTATAGCAAGGTGCAATGTATATGAATTTTATACCATAGAAAATAAACCAAAGTATGCTATAGAAAATTTCACTGAGAGGATGATCAACATTTAGGAAAATTATCTCCACAAGTCAGCCAATCATTTTTCTGGAAATACATAGATAGTAAATATTGCAGGGCTGAAAGCCACACAAGTATGACTCCTCAAATCTATAAAAGTGTATAAACAGTCATAGACAAAGCACGAGGATGTATGTTTTTCTGTGTTCCAATAAAACTTCTGAGAAAGCCAGTCAGCACAAAGGCTGGCTATGTGATCTTCAAGTAAATACACATTACCAGAAATAGATGATATTATATTTTGATACTTCCAAGATCTTTTTAAAAACTTAAAGTAGCACAACATCTTACCTGATTAGGTATCCTCAGTGGGGGCCTTGGGCCTCCAGGGTACCGAGGTGACATAAAAGGCTAGTGAAGACAAACAAACAAACCAAAAATCAGAACAATGTAAAATACAAATCTGAAAACAAACTACTTAAAAAATTCAGAAATCAGTACGAATCATTCAATAATTCATTTTCCTATGTGGCTGATTTTAGCAGAAGAAAGGCTTCTAAGGAAAGAATCATCCTGTTTTTTATTTTGTAGAATACCTGGAAATTTTCCAAAGGAAATATGAAAACATCAAAGATGATTAACTACAGCAATTAAAATATGAATTTCTAAAATAACAATACCTAATTGCCAAAGACAAGACAAATAACCAATAACTATTTGAAGAGGAGGCTTGATGGTTATTGCACTATACAAGATAAGTTCTGAATGTATACTTTTGAGTAAATAAAGTTACTACCAGTTTTCATTAAAAAATTTGAAGTTTTCAAATTTCATGTCTCCACAAGATTGCAAAGAACTTTGTTTTCTAAGGATCATCTATAGTCAAAAATACATTGTTGGCTTTTATCCATTATGAGTTTGTTATAAGATTAACTATCAACTTTAAGGGTAAAACTCCTTTTCATATTTTTATTGTAGTATATTTTGAGCTATTTACATTTAAACAAAAGGGAAATGGTCTTCTTTTAAAAGTCATGTTAATTTATGTTGTTGAATGAAACAAAAGTTCCTTTAAGTTGGGTTAAATCTGAGTATCTGGGAGTGTCTTTGCAGCCAGTGCCTATAGGTAAGTGTCCAATACTTGACTACTTAGGACTTGGTTGGTCATTCCTAGAAGGTCATTAAATTATTCAAATTTCTATTTTATTACACTTTTTAATAACTAGCAGAATAATTTTAATTTTGCTGACTTATATATTAATAAAGTTACTTAAATATAATATTCTTTACATATAAAATAAACATGTACTTATTTCTAATGGGCCGAATATTAATTAAAATCTCAAGAATAGTTTAATGGATACTGAGAATCAATTTAATAGATAGCAAGTAGATAAAAATTTTGAATCCTGCATCTACATCTTTCATATAAGAAATTATTCTGCAGCAATAAAATCTCAAGGAATTTCTGCCACGCAGATTTGTTTCTAAGAAGCTAACAGAATGAAGTTTACAATGAACAGGCAGCTTGCTTTTGCTCTTATGTGTCACTGTGCTCCCAGGAGACCATTTTATTGGGCAGAAGTAGTGGATTTTTCAGGTAACAGAGTTACCTCCAGCTGCTAGAACTTAAGTAGACTTTCCTATTTTAACAAAGTTGATTATAAAATGGTTTAGCTTTTGTGGATGTGACCAGAGTTAGCTCTGCTCTTCACTGGAGAAGGTATTCTAAAGTGACTTAATAAGTAACTACATATTGCCAGGTAGAAGCTTATTCCAATATCGAGGCTTCATTCTTTTCTTTCTTTTCTAAATCATCCAATTTTACTTACACTATTACAATTTTCAATTCTGGATTCACTTCCCAATTTATTAATTAGGTACTGTTATTAGTTTTATAATAGTTGCCTTTCTTTACAAAGTGATGTTTCATGATATAGTCATAAATTCAAGGCACAATATCAGCTTACTGAAATACAGAGAAATAAATGTAGCTTACCAATAATTCCTACCTACTATAAAATCAGTTGGAAGTGGAATACAGGTCAAAAAATGTGAAAAATATTACTAAATACCAAATGCTGGGATAAAAAACTGTTTAGTGCCTTATTTGAAACAGCACTTGGGATTGATATGCTCACCTAATGTGAAAAGATGCTACAATGTATACTTCTACCTTACAGCAGTTACTAAAGGCTGATGTGAGAGAATATCGCTGTATGTGGTGGCTCTGGACATACAGGTCTCTGTAAAAGTAATATTGGGAGATAGAGATTCTGGTTCAGACAGCTTATTTCCTCATATGCTTTCCTCCAAAAATTCACCTTGGGTTTGGTAAAGGCGGGAAGGATAGAAGAGAAAGAAAGAGGGAAGGAAAGGAGGCAGGTGGAAGGAGCCACGAATCTAAGCATCTTCACAAAGCATGCATGACAAAAAATATCTATTTCTACTTAAATTATAAAGAATGCTTTGGTGAAAGTATTCTTTAAAAAATAGTGTTGGTATAAACTCTAAATGTTCAGATCATCAGACAAATCCTAACTCTAACATAGCTGGATAATCACCCAAGTCTTAACTGTCTAATAAGTTAGCATATGTAAACACTAAGTACCAAATTGTTTGCACTGGATCCCTTGAGAGAATTCTATACTGGCATCCCTGCTTGACCATTGGGAAGTCAATTTAAAATCAACTCTGGTAAAATACTGATCTAGGCCAGAGATTATCCACCAGTAACATGAGTTACACGTGTTTGTAGACATGTTGGCACTATCTGCATTCTTAATTTAGGACAAACATGTTCTTCAAAGACTCCTTAGTCCCACAAATAAGCTTATTCTTTATATTTGAGGCAGTCTGTTTTGTTTCATTTTGGTTTTTGATTTAAGTAGGGCATCAAATCCCTGGGAAAAGTTATTTATAATGTATGTGAAAAAAAATCTGTGTGAGAGTTAAGATCTTAGATGCTAGTATTTGTAGAACAACTAATTAGTAGGGTGGCCTTGAGCTATAAGCTCTGGGGGCTGCAGTTTTCTTAATCTTAAAATGAAGAAGTTAGAACAGATTATTTTTAAAATTCTTTACAAAACAAGGGGTCCATGATTCTTGGATAAGTCCTTTCTACTTTGCCTTTAAACACAAAGATTAGCATACTCTAGACATTGAGTGGGGAGGGTCAAGGAAAAAGGCATTTGCTTCTAAAGCACAAGCCATCTTTCTCAAGCAGTTGAGAAAATTATCACATTTTCCAGAGTAAAAGAAAACTGTGGTTAAGGAGGAAATATACTGACAAACAGTGGCGCTCACTGTTATGAGGCATTAAAGGTCAACTGAGGGACAAAAGAGAAGTGCCCACAAATGTGAGAATGCAGTGATGAAATCCCTCCTTTGAAAAGTAACTCAATGAGCACTCACAGGGCACAGGTCTTAGGTGGTTGGGTCTGTCAGTGAACAAAGCAGATAAAGATTACTGCTCTCTGCTTGGGGTTCTTCAAGGCTCACAAAATTATTATCAATCTGAGAAATAATTTTCTGGAAAAATGTTCTGTGCATCAGTCCTCTAATTTGGAACAGAGAGAATGTTCTCTTCATCAAATGTCAAGTACCAATGAATGCTCAAAAAAAAAAAAAAAAACCAAAACACAACCAACTCTGTCTTCTGCAGAAGCCATATTACATCATCCTTACTTGATCAAGCATGCAGTTCTAAGTGACTGCAAATCTAGATGATGATCTTTCCAGTTTCTCAAATGATCCAACTGTATGGGATGAGGTTCTAACACATGATGATCTGGCTTGCATTCCAACGGGGAAACTAAGGCAAAGTTCTCTCTGCATGTTCCCATTATCCACATGTGCATTGGGTGTTTGTGTTGCCACAGAATTCCTATGATGAAACCTGGAACCCCAGTGTAAAGCTATTTGAAGATGAAAGCCTGTGGGGAGTCTTTCTGGGGGGTGGAGCTTTCCTCAATAGTCTGCTGTCTTCAAAAGCATCACAGAGAGATGACTGCTGTCCTGCATCCTTGTGAGCAAATGACTGTCTGCCCACCAAGAAGGGAACTGAATACAATGCTGCTTGGAGTTTTGGGGTTTGGTGGTTGTTTCATTTTTTTGAGACAGGATCTCATATCCTGTCTCAGAGTAGCCTCAAGCTGGCTATGGATCTGAGGATGACCTTGAATTTAGGATTCTCCTGCCTTCACCCGCTGGGATGTAGGTGTGCTACCATGCCAGGCTAATTGGGTGCTAGTAGATGGCACTTACTTCACATACATGTACTACAAAACACTCTACTAACTCAGCTATATCCTCAGACCAGCTTCTTGATCTTACATTTTCTCGGCATCAGGACTCTGAGGAATACGTCTGTCACTTAAATCACCTAATCTACAGTATTTTCATTATAGCAACCCAAACTGACTAAACCTAAAAGAAATGGGCTAAAGGAAAGTGGGAAGAATACAAATATATAGTATTAGAAAATTAGTAACTGTGTGATGACAAAATGGAAGGATGACCATACCTAAAAGACATAAGCTCATTGCCACCAGTCTTTTAGAGAATAAAACTGTGTCACTTAGGATCATAATTTATATAAGAATAAATGTCATTAAGCTTTAATGGCTTATTATTTTCTATTCTACCAAGAATTATTTAGAATTTTAAACTGCTTTTCTAAAAGGAAAATTATCATATATTTCTTATCATTTCTGTTATATCTATAATAAATTATGACCTATATAATCTTTTTGAATATGCTTTTTGGATACATTTTAAAATAGGAGGTTTGCCTGTTTAGAATTCATTAAATCACCTCTTTATGTAAAAAGAAAACCAAAGACCAACTTTCTTACTTGCCATTTTAGTTTTCCTACCTCTGATTCTGCTACCAGAATGGGGTAACATATACCATGCTAACCAGACCAACCAGACACAAAGACACTGCCTGACCAAGCATTTACTTACAAGCCCCCAGCAACTGTGTGACCATTCACTTAATGTGGAGTTCTTTCACCCCCCTTCACCACTCAAACATGAAAAGTTGAAAAGGCAGTGGTATTTCCAGTAAGCAAGTTAATTTGCATATAAAACCCTAATTAGCATGTGGTCTTGGTTCATCAGACCAAAGGAAATGCCATAATTGAAATAAAAGAATTTTTTAAAGAATCGTTTAAAAAATTTAATTTAGAAACAAGATTGTTTTACATATCAACCCCAGTTCCCTCTCTCCCCTCCTCCCCTGCCCCCCATTAACACCCTACCTATCCAATACCCTTTCTATTCCCCAGGGAGAGTGAGGCCTTCCATGGTGGGGGTCTTCAGAGTCTGTCATAGCCTTTGGGATAGGGCCTAGGCCCTCCCCCGTGTGTCTAGGCTGAGAGAGTATCCCTCTATGTGAAATGGGCTCCCAAAGTCCATTCCTATGCTAGGGATAAGTACTGATCTACTACAAGAGGCCCCATAGATTTCCGAGGCCTCCTACAACTTCATGCAGAAACAAAAGAATTTAACAAGCTCTTTCTCTTCAAACATTCTGAGTAGAGTTTTGATACTATACAAACTTGGGGCATGTTTATTTTTGTTTTTCAGCTAAATGATGACAGAGAACAGAACACAGGTGGGAAGTGTGGTAAGTGTGCATGGTATGATAAGAGTGTTATCATTGTAATAAAACTGATCATTAACACATGATAATTTATGCATTCTCCAGGAAAGAACAGCAAGTTCTGTACCTTCTACCTAGAAGGAGGTACAGAAGTAGCACCAGTAAAATCTGTGGTTGGCTCCTCAAGTTATTCAGTCACTGAGCCATGAGCAGCATGAATGGAGGACTCAGAACTAACTGAAGATATAACAAAACTTGGCTGGTTCGTATAAAATCTCCCCTGGTCAATTTACTTGTCTTGTTAAAATATGTAAGCACCAACTGATATTGTAAAGAGTGGACCACACCACTGGGAGAGTATACTGGGTTAGTGAGAAGGGACCTTCAAAGTTTTTCCTAATGAAAAAACCAACCTTGTCTAAATAAGATAAATTACTATCTTCTAAAGAGCCCAGCAGAACAAGAACAAAGAGATACCCCAGAGTTATAATCACAATATCCATAACTATACATAGAAGGGTTACAATGTAGGCTGACTAAACAAAGGCCTTTTGTTTTCTACTACTGTTTCTGGGTTTTTGCAATTAGTCTTGAAGTGTCAGGTTTTAAAATAATGACCAGTCATCAGAATTCTGAACAGTAGCTCGTCTCATCTAGTGCCTTGCCTATAAGTGGGATCCTAATATTTTCACAGTGAAACATTTCATTGTAATCCATTTTATTTTTGTACATGTGTGTATTTGTGTTTTTGTGTGCATGCATGTGCACATCCATGTGTGTTTGCATGTGGAAGCCAGTGGATGCTCCTCAGGAGCTGCCCATTTTTTCCAGCAAGGGTCTCTCACTGCCTGGAACTCACCACACAGACAAGGCACCACAAAGACAAGGCAAGCTGCAAGGTTCAACCTGCCTCCGCTTCCCCAGTGCTGGGATACAGATGTGTGCATTACACTCAACTGTTTGTCATAAGTGTCCTGGGCATTGAACTCACTGAACTGAGTCACCTCTCCAGCCCCCAAAATAAAATATTTCAAAACCTTCAAAGTCTTGAGTCTGATCTTAGAAACCTGTCTTTAACAATACATTTTCTTTCCATCAGTACTCAACACTTCAGTATGAATATTATTTTGTCTTCTTTAAATAGTCTTTAGCTAACAGACACGTAAGAAAAATGTTATTTTTTAAAATGTAACTTATATACAACATTTAGACAAATTGTGAGGTGAAAAATGAAACATGCTCTGAAATACTGAGTTATCTTCAATAATTTTATCGATTATATAATGATTAAATGTCTCTATGTCTTAGTCTCAAGGAGTCTTTACTTAGCCTGGTTTTACTCTTTTCTCTACTTTTGCCAATGTACTATATTACATATATCCTGAGTCCAGCATAATTTTATGACATGATTATTCGAGAATCTATAAAACATACTTTTAGAAAATAAAAAATATGTCAGAATATAATTATTCATAGTGCTATCAATACATCCATAATATATTAACTACAAGGTTTAGCAGGACAAATACTCTTAAAAACAAAATACTATTTTTGTTACTGTATACCTATTTTGTTAATTAAAGTCTCTTCATATGATCTTCTCTATGTAGATTTCTACTCTATAATTTACTTACAAGTAAATTCTTATTAAACTTATGTATGTTAACTCTTTTGAAGTTATATGCTACCAATAATAAATACTATTATGGAATAGTACTTTGAAAATCATTAGTGTAGTGTGACTTCCTTATTTTATCGTAGTCATACTTTATATACAGATGTTTACATATTTTTATAATTCCATGAGATGCTAGAAGTTTCTATAGAAAAGTAATAATGCATAAGTTATATATAAATGAATATAAAGATCTTTTACAATTTACTCATTTTAATTTGTTTAGTTTCCTTTCCGTTTTTCATGACATCTCCATCAGACACCACTGACACCCCAGTGAATAAGATACTCTTGATTAACACATTTTAATTCCAACTAGTACTAAACTAATTTAGCTCACAAATGACATACTTGTGCTGACATATTCTGCTGATCAGCATAAGTATGTAGTTTATTTTCCATGCATCTTAGATATTCTATCATCATCAACACTTAATTAAAATAACTGTAAAGTAATAACAGATCTAGTTTCTTTGATGTGTTTTTGGCAAGCTAATCCCATACAGCAGCTACAAGCGGGATGATTATTTATGGATTTATTCTAAACATCAAAATTGGTCACTTACATTATGGGCCCTTTCAAGAAGATTAGAGTGCTTCTCAAGCTTTTACTACTATACAATCACTGCATGTAGTTGTGTACGCAGGCTTCTGGATTGCGCATGAGCACCGGGCTGTGTGCTGGTCTAACAGTTGGTCTAACAGTAATAATTGAACAACATTCTGTAAAAAATTAGTAATTCCTTAAGTCAATTTATATCCATAAACACACACATGCTTATTTTGGTGTGTGGTACTAAGGTAACAACAGACCAGTCACCTTTAATAAATGTCTGATAATGAAAATAAATAATTGAGGATGAGAGCTTAGGATAGTGTGCTAGGGTGACTGAATTTAAAGCTAAAATTTTCAGGTGAATGGGTGGAGATAGAAACAATTGTCCAAACACAAATTGTGAATGTGGTCTCTTATAAGTGGACTTTAGCTTTTAAGCTTTAGACATATACTTCAATCTGAGTAACAAAAGAAGTTAGGTAGCTAGTAAAGGAGCAGGGGGAGGAGGGGATCTCCCTAAGAAGGGAAGATAAAGTATAGTGTTATAGAGATAAAAGGCAAAATTGGATGGAATGATTAAATGGGGAAAGAAGTAGAAGGGCAGGGTAAAGGAAGGGATATGGGGAGGACAACTAAAGGCCTTCTGAAAAGCCTTATGGAAACCTACTATTGTAGAAAATTCCTAAAATAGATACACAGACAAAAGGAATTTCAATGGGATCACCATATACTGGGAACACAATGCCACAATTAGACATTTTATGCCAAGTAAAACCTCCAGTGTCAGGAATGGCCTCTATCTTGTTGAGCTGTTTACCAAAAGGACTCCTCCAAACATCACAGGCTATTAGCAAGGTTATGGTTATTCTTCATAAACTGATGGTGAGGCCCTACTGCTGAAGACACAACTTCCTTACGTCATCAAACATGGAGAAATTGAGCTGGTGCCCAACTGGAAGCTTCACCCCTACTGACTGGACTAGTATTCATGGTGCCCAAAGGTACTTTGTATGCTACTGAAGAAAAAAAGTAATCACCAATTTTACCAGCTACAAACCATGCAACCTACAATAGAGACCTACCTGCAAGGTACACTGGGGCCACAGTGGCACAAAAGTTTTGGAAGTCACCATTTTCTGATTGGATTAAAAACCCACTCAGTGATAAGGAACTTATACATGATACCACTAAAATGACTAAGAACCTACATCTAGTTGGGTTATAGGTCTAGTAGAAAAGCTAATACTATTATCCTCCTAAAGGAACATAGCCATGAAATAATCCCTAATGACATACTGTTATACACACAGAACAGAGCATTGATCAAGTGTCATTAGAAAAGCTTCTCACTGTTGATGAAAATTAACAAAGAGGTTCACAACTGAAGAATGTTCAGAGAGTGAGAGCCTTTGAAGCACTTAGTCCTAGAACAGATGTCTTCATCAAACCCTCACCTCAAGGATTGGGGATTATACAGAAGAGGAGGGCAGAAAGATTTTATGACCCAGAGGTGGTAGATGACTCCAAGGAAACAGCATCTTTCAGACACAGTAGGACTGATGCACACATGAACTCAGAAACTGTAACGGCACACACAACACCTGCATAAATTTAAACCAGACATTAGTCCAGCACATCTGAGAAGGGGAAACAGACACAAAATCCCACCTCTAACCAAGAATTTATTTTCAATTGACATCTGCTAGCAAAGGAAAAATGCATTCCTTCCAGTGGAGTGATGCTGTATATATGAGCCACACTCTAGAGCAGGCCACACACCCAGGACTACTCAGGCAACGGAAAACAAACTCCATATTTGTTTGTATTTTTTGTGTGCTTTTTGTTTTGTTTTTGTATTTTTGCCTGTTGATTTTCTTTCTTGCTCTTGCTTTTATCTTTTTTATTTTATGCATATGTTTTCATTTTGTTTTGTGTTGACTTGCTTTTCCTGGGTTTTGTTTTGAGACACAGGTAGAGGAATGAATGAACATGACTGACGATGGGTGGGTAGGGAGGATCTGGGAGGAGTTTGGGGAGGCAATAAAGATAATGATAAAAATATTCTGCATAATTTTTTTAAAAAAACTGAAGTTAAAGCAATACTTTCAACTCTTCCTTAAAGAATACAAACCCCTTGCTTTTTTGCACTGTTAAGATATGTATCTTCATGCGAAGTTGCTCTAGGTGAGTGTGTTGAAGACATGTCCTTCACCTTACTCAGCTATCATTGCAAAAATAACTTAAAACACTTTATTTTATTATCTTTCAGGTATCTTGATGTCTTGTGAAATTTCTATTGAGTTAACAGTAATTCTTTGAACTGTTCATGCAGAGAAATTAATTTATTTGTTTAAGGAACTGACCCAGATAGGGCTTAGGGCTAGAGTGCTTGTCTAGCAAGCCTGAAGCTGTGAGTTCCACTCCCATAACCAAATGAAACAAAACACATGAGATAAAAATGGTGGTGCACACCTGTAATCCTAGCAGTCTGCAGGCTGAGGCAGGGGATTATGCTACTCTCAGGTCAGCTTGGGTTATATGGCATTTTAGAGGCCAGATTAGACAATGGAGTGAAACCCTGTTTCAAAATAAAAGGCAAAACAAGGACCAGAAATATAGTTCACTGGTAGATTCTCTTAGCTACCATGCAGGAGGCTTTGAATTCACTTCCTATCAATAAAGAAGAAGGGGAGGGGGAGGAAGAGCAGGCTAGGAGGGAGGGGGTGGGGAGTTCAACAAGAAGTATAATGCAAGTGTCAAGGAACAAGCAAGACCTTGTTTGGGAATTTTAGCGGGGGGAGTGTGTCACGATAAATCTATACCATTTTTACGGGTTTCTAGAATAAAGATGCAAGTAGTTTGAGTTCTGCATGAAGTGGAGAAGAGATGGAGATAGGGGAAATTGCGGAACAGGTACTGAGCTGTAGCTGAGAATGGAAAGCATGTCTGGGGTTGTAGAGCAGACTGTAGGTAAGAGCACACAAGTGTCACAAAAGCCCCATGGCAGCATCTGAACTCTTTCACCATGAAGAAATGATAAATATTTGATATAGGTATGTTATCCTAATTTGAATCTTACATAAGATAATATAAATATGTTATCTTATATGAATACAAATTACCTTATATTAATGTATTACCTTATATTAATAAGTTAAATATAAGATATTTATATTAGTTATATCAATATATTAATGAAAGATATTAATATAAGATAGTACCTTATATTAATATATGCTTAATATAAAATATTATGTTAATATAAAACACTATGTTAATAAATTATCTTATATTAATACAAATATAAATTCTTATAAAAATAAATATAATCAGTATTTGTGTCAGTTTTAAAAGGTAAAAAAGATGTTAGTATGTACATTAATGAATTCCACTAGTTTTACTCATATATTAAATGCTGGAAATTTGAAAAATGAAAGAGAAAGAAAGGGAGGGAGAGTGGGAGGGAGGGAGGGAGGGAGGGAGGGAGGGGGGAAAGACAGAGGGAAGGAGGAAGGAAAGGAAAAAAGAAAGAGAAAAGAAAGGAAGGAAAGAAGAAAGAAAAGGAGGAAGAAAAATGAAAAAAAGAAGAGCCAGGATTGTGTTGCAAACCTGCAATAGCAGTTCTAAGGTAGCTGAGGAAAGAGGCCTATTGCAAGTTCAAGCATAAGTAACATATTTAACCCTATCCTGAAAAAGAGAAAGAGATTGTGGGCACCATGAGACACAAAACATTGGCTCTCTCATTATTTTTCCAATTATAGTTTATAAGATTCTATGTTTAAAACAAAAGAACAACCATAAAACTAAGAATTGAAGTCCTTATATGTTGATCCCTTGACTTTTAGGAAAGCATACTGGTCTCAGATGGCCAGGCAAACTATTAAGTACCCACTTAGATAAACAACTGGATTTCTAACAGAGACATTTCCTTCTTTTGCTCCCTGTCCATACAGGAAATGCTGTAGGGCTTTTAGTTTTCTGAACTGTAGGTTTTAAAAAGCTTATTTAGGTACTCAAGCTGAGAAGTTTTAATTTGTTCCCTAGCTGAGACCAGAAAGACTATCAGGACTGGAGGACAGCACTGCCATAGCCAGTGGCCATCAGCTGTCTCTTCATTTTCAGTTGCCTTTATTTTTGCCCTAGCGAAGGCCTAGCTCCATTTGCCATGCTCAGACTGTCTGCTCTTTAACATTCAAAATTAAGTTTAATGTTTACCTTTGAGCTTTGGTAAATAAGAGCATTCTCTGTCTCCCACTATCCAAATCTGGTGCATTCAACTCTGGGAAATACTATTTTACTATCTGAATTTTAAAATTCTCTCTCCTCTCTCTCTCTCTCTCTCTCTCTCTCTCTCTCTCTCTCTCTCTCTCTCTCTCTCTCTGTGTGTGTGTGTGTGTGTGTGTGTGACACACACAATATTAATGTTGCATTTTATTGTTAATTATACTTGATATTTACAGTCCTCCACTCAACAAAACTAAGAAATGATACAATAAACTTCTGGTTCACTAAGATTTAAGGAGACACCTACAACCCCTGGAGAGTGGGAAAGGGGGTGTCTCTAGAATTGTAATTCCAAAGACTCATTTCTGAAACAGCATCAGGAAAAGAGGAATGACAAATCACTGGAAGGAAGGGCAATAGCAAGGTCAATGACCAGATGAAGAGCAGGGCAGATCTGACATGACATGTAGACTGTCACATGGAACGGAGCAGGCAGTACTGGTGCTGGTGTGGAAGACAGAAAGACTCAAGAACAGCACAACACACAACACAGATAAAGGCCTCTTCAAAAACATGCTTATTCACAGAAATCAAGTAAATAAGTATTTACCTCGAAAAAACTTTAACCCAGAGCTTGTAAAAATGTTTCCCTTCCTTTTCTTTCCTTTCAGGTATAAGAGTTGGAGCCAGTGGATGTTTTTCTCATGTTTGATTCTTTTTCTTTAAATTATTGACAATATTGTTATACTTGGAGTCCCCCCACTCAGCTAGTTTATGTCATTTATATTGAACCTTTTCTAGTCAGTAAGAACTCTGTGAAGAAACAAAATTCAGACTATTTCTTTTCCTCCCTTCTCTTCCCTTCCCCTTTCCATCCTTTCCTCCCTTTTTGCTATTACTATGTCAAAGCATTAGGGCAGCTTGCTAACTAACAGTGCAATTTGGTTAAAAACAGAACCTTTGGAAAACAGATCTCTAACACGGAGACATCAGTACACTGCCACTAGATGGCAAAGCAGCTTTCCCATTGCTGCCCTAGTCATGTTATGGAGTACATGACAGTCCTGTGGCAATATGTCTTGTAGCACAGCAGCATTCTAATCAACTTAGATGGGAAAATACGGATGAGTACCTTATCCTGAAACTAGATTACTTATACACTTATTTCAACACATATTTATAACCTTAATCACACCAAGATCTTTCTTTTACAACCTAACTTCAATATATTATTAGTTTTTAACAGTTTCTGTTAAGGACATTAAGATTTAGTAACTATAAGATAATAAATGTATCAAGATAAAAATTAAAACAAAATATAATACCCAGCAAAAAAGAGCAAGCCTATAGATTGGTATACATTCAAATCAAATATTTACAAGTGTTTCCCACATTAGCTACAGACTCAGGTATGAGGTATATCAGAATCTATTAAAAGATTAGATCATGGTTTTCAATAAAAGATGTGTTCAGTTCCTTGAGTGATACATAAGGTTCAGTTCCCATCTTGGAAGTTTTCTGTGGTAAGGAGCAGGAAGAGGGAAAACTATGATGCTTTCTCACATCCCAGAAATGAGAAATGGCCTTCACTTAAATGTTCTATAAATTATCGTAAGTCATGGGAGAATATTTATTACAACCCACAAAATACTGAATCTTGCAAGATAACAGACAGAATTGATAATCTCCTTTTTTAAAACACAAAAGAAGGTTTTCTTTGCCTTATTTTATAAAGACTATTTACTCTAGTATATTGACCATTGTACATAATTTAGAACATCTAAAATGGCCCAAGGAATATCACTGCCTATTTCAACAAGGCTGCAGTCAGTAATATTCTTTTGCCTATTTTTGAATGAATGAATATACCTATATAAAATGGAGACATATAACAGATTGACATCATTTATAGTTAAAGTTCCTTAGTATACCCTGAGGTTGTTGAATTAAGCCACATAAGATTACTGATGCATTACTGTATTTTTTCCACTAAAACCAAACCCCAGATTGCCGTATACAGTCCCATTGCCTTTCCTCTGGTCCCAGTCCATCACAGGTCTTTGTTTAACAATGTGGCTCTGAAGTCATTCACGGGTTCTACAACGGTGTCACTGGGGAGTTATTAGGTTTCTTATACTAATCACTCCTTTGGTAGACTACAGGCAAATAAGTATGTATCTACTGTAGATGGCTTTATTTTATTAAATTGATACTTCCTTTTGCATGTGCAGCTAATGCCACTAATTTTACTTAAGTGGTCTTTTACTATAGTAACAGAAGTTCCCATTTAAATTAAAGCAAATTTTAAATGGCGCTATGGCTTGAATCAGAAGTGCTTCCCATAGGCTTGTGAGTTTTAACATCTTGTGCCCAGAGGTGGTACAGCTTGGGGAAGTTATGGGACCTTTAGGAGGTCATCCTGACTGCCAGAGAGGAGATGCTGGACTTTGGGGTTGTATAAAGCCCTTGGTCATGTGCAGTCACTTTCTAATTCCTGGACCACTAAGATGTGAACAAAACACAGCAAGCTCTTTGCACCAAGGACTGGGCTACCACAGCCATCAAACTTCCTGCAGTGCTAGACTGATCCTCTCAAACTGTAAGTCAAAATAAGCTTCATTCCATTGAGTTTCTTCTGTCAGACACATTGTCAAAATGACAGGAAAGAAACTAATAACATGGGAACAAAGTCTCAAATAAAGGCAATAATCTCAAGGCTGTTATCCATAATGGACATATTAAATGACTAGAGTATTAATCACAGGTATTGATTTTAGGATTAAAGTTAGTTGCAGTTTTGAATTTACAAGTTTAGAATCTGTAGTGATGTCACTTGCTAATAAATTTAAGTTATACCTACAGGGTGGGGGCCTTGTTCCTCAGTGTAAATGGGAATAAAATAAATACATGTGTCAATTTAGGATAACTACTTTCAATGTAATTTCTACAGTACGATTATAGAGTGAGTACAGCTCAAAACTACTTATGCTTGAACCTCACAGGCAATTTATAAATTATTAATCTTATTCACTTAATACTAATACTTTAATCTCTTTATGGGTAACTTCCATTCCAGCCATGCCCAAATACGCTTTTCATTTCCTCCCTGAGAATATGAAGTATTCTCGCACTCTATCTAACTGTAAAATGCAAGAGAAGGGAACAGTCTTTGGAATCCAGCTGCTACAAGCAAGCTGAGGGCAGAGAGCTGCTTAGAGCCCCTCTGAGTGCTAGGAATTCCCTGGTATCTGCGAAGCTTGATATCCGAGAACCCTGGCCTCTTGCTAGGATAGGGGCCTATTGGAGCCAGTCACCAGGAGAGCCACAGCCTGTCTGTAGTCGCTTGCAATGCCCCTTTCATAGAATGAACTGTGTGTAGTGGCTGAGCTAGACTTGGGTGTTTCCATCTGTCAACTCTGGAATGATTCCCTTTCCTACATTTTCTAGATGTGAAACATTCTCAGAGGAAAATCTTTATGGATTTTGATCATTACCATGCTTCTATGTGTGAAAGGTAGCTACTATTCATAAACAGCATGTGTTATGCCTAGGCTTGCACTGAAGTACAGTCCAAGCACTGCAGAAAACCAATACTGATTGGCTAGGACACACTTCAGCTGACCCCATCACTGTATTACTAAAAGATATCATCTTTTTAGCATTTGGTTGAGTTTTTCAAAAGTTTAGGAACATTTTTAAACACTGATGCTTATAAATGTTGAATAGGTGGGGAAAGCCCTTGAGCTAAGTTGAAACAGCTTTCCTGGGTAAAGAGAAATAATACAAATGTATCGGAATGTTTCCATGTCCTATTTTTCTTTGCACTTTCAGAGATCCAAAATAGGAACTGCAGTATCTTCCTTGATTCTTGAAACTTTTTCTCTTTTATGCTTAATTTTGGCAATCAACTAAGGGTTTTCAAACATAATTACCAACTGTTTCTTTCCTTCTAATCCCACTGTCCCAGATTTTGTCAGAAAGCCTCTTTCCTGACAGTCTCTACTTCTAGACTTGTACTTCTCAACTCAGTTCTAACTGGTCCTACTTGAGATGATTTTTTTCCCTTTCAAGATGCAAATGTAAAGTGGTTCCTCTTGACAGCTCATTACAGTCTTTAAGATCAGGTTCAAATTCAGTGCTACCTTCAAGGCCCTCGAAGGCTGCATCACTATTCCCCTTTAACTAGTCAGGCTGCCAATGGTTTTGAAACACTTGGTTTCTATCCCTTTCCCCTCTGAGTTTTTGCCATTAATTTGATTTCCTCTCTTGTACTTCTTTCTGTCTGCCTCCTTTGCCGAACTCCTCATTCATCTTAAATATTAATTTGAGTTACAGTCTCTATTTTGACAATATTTTTTTTCAACTATACTTTTCCCAAGACTGAGTGTGGTGATCTGATTTGCTACAAAATGCATTCTACCCATTTAATATGCCTGTTTTCATAATTTCCATACTTAAACCACTTTCCTCAATTCACCATTCTCTCGGTTTATGGATGTCCAGGATTTTATAGACATGTTTATCAGAGATAAACCAACTGCAGCCTAAACAGAGTCTGAATCAGTTACACATCCAAGTCACTGCCCTTTTCAAGGATCGGATGATTCCTAGAAGCATGCTCAATAGACTGAGCTCTTACCATGCCATTTCAGGCTCTTCTCAGCAGCAGAGCGCATCCTTCCATTTTGTGTGCAGGAGCCCTGCTCCACTACTGCACTTTCTGTGTGTACCCTGACACCTCGGCTTTTATTTTGTCGCTAGCACATGTTAGCTAATGGTCCACTGTCTGAGACACTATTCCTCTGTGTTTTTGTTTTGTTGGGCAGTTGTTCTAGCCCTCTCTTATCTCTACTCTGGTGGACTTAACCCTTCTCTCTTCTTGGCCATCACAGATCATTTCACTTTGCCATTTTTAAAGCTGCTTATTTTTGTTAACACAAGGAGCTTCAGGAAGCCATACACTGTATGTGCTGTATTTTAGATATCACGGTGTCTGGACTAGAATGGTACCCAATAATGAATTGTATCAGGATAATTGAAAGGAAGTTAAATCTATTGTGATTACTCTTAACGAGAAAACAGGCAAGGAGAGGGGTTAAATCTGCCAAATGTAAAAATGAAAATGTATGGGTTTATCCATCTTGGCTTAATGCTATAGTGAAAGAATCTGCTTTCCTCCCCAACCAACCTTCCCCTTTTAAGAGTGCCACTGAGAGTCCTCTTAACTGTATAATAGATAAAACTCTCTGACTTACTCCCTACCCCAACCCACCTTTTGAAAGAGAACTTTGAGTATACAGCAAAAATAAAAGGAGCTAGAAATATGTCATGGATAACAACCAACTTTCAAAGGTAATTTCAATGACGGATATTCAGACTGTTTTGATTAAAGTTTCAGCCCTGTCACTTTCTGTGAAAATCATTTATCGGTCAATGTTTTGGTATTTCCATTTGCACAGTCAGAATCATAGCAATCCATACGTCATACTTTGGCTGCTGTAGGAATTGGGATCTGTGTAAAGCATGTAGACTAATTATTAAGTGTTTGTTATTGTTATCATTGTTTTAGATTGTGGTCACATAGTAAGCAACAGTTATACTCAGTTCCTAGAGTATATAAAGGGGCTCCAGATAGAATGTGGCTTTAATATGACTCAATACAGAGAAGCTAGGCCAATGAACCTGCCCTTAAAGTACAGGGTGTGTACCAGGCTCTATTTGAGAAGATCTTTTAATTAAATGTACTATTCTGCAAAATTACTTACAATTTAATCTCTCCATTTTCACCTTTATAAGTGCCTTAATAACTGACGATTATCAGGAGTTTTGAAATTAAAAATAAACCGAAATATCAACTTGGCTTATATGTACCTACTATATTAACAAGATAGTATGTTAGATATTAATTTCTATAATGCCTCCCACATCTAATTCTAAATCCTAAATTTTAATTTTCTCAGAGTGTTATAAAATTAACCAAATTAGAAAAAAACCTTCAGAATTTATAAGGGTATATTGGTTTGTGTTAGAATTCTATCAGAATTAAGATGAAGATCTACAAAATTAAAAACTGACTTTTATAGCTCTAAAATCATTATTGTCATTGCTAAAAGAAGCAGGTAATGAAATTTTAAAAATGCTAAATACACAGTTGAAAAATCTGATCTTCAAATTTTATATAATTGTATTAATAAAGATTCCAGAGGAAAAATCAAAGGTGATTTCAAATATTTTGATACAGCCTATAATTTTTATTATGTGAATAGATTATGACTTGGCTACTTCTGAAAATACAGCCAAATCTTGATTATTCTTAGTCTATAGAAATACAGACAGTTGGAAACAGACCTCTTCATATCTTTAGTATCTTTCCCACAAGTATTCATCATGGTGAACTTATCCTAATTTGCACTTTGATTTCTTTTCCTTCTTAACCAATGAATGGTTTAATATTAATCATAACAAGTAATACAACAGAGGGAGTGAAATATAATAAATAACCAGTCTGAGCAATCAAGAGTTGGCTGTACAGTATCATATTTACCGTAAGAATTAAACTAGAAGAATTAAAATAGCCTCATCTACTTCATTACAGCTAAATAAGCCCAAGCAGGAACTCCTATGCCTTAACATTCCTAGTCAAGTCTCCAAGTACCTGAAAGAACCCTGGTGGCACAGGACCTACTGGCATGCCATCTCCTGGGGGCATGTTTCCTAGCACGGGGCTGGGAGCTGCTGCAGCACTCTGCAAAGAATAAAGGAGAGACAGAGCTACATCATTACAGAGAAGGCACAAGACCACAGGCTGCTGAGACGATCGCAGATCACAAGGTGGCTGCTTTTGCACTCCTGGGAGCAAAAGCTGCTGATTTCCCACTCTTCAAGTGAACGGACATCATCAGTGTGATAAACAATGTCAGTGGCTTTAACAGGCCTCTAGAAATTCCATGAAGGCAAAGATCTTTCATAAGATGACACATTTAAATATATATTAAATGCTGAGAGTAATGGGACAGATGGTAAAAGTTTAAATAAATAAATGCTTAATTTTAAGGTACAGGCATCTGAAATGACAAACATTAGCAATGAGTGTATAAATCGGTAAAAGTCTGTGTATAAGGATCGCAAGGATTGGGAGAAAGACTTTTATTTAGATTATAATTAGATATGTAACAAACAGGTATAATTAATTTTCTGCCACTTTTAATATGTTGTAATCACTACCCAAAATATAAAGTATAAGGTGGTGAAGATGAAAATGCAAATAGGAGACTGAAGAAGAAAAATAAACTAGATTTAAAGACACTAGTTTCACACAACTTATGAAAAAATAGCAGACTGAAAAATTCAAAGTTTACTTCATTTAAAAACTTTTCATGAAATCTTAGCATTCCATTAAACAGGATATGAAAAAAATAAAATCTTTTGTTTAGATTATTTGTAGACGAATCAGGGTAAAAGATTTATTTTTGTGTATATCGGGTATACATGAAACTGCTCTGCAACTATGGATTTTAATTTTCAATCTGACTAAAATATTTAAAGTCCTAAAACTACCGAAGAAGGGACCAGATGAGGATATAAACTAGTACCACCTTTCTGGAAAACATATGTAAGGTCCTCAAAAAATTAGAAACAGAACTATTACACCAGTTGATGATCTGACTATGTATATATCCAGAAGAAAAGAAATTATTGTGTTGATTGAAGAGACATCTGCAATCCTTTTTTGTCTGAAGCACTGTTCATAACAGCCAAAATATAGAATCAACCTAAATGTTCACTGATAAATGGATGATTAAGGAAAATGGGGCATATATACACAATGAAATTTTGTTTAGCTCTAAAAAAAAGTGACAGTTTGAATGAACCTGGAGGACATTATGTCAAGTTCAAATAATGCAGGCCAGAGAGACAAACAGCACATGATCTGATGCAAATGTGGAGTTTAAAGAGCTGATTTCATAATAGAAGGTGGCTAGTGGAGAATACAGAGAGTAAGAAAACAATGTCAGTTAGATGTGGGTATTCTATTGAATGCAGTGTAATTGTGGTTAGCAACAATGTATATTTCAAAACAGCATAAGAGAAGATTCCCAAATGATTCAAGTTCAAAGGCACAAGAGAGGTACCAGTTTGATTTTTAATAGCTTTGTTGTGAAAAATATTCCAAGCAGTTCCCACAGTTACATACACGCTGCACTGCTTTACTGTGCACACTAGAACATCCATCCAAGCATTTGTGGCCCAAAGAAGACATGGTATCTTAGGATGTTCGACTGCAGAGTTCCTGGCTCTTTGTTTTTTAAAAATATGTTTATTCCACATATTTGAAGTTGTTGAGAGCATAATTTTCACAGTTCCCAAAGGCATCTAGACTAAAATGTGATTGTATGAGATGCTGTTTACTTATGAACCCAAGTGTAATTTCAGCCAAAGACTATGAAGATGAAAGCAGAAACTACTTCTCAAATATGAAGTAAGGCACATGAGCATATTCTAATGAAAGGACGCCATGCCATTTAGTGACTATTACCTGAATACAGCCCTTACCAGCTATTGTTTCCTTTCATTTTGCAGTGTCACACATGAACCTTATAAAATAAATGAAAGCAAACTGTTTTTCCATTTAACTAAGCTTGCATAAAACTTGAATTTGCTGTTTGGGTGGGAGAGAGGCAAATTTACAATCAACAACCCTGTTAGCCTTAAATTCACCGTTAGAGCCAGGTGTAGGAAGTGAAATTTGATCTCTGTTCTTGAGACTGTAATTCAAACCTAGGTTTTCATCTATTCCTAGTGTAATTCAAACCTAGGTTTTCATCTATTCCTAGTCGCCCAAAAACTACACTGGTAAGTTTTTTCTTATATTAGAAAAATGAAACAGGTTCAATGAACTGGTAAAGAATGTAGACTGTTCTCCTCCAGACTACATTGTCTATAGGTATTTGTTACTATTTCCTTGAAAGCTCTTCATAGTACATGTATCTTGTAGTATACTTCATGAATGTTTATGATGTTATTTTATAAGTTCAGGGAAATATTCATTTTTTTGTTTCTGTCACCCTCATCAAGGACTTTTGAGGGTCAATACAGCAGTGAACATAACAGAAATAAAACCCTTGCTTTTAAGGCTTATTCCTAGGAAGGGGAGAAAGACAATAAACAAAACAAATAAAGGAGAAAATATTTATT
The DNA here is from genome assembly GCF_003668045.3 of Cricetulus griseus. Taxonomy (NCBI): domain Eukaryota; kingdom Metazoa; phylum Chordata; class Mammalia; order Rodentia; family Cricetidae; genus Cricetulus; species Cricetulus griseus. The sequence goes on along the minus strand of NC_048595.1, from coordinate 310,471,547 downwards.
GTGATCTGATCCAAGGAGAACAGAAAGGACATGGTAGAGCCCTCAACAGTGAAGAGGGCAGGGCTGACAGTCCTGAAAGCACTGGGAAGACACATGAACCCCTGGACCAGGCCACAGTGACTCCTGGCTGGCTTAAATGAGCCTTTTTATGGTTTTGTTTTCTCTCTGTATCTCAGTCTCTGTCTCATGTGTGTGTGTGTGTGTGTGTGTGTGTGTGTGTGTGTGTGTATGTGTGTGTGTGTGTGTGTGTGTGTGTGTGCGTGTGCGTGTGCGCGTGTGTGTGTGTGTGTGCACGCACGTGTGTGCGTGCGTGTTTAATATAGAGTCTCATGTAGCAGTTTTATGTAGTCCTAACTGGCCTAGAACTCACCACATACCTGAAGCTGGCATTGAACCCCTGACCCTCTTGCCCCAGCCTCCCAGTTGTGTGCCACCATGCCCAGCTTTTACTGTTGTTAGATCTCCCTCCATTTTAAGACATGCCAACTTGTTATTGTACAAAGTAAATGTGAGGATTCGGTACCTTCAACATTCAGGCTTTGCACACAATGTAGATTAACCTGGAAAAGCAGGACTCTGGGAACTAGATAACTTGCAGCACATGGCACATTTGGCTAGTTATTTGGTGTGAGAGCAATTTTTTAGTCCTCTTTAAAGACACAAAAGGAACATCACGTTAGACATTATCCAAGGCACAAAGTTCTAGTCCAGACTATTCTAACCTAGACTTTACCTGTGGATCACAGGCTAAGCCACACTGTCCATCTACTTTTGCTAAGTTTTACTAACAAGTCCACTCCTATCACTGTATCATGTGATCTAGCTTAGAGCAACATGTAATCCACCAAGGAATGCTACTCTGATAAATACCACAGGTGTATACTAATTGGTACTGTAAGTACTGTCAAACAATAATCCTCCAACTGACTACCATGATAACTTGCAGATAGCATCTAACTAAATATTCTAAGTACTGACTCTGTAAACTGAAGAATCAAGGTGTTTGGATTAAAGTTTCAGCTGGGTGGCTCACACCTTTAACCCCAGACTGGGGAGGCAGAGGCAGTAGGATCTCTTTGAGTTCAAGGCCAGCCTGGTCGATAGAGAGTTCCTGGACAGATGCCAAAGCTACCCAGAGAAACCCTGTCTTGAAAAACCAAAAAGACTGGATTAAAGCTTCTAGAAGGAAAGGGTTCTAAGTTTCTTGGACAAACTTGTTTCAAGTTTACTTAAAACATATGAGGCAAATTTAATCTGTTATCTAAGAATGAACAGAAAGTTATAGCTGGGCCTAATCAGAAGTGTGTAGGAATCTGTGTAGCTATATAACAAGAGTAAACATCTTAGTTATACTGAAACTACCACAAAGGATCAATTTCACTGGAACCACACAAATTCTCATTAGAGTATCATGGAATATTCCTTATTATGTAATTGTTTTGGTTGATTTTTTATAGTAACTTCTATCTTAATAAAAGAAAAACAGACACTATGGCTTTAGGATATTTCTTGTAACTAAACTGAATATATGAGACTTCCATTCAGACATAAGCCTGCCTTTTTATTATCTCATCTACTAAATTCATTTGTCTGCTTTAAATACATATTTTTCAGATATGTACATCCTAACACACATTTTATTAAGTCATTAGCTTTGAATATTGTAGAGAAAAGGAGAAGCATATACCTCTAAGAGGTTTCAAAAGAGTAGACAGGAAGCTAAAAATATTCATCTATCATAAAATACAATAAGCTTTTATTAAGATTTTATACGCCCAGTAACTGCTCTTTAGATTACTAAGAGGGCTAGGGAACCAGCTCCTGACTATACAGTGAGGGTCAAAATGTAAAATCTGTATTTGGTGGAAAAATATTAAGAATGTGTAAAAATATAAAGTAATAACTAAAAATAAGAAGGGGTATGACTTAGAAACTGGAAGGAGATTAAAGGGAATGGTAAGAGGGGAAACAGGAATATTGGTTTTCATTACTAAGCCACTATAATTTCAATTGCATCTCCTTCTAACTCAGGTGTTGCCATGTGACTGAAGGGATCGGTGTCACCTCTAAGAGGCCATGGGGATATGAAGAGTTCCCCCTTCCAACAGGTCGATGTATTCTCATAAAAGAATGTGTGGAGCCTGTTCATTCTCTTTGCTTTTCTGCCTTTTCAAGGACTCATGAGGAAGGGCCTACCACTAGGTGGCAGTGCTCAGTCTCAGACTACCCAGTTAACAGGCTGTGACAGAGAATTCCTTTTATAATTTTTGCCCCCTAAATTTCTGGTCTTAGATATTTTGTTATGGCAACACAACACACACTAGCCATTTATAGACATTTTAAAGAAAAGAAAACCTTAAGATGATGGTAGTAGTTCTCCTGCCACACCAATTATAATGCAAGGTACACTTAATAGTCTGATTACTGGCTAAAGATGTTTTTTATCATAGTAAGAAATCAGAGTAGAAGATAATATGAAACAAGCCTGTTAAAGAGTCAATACTATCACTTGTTGAAAGCTTACTGTATAACAAACATTATGTTCTATGTTTATAAATCTCAAAAAAGGAAATCTTTCTATGTATGTCTAGTCCTGTAAAAACAGTTTTCAAAGCAATCAGGAATAAGGAAAGAAGCGTTCACATTCTACTCTGATGGGTATTTGGTTTTCTTAACTCATCACTGTATTCTAAGGTGAGTCCTGTTTATCATCAGAGGCACTCCTATTAAATAGGTCCTGAAATTTTTTTTGCTGGTAGGTATTTGTGACTTTTACAACTATATTCCAAAGCAGAGATCTAAAATGTTCTTTGCTATGCTGTATTTTCCAATTGTAAGCATCATGTTTATTTTGCCTTTGCAAAACTAATTGATATCAAATGGTTTTTTATAACACTTTAATGTATGAAATATGGTTTAAAAATGTATGGCATTAAAATTTCCCAAATATGATGGGTGTAGTGGCACACATCCTTAATGCCAGTTCTGGAAGGCAGTGGCAAGTGGATCCCCATGAGTTTAAAGCCACCCTGTATCTAACAAGTTCTAAGCCAGCCAGGATTACATGGTGAGACCCTATTTCAAAAAACAAAAATCAAAATTATAAACAAACTGAAACAACTTTTTTGAATGCAAAGGCATTTTTGAAAGAACCAAAGCCATTGGTTCCTTTTATATTTTCTACTTATATTTGTGCCAATTTGTTCATTTAAAATTTTCCAAATAGTTCATTGCACTGACACACCTAGCTTTATTCATACTCACAATATTTTTCATCTTTTACAAAGCTCTTCTTTTATAGCTGAGGGAGACTGCTTAGGGAACCACTACAATTTGTTTTTCCCTTCTTCCATAATAAGAGAACTCCAACCAGAGGAACAGCATTCCAGCTACACACTCTTCAATCCTCCAGTAGTCACAAAGAATCAAGTTCCTACTGATGGAAAGTGAGGAAAGGGGCATATTACCTTTTTAGATCTTGGTTTTAGAAGTCTGGAATTCTTCCTTCTCACTGTTAGCGACCAAATGTTATAGACCTATAGTTTCTACTGTACAGATCAATAAAATGCTGTATGATAGCAGAGTGCCCAGTAGCTCTAATCTCTCCACTACTTCACAGATGTTGCTGACCTACACAGGAGGGACTATCTCAACAGTTTGTTTTATTTTTTCAGAATGAACTATCATTCTCTTCATTACTTTTGCTACCAACTAATCTACCAGTTTACTTTTTTCTATTTTACCAATGTTTATTTTAAAACAATTTATTTCTATTCCACTTGTTAAACTTTATTGTCCATTTTCAAACTAATCTAACATTATTCTGCTTTCTGACAATAAAGAGTATAAAGCAATGCATTTTATGCTGGATTTATCTGTGTATCTGCAAGGCCTGATGTTGTTGTTTGCCACTTTTCTTAACATTGCATCTGAATACAATTTTATTTTGGTAGTTAATGGAAATAATTAGAACCAAAATTACATTGACTAGATGAATTAGGTAAAAATGAGAACAACATCCAGCTTTATAGATGTAACCAAAGACATACTTTAATAAAAAAATGGTTGGATGTCTTGGTTTTTAATTTCTAGTTTCCCAGTTGTAGCCATATAAGCCATATTATAACCTCCAACATCCAGGAGTATGCTGAGTAACATTTTGTGATTGAATCAAAATTACGTTTTTTTATAATTTTCCATTGATAAAACATCAATAATCTGTCTGTATTTTTATTTGTTGACTTTCTATCTTTACATTTTCCTTTAATTTTTATTTCTTATTTTTTTCATTCAAACATATATCATACCCCTCAACTGCTACTTGACTATTTCTCCTTGTGTTTCTATCAACTCTTGCCCAGTAGGATCATACATGAATTTCATCTATGTGAAATAGGGGACACAGATCATGGAGGAGACATCCTAGTTTGGTATACCAACTACAAGAAGACAAAGTTGGACTGTTTTAAGCTACTGAGTTTGTTCTAAATGGCTGTTGCAGATGCAGGCATATTGGTTTTAAAATCTGGAAGGAACTCTGGAGGGGAATGAAAACTAACACACCTCTGTCTCTAAATTACTATTTAATTTCTGAAAAAGGCTGCTCAAAGGACATCTAGAAGATGAGTAACCCTGAAGAGCTCTCGACTTTATTATAGTTAGCCTGTTATAGACTATACAGTTCCTGATTATGTAATTTTCATTACATCAATGTCCTGGTTAAGAGTAAGCAAACAAAAATAAATCCCACATTAAACCACATTTGCTTTTGTAGCCCATTGGGTGTCACAGTTCTATAACTGGCTTTGCATCTTGTTCAGGTCAACTGGATTTCTTCATTCTACGGGGACAGTGGCAGAGCTTAGAGCAAAGAATGTCAAGGCATCTCCTTCTGTAACTGCCAGATGTGTCTCTAACTCCCCCTTCTGCTCATCTGCACAGTAATGGTTGCCTGACTGCTAACCAAAGTCCTACCAATCCTGTTTAGACTGCTAAGCTCAGGCATGGGCAGGCAGGAAAAGACATACACATAGCTGGAAGCATTGTTTGGTATCCACCATCCTGTCACCAGAGCTGTTGGTGCCTATTTGGGCCTTAGATCCTGCATCACAGGGAGTAGGCTTGCTCTGACCTTAGTTCCTGTGCTGGAACAGTGCCCACTTCCTTTATTTAGCAGGTTAGCTGCTTACATTTCTTCACAGATCGGGTCTGGAGGTCTCAGATGCTCAAACTGATATGTTATAGTTCTTCCAGTCAATTCAGAGAGAATGAGTTGAAAAGTAAACTCTACTTCTACAAGAGTCACCACTATTTGCAGCCTGAGTCCCTGGATGCCAGTAGTTCATTTACCTGCATTTTTGACATGTCTGACTGATACACATTGGTTTTCCTACCTGAAGAGCATTTCCGTCATTCACCCTGAACCATGATGACAATGGTTATTTGCACAGATCTCTACATGTGCCTGCTACCAGTATGTATACCATATACTTCCTAACAATGATTTGCTGCAGAATTTCCTTCACTTTTGTAGTCCATCATCCTGAAATGGGCTTGTCTTAGAATCCAGGCGCATTTATTCTGAACATACTGCCAAAGCCCTTCCCTTCTACTGAAGAAGTTCTGAAAAATCTTTGCCACACTGTGGAACTACAGCTCTATAGCATGAACTAAGTCATTGGCATTTTTATTCCAATATTGATTTTTTTCTCAAGAAGATAATCATCATAACACTCATTTAAAAGATATGATATCATTTACACCTTAGTTTACAATTACACAAGAGGGATATTTCTGTTCGGAGCAGCAGTACCTGCTTGAAATCCCAGCACTTTAAGACAATGAGGCAGGAGGATGCTATGAATTCAGGGCCAACCTGTGTTACTTACATAGTGAAACCATAGCTTCAAGACATGAATAAATAGACAAATAAAAACCAGTGTATCTCCTCAAAACATGTTTTTCTTTGATACATATATACATACATAAATACCCACCCCCCCCACACACAAAACTTATAGGTAAATATTTGAAGCTTACCACTCTCAAATTTATTTCCCTTAACAACACTGTTAGCCTGGATCTGAAATAATATGTAACTATAAACTACAAGTTTTACCCATACCAAATAAGAACACATGATCAAGCAGAAATTTAGTATCTTTTTAAGTCAAAAATTTTATTTATTTTACTATAATGCCTTGGATGATTTCTATCAGTGAAAATTTTAAAGCTATTTAGAACATTTCTTCTTTCAAGAAAGTTATTACACATAAAACACCCAAGAATAGCTTGCTTACTACTTAGTTTTTAAAGATTTTTTTTGAAGGGGACATAGCAGGTGGCTTAAAAAAAAGGCACAAGATAAAAAATTAGTAGGCGGTCTTGCCCCTTCACCCTCCGGTAGACAGATTAGTCCCAGGCGCTCCTCTAGCCCACCTCTGCCTCCTAAGTCCCCTGACCTGCAGCCTCTAGACCCTTCCTGCCACCAAATCCCCCAGAAGAACCTGGAGGCAGTACAAAGTAGCCAGCATCCCTGACCACCATTCAGGTCTTGCCCCTCCATCCTCCAGTAGAGAGGAAAGGGAAAGACCCCACCTATACCCACTGGAAGAGGAGACTTTATTCCTCCTCTATATAAGAACACATCCAACAAGACAAAGACTTATACTACACCACCAGAGTCTAGGGACTCTACACCAACAAGACCCAAAGATCCCAACACAGATGAAAAAGAAGAGAATGACCTTAAAAACAACTTCATGAAAATGATAGAAGCCCTCAGAGAGGATATGAGAAAATCCCTTAAAGAAATGGAAGAAAAAATGAACCAAAAAATGCAAAAAATCAACAAATATCTTAAAGTAAGCAGGAAAAGCCAATAATAATCAGAGGAAGGAAGCAATAAAGACCTGAAAACTGAAATAGAGACAATAAAGAAAACACAAACTGAGGGAATTCTGGAAATAGAAAAGCTGGGTAAATGATCAGAAATACAGATGCAAGCATAACCAAGAGAATACAAGAGATGGAAGACAGAATATCAGGTGCTAAAGATAAACTAGAGGAAATAGATTCATCAACCAAAGAAAATCTTAAATCCAACAAATCCTTAACACAAAATATCCAGGAAATATAGGACACTGTGAAAAGACCAAACTTAAGAATAGTAGGTACAGAAGAAGGCAAAGGAGCCCAGTTCAAAGGTGTAGAAAATATATTCAACAAAATCATAGAAGAAAACTTCCCCAACCTGAAGAAAGACATGCCTATGAAAGTACAAGAGGGTTGCCGAACTCCAAATAGACTGGACCAAAAAAAAAAAAAAAAAAAAAAAAAAAGAAGAAAAGAAAAAAAAAGAAAAAGAAAAAGAAATTCCCTTGCCACATAATAATCAAAACACCAAATATATAGCATAAAGAAAGAATATTAAGAGCAACAAACTAAAAAGGCCAAGTAACATATAAAGCCACACCTAGCAGAATTACATCTGACTTCTCCATGGAAACTCTGAAAACCAGAAGGTCCTGGATAGATGTTCTACAAACAATAAGAGACCATGGACTTCAACCCAGACTACTATACCCAGCAAACTCTAAATTACTATAGGAGAAAACAAGATATTCCATGACAAAACAAATTTACACAACACATACCCACAAATCCAGGCCTATAGAAAGTTCTGGAAGGAAAACCCCAACCCAAGGAAGTTAACTTCACCCACAAAAACATAGGCAACAGATAAAATCACTTTACAAACAGTCAGAAATAGAGGAAAAACTCACACACAGTGCCACCACCAAAAACGAATCCAAAACAAACAAGAATCAACAATCAATGGACATTAATATCCCTCAATATCAAAGGTTTTAACTCACCTATAAAAAGACACAGGTTAACAGAACGGATATGAAGACAGAATCCATCCTTCTGCTGCATAGAAGAAACACACCTCAATTTCAAAGACAGATGTTATCTCAGAGTTAAGAGTTGGGAAAAAATTTTCCAATCAAATGGCCCTAAGAATCAAGCAGGTGTAGCTATCCTAATATCTAACAAAACAGACTTCAAACTAAAATTATTCAAAAGAGATGAAGAAGGTCATTAAATATTCATCGCAGGAAAATCCATCAAGATGAAGTCTCAATTCTGAACATCTATGCGCCAAATACAAAGGTACCCACATTTGTAAAAAAAAAAAAAAATACTAAAACTCAAATCATGCATTAACCCACACACACTTTATTGGAAGACTTCAACACCCCACTCTCACCACTGAACAGGACTACCATATAGAAACTTAACAAAGAAGCAAAGGGACTAACAGAAATTATGACTCAATTGGGTTTTAACAGACATCTATAGAACATTCCATCCAAGCACAAAAGAATATATCTTCTTCTCAGCACCACATGGAACCTTCTCTAAAATCGACCACATACTCATCAATAAAGCAAACCTCAACAGATACAAAAAATTGGGATAACCCCCTGTATCTTATCAGACCACCATGGGTTAAAATTAGAATTCAACAACAACACAAATTGCAGAAACCCCACAAACTCATGGAAACTGAACAATGCTCCATTGTGTCACTCCTGGGTAAAGGAAGAAATAAAGAAAGAAAGCAAAGACGTCCTAGAATACCCAAACCTATGGGACACTCTGAAAGCAGTTCTAAGAGGAAAATTCATAGCACCAAGTGTCCACATGAAGAAATTGGAGAATAGCCACACTAGAGAATTAACAGAACACCTGAAAGTTCTAGAACAACAAGAAGAAAACTCACCCAGGAGGAGTAGATGCCAAGAAACAATCAAATTGAGAGCTGAAATCAATAAAGTAGAAACAAAGAAAACAATACAAAGAATCAATAAAACAAAGAGTTGGTTCTTTGAGAAAATCAACAAGATAGACAAACATTTATCCAACCTAACCAAAAGGCAGAGAGAGAACATGCAAATTTTAAAAAATCAGAAATGAAAGGGGGGACATAATAACAGACACTGGGGATATCCAAGGAATTATCAGGTCATACTTTGAAACCCTGTACTCCACAAAATTGGAAAATTCAAAAGAAATGGATGATTTTCTGGATAGATGTCACCTACCAAAATTAAACTAAGAACAGATAAGCAATTTAAATAGGCCTATAACCCCCAAGGAAACAGAAGCAGTCATCAAAAAATCTTCCAACCAACCAACCAAAAAAGAAAAAAAAAAAGTCCAGGGCCAGATGGTTTCAGTGCAGTATTCTACCAGAAATTCAAACAACAGCTAATACCAATTCTCCTCAAAGTGTTCCACACAATAGAAGCACAAAGGTCATTGCCAAACTCTTTTTGAGGCTACAATTACCTTGGTACCCAAACCACACAAAGACACAAATAAGACAGAGAACTTCAGACCAATCTCCCTCATGAACATTGATGCAAAAATACTCAAATACTGGCAAATCGAATCTAAGAACACATCAGAAAAATCATACACCATGATCAAGTAGGCGTCATCCCAGGGATGCAGGGATGGTTCAACATACAAAAATCCATCAATGTAATCCACCATATAAACAATCTGAAAAAGTAAAAACACATGATCATCTCACTAGATGCTGAAAAAGCCTTTGACAAAAGCCAACACCCCTTCATAATAAAGGTCCTGGAGAGATCAGGGATAACCGGAACACACCTAAGCATAATAAAGGCAATACACAGTAAACCAACAGCCAACATCACACTCAGTGGAGAGAAACTCAATGACATTCCTCTAAAACAGGAACAAGACAAGGCTTTCCACGCTCTCCATATCTCTTCAATATTTTACTTGAAGTTTTTGCTAGACCAATAAGACAACGAAAGGAGATTAAGCTGATACAAATTTTAAAGGAAGAAGTCAAGCTTTCACTATTTGCAGATGCTATGAAAGGCTACATAAGTGACCCAAAGAATTCTACCGGGGAACTCCTATAGCTTATAAACACCTTCAGCAAAGTGGCAGGATACAAGATTAACTAAAAAAAAAAAATCAGTAGCTCTACTATATATAGACAATAAAGGGGCTGAGAAAGAAATCAGAGAAAAATCACCCTTTACAATAGCCACAAATAACATAAAATATCATCGGGTTACTCTAACCAAACAGGTGAAAGACCTGTATGATAAGAACTTTGAGTCATTAAAGAAAGAAATTAAAGAAGATACCAGAAAATGGAAAGATTTCCCATGCTCTTGGATGGGTAGTATCAAAATAGTAAAAATGGCAATATTACCAAAAGCAATCTACAGATTCAATGTAATCCCTATCAAAAGCCCAGCACAATTCTTCACAGAACTTGAAAGGACAATTCTCAACTTTATATGGAAAAACAAAAGACCCTGGATAGCCAAAACAACCCCATACAATAAAGGAACTTCAGGAGGCATCACCATCCCTGATTTCAAGCTCTACCATAGAGCCATAGTAATGAAAACAGCTTGGTATTGACACAAAAATAGACAGGCAGACCAATGGAATCCAATTGAAGACACTGATATTAACTCACACATCTATGAACACCTTGTTTTTGACAAAGAAGTTAAAACTATATAATGGAAAAAAGAAAGTATCTTTAACAAATGGTGCTGGCATAACTGGATGCTGGCATGCAGAAGACTGCAGATAGATCCATATCTATCACCATGCACAAAACTTAAGTCCAAATGGATCAAAGACCTTAACATAAATCCAGGTACACTGAACCTCTAAGAAGAGAAAGTGGGAAGTAACTTTGAATGAATTGGTACAGGAGACCACTTCCTTAACATAACACCAGTACCACAGACACTGAGATTGACAATTAATAAATGGAACCTCCTGAAACTGAGAAGTTTCTGTAAGGCAAAGGACACAGTCAACAAAACTAAATAGCAGCCTACAGAATGGGAAAAGATATTTACCAACCCCACATCTAACAGAGGACTAATCTCCAAAATATACAAAGAACTCAAGAAGCTAGTTTCCAAAATACCAAATGATCCAATTAAACAATGGGGTTCAGAACTAAATAGAGAATTCTCAATAGAGGAGTCTAAAATGGCTGATAGACAAAGTGTTCAACATTCTTAGCCATCAGGGAAATGCAAATCAAAACAACTCTGAGATACTATCTTACTCCTGTCAGAATGGCTAAAATCAAAACACCAGCTAGAGTTTATGTTGGAGAGAATGTAGAGAAAGGGGAACACTCCTCCACTGCTGGTGGGAGTGCCAACTTATACAACCACTTTGGAAATCAGTATGGAGATTCCTCAGGAAAATGGCAATCAGTTTACCACAAGATCTAGCAATTCCACTCTTAAGCATATACCCAAAAGATGCACATTCACACAAGGACATCTGTTTAACTATGTTTATAGTAGCATTATTTGTAATAGCCAGAACCTGGTAGCAACCTAGATGCCCCTCAACTGAAAATGTGGTGCATTTACACAATGGAGCACTATTCAGCATAAAAAAACAAAAACAAACAAACAAACAAAAAACCAATGGAATCTTGAAATTCGAAGGCAAATGGATTACACTAGAAGAAACCATCTTGAGCAAGGTAACCCATTCACAAAAAGACAAACATGGTATGTACTCACTCATATATGGATTTTAGACATGGATCAGGGGATTGCCAGCCTACAATCCACACCACCAGAGTGTGTGGGAAACAGGGAGAACCCTGAGAGAGACATGCATGGTACCCTGGAGAAGGGGAAGGTGACAGGATATCCTGAAAAGATTGGGAGCATGAGGGGAAGGGAGAGGGAGCTGGGAGAAAGAGAGGGGGAGAAGAGGAGAGGATGACATGGGGGAACAGGAAGGTTGAGTCGGGGGAAGAATAGAGGAGAGCAGGATAAGAGATACCAAAATAGAGGGAGCCATTATAGATTTGAGGAGAGATCTGGCACTAGGGAGATTTCCAGAGATCTACAAGGATGACACCAACTGGTAATCTAAGCAATAGCAGAGAGGCTACCTTAAATAACCTTCCTTGATAATGAGATTGATGAGTACCTTATATGCCATCCTACAGACTCCATCTAGTGGCTGATGGAAGTAGAGGAAGACACCATTAAATACTGAATTGAACTCCTGGAACCCAGTTGCAGAGAGGGAGGAGTGATGAGCAAAGGGTCAATACTGGGTTGGTGAAACCAACAGAAACAGCTGACCTGAACAACGGGAAACTCATGGACCCCGACTGATGGCTGAGAGGCCAGCATGGGACTGATCCAGACCCCCTGAAGGTGGTTGTCAGTGAGGAGGCCTCAGCAGTTTATGGGGCCTCAGGTAGTAGATCCCTGGTGTACGAATGGACTTTAGGAGCCCATCCCAAGTGGGGGGATGCTTTCTCAGCCTGGACATATGGGGGAGGGCCTAGGCCTTGCCCTGGAGGATATGACAGATTTTGGGAATCCCCCATGGAGGGCCTCATCCTCCCTGAGGAGCAGAGGGGAGGGAGAGAGAGCTGGGATTGACATGTGAAGCAGGCTTTTTTATAATTTAAATAATATAAATTAAAAAAGAAAATAAATTAGTAAATGAAAATACTTGTTTCTATTCACTCTAAAGTGAAACAGTAATTAAATCACTGAACCTCCTCTCACAGGCAAGGATGTGCCCCATCTCACCTCCTTTTCTCCCAGTATAGAGTGTAACTGCTTATCTCAGCTACTGGATTTGAAACTATTTAATTGCTTCATAGAGCAAGAGCAAGCACCACTACAGATTAGCACATAAAACACACAGATAAAGGATAACTGTGAAGGGAAATGTTTAATCTGCAATATTTTGAAGAGATTACTTTAAATTACTTCAACAAAGATACTAAAAGTAGATTGTATCTATACAAAATACAATAAACCCAATTGAATATGGGAAGTTCAGCCAATAATTGTTTCTCCTTTTTAGAATATATAAACAGGTTTTGTTGTTGTTTTGCTTTTTAAGTATACTAGTGATTTGTTTTAAAAGCACACTCTTGTAAGGCAGTGGATGAAACAAAATTTATCCATGATTCTCTTTCATTGTGCTTTATAGGAATTACTGATGTTCACATATGAACTTGCAACAGATGTTCCTCTGTGATCATCATGAAGACTGTTAAAAGCCTCGGCAGAGATAGCTAGTATGCCTTATTAAAATGGATCTGTATAATCCTAAGCTACAGAGGGATGCTTCCCCCAAAACTGACCAGCACACTGAATGCTAGAGTCTGCTCTCAGTCCTCCACTTACAATGCTTAGATAAAGTCTTTGGAACTGATGCCATACACTGCATCACATTCTTTAGGATACTCTCATGCTGAGAAATCTTCTTCCTTAAAAATGTGAGTTTCCGTTTACAAAGCAGATAAAATTCATTCAGTACAGTTCTGGGGAAACACTGATAAGACTGGGTGAAAGATGTTTGAAACAGAAACTTAAATATGACTGTTTTCATATGAAACTGGCTCAAAAGTCAGTCGTGGTATAGCATGTCAGCATTCTCAGTATTTGTGAAGCAGAGGCAGTAGGATCACTGAGTATGGGGATAGCTTGCTCCACATAGAGAGTTCCAGGAGTATCCATCTCAAAATAAAAAGTAAATAAAATCAAATATAGTAAGTCCAGAATTCAAATGTAAGAATGTGATGTTTTAATGATGGCAACAAACTGGGGTGCCTTAGGCTTGTACACATACTTCAAGTCAACTTTTGACTTGATATTTTTCATTCATGCATTTAAATACAACAGACTTTACAAATTCCCATATGTAATAGTGCACTGAGCAGCCCCCGCTCTTGTTCAGAGACATTTATACTCTAAAAGGAAGACAGATAATAATGCTGCTGTACTTGGTAGTGTGTTCAAAGAAATAAAGAGGATGGTGCACTTTGGAAGAAAACTATTATCTAGGAAAAACAGAGTTTAAGCTGAGATCAGAACAAAGAGTTGGTGATAATGGTTAGGAAGGCCAGGACAGTCAGGCACTATAAAGTAAAGGGTGGGGAAGGAAGAACCCAGGGTATTCAGAAGAGTGAAGGAACATGGGAAATATCAAGAAGATCTATGTAGATGAATTAGAGTGATGTCAAATTGCAGTATGAGGTGCCTTTAGACTTGTTTTAAATTAATTAAAAGAAAGTAATGGATTTCATTATGGCATTTTCATGCATACTTTGCTCTTTTCTGTCCTGGGCCACTGTTCCCACTTTACCCCTGCTGTCCTTCTACTGTCTCCTCCCCACAATATATGGTATCTAATTTCATATCACTATTTCATTACCCCACCCCTGCATTAAGGTCTTTCCTTCCCCACTTATGATCCCCTTTCCAATTTCATGATCTACACATCAACAAACAATAAATCAGAATTTATGGCTCCTATAACCCTTGCATTAATTTACTGTAGTGCCTACCACATTATAACTAAAATTTCTGTTTTCAAACTGAAGAGTCCTAAAAGGACATGCCGATTTTCTTTCTTGTGTAGGCAGAACTTACTCTGAGCACAAAGACAGTAAAAGTTGGCTGAATTAAACCTGAGTTTATTATGTTAATTTTTTACTAAATAAAACTTGTCATTTACAGAATTAATAAATATAAAAATTCTAAAATAGTATATGCTATTTTACACCAGGCAAGTACATCAAGTTCCTGGAAGAAAACTGACAGAAGACAACTTAGTTCCTATTTATTTTTCTTGTTTCCTAATAGGTGCATGTAGTTTTAAAGAAGGGTAACACAGGGTAAATGTTGTTACCTTCATGTTAACATTCCCCAGAGGTGATGAACAGCAGGAGATGATGCTATTACACACAAAGTGTCAGCTGACTTATACCATCATTTCATCTGAGTAGGAATCTGAACACTGGAAGATGACCATATACCTCATTTTAAGATCAGGGTCTAATATATGGGACCCAGTCACAGCCAGCCATTAAGTGAACAGTTTTAATCACTGCTTAAAAATGAAGCCATAAAATAATCATTTCTTTAACTGTAGAATCACAAATGGTAGGTTACTCAACTAAATCAAATTAGGTGATTTAATAAAATAAAATTTAAGGCAAAAAGAATTAGTGAGTATAAAAAGCATTTTACTCAGTATAAGGAATAATTCATAAGCGAATTATTACCTTTAACACATTTAAGAGCATAACTGCAAAACTGACAAAACTATACAGAAACTAATAAATTCAAAGTCACAACAAAAGATTCAGGAACCTCCTAGAAACTGATACATTAAGTAAACTAAGACAGATTTATAACCAAAGTTGACAAGCTAGCATTATTTATAAACAAATTAACAAGCTAGATGTAACGGACATATGAAGATAGCATTCCCACAGCACAAAATTCACATTCTTTCCAGAATTCTTTCTACCTCAGGCTGGGCACTTGCCAACCAAGTAGCATGGAACACAAGAATGTATTCTTAAGTATTTTGTAAATACAAAGAGAAATAGTTATTTGACACTCTACGGTAATAATAGAATCAAATATTTTGAAAAAAGATAGCTAGAGGTGAAACCACCCACACAGTGTTCTTTCAGCTCTCTTAAGCAGCACTGAAGTAGAATGCAAATAGAAACACCACTGAAGGGATAAACATCATCTATGATAGAAAGGTAATTATTATTAGTAGTAGTGACATCACTGCCTCAGTAAAAATAGTGTGTTCTTTATATATTTGCAAGCCATTTGGGTACTTATGCCTAAGCAGAGGCACTGTCACCTATCTTCCACATGTTAAAAACAGGCTCAACCCTCTCCAAATACACAAGAGACCAATGGCCCACTGAGATTGTAGGTAACTTGGAAAAGAACTTCAAAGATCTGTGAACATTCATAGTAAGAAAAACACAGTCAAATAGAATTAATTTCATGGAAAACAGTCTTAGTTAAACTAATCTTGAAGAAAAATAAAATGTTGGAAAGGAACTAAAAACAAAACAAAACAACAAAAACTAACCAGCCAACCAAACAAAAACCCTCGTATTAGAATAGTAATGCCAACAAGGCCTGAGGACACAATGGCTGTTGTTGACCTGAAGAAAACAGAAAAGAAATCCTTGATAACAAGGAGGAAGCCAGACATGGGAGATGAGACCATTAATAGAAATTCTTGAATATCAATATATACATGATTCAACCAGTGAGTGAGAATTATATTTTCACAAGAACTGAATTAATTTTCTAAAAACCTCAATAAAGAGGGATGAGGAAATTTCTCCAACAGTAAAAAGAGGCCAGAAAAAAAATTAGAGTGGACACATCAACATTTAAGTAAGCCAGTGGTTAGGTTAGCAAGGTAGACTACAGAAATCATGATACAGAAACAAAGGCGATTAGCTGAGGTGTGACACCACATGGAAGGGTTAGTCCCCAAAGACAGTCTGGGAAAGGTGCGGCCTTTTGAGACTCTGCATACTGGAGATGCCAGGACAGTGGGATAACCAATGAGAAAAGTAGAATTGTCAGGCGTTGGTGGTGCTCGCCTTTAATCCCAGCACTCGGGAGGCAGAGGCAGGCGGATCTCTGTGTGTGGGGTGGAGCTTGCCTGAACCTATGAGATCAGCCGTGAGCATTATAAAGGCAAAGCCAGAAAAGGGAGCTGCTCCAGAGTGTGGGAGCCCAGAGGATCATGAGTCCCAGAACGTCAAACTCTGAACTTTTCAAATGTTGACTTCGGTTTCTGTGATTTGTAACTGTGCTGTTCTTACCTTTTGGAACAAGAAGTATGTAAATTATTTTTTATTTCATAGGACTCCATAGTCAAGTGACTTTGGATTTTTAGAGAGACTTTGGAGTTTTAAAGAAACTTTGGACATTCTAAAAAGATTGAAATTTTACAGTGTGTCAACTTTTAAAAAAATGTGCAACTTTACAAAGTTGGAATGTGTTTTATATTTTGATTTTGGTAATAATTTAAAAAATGAAAAAAATTGCAAGAAAGTGACCAAGTCAAGATTCATATAACATAACACAATGTAGAAGATAGTTAAAAGAAAGACAGTAAGAATGTAGATTCTGTCTGAAACTTCTGAAGTTCAGCAATGACTTCTTCCCAAGAAATGTACATGCTGAAATCACAGAGAGTCAATGAATAGATTTAGAAAAAGCAATTGGAATGGTGTCTGGCATAAAATATGATCAATAAGTATTAGCTATTATTATTACCACCTTTTATATTAAATTTAATTGATATATAGTCAGGCATTTGAAAGGTCAGTAAGACATCACAACTGAAGCATGTCTGGAAGAACAGAAGTGCAAGAATACATATCTTTGACGTTTTTGACATCCTTAATACATTATCCTTTATAAAGATTATTTAAGCAGCCCTGCTTCTCTATCTCTATGTATCTCTACTATTTCTTTCCCAATCTGCTCATATTTTTAGGTTGCTGATATTTATTTATAAGCACAAATGTGCCTATGTCATTTTTTCAAATGACTTTAAAACAAATGATGCTATCTTATTTCTTAGAGGAGAAATAACAGACAACTCAGAATAGTGTAAAGGACACATTATTACAAAGATTTTCTCTACCTTGAGTATTATTAGTAGACTAGACATGGCTAACAGAAGACTGTGAGTTTGACAATTTCCACAACAGAAATGCAAGGAGAAAATCACTAAAAACAGAACAAAACAAAAACAAAAAACAGGCCAGAATATCTAAGAACTGCGGGGCAAGTACAAAAACTAAAATATATATGGAAGAATAAAATATTAAGACAGACAGAAGCACCAAAAACTGAAAATTTCTCTTAATTGATGTTAGATACCAAACCCCCAAACTAGGAAACACAGAGCATCAACTATTATACAAACAAATATATACCATGTTTAAATTGCAGAAAACAAAGGATAAAAATATGCTGTAAGAAGTCAAGTACCCTCTTGTTCTCCTAAACCTAATCCCTCAGTGTTGTCCCTTATGCTGGAACAGAACACAGCTACAGCCTCTCTTCCCTTTGTCTACTTTTCCTGTGGAACCCATTCATGCCCTTCCTCCCAACAATTGTCACCATGTCCCAGTGGCCTCAGCAGATAGCCCCTGCCCAGTCACAGACCATGACTGCCAGAAGACAAGGGAAAATGACCACTCTTTCTCTGTTCCCTGGACCTGGCCCCTAAGTCTCCTCCCTTGTGCTGCAACAGATCACAAGTTGCAACGAAGCATTCCTTCACCCTTGCCCATATCTCCTATGGATCCCACAAACCATGTCCCCCTGGCCTCCCTTCCCCCACTTGTCATGGCATCCCAGCCTTCAACACTAGCAGGCATTCCCTGTAACCACAAAAGCCTAGGAGTCCAGTAAAACAGGCAACACACACTCTGAAAATTCAAAAAATAAACAGAAACCAAGGAACAATACACCCACCTAACAAAGACAAACCCAGAAATCAGACCTATAATTGCCCCAAATACAGATGCTTATATGCCAACATGAGAATAGAATCAGTAATAGCCAGGACAATATGTCTCCCACTAAAGCTCAGCTATCCTACCACAGCAGGTCCTGAGTATTCCAACATAGCTAAAGCATAAGAGAAAAACTTTAAAACCACATATATAATACTATTTTAAATGGCAAAGATGTGTTACATTTGTTTATACTGCATTTGTTTAATGATGTAAGGATGTAGAAGTGTGTTTAATTATGTAAAGATGTGTTGCATTTGTTTCACCTTGCCTGCCTAAGACACTTGATTGGTCTAATAAAGAACTGAACAGCCAATAGCTAGGCAGAGAAAGGATAGGTGGGGCTGGGAGGCAGAGAGAATAGAAGGAGGAATATAGAAAAGAACAAGAAAAGAAGAGAATGAGGGAGAAAGAAAGATACATACCTAGGGAAAGAAGCCAGGCAGAGAGCCAACATCCCTTCACCATCAGACATGAGAAGCAGTGAAAGTAAGCTATATAGAAGGGAAGAAAAGCAAAAAGACCCAAGGCAAAAGGTAGATAAAGAGAAACAGGCTAATTTAAGTTGAAAGAGCTAGTCAGAAATGAACCTAAGCTAGGCTGAGCATTAATAACTAATAAAAAGTCTCTGTGCCATGATTTGGGAGCTGGTTGTTGGACCAAAAGAAAAAGCCTGGTACAATTCTAGAAATGAAAAATTTAGGAAGTCTAATAGGAATTACAAAGGCAACCATTACTGCCAGAATATGAGATGGAAGAGAGAATCTCAGGCATTGAAAATATGATAGAAGAAATGGATACATCAATCAAAGAAAATGTTTTTTGTTTTTTGTTTTGTTTTCAAGATACGGTTTCTCTGTGGCAAAGAAAATGCTAAATCTAAAAAATTCCTGACACAAAACATCCAGGAATCTGGGAAACCATGAAAAGACCAAACCTAAGAATAATAACAGGGGAAGGAGAAGAAATCAAGCTCAAAGACCCAGAAAATAATTTCAACAAGATCATAGAAGAAAATTTTCCTAGCCTAAAGATTTCTATAAGAGTACAAGAAGCATACAGAACAGCAAATAATTGGACTAGAAAAGGTAGTTCCCTTCCAGGTAATAATCAAACCACTATAAACATTCAGAACAAAGAAAGAATAGCAAAAGGTGCAAGGGGAAAGGACCAAGTTATAAAGTCAGACCTGTTAGAATAACACTGACTTCTCAATGAAGACTCTAAAAGCCAGAAGGGCCTGGACAGATGTCAGACAGACAATAAGAGACCACAGATGCCATCCCAGATTATTATACTCAGCAAAAGTTTCAATCACCATAGATGGAGGAAACAATATAATCCATGAGAATCCAAACAATTGGCTTCAACAAATCCAGCTCTATAGGAGGTGCTAGAAGGAAAACTCCAGTCCAAGGAGGTTAACTACAATCATGGAAACAGAGGCAATAAATAATCTCATACAAACAAAATAAAAAGAAGACAAGCTGTCTCTCCCCCCAACACTCTCTCTCTCACACTATACCACCACTACCACCACCACTACCACCACCACCATCACCACCAAAATAACAGGAATCAACAATCATTGCTCACTGACAGCCCTCAATATTAATACTCTCATTTCCCCATAAAATGACACAGGCTAACAGAACAGATGTGAAAACAGGATCCATTTTTTTCTGATACATCCAAGAAACACACCTCGACATCAAGGACAGACACTGCCTCAGGATAAAGGGCTGGAAAAAGATATTCCAAGCAAATGGACCTAAGAAGCAAGCTGATGTATTCATTTTAGTAACCAACAAAATAGACTTCAAACCAAAACTAATCAAAAGAGATGGAGAAGGACACTACACATGCATCAAAGGAAAAATCAAAGAAGATGGCATTTCGATAGTTAACATCTATGCTCCCAAAACAAGGGCACCCACTTTTGCAAAAGAAATGCCACAACAGCTTAAATCACATAACATGTCTCACACATTGATAGTGGAAGACTTCAATACCCCACCCTCACCAACAGATAGGTTATTCAGACAAAAAAATAACTAAACAGAGAAATACTGTAGCTAACAACATTACAAAACAAACAGACCGAACAGATATCTACAGAATATTTCACTCAAACACAAAAGAATATACCTTCTTCTTGGCACCTTATGGAACTTTACACAAAACTGACCACATACTCAGTCACAAAGCAAATCTCAAGATACAAGAAAACTGAAATATCCCCCTGCATCCTATCTGACCACCACAAATTAAAGCTGGATATCCACAACAAAAAGTTTACAAACTCATGGAAACTGAACTCTCTACTGAATAAAAATTGGTCAAGACAGAAATAAGGAAATTAAACACTTTCTAGAATTCAATTAAAATGAATGCACAACATATCCAAACTTATGGGACAAAATGAAAGTAGTACTAACAAGGAAAGTTCATAGCACTAAGTACATATGTAGAAAAAGTGGAAAGATCTCATACTAGCAACTTAACAGCACATCTGAAAGCTCTACAACAGTGGTTCTCTACCTTCCTAATGCTGTGGCCCTTTAATACAGTTCCTCATGTTGTGACCCCCCAAACCATAATATTATTTTTGTTGCTACTTATAACTGTACTTTTGCTACTGTTATGAATTGTAATGTAAAAAAATCTGTGTTTTCTGATAATCTTAGGTGATCACATGTAGAAGAATCATTCAACCCCCAAATGGGTCACGAGCTACAGGTTGAGAATCGTTGCTCTATAACAAAAGGTAAGTACACTTAAGAGGAGAAGACAGCAAGATATAATCAAACCAAGGGCTGAAATCAATAAACTAGAAACTAAAAGAACAATACAGAGAATCAATGAAACAGAGTTGGTTCTTTGAGAAAATCAACAAGATAGACACATTTTTATCCAAAGTAAGTAAAAGGGAGAGAATGTCCAAATTAATGAAATCAGAATTAAATAAAAGGGGGGACATAACAACAGAAAACAAGGAAATCCAGAGAATCATAGGGACATATTGTATAAAATCTGTACTCTACAACATTGGAAAATCTAAAAGAAGTAGATAATTATCTTGTTGTTTTTTTATACAGGGTTTCTCTGTAGTGTTGGAGCCTGTACTGGAACTCACTCTGTGGACCAGGCTGGCCTTAAGTGCACAGGGATCCACCTATCTCTGTTTCCTGCCCTGCCACCACTGCCTTGCTTAAATTCAATGTAGATAAACAAAGTAAAACAAATAGAAATAAGCTTGAGTGGAATTTCTGTTCACGGGTGGAGAATGTTACTTCCAGAAGATGTGGGCTGTTAAAATGAAAATCACAGTGTAAGGCATGGAGTACCTCCCTATAAATTATTGGTCAGGGAGTCCCCCAGTGTCTCAAAAACAACATAGGTAATGTCACTGCCACTACTCATGGTTACCACCATAACTACAAAGGACAACATTATGGCTAAAGGCACTTCACACTGGCTGCAAAATATAGGGAAGTCAACCTTAAACCATTTGGAAATTCTCCCCACTCCCCACCCTCTCCTGGCCATCTTTCACTGTGTCAAGATGTGCTATAGGCTGTTGGAAAAGACAAATCTGCAATCAGATTACCTAGCACTACATTCTGAATGCTGCCCTCAACGGGGGGCTCCCCAAAGTCCACCACATCATCCTAGGCCTGGCCTAGGCCCTTCCCCATGTGTCCAGGAGGCCTGGGAAAGCTATGGGGCTTCTTATAGTAGATCAGTACTTATACATAGCATAGAAATGGACTTTGGGAGCCCATTTCACATAGAGTGATATTCCATGAGCCTAGACACGTGGGGGAGGGCCTAGGCCCTATCCCAGAAGATATGACAGACTCTGAAGACCCCTCCATGGAAGGCCTCACCCTCTCTGGGGAGCAGAAATGGTATGGGATAGGTAGGTGTTAGTGGGGGGCAGGGGAGGTAGGGAGGGAGAGGGAACTGGGATTGACATTAAAATAATCTTGTTTGTAATTTAAATAAAAATGGAGAAAAATATTTATAAGTTAATAACTGATCACAATTAACAGCCAGCATAGTTGATTCTCATAGAAGACATTTTCTCAAATGTGACTTGGACTATGGCCTGCAAAACTGTTTTTGTTTGTATTGCTATTCTATGAAACTTCGAGAGGAGAATGCAATCTTTCTTTGTTCACAACAAAACTGTTTATTTGAATCCCCCGATTAAACCTAGTATTCAGTCTTTTAAAGAAGTAACTTGAAAATTGAATCTCTGGTGTCTTCATTTTATAAAGTGAATTTCTGCTAATGTGGTGTGTAACCTGAACGTGGTTGATTCATTATCCTAACTTTACTTGGGTTCACTGAAAGGTGTAATAAAAAAATAAAAATAAATAAAAGGTACTGTATGTTTAAAAAGTTCATATGTCTGTGTGTGTGTGTGTGTGTGTGTGTGTGTGTGTGTGTGTGTGTGTGTGTGTGTGTGTGTAGGAGAGGGGAGTTTAAATGCAGTCACCCTAAAACAGGGGAAATACCTAAAGAGACATCACAGACTGACAAATAAAATGTCCAGTGGCAGGAATAGGTTATCTTTTTTAGAGTTGTTGGCCAGTGAGGTCCCATAGATGCCAGAAACATGAGTTATTGACAATGCCTTTGATTTACCTCCAGAACTTGATAGCAGAAAACACCACAGATTAGAACCATAGAACACAGAGAAATCAAGCTGGTATCATACTGGAAGCCTCACCCTTATTTGTTAGCTTTCATAGTGTTAGGATGGCTATGGCCATGATGAGAGGAGAAAAGTAATCATCACTTTTACACAGTTCTGCACAACAATAAATAGTGGTCCAGCAAGACACATGTCTACTAGTGCAACAGTGGTAACAATGTACTAGAAATAGCCAAAAACTTTCTGATTGAATTTAAGGCTCAGTCCCCAAGATGAAACCCATAGCCAGAACAGTTATCAGGACCAAGAACCTGTGACCAGACATGTCTAGACTCTGGGCGAAGGGCCTACAGTATTATTTTGCTAAATGATACAGTATTGAACCAACTCCCAATGATTGTTATATCCATACTATAACATGGGTCAGCATATGTCTCAGACCTCACACACATCTATTTGCAGTAAATAACAATTAGCACAGGGAACCACATTGGTCAAAGCATAAAGAATGAAAGTGTGAAGTATGAAGTGCTATGGGAAAATCATACCACGCATTTTCTCTCAAAGCTCAGGTTTTGTTTTGGAAGAGGGGGTGGAAAGACTGTAAGACCAGAAGCAGAAGATGACTTCAACAAAGCAGTTTCTTTTGGACACAACAGAACAGTCACACATTAACACACAGACAAAATCCAAGCATGGAGAGGGAAGGTGGACAGGAAATCCCACTCCCAGTTGAGGAGCTATTGGTAGAGATAGCTGCTGGGAGAGAGACAGCTAGTCTTCTTTAAGGCTGTGACCCTAGTGGGCTCTAAGTCCTACAACTTGCCAAAGGATGGCTACACACCCAGGAATATGGGCAGGACAAACTGTACTTTATGAGAAAGATGGGTGGGTAGTGATGGGAACTAGATATGGGAAGAGTAAGGGGAAGTTAATATGATCAAAATACATAGTATGAAACTCTCAATTTTTAAAAGGTTTTATTAAGGTGTTTAAGTACCAGAATCTTCCTTTAAGTGGGTTTTTGATGGCCTTTTTCTCCTTCTGTGATATTTTCCTAGTTGGAACTCTTCTTTAGGAAGGATACCTTTTCTTCCTCCATTTCGTTATATTTACCCATACTCTCCTCCCATAGCTCATCTCATATCCAGATTCACAGATCAAATGAATAAAACAATCTATTATATACTCACTTCTGCTTGCTGATGAACTAAATTTCAACATAAATTAATTTTCATCTATGTTACTGTAAATAACAATAATACTTAATTTCTTTATATCCTAAATCTGGCAAACACATGCTTCTAAAACTATTTCTGTTCCTGATAATGTCTGTGGATAACTTTAATTTTTTTTATGTCTTCACATTGACTTTTTCTAATCTTCAACTTCCCTAAGAACTACCATAGCCTTCTTACCTAACTCAGTCTCATGCCAGGCCTTAGGCCTACTTCCTAGAAATAGACCAAAGTGCATAGGAAAATGTGAGAATAAGTAATCCAATGATTTACCAAATGAATTTTATTAAGAATAAATTAAAAGCAACATTATATAAAGTCTTTAAAGGGTGGCTTGAAAAATCATTCTCATTCATTCTTTTTAGTTTCCTTTTGCACAAATTATGTAAAATCTCAAAACAATCCTAGGCTTTATTTATATGGAATGGGATATTTTCATTCTTTAACACACATTATAGCATAGCCAATACTTTTTAACTTAAACATGTAGATATGATTTCATGATTTGGTTCCTTGCTTATATTCCATAGAATTATCTACTAGAGTTTTATCAAGTTCATTCCAAATGTCTGTGGCATTGGCACTATAATTTACTATAAAACAAACTTAGTTATCATAGAAAAGGGAAAGCACAGTGCACTGTGAGTGATGCATTTCCATCTTTTATCATTTGTAACTGATTGTTAAAAGGAACACACATCCAGATCTTTTAAATTCCCTGAAATGGTTAACTAGCTACAAAACTAAGACTGCTATAAACATTTTTTATCTCATTCCCACCCCTTCTCCAGTGACATTCTCTGGAGATTAGGGGGGAAAGTCCAGGTTACTCTCTTTTGTTTTGTTACATGACAGAAAGAGTGGCAGAATAGAAATGCAGATTTGGATGATTTTTCTACTTAGTCTATGACTCAAGAAGTTATAGTTTTAATAATTATAAAGAGCATGAAAAGAGAAAATCAATTCATAAATGATAAAATTTTTCTTCATACATTTGGACAACAATGTATTAAATACAACATGTAGTTTATCTCTGTCTAAAAGGATGACATTAAATATAGACCACAGATTCTGAGGGAGGGTAAGGACTGCCAGGAAGACAGAAAACTGTAGCAGTTCAAGAGATGGTGAGGATAACGGGAGACTGCACAATTGCTGGGTATCACAGAGGATAGTGAGTTCTCCTTCTAGCCCATTGCCTGACAGTCTGTCTTCTCCACTCTGCTAGTATGAGGCTCCAAGCAGCCCTGATGAAATGTACATGTGATTCCTATTCCTTCACTCATGACTCTTGTCTCTATAATTACCTTTCACAGTCCATTTTCTTTTAGACAGCTAGAATATTTACATGAATCACAAAGGATGAGAGATCATTCCTAAAAATGAGAAGGCACTTCCAGAAAAGAAATTTATTTTAAAATGAAAGAAGAGAAGGAGAGAATCTTCTAAAACACTGGATATATTTTTCCTCACTTCATACAGAAGAGAATTTAAAACATTGTTATGAAGATGGGCCAAACACCTGATCTCTGATGAATAGTGTGCAACCTAACACTTGTAGTGCTTAATCCTGTAGATCATAACACTTTATCTTTCAAAACCTTAAAAATGACTCAGGAGGTTCCACTTTATTATCCCTGGGAACTGTTTATGATTTAAAAATCTATTTCTGCAGAACTTTTGCATGGCATGAAAATTTCACTTTTCATTTTTTAATATACAAACACTTCTCTCTAGCCTGTTTTTCAATCACCTAAGCATGATTTTGATGTACTCCTTCTGACTTCTCCACTCACTTCCCTACTAACCCTCCCTCAAACTTCTGATTCAGTAAAACATCTTCTACTCAGAGCATTAACAGACAGACCTGACCTTCAAGATATGCCCATAACACAGCACTTGGGAAGCTGAAGCAGGAAAATCACAAGTTCAAGTCCAGGCTATGTGGGTTATGTGCTGAGAATCTGTGCCCTTTCCCCAAATAGACTATCAACAAGTATCATTCAAATAAACTTCAAAAGTTATAGAAATGAATGAATAATGAAAATGTGGTATGTTTACACAAAGGAATAATACTTGGATATTAATAAATATGAAATTATGGAGCCAGGTGATGGCAGTACATGTCTTTAAACATTTAGAAGACAGAGGCAGGAGGATCTCTCTGAATTCAAGGCCAGCCTGGTCTGCAAAGTGAGTTGCATGATGGCCAAGGCTCCACAGTCTCAAAAAGCTAAAAAAGAATGAGAACAAAAGGAAAAAAGAAAACTATGAGATGTACAGGTAAATGGATAGAGCTGGAAACAATTCTGAGTGAGGTAGCACAGACCCAGAGAGACAAATATCACATAGTTTCTCACATCTATGACTATTATCTTTGAATCTTCGGATTTGTGTGTTTCATCTGGAATACCTTTACATACCCATATGACTATCAACCCTTATCTGACAAGCTGCTATTTTGCAGTTGATGGTGATTAACTCAGAGACTCACATCTGGCCAACATTCAGTGAGTAAGAGACAATGGGACATACATGTCACATCCTTCCCAAGGTTCAGTCATCATTACAGAAGAGAAGATACAAAGTGTGTAAGAGCTGGGTAGAGGATGACTACAAGGGACATCTTCAGGGCAGCAGCACATATGAATCCACAGTGGTGGCAACAATAGGTAGAAGATCTGTGCAAAGTCAAGCCAGATGAAATCTCAGCATGGGAAAGGGAGGTGCAATCCTACCCTTAGCTATGGAGCAATTAGCAACTGTCAACTCATTTTCTCTATGAGTATAGCCCTTGGGAGTTGGCTATGCTCTGGTGGAAGACTGTAGTGGGTATTCTCTCCTTCATGACCTTGGCTATCTGGCCTGCTAGAGTTGGTGCTTCTCACCTGACATGACCTCTTAAACAGGAAGGAGGGAGGGAGTCATGCTTTATTAGGTGGTGAAGACCAGCATGAAGCAGCCTGTGATTGGTCCTCAGCTTTCCAAGGATTGTGCAACTGGATTCACTACATCCTGTATTTGTGAGTGTATTTTCCCCTTTCATATCTTAATATATCCTTGGTACCCTTAAACAGATGCATGTAGATTTCTCACTACAGAAGACCACATACCCGAGAATATCATGGGCAGCATAAATTGGCCATGCAATTTCTGGATGTGAATCTTAGAAGAGTTGTGGTTGGGCCAACTATGAGCAAACCACGTTACATAGAACTTAAAGCCCTCAAAGCATTCATTGAAAACAGAAAAAAGAAATAAAACTATGAAGAAAGTTATAGAAATAGCTATTTTCCAGTTGTTGAATGAAAAATAAAAAACAAGAGGAATTATCTTGTTTCAATTACTTAGAAATTCTGAGAAAGAACACCATCGTGCACACTCCCTTGTACCTGCCCAGCATCAGGGAGGGAATGAGATGGCAGGGCTTGTGTTTTAGAAAAACCATTTACAATGACTTAATGTCTGCATAATTAACTTTCTGAGCTTCCTCTTTGTTCCTTCTTAACAATTCTTTCCTCCCTCTGCTTTCATTCATGACTCCTTTCCACCAACTGGTTTTTGGCCGAGACCACAATTTCAATAAAAAATAAAAGCTGCATGAGTCAGGGAGGAAGCTTGCTAGCTTCCTCAAATGTCATTAGAGACTTCCTGAATAAAGAAGAAACACATTAATTAAAAATTTTTAAAAGGGGGGCTGGTATAGGCAACAAAAACAGCTTTCACATTTATTATGATTATAGCCAACCTGAACAGTAAAATGAGATCTGGATAAGACTTAGTATCACATCCTGCACATCTGTGAACAACAAAGAGGGTCCTCAACCACACAGAGTTGTTTAGGGCCCAGATAAACAGTGACTTCTACCACCTTCTTCAAAAATAATTTCATGATATAACAGATTTAACACATTTCATTAATAAGATATTTCTTGTGGCTGTATTTTTCTGAAGGTTTATTAAACTCAAATTACTCCATTGTCTTTAATCAGTGGAAAGGATACATACATATCTATGTATACAGGTATAATTTAAAAAAGATTACATTTGGTTATCACTACAGAATTATTATATATTTCATTGGTCACATGCTCAATTTTTCACATTTTCCGGCCACAACAGTGTGTAGATAGCTCATATATTCTGTTCTGAGGCTCATTCTTTACTGATTTAGCTCTTCTTTACATATAAAGTTACATAAGTCTCCTCCTAACAAACTACATTTAAACTACTATATCATGTCTTTAACTTGCATTCAAAGGGCAGATGAAATAAGGTTTTATTTATTATTATTTTGTATGACAGCTTATAGGCAAGCTAGCAGTTTTTATATCCAACTTCAATCTTGAAATTGTGCTCAACAACTGATTTTGGAGAAAAGAGAACATTTATACTAATTTAAATAAAATGTATTAACTTGGATTAAATTTGGTAAAAACTATTTTCTCTTATTTTTCAAGTATTCCTAACATAGTATAGCCACTGAAATCAGCTTAATACTTGTCAAGATCCATTTAACTTTATAGCAAGCATCTGGATAGTACTATAGTGCAGATGTTGAAATAGACTTACGTAAACCTACTTTAAATTTCATCTGGCTAATAACAGTTCTCCACTGAGGAGATTATTTTCCCTAATTTCCAACTTATTTTTGTCCAAATAAAATCTATTTGCCTTTCTGTAGGGTATGGGAATGACTGGTAATAGAACAAAGCCTTCAGCATCTATATTATAGACTCACTTATAGCAAAAATAACTGCAATTTTCAATTCTAAATCAACCATTAACATGAAACATTACATTAAAAAATTAGAACAGTTCCATAAACTAAAATTTGGTATTTGCATCTTTGTAAATTGAGAATGTTTCTAAATGTTCTTAAATGTAACACATAATTAGTTAGTGGCATACTTCCTTTTTTATGGGAAGTATGTTTCAAGAGACCAGTCACACAGTAGATCCAGTAAGTGCTAGTTAAAGGCCTGAAAGTGTTCTTAAAGAGACTAGTAAGCTGCTATCAAACAAATACTCTCCACCTCTTTTGTAATCAATGTGCATTTTCTTGTAAATCTTGTAGTGGTTTGACCTGGCCAAATTCTCGTCACACTGTGATTGGCTTTGCCTCGATGGTCTTATCCTGGTTAGGTATTATTTGATTTTATCAATGACATAGTAACACGTGATTCACTGTATGAAACAAAACTATAAGAACAAGTAAGGAAAATAAAATGTAAACTAAACATTCATAACTAACTCCTGTTAAAATCTTCATATAATTTTTAAAATAAAGATTAGATTAACATTCAATCTAGTCATTTTTTTTCATTTAGCAGTAGATGCTAAATATCTTCTAGTTCTCTAATTCTCATTTTTTCTCAATTTCTCCCCAAAGGCTTTATAGCTTATTATTGTAAAGAGGAGTGAATATCTTCCTTTTTTGTGGCTGTACACTTTAAGGTCTGCAGTTTTCCCTAAGTGATGCATCTCATATTTCAACAAGGATATACATATCAGGTTATTTTCTCAATGTATTCTTTATCCATCCTATTGCATATGTCTTACATCAGTCTGGGTGCTATAGCAGCACATTCTAAACTGAGTGACTTAAATTACAAAACTTTTTTCATATATCTGTGCATTCAATCTACAACCCTCTACTAAGTTCATAATTAGTCAATGCAGATTTAGTATTCTCAAGCCTGGAGAAAAGGATGCTATTTGCATAAACATGAACACTCATACACACATGCTGTAAAATGCAAAATGTGGCACAATTAAGCCAAATTTGTAACAGGAACTCTCTAAGACTGGACTGGTCTTTTTGTAATTCACATGGCTTTCTAAACACTGGCACACTCTCTAATGGCACAACCCACACTATTTAAATCTGAAACCTTGCTTTAACTTGGGTTCTGCTTCAGGTGTTTTCCAAGATACCTCTCTGTCTCTTTGAAAAAAGGTGGGGATCAAACAAGTGGTCAAAAATTATTTATTCAGTGGAGTGATCTATCTATCCATCCATCCATCCATCTATCTACATATATATGTGGGGGGGTCAAAATGAGACATGGACCCTAAACAATGTTCCAACTATGGGAGAGTGTGTGAGAAGTCTCAGTGTTCTTGAGAAGATGCTTATAAAACATGTGTAACAAACAATGGAAATTAATTTCTCCCTTGAATTGTACACTTCTGAATTTCAAAATTAATTTGCCTTAACAAATATCACAAGCATGTTTCTAAAAAATCATCATTTGTTTTTAATAAATATTAGTAAAGGAATACTTCTTGCCTTTAAAATCATGCACCTGTGTCAATGTTCTCAGATAAGGCATGAGCCAAAATCTTTAAGGTAAACCACCAAAGATTTAAAATCATTTGTTAAAGCAATCTCTTCTAACAGTATTACATGTTGCAATAACTTATCCCAAACCCGAAGCTTTTCTTTATTAAGAAAGCAAAACTAACATTCAATTATTTTGAATTGTGTTGAAAACAAAAATCAATATATACAGCATAATTCTAACAATTATCAACTTAAAAAGAGTATTTCCCTTGAAAACTAAAATGTTAAGAAATTTTATTAAGTAAAAAAAATATGACATGTCTGGGTGTCAGATTTCCAAGGAATCCTTGGAAATCTATCCGGCCTCTGGTAGATCAGTATTCATCCCTAACATAAGAATGGACTTTGCTATTCCACATAGAGGGATACTCTCTTAGCCTGGACACATGGGGGAGGGTCTAGGCCCTGCTCCAAATGATATGACAGACTCTGAAGATTCCCCCATGGAAAGCCTCACCCTCCCTGGGAAGCAGAAAGAGTATAGGATAAGGAGTTAATGGGGGGATAGGAGAGGAGAGGAGGATGGGGGAAATGGATTGATGTGTAAAACAACCTCATTTCTAGTTTAAATTAAAAAATGGGAAAAATGATGTGTCATAGTGAACATAGCACACCAGATTTAGTTAGAAAAGCACAATTCGGGAGGCAGGCAGAGGCGAGACCAGCCTGGTCTGGTTGAGCCTAGCCACAGCCTGTTAAACCAAAAAAAAAAAAAAAAAAAAAAAAAGAAAAAAGAAAAAGAAAAAGAAATTACAATCCTTTTAGATCCATATTATTTCTGATTTATAAAAAAGACACTAAATTTTCAAATGCATGAGTAATTGTCATATATCTTAAAATATCAACTCCTCCCTCAAATCAACAATCAGAAACTGTTTAATTCTCTGACCTAATTTCTAAGTAGAAAAAAGCTCAACATTGGCTACCACGCTCTGTACAACAAAACATGCCAAGAAGGTAACATGGGGGTTATTTTATATCTGCCAGAACAAAGGAAATAATTTTTTGGAAGAATCTTGGAGTCAATCTGAGGGAAAAGACACATTATAGAAATGAATTCCAATAGCAAAAGTATCCCATAGGGTAGAAAGTCACCATGGTGAACTATCCCTCCCCAGCTCCTTCCCTTCCATTTCCCTTATTCTTTTCATACTCTACTCAAAGAAAAATAGCACCCAAAAAGCCTAGAACAATTCCTCTTAGATTTTATAAAGGGGTACCTTTAACAGATTTGACTATGAAATTTATATTTCATACTTTGTTTTCATTGAGCATTCCAGTAGTTAACTATTTTCTAGCTTTTTGCAGTGTAACACACACACACACACACACACACACACACACACACACACACACACACACACACGTTATATGTAGGCATATGCTATATAATATGGTAATAACTTGTGAAGTTGTAAGCACTATCAAGTAATTATTATATCCACCTAAAGCCACATAGCTGCCTGTTTGGGGTATGAGAATATTAGGGAACTACTTTTTGCAAATTTCCAGTACAGAACACTGTATTAACAGCTGTACTCTTGTTTAATAAATGATGGTCTATTAAGCACAAAGGACCTTTCCTGTTAATCATAATGTGCACAGAGAGGAAACCAGTATTGTTATGATTTCATGCCTCCTCGAGCTATTGAAAGGAGATAGGACAGTCTTTCTAAACAAACAATGCAACTAAGTTCAAGAAAAATCTTCATCAGAATCTTACACTATATATAAACTCAGTATATAACAGAACAAAATTTAAGAACAGATAATAAAACCTCTAATAGAGAATATAGAAATAATAATCAATGGTCTTTATCTTGATCAGCTAGACTTTATTAAAAAAATAAGAACATAAGGAGAGACAAATGGACCAATGTAATAGAACAGATACCAGAAATAAATACTGTCAAATGATTTCAGCAAAAGCACAGGAATATTCAATGGGAAAGGACAGTCTCTTTCACAAACCATGGTAGGAAAGTGGATATTCAAATGCAGAAGAGTGAAACAAGATGGTAAGATGGTAGGCAAAAGCATCTTCCACAAAAACCTGAAGACTGGAGTTCTATCTAAAGATCACAAGTTGCCCCACTGTGGAAGGAGAAAACCAACTCCCCAAGAAAATCTGTCCTCTGACCTACACACGTGCCATTGCACACATGCCTGCAACCACAGACACACAATACACACACACACACACACACACACACACACACACACACACACACACACACACACACACACACACACGGGAGGCAGGGAGAGAGATTGGAGTCAAGATTTAAGCATAAAACCTGAAACTGTAAAACTACTAGAAGCACATGGATGGTAGTCACGAAATTGGACATCACTAATTTCATGGGTGTAACACAGAAAATACAGAAAACAAATGGCAAACTAAATGAACAGTGCTATACTAAAGAAAAGAACATATTGAAGTTTGTAATCAGCAAAATGAAAAAGGCAATCACTAGATTGAAGGGAATATTTATAATTGATCTCCAAATTCTAGATGAACAACCTACCACTAAGTAGCAAAAAACCGAATAATCCAATTAAAACAGCTGAGAGAATTGAATAAGTATTTCTCCAATAAATAAATCAAAATACCCAATAGGTATATGAAAATCTTGGTAAACATAATTCCATCCTGAACCAAAATCTTACCTCTGTTCTGGCAACATGTATGTATACTTCTACTATAGATTTACTAAGTCATATTACAGAATAGTATGCCTTCACATAGACCATCAACTAATGAAGACAGATCCAGCAATATGATCAGTGCCCTCAACACCTGCTATAGTTGGAATATGTCTCCTAAAAGTTCATGCTAGCAATTCAATCCTCAATTTCCTGTGTAAATGACATTTGGAGGGAGGTAGTTGGCAAGTATTCAGAATTAGAGGTACACATGTGGGGCTCATGGTTTCAGTCCTACATTAGAAGAAGAGAAACAGAGGTCCTGTCTCACCATGTGATGTCCTATACCATGCCATGATATATAAAGGCCCTCATCAGCTACTCAGCACATGCAGGTACCATATGTTTGGTTTGTCAAACTCCAAAACTATGAGTAAAAATAAACTCATTTTCTTTATAAATTACTCAGTGTCAGATATTGTTATAGAAACCAAAACGACAGTAAGGTAGCATCTAAAATAGCACATACTTTAAAGCCAGACACTTTAAAAATAAGATAAATATACATTATAAATCTCAATGAGTGAGTGAGCCTTAAATTTCTAGCTCCTCCCCATGCCTTTAATCCCAGCACTAGGGAGGCAGAGGCAGGCGGACCTCCGTGAGTTCGAGGCCAGACTGGTCTCCAAAGTGAGTGCCAGGATAGGCTCCAAAGCTACACAGAGAAACCCTGTCTCGAAAAAAAAAAATTCTAGCTCCTTATATATTTAGAAAAGTTTCCAGCTACTATACTTATATCTTTCTTAATCTGGTTACAAAGAATGGATGAACTTCCATTCATACAATAATTAAATTAAGAATAGTATTTTCTTTTCATTGATCACTTAGTAGAGATTCTAGAAATAAAAGGAGAGAATAAAAGTCCTGAGGACAGCCATGGTAAAGAAAATGCCTTGATCCCACAATATGTGTATAAAGTGATAATTACTACCTGTGGACTAGTTCTAGTTCAGTGTTAAATAACACTGATTTTTATGATGCTGACAGAGTGTACAAATAACATCAGATTTTAAACAAAATTCTTGTGGGAAAAAGTAATTTATTTGTGTCCTGTAGTTTACTCAGGAGACACACGTTACTATTCAGATGGAAGAGTAGGTGAAGTGATATAGCTGCTATATTAGACCTTGAAAGAATAATACTCAATGTTATATGGGTAAACAAAAGACTCAGGATAGCCAAAACAACCCTGTACAATAAAAGAATTTCAGAGGCATCACTATCCCTGACTTCAAGCTCTATTACAGAGCTATAGTCCTGAAAACAGCTTGGTATGAACAATGAACTCCCAGAGCAGAAAGGGGATGGGATAGGGGGTCACTGGGGGTCAGGGGAGGAGAGGAGTGAGAGGGAACTGGGATTGACATGTAAAACAAAATTGTTTCAAAGAAAAGGAATAAAGAAAATGGAAAACAAGGGGTAAAAAAATCCACATGATTTTTTAAAAAAATAGTTTATATACATATATAGTGTAAATGTAAATATCAATAGCCTGAGAAAGCCTCCTAAACTTGCTGGATGTTAGAAAGCAAACAAACAAAAAACCCAAAAAATAACAGATGAATGATTTTTGTCCTATATTGGTTTTCCATGCCTGTATCCTTACGCCAAATCTACTTTGTCCCACGGAGTTAATTCAGCAAAATCCTTTTTAAGAAAAGCCAAGAGCTGAACTCAACCTGTACATTTCCAAGCAGGAACTAATACAGTGATAATTTACATGGCACATCAGACTGCTTGGCTAGCAGGGTTAGAAGCCTCTTCTCACAGGTAGTGCAACAGCTGCTGCTGAGTGGTTTGAGTCACCAGAGAATTTCTTTTAACACAGTTTGATATCATTGCCTCAATTCAAAGTGACACCAAATTAAATCTTGTTATGGCAATAATCATCACAGGATAAAGTGGCTTAGGAAAACAAGTCTCAGGCTTCAGAATTAATTCAGTTATAGCACCTTTGAATGGCAAGTTTCAAGCCTTAAAGATAAAACTAGAAGAAGTCAAATGTGTTAAAACATTTATTAAAATATTATTCTAGGGGTTGTAAAAATAACTCAGGTCAAGAACACTAGCTACTCTTCCAGACGACCTGGCTTCAGTTCCCAGCACCCATAAGGTATCTCACAAACATCTAGATTCCAATTCCAGGACCCACTACTCTCTTTTGGCCTCCACAGGCAAAAGGCACACATGTGGTATGTGGTGCACAAACATGTGCACGTAAACATTAATATACATAAAATGAAAAGAAGTAAAAGATGTTTTTAAAATTTAAAAACCATGATTTTGAATAGGTGAGTTAATAAAATTAACTTTACATTTAATTGATGTGCTACTTGCATATCAAAGGAATGAGACTAACTTTTCAGTGGCCATAAATTTAACTTTTTAGTTTTAATAAAAAAATATACAAAACAAAAAATATAGAAATTTACAGAAGTTAATATATATATATGTGTGTGTACAAATATATATACATATATACATATCTCTCATACACATATGGAGAAGGAAGTCCTTATAGCTACTTCTAATATTATTTATAAGTGTTAGAAATTATATATTAAACACAATGCCTCAATTAAGTCTGGTTGACCAGAAACATGAACAGTGTCAGAATCCTTGAAGTTAAATAGTTGAGGTAGTTGAAATCATGGAATAACAAATCTTTGGTTAAAAGAAGTCCTATGATTTTCCTTTTTAGATAAACAAGGTCTTATAATTTGGCCCAGAAGGTAGGAGGAACATGAATTTGAGACCAGCCTGGACTACATCAACAACTCTTACAAAAAAAGAAAAAAAAAAAAACAAGCAAGCAAGAAAAAGAAACTTTCTATTCATAGGAAAGTACTCTGGGCAATACTTATATTTAATTTTTCAGTCATTTCAATAGCAACACAAGAAGTGAAAGATATACTATGTCTGAGTGTCTGAGTTCAGTCTAGAAAGAAATGCTGTATTCACTCTGGCCACCAAACCAGGAGGCTACTGTGTGACAGCAGTCACAGCACCCCTCCTACAGGGTGCCTGTATGATGAAGCAGATGAGCCAGAAACTGAGTTCATTTGACTAGTTAAGCTATGCTCTGGAAGAGTCACCTGAGGCAAGTGTAAAGCACTACAGAAACTTCCAAGAAAACACTGCATTGTTGTTAAAGACACTCAAAACAGAATTGCCCAGGAAAGAGCAAAGAATTAATTTTAATTAATTTTTGGCCACTGTCACCTCTATCACACATCATCCTGTCTACATTAGAACGTGTACTAAACTGTGCCTACCCAAAGCTCTATTCTTTGCCACTATGAACCTGTACTACAATTACACAACAAGGGGGTATATCTTGATTTATTTTTTTTCCTTGTCTCTGCCGTAACATTCAATTCCTTTAATTCATAAGAACCTGGCATATTTCTAGATAGTGGGAATTTCAGAGTTCTTATATATAATACACTGGGTGTCTTGTCTTAGAAGTTTCCTTTGTAGAAGAGTCTTCACTTAGCTTTTGTGTGACACTTTTCTTCCCCCGATGATTGCCCAGTTATTCCTAGGGCAGAGGAAAGCACTCTTGGTTTCTGCCAGTAACCCACAACTCCAGATTTGCTGTACCAGCTTCCACATTTAAATGCGTGCTTTTATGAATCCCTCTGTACTCTGCTTTGTCTTTGATGACTTTACCAGTCACTAAAGGTGTAGACGAAAAGCACAAAGTGCACTTTCAGCCCTCTAATGCATCTGGACTAGTCAGCATTCTCCTTCAAAGTCTAGTCCAAGAAGAAATCAAAATAAATACAAATTAGTAATCTTTCTTCTCACAGTACTCAAATATATTAAATTAGCTAAAATTGCCAGGTACAGTCTCACAAAAGAACTGCTGTCAGCTTCTACATTATGTATTTTATTTTTAGCTTAAATATAGAATTGGTTTTACTTGTGTCTAACATTTCCTTTCTACTTATCAAATATCCAGAGAAGAAATACAGTATTTCCTTGTGTGATCCGTTGGAGGGCCTCTGGGCAATGCACTTCTCATTGCTCTGAGACTTTTTCTTCTAGAGGTCTCTAGGAACTGGAAGCAACTTAGATTTTAGTGATGCACTATTAGGAAGGGAATGTGCCTATGGGGAAAATAAACTTAGTTTTCAAATGCTAACCATGGAAAGCCACCTACTGCAAAGTAAGTTGTTAGGTTCTCCATGTTTTCTAGCTTTTATACCCCAAATAAACATTAATTATATAAGTTATTCAATATTTTTCTGTGTGTGTGCACACATGTGCATACATGGGACAGAAATCAATATCAGTGTCTTCCTCTATTGCTGTCCACCTTCATGTTTGAGAAAAAGATTGGCTAGATTAGCTCACGAGTGAACTCTTGCCTTTGGCGCACACCTCTCAAAGCACAGCACTGTGGTTATAGGTGTATGAAAGCCACTACTCCCAGAATCTATGTGGGTGTGCCACTACTCCCAGAATCTATGTGGGTGTGCCACTACTCCCAGAATCTATGTGGGTGTTGGTGATCTGAATATCTGGACTCAGGTCCTTATTCTTGCATGGCAACATTTCACCAACTGAGTCTCTAACTTCAATACCATAGTAGACATTAATGAAGAGGGCACCCTACTACTTTAATCGGCCTTCATATATACTATTTTGCATTCTATATACTTCTGATGGTTAACAACACATATACATTCTAAAGAATATAGTTCCTAGCTTTCTAGGAAAATACAGAATAACCAAATAACCTAGAAATAAATCTGGGTACTAGAGAATGCAGTTTCTGCAGGCCTGTTCTAAGTTTTATACCAATAGTTTAGAGCTTCTGCGACAATGTTGAGAAATAAATCTATTTGGGTCGCTAATGTCAATGAATTCCTTTGTGGAACTTTCAAACCACAGGAATTATTCTATTTGGAGGCTATAATTCCCTTCTAAGATGTGCTTCTCAATTAAGAACTACATCACAGGAAGGCATGTCAATAAACATTATGGCTTCCTGGATAATCCAGAGGGAAGATTTAAATGGCCATTATGAAGGTAGCTTATTTACACTAGATTTACAAATCTGCACGTACAGTACAGCAGTAAAGAAACTGCCCGCTGATATTAAAAATACAGTAAAGGCTTTGCATGAGCCATAGGACAGTGTGTTCTGCTGCTGAAAGGAAATGTTAGTAATTATTCAATACATATGAATGAAAATCTTTGTTTTACAGAGCTAAAAGACCCCCTTCCCTTGACACAAAAGCAGAGTTATAAACAGCAAAGATGATTTCAGCACTTTAATCTGTGTCATTTCTAGCATCTCTAGTGTATCCTAACAATTAACCTATATTTGAGACACTCACAGCCAACAACATCCTGAATGGAGTAAAGCTTGAAGCTATCCCACTGAAGTCAGGCTGGAGATGGGAATGTCCACTATCCACACTGCTTTGCAATACTGGACACAAAGTATTAGCGGTAACAATAAGTCAAGAAAAGGAAATTAAAATAAGAAAAGAAGTTAAACCTATTTGCAGATGATATGATATTATACATTAGAGATCCCAAAAGTTCTACCAGAAAAATTCTAGAACTGATAAATTCAGCTATGAGTGCCAGGATAGGCTCCAAAGCTACACAGAGAAACTCTGTCTCGAAAAATCAAGAAAAGAAAGAAAGAAAGAAAGAAAGAAAGAAAGAAAGAAAGAAAGAAAGAAAGAAAGTCTGCTATGTTGCAGGATACAGAATCACCTCGCACAAATCAATGGCTTTTCTAGTCACCACAAAAAGAAAAACACACATACACACACACACACACACACACACACACACACACACACACACACACACGGAAAGAGATCATGGACATACTCACATTCAGAATAGCCTTAAAGAAAATAAAAACACCCAGAAAGAAATCTAACCAAGGAGGAGAAGCACCTTTACAATAAAAACTTGAAATCACTGAAGAGATAAAGACATTGGATAATGGAAAGACATTCCATGTTCATGGATTGGTAGAAATAATACTGTGAAATCCCTCCCCCCCCAAAGTCCTACAATTCATACAAAACAAAAGGCCACAAACAGGCAAAACAAGTTTGAATAAAGTGAAAAATGCTGGGGGTTATCCCTGAAAATCTCAAGATACATTACCAAGTAATAGTGAAATACAGTATGTTCTGGGACAAAAACAGACACATAGACAAATAGAAAAAACTAAAGACCCAATCATGTATTGCTTATCTTTAATACCAGCAGGAAATAGTAGCAAAGTAGTGTGTGTGCGTGTGTGTGTGCGTGTGCGTGTGCGTGTGCGTGTGTGTGTGTGTGTAGGAACAATGGGAAAGGAAATAGTAGGGTATAAGAGATCTGATGGAGGAAATGGGAAAATGGTGCACTCTAATTTGGGGTGGGGAAAAAGGAGAGGGAGGGCAAAATAACATTAAGAATGTCTGGGAAAGGCATAAGAAACAATACTATTATTCATCTAACTATAAATGCCTGTGATACACGTAAGTCAGTTTGTATGTGTGTCCACGCACCCTCTGCCTAGTTTTATGTTATCTTGGTACAAGCTAAAATTATTTGAAAGGAGGGAACTTCAGTGAGAAAATACCTTCATAAGATGAGGTCATTTTAAAATAGTTATTTATGAGGGAGGACCCAGGCAATGGTAGGTGGTGCCATCCCTAGATTCAGTAAGAAAGCAAGCTTAGCAAGCCACGAGGAGCAAGACAGATAGAAGTACTCCTCCCTGGCCTCTGCATCAGTTCTTGCCTCCAGGTTCCTGTCCTGTTTGAGTTTCTGTCCTGACTTT
Source organism: Cricetulus griseus (assembly GCF_003668045.3). Lineage (NCBI taxonomy): Eukaryota > Metazoa > Chordata > Mammalia > Rodentia > Cricetidae > Cricetulus > Cricetulus griseus. Next base: position 310,431,347 of record NC_048595.1, on the reverse strand, counting down.
CTTGGATGATGAACAGTGATGTGGAAATGCAAGCCAAATAAACCCTTTGATCACCAACTTGCCTTTTGGGCACAGAGTTTCCTTGCAGCAATAGAATCCCAACTAATTTTCTTTTTTTATGAAAATCATCTGAGTTGACAATGCTACTCCAAGAGCCAAAGACCATCTAACAAAAATCTCAACAGCATGAATGAAAAGCCCTCTTCTGAGCTGCTCATCAGGGTGTCCAAGAGACTCCCCAAACACCACAGATTATTGCTACTGCCCTTGGTTACCCTCCAGAGGTGGAAGGTATTGCTAAAGACACCAAGCATGTCAGACCCAGCACCCAGAGTCTCCAGCAGCTGGAACTGACTTGAATACCTCCTTCCTAAGAACTAGCTTTAGGAGGAAGGAAAATAGCCAACAGTCCAACCCAGCTATGGTGCCTATGAACCACAACAACCAGTATGGTGGGATAACCCTAAGGGTGGCACATATACCTTGATGGTAACCTACAGCTTTCTAATTGCACTTAAAACCCACTTAACAAGAGGGAAATCATGTCTAGTACTGAGGGATAATAAAGTAGTGAATCTTGGAGAAGAACTACAACTACCACTTTGCTAAACCAGCATAATTGCTAACTACACTAAAAACATTTGTCCTTATACCCACAGATAAGTGTAGTTCTCACTCAACAAGGAAACAAAGAGACCATCACAGAAAACCACAACCAATCAGCATGCAGACTTGTGGAGTCCAGTCCTAATGAATACATCTACAAAACTATTTCTGCACTTAAGGCTAAGGGGAAGAGGAAGTGAGGGAAGAGGACAGGGACTTTACTGTGAGAGTGTGCTTCCTAGTAATATCAGAAGCTACAATCAAGTTTCACCAACATGACTCTTTAAACATGAGCTGAACAAGGACAGAAGTAACAAACATGCTACCATGGATGGGGAAAAGTCCAGGAGGCCTCAATCCTACATAACGAACTAAGATATGCTAAAAGCAGGAGAAACAGCCTTTCCTGGGAAAAGCAATACCAGACGGGCAGCACTTAAAACACACAAGAAACAATGCACAAAATGAGGTTATATTTATACATTCAGGGGAATATGTATACATATATATATATATATACATACGTATTTAGTGATATATATATATATATATATATATATATATATATGCACATATGCAACATATATGAACAACTACTGAAAAAAGAGGCCACATATTGAAAGAAAGCAACAAGGGGTGTATCATAGGATTTGGAATGAGGAAAGGGAAGGGAGAAATAGTGCAATTATAATTTCAAAAATAAAAGAATTAAAACAAACTGGTCCATTTAATCTTTGCTGTTGTTGTTTGTTTTCGTTTTTTGAGACAGGGTTTCTTTGTGTTGCCCTGGCTATTCTGGAACTCACTCAGTAGACCAGGTTGGCCTTGAACTCAGAGATTCACCTGCCTCTGCCTCTTGAGTGCTGGGATTAAAGATGTGCACCTCCACTGCCCAGCAACTTTTTTTAAATTTTGGTATGGGACAACCTTGTATTTCATGAACATCTGTTTGATGTTGTAACTGCTAGTCTTATAAAAAGAAAGAAAGAAAAGGAAGTCTTTGCTCATTACTCCTGGACCAATGTAAACAATTTAACAATTTAGTGGAGGCTGTTATTAGTGTTATGAAAAGATTCTTCTTTCCAAAACAATCTTCTAAAAGTGTCATCATTTAATTCATTTATTTAAAAAAAAACAACAAAGCAAACAAACAAAAGCCTAGATCAAATGTTTGATCAATCACTACCTACAATATCTGAGTTTTCTTCTAGAAGAAGCATATACTAGAGGCTCTAGAATCTAGGAGCTGGGAGATATTTTCAAACCTCAAGCTCCTGTAACTGAAGTGCTAATGCCACAATATACAAACTATGCCCAGACAACTTTGATGTCAAGGGAATCCCATTGGTTTTCAGCAGTTATTGAGCACTCTGTGAATGACAAGCTAGAGAAACTTACCAGTTCTGATATCAGAATGAATGAAAATCAATGTGAAACAGTAAATATGTTCAAGGAATCCCGAGTAACTATAGTTAATAAATGTGTATGAAATTTCAAATGACTAGTAAATTGTTAGGTCAAGGTGTCTAGGCCTACCTGCTAGGATGTCGTTGTTTTTATTAATGGGAAAAACTAACTAGTAATTAATGTAATAAATAATGTTAAAACTAGTAATTTTAAATGAAAAATAATTAAGATACTAGGGGTTCTATGGAAAGTCAATTTCAGAATGTGTTAATGTAAAAAGAGGTATATATACACACAGAAGCTTAAACACACACATACTATATATATATATATAGTCAACAAGCTGAGAAGGACTAAGAATCTTGGTCACAGACACAGATACACATAAAAGGAAGTGAATTCAGAAAGGTCATGTGGCATCTGTGGCAACTTTGCTCAAGCCATTTTACAATGTCAAAAAAAAAAAATGGCTGAGAGGCTGAGAAAGGGAATAGTTGTCACAAACTTACAGTGCAGAGGCACAGGCATTATGATTCAAAGCTCTCCAAAGATGAACATGAAATTGGAAATAAACCATCATATACAGGAAGTAAAATGTTAACACCCTTAGATTTGTAGCTGGCCACAGGAATAAGCAAATTTTTCATATAACTGAAAAAATAAAAGGAAAACTATTCATGATGACCTGCTGGGGGACTCACTCTTACTCTTATGAATCCTTCCTCTTGATTCATCAGGTTTTTGTTAACACAGAAAAACTGTGAGGAAAGTACAAGGTGTAAAGCAGCAGATCTTTAGAGCTAAACCTGACTTTTCCCAGCATCTAGTCAAACCCTTCATTCTACACTGAACTACTATGCCAGCTCAAGTTTGAGTCCATCTGTGAGCTCTGTAGCGCTGCTGTGGACTCAAAGGGATTATCAGCTAGTGTTTACTTCCAGCTTCCTTCCAATCTCTGGTCTGTGGGAATTTTTTTTTTATTTCATTTGCTGCCTATATTGTCTGCTCTTCCTTTTTCTCTGTTACCTTAGAGACAGAGACAATAGTTATTTGAATTGTGATCAACTGATGTGTATCAGACAATTAATATACTGTGAAGAACCAGAGTAATGGACTGCATTTTTTTAATTAATTGGCTCTAAAAGTATAAAAGCAAAATATACATTTTGTTTGTCTTTCTTTCATTTTAAATGCAGGTATTTAGGACTGTAAAAAACATAACAATGAACATAATTATATAGTAAGATTATCTTTATGCTTAATAGTGCCCTGGGATAACAGTGAAATCAGAAAGTGAGCACGATAAAATCTGCTCTTGGTGCTAACATATGGTGTCATTGTGTGTCCTTGCCCTGTATCAACAAAGCATTTTTCCTCTCATCTCCACCTGGGAGTTTTAGAGAAGAATCCTACTTAAGATGTTTGTCTTCATTAGTATCTTGACATTGAGCAGACCTATAGGTAATGAAGTATTCTGAGCCTTACACTGCACTAGGACCAGATCTTCCATTAAAAACAATCTACTAGAGTTGATTTCTATTTTATTTTATTATTTGTTTATTTTTTAGATGCCTGTTTTCTAATGAGATAGCAAAAAGGTGTAGATTTAGGTGGGTGGGGAGGTAGAGAGGATATGGGAGGAGTTGAAGAAATGGAACCATAATCAAATATACTGAATGAAAAAAAATCTGTTTTCAATAGATAAGTATATATAATCTACTGGGGGTTACATAATTCTCACATAAACATGCAAAACTAATACAACTTAGGAACCCAAACACAAAGGACTGGGAGTCTAGACAAAGACATACTTTTCTTTCCTGAACTAAACTTCAATGTTTAAAAGTTCCAAACTGAAACCAACACAGAACACCAGCATGCATTCCGATTGCACCATCTAACTTCTCACAGAGCTGTAGTTGACCTGGCAGTGTCCATGGGCTTGAAGAGAACACAATCCTCCACTGTCAGGGACATACCACCAGTACTGTTTGTTTCTTCTGTCCGTTAGAATATCTCAGTTTGTCTCTCACAAAGCTAAATCCCATCTAAAGCCTGCAGAGTTATATCAAATCTATTAAGTTTTCAAAATAATTTATTTATTGAAAATTTCTTACAATTTACTTTGCTCATATTTGGCCCCAAGTCCACCCAAATATACCCCACTATTCTGCCTTGGTTACTTTTAGCCCTCTTTTTTCTCTTTTTTAATTTAGTAACCCACCAGTTCTAATGTGCTATCCACAGACAACTATAGATATTTAATGGTAGTAAATTTCTACAATTGTGTTTTAAGATCTTGCATCACACAATAATTTCATGAAATATATGATTTTTAAACCTACAGAAAGCCGCATTTCCCATATTTTAAATCCAGCCCTCACCACAATATGAATATTTTAACTGGAGACCAAAAGAACATTTTTTGTTTGTTTTACAGAGCTTTTCCATAAGGCCTATGAAATAGTATGCTTTAAAATACATTAAACATCATTTAAAAACATTAATTCATTTAAAAAAAAAAGGACTGAAGGACTAACTAACTGGCCACTGAACTGGGTTGTGTAGAACTTTCCTCCCAGATTGAGATATTCCATCCTGCAGGAAGCTCATTAAGAGAGAAAGTAAGCAACTCAAAACAATTTCAGAAAGTCCCTGAAACCAACCAGATTCACTAGACCCCTCCATTGTCATGAGTGTATAAACAGAAAAGATTCTGAGATTCATTCTCAGATAAGCCCAGCTGGCAGGAAGAAGCAGAGGCCATCTGAACTGCCTAGAGCAAATAAAGACCAGATAAGTTGCCTAGAAGATGCTCAGATCAACTGAGGCACCTGGAAAGAACACTCTCCAACCTGTTGAGTGCCTGCAGGCATTGCAAAATGCTCCAGGTTCCCAGATTTTGTGAGCTGTCAGCCATGCTGGGGTGGACCTTGGAGATGCCACTGTCATTGAGTCATTTCTGCTCTTGCAAGTAAGCCTTCACTCACACTCCTATAAGTAACCGCAATAAAACTCATTGGTTCACTGAGTTGGACTTTGGTTGTATCTGTACTTTTGTCCTTTGTGGGATCCCTATCTGGTGTGAGTAGATGTGTTTTGCATCTCCTCAGGAAAAGTATGTCCCATCATACAGTGCCAAGCTAAGAACAATCAGAAATTAAGAGAAAATGTCTTTTAAGTTTTAAAATTATATTTATAATGTCTTCAGTGCAAAGGAGGTAAATTTATAGAGCATGTTAAGTATGAATTTAATGACCATATGTTTTAATTAATTTGAAAACTGTTGTTGGCAGTTGGTCTGGACAGAAACTGGCAAAAGTATCCATCCAGCAGGTAGTGTCTCGGGGCTATTTGACAGCTTCTGTTCCCTGTTGTGAAAGCTTTTATTTGATTACATAATGTGTGCATGTGCTGAGGGGGCCAGTGCTTTTTTCTTACTGTCAGCCATCTGAAACCACACAGTACAAAGCACAGCTTTTACACCCAGAATACTCCTACACCTGTTCCATAGTGGGTGAGGACAGAGGCAGGTAAAAAGAAAATTACAAACATAAGTCTGCATAATCATGAATGTGATATACTCATTTTTAACATGAAGTCATGCCTTCATCTATTAATTCTTTTGTTTGTTAATGCACGAAATCTGCACTCTGCTAACAATTTTCTTTTTTCTGATTTTATATTTTTTGGAGTATGTACTCGGTAGTTTTACGGCAACTTTACACAAGTTAGAGTCATTGGAGAAGAGGGAGCCTCAATTGAGAAAAAGGCCTCATAGGATCAGATTGTAGGCAAGTCTATAGGACATTTTCCTAAATAGTGGTTGATTTGGGAGGGCCTCACCCATTGAAGGTAGTACCATGCCTGGGCTGATGGTCCTGGGTTCTATGAGAAATCAGGCTGAGTAATTCACAGGGAGCAAGCTGGTAAGCAGCATGCTGCCATGGCCTCTGCAACAGCTCCTGTCTCCAGGTTCCTGTCCTGTTTGAGTCCCTGTCCTCCTCCTTTCAGTGATGAACAGTGATGAACTCTTTCTTCCCCAACTTGCTTCATTAGAGTAATAGAACTCCTAATTAGGACAAGGTGTCTCCCTAGACCCTCTCAAATATTAAGCCTTGCTTCTCTAGTGTGAGCTTTTGGACAATTTTACGGTCTCTTTCTGTCACTCTCAACTTAAATGTCTTAAAGATAGCAAATATCAATCACCTTGACCTGTCAAACTCATCAAACAAAAAGCGTATGACATAAGAAACTTGTTTTCCATTTGATGATTCATAATTCTATACCTGATAACAGTTTTCATCTCTTCATTCCTAGACTCTGGTGTTTGACTCCCTCTTTCTTTGACAGCATCCACTAAACTTCTTTTGTCTGTTCTGTTTTCCTTGTTGCCAAAACAATAGTCTCTAGGTACTGCTTTTATTCCGTGATCTCGAAAAAAACCTTTAACCATTTAATACTTTTGGGAAGAAAATCTGAGTTCTTCTACCTGGCATTCAGATTCATGCCTGGTTACTACCATTCTCTGTGTTTACTGCTAAGTTTCTATTCTGACCTACTTTGACCAAACGTGCTTGCATGCTTGCATATTGTCTTGCATATATATAAAAGTTATGCATAAGCCTATATCTCTTTAAATCAGTCTGGCCCTTTCTCCATCCTATGGCCCTAGAAATGTCTCACTGATTTTTTTCCTAGGGATTCAACCATATTTCTCCTTGTCAAATGAAATCTATCTTTTGAAATCTTACCTAAGCTTCAGTTTTCTTGATAAAACTTTTTATGATTAAGCCAATAACTGCACTTCTACATAGGTCTCTCCAGTTCCTTTTCCTGAATAGCAATGTCTACTAACAAAGCTAAATGTTAATTATGGTCATAACTCATTACCTTTAAATATCTGCAAACATTCAGAAGACAATGAACATTTCCCTTCTTTCTTCACAATGTTCAACACAAAGTCTAGTATATATAATTTAAATGTTTAATAATTATGGAATGATTGTTTTGCTGTAATCAATTTGAATTGATAACAATGAAGTATAATTATAAGGGCAGACTGTTTCTTTGGTGTTAGGCATATGGAAAGATCTGACAATTATCTCTGTGTAATCATATAACATAAACAATATGCTAATGGCCCTGAGACTCACTTCCCTGTCTTTAAAATAAAAACATTTTGCAAATAAATTGTATACACATGTAGAAATATTTCAGTTCATTTAACATCTTTACATTTTATTGATATACTGGATTTTTATAAGGTTATTTATATCCCAAATTTAATGACTAGACTGCTCTGTCTTTTTGAAACTTGTTTTGCAACTACTTTCCATCATGCTATCATAAAGTACCTTGTATTGCACCAAATTTTCTCCTCAATTTCTCAAACAGTAAGTGATTATCAAGACCAAGTTGCAAGGGCTTGAAGTCAATATCATTTTAATTTGGTCTTTTTTTGTTTCTGTTGTACTGAGCAGGGGACCAGGCACTCACGCATGCCAAGCAAGTACTCTACTTGCTATATCCTCAGTTCATCATCTTGATTTTGTCAACAAAAATTCTTATTGAGTATGTCAATAGTGCTAACTGGTATCTAGCTTGATGGTAATGGATAGCTATTCTTAAATATGTACACAGGGAATGTAGTACTCATTATTTCATCATGAAAAAATACTTAAGAAAAGCAACTAAGGGTGGAAGGATTTGTTTTGGCTTACCATTTCAGAGGTTTCATTCCATGACTGCCTTGCTCTGTTGCTACGAGCCTGTGATGATGCAGAGCACTATGGTGGAGAGGGCTTAGTGAAGTGTATACTGAAGCAGAGATATGTGATCACAAAACAGAATGAGGAAGAGGCCTGAGAAAGATACAGTTTCCAAGAACTTATATTTCCCCCAACAAGGTCCTATAACAAGTTTCTGCTATCTCTCACTAATACCACCAAAGGATGAACCCAAGGATGGATTAATTCACTGGTTAGGTCACATCACCTCCCCTCTTAGGAATTAGGAATTAGATTTTAAGTAGATTCTTAGCTAAATGGGAAGACTTAAAATGGGGTTGTATTTTATGTCTACTTCCACTTAAGTTCCTTGCACATTTTAAATAGGGTCTCACATTGTAGCCTAGGCTGGCCTTGAACTCTAGAAGAATCTACTGTTTCAGCTTACCATGTACTGAGATTACAGGGGTGAATCACTACACATGGCCTAGAACACATAATTTCTAATGTTATATCCTATTATAATGTAAAAGAGCAGTGTGTATTGGGGAAATATGGGTAAGATGAATTACTTTTAAATGTCTCACAGCCCACTTAATGTCTTAGATTTTAGTTTATGTACATTAAAAAGAAACATGTTTATAGAGAAATACTAACTGAAAGGACACAGCCCTTCCCTGGTGTTTTCATGTTCTAAAAAACAGAATCACTGTTTGAACACAAGCCAAGAGCAGAAGTAAGGAAAAGTGGGTAACAATGAAGAGACCTAGAGTAGATGGATACTTCTCTGCTCTTCACTGCTTTATGTCAGACCTTTTTTTTATATGTAATTTTAATTTACTAAATCACTTTTAAAAACACTTATAACCTATGTTGTATAATTTGTTCATCCCTGATTGTTCTGCATTTCTCTTTTAGCTGTTTCTTCTCTTTCCTTTCATGTAATCTCCTCTACTCTTTATCTTTCCCCATTATGATTTTCCGTTTCTTTAATTCCTTTGTCTATAGTTCCTTTCTTCATTCTCATTAAATAATACACATGACAAATAACTAAAACAATTTAAAATGAGTCATACAATAATTATAAACAACTTTCTCTGATCACCAGGATAAGTCAGTGTGGCTTCTATCATGCTAAACTACATTTTCTAAGCATAAAGTTTCTCTGGGATTCCAGAATGGTGACAGGGAACCATGAGAAGGGACAATTCACAAAACAGCTATCAACATTGGTCTCCAATGGCCCTGGACATTCAAGGATCCCCTCATTCTTACTTAAAAACAACAATGGGATAGTGCACATAGTGTGGACACACATAATTGCTAACTAAATGAAATTAGGAATCCAAATGATAAACTATAGAATTGCATTCTGCTGTATGCAATAAACTTTAAGACATGTTCCTAATTTGCTCTTAGTTCAACCTCTATCTGGTTCAAATCACAAGTGAACCATATTTACAAGCTGTCTGATCTTGAGCTAGTCAATTCATTGTAAAATCAGAAACAGGAAAATTTGCCTGATGGGGACTTTAATAGAAATATAATAAGGCCTACAATGTGTCAAGTACAATCTGATAACACCATAAGCACTGGATACTATCAGCTGGGAGTTCTGCTACTACAGTTGTAACTAGTACTTTATTGTACTTTGAACCACCCCTAAGCCAAAACCTGAAATCTAAGATGCACCCAAATCTAAAACTTTCTTAGTGCCAAAATAACACATCTAATACAAAATTCTACATGAGACATAATGTAAGGAGTTTTAGTTAAAATGTGGACAGATTTAACATAATGAGTAAAACTGTTTGCAGATGGATTGGAGAGATGGCTCAGTGAATAAGAAAATTCATTGCCTGAGCATAAGGATCTGAGTTCAAATTCCTAACACCACACACACACACACACACACACACACACACACACACACACACACACACACACACACGGCCATTCCTGCCTGTAAAGCTGGCACTGGGAAGAGAAACAGGCAGACCCCCAAGGCTTCATGGTCATTCAGCATAACTCTGTCCAAAGGTAGTAAAGGTCAGTAAAGGTAGACAGTGGTACAGGAAAACCCTACACACACACACACACACACACACACACACACACACACACACACACACGAATATATGCACATAACATACATAAAATAAAATAATAAAAATATCTCCACAATACTCAGGTTATTTGTATATATGAAACACTGATTAATTTCATTAGTTATATTCTGTTTCCCAAATATTTCATTATGCATTTGAAAATAAATATTCCCACTCCCAAAAATACAAAATCTGAAACCCAAACAACAGTCTTGTGCTCCTAGTGGAGGCTCTATGTCTAACAGCTCAGTATTTACCATATTATTGGCTCGCTTTTAAATAACTATGTGAATAAAAATACAATCTAAATATAATTACCTCAAAAATACTTCAATCAACATGAACTTCATTTTAGTTATAAATTCTAACTGTAAGTCTAACATGGAATACTTTTAAAAAACAAACTCATAAATTTAAAGTATCCTAGGGTAAAATCCAGAATGTAATAGCAACAGCAATGAATTTCTATCTTAGACAAGGCCTCAGCATTCACTCTAGTCCCTCTCCCTACACACACACACACACACACACACACACACACACACACACACACACACAGGCTTCTAAACAAGCAGAGACTCAAAGTAAACAGCTTTGCCTTGGTATATAAGCTCAGTTTACCTAAGCATTAGGCTAAAGCTCTGGCTCTATTGCCTAGGAAGAGCCAACTTCACAAAACAAAAGTAATTCCCCTTTGTTTGGAGTTGAAATCAATGTGCTGCCAGTATTTCTCCCCTTAATAAATTTCAAAGAAATACTAAAGTTAAAATATTACAATAGCAACATTTTTTTCTTTATGATAGTAATGCTTTAAAATTTTTGATGATAGAGGGGGTACATATCTATTTTAATAATTTAAAAAGCTTACTGGACAATAATAAGTCTTGTAATATTCATAAAAACATTTTCTGAAAGCACCTTTCTTGAACCTAATGTAAATATCATCAGTTTTTCTACTAGGCTTTTATTAACATAAAATTTATTTTAAGATATATTTTTTTCATTTTTAGAAGGCATATTAATGACACAAATTAGAATATATAGTCTCTAATGGTGAATTAAAATTGATAGTAAACACATATCAAATCAAATTTATTACTACTACATTTAGCATATATCCATTAAAATAAATACCTACTATAGGAATGGACTTTGGGAGCCCATTTCACTTAGAGAGAGACTCCCTCATCACACAGGGGTGGACCTAGGCTCTATCCCAAAGGATATGATAGACTCTGAAGACCCCCTACAGAAGGCCTCACCCTCCCTGGGGAGCAGAAAGGGTATGGGATAGGTAGGGTGTTAGTGGGGGGCAGGGAACGAGGGGAGGGAGAGGGAACTGAATTGACATGTAAAACAATCTTTTTTCTAATTTTAATTAAAAATTGAGAATAAATAAATAAATAGCAAACAGGAGTAATTCTGAATACTCCCATCAAACACAAATTCTGGTGCTATACACATGTGCATTTCCCATGACTGTAAAAAGTAGACATTTGGACATCTGGAGACATTATGACACTTGGGGGAGTACTTGATAAAATGCAGAGAACCCTGGGTCCCCAGCATTGTAGAAACTGGGTGTGGTGGTACATGCTTGCAATCCAAAGTACTAGGCAGGAGGGTCAGAATTTCAAAGTCATGTTTGGGATGTGGAAGCCAGCCTAGGCTACATGAAATGCATCTTAAGAAACTGAACAAACAAAATGAATTACTCTTTGGACACATTCCTCATTTGAAATATAGCTGCCAACTGTTGACCCAGTAGTTACCCAAAGATGATGGGTATGGAAGATTACTGGAGAAACTACTTCTAAGAACGAGTTTCTAACCTCCCAGCAGATGCAGCATTTTGGTCCGTATTTACCTACCAAATGCCCTTGTCATTTCAGAAAGTCTACTTGGAATTATTTTCTAGTCTCTTAATTTCAAATTGTTTGCATAGTTAGGATTAGTATACCAGATATTACAAGGAGCAATTGCTAGTCTTGAAATTTTTGATACAGTAACTATATTTCAGTAGTTTGACTCAGGTGTATGTATCACAGTTTATAACTGTGCTATTGCTACATCTAACTTCTCATACCTTCAAAATATTCTGCTTGCAACACAAGTCTGGAGAATTCAGCATAAATCGGTCAGTTCATCAGCAAGTAATAGTTTTTGTTTGTTTTTTCAGTGAGCAGCACAACAGTTGAATCTTTGGTTTGAAAATTTTAAGGCCTTTTCTAGGTGTTTAGTGAAGACTTGCTTACTGCCATGTGGCAATACCTCATCTAAAAGTGCCTGAAATGCACATTGTGTTCAGAAGAATCAGAGAAGCTGATAATTTTTCCTATTCAGAAATAATTATCACATTTATAATATGCTAGGTATTTCTAGTAAAGAAGCAGGTAAAATGAAATTACTTCTTTCTTTTGTTGGTACTGGAAAGGATACTTCATCATGCAGTTTTCTATCTGAACTTGAGTCTTATTATAGTGTGAGAGGAAGAGAAAGCACTATCATTGAGATGCCATTGGTAAAAAAGCTCACACAAGCTTGGAATTTGCCTGACATTTGGCAACACTGGGATGGTAAGGGTGACGGAATGTACCTAGACTACAGACAAGACCGTCTGCATCACTTTCAACCTAGGATCTGACTTGTCGGGGTGCAGCAGGAGGAGGGTACCTCTAGTTAGACTGGTGGGCACCGGTGGCACTTCACATGCATCATCACAGTAGTTGCACCATGTCACAATGTGGTGTTTAGAACTGGTGGGCATGACTCCACTGGGAAGGAATTCTTAGACCTTTCCTCCAGATGTATGTCCTTTCTCTTTTCTTTCTCCCTCGATTTATTTGCTTGCCTAATAAGCTTTTATTGATATATCTCCAATCAGTGGATATGGCTGTTTCCAGCTCTGAGTCCTTCTAGTGAATCACTGAAGATGGAGGTCCTGGAGACCACTGAAGCTGGCTGTTAAGAGTTCTGTCTTGTTCCCATCAAATGCACCAATACTCATCCATGTACATAAGCTAGTGCACTGTTCTGACTAGGGTTGTCTGAGGTTCTTTATACAGAAGAGGTGAGATAAAGAAAAATTAGTAGTTCATTCTGGTTGAGGATTTGGCTCAGTGGTAGAAAACTTGCCTAATACAGACAAAATCCTGGATCTGTCCCCAGTACCAGAAAAATAAAAGCAGATTGCTAACAGGAAAAAATGTTAAATAGGATGTCAATATATAAACAGAACATTTAGGACACAAGAAAATTTATGCCAAGGTATGCATGTGAGAAAAAAATTGACACTTGAACTGAGGTGTGTGTGAGTCAGGAAAGGAATGCATGGTTAAGAGGAACCATGAAGAACCACTTCTATGAAAATGGTGGTGGCAGGAGACACATCACCCTTGTCACAGTATGAATGGAAAACACATTGGTTTCTAAGGTCTGATAAAAGCAAATTACTGAACGCTATGCCATGTACCAGGTGTCCTATGTATAAAACTTGGCATATAACAACACTGACCTCAACAATTAATTATATAGGTATTATTTTCCTTATTTCACAGACAGGGAAAGAAACTCAGGAAGTAACTTGTCCACAACTATTACTAAATTGCAGAGATCTGTCCCCAGTACCATGGCATTTGAGTTTAGATGTTTATAATGTTAAAGCATATATTCAATATTATCATAGAGGGGCAGAATATGTCTGAGTCAGTCAAAACTCCTAATTTCTTTTGTTCTGTTTAGTGCAGTCATGATGTTTATGTAACCAGGTTACAGACAGTGAAGGTAACTTGAGTATTGTATCTCACAAAGAACAGGACAAGTGCTAGACACAGCTGAGTGGGCAGGCAGTACTTGATGATCAGCACAGTTGGGCAGGCAGGCAGTACTTTGTGATCAAGATCAGCTCGCTCAGGAAACAGCTATGCAGTCACTGAACTTTCAAAGTTATAAATTAAATTTTGTAGAAAGTTCTTTTTAAATATCTAATGACAAAAGGCTTGAAAGTTTAAAGTTAATATGCTAGAGAAAGAAAGGCAGAAAGGTAGAAAGGAAAGAAGGGAGGGAAGATAGAACAAGACATAAAAATGACTGTGACAAACAAGTTTTTACATTGGCAATTAGTAAAGTCAAAGAATTTTTGAAAAAATAAAATGATATATTTTGCTAGAAGAAAATTCTAAACACAAAGAAAAAATGGACATCTATGAAGTAGAACAGAAGTTAGGTAAGAAAAAAAAGTAATGCAAGCCCTTACAAGGACTTGAAGACAATAATCAAAAGGTCTTTAAATACATTGAAAACAGGAACTCATTATGGCTCATACACCTCAATGTTGGTAAAAATAAATGCACTTATGGGTAAAAAATAGAAAAAGAAAACCTAGTGGCTAATTCACTGTAAGGAATCCTGGTCTTCAAGGATGACTTCAACCTATGCCACAGCAAGGACTCTTTTAAAAAGCTGGAGGGAAGTCCACTGGGTGAGTGATAGGTGTAGAATAAAAGAAGAACTGGCACCACTTGGCTGGTGGTTCCGTGCTAGCATGGACATAGCATACATGAAGTCCTGGGTTACTCTCCAGCACCAAAAATTAGGGGCTTCCTTTCCTCGTCAGTATGTTATTTCAACCTAAGTCTCATAAAATGCTTTGGATCTATATGTCTGTGATAGCAGCAAAAATGTTAGAAAGAATTATCAGGCTCTCACCAGAGATTTTTAAAAACAATCTATCAGAAAGAAAGGCAAGGTGGGAATTGTGGCTCTCAGGTAAATGCATAGCTAGCGATATCAGGTGTGACAAAGTATGATGGACTTGCTCAAGCATCAGAAGAAGAAAACAGTACTACAACCAACACTAAAGGATTATTTCTAAAATAACTGAAGTGTTCTGAACTCACTGCAGAATTTGCTGTAAAGAAAGGCAGAGACTTCCAAGGGAAAGCAGGACATGCAATGCACCTTTGATGTATGAAGAGGCTGCTAGAGACACAGGCTGTCGTGAAGCGCTCAAGCTAAGAGTTTTAACTGCTACAGACTGAGTAGGAACTAGCTGAACAATTCAGAACTTCCTTGAGCCACAAACTCCATGACAATGCTCATCCCCTTAGAGGCTGATTCCTACACATATCACAAAGTACTCACATGAAAAACTAGGCGGAACAAGAGAATAAAGAGACTCCCTGAGATAACAGGTCTTGAGGGCTGGAAGAACAGCTTCTTCCAGTTTCTGTCTCCAAAAAGATGCACAGAATTTAAACTACTGAAAGACAGCAGAGTATACAGTGCTCTCAGAGCATAGGCCAAGACCCACACAGAAGGAAAACTAAAATAAATAAAATCAACCCAACCTAAGGAACTTAGAAAACTTTGTGAACCAAGACCTCGCCTCCCACTGGATAGGGTGTGCTTACCTGAGACAGGGAAACGGGCTGTGCCCAAGTCACAGGCTGAGATAGAACAGAGTTTGCCAACTCCACCCCTCCCCACTACCAAGCCAGCAAAAATCAGATAAAAAGAAATGTTATAGCCATGGTGAACAACTCAGATCAGGAAACACATTAAAGGACTAGAATCAAGTTCATTTCCCAAGTATAATTTTACAACTGTTTTTACTAATAATTATAAATGTTTTGCTTCTAACCAAACAGTGTGAGGCATACAAAAGAGCATGAAAGTATAAACACATCCAAGAAATGAAGCCAAAGACTGACAGACAAGTTATTGGAACTAAAGGGCATGGAATATAATATCTACAATAAACATGTTAAATGTTCTAGGATAGCCAGGGATTAACTGAGAGTGAGAAAACTTGCCCAGCACTCTAGGTTTGATTCAGCACTGTAAAAAAAGAACAAAACAAACAAAAACTAAACAAAAGAGGCTCTAGTAGACAGGGTTAAACACAAACCAAAAAATAGAGATGGAAGCTATGAAAAGAATTCAAATTGAAGTAAAAAAGTATGGTAGCAGAGATCAGGACTATGATTAATCAAATCATAATTCAGGAAGTCAGTGAATTAAAAACTCAAACAATGCTTGTGTGAAGTCATGGTGGGTGAGGAGCATGTGGGCCTCTGCTTTACTAATGAACTAATTGGACAGATTCTGGAGAGCAGAATCATCCTCAATTGTATACACACTGAGGACACCTGGATATCTCCAAGAACATACAAACAGCCCTGGTTGAAGTTAAAGTTGAAGCCCTGATTGGATCACAAAACAAAACTTTACTGTGGAAAGAGAGGATGGCAAGGAGAGTGAGATGGTGGAGGTGAGAGTGGGCAGTATACATTATGTATATGTATAAACTCTCAAACTTTAATTAGTAAAATGTGAAAAATAAACTATGATACTAAAACAGCCTCAAACTGAAATGCAAGGGAGAGTGATCAGGAAAGATTATCTAAGAGTAGCATAATTATAATCCTCCAAAAGAAAGAGAAAGGAATTACAGAAAAAATAAAAATGTAATATGGAGAAAATAGCTCAGTAGGAAAAATATTTGCTGTACAAGCATGAAGAGCTGAGTTCAGAAGCCCAGATGCATGAAGCAGCCAGGTGTGAAAACATGTCTGAAATCCCAGTGCTAGGGAGGCAGAATCAAGAAGACACCTGGAGTTTGCTGGCAGTCAGTCTACAATGCACAAGCTGCAAGCTCTTGATTCAGTGAGTGACCCAGTCTCAAAAACTAAGGTGGAGAAGAATAGTAAGAGACACCCAATATCAGCCTTTGGCCTCTGCACATTTGTGTAGGGGTGGGTGAACCTGCACACAGATGTGCACACACAGAGACACACTCCCCATCCATCTTTTCAACATTTCCCATAGCTGAGAATTTTTCAAAATCAATAAAATATACACACTGTTATTGATATTAGAAAATATCAAGCAGAGAAAACAAGCGAAAATCACACTCACACACATCATCCTACTCAAATTTCAAGACATAAAATCCTGAAGACATTCACAAGAAAGGCATACTTCACAAAAAAAGAGTGTGATAGGAATATAATGTAAAGAATTACAGCAAGCTACTTGTAACATCACATTTGACACACAGAACATGGTGATGAATAAAAGTGAAACATACTCAACTAAGAATTCTATCTCAAGAGAAAACTTCTGTCAAAAATTCAAAAGAAATGCATGGGTACTCACAGTGGAGGAGTGACCAGCTCACCGCCTACCCTGTCTCAGTTCTTGGACCAAGGTAGACAAGGTGATTCCTTTAGTCTGTTTGGATTGACTAGAGATGCAGACAGAGCAAGTGGAATAGAGTCCATATGCATCCTTCTCTCTAGTTTTGCTTCCCTCAATATGCTGCACACTGATGGCTGAGAATTTTTTAAAAAATACATTGCTCTGCACTTAGGAAACTATCTGCAGACTGGATTAAAGCTCACCCTCCAAGGTCCCCACAGTCTGATGTCCACTCATCTCCAAGAGCAGGCTCTGCTCTGCTCAGCACCTACTGACTGGTGTCCCCATGGGAAGAAGCTCCTCAAGGCTGAGCTTCTGTTTCCAAGCTAGCTCCTTAGCATCTCCTACTGCACTTTACAGCATCAATAAATATGCTTCTAATTAAAGAAAAGAACAAAACTTTAAAAAAGATTTGAGAATGTCAAACTTGTACATTAAAGTATAACACAAGACACAGAGTAAACACTAGATAAATCAGTTGCAGCACTAGCCTTCAGATTATTTCTGTGGCCACAAATACACATCTGATGCACTAAAGGTCCATAACATTAACTCTGTGTTCGATTTTGCTCACATTTTAGTTACAAAATAAGATTCACACCAATCTTCCATAATGATTCTGGCATTGTGTTAAATAATTCAGAATTACCGGAAAGAATTGTAAGGAACAGCTGCATACATAAGAAAAACAGGAAAAGATAGAAGCCAGAAATAATTTGGTAATCAAAAGTTTTGAAATACATAGTATCTAAAGCAAAAATGCTGAATTCCTTACAAATTATTTTGCTCATTTTTCTTACTGTAGCAACAAAACAGCAAAATGAATAAATATTAGATCATCCAAGAAAACCGTCTTTCTTAAGAAATGCTTCCCATATGACTTTCATAGTTAATTTGACTGAATATTCTGAGCAATAGAGAATAAAAACAACCATGTTCTTAATATAAAAGTAAAGGGCCCTGCACTCTCCTCAGAGTATCTGAGAATACTCATATGATGCCCTTACACTGTGAGCTACCCCTAGACAGAATGGGAAAAAATGGAAAGCTAAATTTAAAGTATTCTTTACTAATATAAATGTTAATTTGTTAACGGATAAATCTTGAATTTAGAGTAGACAATCATTATACATCTCTAGTGTAGATTTGGCATGGAATGAGAACAGATTGAAGAGGTGACTCGAGACATAAAAAGGCCAGAGGAGGCATACTTGCTCAGTATCTTAACTGGTAGATAGATTTGCAAATATAATCTATGATAAAAGTTAAACACACACTAGAGTACACATATACATTTGTAAATCTCAATAAATTCAGTAGACTATATCAAAGTCAACATCCAGTCTGATTATAATATTAGTATTTTATAAGATGTTACCATAAGGGCAAATTGTTGAAATGGTATATGAGTTCTCTTAATATTTCTTACAACTGCTTCTGAATCTATCAAAATATGAAGGTTACTTAAAATACCAATATTCTAAAGTCTTCCCTTTGTTTACAACAGTTCATGTCTATTCCAAAACAAAACATACTTTCTCCTTCTCCATGACTGATAGTCACTTCCTAATTAAACATCTATCCTCCCAGGTGCCACTGCTCTGGAAGCAGAAGCAGGCAGATCTCTGTGAGTTTGAGGCCATCATGGTCTATAATAAAAAGTTCCAGTACAGCCAGGCGTTGGTGGTGCATGCCTTTAATCCCAGCACTTGGGAGGCAGATCCCTGTGAGTTCGAGGCCAGCCTGGTCTCCAGAGAGAGTGCCAGGATAGGCTCCAAAGCTACACAGAGAAACCCTGTTTTGAAAAACCAAAAAAAAAAAAAAAGGTTCCAGTACAACCAGGACTACACAAAGAAACCCTGTCTCAAAAAAAAAAAAAAAAAAAAAGGTCAGGATAAAAAAACAATGGAATCTTGAAATTCACAGGCAAACAGATGGAAGAAGAAACCATCCTGGACGAGGTAACCCACTCACAAAAAGACAAACATGTATGTACTCACTCATATGGATTTTAGACATAGAGCAAAGGAGTACCAGCCTACAATCCACACTGCCAGAGAAGCTAGGAAACAAGGAGGACCCTAAGAGAGACAAGCATGCCCCCATTCCCAGAGAAGGGGAAAGAAACAAGATCTCCTGAGCTAATTGGGAGCATGGGGGAGGGGAGAGGGAACTAGAAGAAAGAGAGGGGGAAAAAAGGAGGGGAGAGGAAGAGAGAGCAGGAAGATTTAATCAGGGGAAGAATTGAGGAGAGCAAGGAAAGAGATACCACAATAGAGGGAGCCATTATAGGTTTAAAGAGAATTCTGGCACTAGGGAAATGTCCAGAGATCTAGTTTGACCCTGACTAACAGTCTAAGCAGTGGTTGAGAGACTATCTTAAATGACCTTCTCCAATAATGAGATTTTTAACTACATTATATGTCATCGTAGAGCCTTCATCCAGTAGCTGATGGAAACAGAAGCAGATACCCAGAGCTAAACACTGAGCTGAACTCTGGAATCCAGTTGCAGAGAGGGAGGAGTGATGAGCAAAAGGGTCAGAACCAGACTGGAGAAACCCACAGGGACAGCTGACCTGAACAAGTGGTTGCTCACGGACCCCAGACTGATAGCTGGGAAATCAGCATAAAACTATTGCAAACCCCCTGAGTGAGGATATCAGTTTGGAGGTCTTGTCAATCTATGGGGCCTCTGGTAGTGGGTCAGTATTTATCCCTAGTATATGAATGGACTTTGGGAGCCCTCTCCACATGGAGGGATACTCTCTCAGCCTAGACACACAGGGGAGGGTCTAGGCCCTGCTTCAAAAGATATGACAGACTTTGAAGATCCCCCATGAAAGACCTCACCCTCCCTGGGGAGCAGAAAGGGGTTGGGGGGCAGGGGAGGAGGGGAGGGAGAGGGAACTGGGATTGACATGTATAAGTAGCTTCATGTTTCATAGTGCCAGTTTTCATCTCATGGTTTCTTTTATTATATTTTTAAGCTTTTACAAAATAACAACAGTAGGAATGTAACATGGGAAACAGAAGCCAAATATATAGGCATCAAAGAAAGTTTGCAATGACACTTATTTGAAAAGTGAGCACAAGACCAATAGATGGTCCATCTGAGTCCATTTCTTTACCCAGAACAATCTAAGGGCTGACTGGGTACGTGTGAGGTTTTTGTATTAAAAGTTCTTTATGAAGAACAATCTAAATGCTGCCTGGGTAATTATGAGTTTTTTTTTTTTTTTGTATTAAAAGGCGGAAAGTTTCCTAAGCAACATCTGTTCTTAAAAATTCACTGATGTGGAAGAAACCAAACTCAATGTTCTCAAAGAACAGAACAGCCTAGCTTTTCTTAGAGGTAGAGCTTTCTAGGGAGCCCAGGCCAACTGGTCTACAAAGCTACACAGAGAAACCCTGTCTCAAAAGACAAAAGAGGAAAAGGAAAGGAAAGGAAAGTATTCTGGTTTGCTCTTTCTGGCTGTGATAAAGACCACAACCAAAATCAACTTGGGGAGCACAGGGTTTATTTGACTTACATATCCCATATCACATTCCATTTAAGAACTCAGGGCAGGACTCAAAGCAAGAACCTAGAGACAGGAACAAAGGCCAAGGAGGAATGAAGCTTACTCTATCTGCTTTCTTATAGCACTCAAGAACACCTGTGTAGAGATGGCACCTCTCACAGCATGCCACATGACCTCCACCAGTCATTAATCAAGAAAATGCCCAACAACATGCCTACATGTCAATCTGATAGAGGTATTTTTTCAGGTGAAGTTCCCTCATTTCAAGATGACTCTGGACTATGCCATGCTTGGGGGGGACTCTAACAAGAAGAAACAGGCCTCCAACCATTTGTTCAGAGTATGAGGTAATATGAGGTAAGTAAGAAAACAACACATTGAACATGACATATATTCTTAGTTTTTAAGTGTGCTTATGTCCCTAAGGAATATATTCTAAGAGCTAATATTATGCTTTGGCTATGAATCTGTTCATAACTTACGTTTCTACTGTTCTTACTTAACTGACAGTTTAATATATGCTTCCTAAAACAGCAAGGAAGAGTGCTAATATACTGGGAGATCTCTCTACCTATTATTCCAAGTTCAAAACTTGAAGAAACAAGCCAAAAGTCACTTAGATATATTTTATTTCCTACAATATCTGAATCTATCCTCTGCCCTATAATACATGACTGGTTTCTAAAATGAAACTGTGGCCTATAAAAATCACTCCAGTATTAATATAGTTAACTATAGAGTTACCTCAACAACCTTTTGAATATCAAGGAGCCCAAGGCATACCATTAACACCAAACAATTTTTATTACTGCTCTGAGATACAGAGATCAATTTCGAAGCACCCTGATACAGGGAACAAATCTGAAACATTCCAAGATTATAGGACATACAAATTAGGGAATATTAATTCAGTCTATTATTTCTCGCTGACTTGTACCACCATCCATCTATCTGATAATCCTTCCTTAAATGTGAGCATTTTTCTTCAATTTCTCTGCCGAGGTCTAAATTATTATTTAACCGCACTTCCTCATTAACTTATCCCATTCTTACAACTTAGTCTATTTTCTGTGCGGTCTTCTTCCAGGTCTTGAGATTTTTTATCCTCATGCCCCAAGTTTCAGCTCCTAACTACAGGGGTGTGTGTGTGTGTGTGTGTGTGTGTGTGTGTGTGTGTGTGTGTGTGTGAGAGAGAGAGAGAGAGAGAGAGAGAGAGAGAGAGAGAGAGAGAGAGAGATTGTTTTACATTTACAATTCTACTCTTTATTTTCAATTTCTTTGATACCATTCTATTTCTGGGCTAAACCTTTTACAAGAGCATGAGAACAGCTTCACTGGATTATTGTCCCAAGTTCGTTCTTCTATTCTTTCTTTTTAATCACACTGCTGTATCAACTATCATAAGCTTTTTACTATACTTTTAATAATCTTAATGATTCCACAATGAAGACAGAATTTTACCAGTTATATTTAGAAATACACTCTATGAGAACTTGGAAAACCTGAGCCTTCCTGGATATGGCACAATGCATTTATACACTACCTTATGACCTTGGCCTTGATAGGGATCAGGTTTCTTGCCTAATTAAATGACTTGGTTTGGCTAAATAAGCAGTCTCTAAGTAAGAACTTTTATAATGTTTTTGAAACACAAAAGCATGAACAAAAGCACCTGAGGTAGTGCATCTTGACTGTCAACTTAGCTGGAGCTAGAATACCACCTAGGTGACATATCTGTGCATGTCTGTAAAGACATTTCTAGAGAGATTTAACTCAAGTAGGAGGCCCACTCTGAATGTGAGCTGCACCATCCCAGGAGAAATGGTAAGACCTTGGTCAAAGCACAAAACTTCAATCCTGTAACAACAGAAGGTCTAGAGTACACTGTACAAATATAGCATATAATTAATGATACTGAATTTCATACTTAAAATCTCCCAAGAGTACATCATACATTAAGTACTCTTAATTTAGTAGAAGGAAAGAAGCAGAGAGAACTTGTTGCAGGTAATGAGTAAGTTCATGGCACTGGCTAAATAGGTATACTCATCTATAGCTTTTTGTATGTCAATAATGACACAATAAAATGTCTTAGAATAATGGTTCAGAGTTATGTCTATTTGGTTTATAGATTTCTTTTATTTTATACCTACCCATGACAAAAAAAAACCCAAAGATTATCTTTCATGAGAAACACTGAAAGCCTAATATGGTTGTAGAAAAATATATATCCATCTTATAGCTAGTGTTTCATTTTGCCATTTTTGTTTGTTTGTTTGTTTGCTTTGGAGACAGGGTTCTCTGTGAAGCTTTGGAGCCTGTCCTGGAACTCACTCTGTAGACCAGGCTGTCCTGAAACTCCCAGAGATCCACCTGTCTATGCCTCCTGAGTGATGGGATTAAATGTGTGTGTCACTACCACCTGGCTTCATTTTGCCAAAAATTTACTGTCCAATTTAAGAGAAATAAAAATTTACCAAAGAGTAAAAATTGTTTTTAAAGAACTATCCTGAATATAAAATTAATATTCACTATACATCTGTAAATTATACAAATATTGTAAACAAAATCCAAAGTGATATGTTACCCAAATATACAAAGATAATTAACTAATATGCCATCCTAGAGCCTTCATCCAGTAGCTGATGGAAGCAGAAGCAGATACCCACAGCTAAACACTGAATTGAACTGGAATCCAGTTGCAGAGAGAGGAACGATGAGCAAAGGGGTCAAGACCAGGCTGGTGAAACCCACAGAAACAGCTGACCTGAACAAGGGGGAGCTCATGGTTCCCAGACTGATAGCTGGGAAACCAGCATAGGACTGATCTGGACCCCATGAATGTGGGTGTCAGTGAGGAGGCCTCAGAAATCTATGGGGCCTCTTTTGGTAGATCAGTAATTTATCCCTAGAATACCAATGGACTTTGGGAGCCCACTCCACATAGAGGGATACTCCCTTAGCCTAGACACATGGGAGAGGGCCTAGGCCCTGCTCCAAACGATATGACAGACTCTGATAATCCCCCATGGGAAGGCCTCACCCTCCCTGGGGAGCAGAAAGGGTATGGGATAGGTAGGGTATTAGTGGGGGGGGGGCAAGGGAGGAGGGGAGGGAGAGGGAACTGGGATTGACATCTTGTTTGTTAAACAATTTCGTTTCTAATTTAAATTTTAAAAAAATGGGAAAAAAGATAATTAACATTTTAGTTAGGGGATTATATTAATTATTTACTTTTTCAGTTTCTATCATTCATATTTTTAAAAAATGGTCATTTTTACTTGAATCATGCAGATAAAAGCTAATAAAAATGAGGCAGATTTTAATCATCTGATAATATACATGTACAAGTAAGTTCATTTGAAAGTTAATAAACAAACTAATTCATTTTAAAGATTTCAGCCATTGAAGAAAATGTATTTCAGAATGCTTCCTTGGGCACTACCATGAAAATCAGCAAGACACATCAATTATCATATGGCAATGACTGCATAGTGGACTCTAAGAAACATGACATGTTAGAATATTACTGAGATCTTTCTGCATGCCCTCTCTCCAGACTCTTCTTCCCCAATCTTTCAAACCCTTGTGTAAACATGAGACATAAGCTATGCTGGTCTACTTCAGAAACTGACACTATTCAAGAACCAGGAAATACTTGCCAAAGTTTCCTAATTGAGTTCCAGAAAATAAGTGAATTTCTAAAAACATAAAAGTTATAAACATCGATGCTCAGGAAGCCAATGTGAATGCAAAGATGATAAAGGCAGCTGTGACAGTGCAAGGGGCTTTCTTTATCTATTGTTTCTAAAATCATTCTCTAAATGAGGTCAGTACTCCCCATATAGTCTCAATGGTGAACAGTAGGGTAGATCTTCCCACACTATGGAATTGGTTTCTTATTTTAAGGGTAGGGCTGTAGAGTGTGTGTGTGGGGGGGGGTGGTGTGTGTCTACACAGGTGACTGTGGAAGCCAGAAGATAGTGTCAGATACCCTGGATTAAATATTGTTAACTATAATTCTTGCTTGATAACTGTTTTGTTATATTTAATTTTACAATGTTAAAGTTAAAACCTTTTTTATTTAGACAGAAAGGGGGAGATGATTCGGGATGTCCGTCTGTATGCAGTGAATATGTGTTGTTTTTATTGGTTGATGAATAAAGCTATGTCTGCCAATGGCTAAGCAGAGTAAAGCCAGGTGCGAAATCTTAACAGAGATACAAAAAGAAAAGAGGCAGAGTCGAGAGATGCCAGGTAGCCCCTGGGGAGGCAGGATGTCAGGGCATCACCAGTAAGCCTAGTCACGTGGTGATACACAGACTAGTAGAAATGAGGGAATTTGTAAGAGAGAAAGAGAGAGCTAGCCAGTAATAAGTCTAAGCCATTGGCCAATTATAAATATATATTAAGGATCTGAGTGGTTATTTTATAAGAGACTGCAGGGACCCAGTGGGAAGAGAGAAACTGGTCCGGGGGACCAGCAGAATGCATAAAAGTGTCCAATTACATCTGTGAGGTACCAAAAAAAAAGTGCTGGGAACCACACTCAGGCCTCTGGGAGACCACCTAGTCCTCCCAGTGATTGAGGCATCTCTCTGGACCCAACTATTTTCTTAAGCTGTAGAATGTGAGGTATTAAAAGTCATTTAGTAATAGAGCACTGGCTCTTTCTAGTGCCATCCAGTTTTTAAAATGAGTAGGTAGGATTACAACTTACTGGTAACAGAGTCTCTACATGTGTCTCTCTTGGTGTAAGAGATAAGAGAGATGGGGAATCCAACTCAATCCAGATTCCCTAGAATCTTCATGGTTGGAACAGTGTTCTACTTTTCTGTCCTTAAGTGTAAAAAAAGGTAAAACAAACACTGTTGGGATAAATACTGTATGCTGAGTACAGGGGATCATTGCTTGTTTCTCCTTTCCTTGTGTGCAGCAGCAGTCCTTCCCTGTCCTTGTCCCTAGGAGCTTTTCTACTCATGTGGAGCTTCTGGGTACAAAGGAACTATCAGTTAGGGCACAGAACTGCCACACCCTCTCAAGTCTGCATACTCTTATAGAACTACTTTAGGGGCTAGGATTTTCTTGGACAACTCTCTTGGTATTAAACTGTTTTTTCCTTTCGAAGAACAAAGCATGTTTCTGGTTTGAGACCTAGTTCTGGTTTTAAAGGTTTGCACAGGATGATGCCACCCTCTGCCACCAAGACATGTAACCCTTCCATTGTATTAAGGATATGCCAGCAGGTACTTCTTCAGGTTCGAGACTGGAGACTATTGTCAGAAAAAGAAGGAAGAATCTCCTCCATCCCAGATACAATCGATATTTCGCCTTGATCAGTTCCACAAAAAGCCCTCACAGGACCGTCTTACATGCAACTTTTCCCTGAAGAAATTTTCCCATGATATAATCTGACTTTTAAAGCTAGGTTTGTATTTCTAAAGCATATTTAAGCCAAGGGGTCTGCTGCCCATCTTTAACAATCTTTTTTAATAAATCACATTTTATTTTGCCTGGAATTTTTATGTCTCTTCTCTAATATTTCCTTTGATTCAAATAAATTTTAATTGAGGCACTGAATTCTGTACATTTGGTAAAAGTCGTTCTTTATTTTTAATTCAGTATTTTTTGTCTTTTGTGCAAAAGAGCTTACCATTTACACAAAGCTTAAGATGAATTTCTTTTGAAAATAAAGAAGCACTGTTTCATTAATATACGTTTGAAATTTCAGTAGTAGAAAATTTGCCTAGCATGTGTGAGGCCCTGGGGTTAATCTCCAGCAACTCCCTCCCACCCACCTACCTCCCAAAAGTT
The DNA here is from genome assembly GCF_003668045.3 of Cricetulus griseus. Taxonomy (NCBI): domain Eukaryota; kingdom Metazoa; phylum Chordata; class Mammalia; order Rodentia; family Cricetidae; genus Cricetulus; species Cricetulus griseus. Next base: position 310,404,960 of record NC_048595.1, on the reverse strand, counting down.
AATGCAGACAGACTGTGATTACAAAATTGTGTGTGTGTGTGTGTGTGTGTGTGTGTGTGTGTGTGTGTGTGTGTGTGCACAGTTCTAAGATTTTACAAGTCATACATGCTTAATGATAAGAACCTTTCATAGCCACGAGTTATCCCTACTCTCTAAGTGTCAACAAATATCAAGCACCTTTTTCTAAGGTTAAATGGACCATATTATTTTAAGAGCGTTGGTTAGAGAGAAAACTGGCAATAAAACTTTGTTTTCAAAGCATAAGTTCTCTTACATAATCATGGAAGGCTTTTGCTTCACTTGAGTGTTCACATGTTTCCCGTCTCTCTGGAGCTGCACAGTAGAGATCCCAAAATACACTGAAAAGTAATTATGGAACATTAAGAAAATCATTAATATAATGAGAAATCACAATTCAACAAACATAAAACACATAACTCTTTACACAAACCCTTTCTTCTTCAGGACAAGTATTATTTCTCTGAAAGATTTAAATTTAGTCGAGTTCTTCAGTGAATAACTGCATTTACCTAAACATCTTTCCAAACATTTAAGCATTTCCTAAAAGAATAAAGAATTTTAAAACCTGTTTTTTGTCCTGTCCTGAGGAACAAACCCTTATGAATAAGCTGTTGAAAACCTTTGTTCTCAAAATTGGCTCTTCACATGCCTGACAATTAGCTGAAATAATGCTTCAGTCAACTTTCCCATGAAGAACAGAAATAGAAATGATGTCCTACTGTAATTAATAAGTTACTCTTTTGCAAGGAATCTTACTGTCCATTTCATAGGCATAAGCAAGGATTGAGAATCATGGTAAGCAGATGTTAGAGGGCTGCTATGAAAAAAAGTTCTTCAAGTCATTTTAGTCCACTTTTCAAGTCTATGATGTGAAAGGTACACAAAACCACATGGTCAAGAACACAGCCATCAGAGCAGGGCAGAGGCTGGCTGCTGCTTACCAGTTGTGGAAGACTGGTCAGAAATAATTTCCTCCTCCACATGGTTTGACTTTTGAGATTAAATCACACAGCACAAACATGTCTTCCAGAGAGTAAGGAATGGGCAGTCTGATACATTATGTTTCCAACTGTAATCTGTGTAAGGGCATAGTAACCTTTGGCCTTTGTAGCATCCTTTAGTCCAGCTCTTTCTCTCCTCAACAAGAAAACCCTGTAAGCCTGGTGGAGGAGATAGTAAACTCAGTAGGGCTGAGGGGCTAAGCACTGTCGCCCCTTCAGTGTCTTATGTATTTATTATTCCTTTTTCCACTAAGTGGAAAATCTATTTTCCTTCTTATTAAAATCCTACAATAAGAGAGAAATACAAAGAAGAAATAAAAGACAAAAAGTAAGTTGAGTTCAATATTCTGACAAGAATGAAAGCTATTAAAACTGTATATGGCTTCCCCAGAGCCCTACCAAAATTAAAAAGTATGGATATTCAGAGATAGCGCTGGACTACCACAAGGGTAAGGTGTGCATCAAGTATAGTATCCTATGATTACTCATTTTCATCTTCTGAAGGAAATGTAAAACCCTAAAAGCAAAGTGTTTAGTTACAGTCACAGAATGATAAGCATCATGATAAGCAGCTCAGTATTTCTTCTTATTCTCAAATACCCTTCATTTGCTGGCAAGTGTCCTAAGACCTCTCCTGTAAGTTACTCTGTAACTTTATTTATTTATTTAGCTTTTCTATTGTTTGACAGAAAGTTTCATCTGACCTAGCCTGTTCTCAGACTCTCTGTAAGCAATGATGACAATGAACTCCTAACCCTTCAGCCCCCACCTTCCAAGTGCTGAGATTGTAGTCATGTTCTATTGCACCTTGCTTGGAATATTATATTTAAAAGACCAGATTACACAATTATTGTTTTCACTGAACATGTTCTAAAAACTATTAAGAATTTTTATTTACACACATAAATATTTATCTCATAACATTAACACTGTTCTATTTTTCCCTTAACAATTTTAGTGTGCAATAAAAAGTTTATAGGTTTAAGTTTTTAGATAATCATCAAGTTAATAAAATATAAAAATAAGGTCATATTTGTTACTTTAGAGAAATATGGTCTTTTTTAATAAAGGCAAAAAAGTGCCTGCCCCACAAAACATTTTTAATGACAACAAGCCTTGTCCTAGGCTATCTCATATAGTACCTCAGATAAGTGTAAATTCTCTCTATACTATACTGCTTAGTATTGTCAACTTGACACAAACTATAGAGTCACCTGGGAAAAGAGAGACTCAATGGAGGAATGGTTTCCTTTTGATTGGTCTGTAGACATGTCTGTGGGGTATTTTTTAAATTAATGATTGATGTGGGAGGGTCCTACTGGGCCAGTACTCTGAGTTGAATAAGAAGGTAGCTAAGCAAATCAGAGGGTGCAAGCCAGTAAGAACCATCTCTGCTGAGATCCTGCTTTGGCCCTTCTGGGATGGACTGATGGTGACCTAAAGTTATGCCAAATAAACCGTTTCCTCCTCAAGCTGCTTTTAGTCAGCAGCAGAGAAGCAAACTAGGACACATGCATTCACACCGTTTATCCTATGGAGTCAAAGATTATATAGCCAAGGGAAGCCAGGAAAAGATAGGAAAAAGTATGTCAAAGAACGCTCATAAAATTGGATGTTTTATTTTAGAAACTATATTTATTACGAGTATTTATATTTAGGACTATAATGATCAAAGATACATATCATGAAACTTTGAAAATAAAATTAAAACCCAAATAGGGAAAGTGTCAATGTTAGAATATTCATGTTTGAATAAGGCATTATCTACTTTATAACTATGTTTGTTGAGCTCTACTAACTATGAGTGGTAAAGATACTTCAAAACTATCTTTTTATAAGGCTCAATCATGTTTTGACAGTGATACAGGCCATATATCACTGTGACTATCAACCTAATATATGGGAACAAAAAAGCTACATTAGCAATCAAACAAACAAAAAAAACCTGAAGGTTTTAGTCCATAATAAGGACATTAAAGCCAGAAACTCTCTAACTTGATCCTTCAAAGACTGAAAACAAAATTTAAAACTTTTTCTTCTAATAATATTTAAAATCTTATCTGGAATATATGTCATATACTGCCCATGGGGAAAAAAGACATACAACATAGCTGACTGAATTTTAAAGTAGTGATGAGTTGAACTGCAAATAGCTCAATTGCCAAATTTCCTACATACAGAAGCTGTATTTCATAAATCATTAAACTTCATAAAATCTTTGGGCCTGCATATGGAATGAATTTATCTCCAGAAGAAGATTCACTGAAATAGTTAATTTGTCCTTCCTGAAGGGGTTTTATTGTGAACTGTTCCTTGGTTCCCAAGACCTCTAATAGCACAGGATTCTGAACTTCTGTAGAGACAAATTCTATAACCTGCAGTGCTAGAGACTAAGAAGCTGGAGTCTTGAGCATTATCTGTGGTATACAGTGAACTCATCATGGTAATTAATGCTTTAGATATACACACTGTGTTTATCACTGAGAAAGAAGTAGAAAATGCGAATTCTATAAACGAAGACAAAAGCTACATAAACAGAAGCAAAACTTACCAAGTGATAAAATATTTGGATTTATATCATTTATTAGATTTATAATTAAAGTCTTTCCAATGTAAATCAACAAAAATAAACTTAATCCTCAAATTTATGGTTTTCCCAAAAATAGTTTACACTTCCATCCCTGAGAACATGATTCCATCATGACTTAACTAGCTTAACATGTGAAGGAAACACAAAAACAAAATGGTTGCCAGGAATCTATAAAGTTTAGTAATCAGTCAACATGTGGCCCAGAAAATAGGACTTTATTACAGTAACTAGATGGTAGACTTTCTAAAAGCAGAAATTTGAAAAATAAAAGAGAAGCAAAAAAAATCCCTATGGGAAATTTTTTTTCTGAAAAAAAAAATTTCAAGTATACACAGCTCTGAAAGTCATTTCTCTTTGAGTGGTCATATATAAATAAATGTTAGGTGGTCATAATCCCTATAATAGTTTGGATGTGTAATGTTCTATGTGTTAAAAGCTTACCCAGCTTGGCACTATTTGGTAGGGACAGGGTGTGGGGACATGGGAGAGGCTTTAAAAGATGGGGCCTAGTAAGGCTGTCTTCTGGTACCCTTGAAAGGGACCGTGAGACACCAGATGCTGCTCTTCAAACCATTAGGAAAAATGGCTGCTCCATCATGTGCTTCAGTCATGATGAGCTACCTCAGGTTGGAAGACAATGAACCAATAAGCCATAGGCTCCCATCTCCAAAATTGTAAGCCACAAAGTCATTCTTTTCTCTCTGTAAGATGATTGTCCCGGGCATTTGTTACACTAGCAGAAAGCATACAAACATACTCTCTGTTGAACAAAACTACTTATTCACAAGACCAAGGGTACTTTACATAAAAATACATACTCAATTCTTCCCCTTAGGACTTCTACAAACGTGCACTTTAACAACAGTAAAGAGAATTTAATAGCTTTTAAAGTAGTACATTTTGTTCTATTTTATAGAATTCTTATAATGTTCCTGCATTAATGATAAATTCATATTTTAAAGAGAAGTAAGTTAGCATCTATTGAGTCTATGTTAAATTCAAACATTATATTATCACAGTCCTGCATTTGATCCTAATTATTACCATCATTTTTAATTTAAACTTAGACAAATTAGATTATTTCCCTAAGATCACAGAGTTACTTGGCGAGAGACCTGGGCTTAAACTTTTAATTATTACATCATTTTGCTTCTGTGTAACTACAGTAATGAGTGTTCATCAGTTATTATAAGAATGACAGGTAAGACACTAAACATCATTATCCTACTTTTGATCTTTATACTCTACTTCTATTTAGAAGGATCCTATGATAACCATACCCTCACCTTCCCTGCAGCTGCCAGTGGTCCAAGGACGCCTTGATGTTGATACAACTTAGAAGAGGAAATATTCCTGAGGCCTTCTTCATACATACAACATGAATGCTGCCAATCTTGACATATGATACAGAAACATGTCTCAAGTCTTAAAGATACTACTAAGAAAGTCAATCATCTCTATGGTAAATCTATGGTAAAGAACATGCTATGTTCCCTGGGGACTCCACTGGCCCTTGGTGTAGCTCCAGCTTTGGTCCTTCCTGCTGACCGTCTCAGATCTCCCTTCCACCCTTCTAGCCCATTCCCATTCCTCTGTGATAACACCAGATACCTAGAAACATTTTCTTTCCTTTTTTTCTGTTTGTTTGGGTTTTTTGTTTGTTTGTTTTCAAGACAGGGTTTCTCTGTGTTGTCCTGGCTGTACTGGAACTCACTCTGTAGACCAGGCTGGCCTTAAACTCACAGATATTCACCTGCCTCTGTCTCCCTAATGCTGAGATTAAAAGGGTGTGCCACCACTGCTTCCTCACTTTCTACATGGGACCCCCAGTAGCCATACCAGACTGGGACTCAGGTAGGTGATTTGCAATCTCCTTTCTAGTCTCCATTTCAATTACTCCTGTTAACACCCCCAAGCCTGTAAGCAGCCTGCTTGCAGATGGCCCTCCGCCAACCTCATTCCAACTTCAACACTTGGTACAGACATAGTACCCCTACCCCACCCCCAGCCCTTTAATCCCTGTCACTCCAAACATAGTCTCTGTCCTACTGCAGCATCCTTGCAGAAGGTCCTGCTCCAAATACAACCCCAACTCCCGGGGGCCCTGATTCTTTGTATGAACAGGATCCCCTTAGTTCTTTCCCATAGTCCCTCTAAGACTTTTCTCCTAGCCCACCTCTATTCCTCTAGGACACCCACTGGTCTACAGAAGCACTCTCTACAAGGGAATCCACAGCCATGCTTTCCTAAGATCCAAAGAGGGCAGCAGAGGTCAGGGGAAGGATATAATGCCAAACCAAAACAAGACAAGACATCAACTCCTAGAACCATCTCAGCCATCACTGCCTAGACACCATTAGGAAACAAGAATGAAAAGCCAAGACAACAGTCTGCCATCAAGAACCTACTACTGTAGGCCTGAGAAATGAAAAAGAGCTAAAGCACAAGACAAGGACTTCAAAATAGCAGTTAGGAATGTGTGCAAGGACCTTAGTGACTATATGAATAAATCCCTTAATAAAGTCTGTGAAAAAACTGTGGAATGAAATAATGAAAACAGTTCAAGACATGGAGCAGAAACAGGGTCCATAAAGAAAACCCAACCTGAAATAAAGCTGGAAATGAAAAATTTGGGAAGTCTAACAAAAGTCTAAGAGGTGAGCCTCACCTACAAGGTACAGCATGCTAAGAGCCAGAAGGGACACGGGTGATTCCAAAGGAACAGTCTTCTCAGACAGAACCAAACTGATGCACATATCAAGAACTGGTGGCAGCATGCACTGCCCCAGTGCAGTTTCAAGTCAGACAGGGTCCCCGCCCTGTGCAGTTAAGAGGACAGGGCTCCCACTCCTAACCAAGGCTTTATCTCCAATTGAAAATGTTTGCAAAGGAAAAAGTAGTCTTCTCCAGTGGCATCTTGTTGGGATATCTATTTTATAGGGTTTGTGGGGACTATAAATTTATAGGACTAAAGTTCTTTTAAAAGGTAGTTTATATTTTTGTTATTAAATTAAAATGCATAGTTTCTTTAATTAAGCCATCAAATGGCAGTTTTTTTTTAAGCCTGTGTTTTCAAATTCCATAGGTTTAAAAAATATTTAACTCGAAAGAAGTTTTTGGAATTTTTATTTTTTAAAATTAATGGAAGTAGTGGGAACATGATTCACAAGTATAAATGGGAAGTAAATCTTCAAGGAGTATTTAAAGGAAGGTAACAGACAATCTGGAAATGCTGTGTTCTGCTGTGGGACGAACAGGACAGACAACCAGCGACTAGGGAGATGAGGTGAGAATTGAGACTGAAGATTTAAATCATGTGCTTCCCTCTCAATCGTAAATTCCTCTCCTCCTACAGGCTGTTGGCTCTCATTTCTCTTGTGTGTGCATGTGTGCATGTATGTGTGTATGTGTTGCCCTATATATCCCACTACTCTGTGTGTGTGTGTGTGTGTGTGTGTGTGTGTGTGTAGGCGCGCGCGCGCCTGCGTTCTATATATCCCTCTATGCCACCTCTCCTATTCCTTTGATGTTTCATACTTAGGTTGTGCTTTATGTTAGCTTTGGAAACATTACATATGTCCATCACATTCTTCAACTACTTGGGGTAACGTTCATGCTGAAAAACTAACTACAGTGGTCTTCTAAATTTCCTACCACCATAAGTTAAAATGCTCTTCATTACTGTACCAAATACATCAAAAAAATCAACTTAAGAGTAGAAGGACTTGTTTAGGATGCCAGTTTCAGAGGTTCTGAACAGTGGCCACTTGGATCTGTGGTTTAATGGTAAGGCCGATGTCCATCCAATAGAAGAAAACTGCTTGCCAGAAGGCAGCAGGACAAAGAAAGGAGAGAAGATAGAGAGACACAGCAAGAGAGAGAAGGGTCCAGGTTCAAGATGTCCCTTTAAAGGCACCCCAACAACTGTCAGCTATCTCTTCACCCATCTGACCCCAACTCTTGTTCTTTTTTGTTCTACTGGATAACATCATCTCTGAACTCTTTGTCTATTTTATGGTCTGGGCTGCTAACTCCCAAATGGTTATGTAGGTATCTCAGAGCTACAGATCCAGATCTTTCACTTTGTACAGAGCATCTTTAACAGGATATCTCAAAATTTAACCTATACAAGCTAATGCATGTTCTTTTTTCTAAAGCCCATTGTCCAATGTATTCTTTATCTTGTCAATGGCATCACTGTCCATGCCATTACTCAAATCTAAACTGGAAACCTCTTTGTTCGTGTCGAAGGATCTGACGAATTGTTATCTGGGATCTCTCTCCTTATCACTTTTCAGCTAAATATCTATACAAGCACCCTATAACTAATCTCTACCTCTGTTCTCAACCGGCTTTAATCCATCTCTATGTTGACACCCAGTACTTGTCTAAAAGCACAAAACTAATCATGACATGTACTTTGTTTAAAATGTCAGGGCAGTTGGCCATGCATTAGTGGTGCACACCTTTAATCCCAGCACTCGGTAGGCAGACAGGTGGATCTCTGTAAGGTCAGCCTGGTCTATACAGTGAGTTCCAGGAGAGGCTCCAAATACAGAAAAACCCTGTCTTGAAAAACAAAAGCAAAACAAACACACACACACACACACACACACACACACACACACACACACACACACACACAATGTCAGAGCAGTAAGTCCAAAATCCTCCATTGACTCACAACTTCCTAATACGCCCTCTGCCTTTTTCCTAGCTGTGTATACTAACTTTTCCTAGTACTGTAACCTCGACAGCAACTGGTTCAAACTACCTGCTATTCCTTGAGTGTCCAATTAACCCCCTCTTGTGATTCTACAGTAACTATTCTTTGCCCTTGGACTTTCCCTCATGTAACTTTCAGTTCAGCTTCGATTTACTTCCTCTGAAATGGCCTTTCTTTCTCTTCCCACTATTGTGAGTGCTGCTCTTGTACTTCTATTGTACACACACACACACACACACACACACACACACACACACACACACACACAGTTATATCTTGACTCGTTTATCTAGCCCACTACTGACTTTCATTAGTAGTTGGTAAACAGGCTGAAACAAAAAGACAATTCTAATGTCAAATCTTTTTTTAAAAAAAATGGCAGGAAGTTATAAAATTACAAGTCTTCCACTGGTTAGTCTTATTTGGGCTACATAAGTGAGCTGAACTGTACTCAAATACTCTCGACTCACAACACCAGCAGGGTTCCTATCAAAGATAACACAAATCTAGGCCTGCTTCCTTCATCAGACCACAGATATAAAGCCCAGCTCTAAATTCTTAAGAGCAGAGGGCCATACATCTGCAGGATTTGAATATGGTGTTCAGTAAAATTTCACTTTACACAAGGATCAGGAAGGCTTATGAATCTGGCATTTTCTGGAAGTGTAGATCCATAGCTTTCTGTCAGTTCTCAGAAGACCTCCTTGACTTCAAAATTGTTAAGCATCCATGACTCACACATATGAAGCAAATGCTGGAAAGAACATGCTGATAGTTTTATGGGGAAAAACCTAAAACAAAATTAAAATATTGAATACAAAATTAGTCTAAAATGTTTATTTGTCAATTATTATTAAATTGATATCTCCAAATTAAGTTACTTAAAAGTTCAAAGCCAAGGTATTCTTCTGAATCTCTGAGTCACAGGAAAATAAGAAAAAGAAAAAATGGCTGGTTTAAGAGGTCGGCCTTCTGATAGCTGGTGTAAAAAGCTGAAGTTTACTACCAAAAAAAAAAAAAAAAAAGTCAAAGCATGCAGGAAGATATTATCGACCACCATGCTATAGATTTAGGTTAACTTACTGAAGAAGTGTGAAATGAAATAGGCATAAGAAATAAAATAAGAGAGTAACTAGAAATCCTCCTCTTCTAATCCACTTATCCACTTGTCCAACGTGAACAGATGTCTCTGATGACTTTCATGCTACTTTACAGTCATAAGCAGAAGCACATCTATGAAGATGTCATGGTGAGAAGGCTTGATGACATCTAGAAGAAGGCAGCTAAGAATTTAGGTCTGAAGATACAGCTCAGTGGTGGAACATTTGCCCGGCATGCACAAGACCCTGAGCTCAACCGCACTACTAGAAAAAGGACGCTTAGATCTAAATAGCTTAAGTCCATACATTGTCAATACAATTTTGATTTTTTAACATTATACAATAGACCAGTCTTAAACCTCAGTAAACAGCACAATGACCGTGCTCAACTGTAGTGAACGGTTAGTCCAATTACAGGAACAATGTTCAAACAAAGGCCTGCACCTGTTTCTGCTGTGGGAGAGACAAACGGGAAACCCACAACCACAACTGACCAAATGTGGTTCAGTAGCACAGAACTTCAAGTGAGACATGCTTCCATGAAGAGGCTAAAAACATGATGGTTAAATAATATTTAAAGGAAACAATATGCATGGCATAAAAGAGGCCTTCTGTTTCCCTCCTTTAAAGAAGATGTTGAAAATGAGTGGCCAAGGCAACAGGTAATGCTTCTGATAGAGATGCAGAGACAGAGACATTAAGACCCAGCTAGCCTAGTTTATCCAATGTCTGTTCTACCAATTGCTGCTGCTGCAGAAAAGCTGCTATCTGTGCCATGATGACTTTACCCATACCAGTATTAGCGGGCCTTAGTTTCTAGCAAGGTTTTAGTGTGTTTCTAATCTCTCACTCATTTCTCCTCCCCCTCCCTCCCTCCCTCCTTCTCTTCTTCTTTGCTAATCCCCTTTGGTCTATATATAAATACTTCAAATGATTCTCCTTCTAAATATACTACCACAATCTCTCCCCTCAGCACCCTTGTCAGAGGTCTCATATCATACTTGCAGAGAAAACAAGCCATGAGAATAAGAACTGAATGTCTTACCATAAATCTACCAACATCCTTGCTCCCCCTCTAGTGCCCTAGCAGCCAAGACGGACTTAACTTTCCTTTAATACGTGTGCAATTACACACTCTTCTCTGACCTCCACCTCTCATTACCCCCTTTGTAGTATGGACCTCTGCTTCTCCACCACTTCTCTATGGAAGCCCCAGAACTACTAACACCTCTCCATGTGCACCGAAACACTCTCCAGTGGGACGGCCATACTCTTCCAAGTGTTGCCCATTCCTCTCAGCATAGCTGAAGCTTTGGAACAGACTCACTATATCTACCATTTGCCACGTCTCAACCTCTCAGTCACGTCTCAATCCAGTACTAATCACTTATCTTCATGAGTCAGTCATTGACTCCTAAGAGGACACATTCACTCTTACTACTCTACCTGTCCAGCACAAACGATCCGGCAAGCTGTCTTTTTATTTCTAAAACACCCTTCCTAATTTTGGCTTTTCTGTCACAAACCTTACTGGTTTTCCTTCTACCTTTTTAGGGACTTTATCTTTTTCATAGCATCCCCTTCCTCTTTGTCCTTAAATGTTAACTAATGATGTAAGTGTTCTGTACAATGAGCACCTCCCCTGTAACTCTCTCTCTCTTCTTATTTTTTTCTTCAAGACAGGGTTTCTCTTAGCAATAGCCCTGACTGTTCTGTAATTCACTCTGTAGGCCAGACTGGCCTCAAACTCACAGAGATCTGCCTGCCTCTGCCTCTGCCTCCCAAATGCTGGGAATAAAGGTGTGTGCTACCGGAAGAAAGAAAGAAAGAAAGAAAGAAAGAAAGAAAGAAAGAAAGGAAGGAAGGAAGGAAGGAAGGAAGGAAGGAAGGAAGGAAGGAAGGAATGCTGTGCGGAAAAAAAACTTTTCAGACTTCTTTTCATTTTATCTGTATTGGTGTTTTCCAGCATGTAGAACATATCAGTTCCTCTTGAAGCAGGAGTTACAAGCAACTGTTAGCTTCCATGAAGGTGCTGCAGATTGAACCCAGGTCCTCTGGAAGAACAGTCAGTGCTCTTAACCACTGAGCCATCTCTCCAGCCCCTTAGCACTTTTCTCTTTATTCACAAGGAACATCATTTACTCATCTTCCTCTCCTTCAAACACCAGACCCTACAAGTTCCTTGTTCAACCTGTCCCCTTGCAATCATGTCTGCATCCACATGCTTAAGAAACTTTGCTTGGCAGCAAACCCTGCAGGTAATTCACTGGCCACATCCTCACTTTACGTGCTCCCTATCATATGCCTTGTCTCACACAACCATTCTTAACTGTTCCCTGCAGTCTATCTCTCAGTGCTTTGCTGCTTGGGACTTACTCTAGCCCCATCCAGTCTCTACAGAATGAGAGTAACACTACTAAGATGCATGTAAGAATATACTCCTAACATGATTACTCTCCTACTTACAAGACTTATCTTCTCTGTTGTCTTTATGATAATATCCAAACTCCCCAGTCCCCAATCACACTATCATGTCAATTTCCAATATGCTGAACTTCCTTCAACTCTTCCTGTAAACTAATCCTTCTCTTCCCTTGACCTCTAGATCCTTTCAATATTATAATTTATTAAAACATGTACCTTTTCTATCTCTCCACATCCCTTTGGTTATCTCTTTATATATACTTAAGACCTTAGCTTAAATAGCAACTCCTCTAGTTGATGCATATAGTATATGTCTATACAGTAATCTGCATATTCCCCATAAGACACTTATTTCTTGTTGCCTATTGAACTATGTACTTTTTCCAAAGACTGAAATCAATAAGAAAGGAGCAATATTATGTTTTATTTACTGTTGTGTCCATGGTATCAAATATACTGCCTGGCACTCAATAAATACAAGTCATTTATTGAGCTTGTTGACAATATGCAACAAACACATTTTACTAGGTTTGCAAAGAGATGTTTGCTCAAAGCCTCATGAGTAAATTAAACTTTTCTAAAAATTGCTTCCACTACATGGCAGAAATACAAAATAGTAATACAAGGCATTTCCTCAAGATAATTTTTTTAAATCCCTTTGAACAGTTCAATACCTAATGATCACTGTATCAAGAAACATGTTCTTATGGATATGCTCTTCCATCTCAAAAAAAAAAAGACAAATTTATTTCAGTACTTGATTATTTGTGATTTATCCCATTCATGTTCATGGATTCTTTGTTAGAGGAGTTGACTGTTATTTTAAGATATGACTAGCCGAGTGCTGAGTATGCCAATCAAATCACTACCTCCTGCCCACAATGATCCCAAGAGAAGTGAACTTCAAAGAACAAAATGGGGGCTAGCATACCAACACGTGTTTACTAATTTAGTCTCATGACAACTGGCAGCCCTCTTTACAGAAAGCAATCTTATATCTAGTTAGTAAGCTAAGAGCCAAGGAAAAGTGTCGTTCTCATCTGCCACAGTGACACAGAAAGGAAACTGCTATGGAATGAATTCAGATATTGAAGTCCTGACTCCCTGTGTGATGGTATTTTGAGATGGAGTCTTTGGAAAAATAATTACATTTAACTGACATCATAAGGGTAAGACCCTCGTGATGAGATTAGTTCCCTTATAAGAATAGACACAGATATCTTGCCTTCCTTCCCTCCCACCACCATGGAAGGAAATGCTGTCTATGAGCCATCAGGACAGCCCTCATTAGAAACCAACCACTATGGCACAATGATCTTGGACTACTGTCCTCTAGAACCATGAGAAAATGAGCTTCACCCTATGGTATCTTTTACAGCAGCTCTCCATAGGAGGAAAACGAGCATACTTGGTCCACAAACCACCTCCAATTCCATTCTGATTCAATAGTAATATCTTTAAGTCAATACAGGAATGTTGGTCTTGAGGTTTTGTTTTTGTTTTGAAATGCTACCTTTTAGGTGACAATTTCAGACAATGAAAAACAAAACAGAAGTAGTAGGTCATAAAGAGCTTACTGGAATGCAGTTATCAATCAAGTAAAAATGAAATGAAAAGATACTTACCACCACCAAGAATGTAAGAATCCTGGCGGCTCCCCCAATGTGATGTTTTTTTCCCATCTTATCTAAAACAAATTTAAAAAAATATTAAATATTTTCCTTGTAATACTTTTCCCCACACATATTACCAAGCAATGTTTTTCTCACTTAAAATGCTAAGGTGATTTTAAATTCTTTATCATTTTCGTGTTATTCTTTGTTCAGGATTTCCAAGTACTCCTTTTACATAGTGATTAGGAGACTAATTTGGTGTGTGAGAAGATGCCACCATAATTGTCTTGAATTTGCTTCTCATGGCTTCAGTGATAAACATTTGTGTCTTGATGCTCCATTGGTTCATGACCAGAGAAATGGCTCAGCCATTAAAAGCATTTTCTGTGCAAATCTGGTGACCTAAGTTTATTTCTAGGCACCTGCCTAAAGGGAGTTGAAGGGAACTGCAGAGGCAGCCTTCTCCCTCTAGATGCATGCCAGGCACATGCATTCTCCACACAGGATAGGTTGGTGTGCATACATACATACATAAATACATACATACATACATACATACATGCATACATGCATACATACATACACACACACCATAAATAAATAAACTTACACTAAGAATGTGTTTCCTATCTTAGTCATTCATTAACTGCCTTCCTGTTAAGTTCTCATAAACACAGACAAGTTCTGGGAGGACAATGAAAGTAGGAAGAAAGGGAAAGAGTTGCTAACATCGGGGTTGCTCCACCAGCAGCAATTAGTGACGCTAACAGCTAGTCCCACTCCACCTGTTTCTAGTATAAGCAGGCTGGTTTCTTCCTAAGATGCACAAACACAACTGAATGAAACCTTTCCTCCAAGAGCGTTAGTACAGTGTCATAAAGATACCCTGAGCTCCTGAAGTAACTGAAACCAGGAAGCTCACTCTTTCCTCGGAGATCAAAAATTCAGCTATGCAAATCCCATGGTTTTGAAAGCACAACCTCTTTGGTCTTTCAGCCCTGATGACTGCTTATGAGATGAATGATTCTATGTAAATATATCATTTCAATGGCCTTCTATGCTTTTTTAAGTAAACAGTTTAGTTATTTGCCTGTGTTGCATTCTTTCTGTTGATATATTTAGTATGTTTTTAATTAGCATGTCTGAATCCTGATTGATATCACCACACCAGAGCACTTCCTGACAGAATATTTAAATTGCATTCCTTTTAAGCAGAATGAAGCACAAACATTAGCAATGTGATCCAGGGAATAGTTAAGAATCTTATTTGCCTCTGTTTTCTCATCTATAAAACGAGCTAGTAACTACCTACCTAAAAAGGTTTTTGAGAGGATTAAACTGGGAAATCACTTAAGACAGTGAGTACAGAAATGGTGGTAACTGTTGACTGTTTGCTTTTACCCTGAGGAACATTCTCACAGAAAGCATCATTGTCACCTATACCAAAACAGCTAGTGATACATCACACCAAAATATTTACATGTTTAGGTTTATACTAAACAAAATTAAACTTAATAATCAGAACAGTGTAAAATACCTTCGTGGATATCATACATACAACCAGGGAAGAGAATATAGTTATAACAAGGGAGCAGCCTGCAACAGGACCCCAACCTTGAGGAGCTTCCTCCCATGGGGACACAAGTCAGCAGGTGGTCAGAGCAGAGCCTGCTCTTGGAGATGAGTGGACATCAGACTGTGGGGACCTCGGAGGGTGAGCTTTAACCCAGTATGCTGAGGGGAGGGAAGGCTGCCCAGTTGTTTCCCTCTCAGCATCTCCCCCAACCTTCTATAACACCCAGAAAGAAGGGACCTCTCAGTGCACACGAGGAGAGGTGATTGCTGCAAAAAGCATTATAAGTGTCCTGCTAGACTTCAAAAGGAAGCTCCTGGAATAAGCTGAGTAACTGTAACCTTAATTTAGACAGAGGACCACATCCTTGTGAGAGGCCTCTGCTGAGGACAATTCTCAGACTTCACCATCCAATCATTCATTCTCCTCCACTGCCACATCAATGGACCATGAAGCTGTTTCTAAGCAAATTGCAGCAAAAACCTGTGATTCCTCCCAGAAGTGAAAAGGTAAAACATGACTTTTCCAAATCTCCGAAAAGGCAGAATTCTAAACAAACGCTTTCAATCCTTCTGTTGTAGTTAAAGCTGCATTCATGAAAAATAGAGGAAAGAGGAGCCTTCTCTTTTCAGAGCTGAAAGAACTAAGTATAGTTGGACTCTGCAGTAAGGCTTGAGTAGAGATGAACAGCACCTGGGACATACTGTCCTTGTGGTTTTTTAGCTAGGGGGAAGAGGCTAAACATTCATGCTCTTTCCCTGCAGTCTCCTAGAAGATGCTCAGCTTCCTGACCAGGTACTCTCTTTGCAATATGCTCAGAATACAGACATTTATGGTGCTGGAGTGCTAGATGATTTAAGGTGTACATCACTCAGACTGAAAATATACAGGCCATTGTTTGGCATCACACTGGAGAACAAAGTCAGGTTTCTTTGTATTTTAATGGGAAGGGTTTATAATTCTGGTCTGGCTTAGAGGGAAAGTCTCTCAGTGCTGGTAATTATAAACCAATATAGGAGAAAGACTAAGTATGACACACTTAAGGAAGTTCTTATATATTGGGAGGGCAAAAACAAAAGTTGTAAGAGGTAATACTGAGAGATGAGACTAAATGAATAAGCAGGAACCAGATCAAGAAAAGTTTCAAGACTCAATTTAAAACCAAAAGTGCTAAAACTTCTAGAAGAAAACATGGGAAATACTTTTTAAGACACTGGGGTAGGCAAGAAGTTTGTGAATAGGACCTTATAAGCACAGAATGAGCCCCAAGTATCAAAAGAAAACTATCAATAGAGAAAATAGTCCATAGAAAGGGGGAAAAATCTTTCAGCTACATTCCAGGTTGGGGTTAACATTCTAACTTAAAAATGAATAAATAAAAATAAAAATAAAAACCTGCAGAAATTAAATACCATGGAACTAAAACTGCCAGTCAACAAATGGGCTAATGAAATGAATAATTTTTAAAGAACCACAAAAGGCCAAAAACTATTTTTAAAGTACTCAACATCTATAGTCATCAGGGAAATCCAAATCAAAACTATTTTGAGATATCATCTCACTGCAGTCATGATGCTATCATCAAGAACTCTTACAAAAAGTGTTGGAAGAGGATACAGGGGAAAGAAATCCTACTCACTGCTGGTTGGAGTACAAATTAATAAGCCATTATGGGTATCAGTTTGGAAGTTCCCCAAAAAGCTAAAAATAGACCTGCCATATGACCTACTTATTCTACTCCTGGGAGTATGCCCAGAGAACTATTTTCTTCCATAGAGATATCTGCACATCTCTATTTACTGCTCTATTTACTATAGCAAGGAAACATTACAAGCAGACATCTATCGACAGATGAATGGATAATAAAGAGTTTGTAAAAATAACAAAGAAAATTAGTCTTTCAATGTGAGAGCATGGGGAAGGCATAGGAGGGACTCCAGGGTGGGTAGCTATGAGGAGCTGGGGGGAGGGAAGGGATAAAGTAACAGAACTCTATTTCAATTAAAATAAATGTCACATAAAAATAAAACTGATTATTATTCAGGTCTAAAGAAAAAATGAAGTCACAAAACTTGCAAGAAAATGGATGGACTCAGAATGTATAATATTAAATAAAGTCACCAAATTCAGAAAGAAAAAAATGGATGTTCTGCCTCATACATAGCCTAAAATATAACACCTGTAAGTGTGGGTATAATTCATCCTTTAATATGAAGACATAGAAAGGCTAATATCAGGTGGTGAGGAAAGATTAAATCAGACAAAAGGACTCATGATCCATGAAAGAGGATATGAAGCTAACAGCTTGTATAGTGTCAGCTCTGTGATGCTTGTATAGAGATAATGGATAAGTACATAGAAATGTAATGAAGAGGGGGAAAGCAGAAGTGAATCCCCACAGCTTGAGTTGAGGCTCTAACCACAGTTCACTGTAATGTACAGAGGTTAGAACTGAGCACATTTCTCTTTTTAGGTACCTATCTTAGACTAGAATTCTTAAGTATATAAGATGTAAATAAATGGAATATTCAAGTAAACAACTAATATGATACAAACAAAATAAACTATAACAGCAATCTTAAGAAAACTAAATAAAAACTTGGGTAATCAATGAAGTTAGGAAGGATAGATATGAACAATAAACACAACGTATCATATAAACATAAGGTATATTTTAATTTGAATTTAAATTTGAATTTAATTT
Source organism: Cricetulus griseus (assembly GCF_003668045.3). Taxonomy (NCBI): domain Eukaryota; kingdom Metazoa; phylum Chordata; class Mammalia; order Rodentia; family Cricetidae; genus Cricetulus; species Cricetulus griseus. The sequence continues at coordinate 310,387,208 of NC_048595.1, read as the reverse complement.
GAATTTAGAAAATGAGCATTCTTGTCTCCTTGTATCTGATCATTCCAGTCACTCATATTCTTTGGTTCATAAATACTAAGGAATATTACTTAGCTAATATTGATGAGAAACAAAACTCTGATGTCCTATTAGATATTAATTTACTCCAAAACATTTTTGTTGCACTCTCAACTTTTTACCTTATCAGATCTTTAGGCTCGTGACTTCATTAAAGGGTGTAAGATCACAAATGTGCACCAAAACACACTAATATTCTGAGCACTGGAATTAACCTTATCTTAGAAATAACAAGGTTTTCAAAATATTGTTCTCATATTTCATGCCAGTTCACCTTGGATTTGCATAATATGCTCATGAAATAAAACAGCCACTGTTCTTAATTAAAAACGAGTGAAATTACACAGGGTCGCAGTGCCAGGCTCACTGGAGGTAGGATTAGACTCACAGTCTAAGCTGCCCTGCCCCCAGTCACCACTCAGTCTCCTTCTTGAACCAACCAATCAGAAGCTATTTCAGAGATAATGTACTCTGAGAAGCTACCTGTATGTGTTTTACTGATAGCCTTTAATCAGAAGAAACCTGAAGGTAATCAGTGGGTGTTTTAAAGCATTACATCTTATTATTCCTTAAGAAACTCAAAACACATCACACATATCATTGCTTTCAGCCTGATAACAATGTTTACTAGCAAGGGACTAGAGTTCATCTTTTCCATGTCAAATTACAGACCTGTACCAGATGTAGCTGGACTTTGATCTACCAGACACAGAAGCCTTCTTTCACCATTACTGAATGAAAAATACTTGAAGCCAAGAATATTCCCATAGAGAGTGACACTGCTACTTCTAAACTGTCACTAGCCTGTGCAGAGCTTATCTATGGAGAAAATGAAATCCTCTCACAAAGGGGCAAAAATGATTGTGGAAATGAACATCAGAAGCAGAAATGTCAACAACAAATGTCATTTCAAATGTTAATACCTATACTCCTAGAACAGCATGAGGCCATTACAAAGAACAGGCAGTATCTCCATGGAAAAGACAAGCTCTACTAGTTCCGCAAGTTGAAAGGAGAACAATATGTACAACAGGAGAATGCGCTGTTTGAAAGCAAAGGGGGTATATGTGTGCACAGTTTAGTGTGTCTATATTAAATACATCATACCAAATTTATAACTGTCTTCTAAAAAGGGGTAATGGGTGACTTCCATTTTAAGATTATATTCATTTATGCATTTGTTATTTAGCTACCATACATTAATAGTAAGTGGCATTTATAAATGGCCAGAATGTGCTCATGTCAGCTGACACTTTAGAAACATTTCTTCTAAATGGGTATCTTTGGGTCACTGAGTGCTTTGTTGTGGGCCCCAGGCTTGTTTCTATGCTTGGATAACATCTACACCAACAATTTTCTATCTTTACTGGGTTTTCCTTCTTCTGTGTTCCAGAACCAATATATGTTTTCCTTCTCTGACACTTTTTCCTGTTTAAATATCATATCCACCTCTCTTCCTGTGACCATGTAATCAACTATAATCTCTACACAAGCATAACTTCCACGCAATTCTCAAAACCTTTTCTTCTGCCATATTTTGGATTTGGGGCCCTGTCTATTACTATGCTGGCTCTGTCATATAATCTAGCATCTTCAGCATTTCTAAGAACCAAATACTGAAACATGAGCAAAATACACATTAACTGATGTATAGGTATTAGTATAAGTACAAGTTACATGCTCGTTATCTCCTACACCAATGTTCCTATATATCAACTCGTAAATATGGTCAGGTCAAGTTGTCTGAATAGAGAACTTACTTTACAAGAAAATCAAATATCCCATAAAAATGGCATTACCTTTGAAGGTGTGTGTGTGCGCGCGCGCGTGCGCGCGCGTGCGCGCATGAGTGTATGTAAAAATACAATCCATTTCATTAGAAAACAAATATTAACAATAAAGGAAACCTTTCAACCATTTGATGCAATTGTTTTTATAGCTGAGATTTTAAATCTGGATCAATAACAGGTTATAGTTGGCAAAAAATGACTATGTGTTTTTCTTTTTTCTTTTCTTTCTTTTTTTTTTCTTTCTTTTTTCTTTTTTTGGTTTTTTGAGACAGGGTTTCTCTGTGGCTTTGGAGGCTGTCCTGGAACTAGCTCTTGTAGACCAGGCTGGTCTCGAACTCACAGACATCCACCTGCCTCTACCTCCCAAGTGCTGGGATTAAAGGCATGCACCACCAATGCCCGGTAGACTATGTGTTTTTCTAAGGTGAGGGTATATTTACTATTCATCAGGTTCTTATGAGTCTCCATTTAAAAATTAAGAACTATCCCTATTCCCATAACTTTACAAAATAAATAAAAAAATAAAAATAAAAATAAAAATAATAATTGCCATGTGTATAACATTTTATATCTTTACATATATATGCTTAATGGAAATATATACATGTATATAAAGATTTAAGCATTATTTGTATTTGCAAAACACAGGAAGCAACTTGAATGGTGATCTATAGTAAGCTTCATAAAATACAATAGATCATGGAACATTTCACAAAATGAAATATTCTATAGCCATAAATAGAAAATTATGACATTTTTAAGTCAACAGAACCCAAGTTTCTAAATCAATGAGAGAAACAAAAAAATAAAAGCAGTGAACAATATATATGATAAAAATATGTGTTCCGCGGTCTGCCCTCCCCCTGCTGCCTGAGATGAGTCTGGGTGCTGCTCTGCCCCCAACTTCCCCCATCACCCCCTGCTCGCTTCTTCCTGAGCATCCCCCTGAACAAGAGTGGACCTGCCCAGACTGGAAGGCCCACCCTGAGTACAGACACACCTCACACTTGGTTCACCCTCTGCTCTCTGACCTCTGCCTGCCGCCTGAGGGATGGGAAGACACAGAATAAGAACACACTCAACAACAGAAAGACCAATAGGGGCTCCAAACGACGAAGAACTGATATGCTCAACACAGAAGATGAAGAAGAGATGGACCTTAAAAATTATCTTATGAAGACGATAGAGACCATTAAAGAGGAAACAAGAAAACCCGTTAAAGAAATAGAAGAAAAAACAAGCAAAATATTACATGAAATGGAGAAAAAGACAAACCACAAAATTCAAGAAATAAACTAATTTCTTAAAGAATCTAAAGAAAGCCTAGAAAAAAAACAATCAAACAAGTAAAGGAAAAAATTCAAACAGTTCATGGTATCAAGGCAGAATTAGAAACAATAAGGAAAACACAGAACGAGGGGATGCTCGAAATAGAAAAGCTGGGTAAACGATCAGGAACCACTGATGTAAGCATAACCAATAGAATCCAAAAGATGGAAGAGAATATCTCAGGTGATGAATACTCACTAGAGGATATAAAGTCATCGACCAAAGAAAATCTCAAGTCCAACAAATCCCTAACACAAAATAACCAGGAAATATGGGACACCGTGAAAAGACCAAATGTAAAAATAATAGGTATAGACAAAGGTGAAGAAAATCAGCTCAAAGGTACAGAAAACATATTCAACAAAATCATAAAAGAAAATTTCCCCAACCTAAAGAATGATATGCCTATGAAAGTACAAAAAGCTTACAGAACACCAAATAGATTGGACCTCAAAAAGAAGTCCCATCACCACATAATAATCAAAACACCAAACTTACAGAATAAAGAAAATATATTAAGAGCAACAAAAGAAAAAGGCCAAAGTAACATATAAAGGCAGACTTATCCGAATTACACCTGACTTCTCAATGGAAACTTTGAAAGCCAGAAGACCCTGTATAGATGTGCTACAAACACTAAGTGAACATGAATACCATCCCAGACTATTGTATCTAGCAAAGCTTCGATCACTATAGATGGAGAAAACAAGATATTCCATGACAAAACCAGATTTAAGCAATACATATACACAAATCCAGCCCTACAGAAATTACTGGAAGCAAAACTCGAAAGCAATGAAGATAACTACACTCAAAAAATCATAGGCAACAGATAATCCAAATTTACCAAAAAAGGAAAAGAAACAGGAGGGGGGAATCCACACACAATGACATCACCAACAATAAATCCAGAATAAACAAGAACCAACAATCAATGGACATTAATATCTCTCAATGTCAATGGTCTTAACCTGCCTATAAAAAAGATACAGGCTAACAGAATGGATAAAAAGACAGAATCCATCCTTCTGCTGTATACAAGAAACACACCTCAACTTCAAAGACAGGCTTTCCCTCAGAGTAAATTGTTGGGAAAAGACTTTCCAATCAAATGGGCCCAAGAAACAAGCTGTTGTAGCAATTCTAATATCTAACAAATTAGACTTCAAACTAAAATCAATCAAAAGAGACAAAGAAGGGTATTTCATACTTATCACAGGAAAAGTCCATCAAGATGAAGTCTCAATCCTGAACATCTATGCCCCAAATACTCATAAAAGAAACTCATAAAAGAAACATTACTAAAGCTCAAATCACACATAAAACCTCACACACATATAGTAGGAGACTTCAACACCCTGGTTACCACTTAATAGGACCACCAGACAGAAACTTAACAAAGAAACAAAAGAACTAACAGAAGTTATGACCCAATTGGGTTTAACAGATATCTATAGAACATTCCAGCCGAACACAAAAGAATATACATTCTTCTCAGCACCACATGGAACCTTCTCTAAAATTGACCACATACTCGGCAACGTAGCAAACCTACACAGATACAAAAAAAATTGGAATAACCCTCTGTATCTTATCAGACCACCATGCTATAAAGTTAGAATTCAACAACAACACAAATTGCAGAAACCCTACAAACTCATGGAAATTGAATAATGCACAATTGCACCATTCCTGTATCAAGAAAGGAATAAAAAAAAGAAATTAAAGACTTCCTAGAATTCAATGAGAATGAAGACACAACACACCAAACTTATGGGACACTTTCAAAGCTGTGCTAAGGGGAAAGTTCATACCACTAAGTGACCACATGAAGAAACTGGAGAATAGTCACACTAGAGAATTAACTGGGCAACTGAAAGCTCTAGAACAAAAGGAAGGAAACTCTCCCCAGAGGAGTAGATGCCAGGAAATAATCAAATGGAGGGCTGAAAACAATAAAGTAGAAACTAGGAAAACACTACAAAGACTCAATGAAACAAAGAGTTAGGTTCTTCGAGAAAGTCAACAAGATAGAAAAACCTTTATCCAAACTAACCAAAAGGCAGAAAGAGAGCATGCTAATTAACAAAATCAGAAATGAAAAGGGAGACATAACAAGGGACAATGAGGAAATCTGCAGAATCGTCAGGTCATACTTTGAAAACCTGTACTCCACAAAATTCGAAAATCTAAAGAAATGGACAATTTTATGGACAGATATCACTTACCAAAATTAAATCAAGAACAGATAAGCAATTTAAACAGACCTATAAAACTAATGAAATAGAAGCAGTCATCAAAAGACTACCAACCAAATAAAGCCCAGGGCCAGATGGTTTCAGTGCAGAATTCTACCACAAATTCAAAGAAGAACTAATACCAGTACACCTCAAATTGTTCCACACAATAGCAGCAGAACGAACATTGCCAAGCTCTTTCTATGAGGCTACAATTACCTTGGTACCCAAGCCTCACAAAGACACAACAAAAAAAGAGAACTACAGGCCAATATCCCTCATGAACATCAATGCAAAAATATTCAACAAATACTGGCAAATTGAGTCCAAAAACACATCAGAGAAATCATCCACTATGATCAAGTTGGCTTTATCCCAGGAATGCAGGCATGGTTCAACATACAAAAATCCATTAATGTAATTCACCATATAAACAAACTGAAAAAAAAAAAAAAACACACGATCATCTCACTAGATGCTGAAAAAGTCTTTGACAAAATCCAACATCCCTTCATGATAAAGGTCTTGGAGAGATCAGGAATAACAGGAACATACCTAAACATGATAAAAGCAATATACAGCAAACCAACAGCCAACATCAAACTAAATGGAGAGAAACTCAAAGCGATTTCTCTAAAATCAGGAAAAAGACAAGGCTGTCCACTCTCTCCATATCTCTTCAATATTGTCCTTGAAGTTCTAGCTAGAGCAATAAGACAACAAAAGAAGATCAAGCAGATACAAATTGGAAAGAAGTCAAACTTTCACTATTTGCAGATGATATGATAGTTTACATAAGTGGCCCAAAAAACTCTACCAGGGAACTATTATAGCTGATAAACACCTTCAGCAAAGTGGCAGGATTCAAGATTAACTCAAAAAAATCAGTAGGCCTGCTATATACAGATGATAAATGCATTGAGAAAGAAGTCAGAAAATTACCCTTTACAATAGCAACTAACAACATAAAATATCTTGGAGTAACACTAAACAAAAACAAGAAAGACATGTATAGTAAGAACTTTGAGTCTTTAAAGAAAGAAATTAAAAAAAATACCAGAAAATGGAAAGATCTCTCATGCTCTTGGATAGGTAGGATCAACATAGTAAAAATGCCAAACTTGCCAAAAGCAATCTACAGATTCAATGCAATTCCCATCAAAATCCCAACACAATTCTTCACAGACCTTGAAAGAACAGTTCTCATTTTCATATGGAAAAAAAAAAACCCAGGATAGCCAAAACAACCCTGTACAATACAGGAACTTCCAGAGGCATCACCATCCCTGACTTCAAGCTCTATTATAGAGCCATAGACCTGAAAACAGTTTGGTATTGGCACAAAACTGGACAGACCAATGGAATCGAATTAAAAACCTGATATTAATCCCACACACCTATGAACACCTGATTTTTGACAAAGAAGCCAAAGTTATACAATGGAAAAAAGAAAGCATCTTCAACAAATGGTGTTGGCATAACTGAATTCGGACATTTAGAAGATTGCAGATTGATCCACATCTATCGCCATGCACAAAACTTAGGTCCAAATGGATCAAAGATATCAACATAAATTCAGTCACACCGAACCTCCTAGAAGATAAGGTAGGTGGTACCCTCGAACAAATTGGTACAGGAGACTACATTCTGAACATAACACCAGTAGCCCAAACATTGAGATAGACAATTAATAAATGAGACCTCCTGAAACTGAGAAGCTTCTGTAAAGCAAAGGACACAGTCAGCATGACAAAACACCAGCCCACAGAATGGGAAAAGATCTTCACCAACTCCACGTCTGAAAGAGAGCTGATCACTAAAATATACAATTAACTCAAGATGCTAGCCACCAAAACACCAAACAATGCAATTAAAAAGTGGAGTGCAGAATTAAATAGCGAATTCTCAACAGAGGAATCCAAAATGGCTGAAAGACACTTGAGAAAGTGCTCAACATCCTTTGCCATCAGGGAAATGCAGCTCACAACCACTCTGAGATACCATCTTACTCCTGTCAGAATGGCTAAAGTCAGTAACACCAATGACAGTCTATGCTGGAGAGGACGTGGAGAAAGAGGAACACTTCTCCATTGCTGGTGGGAGTGCAAACTTATACAACCACTTGGAAATCAGTATGGTGGTTTCTCAGGAAAATGGGAATCAGTCTACCTCAAGATCCAGCAATTCCTCTCTTGGGCATATATCCAAAGAATGAACATTCATAACTATGTTCATAGCAGCATTATTTGTAATAGCCAGAACCTGAAAGCAACCTAGATGCCCCTCAACTGAAGAATGGATAGAGAAAATGTGGTACATTTACACAATGGAGTACTACTCAGCAGGAAAAAAAAAATGGAATCTTGAAATTTGCAGGCAAATGGATCGAACTAGAAGAAACCATCCTGAGTGAGGTAACCCAATCACAAAAGGATAAACATGGTATGTACTCACTCATTTTTGATTTTTAGACATAGAACAAATGATTACCAGTCTACAATCCACAGTGCCAGAAGAGCTAGGAAACAAGGAGGACCCCAAGAGAAGACTGCATAGTCCCTCGAAGAAGGGGAGGGGGACAAGAACCTCTGAACAAAGTGGGAGCACAGGACAGGGGTGGAGATGAAGAAGGTGGGAGGGTAAGTAGGGGTGGGGGGAGGAGAACAAGAGGACTGAGACAGGGGAGGAAGAGAGGAGGGCAAGATAGGAGATGCCCTGATAGAGGGAGACAGTACAGATATGGAGAGAGGTCTGGCACAGGAGAAATGTTAGGGGATCCACAGGGATGACCCCAACTAAGAATCCAAGCAGTGGTGAAAAAAATGCTATTGATGCCCTTCCCTTATAATGAGATTTGTATCTACCTTGGTTACCATTCCTAGAGCTTTCATCCAGTAGCTGTTCGAAGTGGAGACGGGCTCCCACAGCTAAGCACTGAACCATATTACTGGAATCCAGTTGTGGAGAGGGAGGAGGGATGAGCAAAGGAGCCAAGATGGGGATGGAGAGACCTGCAGAAACAGTGGACCTGACTGACCTACTGATAGAATAGAGACCCTAGTCAAAAGCTGTGGAAACAGCAATGGACTGAAACAAGCCCTCTGAATGTGTGCCAGCTAGGAGGCCAAGACAGTCTATGGGACCTCTAACAGTGGAGCCAGTCTTTAACCCTAGAGCACAAATGGACTTTGGGAGCTCATTCCCTGTGGAGGGATACTATTGCAGCCCAGATATAGCAAGGAGGGCTTAGGCCCTCCCCCAAACGATATGACAGATTTTGACGGTCCCTGGTTGAGGGCTTTACTATCCCTGGGGAGGAGTTGGGGAATGGGTTGGGGGTTGGGGAACATGGGAGGATGGGAGGGTGAGGGAATGGGGGGATGGATATGTAAATATGAGTAGTAATTAAAAAAATTAAAAAAATAGGTGTCAACAAACAAAAAATAGATGTGCATATATTTAACTTTTTATTTTTGCATACATCTGACTAGTTATATTGGTACTTGCCAAGCATGGTGGCTCACATCTATAAACCCAGCACTCAGTTGACTAAAACAGGAGAATTTCTAGGAGTTTGAGGCCCACCTCAGCTACATGGCACATACGAGGCCAGCCAGGGATGCTGGCAAGACTCAGTCTCAAAAACTAAAACTAAAAACAAGCCAACAACAACAAAATAAATAAACACCCTCCAAGCATACTGGTACTCAGTTTACCTATGTTCCAGTTCCAGTTCCACCTTCCTATATATACCATTCTGTATTTAGAGATGGGATTCTGGAAATGACATTTCATTTCTTAGCCTCTTGCTTTTGGCTAGCTTTCTGCTGAGCTCTGCCTTCAGGAGATGCTAGCAGGACATCAAGAACAGGCAGGCCTGTGGCTCCAAAAGTAAAGCAATTGGCAATTCTGGACATCAGCAACACCTATGAATAAGGATAGGTGTAGGGTGTGTGTGTGTGTGTGTGTGTGTGTGTGTGTGTGTGTGTGTGTAAAAGAGGTCAGTATTGTGGTTTTCCTTGAAATTGTCCTCCATGTATTTCTCAGATAAGGTCTCTGACTGAGCCCAGAGTTAACTAATTGACTACCCTAGCTGACCATCAAGTCCCAAGCACTGGGATACAGGTGGTTCTGCTGAACCCAGCTTTTTGTCATGCATCGAAACTAGGGTATAAACTCTGGTCCTCGTCTGTGTAATAAGCACTGTACTAGCTGATCCATATGCACAGCCCTGTCAATACCACCTTCTCTGAAGCTCTCGTCTTGTCAGCATGGCACCTTTTTAGCAGACTGAAGCCCCTTCAAGCCCCTTAAGAAGTGCACTAATAGGTCTCAAGCTCATGGTCCTTAAACTTTTCTGTTTTCTTAAATTCTTTCACATTTTTGAATGACAACCAGGAGTATCCAATTCATTCTCAAATTGCCTGAGACTTCTAATCTAGAAAGAATATACTGTTCCCACTAATCTCTAAAGTATATGTGCACATATCAAAATAAATGTAAATAAGTAGAACTGAAATAAAAATACTTAAAAGTTGAAACAAAAGAAATTTAACAAAAGGAAAATCTGACTGCTTTGAAATGAATAATCTAAAACTATCTTGTTCTATTCACATATGGCACCGAATTTAAATTAAGTTAGCTGAACATTTCCCAGTTGTCCCCAACACATTTCAAGTATTCCACAGTCACATGTGACTGCTGGGAGCTTTACCAAATAGTCCAAACTGGCAGCCTTCCATAAGCAGTCTCATCGGACAGCACTGTTTTGCTTTAGAAGGTAGGAAGATAAAAAACAACAAAAAAAAAAAAAACAAAAAAACTTATGTGTGTATACATACATATGTGTGTGTGTGTGTGTGTGTGTGTGTGTGTGTGTGTGTGTGTGTGTGTGTATGTGTGTGTGTGTATAATTTTTATTGGGGAAACTCCTCAATGGTTCTTTGCTGTTTTTTTTGTTGTTGTTCTTATTCTAAAGGTCATTAGGTTATGAAAGGAAAGAATTTTCAGTAATATATACAACAAAAACTTTAAAAGTTACAAATTATATCTCAACAAGAAATTCAGGATGTCTGGGGGATTTTTCTTTTCAGGACAATATGGAAAATTGCAAGGATTCAACAAGTCAAAAGGCACATTGCAGCCTCAAGACAGCAGCTGGCAGGAAATTATCTGTGGCAAGAGAAACACAAAACACAACCAGTATCAGCTATGTCTAATCAATGTTACTGTCCATAAAATCCTTACTCTTTTCCCACTATTCTTTGACCTTCCATGAGAATCTCTTACACTCAAGAGCAGTAAGTTAATAGAGCTTAGAAACGATACAGGGAATAAAACCTTGGGCATGGAGAAGGGATGAGCTGATGGAACAGCAGAACACATTGTAATGCTCAAAAGAAACAAGGAAGTGCAGCAAGAGAACTCAATATTCCTCTATGAAGGCTCACTGGTGACAGGGAAGACTTAAGAGAGCCTACAACATTCAGGCTTGGGGCTGGAGACATTTTACTACAAAGTGTCACACCAAAAGCCAGATTATTATAGTCCATCCAAGTGACAGACATGTGACACATCCATGTACACATAAGATGTATATTTACTACTGTGCCCCAAAAGTACACGAAAATAGAAAAGAAAAAGAAAACACTGAAATTACAAAAAATGGAAAAAAATTTACTGGTCACAAGTATAAAAAGCAACACTTCGGATGTGACCTTTCAGACACTGTTCTTTACAACTTATATATACTAATCCATGGAAAGCCCTGTGCAAATCTGTAGTATTATCTTCTTTCATAATTAAGAAAATCAGCTAAGATGTGGAGCAACTCAAGACATTTGGTTTAAAGACAACTTACAGAGTGGACTATATGACCTTCAAATTAAAGCTCAAGAAATTGGCTAGCAAGTATAATTTTATTTCTTTACCTTTTTTCCCCCTCCAGATAGGGTTTCTCTGTGGCCCTGACTGTCCTATAACTCACTCTGAAACCCAAACTGGCCTCAAACTCAGATATCCACCCTCCTCTGCCTTCCAAGTGCTGGGATTAAAGGCATGCATCACTACACCTTAGCTAGCATTTTAATTCCTAGTTATGTCTGTTAAGAACATCCAGCCTCATTTCCAAACATGAATATTATAAAAATTTCAAAAACCAACAGGAATTCTTTCTATATATGGGAATAATATAACAAGAATAACACAACTAGCAATGAGTACAAAGCATTAAAGCTGACCTATAATTGAAAAGTTTCTGAATACTCTCTTGTAGCTGAATTTTACTGGACACGAAGACAAAACAGAATAGGACTGTGCTGACACTATCCCTAAAGAGCATCTTAAGTAAAGAAGTAGAAAGCTACCCAAACTGTATTTAGGTTTGGGGCAGTGATTAAAATTTATCATATGTCAAAAGTAACACTGAACTCGTTATTGCAACATAGATAGAGAATAGTTTGACCACTACTGTTAATCCAGTGTTTTCAGTTTCATTTAGAAAAGGAAAAAAGAATGGAGTTCCTGAGTGTGTGAATGAGTGGGTCTCTGCATCTATCTCTGTTTCTTGTGCTCTTTTCCTTCTGCTTGTTTTATCCTATCCAGTGTGCTAGTTTTTATTTTATCTTATTATATTTTATTTTACAATAAAAAAGGAAAGGAAAAGGACTTGTCTAATGTAATTATGGTCTTCACTCTTCTGAACAACCACAAAGCCATCAGGAGCAGTCCGATTTCTGATAGCTTAGATCAGGAGCACTTTTTCAAAGATTAAGCCCATATGAGTATTGGGCTGATGAGAAAAAAACACTACTTGCTTGTCCAAATGTCATCGGAAGTTCAGACTGCCCTTCCCACAGCTTCAGCTATAACCACCAGCCCATGTAAGTGGTAGAAACGGTCCAGCACAGTAATCTTGACTAAGAACATCATTGCAGTCATTTATAACCTCATTGAGCCTAAAGGATAACTGGAAAATATGAAGAATGCTACTTTGCATTGATCCTGAATGAAAACATTGGACTGAACTATTTCTTTATCAGAAGACTCAACCCAATTAAGTTGTTCTACCTATTTTGTTTCTTGTGTAACAGTTCTGAGTGAGGAAAATCTGGGAATAGAGTAGGGAAGACTGCTATAACATGAACAGTCATATACAATTGAACTGCTTACAAAGTCATTCTACAAAGAGCACCCTCTAGCTCGGTGTGTGTTCCAAGTAAAATTAAAAGTGACAGCAACTGAGTAGGGTGCAGAGCTTGAAATACTACATGTATGCATTTGTCTCCTCTCTGTCTTGTCTACAGCCAAGGGACAGGGTAACATGGATATCAAAGTACAGACTTAATGATGTTCCTTTATTTTAAACTCCCATAAGCTCTGTCCTCAAGAAGACAGTGTGAAAACTTTCTACAGAAGTATGTAATGGTCTTCCTGCATGGGTCCCTGCAGTATGCAATAACAGCTTAAAGACAGAGAGTCCTGAGAAAGCCTTCTTTGTGAATGGTAACAGCTAAGTTTTTAGGTACATGAGAGAATGGTTTAGGCAGTGTAAACAACTCTGAGCACTGCCCAGCAGACAGAGCTGTATGGCACACACAGCAAACACACGAAATTAGATATTGCAGACACTTACAATGTGAGAGAATAAAAAGAAAGGTACTGAATTATAACCAACTGAAATTATTAAGAACTCTAGAACTGGGAGAGGGAGAGAGTGTCAGCAGCCAAGCGAGACCCAGAAGCAGGGAGAGGGAGAGAGAAAGAGTCAGTGGCCAAGTGAGAGGCCCAGAAGCACTGACAGCAGCAGCTTCCAGACACTATCTTAAAAAGTGCTTCTGGGTGTGCCGTGAGACAATGCCAGCTCCAAGGCAGGCCAGAACAACAGCAAAGACAACCAAAAACTGTCCAATCACCTGAGCCTCCGCCTGGAGCCATCATCAGAGTCGTGGCCCTGTCTACACCGAGATAAGAGACCATCTGAGCCTTCAGCCCATCTATACCTGGAGGACGGTTAGGAGAGTGAGGGTGAGGGTTAGAGACCACAGGAGGCTCAGCCCTGCCTGTACATGAAGCAGCATTCAATGGATCCACAGCCCCCAACTGCACCAATTGGAGGAAGAGGGACCTCATGAAGTACAGGTTCCACCTTTAGTGATTAGAGAAAGAGATGGGTAGACAACAAGGTAAGAATACACTCAACAACACAAAGAACTATACAGCACCACTAGTGGTCCCATAGCAACAAGACCTGAACATCCCATTGCAGATGAAGCAAAAGAAAATGACATTAAAAACAATTTTATGAAGATGATTGAGGCCCTTAAAGAGAAAATGAAAAATTCCCTTAAAGAAATGGAGGAAAGACAAACAAAAAAATTGGAAAATATCAACAAATCCCTTAAAGAAAACCAAAAAAAACCTCTACCATGTGCTCAGCAAACTGATACCACAAACACAACCCAAGCTCCCATTTGTAAATTCAGAACACTTAAGAGGATGTATTCTTTGTATTTGTGAACAATTATAAATATATAAACATAATGTTTTTATATGTAAAGATCTATGACTAGGGAAAAAAACCTCCTTTGATATTCTCCCTCTCCCCCTCTTCTCTGACAGTGTACACTCACTATAGATAGTGCTGGGCACTGTAACAATTTCTCTCAAGTATATCACGTGCTTTGACCATATCTGCCCCCCCCATCTACTAGTCTACTCCCTTACCCAGCCTCCCTTCTGCTTCCATGGTGTGTGTGTGTGTGTGTGTGTGTGTGTGTGTGTGTGTGTGTTCACTTTTATGTAACCCACACTAAGTCTAGGATCTGCAAATGAAAGAAAACATATTATCTTTCTCAGATTGGTTTATTTTACTCAATATGATGATCTCAAGTTGTGTCCATTTTCCAAGAAAATAGAAAAATTATATATTTATCACTGAATAAAATTTCAATGTGCATATTACCATATTTTCTTTATTTATCCCTCTATTATAGCACAAATGGTGCTATAATAAACATGGATGTACAATATATCTGTGGTGCGCTGACTTAGAGTCCTATATTTATAGACCCAGAGGAGATATGCAGTGGGTCATATGGTAGGTCTATATTTTGTTCTATGAGAAACTTCCATAGTGGTCTCCATAGTGACTGGAAATTTCCAAAGTTTTTTAACTACATCTTCACTAGAATTTGGCTTTAGCCACTAAAGAGTGAGACAGCATTTCAGGGTAGTTCTAACATACATTTTCCTGACTACTAAGCATGAGACAGTTTTTCTTATTAATAGCCATCTGTGCTTCATCTTCTGAGATTGTCCTTTGGTAGAGGTGTTTGGGAATTTTTTAGTATTATATTTTTTTGAGTTCTTCATATACCCTAGATGTTAATCCTCTGTGGGATGTACAGATAGACAAGATCTCTCCTGTTCGTATGGTGTCTTCTCACTTGAATATTTAATACAGCAGCTCTTTTATTTAATGCAATTTCATTTGACAATTCTTGGGTATTATTTCCTGAGTTGTGGAGTTTTACAGAAAACTTATCTATGCCTATGATCGAATTTCCTGATACTTCCATGTTATGGCATTTCAAGTCTCATATTAAGGTCTCAGATACATCTGCAATGGATCTGTGCACAGAGTAAGAGGAGTTTGGTTTCATTTTCCTGTGGATGGAATCAATTTACCAGCACCATTTTTTGAAAAGCTTCCTGTTCCTCAGTGTGTGTTTTTACATGGTTGTCAAACAGGAGTGGCTGCAGCTTTAGGGCTTTGGTTTTTGGGTGCTCTATTTCATGAATCTACATATTTCTTTTGGTGCCAACTCCATGCTGTTTTTGTTTTCACAGGCCTATAATATAACTTGAAATTGGGTGCTTTAATATCTCCAGCATTGTTCTTTTTTCTCAAGATTGTAACCTGGAATTTTATAAGCTCTCGTGTGAATTTTAGCATTTCTTCCTATTTCTGTGAAGAATTTTGTTGTACTTTGATAGAGATTGCATTGTTTCTGAAGATCGCTCTTGATAATATGGCCATTTTCAACTATACTGTTAGAGACCATCCACAAACATGGGAGGTGCTTTCTTCAATTTCCTTACTTGCATTTTGTGGTGGTTTGAATCAGAATGGCCACCATAGGGTCATATATTTGAATCCTTGGTCTGTGTGTTAATGTGTACACTTGTGATCAAAGGACTCACAAGAAGCTATACCTCATGTGAAACAATACCAGCAATGGGTTTCCTGCACACATGACAAATGTAGACCAATGACAATGGAAATAGCACAAACAATTTGAATTCTAGATCCCTAACTCATTAACCCATGTGACTCCAAGTAAACAATGTTCCAATTAATAAAATAGCAATAATATGATATGTCCTGCAAGTTTCTTAAAAGATTTGGAAATAATAAATGTAATACCATTTGGTACACGATGTGCCTACTAAAAACAGAATTCAACTTCTTCATTATCCTTATCATAATGTAGATTAGAGAAGAAAAGCACAGTTCTATTGTAAGAAAGCTCAGATTCTGAGCTGGAAAAAATGAAAGAGGAACAGATACTTCCCTGTAATTTCAGTACTTGGGAGGCTGAGGCAGGTTTGGTAGAAAGTTTGAGGTCAGCCTGTTTCCAACAACAAAATCAAACCAGAACAGTGAAGGAAGAGAGAGAGAATATCAAGAGCTTGAAATAAGATTTTCAAAAAACGTTTCAAAACAACCAACTCTTATTCAAACAAATCCACATTACCAAACTTGTAAACAAATGCTAATATAAGATATTGTTAGAAATGGTGCAGGAAGGAAGCTTAATGTATACACACACTTGCGTCCATATGTAAGCATGCACAGGTGTACTAGACTTATGAGTGCATGGCATTTGGATGGAGCTCAGTGGACAACTTAGAGGGAGTCTGTTCTCTTCTTCCACAATGTTGTCCTGGGGATCAAAATCAGGTGATCAGGCATGTCCACAAGAACTTTTACCCAAAAAGCCATCTCACTGGCCCTCATCTACATGTTCTTGAAACAGACCCTCTCTGTGGCCTTAACATTGAAGAGCAGGCTGTGCTGGTTGGTCTATTTGCCTGTCTTCACCTTCATGGTTCTGGGAATGGAAAGGCACACCACCACAATCAGTCTTTGACATATGCACATTCTGGAGATTAAACTAACTGAGCCATCTCCTTGGGCCTGGTAGAAGCTTTTACAGCAAACTTACTTTCTTGATTATTATTGCCATGCTCAGAGAACTTTGTAAGGGAATTAATGGCTAGAAAGTTTACTAGAATTTTATCGAGTTGCACAGAAAAAGTGTTTTGTGATACTACAAATGCTCCCATGAAAATCTACAAAGATTATACAACATGATACCCGAGCACATACTATATAACAACTCTTGAAATCATAATTGTGTATATTATTCATTCACTTATATAGCAAATGTAATGCAGAAAACACTTAAGACATACCTCTGATAAAAATGTTTGGGCTGATTTCTGAGCTCCTACATGGAGCAGATATTCATACACGTAGAGCGCTAACCTGGAAAACAGAGGGGACATTCACTGAGAAGAGGACATTTAAGATGTGTTTTATCCACATCATTCTACATCAAAGACAATTATATGCTAACAGTGAAAGAAAATAAACCTTTGCCCACACCCTTTCAATGAGAATGTGTCAATATTCAGAAAGAAAAGTACATATTTCCTTGTATCACCTCACTTATTCAAATATTTCTTTGTTATAATTAACATACTCAATAGTTTAAAACCAAAAATTAATAATTCATAAATCCCATTCTAAGGTAAAATTTTCTTTCATTAGTAAAATAGATGAATTGACTGGATTTTATTACTTTTGACCTTTTTGGTGGACAATATTGTTAACCCACCTATGTATACACCCAGATCAAAACATGTGTTCAGTATCAATGTTAACACTTGTTTAGAAGTTTCTACCTTCTACTTAATCTCTAGATTTGATTATTAGACCAATTAATATTTTAGTTTACAAGGCATTCAAATTCACAACTAATCACAGTATTATGCACACTTTAAAGTTAACATATTAATCATTTTGGAACTTACAGTTTAAAGGCTAACACAAAATTATATATAGATTTATTACTCGAATACAGAACGTAGAGTGTGTCATGTACACTTATACTGCTCTTCTTATCTTGTGGACTCAGAATTTTTCAACTGTACCATGTGGCTCACTTTCAGTTGAGCTGTTAAGGTGTTATTCACAAACCCAGTGAATCTGAGGCAGTATTTTAATGATATCTTGGACAGATGCCCAGATATCTCTCAACAGTTCAGCTTCCACTGCAGTCTATTTACCAATATTGAACCAGGTTTACCGTAAATAATGCAATGTAATAATAACCACAATTCTGTATGGCTACACCACTTTCCTTGCCAAGGGAATTTTGATTATTAAAGATTGATGGCATTTGCAAAAGTGATAATGTTCTCCACTCCCATGAAAACACACCAAGCATCTGTCACAAAAAAGAAATCCTATGCAAATTAAGTTGTGTTGTCCATTTAATTACTTCTCCATTTCAACTCAACAAATATTTTACTGAGAACCACTAAGTACCATTGAGTAGACATTCACAAAGTGACTTACAGATAAATGTATGTCAGTGGCAGTGAGTATATATCGCAATTGCAAAGTATGGATTTCCTCCAAAGGGATGGCACTCTTAGGTCACTGCTTCACTCCCTTCCCACTTAGCATGCACAATGGACACGGCAGCTTCTTTCAAAAGCTGTACTTTACAGTGGAAGTGTGGCTCGCCCTGAGCACACCACAGGAAATACACATACTGCAATGTGCCTGTGGTTTAAGCAAACATTCCTTCTAGTGACTCTCAACAGCCATTCAGCACACATATCCAGCCCACATACCTCTCCATGAGCCACACAATCTTATGATTCACTAACTATGGTGGCAAATTTTACTTTGAAAAGGGAGAAAGGGAATATCTGGATAGCTGTGATGCCTCAAAAGTGCAGCCAGACACCCTACTGCTGCATGAGAAGAAATGTAACTTCATGTAATCCCTTGTGACCTGTAAAAGCCCAGGGTCTAAAGCCCATCAGTACCCACTGGGCAGAAATGGGGCCTGTGTCAAAGGCTGAAGGCTAGTCTACCAAGTTTGAGGAATTTGAAAGACAAAGAATGAAGCAGAGATACCATGATGGGCTTGTGGGAAAGAGGTAGAGTGGCAACAGAAAGGTCCAACTGTTTCTCCAAATCACAACTAAAGTTTCTCACAAAGTGTTCATCCTTTATACTGACCATGCCCAAAGTTAAATTTACCTTATCCATCTGTTTTTATGGCTCTTGTGTTCAAAATAAAAATAATAATTAAAAGATAAACAGTTTGAGTCTCAGTTTCCTGAATCTATCAAACAAAAGAATGTTCCTTCCATTATTGACAGATTAATTACTATTATAATTTTGACTGGCTAAGTTCCAGTAATATATAACCAAGTCATACACTGGACACCAGTGATTCCTGCACTTAAAGAGCCCACACACAGCAGCAGCAGGAACTTTCAGCATTAGATACAGGTATTCTGTACTTCCCATAGCTCCCCACAATAATAGCACTGAAAACACTAAAATAAGAATATCTGAGAGTTCTTGTCTTAGTTAGGATTATCATTTTCGTGATGAAACACCACAATCAAAGCAACTTGGGGAGAAGAGAGTTTAATTGGCTTACACTTCCACAGCACTGTTCATCACTGAAGGAAGTCAGGACAGGAACTCAAACAGAGCAGGAACCTGGAGGCAGGAGCTGATGCAGAGGCCATTAAGGAATGCTGCTCACTGGCTTGTTCATCATGGCTTGCTCAGCTTGCTTTCTTACAGAACCCAGGATCACCAGCCCAGGGATGGTACCACCCACAATGGGCTGCCCCTCCTCCTATCAATCACTAATTAAGAAAATGCCCCACCACTGGATCTTATGGAGGCATTTTCTCGATTGAGGTTCCCTCCTTTCAGATGACTCCAGCCTGTGTCAAACTAACATAAAACTAGCCAACACAATTCTGAAAGGAAGATTCTGCAATAAAAGATACTTCTGTCTGAAGACAACTATTTCAACAACTAGAGAGTGGCATTTCTCCATCTGTGCAGGTAAGTCAAATCACATGCAGGTAACATCACCAAACATGTCAGCAACAAGAAATATTTCATCTGGATCCAGTTTTTATCCAACAGGGTGATTTTAAGAATACTGAATTTACTAATATTTGAAAGGCATTAACTTTTGAGCTAACAGTTTCGTTCTTTTTATGGTCTTTCAGAAATGTAATAAATTTTCGTAATAAACAAAATGGGTTTTAATCTAATGATTTATAATATCATTTAAATATATAAAAGTAAGTTTTGTAGTAAAAGGCCCCTTCAACAGGTACACCCAGTTTTCTTTATTCTTGATACTACATTGATGAATGAAAAGCCTATCAAAGATTCATAAGTCAAATATCTTTAATTATCTTTCACTTCATTTTAAGTCAGTGATGACAAATGATTTTGTTTCCATTTTTCTGCCTTCTTTTATTTAGCAATAAAAATTATTCAAATAAACAAAGCCTGAAATTTAAAGAATCATTATTTGTAATTTTTAAACTATTTTGGTTATGCATTATACATTCATAACTAGGAGGCCAGATAGATTTACAGCTTCAGAAAAAAAGCTGCCCCATAATCTCATACAATTAAACTACCATGATCATGTTGACTATGTTTATCTACATCCAGTACCTTAAGAATATGTATCTAGCAAATACTTATTAATGAATGACTCTCTTAGAACAGGCATATTTATGGCACTTAAGGAATCATTGGGTTTCATCTTCTCATGGCATGTGAAGCAAAAATGTAAGATTTTCTTAGGTGCCATTTCTAGCATAGCATCTCCTCAGACCACTTTGAGATTTGGTCTCTTTGCTATGCACACTGGTCACAGGACATGAAGAAAGCAAGTTGGCACTGACCTAGAAACTTTCCACCCTATGGGCTAGTTTTCCTACTACTAGTGAAGGTGTTGTGCAGGTCAGCAGCAGAAAAGTCATCATTAGTTTACCCAGCTGGGAACTCTGTGAACTACAATAATGACCTCCATGGCAAGATATGCACATGGGTCCAATGGTGACACAAATGTCATGGAAGCAACCAACTACTTTCTAATTGGATTTAAGGCCCACACCACCTGAGGAAGCACATGCTTGGTACTGTAACTGTGTCCAAAAACTCGTATTTGGAGAGGCATACAGGTCCAGGAATGAATCTACTAATATTTGTCTGCTAAATGGGCAAAGCATCAAAGTGTCCTGTGAATTTGTATCTCTCAACCCATAGACTGTTCAGGTCCCACACTGCAGCAGAGATGTTTCTTTGTGTAATGGATGCTGGTTAATGTGGACACTCACAACTTAAAATACAGAAAAGACTCAGCCACAAATGGAGCATCTGTATCACATCCCCTATCCAAAGCGCAGGGGCCATCTTAGAAGAGGAAACAGAAAGATTCTAAGAGCCAGAGACTAGGGAGAACCAGAAAGAAACAATGTCTCCTGGGCATGACAGAAGTGCTTCCCTCAGGAACTCACAGCAGCTATGGCTGCCTACATAAGATCAAGCCAATCAACATGCTAGCAAGGGGAAGAGGTTCACAAGCCCCCATCCCTAAGGATGCATGGACAGTTGATGGCTTCTTGGGAGGGAATCAGTTTTCCTTAAGGGTTTGGTCCTTGGTAGGTCAATCACATTGCAGCAGATGGCCCTAAATCCATGAGTATATGGGTAGCTCAAAATGAAGCTGATGGGCTAGAGGAGAGAGAGAGAGAGAGAGAGAGAGAGAGAGAGAGAGAGAGAGAGAGAGAGAGAGAGAGAGAGAGAGAGAGAGAGAGAGAACACAAAGTTGTGAGGAAGGCAGAGGTAGATTTAGGAGGTGCTGAGAAGCAGAGATGGGGCAAATATCACTAAAATACATAGAATAAAATTATCAACATTAATAAAATAGTTTTAATATTTGCTTTCCGTAAGATAATGTAGTTCCACAATTTGAACATTATGTAGGTAACACCTTCACATTAGTTCCTACATAAAAAGACAACTAAAAAAATTAATTTGTTTGTTACTGTGTAGTATAATTTATGTGAGTTTTTGGTTGTAATTTTTAATTTTTAAAAAATCTTCAAAAAGAACTAACAATTCCCTCTTTCTTGTTCCCTTTTAAAAGGAAATAAAGCAAGATTAGGTAGTAATAGCAAAGGATGGTAGACTGTTTCATGAAGGACATTTTATGAAAGTCGTAAGTAGGGCTGGCCATATTACAGTGGTGAACAGCACTGGCTGCTCTTCCAGAGGACCCAGGTTCAATTCCCAGCACCCACATGGCAACTCACAACCATCTGTGACTCCAGAGGATTCAACACCCTTATGCATGCAGGTAAAACACCAATGCAGATGAAATAAAAATAAATAAATCATTTAAAAAGTTTTAAAGTCATAGTAGTCTATATTTTTTAAAAAATCTCATTTCAATGCTTAGATCTTAAATTGAAGTATCAATGACCAGAAAATCATTAAAGAATAGATTCTCTTATTTAAAAAAAGTAAACCAGCTGATTGAGAATTTACATTTCCTCTTCAAAAAGGACCCCAAATATCCACTTCTCAGAAGTACTTGCCCACACCAGGAAAGGCCTTCAGTAAGCACTCCTTGCCCCCCTTAAATGACTAATTAGGACCAATTTTTTTCAGAGTTGAGCAAATTGTTCCTGAGACATCATATCCTACTGTGATTCATACTACTTGAATTTTGCTTTCTGACCAGTTCTTGTTCATTCCTGATTGATGCCTTCCAGATTCCAAACACTAAACCTGCAAAGAACACTGTCAAAGGATACCACATTTTGACCACCATGACCATCTCCTACCAAGTTGCTGAATTGCCTCAAGTAATGCCACATACCCCATCTTCCTTCTATCCACTCCCAGCCCCTTCATTATTACCTACTCTGCTTCAAAGCAGCCAAGAGTGGTCATCCATACCACAAAGATCTGGGTTATAGATCCTGGAGAGAATAATACTTGCTTTACATTTTTTATTTTAATTACTTTTTAAAGAACAGATTCTCTTATGTGTCTTTCAAATACATGTGAGTTAGAGACAAGACACTGCCCTTCCTAAACCACTACATAATCCCAGTGTTGACCAGTGACACATGTCAGTGTCCAAATGTAACTCCTGGGTGATAAAATAACAGTAGTTTGTCAGATTACACAGCCAGCTAAGGAGTCTCAAGAAGCATTTGGCAGCCACTAAAAGGCTCCTCATGGGACTGCAAGCAGTTATTAGCAGTGAAACTAGATCAGCCTGATCAAATGTTTAATAGCACTTGCAACCTAGTGTTAAGGAGGTGTGAAAAGTTAGAAATCTGTTTCTAACATTGTCTTTTTAAACTTCCTCATCATTAACAGTTAGGCTGAAAAACAGACTTGGAGTGTCAAAAACTGTGAAACCACACAATAATGCTAAAACCAAGCTTTTTTAAGTTACACTAAAAATGTCTATTTCCCCATGTTCAAGATCAGTTAGCACAGGAAAGGACACAAAGACTTGTCTTTCATTGGATGAACAGATAGATGGGTAGTTAGGTGCATGCATGCACAAACACACACACACACACACACACACACAGCTTTGCTACTGTTTCCTGCTGGGACTAGAGGCAAGCAATACATGATTGGGTATACTCAGAAACAGAAAACACTTGCCTTCTGCGATAGGCAAGTTAAAAGTTAAATGTTTAATGCCAACTTTGGAAAATTGCAAAAAGCAAAGACACAACAATAAGAATTAACTTAACTAATCAACAGTTGTGGAAATATGGTCATTCATAGAATTTAAATAAAACTTACATCCAGGACCACCAAGATGGCTCAGACAGTAAACGCATTTACTGCCCAACACTTATGACCTGAGTTCAAACCCGGGAACCCACCTGGATGACTGAGAGAACCAACTCCTGCAAGCTGTCCTCCTTTGACATCCAATGTGTATTGTGCAATGCACGCACATGTATACACACAGGGCTGAATAAATAAACATTAAAAACTTTCCATCTATTCATTAAGCTAAGCTATATGTGCTAGAAACACCAGAGGCTACACTTGAAAACAGCAATTACTCTCATTCAAACTGATGCTCTCTCTCTGGATCCTACTTGCTGTGTGGACATTCAAATACACAAATGAAGTCGTTATCTATTTGCTGTGTATGCTATCCTCATGGAGCAGATGGATGTGTACTCCCAGAGCACCAATGGTGAAATGTTACTGGTCATGAAACCTTGGATGTTTTCCTGCAGCTGACATTGTTTCAGAATTTTAGCACCAAAACTAGCTACTAAACTTCCACTTAGGAGGAGTAAATGGGACTGGATTGGTCTCCTCCTGTTCCCTCAAGCTGTGGGTTGTAACCCCAAATGGATTTACCTAACTGAATATGGCAGTAAAGAAATTTTGGACAACAGATATTTGAATATATAATCATCAAAAATCCATTCAAAATCAAAAGAGCAATTCACTGAAGTTGCTTCTGGCAGCGTTTGTGTTGCTGTATGAGGCAACCTCACTGCAGGCTTGGTTCGAAGCACGTTAGCCCTCTGCACTCTTCATCTCTCCACATTGCACAGCATGCTAACAAATACCGGCACAAACAACTCAGCCCTCATTCCAGACTTTTCTGTTGTGAAGTGAAGTGTTTTTAACGTGAACACAGAGTTTTCTACTTTTTTTTAGAAACATATGGTTTGAATTATTTTTTTAAAAAAGACTTTTCATGCTTCATATCATCATTCCTCAGCATGTATTAAGTTAGCTTATGGTTGGATTTTAGCATGTTAGAATGTTTGGTTTTAAGATTCAGTATTTTAGTTACTTCCTTTTATTTCATAAAAAATGTTACATAAAATTTGACATAGTGTTATAAAACAATTTCCAACCATTTCTGAAATGGCCCTAAATATACCTCTGCCACCAGTGATGTTCTCAGCATTGATGAGTAATTTTCAAAGTATCAGTCAACACTAAAAGTGTACACAGGTATGTGCAGGTGTATTCCCATGTACATGTGTAGCACAAATGCTGACACTGTCTCACCTATCCCTCTCCACCTTAGGTTTTGAGACTGAGTCTATCAAGGAGTCTGGGGCACACTGTCTTGCCTAGACTGGGTGATCAGCAAGTTCCTAGAATCCTCCTGTCAGCCCCCACAAGGAGATGAAGCATTTGTTTTTAGAATTTCATATATGAGTACTGTATTTGCATCACTTTCCCTCTCCCTCCAATCCTTTCTGTGTCCCTCCCTACTCCTTCTCAAATTCACAGTTTCTTAATCTTTAATTACAATTGTTACATGTATGTATGTATACCTTAGTCACTGTTCTATTGCTGTGGAGACACAATGACCAAGGCAACTTCTATTAGAAAAAGTATTTAATTGGGGGCTTGCTTAAAGTTTCAGAGGTTTAGTCCTTTATGGCAGGAAACATGGCAGCACACATGGTGCTGGAGCAGTACTGAGCTACATCCTAATCCACAGGCAGAGAAAGAGGGAAATTGGACCTGGCATGGCTTTTGACACCTTCATAAAGCCACCCCCACTGACACACTTCCTCCAACAAGGCCCCACCTCCTAACCCTCCTAATGATCTCAAAGAGTTCCACTTCCAGATAACTAAGCTTTCAAATCTACGGGGGCCACTCTCATTCAAACAACCAGTGTGTGTGTGTGTGTGTGTGTGTGTGTGTGTGTGTGTGTGTGTAGTGTTTATAAACACAACCTGATAAAATGTATGTATGTGTGTATGTATGTATATTAAGTTTGTAAACACAACCTGCTGAGATCATTTAGTGTTGCTCAAATATTTTTTATAACTGATCTGGGATTAGCTAATTTACCAAGGGCTTGTTCCTTTAGAACACTGATTCTCCCTCTCTCAGCAACCATTAATTGACTACAGTTCTTCTTCTAGAAGAGTGGTTCTCAAACTTCCTAATGCTGCAACCCTTTAATACAGTTCCCCATGCTTCAGTGACCATACAATTATTTTTGTTGTCACCTCATAAATGTAATGTTGCTAACTGTTAGGAATCATAATGTAAATATCTCACATTCAGAATAGATATCACATGCAACCCCTATGAAAAGGTCATTGGATCACCAAAGTGATGATGACCCAAAGGGTGGGAACGACTGTTCTAGAGGTTAAGATTCATGAAAATCCCCATCCATACTGGCATGTGTGCTGGGTAGTTTTTAAATCAGTTTGGCACAGGCCAGTCATTTGGGAAGAATCAACTTCAATTAAGAAAAGGCCCCCACTACATTGCCTTGTTGGCATGACTGTGGTGCATTTTCATGATTGGTGTTTTGACCACTATAGGTGGTACTACTCCTGGGCTAGTAGTTTGGGCTGATCAAGATAAGAGGAACAAGCCAGTAAGCAGCACTCCTCCATTGACTCTGCATCAGCTCCTGTCTCCAAGTTTCTGCTTTGAGTTCTGCCTTGACTTCCCTAAACAATTGTGACCTAAGAGTTGTAAACTAAAATAAGCCCTTCCTTTTGTTTATGGTCATGGTGTTTAATCATGATAGAAACCCTAAGAGGGCACGCCAATTGTAGTTGTCATTTTGGCGGTATCTTATTTAAACATCCATATTGCTGAGATTACTTGGATGCAGCTTCACCACCTTATAAAGATGACACAATCTCACAGCAGATGTCCTGTTAGATCCCTCTTAATACCCACACTTCCATGGCTTTCTCTGAGCCTTAGGTGTATGGGTGGTATTACAGATGAATCAGTTGGGGCTAGGCACTCCACAGTCATTATTCTCCACACTTTGACCAGCCTGGTGACTACTAAAGACTTGAACACTAGGAGCCTCAGCAGAGACTGGGACCACATTCCAGAAGCTAGCTTGAACCAAGTCTTGAGTAAAAGCTGTCACCGACTCTCCTTACCAATAGAAACTGGTTTTAACAACCTAAAACAGGCTTTTACATATATATAAGTGTAGCCGGATCAATGTGCCTGAGAAGCAGCTTTAAATAAAGGTAATTATTCCTTCCAACTCCACCAGGATAGTGCTTTGAATGAAATTGTTCCCCATAGAGTCAGATTGGTTCCCAGTTGGTAGTGCTGTTTGGTTAGTCTTAGGAGGAAGTATGTCACTGGAGGTGGGCTTTGAGGTTTTAAAGCTTCCTGCTATTCCTCCTGTGAGCTTTCTCTGCTTTCTGTTTGTAGTCTGAGATTTGAATTCTTAGCTGCTTTTCCAGCTGACACTCCTGCCCCTACTGCCTTCACTTCCCCATCCTAAATGCTAAACTTCTGGAACATAATCCCAAATACAGTCTTTCTTCTATTTGTTCCCTTGGTCATGGTGTTTTATCACAGCAATACAAAAGACAGACAGCTGTTCTTTTCTTCCATCAATAAAGTGACACTAGCTTCAAAATAAACAGTACTCAAATGACTTGGCCAAATTATTGAAATTGTATTGAATTGTTACTGCTACAGAGAAAAACTATGAAGCAGTAATAAAAAAAATCAATATAATGATAAATCTGCACCATACTTTAATATTAAGTAGTTATCCTGTGACATTCTGAAGTTTGTAGTTTTCTACCAGGCTATAACTTCAACTTTGAAATGAGACCAAGAGAATGGAAAAGAAGTCACTTAAAGAATTTATCTGAACGCAAACGTCCTAGAATAACTACTTTATTAAAAACCTGTAGCTATATATTTAAAGCCAATGAGACTTACATAGTTTTCTCACCAAAAGGGACACTACTGACTGGTAGTGAACTACCTTGTGTAGATTGAGAAAGCAAATTCTACTTATTGCTAGAACACAGTGGGTGTGGAGATTTACTATGGTTAATTACTGCTAACAGGGAGCCCCTAGCAGTTGCACTTACTGGAAGCACACAGCAGCACCACCACAGCTCCAGCAAAGACAGGCAGTAAACAGGACTTCACCAAAAGTTGGAGGCACTGTTTTCTCCTGAGTTCTCATTGGTCAGGTTTATAACATAATAAATTCTTCTTCATGCACATAATTAACAGCCAAGGTGTAATAACTAACCAAATATTCTTTTTTTCATTTTTTATTTAAATTAGAAACAAGATTGTTTTACATGTCAATCCCAGTTCCCTCTCCCTCCCCTTCCTCCCCTGTCTCCCACTAACACCCTACATATATACCCTACTATACCCTTTCTGTTACCCAGGGAGGGTGAGGCCCTCCATGGGGGGAATCTTCAGAGTCTGTCATATCCTTTGGGATAGGGCCTAGGCCCTCCCTGTGTGTCTAGGCTGAGAGAGTATCCCTCTATGTGGAATAGGCTCCCAAAATCCACTCCTATGCTAGGGATAAGTACTGATCTACTACAAGAGGCCCCATAGATTTCCCAGCCCTCCTCAGTGACACCCACATTCAGGAGGTCTGGACCAGTCCCATGCTGGTTTCCTAGCTATCAGTCTAGGGTCCATGAGCTCCCCCTTTGTTCAGGTCAGCTGTTTCTGTGGGTTTCACCAGCCTAGTCTTGACCACTTTACTCATCACTCCTCTCTCTCTGCAACTGGATTGCAGTTCAGTTCAGTGTTTACCTGTGGGTGTCTGCTTCTGCTTCCATCAGCTGCTGGATGAAGGCTCTAGGATGGCATATAAGTTAGTAATCAATCTCATTATCAGGGGAGGGCATTTAAGGTAGCCTCTCCACTGTTGCTTAGATGTAACCAAATATTCTTAAACAGGATAAAAATGATTTAGTCCAGGGTCATGTTCTTAACACAAAGTTTTAATTTTAAAAAAGAAACAAACAACATATGATAAGGCTCCATTTTCACTTTTGAAGTGGAATTAGATTTATGTTCTAATGTATAAAAAATTATATTTCATAATATTCCATTTTGATTACTTTTAATCAGTTTAAGCATTATTTAAATGTCTTTTCTTCAATTTCATTGTACATTAAATTACATTAAGTATTTTAAAGAAAATTATTTGAATCAAATTTGAAATTAGTGTCTCTAATGAAGTTCTTATTTTTATAATGTATTTATTCAAGGTAAAGTTATCATCACTTACACAGAAAAGTCAAAGACAGAAAAATAGGAATTATCTCTCCAAATTACTTCAAAAGTCAAAAGTTATCTCAGTCTTGATACTATGGGGCTGAGGATGTAGATCAGCAGTATTGTGCAAAGGCTAGTGCTTCAAATCCACTTTCTGTGGATTTTAATTCAGAAGCATTTCTGGAAGTTTTCCTCGTGGCAAATCCCAGAAATGTCACTGTCCTCCACTCACCAGTGCACATATGGAAGCAGTTGGCTAGTTGGGTCACAGAACCTAGAGGAGACCTTCCTACTATGAATGTGCTAAATGGACATAGCATTAAACCAACCCCTAATGACTTCCTCTTATACCCATAGATCAGTGCGTCTCACAGCCCTCTTCAGAGAAGCTTCTATTTGCAGCTACCTGAGTACCACAACTAGTCAAGGTGCAGAGGACAAGAGACCTCAGAATGCTCAGCCCTAACTAAACCATCTATAGAATACCCACTCCTGCCAAGCTTCGAGGATCATGGAGGAAGACAGGGCAGGAAAAGCATAAAAGCCAAGTGGCAGATGACTGCAAAGAAAGTGTCTTCTGGACAAGCAGCTGTACATACAACCTCACAGAGGTTGTGAAAGCAAGGAGAAGAACTATGCAATCCCTAATCAGACTAAATCCCACCATGTAGAGGAACTCTTGGCAACTGATAACTTCTGGGGGAGGAAGAATCAGTTTTCTTTAGGTGTGTAGTCCCGGGTAAGTTCACTGCACACCAGTAGAAGGCTATCTAAGAATTTATTGGCAGTTCAAATTGGGTTTAAAAAAATAAAATGGACACAAAATTAGGTGGGAAGGGAAGAATGGGTGGGTCTAGGAGGAGCTGGGAGGATCTGGGAGAAGGGTGAACATAATTAAAATACACTATCTGAAATAAAAAGCTAATTAAAATTTTAAATTTGTAGACAGAGTTCAGACGTTTAATACCAGAAAAGAAGTGAGCACATGTTCAAAGGAAAACCCAACCCCAATAATAAAGAGATAAGGCAATTTACCCTCTGAATTTTCAGAGTATATAAAGATATGTAATCATATTTAAAACTATTATTTTTAAAGCTATTAATAAAACCAGGATCACAGGGGTATCCCCATCCCTAGAAAAGCCATTTCCTAGTATGAATTCAATATAATGACAATAAAAGTCATTCCTACCATGACTTTCAGAAACTCTTAATTAGATAACCATTTTGTGTGGGCACATGAGTGTATGTATACCCATAGGAAGAATTGTGTATTGTTATGCACGGGGAGAACAAAAGACAATCTTGGGTGTTGCTCTGCAGGAGGCATCCACTTTGTGTTCTGAGACAGGGTCACTCTTTTTTTTTTTTAGAGGCACTCATATTTACATATCCATGCCCCCATTCAGGGTCATTCTTTAGCCTGGAGTTTATCAAATAGATAAGACTGACTAGTCAGCAAGCACACACACACCTGTTTGTTTTTCACATAGTGGGTACTGGGGTTCAAACTCCGGTCCTCAATCCTGCATGGCAAGTGGTTTGCCAACAGGGGCCCTGAGTCCTTGACAATTCTCCATCACCCACTTTGTATAAAGTAACAGAAAGGCAAGTGTGAACTTAGAATATACTAACAAAGGATTTATGCCAATCAAGTTTAGAAAATAAGTAGCATGCAGCTATTTGATTAGACAAAATTAGAAAGAAAACTACTTTCAAACATCCTAAGAAACAAAAGTATACTCACTATACTAAGCACTATCAACAGTTAATATGCCTCTAATACTTCTATAACTTGACAAAAACAGAAAGAAGATATGAATCCCACCTTCAAGTAATTTTCAGACTTGTTAATGGGGCAAGACATACAATTAAAAATAAGATGAATAACAGAATGTAGTACATAATGGTTAGGAGTCAAAAAATCAAGACTTTAGTATAGATAGAGACTATAATAAGAAATCTTTAACACAAATATTTTAACTGACAGAGGAAATAGCATTAAATGAGGCAATGAGGAAAAAATAGGGAGTAAACAGGGTATTTTTTAAAGGAATAATAATGTAAATGAATTGTCTACAGCTTGTGACAATGGTAGCCCATTTAAAAGCATCTATATACCTAAAAGTAATGACAAGTGTTCATAAGACATTACGTTATTGAGATTTACTATTACCTTACTGAGATTATTTCTACATATCAAGATGTGATAGAAAGACTTTACTCAATTCTTAAACAATAATAAATACAAACATATATGGTGGTGTATAGTTTATAAAACACTTTCTTTCACATATGAAAGTTAGCTAGTACTAGCTATAATAATTTAATTGAGAATTATTTCAAATAATTTTCTTTTACTTGTTTCAACTTTTAATACATAAAGATTATTCTGCCAAATTTTAAGTGAAAAGATATTTATCTAGACAGAATTTCCTGAATATTTAGATTATTATTAAAAGCTTCAAATGCAGAAATGAATAGATGAAAACATAAAAATTTAAAAATTCATATCAGAAAATATAAATTATGTCTTCAAATGCAGATGAAGTTAAACTGATTGATAATTTTTGTATCTAAACTTTTTAAAATGTGTCTCTATATAGGAATCAAGAAATGACAGGAACAAATAAAGAAAGAAAATGAAATTTAAAAACAGAATAATGTCTAGATATCTAATTTCCTAATATACTAATGAGCATTTTACAGCCCTGTCTGCCTATGTCAATGAAAGAAAAATAAAATGTCTTCACTTGCAAAATACAGATTAAAATAATCAAATAAGCTTCTTGATTTTAGAAAAAAAGATTACAGCAAAATTATCAAATTTGGAAACAAAACTAAGGAAATAACTAACATAGTTAGCATTCCAAAAGAATAGCACACTCTGAAACATATTACTAAACCAAATAAAATTAATTTAACAAAAATAACTGTAAAAATCTATGCTTTAAAACAAAACAAAAAAACAAACATAGCCTTGGGCTGGAGAAACAGATAGGTGTCCAGAAACCTCAACCTTTTCCACATCAGGAGGCTCACAAAGGCCTCAACTCCAGCTGGAGATCTTATGTCTTCTTCTGATGTCCATGGCAACACACACACACACTTAAAAAAAAAAAAAAAAAAAAAAAAAAAAAAAAGACTTGTACAGAACAACAGGTATGAGTTAAAGGTGGACTTCACAAAGACAGGTCAACAGACTTTACTTCAACATGACTTAACAAAGCACTGGAGTGCCCTGCTGAAAAGGAAACTTAAAATGCATCAGCAACCTGCAGGAACTAGAAAGGAATTACACCTAAAAAGAAGAGCAAGAGAAGACAAGTCATGAGCAATGGCTGAAAGAGTCAGTGATGCACACCTAGTAAAAGACTCAAACACTTTATTTGTCAGGTACTGAAAAGCTTGACCTTACTTTACATGACTTCAGAGGGTAGAATGAAACCAATATATTACAATGATGGGGCAAAATTTAACTGAATACTTTGAAATCCATTTTTGTCCCAATTAGAGTTATTTAGAATGTTATGAGGGAAGACATGATGGGTCAGTAGTAGGTAAAGGCATGAGCTACGTAAGTCTGCTGACCTAAACTCAATCCCAAGAACCTACCTAAAGGCTGAAAGAGAGAACAAACTCCAATTATTGTCTGGCATCCTTGCAATGATATATGCATAGCCACAAGCATACACAGGCCATACAAAAACACATAGTAATAATAATAAATTGAAATTTGAAAGAAATTCAACATGAATCTTAAAAAAAGAAACAGAAAAACATTATGGTCTGTGATGTGTATCTTTGGGGGTTTAAGAATTGTGCTTCTGTGACCACTGAAGGAGTGAAGAAGGGACTGTTGAAGTTGGGTGTACTGTCGAGGTTTTTATTCACTGACCAGAAGTTTAGACAACCTCTCCCAAACACAAAACAGACAACCTATTTCTTACTAAAATGTGGCCAGAGGGAATAAATACCTTCCTTCAAAAGTAGAAAGCAGGAGATCTTGTCCCCTTCCCCTTCTCAGGGGTCCATGGATGTCTCTCTTAGGGTCTTCCTTATTTCCTAGCTTCTCTGGGGTTGTGGATTGTAGGCTGGTTATCCTTTGCTCTATGTCTAATATCTACTTATGAGTGAGGACATACTATATTTATCTTTCTGTGTCTGAGTTACCTCACTCAGGATGGTTTCTTCTAGTTCCATCCATTTGCCTGCAAATTTCAAGGTGTCATTGTTTTTTATTGCTGAGTAGTACTCACTCCATTGTGTAAATGTACCACATTTTCTTTATCCATTCTTTGGTTGAGGGGCATCTAGGTTGCTCCCAGGTTCTGGCTATTACAAATAATGCTGCTATGAACATTACTGAACAGATGTCCTTGTGGTATGAATGTGTACCCTTTGGGTATATGCCTGAGTAGAATTGCTGGATCTTGAGGTAGACTGATTGTCATTTTCCTGAGAAACCGCCATACTGATTTTCCAATATGTCTGTATAAGTTTGAACTCCCACCAGCTATAATATAGTGTTGCCCATCTCCATATCCTCTCCAGCATAAACTGCCCTTGCTGTTTTTGATTTTAGCCATTCTGACAGGTGCAAGATGGTACCTCAGAGTCATTCTGATTTGCATTTCCCTAGTGGCTAAGGATGTTGAGCAATTGCTTAAGTGTCTTTTAGCCATTTAGGATTCCTCTATTGAGAATTATCTATTTAGATCTGTACCCCATTTTTTAATTGGATTATTTGGTGTTTTGGTGACTAGCTTCTTGAGTTCTTTGTATATTTTGGAGATCAGCCCTCTGTCAGAATGGGGTTGGTGAATATCTTTTCCCATTCTGTGAGCTTCCATTTTTGTCTTATTGACTGTGTTCTTTGCCTTACAGAAGCTTCTCAGTTTCAGGAGGTCCCATTTATTAATTGTCGATCTTAGTGTCTGTGCTACTGGTGTTATATTCAGGAAGCAGTCTCCTGTGCCAATTCCTTTTATGGGTACTTCCCACTCTGTCTTCTAAGAGGTTCAGTGTGGCTGGATTTATGTTGAGGTCTTTGATACATTTGGACTTAAGTTTTGTGCATGGTGATAGATATGGATTTATCTACAATCTTCTACATGCCAGCATCCAGTTATGCCAGCACCATTAGTAGAACATGCTTTCTTTTTTCCATTGTATAATTTTAGCTTCTTTGTCAAAAAACAGGTGTTCATAGATGTATGGATGAATATCAAGGTCTTCTATTCAATTCCATTGGTCTACCTACCTGTTTTTGTGCCCATACCAAGCTGTTTTTATTACTATAATTCAACAGTAGAGCTTAAACTCAGGTATGGTGGTGCCTCTGGAAGTTCCTTTATTGTACAAGATTGTTTTGACTATCCTGAGTTTTTTGTTTTTCCATATAAAGTTGAGTATTGTTCTTTATTAGGAGCATTGGGGGGGGGGATAGGAGAAAGAGGAGGGGAGAAGGGTGGGGGAGGAGGAGAACATGAGGGATCAGGAAGGGCAAGCTGGGGGAAGAACAGAAAAGGAGAGCAAGGAAAAAAGATTCCTTAATAGAGGCAGTCTTTATGGGCTTAACGAGAAACCACTCAGGCAATTTCCAGGAATCAACAAGGATGACCCCAACTAAGAATCTAAGCCATAGTGGAGAGGCTACCTTAAATGCCCTTCCCCTATAATGAGATTGATGACTACCAAAAATGCCATCATAGAGCCTTCATCCAGCAGCTGATGGAAGCAGAAGCAGAGATTTGCAGCTAAGCCATGAGCCGAACTCCTGGAAACCAGTTGTAGAGAGGGAGGAGTGATGAGTAAAGGGGTCAAGACCATGCTGGGGAAACCCACAGAAACAGCTGACCTGAGCAAGTGGGAGCTCACAGATGGCAGACTGACAGCTGGGGAACCAGCATAAGACTGAACCAGGCCCCCTAAACATGGGTGTCATTTTGGGGCCTTGGGCAGTCTATGGGGCCTCTGGCAGTGGAACTAGTATTTATCCCTAGTGCAGGAATGGGCTTTGGGAGCCCATTCCCTATGGAGGGATATTCTCTCACACTAGATACACAAGGGAGGGCCTAGGTCCTGCCCCAAATGATGTGACAGACTTTGATGAGGAGTTGAGGGGGGTAGGATGGGGAGATGGTGGGAGGAGTGGGAGGATGGGAAGGAGAGGGAACTGGGATTGGTATGTAAAATAAGATTGTTTTTAATTTAAATAAAATTTAAAAAACAAACACAACCATAAAGCAATTAAGACTAGGAAACAGGAAGCTGAAACTTATTCCCCTGTATTTAGGAAAATACTGCAAAAAGTCAAAATTCCATACCTGTCATGAAAGAAATTATACTGTCCACAAAATGTTACTTTGTAACCAAGTAAAGGACACAGTGGCAAACTCATCTATAGACCTTGAGCCTAAGGCAACTTCTAGCACGGATGTCAACAATCCTCCCACCATGCACCCCCTGAAACAAGATAAACTGTCTCCACAGCATGTCTGGGCAGTTCCCTCTTGTCCACTGAAGACCAATGTTCCCAAACTGAAATAAGGTAAGATAAAAGGATGTTACAGGAAATACCATGTCCTAACAGTCAAGGAATATCCAACCAACTCCTTGTCAGCTAGTTTAGCAAGGAAATACAAGGCAAGGAGAGCAGTAACCAATAATGGTGAAAACACTTCACTCCAAAGCACATGTGCTCTTTCCAAACTCCCCTAGCTGTCAGATTTTCAGAAAAGATAATTTCTATGTCCTATATTAAGTGAATCCTTTTACCTAATCAACACTGTAATTTTAAAGTGTACTTTTATCCCAAAACAGTTGAAAGGGATAAATTATACTAATATTGACAATTACAAAGTCACTGAAATTGAAAATGTGTTATAATAAGGTCATGGTACTAATCAGATCACTGTGTCATTTCAGTGTTTTCTTAGTATAACAAAATATAATTTAAGAATATAATTAAAATAATTTAGCAAAAGTCTTTCTCCTTAATTGACTGTCCTAAGCATCTACAAAATTTAACAGCACGACTGTTTGTAGATCAAACATTCATACAGCCTATTTCTTACAAAGCAACCTTTTTCAGGACCCACACTAATACCTAGGAGGAATACAACCGAAATTCCACACATCAGAATAAGCAAATATGCTGTGAGCCCTTCTAAATTATTCCCCCTCAAACACATACAAACACACACACACACACACACACACACACACACACACACACTTACTTTAACCCCTTCTGCAGAGGAGACTGTAGGATGCCTACAGAGCTACTCTTCTCAAGAATAAGAAACCAAATTTCAGTGAAGACTGGACCTCTGCTATAGAAATTATGTGAATACATAACTATAAGAGAGTTTAGCACTTACTTTTAACTTTGGGGCTAAAGTGATTATTATCTTTGCAAACTGTGCGTGTTTGCTGACAGTTGTTGCTATTAGTGGGAAAAGAAAACACCAAGAAGAAGAAAAGAAAGGAATGGAGGGAAATTGCCCCATTAATCTTCAGTAATTAATATGGAAGGCAAAAAGATTATAATCTATTGTTATTCCAGTTCACTTCAGTCTCAGTATAATAATCCCATTTTTATGTCTACAATGTCTTCTGATAAATTTTAAGTATTCTTGCCTTTTTGTAAGAATGATGGGAAATATATTAGTAAAATTAACATGCCCTCAAAGCATAAAAAGTTGCCAGTGGAGTATCTTGTTTCCAGTCCCACATGTAAAAAGCTCAAAAGTCATTCTATCCTAACAAAAAGTGGAAACCAAGCAAATGGAAAAAGGAAGTTATTCTTAGATGTAGAAAATAAGTGAGGTCATTGCCCAAAAACCAGAGAGGTAGAGAAGCACATACAAAGAACCACAAACTTCCCAAAGAGTTTGCTGAGCAGACACCCGAAAGGGAGATAAGAAGGGAAAGAGGGAGGGATGGAGAGATAGGGAGGAAAGAAGAGAGGGAAAACATCTGAGACTTCAAGATAACTTGTAGATCAAAGATAAAGTGCTGGAGAAACTTATACCACAGTGATGCTAAACAATTAACGCACTAAGCATTCTGTAAAAGCCCTGGGAAAAATATAATCCTAGAAGCTTACTTACATACATGCTTGTACACAAAGACATTTTTAATGGAATTACACAACAGAGGATAATAATGTTCCCTTCAAGAGATGTAAGTCTAACAAAAATCCAAGGAGTAGTTATCAGAAACCTCCCACTGAGTTGTTGGTTGAGAGAACAAGAAACTCCCAAAAGAAAATAGGTCATTACCATTGTACTTGTTTTGCTCCCAGAAAGTGAAGGTAAGACCCTGTTGCTGAAAACACCACACAAGTCAGACACAGGACCTGGAAGAATCGAGCTAGAATTGACTTCATGAGGACTAGTTTCCATAGTATGCAGAGGTGCTATGAAAGCTGTCAAGAAAGAAAAACAAGCGATACCATACTCCTGTCCAGCTGTAGAGCCTGCAAACCACAGCAATGACCAGCCTGGCAAGATATCCCCAACAGTGCAATAACAGCACTTACATCTTGAGGGTAACCAACAGTTGTCCAACTGGCCATAAGGACCACTAAACAGGAGAGATTTCATGCCTGATTCTGCAAACCTAAGCAACTACCCATGGCTAGAGAGGTCATGAAGGAGACTCTACTATTATCATTTGCCTAAACTAATATAACTTCTAGCTATATTAAAAAATACTTATATAAACAAGTGTAGCTTTCACCCCTCATTCAAGAAGCTTTCCTTTTTTCAGCACATAGAGAGTACTACAGAAATTCATAATTAGTCAAATACAGAGAATATGTGACTATGGAGTGCTCAACACAAATGTTACATCTACAACAAAACCCCTACACCTAAACTCAAGAAACATGCAGAAGAGGGGATAGGAAGTTGGTAAGAGTGAAAGGACCACAACACCTGCTGGGACATAGTCCTTCTAGATATGGCAGGGATGCTGTACCCATGAAATCGAAACAATATGGTTTCCTAAACAATGCCTGCATAATGACAACCCTAGTCAACATGCCAACACAGGTAGGGAAATTTCACATGTCCCACCCTTAGATAAAGAGATACAGGCAATCAATGGCTGCTAAGACTGGGAGAATAAGTCTTCTCCATAATGAGCCCACTGATAGGTCCTCTAATCTCAAGTGACCAGCCTTAAATACATGTACATAAGAGGAACACTAAATCGACTCAGTAGGGTGTAAGTGTGTGTGTGTGTGTGTGTGTGTGTGTGTGTGTGTGTGTGTGTGTGTGTCAGAATTATAGAAGAGATCATGAATTTGATTAGGAGTGAAGGAAACAGAAGGAGTAGAGATGGTGAAAATACAGTACCCATATATGAAATTCTCAAAATTATGCAAAGGTTAATTAGACCTTTTTTAAATGTTCCATTAATCAACAGGACAAAAAAAGAAAAAGAAATGAGCTACACTTTTTCAGATAGCAGAACTTGGAGCATGTTATTGAGACTTAGAAGAGCTTTACACAGTAGCAATGCAGTCAGTACTGTAAGACATAACAAACCTTAACAACCAAGTAACAAAAGTGTGAGGTAAGACTGACAGTGCGACAAGTAGAGTCAGATGAATCCACTATCGTAAGAAACTTTTCACATCACTCTGTCTGGACAGGCAGTTCCAGCAACCATAATTCAGTGAGCACGTAGCTCTCCATTCAATACTATTCTCCACTAGACATACCTGACACTAAAGGCTATTTCTTCTGACAAAAGCAGACTACACTACTTCTCACAGTCACCTGGGTATTCATGAACATGTAACTTTCTACATCATCAAACAATCCTCACTAAGTTTAAAAGAACAGAAAGTGCGCAATAGCTGCTCCAAATGACAGAAAAATGAAATCAGAATCCAGTGACAGAAAGAGAACACTTCCGAATATCATTATGAGCAAAAGAGAAATCTCAAGAAGAATTATAAAATACTTTCAACAAAAATGAATATACACCTCAAGAAATACATGAGACATTAAAAAGAGTGCTTGGAAAATTATAGGATTCAATGCATAATTCATAAAAAATTAGCAAAACTCAATAGCTAAACTCTCATCAGAGGAAAGTAGAAAATATAAAGTTAAATACAAAGTGATCAGGAAAAAAATAACAAAAATTAGATTTGAAATCAATTAAAAATCAAGTAAATTGAAGAAAAAACACAAAACAAAAAACAAAATCTAATTACT
This sequence comes from Cricetulus griseus, assembly GCF_003668045.3. Classification (NCBI taxonomy): domain Eukaryota; kingdom Metazoa; phylum Chordata; class Mammalia; order Rodentia; family Cricetidae; genus Cricetulus; species Cricetulus griseus. The sequence goes on along the minus strand of NC_048595.1, from coordinate 310,348,363 downwards.
TCAAAAATTAAATCAGTTCTTTTATTTTTTTGTCTTTGTTTTGTTGTTGCTTTTGCTTTTCTTTTTTTCCTTCTTTCTTTCTTTCTTTCTTTCTTTCTTTCTTTCTTTCTTTGAGATGGGGTTTCTCCTCTGTGTATGAAACTTGCTTTGTAGACCAAGCTGGCCTTGAACTCTGCCTCCCAAGTGTTGGGATTAAAGGCATGCCCCTTTAATCAATTCTTAAATCTCTAACAGGGCTAACCCATGTTATGTGGAGAGAGGAGAAAACACAACATCCTAGTACCATAAATAAACGTGATAGCTCTTATGAACATTAAAAGGATAATAAGATACAGTATGAACAACTCTATACCCACAAATACTTGGATAATTTTATATAAAACAGGCAACCAGTCACTTGGAAGTCAGAATATGTCAAGTAATCACAGAAGAGTTAGAAAATACTAATATGTTTATATCTGTAACAGAGATTAAATCAATAATTTAAAACTCTCCCAAGTAGAAAGCAATTAGCCAAGATGTATTTACTGATAAATTCTAATATTTAAGAACAACATTATACCAATTCTCTATAATCTCTTCATAGAAATCAATAAATAACTAAAATACAATAGGCCAGCATTACACAAATATTGAAAAGCAGACAAACTCACCGTAAGAAAACTATAGACTAATATCTTCCCCCAAATACAGATGTAAAACTCACAAGATAACAGCAAATCAAATCCATCAATGCATAAAAGAAATTATATAGCACAACTGGGATTCATTCCAGATATACAAAGTGTGGTTCAACCAAAATTGAAATAATGTAACTGACAATATCTGTGGGATAAAGAAAATAAATGATCATACATAACATGCACAAACAGTGCTTGACAAAAGTCAAACATCAGTCATTGTAACAACTCTCAGCAGTCTAAGACTAGAAGAACTTCTTCAACCTACAAAAACTTCTAAAGTAACCTATAACCAACAACTATCATTTTAGATGTATATGTGGTATATTTATACATGCATGTGCATGTTCAGTACCCCATGTACACATGCAAAGGTCCTGCTATATCATGACTCACTGAACTTGGAGTTATGCTAAGGAGCCAGGAAGCCCCAACAATCCTATCTTTGTGCACCAACACACATAATAAGGAGGTTACAGGCACATATTTCAGCTATAAACAGCTTTTTACACAGATCTGAAGATATGAACACAGATTCTTAATATGATTGAGGATTTCTTTTCCAGCTGAATGAGAATGTTACCCACTGATGTACATACTTGAATTCTTGGTCCACAGTTAGTGGAAATGTTTGTGAAGAATCAGGAGATGTAGACTTGTTGGAAGAGATGTCAGTGGGTCTGGGCTTTCAGGTTTCAAGTGCCCATACTATTCCCAGTTAGTCCTTGTCCTAACTCTGTCTTTCTTTCTGCCTGCTGCTTATAGATCAGATGTACACTCAGCTACTGCTCCAGTGCCTGTCTGCCTCTGCCACCTAGTTCCCCACCATGATGGTCATGAATTCTACTACCCTCTGAAAGTGGAAGTCACCAAATTAAATGCTTTTACAAGCTGCCCTGGTTAAGGTGTCTAATTACAGTAAGAGAAGAGTAGCTAAGACGGAAGTTGGTGCCAGGGAGTGGCATATTGCTATGATAGATAGGCCTGACCATGCTGGGATTTTTTTGAGGAATGTGAAAGACTTTGGGACTCTGGACTAGGAAAACAAATTCTGTTACAGGGTTAAATGGGCCTTCCTAGCAGAAGCTTAGGAGCTAGTAGAGCTGAGAGCAGTATGGACGAAGGAGGCCCAGATCAAGAGGCTTCAGAGGGGAGCAATATTAGCAACTGAACTACAGACTATTCTTGTTTTGGCAAAGAAAGTGGATGCTTTCTGCACTTGTCCTAAGAATTTGCCTGTAGCTAACCTGTAGTGTTCCAGACTAACTTCATTGGCAGGGAAGATTTCAAGACAGCCTAATGGTGTGGTGTGCTTTTTAGTGATCATTCTTCTGCTGATCTACAATGAAAAAGAACAAATGTAACAAAAGAAAGAAATACAAAATGTTTAGTTAGAGGGAAAACAAGAGCACCAGGAAGTTTAATGTTGGAGTCTTGGTTTATTCGGAAAGAGAAATGGAACAAAGAGGGTGGTGCTCTAAGGGCAAGAGCCATCCAGCTAATCTTGCAATCTGAAAACAACAGGACTGAGGAACTGTCTGTTCCTAAAGAGCAACAACAAATCAAAGCTTCTGCAAATGTTGTTCAAGGAGGGGCAGGTTCCAAGGAGACAGCAGAATGAGCCTCGCAGCTTTAACAGTGATAGATAGTAAAGGAGTTGTGGGATCACCCTCCATGACTAAAGAAAACAGCTGAGGTCAAGTGTGTGGCTTGGGAGTCTCTACATGGAGACCCAGAGTGGCCATTATGTGATGTTGTTAAGGTGAAGTCTGGATTTTGCTAGAGAGACCAAGATGTTGGAGATACAGAGCTGTGGGATATCTGCCAAGGACTGCATACAGGGAGTAGAGCAGCCCAAGAGAGAAGTGTGATGCCATCAAAGTCCTTTGACACTAGACAGTGAGCTACAGTATTTGGAGTTTGCCCTCCTGGTTTTCAGTCTTGTTTTGGTTCAATGTTTCCTTCCTTACTTTTCTTCTGTTTTGGAATGGTAACGTATATTCTGGCCACTGTATATTACAAGTCTATAATTTGCCTTCTTATTTTACAGGGGGCTTACAATTAAGAGATTGCCTTGAGTCTGTGAAAAGGCTTTGGGCCTTTGAACCATGCTGAGACTGTGAAAAACTATGGGGACTTTTGATGTTGGACCAAATGCATTTTGCATTATGACATGGCCATATGTCTTTAAGGGCCAGGGAGTAGAATGTGGTGATTTGAATGAGAATGGCCTCATTAAGTTAATATATTTGAATGCTTGGTCCCCAACTGGTGGAACTGCTTGGGAAGAATTAGAAGATGTGGCCTTGTTGGAGGGGGTGTGTCACTGAGAGTGGACTTTGAAGTTTCAAAAGCCAGTGTCATAGCACACTGGCCCCTCTCACTTGTGGACCAGATGACATAAGCTTGTAGCTACTGCTACAGTGCCTGCCTGTCTGATGCCATGCTCCCCATCATGATGGACATGGGCTCTACTATCCACTGGAATTGTGAACTCCAAATTAAATGTTTTCTTTTATGAGCTGCATTTGTAAGTTGTAAGTTCTCTGCACAGCAGTTGAAAAGTAACTAAGAAACTCATGATTGTACAGAAAGTGCTCTCATTCACTGAGCCATCTCCCTACCCACTAATACCATTCTTAATGGTAAGAAACTTAGTGTCCCACTAAAATAAGGGTGTCTTCTCCCATTGATTTTTAACACTATACTAGACCTCTTATCGAGTGCAATATATCAAGAAAATGAATTTAAAAGTAAGTAGATTTGAGACAAATCAAACTGTCTTTATCTTTAGATGACATGGTCATCTATAAAAAAAAAAGTCATTAGGGAATAGACAAAACACAAACCTGATGCAACTGTAATGAGGCTGGAGAACACAAATTAATAATCAAAGAACAAATGATTTCCTCTAGGCTAACAATAAAGAAAAAGAATTTAAAATTAAAAACACAATACCATTTACATTAGTATTCAAAAGCTGAGATGCTTCCGATAAAACTACAACAGAATATATCCAGAATTTATATAAGTATAAAATCCTGATGAAAGTTCTCACTAAGAAAGAACACAGAGAAGCCCATGTCCATGGTTGTGATCTTTGGCATAGGAGCAAAGGCAATATGATAAGACAAAGATAACCTTTCAACGAACAGTAGTTCAACAATCAAAATGGATGAAACTAGACACAAATCTCTCTTTAAAACACTTCAAAATGGATCACATACCTAAACATATGGAGTAAAACAATAAAACTGCTAAAGTATGACATAGAAGAAAACTTGGTGTCAAATTTTTAGATGTATCACACACACACACACACACACACACACACACACACACACACACACACACACACACACACACACAAAGGAATGAAAAAGTAAAGGGAAAATGATAGCTAGACAGTATTAAAATTAAAATGTTCTACTGTGTTTTCACTCATTTTAAAATCTAAAGGAAAAAATTCTTTCAAAGAAAGAGTAAAACAGTTGTCTCTGGAGGCTAAGAAGGAAAGAGAGGAGGAGAGAGAATTGGTAGTTTGATAATGGGTTCCATAATACAGAAAGAGAAATGATAATCATTAGAAAGAGGAAATGTGAATGTTAATTACATGAATCTAACTACAAACCTGTATCAAATTATCATACTATATATAGTAAACACACACAAATATCATGTCAACTAAATCTTTTTTCAACTGCTCTGCAAAAGACAGTCAAACTAATGGGAAAACAAGCCAGAAAAATGTGAGAAAATATTTTCAAAAGATACGTTTTATTTTTTAAAAAATCCTATTGGGCCTACAAAATGGCTAAGGAGGTAAAGTTGGTAGCTGTGCATTCCTGACAGGCACACACATGGTAACCTGGAATCCACACAAAGGTAGAATGAGAGCACTTACTCCACAACATTGTTCTCTGAACTCTACAGGCAAGCACCCACACAACACACACACACACACACACACACACACACACACACACACACACACACAAAGAAACATTTTTAAAAGAACAAACCTATTATCTAAAATGTGCAAAAAATGATTAAAATTGAATAATAAGCTAGGAATATGAGAGTACATGCTTAGACTGGTGAGGCCCTATATTTAATTCCCAGCATAAAATAATCCTCTCTACAAAATAAAAAATATTAATAACCTAATTAAAAAGTAGACAAAAATCCTCTGCAGATACTACATAAAAGGCATACACACCTATGACAAATATACATATGCAATGATGTTCAACATTACAGACCATTAGGAATTTCAAGTTAAAACACTGTGATGCCATTATACAAATATTAGAATAGCCAAAATATGATACACTGACATTACATGATGACAAGAATATAGAACAAAGGGCCTGCCATTCATCTGTTGTAGAAATGCAAATGGCACAGTCACTTTTGAATGTAGTCTCATGGCTTCTTTCAAAGTTAAATAAGTTAACTTATCCATCCAATAACCAGTCTCCTTGGTATTTAAATAAATGAAAAACTTACATTCACACAGAAACCTGGTAGTAACACTTGGAAGAAACCAAGATGATTTTAATAGGTAGATGAAATGACTATGCTATATCCAGACTATAAAATACAACTCAGCACTATAAAGAAAGATCTATCTATCCAGGAAAGATAAATGCATATTACTAAATGAAAGAAGCTAATTTCTATTCTGCACTCCCACTTAATTTCGCTATAGATCAAACTACTCTTAAAAAATAAAATTTAATATTTAAAAAAATATGTATCCAAGGAATCAGAAAAGAGGCTCATCTGGTAACATTTGCAGAGGATACCTTTGGACTGTATTCACTTAGTTTGTTTCTGAAGTGAGACATGGAGATGTTACACTTCACTGAGTAGGTAGTTATTTCCCAGGCCAATGGGTGGGGCTCCAGGTATCTAAGCATAAGAACTCCTTGTCCAAGAGGATGGGTCATCAGCATTCTTAACTGCCAGTACATGTTCCTCATAGCACACACTATACAAATCAGATTTAGTCTGTGTAAAAGTAATCTTGAAGCTATTTCAATTGTTTTAGAAATGATGTACAATGAATAAACCAAAACTGCACTCATTAGTCTTCTTTGGATCCTTTCATAAATAACTCTTCAAAGTGTGTGGGGGGAAATCTTTACATTTTCTTCAAAACTTCAGAGTAACAAAGCAAAATATCAACAAAAGTAGTAATTAACTTAATCCATTTAAGTTAAAATTTAATTAAATCCAAAAGCCTCACTATTTAATTCAACTAGTCAGTTCATTAAAATAAAGAGCTACATTTATCTGCCACATTCTCATTAAATGTCACAAAAATGAACATTGCAAACTGAAATATGTGTCTTATAGACAGAAATAGAAATTAATTCTAGGTACAGTCAATACAAATGAAGGTCTGTTGGGTGCTTTTCATGTAAATCAAACTCATATCATAACATTACTGCATAAAATACAACATTTACTAAGTCAGTGGCACTTTCACATGTATTGGCTGCTTACTTTATAATATAACCCAGCTTTAAAAGAGAATCACTTAAACATCTAAAATCAAACTTGGCCGGTTAGCTCAGTTGGTTAGAGCGTGGTGCTAATAATGCCAAGGTCACGGGTTCGATCCCGTATGGACCATTTGGGAAAAATTGGCTGGGCGGTGGTGGGTCACGCCTTTAATCCCAGCACTTGGAAAGCAGAAGCAGGTGGATCTCTGAGTTTGAGACCAGCCTGGTCTACAAGAGCTAGTTCCAGGACAGACTCCAAAGCTACAGAGAAACTCTGTCTCGAAAAACAAGCAAAAAAGACTTCTTTATTGCCAGGCGTTGGTGGAGCATGCCTTTAATCCCAGCACTCGGGAGGCAGAGGCAGGTGGATCTCTGTGAGTTCGAGGCCAGCCTGGTCTATAGAGCTAGTGCCAGGAAAGGCTCCAAAGCTACACAGAGAAACCCTGTCCCCCCCCAAAAAAAAAAAATCTAAAATCAATTTGCTAAAACTGGAAGAGCATATATTTATTTTCTACTTAAAATTTCTTATTCTGGAACTATATTTTCACAATTATTGTGATTTAGATTTTTAGGGGGCCACTTTTAAATTTTTACTTTTTAAACTGGATATGAAATCTGAACATTGAGATATTACTAATGTTGCTTTTTAGTAGTTGTTTTCCATCCATGAGAAACCTGTGGTTTTGTTCAGTTTTTTGCTTTATTTTGTTTTGTTTTGTTTTGTTTTCTTTTTTAACAGGGTCTCTCTACATAGCCTGGCTGGCCTTGAACTCACAGAGATCCATCCACCTGCCTCGGCCTCCCAAGTGCTGGAATTAAAGGTATATGCCACTATGCCCAGCTAGTGTTTCTTTTTAGATTAAGATTACTAGAAACTTCTTTGATTAGATATGGTTCAATTTTTAGCAATTTTTGTTACATAATAGAGCTTTTCTATTGATCGGAGATTTTATTTTATACTAGCTTAAATTTATAGGAAGTAACAAATTTTTAACCTTGAAAATAGAATTCTAAGTATTATATACATCACACTAAGCCATGTATGCTAAGGTCACTTAGGCATCTTAGAGTGAGAGGACCTGTGCAGACAGACCCAATCCACAAACACCAATGTAAGTCCAGCACCTGGGACATCCAAGCCCCAGGCCAGGCAGACCATAGAGATTCTCATCTCCTTCCTGTCACTGTTTAACACTCTCCAGGATTTCCTGGCCTGCACATCAGATCTACTATACCCAACCATTCCTTAAGTGCTAAAGGTTGTTAGCACTAAATTCTAATGCTACTCAGCCCCTGAACTATGATCATCCCTTTGCTGGATGTTTGGATTCTCCATCTGCAGAATGATCTTTAGGCTTCTCCACCCATCTCTCCTCAGTCCAAGGAGCCCATCTCTCCTTCCTGCTATGACATTTACATTGCCACTGATACAGAACATGACATTGGGAATCCCTCTCACTGACAACTGGAAAGAAACAGAAAGACATCCCACTGTACACGGGGAATAGAAGTCAAAAGATGGTTAGGTGGATTCCTGTTATTAGAGTTGCTTTTAAAGCTAAGCAGTTTCTCTAAAGCATACATCTACAGTTGCAGCTCATGTTCTCTTATTGTTAGTTCCTGGGATCAACATTAATGGGCAACATCTGGAAATGCTTCCTCTGAGACCAAACATACCACCTTTTCAAAGAAAGCCCAGTAAAACACTAGGGAAGAACAGCAAGCAGAGTTACTCATTCATATTTTTCATACACTAAGAAATATAAACTATAAGGAGATATAAAACTGAAAAGAGCTGAACCCTGCATATCCTGTTCATACCACATAATCCATCCTCTATTTGACACTTTCAAACACTAGACAACTTTTACAGAAAATAAAACAGGTAGCAAGCAATACAGAGAGAGGTCCAGCATCCTCACAGGTTCCCATTATGATAAATTTGTGTCTATATTAATCACGGAGAAGCACAAGGCATTCCTGTTAACAGAAAGGATGGAGCCTTCTTGTCTTAGGGCTTCTATTGCTCCAATGAAACACAATGACTAAAAAGCAAGTTGGGAAGGAAAGGGTTATTCAGCTTACACTTCCACAGCACTGTTTATCACTGAAGGAAGTCAGGATAGGAACTCAAGCAGGGTAGGATCCTGGAGGCAGGAGCCAAAGAGGCCATGGAGGAGTGCTGCATACTGACTTCCTTCCCCTGGCTTGCTTAGCCTACTTTCTTATAGAACTCAGGACCACCAGCCCAGGGATGGTACCACCCACAATGGCCCAGGGCCCTTCTCCATCAATCACTAATTAAGAAAATGCTTTAACAGCCAGATCATATGGACACATCTTCTCAACTGAGGTTCCCTACTTTCAGAAAACTCTAGTTTGTGTGAAGCTGACATAAGACTAGCCAGCACACTTCATTTTTCCTGTTTCACGAGATAAATGGAGAATCATTTTAAAGAATCTTAATTCGATTATAAGAAAGGACATATGATAGGCAGGATTTTAGTTGGGCGGGTAGGGGAGGAAGGGAGGGAGAACGGAATTGGGATTGTCATGTAATTCAATCTTGTTTGTAATTCAAATATATAAAAAATAAAAAAATTAAAAACAAAATAGAAAAGGATTCTTAATTCATAATTGACCAGAAACAAGTCAAAAATTAGGTTTGAGGCTAGATGAAGCTGAGACAGGAAGATCAAAAATCTGAGATCATCCTGGGCAAGACAGTGAGTTAGAAGCCTATCAAGGCTGCATAGTTAATATTCTGTCTTTAAAATAAAATAAAGTAGGTGTATCTAGTTGAAACCTGATAACCAGTTATCTTTAATTGACTAATCTGTAAAATAAAGTAATAAAAGCCTATAACAGAACCAATAGGAAAATAAGAGGGGGTCCCTGGGAATTGGTTTGGCACATACAGGAGCTTACAAAAAGGCTCATTTAGTACAAAGCGCTTCCAGACCAAATTGTCTAGATTGGTTGGTTTTTGTTTTTATTCATTTAAAAAGGCATATTATTGGGAATGCTTTTATTCAACAGTCTATGCTGGTTTCTACTACAATCACAACCTAGTGTGTGGTTGCAGCCAATGCTTTGTTAATAGCTCCTGGTCTCCTATTTTAATGAGATTTACACCAATATAAATAAAATCACTGTTTCAGGCTATAAGCCCCAACAGGTAAGAATAATGATTAACTACTACAACTACAGCACAAGCATTTTGGGCTTTATTTTCAGAACTACTTAGAAGAGAATTTTGAAAAACAAGGTGCTGGGGCCCAACTTGTATCAGTCCCATGCTACAAAGGCTATCTATTCTGGATTGAGGTCTTTGGGGCTGTGATTGAAGCCAGCCAAATGGCCCGGGGTCCATCCCTGAGTCAGGGAGTGCTGGACCAGGAAACTCCCATCTACCCATCGGCAATAAAGACAAGACATAGACATCTTGTTATTTCAGGAGGGCTCTCCATCCATGTTGGAGTCTGGAGTCCACAGTTTATTCAAGCATCCTCTTAAATAGTTTTCCAACAGTGGGGATGACCTCAGAAGACATCTACTGTCATGTATAAAGCTGATATCAAATAATTCTTTTAATCTTAGAGATACACCTAAACAGTCCCTAGGCTAAAACAAGCCCTCAGAACAGGTGCTGGTGCACCCAGGGTCTAACTAGGCCTGTTGTTATGCAAACTAGGAGACATTCTCCACTGAGGCCAAGCCATCCTGCAGTAATTAGCCGGTATCTGGAAGACAATGGGAGATTCAGGCTCCTGGAAATAGAGCTGAGGTTTGGACCCCAAACTTTATAATCGATATTTTTTGGGCCTGGACAACAAGGTAATGCAGGATCCAAGTTGAAGTTGTCTAATTTTCTAAAGATCACCAAAAACTCTCAAACAATGCATAAAGCTTACAAAATACACAGAGTGATGTGCAGACTTGACACTGCATTGTTTGTATATTTAACCCCTAAACATGGATTATGCATTAAGACAATAAAACATATTGGGCTTGCCTTGCAAACATGAGATCCTAAATTCAATCCCCAGGAACCAACACTTTAAAAACAAAACAAAAAGCCAGATGCTTGCAATCCCAGTGCTGGGAGGGGTCAGTGGCCAGTCACTAGCATACCTGACAACTTGAAAATATCCAGTCAATGGTCAATGAGAGTTTGTGTCTCAAAAGGACCAAAAAAAAAAAAAAAAAAGATAGATGATGCTTTAGGAATACACCTAAGTTTGTCTTCTGACTTCTACACATAGACACATACACATAATCACACACATACACATGCTCTCTCTCTCTCTCCCTCTCTCCCCCCCCACACACACACCACAATAACAACATACTGAATAAATGCTGATGATGCAAAGATACAGCCCCAATGATTGGCCCTTAAAGTAAAATTATAGATTTTTTTAAAATTTCATCATACAAAATATGAAAACCTACTACTGTAGAAGCTTCTCGAAATGTAAACATATATACAAGAAATCTAAATGGAGCCACCAAATAACAGGGGAGACAAGGCCCCAGCTAGACATCTTTCACCACCAAATAAAACCTCCAATAACAGGAATGGGTTAGATCTAACCAAGTTGTTGGCCAAAAAGGGCATCATGGAAACTCCCAAACAATTCAGGCTATTGGTTGGTCTTCACAAATTGATAGTGGTCTTACTGTCGAAGACAACACCTACATACCTCATTGAACACAGAGGAGTTGAGCTAGCGCCTAACTAGGGCCTTCACCACTCCTGACAAGTGTTCATGGTACTGGAAGATACTCTGCATACTACCAAGGGAGAACCAACCCAGCTACAAACTTTGGGACCTACAATGGTGACCTGCCTGCATAGTCTGCTAGTGCAACAGTGGCACAAATGTTATGAGAGTGACTAACCACTATGTAATTAGATTCCAGCTCCATTCCACAAGATAGAACCCATGCCTGACACTGCTCAGATGGACAAGACCCTGAGACTAGACAGGTCACAAGAGTAGAAGAAAACAATATACTATTGTTCTGCTAACGAAACACTGCAATGATCGACTCCTAACTACATTCTGTTATACTCATAGATCAGCCTTGCTCAGCCATCATCAGGAAGGCTTCCTGCTCAGTAGATGGGAATTAACACACAGCAACCCACAATTGGACAATGTACAAAGAACAAGAGACTTTGGAACAGTTGGTCCTAAACAGGATGTCTTCATCAAATCCTCCCTCAGGGATCAGGGAGCTTTGCAGAACAGGAACAGGAAGCAGAGGTGATGGATCATACCAAGAAAACTGTCTTTCAGACATAACAGGATTGACACATGTATGAACTCCACAGCATCACTGTAACAGCACAGGTTCAAGTCAGACAGGGACCCAGTGTTGAGAGGAGGAAGTGGACATGGGCTCCCATCCCTAACCAAGAAGCTATCTCCCACTGACATCCACTTGCAAAAGAAAGCTTGGATTTCTCCAACAAGTTTCACAGTGTATACTCACCACACTTAAGAGTAGGCCCGAAGCCTAGCAGTGGATGTTCAACACAAAATGAACTCAAAAGTGGTTTTGTAGACTTTTTGCCTTATATTACTGTTTGGTCCTTTTTCTTTCTTTCTTTTCCTTCCTTCCTTCTTTCCTTTCTGGTCTTTTGTTTGTATATTGTGGTTTCCAATTTTATGTCTATAGGTTTTTCATGTGTCTGTGTCTGTGTCTGTGTGTGCATCTATGTGTTTCATGTGCTTTTTCTTTGCTTCTTATTTTCTTGTTACGATAAACCTTTCCGCCAAAAGCCACCGAGCCCCACCACCACATGTGTGCTCTACGCCAGCTGCCCGCCCAAGTTAGGGCCCAAATTAATGCACAGAGAGGTTCAAATGTTGCTTGGCCAATGACTAGGATTTCTCATCTGTTAGCTCAGTCTTAATTATCACAAATCTATATATGTTATAAGACTTATAGAGGATGCCTTCTGCTGGCACTCTCTCTTGCCAGTGTATCACATTGTGCCGCTGGAGGAAGAGCAGAGGGGAAAAAGGACACTTCCTGTTTCTCCTTTCTTAAATATAAGTCTCCTTGCTATGTTACTTCCTGCTTGGAACACCACTTCTCTACTACATTTCCCAGAATCCTCTTTGACTCCTAGTATTGCCTAACGCTGCCATTGGCCAAACAGTATTTTATTCAACAATGAATAAGATAAACATACACAGAAGTACATTCCCTATCATTTTCTAGTTTTGTTCACTTTGTTGCCTGTTGGTTTTCTAAAGACAGAGAAAAAAGGGTGTGGATTTGGGTGGGTGAGAAGGTAGGGAGGACCTTGGAGGATTTGGGGAAGGGGAAACCATGATCAAGATATATTGTGTGAAAAAATAATTTTCAATAAAACATTAAACATTTTTGCAAAATTAGTCTTTACATTGTGTTTTATTATCCCAACTAATTTTTATAATCAGTTTATTTTTAGTATACTCTCTTTACAAATATTGAGAGACATTAGAAAATGTAAGTGGTCATTAAAAATAATCACCAATAAGTATGAATGTACAACAAAGAAAATATTATAGAGTTAAGTAGATAAGGTTTGTGGCATGGTAAACTTAGTCTTCATGTAAGCAACAGAATTGGTGGCCTAATGCAGTCTGCAACATACAATAAGCATTTACTAAGATTTTAATATGAACATTTCACCTATTTCTAAATTTCTTAACTTATATGTTTTTAAAAACAATGGTCCAACTCAGCTGAAAAGTAAACAAATCAAATACCAAAATTACCCTGTGTTTTACAAGGCTTTCATCAACAGGAAGGGCTCTTTGGCAACAATGTGAGCAAGCGAGCTCCTGCTCGCTTTCTGTTGCTGTGATAATACAATGACCAAGCCTCCATTGAAGGACATAAGGACAGGAACTAAAGCAGGAGCAGAGGGAGGAACCATAGAGGAACACCACTTGCTAATGGGCTTGCTCTCCACAGCTGGTGTCTTATACAGGCTTCCTGTTTTATACAGTCCAGGACCACCACCTAGGAGCTGCAACACTCACCGTGGGCTGGGCCCTCCCATATAAATCACTAATCAACTGAGATCCCCCTCCATGGTGACTCTAGTTTGCACCAGACTGACAAAAACTAGCCAGCATAGACAGCAAGGGGCACTCATTCAAACTATGCCAGCAACTGCTAAATCTCACAGCACAGCTGTGTAGAAGAGAGAGCTAATTCTTCAAAGCAGAGTCCAACAAACCTTTACAATCTTACTCTGCCAGAAACAGTTTGAAAATAAGACAAGGGTACACTGGCACACCATAGAGAAGTCCACCACTGAGCATAGGAATTAACACTTTACTATGCTTCAGAACTATCAATACCAGTGCCCACTGGTTTAGCCAGTTAAACTACTGTAACACCTGACCTTGACTACAAGGACCTTATCAAGACTGTATGATTATTAATTTGAGAAAAAAAATGAGGTCAGAACAGGAAAATTAGTGCCAATATTCCAAATAAACAATTACTGAGTATAATGGAAGATGGAGTAATCATTATTGGAAAAAAAAATCAAGTAACTTAGAATAGCCATTCTTCAATTCTCACATAAAAAATAAATAATTTTTTAAACTCTAAAAACTTGCCAGGAATCCCCAGATCAGCTTTTTGCCCCAGTGCCACACCCTTTATACGATCAGCAACTGTTACTTCTGTGACAACTCATAGGATGGAAAGGTGATGGGAGCCAGTGTAAAGAACAGGTTATTTCTTTAATCTGAGTAAGGATTCCTCCTTGTTGAGCTGAGTTCAACTTCTTAGACAAAATACACAGAAAACAGGAAGCTAAAAGATTATCAATCCAATGACTACTAATGTGTGTCTAAAAGGTAGAATATGTCAATGAGTAAAATGGAACCAGTTCAACTTTTTTTTTCTTTTAATTTTTGAGACATGGTTTCTCTGGGTAGCTTTGATTGTCCTGGAACTCACTCTGTAGACCAGACTGGTCTCGAACTCACAGAGATTCACCTGCCCACCTCTGCCTCCCAAGTGCTGGAAAGGCATGTGCCACCACTACCTGACAGGACTAGTGCAACTTTTAAAAGATGATAAATAAGCAGGGTTTCTCTTTCATAACTTTAAATATCTTAAATCTTTATCCTAACTGAAAGTTTTAAGAGAAAACTGATTGGGGCCTGGAAAGATGGCTTGTAGTTAAGAACACTGACTGCTCTTGCAGAGGACAGGGCTCTAGCTCCCAGCATCCACATGTAACTTCCAAGTCCAGCTCCGGGGAATACTATTTATGCTCCCTCTGGCTGCTAAGGGCTCCCACTTACACATGGTGCACATCTGTGCAGCCAAGTACACATGCATACATATTAATAAATATCATTAAAAATGTTTAAACTAGAGCAACCACTTGTGAAATTCAATGTGGAGGCACCTCAAAAAGCCAGAAATAGGTCTATCACAAGATCCAGTCATACCACTGTGAGGCATATATACAAAGACTCAGCATTGCACAGAGGCATCTGCTCTTCCATGGTCATTGCTGCTGTCTTCAAAACAGCCAAGAAAAGGAAACAGTCCATGTGCCCATCGATGAAAATGTGATAGATTTATACAACTGCATATTGTTCAGTTGTTAAAAAAATAAAAGTATATGTGTAGGTCAATGTTCAGAACTGGACAAAGTCTTCCGAGTAATGTAACCCAGATCCACAAAAACATCATGCAACTAGTAAAGGGCCAACAGGGAAAGGAAGTCTTTCAAGGGAGGGAAAATAGAATATTATAAAGGGGAGAGGGGGAATGGAACAGGAAGGATTAAATAGAGTGAGACAGGAGGGCAGGATAGAGGATTCCTATGGGGAGAGTTAACTAAGGCCTTTTGAAAAGTCATATACCAGGGCACACCCAGTAGTAGTCAGCCCATAACTAGACTCAGTGGTGCTCAGAATGAATGAGTGAGGAGAGTAGGGAAAGAGGGAGAGGGAAGAAAGGATGAATGAACATGAAGGGAGGTGGGGAGGATCTAGAAGAGTTGGGGGAGGGGATGAGTATGATCTAAATTCTCGAATTTGATCAAAGTCAAAGTTCCCAAAGAATTAATTAAAAAATTTAAAATGCTTTTTAAAAGATTACACTGGCCAAAGGTTTTTAAATTTACAAAAAAAATTATGGATAATTCCAATAAAAGAATTATAATTATACATACACTTACAAATTATATAATATACATATAGATATAGATTGCATGGAGACCATCTCTTATCCATGAAATTGAAGTACCTACTAACTTTTGGAGTTGTAAGAATTATAGACCTAATTATACATGGTACATTATAGTTAAATGAGTAACTCTATTATGGTAAATATTCTGGACATGCTAATTAGTGGATAAGCTTGACCACATTATGAAAGTAGTTCAACCAGAACTGAAGAAGTCCAAAATATAACAGCTCAAGTTGTGAAAGCCTTCAGATTTCTAATGTAGAACAGATGAGAAACAGCATGGTGGTAAATATAAAAGGCCTGGTTAATTCCACTTCACTTGTTGCTACAATGACACGGGCAGTATATTCCATGCATAATGAAAAAAAGAAAATTAAGACCTACATCTTGGCCTAATACAGACCTTGGGATGTCTAAGTACAGGGTTCCAGAGTTCATGCACACTATGGCTTCCCCACCCCTCATAGTCAACCTGCCCAGCCCAGTACATACACTAGACAAAAAAAGAAAAAGAAATACATTCAGAGAAAATATTTCCCGGAAAAAAAAATACAGGAAGAAGGTTCTACATAAAAACCAGTAACATAAAAAGCCAATTTTATTGTAAGGTCTTTGTACTTTGTGTCTCAAATTAAGTTAAGCCTATTGGACTAGACTATTTCCTAAGGCCTTTTACCTCCGTAACAACAAAACAAGCCCATCAGCTGGGTGTGGTGGCCTATGCCTGTGATCCCAGCCCTAGGGAGGCTGTAGTAGGAAAATAATGATTTCAAGACCAACCTGGGCTACATAGCCAGTGTAAAGTTAGTCTCATTCCATCAACCTAGTTGACCTCAGAAACATTTTAGGAAAACAATTTACACAGCAGTTAATGAAAACTTTGGAAAAATACATAGTTCACAGAATATTAAATTTTGAATTTAACTATCACTAATTGGGATAATTAGAAACAAAGTTATATGAAACTAATAAGGCATACTAAAAGATACCAATATCATTAATTTTTTTAACTGTGACATCATTTTCTTTTTTTTGGGTTTTTTTTATTTGAATTAGAAACAAGATTGTTTTACATGGCAATTCCAGTTCCGTCTCCCCTACCACCCCCCCCCAACTAAAACCCTACCTATCACATATCCTTTCTTCTATTCTTCCCCTGACTCAACCTTTCTGCTCCCTCATGACCTCTGCATCCTTCCTCTTCTTCCCTTCTCTTTCTCCTAGCTCCTTCCGGCCTCTTCCCAAGCTCTCAATTTGCTCAGGGGATCTTGACTCTTTCCCCTTCTCCAGGGGACCATATATGTCTAAGGGTCCTCCTTGTTTACTAGCTTGTCTGGCAGTGTGGATTGTAGGCTGGTAATCCTTTAATCTATGTCTAAAATCCACATATGAGTGAGTACATATCATGTTTGTCTTTTTGTGATTGGGTTACCTTGCTCAGAATGGTTATATTCCAATATCATTAAATTTTAATAATAAAAAATTTACATTTAGAAGAGGAACAAAGCTATGGACACATTCTTCCTACTACTCAGTCCCATTTATGTATGAGCTTAGATGCACGGCAAGAGAAGCTACATGGATGTTATCAAATGGGCATCTAAAAAGGAAAATATATAAAACCCATTGAGATACGCTTTGTAGAGATACAGGATGCTACTGTTTTGAAATTAAGCTTGTCAGTTTACCCTTTCATCCACACATCTGAGAATGAGTTCTCTGCTAGTATTCCATCCCAGAAGCCAGTGTCCCAGTGTCAGGCAACCCTAATGCCAACTCAAACTGGGTCATAACGGCTTTCTGTCATTTTATTATATGGGGATAAAAAACAGAATTTATTTTTGCAACTTTTCCACTATGTCCCAATTGAACATAATATCTTCATAGCCTTTAGCCAGCTAAGATCTGTGACCTATTCCAAGTTGCCATTAAAGTCTTATATTGAACCACTGGGCAGTAAAAGAACTTTGAATTCTCACACTGTGGCTGAACCTTAATGCACCTAAGCTCCAATAACTGGGAATAAGAGCAGACCCTGCCTACACTCCCCGCTATTTACTGAAAAAGAAAAGCTGGCCATTTTAATGAGGGATTTTTCCCCCTTTCCTTTCTCTTCATTCCTTTTTTATACATATTCAGTATACTTTATGTGAGGGCAACTTTGTTAAAGTGGTTCAATATTTAATTAAGGATTAAATGGTAAAACTACTAAATTGTAAAACTGTCAGTGTTGACATATCTTCTAATTAATTAAATAACTTAGCAGAAATGTAAAAATTAGATTTAAAGTGAGATTTTGGAATGCAGGTTATTCTGAAGATGCTAAGTGGTAAACAAACCATCATGGCAGAACATGCATGTAGCACCAGCAACCAAGGGAAGCCTCAAGCACCCTGAGCCATAATCTTAAGAGCCATCATACAGGAAATTTAGCAGTTATATGATGGCTCTGGAAGACCAGTGAACACAGTATGCTATCAGGGAAAGCCCAGGGGGAAATACAATGGTCCCTTCTAGAGAGAAAAGTCAAAACTGTTTTAAGTGCAACTGTTCAAACTCAATTTCTCTTTCAGTTAGTGGTTAAACTTCAAGTCACTGAGTTTGTTTTTCTACTAACAGATAATACTGGATTGGTATTCCTTGTGATTTATCTTAAAAGGAAAAGCCAAACAGAAGCCAAGTTTTCTACTTGATTTTAAACATTTTCTTTGTAATTCAAGATGCAGAATTTGATGCCAAGTAATGTGTGTCCTTGTTACATTTTCTTGTATAATAAATACACCAAACAAAACTGGACAATTTAATGTCTAAAGTGAATAAATGCTGAGTATCTAAACTAAGCTTCCCAGTTGCTTTAGTTCTCTGGGCATGAAAATAAAGAAGTAGAGGCTGGAGAAACTGGGCAGAAGCAGCAAGGGAATGTACAAACCAGGCAAAGAGCCAGGCCAAACAAGACACAGGAAGACAGAAGCGCATGGTTGTTCACTAAAGCACTGGCACTAGTGGCACCCAGGTAATCAAGCAGGCAATTTGGCATGAATATATATTTATTGCATATCTACAGTGGGTCATGAAAGCAGCCTCTTTTCTTGCTGCATCGCCAACATCAGTTACACCACTTGATCAGCAGGTGTGGTGGTATTTTGTTATACTCTAACAAATAACAAGTGCCTGAAAATCAGAGGGCATAGCTAGCCACTAGTTAACCGTACAGGTCTGCAGTTCTGTACAGACAGACAGGAAGTGAGATGGCAGGGTGGAGAGAGGAATATAGGTGGGATTGTTGTAATTTTAAAAAACCACAAAGAGAAGTCATGCCAACATCAGTTACACCACTTGATCAGCAGTTGTGGTGGTATTTTGTTATACTCTAACAAATAACAAGTGCCTGAAAATCAGAGGGCATAGCTAGCCACTAGCTAACCGTACAGGTCTGCAGTTCTGTACAGACAGACAGGAAGTGACATGGCAGGGTGGAGAGAGGAATATAGGTGGGATTGTTGTAATTTTAAAACACCACAAAGAGAAGTCATGCCATATAACAGGACTCACTTAGGAGGTTTATTTGAAGAGGAGAAAGAAGGAGCAGAAATATCTCCCATGCCCTTAAAAGGCAATCTTACTAAAAGCAATCTACAGATTCAATGCAATACCCATCAAAAATCACAGCACAATTCTTCACAGATCTTGAAAGAACAATACTCAACTTCATATGGAAAAAAAAAACCAGGATAGCCAAAACAATCCTGTACAATAAAGGAACTTCCAGAGGCATCACCAGCCCTGACTTCAAGCTCTACTATAGGGCTATAGTAATGAAAACAGCTTGGTATTGGCACAAAAACAGATAGGTTGACCAATGGAATCGAATAGAAGACCCTGATATTAATCCACTTTACATTTCTTTAGAGAATTTCTTTTCTGAATCTGGTAAAAAGGAAAACTATAACTATATAAAGTTTTAACTCCAGGGATGAGACAGGAACTCGATCTCTTTTCAGTCTAAGGATTTCATAGAGGTAAGAGCTCTAGTGGCTGCTGCTCTGCTTCTCTGATCTTTCAGCTTTCACCCCTATATCTGACTCCAGGCTTTTATTTTTAAGACCTATTAGAACTTGAGATACAAGCAGGTGCATGCGCACACACAGTCTTATACAGCATTTCTTATTCACATCTGAAATTGCTAGACTAAGTATACTCAGAATCTTTAATGAGCTATATATTAGGGGTTTTGACATAAACACAAATATGTCACATTTTCAAATGTATATGGCTATAGAGATATATATGTCTGTGTGTGTATCTATGTATTCTGCAGCATATATCTTGGAAAACTCAAACTATTCAAAACAAATTACAAAAATACATATCTGCCTATGTGTGTACATACACATACACGAAAATGAAGTATTAATTAATTAATTAATTAGTTCACTCAGCTATTTACCTATCCATTATACTAGCTAGCCATCAGTACAAGTGTGTATATGTATGTGCATGTGAGAGAGAGAGAGATGAGTATGTCATGCATATGTACAACCTTGTGTTTGGTTCCATGGGAAATACAGAAATCTGGGAAATATATTTTATGCTGTTTGTCATTCAGCAATTTATATTAATCTAGTAAGATGTGGGCTTTTAAAAGTCACCTAATGAATTAATAATCTTAAAAATCATAAAATGATTAAAAAACAAAAAAATATAATGAATCCCTCCTAGGAAAATAACTCACAAGAAAAAGAAACACTAAAAGTACTTTACTATTTAAAGCAATGGCTTTATATATATTTTATGTATATCTTAAGATATTCTAGAAGATAACTGACACAAAATAACTGATCTTTTCAAGTGTGAAAAACATAAAGTATAGTTAAAATACATAGTTTCATATTTTAAAAACATAAACCTAAGCTGGGCGTTGGTGACGCATGCTTTTAATCCCAG
The DNA here is from genome assembly GCF_003668045.3 of Cricetulus griseus. Lineage (NCBI taxonomy): Eukaryota > Metazoa > Chordata > Mammalia > Rodentia > Cricetidae > Cricetulus > Cricetulus griseus. Next base: position 310,328,001 of record NC_048595.1, on the reverse strand, counting down.
CACTCGCGAGGCAGAGGCAGGCGGATCTCTGTGAGTTCGAGGCCAGCCTGGTCTCCAGAGCCAGTGCCAGGACAGGCTCCAAAGCAATAGAGAGAAACCCTGTCTCAAAAAACAAACAAACAAACAAAAAACCATAAACCTAATTACCAGTTAACTATGCAAAAACTATTTTAAACCTCTACCCCATACATATTTGTCCCAAGTTTATTTTAAAGTTGCCCTTGTTTATTTCTGACTTTTCTTTGCAAACTCTAAGATTACTTGACTATAAATATGTGTCAAGTAAAACTTACATGTAGTAGAACATTTTTTTTTCTTTTTTGGTTTTTCGAGACAGGGCATCTCTGTGGCTTTTGAGACTGTCCTGGAACTAGCTCTTGTAGACCAGGCTGGTCTTGAACTCACAGAGATCCGCCTGCCTCTGCCTCCCGAGTGCTGGGATTAAAGGTGAGCGCCACCAACACCCAGCCAGTAGTAGAACATTTTTATGTGAACATTTCTATGTCAAGAACTGACAACCTTGATGACTATATCAGAAACAAACTTACTTTTTATACACAATCGTTCCTGAACAACCCGGATTTCTCCTGTCCTTTTTCCTCCCCATGCATACTAGCACAGCTTCTCAGAATTAGTTGAGCAATTTTCCAAATGATTTAACCTTACAGATACTTATTTCCATACCATTCATAGAATGCATTGTGTTGTATCTGCTGTTACCTTATAACTATTCTCATAGACCCACTCTTCATCTTTTTTAAAGATCTCTAAGCATGAAGAATTTTGCTACCTTTTTTAATCCTTAACTACCTAGAAATAGATATTATTCCACAGAATGCTTAGGTTCCACTGCTGAACTGTCCTCTACCCCCACCAACATGGTGAACACAATTCACAAAGCCTGGAAAGTTGAAGTTATTTGTTCAAAGTTACTCAATGAGCCAGGACCTAGATGAGCACAAGATTCCTAGTGTCTGAATGCAATCTGTGTTATTTATCTTGTGTTAAAAGGAAAGCATTATGCCAAAATTCATGTGTTCAATTTTGACCTCAAATTAGTACAAAAACCAAACTATATGTAGCCAAGAATTCTGCATGATCTCAAAGTTAAAATTATCTTCAAGGCCAGTCATTGCCACACCCTAGCATTATATATAACATACGTATACCGTGACTTAACCAGCCGGGCAGCAGGAAGGGGTACTAGTTTCTAAGTACCAGCAGTGAGGTCCTTGCATGCTCCCTCGCTGCTTAAGAAGAGTCCTCACATTTGTTTGAACTTAACAAACAGCTGCTCTGTAGTCAGGAGAACCAGGCTTTCCTTCAGAAACCCTGCCATCCTCCGATGAAGTCCTCCAGAGAAGCAGCCATTTACAATGCTCAGGAGAACTGCTGGAGCATGAGGTGACACTTGGACTAACTTTAAAGAAAGGAGCCAAGTTCATAGTTAATTTTACAAATTATACTGTTATATTGTATAATACATTGTATATTATACAAGATCAGAAATTGGAATATTTCCACAAGTAATCATTGGATAACTCTTTGACCCTAAGGCCTAGAACATAAATGTTCCTGTTTTGTTTTGTTTCTTTTTTAAGACAGAAAGAAGGGAAAAAGAGAAAGAGGATGAGAGGGAGGGAGAGGAGGAACGGAAGGGAAGGGAGAAAATTTCTTCCACTATAATAAAACCAGTTTTCTCTAAAAGGTAACAGATGAGTAAGGATCAAGAGAGGAGTTTCAACTAGGTTCTTGGAAAGAAAACCCCCATTCTCTGTGAGTCTTCCTTTACTTGAAGATGAATGCTACTGGTTACTCTGCATTCTCCCCAATATAAAACAAAACAAACAAACAAACAAAAAAACATGATTCATTAGAGTCCTAGGACCCAACATTTCAGAAATTTAAACTGAATATGTTTGGATTAGGATTTTGTCTAGAACAGGATGGGTAAGGATTTTAGTTAAAACCAGGCCATACTTGAATCTCATTGGTGCCTGTCTTGTTTGGGTTACTATTGCTGTGATGAAACACCATGACCAAAGTAACTTGGGAAGGATATGGTTTATTTTACTTACAGTTTCATATAAAAGTTCTTCATCAAAAGCAGTGAAGGCAGGAACTCAAGCAGGACAGGAACCTGGAGGCTGAGGCTATGGAGGGGTGCTGCTTGCTGGCTTGCTCCTTGTGGCTTGTTCGGTCTGCTTTCTTATAGAACCCAGGACCGCCAGCCCAGGGATGGCACCACCCACAATGGGCCTAATTAAGAAAATGTCCTACAGGCTTGCCTATAGTCCTATCTTATGTAGGGTGGCATTTTCTTAATTGAGGCTCCCTCCTCTCAGATAGTTCTAGCTTGTGTCAAGTTGACATAAAACTAGCCAGTACCACACATAATGAAGTGTGACTGGTACTGTTTTAAAAGGATAGAAACTGAACACAGACATTTTAAAATGGAAGACGATAACAGTCAGTCGGAGAAGGTGGTCATGCAGCAGGCACAGTGAAAAGCCTGGAAAAAAACCCTTCCCTCACAGCCCTCAAAGGAATCATCCCAACTACATCTTCATTTCACACTTTCAGCTTTCAGGATTCTGAGACAATACAGTATTATGTTATTTAAGCTAGCTCTTTGTGGAACTCTGTTACAGCCACCATAACAAACTTATACAATAATTCAGCTACTGAGCACTAAAAAGGTGACCATTAAGTACATACATAACACTTAACTTTCAAAAGTCACGATCTGAGGTTAAATCTTCCAAGCTTTGGAACAAACTTCCCTGGGATTTCTTTCCTGAGCGCCCTTTACCTCACTGTAAAGAACATCAAAAATATGAAGGGCTCTGGGAAAGCACAAGGGATCAAGCAACCATATGGGGTCTGGAAATCGAACCCAGGTCATCTGAAAGAGCAACATGTGCTCTTCAACTAACCACAGAGCCATCTCTCCAAACAAGTTGTTTCATTTATTTTTGATTGATTGACTGTACTATGAATTTGCCTACAATGTTTACATGACATTATGTGCATTCCTGGTGCCCAGAGAAGCCAGAGGAGGGCATTGGACCCCCTGGAATTATGGATGATTGTGAGCCACAATGAGGGTGCTGGGAGCTGAACTTGGGTCTTTAGAAAGAGTAACTGAGTTACCTCTCTAACCTCATCTGTTGTTTTACATTTTTAATAATTTATTTGTATTTTATTGGTGTTTTGCCTGCATGTGTGTCTGTGTGAGGGTGTTGTATCCCCAGGAATAGGAGTTACAGACAGTTGTGAGCTGCCATGTGAGTGCTGAGAATTGAATCTGAGTCCTCTGGAAGAGCAGCCAAGCTGTTAACCTTTGAACCATCTCTCCAGCCTGCTTTTTTTTCTTTCTTTCCTTCCTTCCTTCATTCTTTCTTTCTTCCTTCCTTCCTTTCCTTCTTCATTTATTTATTTATTTATTTATTTTTAACTTGTATTTTATCACCTCTTTGTACTGACAGGGAGAATTACAGTTAAAGCCTCATAGTTATTTTGTTTTATCGCAAAACAAAATAAAGAAAGTAATGCTTCAATTCTTTCTGAAAATCTTTTCCCAAATGTATGTTCTCTTGTGTGGTTTGTATGCATGAGCAGATGGCGTATATCACTGAAAGCTGTCTGGTGGCTAAAGAGTTTCTAAGGTCCTTGAAATCAGCTGGATGTCAGTAATACAGGCATGGCACTGTACCTAAATACAGAAGAAACAGAGCGATGGGTTGACATTTTATTCTTCATTATATGATAGGAAAGGAAATAAAGCTAAAAGTCAATTTAAAAACTATAGTAGAGAAATAACTGGTTGTATTATATAATATGTGTACTCACATAAAGGTGTGTGCATGAGTCTGGTGGAGTCTGGACTGACTCCAAACTAAAGATTCTCTGTGAATAGCTTGCTTTCAGAGTGCAAAGGTATGAAATGGTGACATGATTCCAGGAGTCTTTATCATCTTTGTTTACTTATTTTGTAAGAACCTGAGAGCTATGTTTGCAAAGGCTAGAACACAGAGCAGATAATTTCTCATAACTTAGTTACATTGTTAGAATCTAGGAATTTCAAAGACAGAAGAAGTAATGGCCAAAATTTTCTGGAGTTAAAATTTTACTGATAAAAAAGAAAAACCAAATAGATTAAAACAGAAGGCAATGTATAACCAGCTACAGCTAGACAGCCAAATCTCCCCATTTCTCACATTTCTGTTCCCTGTTTTATCTCTTCCGTCTTTCCACTTTATTTTCTACAACATATTGAGTAATTGCCTTTTAAATATATAGTTCTCTCCATTTTATCAATCAATAAATATAATTCTTAGTAATATATGAATAATCATCTAATCACAATTCATAGCATATACACCATCCTTACCCTAGCTCGTATCTTGAAGAAAACAGAAATATGCAGAAGTGTGACCAATAATAAAGTACAGAAATCTATAAAACTATACACCCATAGCTAATGGAATCTCTAAAAGTGCAAAGGATTCAATTCGAAAATACAGGGGAAAGAATTGAGACTTCTAAATAATGTATGTTCTCTAAAAATTTAACACATTTCTCCATATTTTCAATTTTAAAGCATATCCACTTTGGGATTAGAATTTCTTCCAAAACTTAACTTTAAAAAATAATTTTTAAAAATCCAGTGGAAGGAAATTTATACAGGCCATCAATCAGAGCCAGATGTTCAACACTTAAGAGAATTCGTCTTTCACAAGCAATTTAGGAGTCACTTTGTCTAGGATGTAGTCCCTTCAATTCAGTATTTTAATTCAAAAAAATTAAAGATTTATCAGCAGAAGGAAAATGAGCATGCACAAATTCTTACCAATACTTTCAGGTTATGCTTTTAATTTTGCACTGACAATTCTAATTCCAAGTAGAGATGGTTCTCACAGTGTCTTCAAATTCAGAAAACTCACTGCTCATTAAAAGAGAAAAAACTCAAGAGCATGAGCTCTATTAAAAGAATTCAAACTGAGAACACTGTTGATAAAACTCTACTTGGTGCAATGGCCATGAATAGAAAGGTTATATGGTAGAATAGTAACTAGTGACAATTATAATAGAATGTAAAGGATGAAATTTAGTAAAGGGATAGCCTGGGAGGGAAGTAGAGCTTCTCCACAAAGGCGGCAATTCCTAATGCTCAACACTATTTGAACATGCCTATGCAACTTACATCTGTTTTATCTTCCAGATGAAGCCAATCATGGAATTCCATGATAAAGACTAACACCTCCATCATTACCTTGATTATGAGTGGACAGAGAATTCCATGATAACGACGAACACTTCTATCATTACTCGAGTACGAGTGGACAGTATATGATGAATGATTTAAATGACATGATAAAGATCTAAATAGTTACAAAATTTAGTCACATTTTTCTATGGAATTGCAGTGTCAACACTTCTACATCATATTTTAGAAGCCAAAGTTATATGAAGAGCTGGTAAGGATATAACTAGAAGACATGAACTGTAGAACACTTTTAGTCTTATTGAGGGGCACAGACTTAAAACAGGTACCAGATGTAACTGGGTCCTAATGGCTCCCTTGGGGGAAGGAGGTGAGAAGGTGTGGTATCAAAAGCACAGACACCAGGAGTCAGGTGAAAGGAAAAACAGCAGACTTGTTTATTTAGCAATTGGGGGGGGCGCTTATATATCATCCCAGCACCCAGGCATTCCAATAACATCATGTGGTTGCCCCTGGCTAGGCACCATCAGGACCTCTGAGTGCCAGGCAGACTCCAGGTTGGCTCATCTCTTGGCCTTGTAGGCTTCCTACAGACATCCACAGAAACAAAGCACCAACCCATACAAGATGAATTCAAGTATAAGACATCCTCAGGGGAACTCTTCTGAGAGTGATCTGGAATCTATAAGTGAAAGGAGTCTGTTTCAACACAGGAAACAATTTTTAAGGGCTTGATGGAAAAGAAAATTACATTCATCATTCAAAATAGTAAGATTTTTTCTTAAAAAAATCTGCAAAAATGTTTTTTAAGTCTGCTTAGTAGATTTATTAAAAATAAGCATGCAATTACTATAACAGCACAATAATTCTTATTTATTGAACAAGACAAGTAAGTGTACATATTCAAGATATATCACTATACATGTATATTAATGAGTGTAAGTATATTCAATCTGTTCAAATTTAATAACAATAAAAATGACAAATCTAATCTTTTCAGGCATAAACTGCAGTTGTTAAAAAGGAAACAAAGTGGAGCAAGGTACATTCTATAAAGCTGGTTATTTATTTATATCTTAATGCAGGATGTGAATTAACAAGGTACCTACCTTTGAGTTTCTCCTCAGAACTAACTCAACAGGGTGTTGTGTTTTCAAAGACTAAACAGCGAATTATTATGGTCTGGATTAAATACCTATTACAAATATACCATGAATAATTCCCCTTCAGGATAACTAGTATTTCACCATTTTGCTAGAGTGCTACCATATGCTCAACAGTATCAAGAAAAAGCAGGGGGAAAGCTCTAGAAACCTTGAGTCGGTGACAGTCAGTTGCAGAGGATCACAGAAATGTACACACTGACAAACAGACAAGAAAGTGTGCCTTTTAGTATATGCCAGAATAGTCTGAGGTAACAGCTTCTCCTTACTATCAATCAACAAAAGTTACATTTTAAGTTTATAGATTATATGATAATAATGCCAAAAGAAATAAATGTAAACAAAGCTGATAAGTCGAAGTCAAGGAGAAAAATAAAAACTTTTCCATCATCACCAAAAGAAAGCATCCCAGTGACACAGGGTGCACACAGTGCAATGACACTGTGAGCTCTGCAGCCAATTATGCCCTGTTTACTCCTGCATGTCCTGCTTCCTGCTGAACTGAGCTGGCTAGGGTGGAGCTCTGTAGTATTTCTAGACCCTGGTTTCCTCCTCTATAAAGGAGAACAAGGGGGTCCCATTTTACAAGCTGGCCTGATGCTCAAAGGAGCAAATATGTGAGAGGAAAATTAGTGTCTGGCACTACTAAGCTAACCAAGCCCTTTGTAGGTCATCTGTGGGCACTGTTGTAGGTAGGTGCTGTTTTCACCAGTCCTCTCCTTCTCTTTTGCTTCTTGAATCTCCAGACATTTTTGAATTGTTATCTTTTATCATTAAAAACCAACTCCTCAGGTAAAATATCAGAAGTGAAGGTCAAAATAAGTAGTAAGATATTAAAGATAAAACAGAGTTCATGGATAGATATTTATGATATCTAACAAAACCTGTTAATTAACAATATGGCTTTACAGCCTATTTGTTAAGGCTAGAAAAGGCCATATTTGTCATTAACAGATTTCTGGTTAAAGAGGGTAGACTGACATCACAACTACAGGTGCACTATGCCCCAAAGTGACATGAAGAGATTTCTTTCCATGATTACACACACAAGAATGAGTCCACAGGAGGAAGCCTCAAAGTGATAAAAGTGCATAAATCACTTTTCAGGACCAAGAAATCTGAATTCTAGCCAAGTCTGAGGAAAAATAGGGTTAGATTTATGTAACAGAATTTGCAAACCACAAAAGCAACATCACCTGGTGACTTCAGGACAAGAGAGAAGGGTATAAGCAGAAGGATTTCTAGTTCCTTCCTCTGCCCAAACAAGGGAACACAGCAATGATTCCTTCTTTTTTCTTTTTTTTCCCTTTTTATTAGATTAAAGGCGCACCACCACCGCCCGGCCCCTTTTTATTAGAAACAAGCTTCTTTTACATGTCAATCCCAGTTCCCCCTCTCCCCTCCTCCCCTGCCCACCTACCTGCCATTCCAACTCCTTTTTGCTCCCCAGGGAGGGTGAAGCCTTCCATGGGTGATCTTCAAAGTCTGTCATATCATTTGGAGCAGGACCTAGGCCCTCCCCAATGTGTCTAGCCTGAGAGAGTATCCCTCTATGTGGAGAGGGCTCCCAAAGTCCATTCATATACTGAGGATAAATACTGATCCACTACCAGAGGCCCCATAGATTGCCCAGCAATGACCTTTTCAATGACCCCACAGTGAGCAACAGAGGCAAGTACATGATACATTAAAAAAAGAAAATAAAGGAAAAGTTATGTTTCTGTCCCAGTTTGGAAACCACAGTACTGAGGGTCAGTCCTACAACTCCAGAAACTTCCAGGATCTACAATAAAAGACCTAAAGACACAGACACCAGAGGTTCACCCAACAAAACAGCCCTGCCACATTACCCTGAGGTGGAACTGAAACCTCTCTCTAGGTATGCAAGCCTCATTCAAAGACATCAAACTACCAGTCAACTTCTCAGAATCCTTTGGCATACATAAATGAAGCGCAGACAGGAAGAGGAAAGGCAAGGCCAAAGCAAGCAAATCAATGCTGCAATTTGGAAGAAACAAAGAGGAAAAAGAAGAGCATTTCTAACAATGTACCACTAATAATCCTCAAAGGGACGGAAAAATATAAGCAACCCTGAAAGAACAGGGTGAGAACAGATCCAATAACAAGAGGACTGTTTTAATGCACAACAACCTAAAAGACAAAACTGAGTCCATCTCCCAATAAGAGAAAGCCAATTTAAAAAATAAAAAAAGGAATTCTTGAAAAGATCATGTAATTAGAATTCCAGACCAAATTCCTACAACATCAAAGAAAACACTTACAAACACACAAATTAAGTAAAAGAAAGAAAGGAACTAACCCCAAAACACTGCTAGAAAATGAAAATTATTGTATCAGTCCAAAGACACACCAGGCACTTAAGATAGCTACCAGGGAGGACAAACAACCACATACTGAAACCACAGCAGAAGTAAGTTATTCCTTAAACACTGGTTTTCCTGAGAGAGAGCATCAATGGTGGGAATCTGACTGACACAGGATCTAGGACAAGGAAAAAGCCGAAGGGATCATTAGGATGATGGGGACGATTCAGAAGAAAGAGACCAGGATAATAACTGTGCCAAATGCCAAAAGAGAAACTAGCATAGTTAGAGTGGGTGAGAGGAGTATGAGAACCACCTCATAAAGAAAATAAAATTAGTGTTTATTAACAAATAACACTGACATTACAGAAAATTGAAGCCACTTTTAACAAGTACATCCCAGTAGCCAACCAAACTGAACAAGAATACTGTTACAGAATTCACGGCAGGGCTATGAATAGCAGCAGTCAGTCATAATGTAAACATCAAATACTGTTCAAACCAGTCAGTACAGCTGTCCTACATGGGATGGGAAGAAATATGTGCAGCTGTGAACAGGGCAAGAAAAGGAACAAAATTCTTATGTTCTGTTTATGTATTCTGAAAAATCAATAGCATCTCAAAAACCCAAAAGTAAATAAATAAATAAATAAATAAATAAATAGCTCAAGTAGCAGCAATACAGGCACGTCATATGGAAACAGGACCAAAATAATCAGCTAAAATGACTGAAGGTAGACTTATCCTAGATAGAAAATTGTGATTACTGACACAAAGTTTTTCAACTACAACTCAAGGAACATCAGCATTTTAAAAACAATGTGCTTGCAAAGCATGGGTAAGATCCATATAAAAATGTTGATAGAATTAACATAAATTTCCTAGTTATTAATATATGTTTATATAATTTGAAAATTATACAGAGAAACTAAGAAGAAATTTTTCCATTCAGATAAAACTATTGATTTATTGCTTTGTTGTCTCTGAATATTTCTATTACAAATGCATACTTAAGTATGTAAATTTTCTTTTAAATGGAGCTTAAGCATTTCACTGCATATGTAAATTTCTTTATAAATTAGCATTATTTCACTGACATAAAGAGAACAGTCTGATATCTTTAAATATTCTTTTAAATTGTGGTATCTGCTACCATCACTTAGTAATTTTTCTAGTTGTTCTTTGATGGGGATAGTTAAAATAGTTTTTCTTTCTCAAACTCCCCGTTCTTGACTTACATGTTTTTCTGATTCCCCAGCACTCTGCTTGTCCTTTAGGAACCTTTACCTTCAGCCAGGCCTTTGGGGTTTAGCTTACCCTCTCTCCCCTCCTCCCTACCTCTTTCCTCTCCTCCCTCCTGCCTACCTCTCTCCCCCTCTTCCCTCCTCTTTCCTCCCCTCCTCCCCACCTCTCCCCTTTCCTCTCCCCCCTCCCCTCTCTTCCCTACCTCTCTCCCCTCTCTTCCCCACATCTCCCGTCTCCTCCCTACTTCTCCCCTCTCTTCTTTACCTCTCTGCCCTCTCCTCCCCATCTCTCCTCTCCTCCCCACCTTTTCCTTCTCCTCCCTACCTCTTCCCTATTCTCCCTACCCAACCATTCGAAAGAAGTTTCTCATGCCTGGTGCTGGGATTTCTGCTAGTCTCTGACTCTTGTGGGAAGCACTGTTTGTCCAAATGGCTTAACTTCACCAAGTTATACATACACACACATATAAACGTGTGTATATGTGTGTGTACATACATATACGTGTATATACATATATATGTTCTTATATGTAGCCTGAAGCTTATATGCATTGTGTATAATTTTAGGTAAATATTAAACAATGTGATTATTTGAAGCTCTAACAAACAACCTCTGTGTCACATGTCCCTCATCTCTCCTTTTCCATCCATACTGGTCTCCCTCCCTCCTCCTGTAGGAACCCCCTCTGTTTTCTGATTTCCCACTTGTATCCTCCCATTACTCCTCTCACACCCACTCCACAACATACATGCCCCCGGCACACAAATACACAATGGCCCCTTTGTATTTTCCTGTTTTCTGTGCTTACTCCATACTGCATATTTCATGGCTGAGGACTTGAAGCTAGGAACCGTGAGTGAAACATAATATGTGGCATCTGGCTTTCCAGGTCTGTGTTACCTCACTAATTATAATCATTTCTAGTTCCATCCTTTTAGCTACAAATTTCAGGGTTTCCTTTTCTTTGCAGCTAAGTAGTATTCCACTGTGCATATGTACCAACTTTAAAACATCGTTCATCTGTTGAAGGACATTTAACCTTATATTATTGGATTTTTTTTCTCCCAAGCAAAACAAGCTTCGTGATTCTATTCATCCTTTCATTTTTTTTGCCTTTATCCTCCATATTCCCTAAGATTTCACACATTATCTCTCCAACCATAGCATATAAAACCTGCACTTGAACCATTTGCAAAGTCTACACAAAAGGCACCCGAACCAGTCAAGGAAGCCTATGTGGTGTGGCCTCTCCAGCAGCATGCTGTCCCTTTTACCTGACTGAGGTCCACCTTCTAACCCTGAGCTGTATTGTAAGTAGTGGTGGCCAAAGGAAGATGCTGTGTCAGCTTTTGGTGGTGACTGATAGCCTTTATTCTCTCCCAGAAGTTAGGGAGTAACAGAGAAATGATTCCTCTAAAACGCAAGGAAGGCATACAAGAAGCTCACAGCAACACATTTTTACAGGAAACTGTGTTTTAGGAATTAACACAAGGAGGAGGTGGAGAAAGAAACCATCAGTTTTTCACTAGAGCTACACTGTCTTCACTCCACACTCACTACAGCTACACTGTCTTCACACCATACTCACTACAACTACACTGTCTTCACTCCACACTCACTAGAGCTACACTGTCTTCACACCACACTCACTACAGCTACACTGCCTTCACACCACACTCACTACAGCTACACTGTCTTCACTCCACACTCACTACAGCTACACTGTCTTCACACCACACTCACTACAGCTACACTGTCTTCACTCCACACTCACTACAGCTACACTGCCATCACACCACACTCACTACAGCTACACTGTCTTCACTCCACACTCACTACAGCTACACTGTCTTCTCTCCACACTCACTACAGCTACACTGCCATCACACCACATTCACTATGGCTGTCTATACTGCACATCATATACCACATTCACTAGGGCTGTCTATACTGTCATCACACACCACATTCACTAGTTTATACTGCAATCATATACCACTTTCACTGGGGCTATATACACTGCACATAACACACCACATTAAAAACTTTATACTGCAATCATATACCACATTTACTATATACACTGTACCTAACACACCACATTCACTAGGGCTGTGTCTATACTATCACCACATACCATACTAACTACCAGCTGTCTATACTGTACACCATACACCACATTCACTAGTCTATACTGTACACCATGCACCACAAAGGCAGAATTTTGAGGACTAAATGAAGTAAACAGATCCAAAGTGACTGACTGAAAAAGAAAAGTTCATACAAAAGCAAAAAAAAATAGCAGACAACAGTTATAAGGAAGGGAAAATGGAGAAAGATCCACTAGTTCTGAAAGCAAGCAAAGCAGACTAGCTCATGATGATGTGACCTAGAACCGAGAGAGAGAGAGAGAGAGAGAGAGAGAGAGAGAGAGAGAGAGAGAGAACACTACATTCCAAGGAAATCAGTGGAAGGTAAAGGACTCAGCTTCACTGAGCAAGTTCTGAATTGAATTGTTCTATATTACTCACACTTAACACAACTATGATAAGAATATAAGTTTTCTATTTCAGACATTGATAGAAATGTCAAGTTGCCAAGAGTACCTTCCTTGACGAATCTAGAAGAGAAAGGCACTTACCAAGGTTATGCCTACTATTTAGCTACAAATAATGCCACAGTAAATAAAGCTGTGCTTCCTACATTAAGAAAAGCAGTTTAGACAACGGAGATTCTAATGTAAACTTCTAAGGCCATTTCTATTTAGATGTTGCTATAAACCCCCTCAAGAAATCCCTTTCTTAAAATGTTAATTTGTATTTAATGAACACTAAATCTATAGGTTTTATCCAATTCTTCCTTCATTTACATTTTTATTTAAAAATATACTCTTGGCAGAAAGATATATCTCTTTCTTCAGCAAGCACTTATGTTTATTCTTCCAGTGTTTTTCCTGAAGCATTGTAGCTTATACACTAGAATAGATAAGGTCCCAGAGCTTTCCAAACAGTCTGATAACCAACTCCACAGCAGAACCTCATATCGACTCCAGGTCGCAGGAGCAGAGTCTGCAGCATGGGTGATGGGGGCTCCCTGACTGCTCTCTATAGTGACAGCAGCTGCTGCTGAGCTTTCCTGTCTTCTCTGGCTCCCCCCTCCAGGAGTTAGAGTAGCCATTGCTCTTCCTCATTTCTACTACAGACCTACTTCCTTAAAGACTAAGCCAAACAAGGAGAGGGCACTTACTGTCTTAATCCAGTCAGAGTTATTACTTCTCAAGAGGGTCCTCCATAAGCTTACACTGTCCACAAACCAGTGTAGACCTGGGAAGTCACTGTGATGCTGGTGCCCCGGGGTCTTCCTACGTATTTTGACTTTGAGCTTGAGTAAGAAGACTCAAGGAAATAACTGATAGCGTGCTTGAAGATACAGAAACTTTCTTTCACCGAGAACAGTAGAAAGACAAGACACAGACAACTGCTTTAAAAAGAAAAGTTTAGCTGAATGTGGAGATGCACATCCCCACACTTGGAAAGCTTAGACAGAAGGATAAAGAGGTCAAGGCCAACCTTGGCTTAAAGGAAGATTCCAGGCCAAAGTGGTCTATACAACTACATACCATGTCTTGAAATGAAAATAAGAAAAATCGAGTGGGAAGAGAGAGGATGATGGCTGGGAGGGAGGGGGTGCTGGCTAGCCTATCACCCCAAGAGGAAAGGGCTTACTACTCTACCCAAGGCTGCTTAGACAGCACCAGGGTCAGTCAGGAGGGAGAATGAATGGAAGGAAGCTGTGGCACATGCCTTTATAATGTCTATGCAGAAACAGCCAATGGGGCAAGGTAAGTCGGTTAGGGCTGGCTGTAAGTCCTGCCCCCCTTACCTGGAGCCTGGCCCTGGAGTGGGCAAGGAGGCAGCAGCTCAGTCTGTGAGAGCTCAGTAAAGGCAGTACTTGGCAGCACTAGACTGGCAGCCTTATATCTGAAAGGTGCCACAAGGAATCATCTGCTACCTACCACTAGGAACTAGCTTTAGGAGCAGCGTGTCCCAGGCCAGCAAGACTCCAAAATGCCACAGCTTTGTAAGTTACACAAAATAAAAATATAATTACATGCCCAGACTGCACCTCTGTAACCAGATCTCACACAGCTTTACTACACGTGAGTTCTGGCAACAGTAATAGCCACCAGCTAAAGGACAGCTGCTTCTGCCCTGAGAGCAAGCCTCCCTCCTCCTTGGTAGCCACTAACATGCATTAGTGATAAATGTGTGGGAGGAGTCATTACAAACCATCTTCCTTGATTCATCGTTTACTACCTAACTTTAAATCTGTACCCAAGCTCATCAAAACAGTCACTATTTGCTACAACTAAAGAAATCACACTACTGGAATCAAAATCATTCAAATATGAAAACTTTGGGTGCTAGGTCACATCTGCTAAGCTTTGCTAGTGACACCAGTAGCTAGTATTTGGATATTTGCATAAAATACAACAAAAGGAACACACACACACACATACAAACTGACACCCCCAGATTTCAAAGGCATCACTTGTGTTTACATCTAACAGAAGTTGATTGGTGACTATCAAGGCATTCACTCTCTCCTCAGCTTCTAAGTTTCTAAGTGAAATTTTTGTTCTACCTTAAAATGGCATCAATTATTCACTTTTAGAATCCATAATATGGCTTTAGTCATCATTCAGTACAGTAGCAGTTTAGAGGAAAATATTAAACTTCTAGATATTGATTTTTTTTACTGGTAACATTCATTTCACTGTGTATTCCATGTAAAAATAAAACCAAATCAGGTTAAGGCATATATATAAATATAGCTCATCAATAATAAGTTTTCATCTTTCTATATCATTTTCATAATCACATGCATGCTTGGTAGCTAAAATTAATCATTATGAAATAAAATATTAGGATAATGGTTTAAAAACAAACTACATGGAAATAAAAGTTCCCAGCTATTCAAACAGGCTCAGTATATTTGTCAACCATTCATCATACACCTGACTCGGGAAAAACAGTATCATTGCACAACAAAAGGGAGACAACTATAATCCATCACTCCTAATTAAGTCAGAATAGACCTAACAACAATATTAAGCCTATACTTGAAGGATGGTTAGTCAGAGCATCTGAACATTCTGCTCTAATTCCTTCTAGATAATGTTTGAGATAGAACCTAAAATATTCCCAAGTATCTTATTTACCTTCTGAAGAATATCTATTATTGCTGGAGAAAGAATATGAAGTTATTTTCCCCCTTTCCATTTTGGTTTTACTTACAGTCCCCATGAAAAAATACAGAGTATCTGTAGTCTATATTCGTGAGTATGATGTTGTATGTGTATATAAGGCAAAATGAAGGGCCGGAGGGATGGCTCAGCAATCAGGAACACCTGCTGTTCAGCCAATGGATCTGTGTTCTGTTCCCAGTATCTGTTCACAGCCCTGTGTATCTCCAGCTCCAGGGGATATTACACTCCCTGTGGCTTCCCTGAGCACCTGCACATACATGTACACACTAACAAGCACATATACACATAAATAAAACACATTTTTAAAAGACATAAGCAGAACAGAAGGGGTGAGTTGGTATTCCTATTTTCTAATAGAAAAGCATCACCAGAGTACAGATATATCTTTAAGGATTTCATTTACACCCTTCCATACCCATTTCCTGCAACTTTCAACACAGTACCAGAGACAGAGTACAAAGTCTTCCTGAGGGCTGGCCGGCAAGATGACAAGAGGTTAACAGCATTTGCTGCTCTTTCTTAAGTCCCAAATTAGGTTTTCAATACCCGCACTGGGCCGCTTACAACAGCCTACAACTCCATCTCTGGAGAATCTCTCATACACACACACACACACACACACACACACACACACACACACACACACGTAACTTTTTAAAAATGGTCCTGATTACTCAGGGTAGTTTAATGAACTACAAGAAGGGATTTAGGTGAGGGAGAGCTCTATGTCAGCAGCAGTACCAAGTGCAGCATTCTCCAGAAGAAACTAAACACCAACTGGATGAAGGCCAATTCTCACAGGACTATAGACCTATATATAAAAATGGAACAAAATACAGGGGGATTTGTGGTATCAGATACAAAGTTTTCTACAGACCACAAAAACAAACCATGAAGTGCTGATTTATATATTTTAATGAGGTGAATGCACCAAGTGAAAAGATTTCTTACCAAAGGAGGGTACCAGAGATGAAACTAACAAGTTATATTACAACATCTAAATTCAGTAAGGATCAATGTTTCTAGTATTCATGATACTCTGCTGAGGAGAAGTGGCAAAGCAGATGACAGCCAAGGAAAAAGACACATCCTGCAGACCTTTACTGAACTTTCTTCTGTGCTAGGGATGCAGCTGCAACAACACAAGCAGGAGAGAGAAGGTCCCTGTTTCCAGGAACTTGAGCAAATGACGTCAACAAATAAACAGAACTAATAAGCTGTAGTGTGTTAGAGACCATGAATAATGATGCAGCAAAACAAAGAAATGCTGGAGCAAACTTAAGAAGGGTGGTCACATAAGTTCGTCCTGTGACATGAAGCAGAGGTCTGAGGATGGTGAACTGTTTGAATAAGAGTTTCTGAGAGAGGAGAACAACAAGGAAGCAGTAACAGACAGTGTGTCAAGAGAACAAGTTCACTGATTATCTGAGATGAGCACACTAAAGTCGTGACACACAATTTGCAAATACCAGGCTGGAAAACTGAAACTGACATCAAGCACCAAGCAGGCAAGATGGTTCAGCCACTAAAGGCACCTGCTACCAAGCCTGACAAGGAGTCCAAATCCTTAACCCACATGGTGAAGGAAAAGAATCTCCTCCCATGAGCTGTCCACATGTTGTGGCATCTGAAAACACACACAGGGAGCGGGGAGAGACAGAGAGGGAGAGATAAATAAATACATAAATAAATACACGAATGTGATGAAAATGCTTTCTTAAACACCAAAGGTCACTGGACGTTGGTGGCGCATGCCTTTAATCCCAGCACTCGGGAAGAAGAGGCAGGCGGATCTCTGTGAGTTCAAGGCCAGCCTGGTCTCCAGAGCGAGTGCCAGGATAGGCTCCAAAGCTACACAGAGAAACCCTGTCTCGAAAAACCAAAACCAAAACCAAACAAACAAAAAAATACCACCAGAGGTACTACTAGTGAGAGCTCAGAATAATACAGGTTGAGTATGCCTAGCCCAAAAATCAGATGTACAGGCTAGAGAGAGATGGTTCTGCAGTTAAAGAACCCAGGTCTCATTTCCATCACCCATACAGCTGACAACCATCTACATGTAACTCCAGTCGCAGGAGCTGCAACACCCTCTTCTTGCCGAGTTGGGTACAAAACACCTGTACATATAAAGAATGAGAAAAAAAATGTACTGTGAAGCGCCCCAAAAGATGAAATGCTTTCAGTATCAACATAATTCCATGAACAGAAAGTCCCATGTGTCTCGTGTGTAATGACTTAACACTAAAATGCAGTTTCAGTAAAAATACTGTGTAAATCACCTTTAAGCCTATGTGCTTAAAGAACACATGAAAAATAATTGAACTTCATATTTATAAGTGAGCCTCATCTCCAAGACATCTCATATGTATACGCAAGTTTATAGAAGTTACAGCCAACCAAGGTAGCCACCTGAGGATCAATGAGATATCAACAGGTACAAGTCATGCAATACATTCGAAGAGACCCAGACAGAAGTTTTACAAAGTACTGCCCATTAACTCCTGAAGCCAGAGTGCAATGAATGGAATGATAGTGGAAGCTCAATGCAGCACACGAAGAGGTAGACTCCAAGTCCAGGACCAGAGCTATCCCTCTGACTATACCAATGCTCCACTACTGTAATTTAAAACTGAACACTGCCACAGGAATTCTACCTTCCTAAAATAGGATTGAGTCCCACAATGCCATTGGTCTTGGCAACCACAGAAGCAGTTAAACGCTACGTGGTTTAAGTCCTGCACATCACCCTCAGGAGCTTTTTCTAGGGAGTGCCCTACTGGTCTTCAATACAGAGGTTCTCCTCTACTCACACGAGGATTCCTTGCTTCTTTCAGGAAAGACACACACTTTCAAGCATCTATTTATTAGTTTTCCCAAAAGAAATGTCCTCTGTCTGTCTTCCAACACTTTTTATTTGCATCCCACATATCCTAGCAGGTCCAGTATCCACAATGCTTCCATAGCATTAACTGAATGAACTAAAGTCCCACAACTATGCCATGCAGTTTCCCTGATGACTTCAGGATACACCCTTTCCCTTCTTCAATTTCTTTTGCACTTGCTCTGTACACCATTCAATTAGCACCTTATTATACTAACACCTTGTTTAACCCAGCATCATTGGGAAAGCAAAGTGTTCATCAGAAGTGAATTTTCCAGACAACATAAGCATTAATTTAAGAGGCAAAAAAAGTGGGGCTGGAGAGATGGCTCAGCAGTCAAGAGCTCTTCCAGAGCACTGGGGTTCAATTCCCAGCACCCACATAGCAGCTCACAACTGTCTGTTACCCCAGTTCCAGGGTATCTGATACCTTCCCACCAATGCACTTAAAGTTAAATATTTTTTTTAAAAAAGAGGCAAAAAATAAGAGTGAAAACAGTGCTGCCTGTAGTTACTGACAAACCTAATTTCAAATCCCAAGTCTGTTACTATGAGCTAAGTTTCCCCAAGTGTCCACAGACATCTCTAAATTTGTCACATCATCTTATAAAGAAGGGATATATTACCACCTTCACAGAGTTGTTGGCTTACAGAAATCACATATAAAGTATCTAGCAAGCACCCAGTAAATTAGAGCTGTAACTATTTCACCTACTATTATGGACTAAAACATTAATTTTAAGGAAAAACTCATCTACATATTTTTACATCTTTCTTAAGACTGAATAAAAGTGAGCACATCCTAACAATTCCCTCATCACTAAAAATGGTTGCATCCAAAAAATATCAGTCACAGGTCATAAAACTAGCAACAAAATGATGGAGTTATCAGCTAACACAACTATGTTTTTTCAACTACATAATAGTTTACTAAAAATATCAACATTTGTCCTTTATCCTTTTTAGATGACTACAAGTTTAGAGAAAAGTCACTAATGATCCTGAGATGGAAGTATTGTCTCAACAAGTAATCAGCTCTATCAGTACTTTCAAAGTCTAGGACATTACTAAGCCAAGTGTGTCTCTGGTAATATACAGTAGAAAATTACCTGCATGTCAAGTAAGAGGAAAGATTTCCTGGCTAAGTTCTGGGCTAAAATGGCTAATCTACTTCAAGCATTCCAGCAACCATTTTAACAAGAACCTTAAAAATAGGTCAATCACCTTATCCCAATAACTTCAACTGATACAGTTTTCTTTGACCTCTAAGTTTCAACAAATCTAAAGAAGAGATAACCATATAAATGAGAAGACACTTTTCCTTTCCCTCTTGTTCGCAGATTCTTTGAAAAGATAATATGTAATTGTTTGGGTGTGTGCATGTGTATGTGTTTTGCTTTACTCATTTTTAGTTATATACAGCTTGAGAATGTAATGGGATAAAATTCTGAGTGGATAATTGAAAAATTATGTCCTTATCTCGGTTATCATGTCAGGTGAACAAAACCTGACTGTTTCAACTCTGCAGAACACTGAAGAATGAGGTTTCCAGGCCTTAACATTAGTCCTAAAGATGATCTTTTATTTAATATGTCATTTCCAGCCAAGGTTGTTTTTTACACCACCACCTACAGGAACTGGAAAGTCTAAGCATTTAAAACACTTTTGTCAAAGTGGAAAGACATACTCAAAACCATAAAATACATGTATTTCAGAAACTAAAACATGAAAAAACAGTGGTATGTTACCATCTTGTCATCAATGTTTTCAGCCTTTTTGGTGCTTCTAAATATGAAAACTATAATTTACCTTCTTCAAAATAAAGAGGTAAAATCCATGACCCAATACAATATATAAATACTTCCAATATAAAAACATTAACAGTGAGTGCTCTTGATAAAGACAGCAGATATCGTTGCATTGTGGACCCACACACGCAGTGATGGCACTATTAGGCATTCTATATTTCCTCTTATTATGCCATAACAATATCTTCATTATTTTACATGTTCAGCTTCTAATCGAACTCTGAAGATTAAGTGGAGTCCCATAAACTTAATTTACTCAATGAAGCTCTAAATCGTATCTCCCAGAAACAAAACAGTTTGCTTGCTTTCCTATCCTATCCTATCCTGTTGCTTTCCATAAGAACTTCCCTTTTTACATTATATTCAGGACTTGGTGAAGGAAATGATTTAATTATAATTTCAAAAATTATTATTAAAAAACAAAAAATTGAAATGTCAATTTTTTAAGTCCTGAATAAATAATTTTCTCAACATTAGAAGGGAATCTTAGAAGATAATTCAGTTATAAAACTCTTCAATGTAAATAATTTCAAAAGATTTAAGTTGACATTTTAAGCACCTACTTAAGTATTATACTCTTTCTTCATCAAGCAAGCTAAGTATGTCCAGACTCCCTCAATAACAGATAATGTCTGTTGTATAAGCTCATCTTGATGTCAATCACAAAATGAAAACCTATCAGTCATAAGCAGAAAAAAGTAAAGGCTCCAATAATCTCAAGATTCTATTAAATGGATGAAATAACTTGGAGATCACAGGAATAAACAACCATAAAGGAAAACATGGAGCTCCTGTGACATTAAGACAGCTGAAAAATGGATCCCTCAAATGTAAACGGAGTTCTTAATTGGTCCAAACAATAAAAACCCGGAGTCAGATATAAAGGAAAATGCTGAAAGATCGGAGAAAAGGACAAGCCAAAGCCACCTTTATCTCATTAGCTTCCCTCCATCTACAGTTATAGTAAATGATATAAACAAGCAGAAAGAAAGTACCTGTGGCAATACAATTAGCTGACAGTGCTCCCATACACCCCAATGACAGTGGCGACTTCCTTCTGGATGCAGGCCCACAGATACTAAGTAATACTTAACACAATCTAGCTAACTATCCATGCATTTTTAGAAAGATAGGCAACTATTCTCTGCTCTGTCAAAGAAATGGGAACCCAAAATTTACTGGAGCATTATTAGTCCTATAGTTATCTGGGGGGAAAAAACCCCAAATCAAAAATATGCAAGTTGTATTAGTAAACATGCATAAGAATGGCATGTTCTGATTGGACTCAACAACCTTTGTTTTGCTGAGTTAAAGATACGTAAGTAAAGTAGTAGATGATATAGAAACAAGACACACCTGTTTCTCTGCCTTTTATACTGTCTTAAGTTCACAGATAAAAACAGGCCAATATTTAAAATGTTGCACTGCTTCCATACTGGCAATAGCCAAGGAAAATTCAGAATAGACAACATAACAATAACCTTAAATATTTAATGTCTTAAAGATCTGGCAAACCTAGACTATGATATTCTTCACCTTGGTTAGTCTACAGTTTGACATAAATATCTCCCTCTCTCAAGTCTATTCCAAATGACAATGGACCACTCTAATACAGAAACACTCCTATACATTTTAAAGCTGCTGGCATTATCAAGAAGAGAATCAAAATAATGAGAATATGCACAGCTCAGAAAAATCCTGCTATCCTGCATATGGGTTCTCATCCAGCAGATGAAATGACTGAGAAAGCCTAGTGAAATTAAGTAGAAATGTTTTCTTCCACTTAAACAGGACATATACAAAAGATATGTGAAGATGGTACACAATGGCAGTGGCACTGTTGCCTCTGCTGCCAATAACTGATTTACAATGATATCAAGATCACTGCCCTTAGAGGAATGTTTTTCCGAACACCACCTTATTCGAGTATAAATGAATTGACTTGCACATGTTTTTATAGTTGATTTTAAGTGAATAGAAGCATGCTAAGCTAGTTATTAGGAAAACTATGTATGTATGTGTTTTGCTTAGGATAGCAGTGAGTCTAAGCTTGTCTCCTGCTGGACACTACATATTATATTAAATACACTGATACAACTGAATTTATTGTATTTTAAACAATATAAAAAGATAGCCCAGATATTCTCAGCTGCATTTCAAACCTTTAATCAGTATGGGATGAATCAAGTATATATACTCTACTTTAATGACACAGAACTTTTTCTAACTTGTACCTGTTTTTTTTTTAATTCAAATATACTTTCAAACAATAGAACGGTTCTTAATAAATTGATGTTTACCAGTTCTTCACAACAGATTTTATAAATATTACTACTGACAGCAAAATAAAAGTTTTATCATCTCAGAAAACACATGGTGAATAAAGCAAACTTTCTGTCACCTCACACAATCACGTTTCCCTCTAAGCATAAACTTACACTATGATAAATGACAAATGCATCTACCAATTCGTCTGTGCCATTCAACCACTAGATGAAAAGAGGTTGCTTTTATTTAACACTTCAGATTACATGCTTCCTGCTTTCAGGGTGGTAAAAAGTAAACTTGGGGTCCCCCCTACTTAAAAGCTTCAGAGTGGGCCCCAGCCTCAGGGGGACTTTTAAATTAACCCATGGCTTTCCAGAACAAGCTGTGGCTCCTCTCTGAAACCTCTCCTACCCTTCCCAAGTGCCCCTCCCTGCGACACAGGCCACAGCAGGACTGAACTTTCTGTTTCTTGACAGGATCAGTCTGGCCGCCTCCCAAGCACAAAGTGTTCTCAATGCCAAGCACCCTGTTCCCTGCTCTGGCAAGATTCTTCCCTTCACTGCTGGATCCCCACTGCCTTGTACAGTAGCTGGCAAACAGCAAGACCCTGAATAAATATTTAATGAGTGAGTGAATGGATGACAGAATTTAAACTTTTTTTAACTTTGCTTTTGAGGGAGGTATTTATTGAGAACTTGAAAAATGACCAATATACACAAATATTATTGTCTGTCGTCTTCATCCCTCGTACTTTTTCCATTCTCTTTCTGGCATGTGATAACCTTGTTATTAACTTTTCTTACCTTCTTCCCCTCACTCACACCTTTATTTTATTTGACTGGGGGGAGGGCACTGCTAAAAGGTCCAGGTTGACCTGGAACCATGTAGTCAAGGCTGTTCTTGAACTCCTCCGTCCTCCACCTTCCAAATGCTTTAAGATTAATGTGCACCACCAAAACTACTCTTAAAATACACCTTTGTTAAAAGATGTTTCAGAAAAGTTGGCATCAGATTGAGAAAAACTGGCTCTTGGGCGAGAGGGTGTAACACAGTGGTAGAGTACTTGTCTAACGTGTAAGGTCCTGGGTTCTCTCCCAGTAGTATATATAATAAAACAATAATACAAGTGGGCTCTTCTGGGGTTCATGATTTTAAGAGGGTTTTTATTTCTTTATCATAGTCCTCTCTTTTGTCTCCCCATTCCGTCTCTCTCTGCCTGTTTGTTCTGACTGAAGCAAGAACAGTGAAATGACCATACACCTACGTATGAAGAAATGCCCATACAGCTACTTATGAAGAAATATTAGACGTTCAGCAAACTACTACCTCAGAACTAAAGCCATACAGTAATAAGGTTTCCTCCTCTTTTGCACCACTCTGTTAAGTACTCATTTCTTCACAAGGCCTTATGTGTATCAATATGTTGCATGATAGTAAAATAAATAATAAAACAAAGGGTAGATTTTATTCAAGTGGCTTTAGAAGGTTGTTCTGTTTTGTTGTTGTTTTTATTAAACAATACCTCAAAATTCCCAGGCATGTGTGGAAATCTGAAAAACTCTGAAAGGTCATATGGTTATTTTTACTATCTTCATTTTTATTGTATAATAGGAAGATGCAACACATACATCTACTCAGCCCAGGCAGGGAACCCACAACAGACCAAAGTACAGATAACATCAAAGTCCAAGTTGGTGAATTACTGCATTTTATTGGGATTACTTACAGGAGAAGAAATGACACAAAGGCAGTTACATCACCAGTGCCAACCCCAGCATGGATGGCAGTTTCCAAAGCTGGGAACATGGAGCATATCACACAGCCTGCAGGTGCTCAACAGATTGGAAAGTATTCTTCCCAAGTGACTCTGATCTTAACCTCTTTCAGGCAGTGGATCTGGTCTCAGAATTTTCTTAGCAGCTTAGCTTTTATTGCTTACTTTGGCAGGGGCAGGCCTAGTGACTCTGCTCAGTTTCAGGGACTTCCTGAAGCTATTTTGAGTTGTTTACCTTCCTGGCTAAGGAACTTCCTAAAAGATAGGATGTTTTAATCTTGGGGAAAATTGTTACACAATAATGCTCCGTACTTGTATTTTATAAGTTAATTTTTTCCATAAAGCATTTGATTTAAACACTGGTAGCCAAAGGAAGCAGTTATTGATTTAGTTTTCTTAACTATACCACAATCATTTCCCAATTACTTCTTAGAAATGATCCCTTTAGTTCAAGATTCAGAAAGCTTTTAAAAATCAATTGAAAAAAGGCTAACAATGTAACCCATCCTAAAATTCATTTTAAAAATTTATACAATTACCTTCAATGCCTAGCTACTAAAGAAAAAATTCCACTTACTGGCTTTCTTTCCCATACCCTACAGTGACCCATTATTATAATTCTTTAATTAAACGTAAAGTACAACAAAGTAAACTATAACAATTAACAAAACATCTCCCCAATGTGACAGAACCAGTAAATACTTCCCACTGGCAAATGTATCAAGGATGACCAGTTTTATCTCCTTGAAGTTAGACTCTTTCTGCTTGTTCTTCCTCAAGGAAAGATGTTCCACACCTGACATCTCTGTCTCTTTGCCTTTGCCACTCACCAAAATACTAAACTGGCCAGGTATGGTTATGCATGCCTATCCAAATCTCAGCACTCAGAAGGACCAATGCTATTCTACACTGGTAGAAGTCGAGCAGGGTAGGAACATACATGATGCTTCTGGCTCTTTCCCTTCATGTGGGTGCTTACTACGATCAGTTGGTAAAACTCCACTGAGCAACACACTAAATATAAATGCATATTTCTGTTTGAATTTCATACTCCAAGAAGCCATTGTTAAGTGAATTAGCTAAACCTGGGCATGGAGTTCAGCTCTGACAAGTGTGGTTTATGAAAGCCTTGGTTTTCTTATCAGCAACATGAAATCAACTATCAGAAGCTTCTGACACAATGCTTGAAATGCAAGCACTTTATGCTTCTAAATATTACATCTCTATCACATCCCTTCTCAAGTCCAGTATCTCCAGCCTAGATTTATCCCCTGAACTCAATGTCCTACATACACAATTCCCCCCAAACTGCTCTATTTCTGGGTCTCAATGGCATCTCAATCTGAACATCTCCCTCCTTACACCTCCCCATTCATCTATCTCCTCAGTGTCTGTGACTCAGATATAAGATAGCCATCTTAAAAACCCCACTTCTTTTACATTGGGGCTGTGAGTCCAGTGTATTATATACCCTGAAACTTCTGGTATAATAGTACAAAGAAAAAAAGATGGCCACATAAAAATATACTGTTTTTAGCAGCTCACTTATTATAAAAGTTTCCTAAGACAGCTGTCCCATTATCTGGCCCTCCATATTCCAAAATTATTATTCTAAAATGCATCTCATGATGTAACTTTTCTGCTTAAAATTCCCCATCTCATTAATCAAGCTGTCATTCAAGGTTGCAACCAAAATAGTTTAACTTGCACACGTATCACCTATAGTACATTTAATCATGTCAACTTTAAGGCAGCAACCAAATACAGTTGACCCTTTTGTGTTCACAGTTCAACCTCACATGGACAATACTCATAAAATACTGCATCTGTATGGACTTTTACTGTCATTATGAATGTAATGTAACAATGTAAGAAACAATGTAACAACTATCTATGTATCACTCATATTGCACTAGATAACCTGTGCAGATGTTACATGCAGACAGTATACCCTATCATATAAGACTTGAGCTTCCACAGATTTTAGGATCCATGAGGGCCCTGGCACAAGTATACTGACAATGTATGCCATTTCTCTTTAATGTCTTCATGTTTATGTACATGCTTCTTTCTCTCAAATCCTCTTTAAGTAACCATCCCCCATCTAGACTATCCTTGCCCATTAGACACACTACCTGTTCTCAGAGCTCTCCTAGAACCTTCTGCTTATAAATTCTAGTGCTTGCTACCAGGGATGTAACTGTCGATAGAGAGCCCTCTGAAAAACTAGTCCACTGGTGGGCAGAGATGGCTTAACTAATTGATCTGACCAAGGAGTGCTCAACTGAGGCTGACACAGACCAGACAGAGCACTTTTTTATTTTTTTTTTTAATGGATAAAGGAATAGATAGTAGAAAGCAGAATTAGTATAATTCCCATCTCATGAAACATATAAAATATAAACTCAGAGACATTTTAAAGCTAATTTTAAAAGCTATTTTGGTAAAATTGACTGTTGAAGCTTTGTTTCCTAAGGTTATTCTACACAAAGAACTGCAGGTTTGTTTCATGAGTTAGAAAACATAATAAGACTGAATATTGTGCTCGCTGCTGTCTCCTGAGATGGCCCTCAAGTCTCCACCTTTCCACAGATCTGGATGCGTCTCTCTAAGGATGGCATATCACCAAAATTCCTTGACCTCTGACTCCAGAGAGGAGCAGAAGCAACAAAAAGGTTCCTTCCTCCCTGCTAGGCTGACAGAGGAAGTGGTCCAGGAGGCTGGCCTTTCTCCAGTGACTTCCAGTGACCTCCAGTGACCACAGCTCTCCCTAGATGCTGGTAACTATTCTGACTGATCCTTCATACCATGGAGCCCTAAAAGTCTCTTTCTAATTGCTGGGTATTCCCCACTAGGTTTCAATCCTGCACATATCTTCATTAAACATTCTCAGCATCCCTTTGAAAGCCTCCTGCTGGGGGCCTAACACTACCACAGAAACAGCTTGTCAGCTGCTGTTACTATCACGGCACTTGCTGCATTATCAGTTCTCTAATCGGTGATATTACCGTTTTAAAGAACTGCAGTAACATCTTTTACTGTTTCAGGAAAAACTTGCCTATATCCTCCTCTTTCTGGCCCTGACTACTGAAGTGCAACTAACATAACTCATCAATACAATCTGAATTCAAAATGAATTAGCAAGGTTTTCCCAAAATGAACTGAATACCCCATACTATGTATATATTTGTGTGATGGGTACCTTATGGCAGACACCACATATAAGTTTTTCTATGACAATTTTAAATGAAGAAATGATAATACCAATCATTCAGTTTAATTACGGCTTTTAAAAAATGTGTATTGAAATACTGTAATTGCTTCCTACTAATTGTCATTACTTTAAATGATCTGATACAATGTAACCATCTCATAATTTTAATCTAGTCATAAGCATAAGCAACAAATAGTACATAATGAAAAAGCCAACAAAGGAATTGTTTTTATTTTTTCTAGCAGTCATTTCCAGAGAAATTGCTGGTAATAGACTCAGTATGGTTGTAGGACTTCTGGACCACATGGAACTTTCCAGAATCCCCACTCAAAACCAAACAACTCAACAGGTCATATGCTCTGTTGGGAGAGACAATAGATAAAGAAAACTCATAACTACAGATGTGCTTCTTTTTCCTACTTATTTCTGACAAAGTTTACCAAGAAGAGTAACTTAAACAGTTAATTTGTCACTGCTTCCAGAGAGAATGAATCCTGAGCTCCTAATAAGTATCTTCCTTTTTATAAGCATTTATATCCAAGATGTTAAGCCTCAGATATCAGCTAAAGGATATGGAGCTATTTGTAGTTCACATGATTCTATCCACCCTTTTAGCAGGTGTAAATCGCTTCTAATCTTTCTTTAACCTCTCCTGTATTTTCTGTTAGGTCCCAGTCCAACTAAAAATTGTGGGTGTGTACCAACAGAACAACCCAGGCATTCTCCCACTTCCCACCCAACCCCCACATCACTCACATTCATTTTTCCCCCTCTACTAGAACAAAGAAACACACAGGGTAACAGTAGTTAAAATGAGCAACAGAGTCTGGATACAGGCTACACAATTCACTGATTTTCCTTGGCTAGCAATTTAACACTCCCTGAGATTCAGTTTCCCCAGTTTAAAATCAGAAATATATTTACTTTATGAGTTGTTGTAAGGATTAAGCAAGAAAGAAGCCAGACACAAATACTGTATGATTCCATTTACTGAGGCTCCTAGAATAGTCAGATTCTTAAAGACAGAAGAATATATGGTGGTTGCCAGATGCTGAGAGGAAAAGGCAAGTGGGAAATTATTGTCTCATGATTATAGGGTTTCATCTTGGGAAGATGAAAAAGTTCTGAAAATGAGGTAGTGACTGCACAAAAACATGAAGATGATTAATGACACTAAGTGGCATAACGAAAACTAGTTAAATTGGTAGATTTTATGTTATACATATTTTACCATAGTAAAGGAGAGTATTGATCATTTATATTGGAAGACTTTCCCTTCCTTTTTTAGAGAGAGGTATGTGTTGTATTTTGATCATGCAATGTTTCCACAGGCTCATGTGTTGAACACTTGGTCAGTAGCTGGTGGGTCTCTTCCAAGTGATTCTGGAAACTCTAAAAAGTGGAGCCTACTAGAGAAAGATGTAGCTCTGAGTGTGCCCTCAATGTTATACCTAGTACCCAAGCCCTCCCCATCTTATTTCCTTCCCAACCTAAGGCAAAAATCCTTCTACCAAACACATTCCTGCCACCTGATTCTGTACTTAATTACAAAGGGCCAGGCAACTTTGGCTTGAACGACCCCAAACAATGAACAAAACTAATCTTCATTCCCCTTAAAAAGCTAACACAGTCCAAAGCAAGGAGAGGAGAACTTCCCTTTCTCTGTCCCTATTTTAACTCTCCAGAAAACAGGCAAATGAATGGGTAAGAGTTAATTGATAAAAAAAAAAAAAAACTGCCTATGCCTTCATAAATTAGAAATCCAAAACTAAGCATATATAGTACACACACCTATATTCTTGAATTTGAGATGCCGATACAGAAAAAAAATAAAAACAAAACAAAACAAACAAACAAACAAACAAACAAAACACTACATTCAAGTCTAGCCTGAGCCATATGGCAATGCCCCATCTCAGAAAACAAAAACATGTAAGAAGGTCAAAACTACCCTGAATCCCACATCCATCCATTTATGTAAGAATACTATAAAAGCTTCAAATATAAATCAAATTTGTGGATTTCTATAGATACTCCCCAAATATCACAGTTACCAAGGCTATTGGTTACCCTCTACAACCTGACAGTAAGACCCTGGTACTCAAGACACCGCTTACTTAGATCATAGAAAAAAATGAAGAAGTAGAGCTAGTGCCCAACTAAAAGCTTCACCCCTCCTGACTAACATCCATGGTGCTAGGAGGTACTTTGCATGCTACCAGCTGAGAAAGTAATCATCAATATCACCCAGCTACAAACCCCACAACCTACAACACCAACCTGCCTACAAGATTATGGTGCAATAGTGGCACAACTGTTACAGGAGTAACCCACCACCTTCTGATTGGGTTTAAGACCCATTCCATAAGATGGAACCCACATCTAACACTGCTAAAATGGCCAAAAAACTAAGACAATATAGGTCATAGGCCCAGGGGAACACCTAATGCTATTACACTCCCAAAGGAATGGCAATAATAATAATAATACCAACTCATAATGGCATACTGCTATCCTTATACATCAGTGCATCAGGGAACCTTCTTGTAGTAGATGGTAATTAGCATTGAGACCCACGATTGGACAATGTGCAGACAGTGAGAGACACTGGAGTCATCAGCTCTCAGTGGGATGTCTTTATCAAAATCCTCTCAAGACTCAGGAATCTATGCAGAAGAGGAGGCAGAAATTTTAAGAGCCAGAGGTGGTAGGTAATACTAAGGAAACAGCACCTTCTAGACACAACAGGACTAATACACATACACATATAAACTCACAGAGACTGTGACAGCATGCACAAGACCTGCACAAATTCAAACCAGACAAATCCCAGTGTGGAGAAGGGAAAGTAGATACAAAGTCTCACCCCTAACCAAGAAACTATTTGGAATTGATACCCTCCCCCTCCGCCCCCTCCCTGCCCGGCAAAGAGAAAAAATTAGTTTTCTTCAATAAGTATGTAAATGGGTATATTTCAAGCAAACTCCAGGGCAGGCCCCATGCCCAGGAGTGCAGGAGTAGTTGGCCAACACAAAATAGACTGTTTTGTAAGTGTGTGCTTTGGGGTTTTTTGGTTTGTTTGTTTTACTGATTTTAGTTTGTTTGTTTGTTTAGAGCTTCAGGGTTTTTGTTTTATCCTTTCTGAGAGAGAGTGAGAATGAAGCTGGGTGGGGGAGGTGGGGAGGATCTGGATGAGTTAAGGGATAAAAAGAATATGAACATATATCATACATAAAAATTATTTTCCAAATAAAATTAAATCAGATTTGTTCATTTATTCATGATGTGGCACATTTGACATCATGTAACTGTAAAATTATGTTTAATAAACTTTAATAATATGTATTTTTCTTTTAATCAAAGTACTTGTATCTCATGTCTTAAATAAACTTGTAAATAATATCTGATCTAGGATTCTCTGATGAATCAAATTGATAGCTAAACCTTCATTCATCTCCCATTCTAAGGGGTGGCTAACTTCTAGTGAAAGGGACCTAAACATTCAAATTATGGTTCAGACTATGTGTGCTAGTTAAAAACTATGTATTCATAAATATGGCTTAGCTCTGCCACACATCACTTGTATTTTCCTAGCTAAATTAATTTTCATTTATAAACCCTGACAATTGATGGAGATCTAAACAAAATATACTAAAATACTAGAAAATATGAAACACAACTTTACTAATATTATTAAATTTTTATTGCATAAATTATGTCAAATTTTCTATGAAAATATTCACTTATTATATGTAGGTAATATCCCTAGCTCTTATTTTTTTTAAAAAGACTACTTTATACCTATATATTTTTTAATCTCACAACCAAAAATATTTTTTAATCTTTAGAAATTAAATAATTCTAGTACCAAACACTGAAAGTATTGGGGAGAACATGAGCTAGATATAGTAACACACTGAAGGAATATATATATATATATATAATATATATATATCAATTTCAGGATATATATATTATATATATATATGAATCAATATATATATATATATATTTCATATATATATATATATATGAAATTGATTGCATCTTTATTATGCCACAAATACCATGAACCCTTCTAAGCACTGTGCTAACCAAGCAGTGGGAATGCACTGGTGAACAAGCCATCCTGTCTTCATGTAATGTCCAATATAACTGAGAAATGAGAGGAGACATCAAACAGAACACATATGATTAGTTTTGAAACAAAAATGGTCAATGAGGGTTATTACAAAATCATCCAAACTTATCTGGAAAGTTAGGAGAAGTAATTGTATCAACTGTTTCATCTTTTGTTAACCCAACAATTCTAAGTGTTCATTGATCTATGTCTTTTTGCGTACATGTGATGATATGTGTGTACATGTTTGTGGAGGTGTATGTGCTATGTGCATATGTATACATGTTAAGTGTGGCAGCTGGAGGGCAAACTCAGTGCCATTCCTCAGGGGGCGCTGTCTACCTTGGTTTTGTGAGGTGGAGTTGCTCACTGGCCTACAGCTCACTGAGTAGGCTAGCCTGGCTGGCCAGAAAGCTCAAAGATCTGAGTGTCTCTCCTTCCCAGCAGGGGATTGCAGCATGCCACCATAGCTGGCTCTTTTAAATTAGTACTAGGGATGTAACTCAGGCCTCACATTTGCCCTGCAAGGACACAGGCTGAGCTCTTCCCCAACCCCAACCTTAGCTCTTCCTCTAGGCAACATCATTATAAAAGCTTGACTGTTGTCCTTAGGAACAACTATTCCCCCAGGGTTTGGGAGATTAGAGGTCCTTACCCAACCACCTAGGAAGACTGTATACCAAATGGATCCATATCCCAGGTCCACAGCAAAAAGAGAAAACCAGCAAAGGACACATTTTTATCCCCTACTTTCACTCATATTTCACACATCATGGAACAATTATGTGGAGACGTTTCCTTAATGGTAGTTCAGATCTGCCTGAAACCCCCACCCTAACTGTTCCTTTTCGTATTAATTACTCAAGTCTCTATCTAAATGTCTTCTCCTCCAGGAAGCTTCTCCTGTGGCTACATAATCTAATACAGCTTTCCAGTCATTCTCTATTACAACCCCAGATTTTATTACTTTTATGGCCAAATAACTGTCCAAAAAACTGCCTAGTACATTTGTTTATTTACTTATTAGTACACATTAATCCAACAAACTTCACTGGTCCATGAGAGTAAGCCTCGTCTTATCCTCTGTATCAGCCTCAGATTCTTCCTTGCTTTGTTTAGGTAGTTGGGAAGAAAGAAGGGATGTTTCTAGCTCAGAGTGAACGGTGACTGCTTTTAGGTCAGTTACAGCAAGACTATTCTCTTTATCAGCAAATGGCTCAGAGAAAGGAATTACTTTTTTTAATAAGGCATTACAGGAATCTCCCAGTTCATGAGGGTGTTTCCTTCCTTCCCAATAAAACATACAGGAAAAACCTTACCTTCTCCTGTCTTTCACTTTTTATAAGAAGTGATGCTGAGCACGATGACAGACCTATTACATCCATGACAGAAACACCACAGAGATGGAGGAAAAGCTGATCCTGACTGTCATGTTCTTGATTGACTCAATCAACACTGAATGACTACTTCAAAGGTTGTGGGATAGGGTGCTGACTTTTAAACCAGATTAATTAAGCCATGTTCTATGTCCTGTTTTGATACTTAGAGCCAAAACACATTGCAAACTGTTAAGTTTCTTTTGTGTCATTAAGAGGTGGCTC
Organism: Cricetulus griseus; assembly: GCF_003668045.3. Classification (NCBI taxonomy): domain Eukaryota; kingdom Metazoa; phylum Chordata; class Mammalia; order Rodentia; family Cricetidae; genus Cricetulus; species Cricetulus griseus. The sequence goes on along the minus strand of NC_048595.1, from coordinate 310,295,104 downwards.
ATGCAGCCTATAGGATCTTCAGAGGCTTAAATGAAATAACGGAAGGGCCAAATGCAAACAGAATACTCAAATCAGAGCATTGCTGCTTTTGTTACTATTAGGCAGCAACTTTTAAGACAAAATTGTGACTGGTCTATATTTACAATTTTGCAGAAGCATTCATTTTAATTTTTATGTAAGATAACTTATCACACAGTAATTCATTTACTTAGATTTGGGCCATCCATAAAGTAGCTTTCAGGTTTTTGGTTTTTGTTTTTTTTTTGGGGGGGAGGGGTTTTTTTGTTTGTTTGGTTGGTTTTTTTTCCTCAGATTTGAAGTAGGTAAACTAGAGAACAGGCAAGAATCAGGTCACTACAAAAGTGGCCTTGAGTTTCAGAGGCCAGTATTTTTAAGCCCCAACTCTTCGAACTTAAATGGACAACTTTCATATTCTATTTTTGCCTTCCTTCACAAATATTTCATCAGTATTTTAACATGGCTTGATGTTTACAACAGATTAAAATAAAAACTGTACTAGTAATTAAAGCTATACTCTTTAATACTCTACAACAAAAACACAATTGGGGAAAACAAGTGCCATGCTTTAGTTTCTACAGTTTATATACTTTTTATATCATACCTATAAAGTAAAAATAATACAGGCTATACAAATAAGATCTTGCCCAAATCGTTGGTTCAAGCTCACTGTAACTCAACTGTCATATAAAATGTCACGGATGGTGGGGATCCTGAATGAAATACAATCATCAGAGTTTCTACAGTAAAATATGAGTTGTATCATCACCAGAAAATGATGTCAATTGAAGTCTGTCTTTTAAAAGTTAAAGCGTCAAAAAGATTAAATATAGATGACATAGAAACAAGACAGGTAAAACACAGATGTTCCACCACTGCATCAGGCCTGCCTAGGCTGGTTCAGATAAATTTCTGCTCTCGTACCTATCTAAAAATATGAATATCTCCACTACTGAGAATACTTTATCTATTAACTTATTCTGACAAAAATCACTACTCATACATCATGGGCAACACCCAATCTAAAGCCTTCATGGAAAACTCTCTTCTTATTTTTGTGGCCCACTGTGTCTGCTTTGCAGGACCCTCATTACAATTCCTAAGACTGACGGCCTGGGAAGGCCAGAACAGCTTCTGCTAAGAGACCATGGTGGCTACCACCTTCACCCTGTGCCACCATTTTAGTTAGTGTATATGCAGTTTCAGTGTAGTAGTCAAGTAACTCTCCATTATGCCATTAAATTATATATTGTATATAAGTAGTCATTACATACATAAAAATGCATTAATTTGTATCTAAAAATTATCTTCCAAAATTAACAAACACATAATATTCTATTATTCCAACACTGTTTTAAGTCCACTTTTAAAAAAATATACACTTGATAAATTTAAATGTTCAGCATATGTTTGCCAAGTATTAACTGTTAATAAACAATGTCACTAGCATACAAACATTAGCATACAAATGTCTTCCTCACAGTGGTGTCAAAGCAATAACACAAAGTAGTAAAGAACATTCCCATGTATGTCAAAACACAACTACAACTATGCATGTTTCAAAACTTCAGATGCCTCAAAATAGTTTTATAGTTTTAAAGTCGGGTCCTAATTCTATGTTCTAACACTAATAAGTAGTCATGATCTCCGTGCTTCTAAAAAGGAAGATTCCAAATTCATAACTTGGCACTGTAAACTACAGGGGTGAACTGGAAATCACCCTCCAGACCTGGGCATCCAGCCCCCGTTCCAGAATGTGGTCTAATTTTAAACAACACAAGTCTGTTCTCTTGTAGCAACTGGAGATGTAAGCCATACTTGGTGCACTACCACAGACAAGTTTAATCATCTTTCTCTTCAGTCTAGATTGCTTTATGGGCAAAGTGGTTTTGAAAGTATAAAAATAAACCTTTTACATTTTTTGATAGCTTTTAAGGTACATAGTATTTATTATACTATTTCTAAGAATAACAATAAATCTCTACATAAAATACTAGAACTTGCCAGACATGGTGGTGCATGCCATTAACCCCAGCACTTGGGATTACAGAGGCAAGGGGATCTCTGAGTTTGAGGTCAGCCTGGTCTACCTAGCAAAGTTCCAGGCCAGTCAGAGTTATTGTGAGATCTTATAACTATCTCAACTTCTTTAAGAATCACTCCTTTAAAAATCAGGGGGAGGGGGCATTTTATTCTTTTCCTAAAATAAAAGACATCAATCAAAAGAAAAATTCTCCAAGCTAAGAAGACATTTCCGACCCAAATAACTTGGTGGTTTAGAGGAAACAATCTGGAAATTGGGAGGAGAGTTGGTATCCTTTGTTCCCATAAAGATCTCTCTCAATAGCCCTAAAATTCCTGTGGATTAGGATGTCACCAGTGGAGAGTGTGTGCTTTGCCTGCACAAGGCTATGAATTTGGCTCCCTCCCCAGAAGACATAAACTAGAAATCTTAAATTGTGTCAACTGTTCATCAAACAAGATCTGTATTACTTCACCTGCCTAACTTCCTTCAGAAACAAAATAAAACAAAAGACTTATAATTTTTGTTTGGTGGGGATGTTTTAAGGATGAAAGAGAGGAGAACAAGATGGCAGGCAGCCCATATTAATCCATAAAAACTCATATTCAGTATCACTTAAATCTTCTTCAGATTGTAGCCACTTAACAGGAGCATATAGAAAAACATGGGGGGGGCATTTTCAAATATAAGAACCAACATCTAAACATCAAAGCTACTTTTAAGTGTCCTATGTTATATTTTCATTTCTATGTTTAATAAATACTTGGCAAGTGTCACTATTTACTATGTGTTTCTCAGGCCCATCTTCAACTCTTAGCAAATTCTTCTTTCAGTATCATCACATAATGTTAACAAATTATGAGCTGAGGATGTAGATCAGTTGGTAGAGTGGCTGCCTAGCCCTGGGTTATATCCCGAGGCCACATAAAAATGGGTGTAGTAGTACACGCCTATAATTCCAGTACTTGTGAGGTGGAGGCAGGAGGTTGAGAAGTTCAAGGTCATCCTTGCTACATGGGGAGTTTGAGGCTAATCTGAGCTAAGTGCTACTCTACCACAAAAAAAAAAAAAAAAAAAAAAAGTATTTATAGGCTCATCACTATTTCGTTGGTAGTGTGGTTTAAAGTTAAACACATTTCATATAGAAACTGCTCATGACTATTATATTTAATTTAAAATTCTCAATAATCAAACAAAATTTCTGGAAAGAAAATCTGAAGGCAGAAGGATTCTTTATTTAGGTTTCTGCCTTCTCCCACACCACACATCTGCAAGCTGCCAGTGTGGAAAGGTAAGAGCACAGGGGGACAGCAATGGTTAAGACTGAATAGCTGACCAAATCTTGATTCTGTTTTGATTATGTAACACAGTTCCCTAAATGGGAGACAACCTCTCAAACAGTGAAGGTAACCTGGTCACTCAAAGTGTGTCTTTCAGTTTCAAAAACAAGTGCCAAAGTTGAAGAAATCTTTGTCCCAAACACAGCTTTCCGATTTTTAGTATCTTATCTCTAGATACTTAATCAGATAGGGATTGTGCCATGTTACTTTAGCAGAGGAGGGAAAAACTACCTATGTATCAGCATTATTGTAAGAACAAGAAGAAATATGAAGAAAAAGAAAATAAACATGAAACTCATCATAGTGATGGCACACACAATGCAAAAAACAACATTTATTTTTGTTGTATTCTTGTTTGGGGATATTTTTGAAACAAGACTAGGCTAAAGAATATGGAACTCAACCTTGTATGTCCTTTCAGTGAAACTCTTCACATTGGAAAGATTCCCTTAAGTCTGGCATATTCCTCAGCAACAAGTTTGGTGCTTCCAGTATTAGAAATCAGGGTTCTTATGTCAAAAACAGCTTAGAAAAGAAATTAAAAACTATTGTCCCTTACTCAAAAGCAATGTACATTACAGGGAAAGCTAAATACAAACAACTAATTACACAATTATTTAACTATCATTTTGGTCTGTGCTATAAGGAAAGTACTAAAGCCAGTGGCAATAATCTAACAGAACCAGAATTAAAATTTCTATGCAAACATTCCACCTTCCTCTGGGTTCTTCAATCACTCTCTCTAATCAAATCTACTGCAAACCCTTAAGTAGGCTTGACCTGTTTATTTGGTTAAACAACAAAATACACAACTAACCTGACGCTAGCCAATTTTATGATCAGAACTACAAAATTTTAGAAACTTACAAGCCACAAATTAATTTCAAATATTTTATATAGGGGCTTCTTATTGCAAGAGAAAGCCAAGACTTGATACAGGTTAAGTGCTTATCAGCTTTCCATTACGAAGCTGGGTGAGAAAGCACAGTTCTTAATTATAAAGCTGATATGCTTACTTCATGTTTGCCATTATTCACAACACATTTATCAGAATGCACTCATACTTATTACTGAAATATGAACTGTTTGTGATTTTTTTTTAAGACTGGAACAGTCTTAAGTAGCTTACTAGAGAACTCTTTATCCTTCATTTATCTCTTAAAATTTACAACCTTAAAAATTAAAAACAAGCGTCTGTTGCCATACCTTTAACGACAACTTTAAGTTTCCTATCTTCTGAAATCAGTAAACACACAAGAGACAATAGTGATCGGATTAACTCTCCCATCAAAATGACATTTATTCTATAAGAATAGGATATTCTGCAATGTTTGTCTTAGATGTGCTGGAAATTAATGTAGAAACAATGAACCCAACAACAGCCACTGTCAATTCTCCAAAGGTGGCCTCTTTAGCTAGCTAGCCCATAAGGCAAAGCCAGTTAAGAATTCCTATTGCCAACTGTAATAAATGGAAGAAATATATTTAAATCAAACAGCACCATCTAGCAGAGCCCTCATTACTTTGCTCCTAAGAGTTGATGTTACTTGGTATTCAGTTTGTCGGGTCTGAGAGCAAGAATGGCAATAGCTTGTTTTTCTGACAGAATCATAGAACTGGCACTGGAAAGGACCAAACATACCAAGTCTAACTTCCTTATTGTCTCAGCATTAAACAATTTTACTTTTGTTTTTTAAATTCATTGAGACTATATAGAATCGACTCAGCTGAATATCAGCCATTCCTGGGAGTCTAGCTAAAACCCAAATTACTTTAATACCAAATTTAATACCAACCCCCCAATAAGGTTATGTTTTCAATACATTACAATTCCTTCACTCCCTATAATGTGAAAATCCAGGTACTTTATAAAGATTAAAGCATCCTCCTACAGATGTTTGTATCAGATATATCACAGCCAAATAAATGATTACTAAGTAAACTAGTATTTTAGAACTCCAAGTCCAGTAAACTGCAGTTTCTTAACCAGGCAATGATACCATATATTTTATATATTCCTTGTCACAGCATGATCTTAAAAATATCGGGGGGGGGGGACCAATAGCATCTCTGCATTAATTTTTGTTGTTGTGTTTTGTTTTCTACACCAAGGCCTGCCACCTCTAAATCCTATGGGAATTGTGTGTATTGCTGCCAACACGAAGATTAGAAAATGTTCCCATCCCTAGGGCACAACAAACTTTCAAGGGTAAGACTAACTGCCTAAAGCAATGAGGGAAAACTCGGTAGCCTACACATTAGGTTTTTATTTACGAAGCTATTTTTGTATGCAAGGGACCCAAAGTACCTCTGCCCCCCCCACCCCGCGCGTGCGTGAACCCCCTCAATAAGACGGTGTGTTCAATGACAAGGATGCCTGACCCTCAGATCAGACCCAGTTACCGGGAATCAGTTGAACATCTGCACTTAGGAAAACGGGGGGAGGGTTCTTCCTCGGTGTCACAGTCACTATTCGCTCTCATTTTAGTAACAACCAAATCGCCGTTACAAGTACACAAGAATAGCAGCCAACAAGCCCGCTTCGCAGCGTGCCGCGACCGTGGCACCCCGGCTCTCCAGCGTCCTCCCGGCTCCCACCGAAGTTCCCACCTGTATCTCCCACGACCCAGCCAAGCGGCTCGCACCCAGCATCTCTGCCGCAGCCCCCTTCCGCCCCGCGTCCACGCCGCGGGCAGCCCTCCTCGCGGCGCCGCCACGGCCCACGGGACCTGCCCTCCGCGCCCGTGGCCACCGCCTCCGGGGACACGACAAGTCTCAAAAAGTTCTGGGGCCGCCGCCGAGCCGGTGTGTGTACCGCGAGAGGCAGGAGCGCCAACCTCTCACGGCCGACCCCGCGCGGGCCAGCACACTTTCTCCCTCCGGGAACTCGGCGCTCCCACTCCCAAACTTCCCCCGCCGCCCCGGGCCGGCTCGCCCGGCCAGCCGGCCTGCCTGCCTGCCTGCCTATGCCGGGGGAACCCGCGGACCCGCGTCCCTGAGCCCGCCCGGCCCACGCCCGCACTTGCCCCGCACCCGGCGGGGCCCCGCTTCCGCCCGCCCGCGCGCCCGGCCCGCCGCCCTCTCCTCGCCCCACGCTCGGGGGCCCCGCCGCGGTCCCGCCGGACCCCAGCACCCCGCAGCCCGCTCCCACCCCCGGCCCGCCGCGCGCAGCGGCCCGGCAGTCCTGGACCACAGCTACAAAGTTACTTTGCGAGGAGGTGAAGCCGCGGGTGGTTCCCCTCAACCACCCAAACAAGTTTCCATCCCCGCCGCCGCCCCCCGCCACGCGCGTTCCTCCCGCCACCCGCCGCCCGCGGCCACCCGCCGGGGGCTCCCCGTGGAAGCGGCCGCTCCCCGAGCTCCGCGCCCCCGCCCCGCACCTCCCTCTGCAACCCACCCCCCGGCTTCTCTCCCCCCCACCCCCAGGCGGGGCGGCCGTGTGGCTGCGGTTCCCGGAGAGTGCGAGTGCGTGCGCGAGTGTGCGCGCGTGCGAAGGCGGAGGTGGCTGCGGCGCGGAGACACTCACTTCTCCCGGGCCTGGCTGTCGGACGGGACGGCGCTGCTGTTACTCTTGCCTTTGCCGTACATGCTTGTGCCGAGAGCAGCTCCCACTGTCACGCACCTGTCAACCCATCACAGCCTCCCCGGGAACAGCCCCGTCCCCATGGCGACCCACGCAGCCACCCCCACCATTGGCCGCCCCACGCCAGAGCTCCGCCCTCCTCGCCCTGGCAACGCGCGAGACTGACAGGCCTCCCCTCCCTCCGGCCTGCCGGAGCGCGCGGCGGCGGCTCGGCCTTAGCGGCAGTCTCCTCCCTCCTTCCCTCCCTCGCCGGCTCCCTCCCTCCCTCCTTCCCTCTCCGCCGAGCTCCCCCCCTCCCGCTCTCCTTCCCCCCTCCCCCTCCGAACCCGGGCGCTAGGGGGGAATTAGAAACTGCTCTAGAAGGATTTTAAACAACTGGCTGTTCCCTCCGCCGCCGTCCCGCCCCCCGCGCCGCCCGCGCCCGGCTCCTCACTGGAGAGAAGGCGCGGGGAGGAGGGGAAAGTGCGGCCTGGAGTGCCTGGCAGCGACTGCGGAACGGGAGTCGCCGCGGCCCCAGACTTCTGGGCGCCCGGCGAGTCCAGAGACAGACCCGACCCACCGCCCCAGCCCCGGGGGGGCCCCTCCAGGCCCCTCTCCCCCTCCTCTCCGGCCTGACACCCGGTGCCCGTGCCCCGATTGACCACATCCCCACTCTCTAGGTGTCGCCTCCCGCCCTGCTCCCGGAGGGCCAGCAGGCCGGGGTCGCCCGCTCTGAACCCTCGACCTTGTGGCTGAGGGACTAAGAGACTCTCCTCCTTGCCCGGGGAGGCACTGGACCCCGTTCCCGGATCGCCCGTCCAGGTGGTGTCGCCTGCTGAAGCCAAGCCCTATGTCCCAAGAGAACACCCTGCCTAGTGTCAGCCTCCTTTCTATGAGGGGAGCACACCCCCAAAGAGGCCAAGTGGCCTACTCCTGGGACCATAGTGGCCCACGCGAGGCCTTGGTCTTTTCCTCGTCAGGACTCTGCACAGGTCTGCGGCAGACCCGGGGCCCAGGCAGTCTCTACTCGGCCTGTCCTAATAGTTTGGGTAGGCAATGTCATTTCAGTTTGACCCCTTGACTGGAAAGAATCAGAGAAGGCCCTGAAAGACATCCCTGTACTTGCCCGGAGGAACAGGCCGCCAAGCTCAAGGTGTACAAAGCTGTGCCCAAGCTGAAAACTCCTCGAGAATATTTTTGGATCCAAGTCCCTAATCTCATTTCAATGAATGCGCAAAAGTTTCTCTAGACACAGGCAACCTGGTTTCTGATAGACTCCATCCTTTATTTTGTCGGAGATCCTTGGCAGTAAAATCAGACAGGGTGGAAATCGGGTTGGGAGAAGAGATGAGCTTCAAATGGGAGGTGACAGGGGAAGAGAAGTGCCATTGGGGTAGGACAGGGAAACCTCAGAAAAGGATGAATAGAGGAGGAGGAACGGTTATGCTAAGGAAAAGGAAATAGCATTCAAATGAGGATGCATACCTTTCTATTGCGCACAGCTTTAAGCATTTAGCAGTAGGATCATAAAAATGCATATGGAGATTCTGAGATAGATGGAAAGGAAAGAAATGGAGTTTGTGAGCTCTGATAGCAGGTGACAGAAATAAAACAGCAGAAGGTTAAGGAAGGGCAGTTAGTAGGAAAGAGAATCAAAACGGGTTGGCAACCAAACATCAATCAAAGACTGCCGGAAAATGAAGAGGACGAGGACCGACTTCCACTGCTGGCAAGGAAAATGATGAGGAAAAGCAAACTATAAAAAGAGAAAGTAGCTAGAAGAAACAGTTAAATGGACAAGGCATGATCATGACAAAAATAACAGATCATAGACATGGTTTTTAAAAATATACATTTCTACAGAACAAACAGTAAGTCAGTAAAAGAAGTAATATAAAGTATAAAAGGTGACATTGGCTTAACTAGACTAATTCCAAAGAGAATTTGCCATTTCAAACTCTAGAATTTCCCTTTCTGTTTTAACTGACCCACAGTAGTGGCTGAGATACGGCTTGCATGTTCTACCTTCTGGTTCTAATAACCTACAGAGATTTGGTGCTTGGAACATTACATTCATGGACTGTGAAGACCTGAAAGAAATGAGCCAGCAATCCTCTCTTCCAAAAAACTTGATCAAAAGGCTCAAATGTATATAAAGTTGTTACCATTTGCAAACACTACCTCCAAAGCTAGCTTGTAGAATTGTTGCCCAATTATCCTCTGTTAGCTTTACCCCAGAAAACGTTTACCATCTCAAGGCTCTGTTACCCATACAACACTGCATATATAATGTTGCTCAGATACGGTCAAGAAGAGACCTCTGGCAACTGCCGAACTACTTTTAGGTCCACAACTATGTCATAACATTTTACTATCAAAGGTGGTGAGCCTAACTAGGACCTATATCCTTGACCTTCCCTCTTCTGCTTTGTATCACACTGAAATGTAGCCACCACCTATGTCAAGAATAAAAGATGGAGGCCATCTTGGCCAAGTGTGCTGCTACTTGGGGGGCATAACACACTCTTTAAAAAAAAAAAAAAAAAAAAAAAGATTGCCTTGCCAGGTAGCTTTCCCATGAAAACAAAAAATGGGCTTGGGCCGTGAAAACAAAACAAGAAAAACAATGTGTTTATTTGCTTGCAGAATGACCAGTTCAACCTTGAGTGGAAACCGAGCACTTATGTGTTTTAGCTTCCACTAGGGCTACTTACTTTGGATGGCCAATCCAAGCTTAAAGCAAGACTTCTAGGTTGTGGTGTATATTGCAGATGGCCCTTCTCCTATAAGGCACTCAGTTTTCCTTGGAGTGTACTTGACCCTCTACCTCCATGCTAAGAGTAGCTAATAGGATAACAATGTATGGTCGTGTGTGTGGTGTGCAGGACCACAAAGAGTTGCAGCTTGACTTGATGTGTCCTAAAGAGAAAAGAAAATGATGAAGGAAAATTGGAGACGCTACTGTCTATTGCTGTAATTTGTTCATCTGATTGGTTTTTACCCACATTTGTTACATTAGAAAAGTCCTGTGGGTAATGGCATGTTTTCTGATATTTAAAAACTAAATTACAGAGCTGCACAATAAGATATAGGATTCAGAACAATTTGGTCATAGTATCTAGGAAGAATAAAATGTTAAAAGGTCTTAGTGCAAACCTTGCCAATGCCAGTTACCACTACAAGGCTGTTAGCATCCAAGAAATGCAAGTGACTTTTATATGTATACATGCCTATATAGGCTGACCTTGGAGCTTAAGTAATCAAATCAATTATCATTAAAACCTCTCAGCAGCTACCTGAGCCATCACTGTTCTACTTCTCTCTTAATGTTTACACATGTAAATAAAATGCTTCTTTGCCCTTGTTCAAATGATTTTGAGTACAAAGAGTGTTCTTTGCAGCTGTACCTCTTGGGACCAATATTGTAATTAATGAGATTTGAAACACGAATTCAGAGCCAAACTTGAGATCCCAGACACAGGGTTGAAGATCCAGTGTCTTGTTCTCATTTTTTAGAAAAGAAGTAAGAGATTGGAAATTGAAAACTTCATAATGTACAGAGCATCATGATAGACTTTGAAAGATGGTTTTTAAGTCCCATGAGTACTTGGTTAATTTTAGGAGACTTGAATGTGAATAGGAGAATGGTGGCCAGCTTAGCCACCCAAATGTAGCCTTTACATTTGAGGGTAATTGTTTAAGTCATATCCTTTCTGGTCAGTGATAATCAGTAGGTCCTTACACATACATCCTCTTTGTTTGGGCATATTTGCATAATTTTCTTTCTGAAGACTGAATCTTATTCTAGGAACACTGTTTTTACTTTATTCTTACTTTATGTTTCTCTTATATTGATATTTTCTCTAAAATATTAAGGTTAATAATATCTTCTTTCTTACAATCCACAGAACTCCAGGATTTCCTTGTGTTATACAGAACAAAGAGACAACCTCTTTATGTTTAAATGCAACTGATAATGAATTTAACTATTTGCATTATGTAGAAAACTTGTTATGTTAACTTAAAAAATTGAAATTGGAAGGAGGGATAATTTTTCCAAAAGACAAAACTGTTCAATTTTTTTTCATAAAACTAGTTTATAAAATAACTCATAAGCTTATATCATTTTCTGTCTCAAAACATTTAATTTGTTCATTAGTACTCAATATATCCCAGTAAATTAGATATTTATAACCTGCTTTATAAACTGGGTAAACTGAGTTCTGACAATGATTTGTTAGCATGGTCCGAGATACTAAACAAACAAAACTAATTCCAATAAGAGAACTCCATGTTCCTGGCTGAGCATTCCCAGACCACAAAGCCACACCTCTTTCTTTTAGAAGTGACTATTCCAGGGAGGAATGTGAGCAGACTCTGAGATGTTTGTCACTCAAACTACCCTATGAAAGTTCACCCTGGGGCAACAGTCCAGTGGGGGGGGGCAGTGTTCATAAAGTGTTCAAATGCCATGGACCACAGTAAGGGAGGGGGAGAGACAGCAGTTTTGACACTGAACCATTCAGTCCTTCAGACAAGAATGAGATACAAAGAGCTAACAATTAACATTTTACTCTAATAGTGGTTTAGTGGTTGTTAATCTGAGGCAATGGCTGTTTACTTAACCTATTGCTCTGGTTTTTTAAAATTCCAATTTACATATTCACAAACACCAATGGGTTTGGAGGGCCAAGGTTCAGATCTACCAGCTCCAACAGTTCCATTCTACTAAGCATATATATATATATATATATATATATATATATATATATATATTCCATTATGACTTACATATATGTGTCTGTGTGGGAGTATGTGCATGTGAGTGCAGATGTTCATAGATGCCAGAGGAGTTAGATCCCCTAGCAGGTCTGACCTACCTGGGAACTGATTTGGGATTTTCTCCAAGAGAGGTAGCCACTAGCCACTGCACCATACCTCCACCCCTTGCCTAGTCTTTCTTAAAATCAGCAGCAACCTGAAATCTAGTTACTCAAAATAAAATAATCCTGATACAAAACATTACACCTCGCCTAAAGATGAGGGAAGAAATTTTAATTAAAACCCGTACTACCATGTATGGCAATTTCATACACTTTAGCACATTTTGCAAAACAATTTCCAAGTGTTACAGTGTTCACTAGCTGGAGTTTGTCATTAAATGTTGAGAGTTATATAATAGGAAATGTGCCAAACAGTAGTCTTGACTCGATGGTGCTACTGTATTTTTCTAGTGCATTCCTTAAGCCTTCACAATGGTTTTTTTACCTAGTGCGGTTATTGGCACAGCATGTATTTGCATCCTGGGAGCTATCAAAAGCCCTAGTATCTATAGGAAGACTGTTCCACCCTCCAGGTGGTATGCTCCCTTTTGCTGGAATAGAAATATGGGAAGGGGAAATGACAAATTACCTCACCCTTACATTTTACTTACTTAGCTACAGTGTAAGAATACTTAACTTAGTTATAGCTAAAGAAAGATATTGTACCAAATAAACTCTATTCACCATTGCCTTTCAGAAACAATTTTATTTTTTGCCATATATACTTGCCAGAGATATAGAGAGCACTTAAACACTGTGTTTTGGGGTTCTCAAACAAGTGTTTGGAGAGCTAAGGGTATAGCTTAGCTGGTAAAATGCTTGCTTGGCTCGCAGGAAGACTGACTTTGATACCCAGCACTATACAAATCAGGGGTAGTGGCTTGTATCTGTGATCCCAACACTCTGGAACTGGAGGCAGGAAAATCAGTAGCTCAAGGTTATATACAACTACATAGGCAACTCAAGGCCAGACTGGGTTTGTGAGATCCTGTTCCAGGAAAAGAAAAAAACAAAAAACAAAACAAAACAAAAAGCCAACCTCTCTGAACCCAATGGGGTTGTATTCTATGCATTATAGTACATGACAGCTCATGGGGCCTTAGGCCTACTCTGTGGCACTGATTGCCACTCCTCAGTATTATCATGTACCTTTAGGTGGTGTAAGTATGGTTTGTCCATCAAACAAATGATTTTCATCATTTCATTGTCATCAACTTTTCTGATTCCATGGACCTTTTCTCTTAAAACTAAATTCTTAAGATGAAGGTAGAGGGGTGCCCCTGCCATCGGGTGCTGGAGCACTGACAATAGCAAGACAAGTCCCTGTGAGCTACTCCCAGCTTCTCAGAGTCACATTTGCTGTGGTTTGAGGAGCCTATGTTGAGAAAATTAAGATAGTTAAGAAAGGATACATTCCTATCTTAGGGCTTTGCTCACCTTCTTACATTATCCTACTCTAAAGTCTTGGAATGGTTGGTTCTTTGAGGACAAACCTAACACTTCCAGTAGTGAGAATAATCCATATCCATTTCCCCTGGCTTCTCAGTCTGGTTTTGTTTCCAGAGGTGAGGCAGATGGAGTACACCTTGATGAAGAAAGTCGCTGCTCTAGGAAGAAGTGTGGTCCTCTCCACAGAAAAGGAAGAACCCAGGTCTGAGCCTTTGCCCTGCCATTCTGGAAGCATCCACCCTGGATCTCAACTTCCTAATACCACTCCCTTTCTCCTTGCCTTGGATCCTGTGTCCTTTTCAACTAGATCGGCAATATTCAGGGTAGTTTGGCTATGGACCTGTGCCTTTTTAGGAGATGCTGGCTCTGTTTAATAGTTGGATTTTTTCTCCAGAGAGGCATTTGTCACTTCTAGCACCAGGAAATGTATGCCACATCCTTACCTCAGAAAACTTGGGTTACCACAGGATATGAGAAGGGCAGAGATAGGACTAATCACAGCTCAGCTTCCAGTCAGCACACAGTCCCAGATGACATGTGCATGGCTCTCCACCTCATAGCCCCTTCTGTCTCCATCTGTTCTCTCTTCCTTACATTCTCCTTCCTTTGCCCATTCTAACCCTTGAAAAATGGACAACATGTGGAATAAAAAAGAACTTTTCCTGGGAATATAATACTTGACAACCTCTATTTTTATAAGCCAAAAAAGTTTGATTGCTGACAACACGCTATGGCTCAACCACACAAGAAATTCCATTCTTGTCTCCCATACTTCAGACTCATATATGGGAGTCATTTCAAACTCAAACATTTCACAAACATTTTCAGTGTGCCAGGGACCTTACTAATGAATAGCTCACTTAATTCTCCTAACTCTTTTAAGGTAACTTTTTGTTTGTTCGCTCATGTTTTATTTTGTTTTGAGACAGGGTCTCACATAGCTTAGTCTGTCTGCAGACTCGGTGTATAGCTAAGGATGCCTTTGAACTTCTGATTTAGAAGTAAGCTCCAACACCGAAGGGCTCAGATTACAGGCATAAACACCTCCCTTACCAAGTTTGCATGTTACTACGAAATCAATCAGGGCTTCATGCATGCCAGGCAAGTACTTTACCAACTGAGCTGCGTCCCTAGCTGACAGTAGGTATTATTTTTGTAATATTTTTTCACACACTAGTAAATGATATGATTGTAATTTCTACCTAGGCAGCCTGTCTTATCATGATCTGTGAGGAATCTGTCACACAGACCCTGCCAACCACCCTTGTCTGTTACATTTACTCCATTGTGTACCATACATGTCTGGAAGGGAAGTGTCTCCAAATTCAGGCGGCATTAAATACATAAGAGCAAGATGCATAGGATGCATAGGCTATTTCAGTATTGCAAGTAGGTGTGGGGTCAACTCTTGCAGTTAAGTCCTCTGATGGAGCAATAACCCTGTGTCACTCTGCTTTCTTAGAACATCATCCTTCAACAGGCTCATCATTTCTTCTCATTTTCACTGCTTTGGATTGTACACCGTGGCTTGTTAGAGATATTGAAAGGAGAAATGATTGGCAGCTGTCTGTTTCTCTTTCCATATTTAAAAGAGATGCATTTCTCCTTGTACTAAATGAAACAGTTCACTCTCTTCTCTACTCTTGACCTTGTTCATTCCCCTTTCAGTTAGTCATATTTACATCTGCCTGCCTGTGTGGTCTATGGTACATAAAACCTGAAAGTGAAGGTCTTCAATCCACATTCCACTTAGGAAAAGAGAAAGCGGGGCAGCTCTGTCCATTTATTCACTGAATCGTTGTCAATACATGGCCTTCCTCTGGGAACCGGCAAAAATAAAGTAAAGACCAGGACCCCTGGACCTCAATCAGCAAGCTGCATTTTCCCTGGGGGACTTTTGTTGTTTAGCTTTCTGATTCTGTCTGCTTCTCCTTTCCTCTTAGCTTTTTTTGTAGTTCACTGTTACTTTTCCTTCTTCTCTTGTTTTTCTGGCTTCACTTCCTCCTTCTATTGTTATAGCTGTCTTTTTCCTCTCATCACATTTCCTGTTGCCTTTCCAGTTCAGTGGGGCCCCATCCAACTCACACACTGTCTGGCTTCAGTCTCATTTTGGTCTCAAGGGAAAGCAATCATGTGCCAAATAATCCCAATCCCCAGGGAACCTAAAGAAAGATTCTAGAGACTAAGTATCCCAAAGTTTTTCCCTTATTGATTTTGTCCTAGAATGAATTCCAAGTATGCCTAATTAAGGAAAGGAAAATATTCATCCCAGTGGCCTTCTAGATTCAGATCATTCTGAACTCTGACAGTACCAACATCCATCAAATCAAACAGTGAAATCAACTTTGGTTACTTAGCATAATAGAAATAAACGTGTAATACTCTATTAGTGAAGGATCAATGTCTCTTGTCTTGAAAAGAAACATCAGAGCTTGGCCTCAACATTCAGGTAGCAGCAGAGTCCATTATTTTGTGGCAACATTCGATTACATTGACATCAAGACAGATTTATTAAAATAATAAATAGTACATGATTTTCAGCCTTTCATTTCCAAACCTCACCACTGCCACCCTCGCCAAGATGATCTGAAACCTGTCATCTATATTTTTTACTTATTATCGATGACCTTTGTTACGGCATTTTCGTTATCTGGCAGCTTATACACCAAACGGTTTTTAAAATTAATTCTTAAGGTGGAATTTTAAGTTATTAACAAAGAGCAAAATTAATAATTAGAAAAAAGAGCACCAGTTAGTTACAGGTTGGGATGTTTTCTGCAAATAGGATTTGAACAGGAATTACTTCAGATGTACTTTGCAAAGTTCTGAATGTGGCCAGCTACAAAGGCTCATAGTTCCTGCTTCGCCTTTTCCCAGTTTCCAGCCCCAGGGCCTTTGCCCTAGCTGTTTCCTCTGCCTGCAATGTTTTTCCCTCTGCTTGTTCTCATTATTCAAGACTTCTGGAATGTTAATTCCAGAACCATCTTCTCCAAGGGTCCCTAAGAGATGCCTAATCCCACATTCTCAGCCATTCCTTGTTCTATTTCCTTCTCTTCATAGTCACATGTCACTCTGAGAAATGTCTCTGGTCTGAATTACTCTATGGAGGCAGGAGGTTTAAGGTATTCTTCTTGGACTAGGTCCTTCCACCCTAAGATTTGGACAGCATGTAGTAATACAGCAATAAATAAATAACCATCCACTGAATGAATGAATGAATGAATGAATGGTTCTAAAGACCCTAGCTCTCTTACATGTTTCCAATAATTATTCCAGACCTCTACCTACTACAGCCCAGCTTCTTACATTCTTAGGAACAAGAAAAATGGTCAAAAAATGTCAGCACCCATTTAGATGTTGAAGATTCTGGCTCCAAGTCATTGTTCCAGCATCCAAACTGATTTAGCAGAATTTAGGGGAGCAGAACATAAGAGAGAAAAAAATATTCCCTCCTCTTTTCAGTCACAGATTTACCTTGCTTGGGGTTCCAAGTGACCCAGTGTTGCTGACAATAAGGAAACAAGCCATACACAGTCAGCAGAGTTTTTGGTAATACACTTTCATCAGGTCTTTCTCTTCCATAGTGCTTATAAGGCAGTGTCTTCTTCCCTCAGCTTTTATTCAGGCTGACCTCCCAGTGCCTGTAACCTTTGGCAGATTATAGTTACAGATGCATGTCTAGCTCCCCTCCTAGTGTATGCACTTGCCAATTACCTATTCATTCCCAGACACTGACTGTGCACCTAAAGCTCAGATGCACCACAGAGGACACAAGTCCCCATTTCCAAGCACAATTCCTGCTTCAATTTGTTCTTTGATTTGGGGGAAGGGGTTTTCTCTAATGTTTCTGGAATTAAATTATAGCTCCATTTGCCGAGCTACATCAACATGGGTTTGGGTCCCCAGCTCCATCAGTTATCAGCTGTATGCTCTCAAGCAAGTCTCTTAACTTCTCTGTGCCTCGGTTTTATCAACTGCAGAGCAAGACAATCCTGCTTACTGTATATTAAGGTTGCTCTGAGGATTATATGGTAAGTTTTTTTTTATAATACTGGATTAAGCCCAGAGCTTGGTACGTTCCGACTGCTTAATAAATAGGAGTAACTGTTTTCTTCCTCACTGGAACTGGTCACAGCCTACAGGGTCTGTAACGACACACAACCAGATTGGTACATTTGTCAGGATTGCATTGCTATGAACATGTTATTTTCCTTCCAAACTCCAGTTCCTTTGGAAGCGTTCCATTCTCAGCTCTTGCAACCTGTAGCAGTCAGTGTGTGTGTGTGTGTGTGTGTGTGTGTGTGTGTGTGTGTGTGTATGTGTGTGTGGTGGGTGTTGCCCTTTACTTAACTGAAGTTTTCATGTGTCTTCTCAGCCCAGTGAAACAGAAGAGCAGGGAGTGGTATTTCTCAGCAGTGCCCAAGATTTCTATTCTCATGTCTTCTTACTAACTCTTTTTTTTTTAATGCAGCCAATGGTGAACACAACACCAAATTCAGCGGTTTCTTTATTGGTAGCAGTTGTTCACTGTAATGACATCGTTTTGGATTTCACAGACTCATAGATGAAAGTGGGAATTTTGATGTCATCTAGTCACATCTGCAAAAAGGGAGTTGCCAAAATGTCTGGTCTGGGTGCCAGTGAAGAAATTCCTTCTTATCTTTGGCTAGACATACTTCCCCCATTGAATCAGCTACAATAGTGAGGGGGACAGCAGGAGGGGAAGCCTGATCATTGTCCTCCCCATAATAAGCTGACATATACTTCGAAACAGTCATCAGGTAATCCTCTTCTCCCAAAAGAACAATCAAAATATTTATTTGCATAGCTAATATCACAACAGCATAGGCAGACAGGCAAAGTTGCACTCCAGTGAATAATACTAGCTTGTAGTCCATGGCACAGGTGACTGCTCTGGAGTGGAATAAAAATGTATATATCTTGAGGCTTCTGGTCAATAAACAACGCAGCTTTTCTTTTCTTTTCTTTTCTTTTTAAGTTGCCCTGCTAACTAGAACACTTAACAAGTTAGTGTCTGTAGTGTGCAGCATTGAGCTATATGGTAGTTTGCTAAACAGCAGAGAAGACACAGAAGTCTATAAGAAATAGTTATTCCTCTAAAGGAACTTGGAAAAAGGTACAAATCTGTACTGAGTACCCCTTATGACTGGGTACTAAAATAATTGCTGAAGGTACACACATGAATTTTCTATCTTTGAGTAACTCAGTCAATGCAGAACTGTAGTGTAAGTTTGATATAATCTTGTAAATACAGTAGAAAATGTTAGTGGCAACATGTCCTCTAGGGCATAAAGGGATGCCTCTACTAGTAAAGGGTCCATATGCATACTGTTGAAGGAGCAACCTGATGAGGAGTGAGGATTGAAAATGAGGGATCCTACTCTACAGGAGAGGGAAGGGGAAGGGCTAGGCAAAGACTATTTAACTAACTTCTTTCCCCTTAATTACATTTAGAATTTTTAGTGTGTGTGTGTGTGTGTGTGTGTGTGTGTGTGTGTGTGTGTGTGTGTGTCCAGGTGTGTGTGTGTCCAGGTGTGTGTGTGTCCAGGTGTGTGTGTGTGCCTATGTGCTTGCCCCACAGCACACATGTGGAAGTTAGAAAACAAGTTCCAGGGTTTAGTTCTTATCTTCTACCATAAGGAAGGGGCTCTGGGACAGAGCTCAGGCTTTCAGGCTTGGTGGCAAGCACCTTCACCACTGAGTCATCTCACTGGCCCCTATTCACTCAACTTCATTCTCAAAAGATTAATTACCAGTAGATTTTTCACAGGCAATGAGAGTTTAACTATGTTACATATATGTATTATTTAACTGTTAATTATTTTATGTGAAAGAACCAAATATACAGAATCCATCGTGTAACAACAGAAGACAAAGCAATCAACATTTTACTCTTTAATCTTTGAATGTGTAAAGAGCTTTCTACAACTCTTCCCCTGAAACAAACACCAAAAAAACAAAAAAAAATGAAAACAAATAAAAAATCAACACAGGAACCAAACAAGAAAGAATTTTATTTAAAAAAAATAGATCCAAGGCAAGACAAGGGATCTTTCAAAGTTCTGATTTAACTCTATCAGACCCTGACTGGAAAAGCATCCACCTCTGCCTGGAGGTAGGTCCTCTACTACATTGTATCAAATTTGGGATGCAAGGTGTCCCTGACCAGGAATCCACCTTGGGACAAAGCTGGACAAGGGAGTACAGGCTTGAAAGAGCCTAAACAGGCCAGACAGTTCTGCAGTATCTAGTGTCCCCTGAGGGTCCTGGTCCTCAGCACCATAGCCTGACTTGCATGCCCAAGTCTCACTTATTACATGAGAGATGTCCAGGGCCGAGTGTGATCTGTGTAGACGCAGCTCTCAGCAGCTGAGGCAGCCCCTGGGAAGCTGTTACTCTCCAGCACTGTAGCATGCTCCATGAAAGGGGGTCTCTGTCTCCCACATCTGAACACCCCTGCTTTGATAAATCTCAAAGATAGAAGCAGGCTGTATTCCTGGCCTTGGTAGAACTATCTCTAGATTGTTCTAGCCAGATGGTTTTATCGCCTATACTTAGAAATGCTATTTTAGAACCATAGAAGCAAAAAATCATGTTGAGAAAAGAATTCAAAATCAAGTTTAAAATAATTTACTACTAATAAGATGCCAGTGGACATTAAAAGAAGAAAACAAAGAAATGGTTGTTGATGTGAGAACATTGTTCTCTTATATTTCTATGCAATGGAAGCAGCAGAATCGACACTAGATACAAGGCAGTCCCACAACTAGAAGCAAATACAATGGGATTTAGAACATTTCTGAACTATAGGGAAAATACTGGCTTCTTCATCAGACAGTCAGTCTCACTCAAGAGACCTTTCCTAAGACATTTAAATTCTTTCTTCAGGTCACTAATAATTGAACTGTATTCATAACAAAATACTATCTTGTCTAAATGATGATACGACATGATGAAATGGGAAATAATTCTTAACTAACAGGACAAAGAAAGAATGTCCCATTCCAGGTTAGAATTTCAGTCTAGCATCATGGCAGAGTTCAGCAAAGGCAGGGAAGACCTTTACATGTGATTCTTGTAACTTGGTACTGTGCACTGACCTCATGAATTCCTCATTGCTCCAACTATCTGTACAATTCAAACTCATTGATTTAGACTCCATAAATTTGTAATGCAGCCATAATAGAGTCGTAGTGTGCCCTTCAACTGGAGAAAACATTTGATAGTGATTCCTCTTGCAAAGAAATGGCTTACTAATCTATAATCATATCTTCAAAATCTAGGTCCAGAAATCATTTCTCTGGCATCAGGGGTGGTCACAATCTGTTACCATGGGTTAATAATGACATTTTTTTCCAGTGACATATTTTAAAGTACTTGATCTATTTCAAATTACATAGAAAATAGTAAAAAGGGATTCATTAAAAAAACTTGTTAGTCACTGTTTCTTGTGTTTATGCATGGTCTGATGTATGAAGGTCATAGGTTGTCATTGCATGTCTTCATCTATGGTTCTTTACTTTATTTTCAGAGACAGGAACTCTCACTGAAATCTGGAGCTCACCAATTCTGTTAGACAAGCTGCACAGTGAACTTAGGTATCTGTCTGTCCCAACCTTCCTGATGCACTCAACAAAATCTGGCTTATTACCTGATTGCTGGGGATCCCAACCCAAGTCCTCATTCTTGCATGGCAAGCACTTTAAGGACTGAGCCATCTCCCTGGTCCATTATTCACCAATCAGGATGTTTTCTTTTTCTTTTCTTTTTTTCACACTGGGAGGATTATCACTGATCCCATTGAAACTCCTTTCCCAGCTCCACTAGGAGTTCTGCATTGATGCCTACTTACCCTATCATACACCATTTTGTCTAGGTTGTCCCTCTAGGTCAGGAAAAATCAGATTCGTGCAATATTATGTATGTGAGAAGAGAGTGTAGGAACAAAGAGAATGGTGAAAAGAGGGGGTGGGTGTTTAATATCTAAACTAAATACAAATCTGTATGTACCTCTAAAATATCTTGATGGTTATTGTGCTCAGTATTTTCCCACAATTTGGTCTTTGAATTTACCAATCACAAGCTGTACTTGTCTATGGAAAATAACATACTTACAAATCACGTCTCAAGAACTTTAAAAAGTTCCAATAAATTAAGTCAAATGCTCTGATTTTCTGAGTGTATTTTCTGAGTGTATGCGTTCAAAGAAAAATGACATTAAATGCCTATATGTTGTTTTGTTTTTTTGTTTGTTTGTTTGTTTGTTTGTTTGTTTTTTGGTTTTTCAAGACAGGGTTTCTCTGTGTAGCTTTGTGGCCTGTCCTGGCACTTGCTCTGGAGACCAGGCTGGCCTCGAACTCACAGAGATCCGCCTGCCTCTGCCTCCCGAGTGCTGGGATTAAAGGCATGTGCCACCAACGCCCGGCACCTATATATTTTTAATTGTAACACATATCTTAGTCTTGGAGTGACTGTACAGCTCACATTGCACGAGGAAGATGGCCCTCTCCCTCCATCACCAAGACTCCTGGTTATGCTGGAGCCCATGCAGGGCATTGGAACCCTCACCACTATTGTCCCTCATAGTCTGAAACCTCCAATGCCATCTTTGCCAGAAAATAGGTTCAGTGAGACACCACTTCCTCTAATTGTCTTCTACCAAAACAATTTGTCCTAAAAGCAAAATGGCTTAGATGACTGTGGGTCACTCACTGGTGACCTTGCTACAAGACGAGGGGGGTAAGAACACACATGGAGCTTATGCTTTGTTGAGGCCTGATTCATCCTGAGGGAATTCCTCACACATAGGGTTTTCAAAAGGTGGTGGTAAGCAGGAAAAAATAAAGAAAGAAAGAAAGAAACCCAGAAGTTTGTCATTTTAAAACTGAAACACAACCAAATGCAGAGCTCGAGGCTAGCCCAAGCAGGGACATTATAGTTCCTGAATCATAGAACTAGGGGACATTCTGGTGTCTGTGGAGTAGGTAGAGAGGAGGCATATGAGTGTTTCTTGCTGACATCTCTCTTGTGTCTGGATTATTCCAGATGGCAGGAAGTCCCCGCTCAGGCCTCTGGCTGGGCCATTCTCCAAGAGTTGACCCTCAACTCCTGCACAAAAGCCAGCTGCCAGCTCTGCAGAGTGATGCTCACCTACACAAGCATAAGCAGCTCTTCAGAGCAATCTGAGTGTAACCAACACAAGATGGGGGAAGAACAGGGTTTCAGGCCTCCTTGCTATGTATATGCTAATTATTAGGTGGAAGGAACATTATAAATGAGTTACGAAACAGCTAAATAAAAATAGAATACCTGCCAGGGAGCTTCTTTACGTGGCCTGTTTTACTCAAGAATAAACAATGTGTTCTTTGTAGAGCTTAAAAAAAAAAAGGAGGGCGGGGGCTGTTAATTTTATTCTGGAAACTACGGTCTGCAGCTTGTTGTAACTAGACTAGTGCTTGTAGTTGCTGACATCTTGATTTATAAAAACCAGAACTAGTTCAATTTCAATAATTCTTTTTATTTAAGCAACACCCGAAAAAGAGAAAAGAGATTGACATGCTCCTGTAAAATGGCATATGCAAAAGCTTTGCAATTCCCTTTGTTAACGCTGGGTCAGATTTCATGAAAAAGCAATTGGAATCCTTCTTGCTGCCATTCTTCTATGAGCCTATGGAGGCTCCTTTCTAATGAGCACCAGAAGCTTCCTTCCACAGAGTTTTATCTGTGGAAGATGAAATGACCTGTTCCCCTTAGCACTTCTCAATCTTGTTTCTCTGTTGTTGATTCTCCTTCCTCAAGCACAGCAAAGAAGGCCTAATTAATTCACTGCTGAGAAATTCATTCCAATGTCTAGACTTGGTAGGTGGAACCTGGAGCAGCCAAATAAAGAATACCACGTTCTGTATCAATTTTAAAGTCATGGTGGGAAAGGGTAGGGGGGAGAGCCAAGAAGAATTGACACACAAGAAATGACAAACAGTTCATCCTGAATTCAGGTTTATGAATTTGCTCTTGGAATATACTCAGAGGTCCTTTGTGTTTAAAAATAAAGATAACAAAGAAAAGTAGTGATATATAAATAAAACTGTTTGGAAACGGTCACAGGTTAGCATTGCTTGTTCATAATATTCTCTTCACAACAAATAATAAAAGTAGCAAAAATGGAAAAAAGAAACAAATACCTAAAGCATAGTTATATAACAAAAAGCTACCAGAAAGAAAGCATCCCTAATAAGCCACCCCTGAAGCTAATGGTAGAGGATGCAGTCCCTCCTCTGCCATTCTGCCTGAGTTTCCTCCTGCTCACCATCACCCACAACTTCAGCCACGGAACAACCAGCCGAGATTCCTTTTCAACACTCTATAGTTGCAGAGTGCTCATCTTTGTTACAAGTCCCATTTTAAAAGTAAATAGAGTGAGGAATTAAATTTAATTGCTAGGTTTAACATATCTGAGTCTTCTGGATAAATGATATGCTAATTGATGACCTGGAATCCCCCTTCTCTAAATTAGATCCCAAATCAAGAGATTGACTAGAGTTTAAAAATACCCCCAAATATGATTTAATGGATTAATTCCAGAGCTGCACAGGCCAAGAAAGAGACAGAATATGTAGAAGTGTGTTGACTACAGTGTCCCACTCTTCCTGATTTTTTACTTGTTCTGTGTATTCCACTGTGATGACTTGAATAAGAATAGCCCCCATAGGGTCTTAGATTTGAATCCTTGGGTCACCAGGGAGTAGTATCTTTTGAAAGGATTGGGAGGTGTGGTCTTGTTGGAGGAAGTATGTCTCTGGGCGTGTGCTTCCTGGTTTCAAAACCCCATGCTAAGCCCAGTGTCTCTTTCTTGGTTATTGGATCAGGATATAGCTCTCAGCTATTTCTCCAGTATCATTTCTACCTATATGCTGCCATGCTTGCTTCCATGCTTCCTGCCTTGATGATAATGGACTGAACCTCTGAAACTATAAGCAAGCCCCAATTAAATGATTTCTTTTATAAGAGTGGCTATGGCCGTGACGTCTCTTCACAGCAATAGAAAACTAACCAAGATATCCATGAGACATCCGTCGTGTCAGAGGCAATAGGAGGTGTTTTAGATTTTGCTAACAGAGGCATACCCTTCACTTTGCCCAAGTGGAATGTGAAGTAATAGTTGACAACCACGGAGCCAAAGTTTCCAGAAACCAATAGAGACATTCCCCATCTACATAGTTTCAAAGCCATTCAGACAACAGCTAAAGCTCCAATGCGCTGATGACACATGCTGATTATCTAGACTGCTAAATATCGAGGCTCCCGCTTCTTCTTAGTCTTCTAGCTTTCTTTTAGCCAATGTACTTCTTCTCCATCAAGCAAAGTGGTTGTCCTGCCTTCTGACATTGCAGCATGACATTGTTATCTTCAAGGCCATTTTTATCAGCCATGTCTTCAAGACACACACACACAAAATCAGAAAAGAATTTCATAATGTTTAAGGTCATGGAGTTGGCTAGTAGGTAAAGGCAGTATCTGCCAGTCCTAATAACTGGAGTTCAGTCCCCAGGACCCACATGGTGGAAGGACAGAACGGACTCCTTAAATCTTCTAACCTCCACACTCACTGTGGTACACTTGTCCCTGGGTGCATGTACACATACAAGCACACATACCTACATACATGTACATGCATGCATGCACACACATGCATATAAGCAAATGTACATACTCATACACAAATAAATATAATTGAAAAAAATCTTAATGTTTTAGGTGAGTTTACAATTTAATCCGAGGCTGCATACATTATAACTAACAGGGTTGGACATGCCTGAAAGAAAAAGAAAGCTGCCACAGAAATGTGTGAATTAGTCAATATATTGGGGAAAGTAATTTAGATGAAATTGCTTTGGAAAAAATAAGTTTGAAGTTTTCTATGAATTTGCATCCTTGTTCTTTGTCTTGGTCACTTTTCTATTGCTGTGATGAGACACTATGACCAAGGTAACTTATAGGAGAGTTTTTGGGGTGCTTACAGTTTCAGAAGGTGAGTTCATGGCCATCATGTTGAGGAGCATGGCAGCAGGCAGGCAGGCATGGTGCTAGAGCAGTAGCTGAGAGCTCACATCCAATCTACAAGCATGAGGCAGGGAAAACAAACTGGAAATGGCCTGGGCATTTTGAAACCTCAAAACTCAGCCCCAGTGACACAACCTCCTCCTGCAAAGCCACACCTCCTAATCCTTCCCAAAGAGAGACCAAGTATTCAAATACATGAGCCTGTGAGGCTAGTGAATGACTCAGTGGGACTTGAATTTGGTCCCTGGTCCCAATATGATAAAAGAAAAGAACCAAATCCCACAAGCTATCCCTTGACTTAAACACACACACACACACACACACACACACACACACACACACTTACATACTTACACACCTTGGAGCACACATGTATTAACTTGAACAGCTAAAAAAATGTAGTAAAAATTTAGAAAGCCTAAATTAATAAGAAATGACATTTTTATCTCATATGTGTTTAACTTAAAACAGCCTAACTATTCTCAAAATTCTCTTCTAATTATTTACGTATATCTTCTTAAAATTCATGGGATACATGTTGAGCAGGTTTTACTCGTTTTTACTTAAAATCACTGTTAACTATGCTGTTTTTATATATAAAGAAACAAAAGATGCACACGATTGAATGTTATGCAGGAATTCCCAGCTAATAGTTACAATGCTGAGATAAGATAAAGACTAGCTTTTCTTTACTTTTAAAGAACCAAATTTATTTTTAATTTAAATGCAAAATATAAAAATTATATATTTTATGTGAGTCACAGTGGCACATGCATATAATCCCTGCACTCAGGAGGCTAAGACAGGAAGATCACGAATTCAAGGTCAGCCTGGGCCATATAAGAAGACCTATCTCAAAATAAACAAAAAACTGACATATTAAGAGACTAATGTATTTCATTTCTTCCAATTTATACATTGTGTAATCTGTAAATCACATTAAATATGTGTGTCCTCAAATATGCATCATGTTTTATGTCTAAAAATAAAATAGTATCTTCTAGCATTTTTTAAAAATGGGATTTCTGCTATATAGCTCAGAACAACCTCATCTCATAATCTTTCCTCAGCCTCCCAAGTACTGGTATGTGCCACCAAGTCTGTCTTCTTTTAAATACAGTTTTGTTACTGTTATACGCACCCTGCTTATAGTTCTGCATGGCAGAACTTTCTCCTTCCCAATTGTAATGGTGCATGTTGATCAGCTTTTCCAATGCTCTTCCTTGATCATGTATGTACCTCTCCTTTTGTTACACACCCCTGTGTCAATTCATAACAACTGTCTTCTAATCTGCTATATGTGAGTGTGTTCATGGGACAGTATACCCTTAAGAAACTTTCAAAGGAAAAAAGTTCCAAAGTCAAGTAAGTGTCATGATGTACATTTGCATATTAAAGACTTTAAGAAGTTCCACGGGAAAGAAAAATGCCTAAAGTTGTTCCAACAAGAATTTGTGAATTTTCTTTGACTTTTAAAATTTGTTATTTAGTAAAAGATCTTTAGATCCCAACTATAGCTCCCAAAAACATGTTTTCTAGACCTGCTGTAGGAAAATATGCTGAATTACAATATGAGACATTGAGAGGCTCTCTCATATGAAACTGAGAGTTAGCGTGGAAGTTAGACATGTTAGGGATCATATCTATGGGATCAGGGACTAAAATTGGCCATAAGCATTGCCCTACCTTAAATGAGAAGGAACAGAACAATGGCTAGTAAGGTGCCAGGGAAAAGAGACAAGAACAAGATGATGGAGCTAGAAGGTACATGAATGGTAAGAGTGATGAAAGAGAAGCCAACCTGGGTATAGCCTGCTTCCTTATTTTTCTTCCTCCTTAGATCTCACACAGCAGATTCTCACCTAGACAAAATCAGGGATAGGAAGCAGAAATATAAGGAGACAGAGACAAGGAGGGATGTATCCAAACTCTAATGACTGGTGGGTTAAGGACAGAATAGAGAGGCATGCCAAGCAATTGGAGCCAAGAGGACATCTGGTGTGATTGACTAGGTTTCAGTTGTCATTCCCGGGAAAAGATGGAAACTAGGGGCGGTCTTTGTAACCTGTGCCCTCTGAAAGTTTGACAGTCACCTAACTTGACATTAATATGATGACATTCTTAAAATTGAAAGGGGTACCACTAATAACTATAGGGAATTGTACAGGTACATCAAGATTTGTGTTCATTTCTTTGAAGATTGAGTGGTACCCTAAAATCTGAAAGTTATTTGGGGATGTGCTTAATCTTTGTGAACTATGAATCATGGCACTTAGGAAATGTACAAGATATCTCTATAGATAGGTACTGATAGAATGTGTGGTAGTTTGAGTGGAATTGACCCCTTTTAATGTCACAGGGAGTGGCACTATTAGGAGGCATGGCTTTGTTGGAGTAGGTATGGCCTTGTTGGAGGAAGTGTGTCACTGTGGCTGAGGTTTCCTATGCTCAGGATACTTCCCAGTGTCTCAGTCAATTTCTTGTTGCCTGCAAGATGTAGAACTCTCAGCTATTAGTCCAGTACCACATCTGCCTGCATGCTGCTATGCTTCCCATCATGATGATAATGGACTGAACCTCTAAAACTGTAAGCAAGCCTCCCCAATTAAATGTTTTCTTTATAAGAGTTGCTGTGGTCATGGTGTCTCTTCACAGCAATAGAAACCTAAGGCAGCATATATTATAATTTATTCCACTTTAAGCAAGTTGTATAGACAAATACTTTATGACTTTATTCAATAATATACTGGGCATTTGTGATATAAAAACTATTGTTTGTTTCTCTTTGGCTACAAAGACAAGCAATATACATTATACCCCAAAGGAGCTTCTAATCAACAAAATGAATTAAGATACACTCAAATGATTGAGCTGTAAGCAAATCACAAGTGGTCAGAGCTAAGAACAAAGTACTGGGAAAACTCTGAGGGAAAGTTGGGGAGAGTCTCCAAAATTTAAATGATAGTGTTGAAGATAGACCTTGAGAACCAAAAACTAATTATTAGCAAGCTGGTTGTCAAGAGGCACACAGCTTTTCAAGTGACAAGAAGGAAAAAGTGCAGGAAGCAGGCATGGGACCACCAATGGTCCAGCTGAGCAAGAAAGAATGTTCATGAAGGAGAACATGGGACATCATGTTGGAGAAGTAAGCTAAGGCAAGCCATGTAGAGACAGGAATAGCAATTTACCTGCCCTGATCACATGACTGAGCCTAGAAAACCAAGGAACTTAAATACTTTGGGGCTAAATATTAGCATTAAGATTCTTATCAAATCTAAATTAGGGCTATTAGCTCTCTACTGGTCTTTTAAGCCACAGATTTAGTGCCTGAAAGAACACAAATCTGTTTTCTTGTAGTTCTGGGGTTGTAAGCCTAGCATTGATCTCAGTGGCACCTCAGTAGAGATGCCAGAAGAACCACCTTCTCCAGAGGCTTGAGGGAGAATGTCCTTTATCTTCTCCAGATACGTGGCTTCTTGAGGCCACCTGCATTCCTGAGTTCATGGCTTCCATAGCCCAGCAATGGTAGGTGGGGTCATTCTTGCACACCAATAACTCTGGTCTCTTTTGATTCTTTCTTTACTTTTAAGGACCATATAATTACAATCGCAGGGATGGGGGGGGCTCCCTCTATTGTTGACTAGTCATCTTAATTCTCCTTTGCAAATCATACATTCGCAGGTTCCTAAGATGGATATCTGGGGAGGGGGGTGTAATTCTGCCTACTATTTCACCTACCAGTCGGTATCTTACTTGACTCTCTAATGTCCCTTGTCTCCTAACAGGGGCAAACTGTTTTGTCCTTTATTCTTCAAGTACTCTTAGTAACCAGTGTTGTATATATTACAGACTTCAAGTGAGGACTAGTGAGTTATGACTGGTGATCCAGTGTACAGTGTAACAAAGTGTTGAAACTCAAGTACTATACCTCTT
This sequence comes from Cricetulus griseus, assembly GCF_003668045.3. Taxonomy (NCBI): domain Eukaryota; kingdom Metazoa; phylum Chordata; class Mammalia; order Rodentia; family Cricetidae; genus Cricetulus; species Cricetulus griseus. The sequence goes on along the minus strand of NC_048595.1, from coordinate 310,265,875 downwards.
TGTCTTTAGGAGTTTTGTTTTAGTCATTTAGTCTAGGAGAGTTTTGTTCTTCTCTGGTCTCCCTACTCACTCCATTTCCTGAATCTATTTTTCCCTTTTTGTTCTCCAAGCCCTGGGCTAGCCAACATCCTTCCTTTCTTTATCCTTTCTTGAAATGGAAATTTCCTGATACATTATTATTTAACGTAATTTGCCTTGTTTTGCCTTAACCTTTTCTCTCTAGGAAATATCCTGTGACTCAAAAGATCCATGAGCATTTTAAGACAAATTCAGAATCCATATGAATTCTTTTTAATAGTTAATCACCTTACATGCTACTAGAGAAAGCTTTAAAAGCAGTTTTATTATATCTTTGAGACAGACTCTATGTAGCCCAGGCTGGCCTCAAACAGGCCATCCTCCTGTTTCAGCTTTGAGAGAATTACAGGCATACGTTGCCACACCTGTCTTTTGTTTGTTTTTTGTTTTTTGTTTGTTTTTTTGAGACAGGGTTTCTCTGTGAAGCTTTGGAGCCTATCCTGGCACTCGCTTTGGAGACCAGGCTGGCCTCAAACTCAGAGATCTGCCTGCCTCTGCCTCCCAAGTGCTGGGATTAAAGGCATGCACCACCAACGCCCAGCCACCCCTATCTTTAATTCTAGATTTAGCTCCCTTTTTACAACAGGGATAACTTGCTCTAGTACAGGCCTAACCTAAAACACTTTACATCTGGGACAGCAACCAGCCTGAGCATAGGAGACAAGAGGAATCCATAATTCCAATTGGGTCTCAAATAACAAGGTGTTGTATCTGGGTGAGTCACCTCCTTTTGAGTCTTTTAGGAAAAAAATAGGAAAGTGAGTAAGGTGTTTTCTGAGACCATATATATATAACCCAAGCTCCTTTATTGTTTAAAGGGGATGTTGGAATGGGACTCAAGCTGTGAAACTTTGAATTAAAAAAAAAAGACAAGAATTGGTGTTTTAAGAAAGATTAATCTAACAGTTATGCATGAGAAGAACTAAAACAGTGGGGAAAGAGGCAGGAAAGCCAATTAAAACACTTGTAAAAATTCAGGCATAATAAAAATGTAACAGGATGCTGTATAGGACTTTTCCTGCTGTCTGCAGGCTTCCGCTGCAGCGCCAGGGTTGAAGACAATGGGCAATAACAGCTACACATTCTGAAGTTTGTTGCTGAACACGTTCACGCATGACCTGCTAGCTCGTTTTTGTTTTCTGTTTTTCTTTTCTGCCTTCATTTTCTAGAAAAAAAAATTAGAGCATCACTAAAGAGAAGATGTGAGGAGGGGGGACTTTAGTTCTTTGTTCCCCTTGCACATCAAATGCTCCTGGACTCTGAGGAACAAGCAGCTGTCTCTTGCATGGGCGTTGGCAAAGACAGAAAGAACACTGATGGGTTCCTTTAGAGTGAGAAAAGGAAAGGGGATAATTTTCCTCTTATAAGCCAGACCACATACAAGATATTTGGGTTCCATAGTCAGATGTGAATCAGAAGGGATATTCCCTTCTTGGGAAAAGAGTGTTGTTTGGCACTTAAAGATACGACTTCAGTTTGTATAATAAATAGCTCAGGCTAGCCTAGACCTCGCTATGCAGCCAGACTGGTCTTGAACTCACGATGCTCCCGCCTCTGTCCCCTTTAGTGCTAGGATTACAAGGATGTGGGAGGTCCTAGAACCCACAGCTCTGCTCTGTGGAAGAAGGGCTAACAGCTGGAGGGTTGTCCGGATGGAGCTATTAGGGAGAGAGAGGCCCAGGGAACAGCAGCTGACTTCTCTAGCTGCAGCCACCTCATGGACAACCACGTCCCATGTCTCCTCTGGACCCTCAGCCCCAAAGAAGCCAGAGGCAGCTGACTAAGAGGGTGGTTAAGGAACAGGGTGTGTGAGGCTCTTTTCTCAACCCTGCAGACTCGCTGGCCATGCCCATCGAGGGATAGGGAAAGAGCATTACCTTGGGATAAATGGAAACCTTAATTTAAATCAGCCTAGACTTCGAAAATTCTGAAAATGTGGCACTTGTTTAATATCCAAAAGTAACAAGAAAATCCACACCAGAGCAAAGTGAAATCAGAAAAAATGCTTTTTGAGGGCAGTGGAATTTCAAAATGAATGAAACTATTTCCTGTTTGTAGCTCATAAAATCCAGCTCTGATAATGAATTGATATGAAAGCAATAACAAACAACTATAATAACAACAATAATAATAACTGTTTGTTGAGTACTTACACTTATGCCAGACTCTGTTGGGTGCTGAAGATGCATCGTTTTATTTAATCCCTACAAGAACTCCATAAGGTGTATACTATTAGATGAGGTTGTTTGCACTCAGGGTGGCAAGGCTGAAGACCATAAGGTAGATAGTATTAAATTTAATCTCATTTAATAGATTTAAAACTGAAGCTCAGAGAGATTAAGTAATTTGTTATACCCTACACTTAATAAGTAGCTAATTTCAGACCTAATATAACCTATTTGAGGCTGGAATAGAATGGCAGTTATAACAGAGAAAGGAAGCAAGGAATAATCAAACTGATTTTTGTATCATTCTGACCAAGCATGTGTGAAATGACAGGTAAAAGTGATGACAAAATTTACAGATGTTGATTGCACCTCGATTATGGAATCCACAAATAACATATTTTGCTATATGTCATACTAATCAATATGTACCTTGCATAATTTAATTTTGCTGATTGTGTTTTTGTTGCCTTTTAATGAAATATTCCCTGCTTGTTTGGCACTTAGTCCTCTGGAATATAAACAATATATTAATTTGTCATTTGTGGCATGTGAATGTTCTACTATAGAATGTTTGAGCTAAATAACAGTTTGTGCTTATTGTTTTAATGATGATGTAGGCACTTAACCAGATTCAAATTCAAGCAAAACATCTAATAACTCTGACACTGAGGGCTCGCTGGAAAAAGGGACTTATTCTATTTATCACTGTGTTCTGACATACATACTCACCAGATGGGCATCTGATATGTTATAGGAGCTGACTAACTGTATTGAGAGCTAGATTCCAGGCACTAAGTTCAGCACTATGTTTGTGACAAGAAACAAAAACAAAAACAAAAACAAAAACAAAAAAACATTTAGGGTGTGTATTACAGTTACCACTCCCCTCCTGCCATCTAAACAGAATTTTGACATTCGCTCTGGAGCTTTGCTCCAAGGCTCTCTCAGAAGAAGACAACTTCTCCAGACTCCTAGACATTTGTAGAACAGACTGAGAGACAAGTAGCCAACCAGACTGGATAATAAGATGGGAGATCTAATGGAATAGGAGGAAGAAGGAAGAAGAACGAGCAAATGTGTGGTTATTTGTTTTCTGGGAACCAGTCTATTAGATATGACTCTGATGTTGTGTCCTGAAAAACCCAAGTGAGGGATATGATCCACTTGGAACAGTTTCTAGCTTTTGGGAATTCTGCAGGAAACGTTGGTTATGGTGTGAATGAGGAATGTCCCCAAAGGCTTGTGTGTTTGAACATTTGGTCCCCAGCTGGTGGCACTGTTTGGGGAGTGTGTGAATCCTTTGGAGTGCAGCCTTGATGGCTTCAAAGTGGGTCCCTGTGGACTAGCCTTAAACTAGCCCAGACCTTCTTCCAATCTGTCTCTCTCTGCTTCCCTGTCAGTGAAGACATGAATGAGCAAGCTGTGACTGATGGTATAAGTAAGCTACCTACCCTACAAGCTTGCCTTTCCCATCAAGGTGACCGCCCTTCACCTCAAGCCATGAGCCAAGAATTCTTCCTCTCTCAAGTTATGTTTTATAAGGTATCTGGTCACAGCAATGAATAACAAAACTAACACAGGACCATAAAGGTATTAGATTATTACACTCTGACTATTTAGGCATTATTGTTTTACATTTCCAGGTCAAGATAGGTCATTAAAGCAGATAAGTAATGTTTTCAGGGTTTTTCTACCCTCTATCCAGCTGTGGTGAGCCTGAAGCTTGCTCTCTCTCTATGATACCACACTCCGTCCCCACAACCATCTGTTGAACAGGGCTGAATCAAAGCTCCTCCCTTGTGAGGAAGCTCTATTTATTCTGGTATCATACACAAATGGGAAAGGCTTACTTTTGATATTTGATTCAGAAGAGAATCTGCCTAACTACTAGCCTGGAAAACAAGCCTGTCTGCTGTACTTATCTTGCCTATGGGCTCAATGTTTCATTTTGAAGTCCTGTACCCACGAAAGGGTAATGTTTGCCACAAAAGGTTCAGCTAGAACCTTCGATGAAATTGCTCTGTGGCCACTCATGATGAAATCAATGTTTGTGAACAGGTTGTGGCCCGATACCCAGAAGTGAGGAGTAAAAGCTGCTGCAAATGGCTAACCAAGTTACCATAGACCTTTCAATAGCCAGGCAACAAGCAAAAAAACATGTGCTTGTTTCAGTCAATTATCATTTTAAATGACTTGAAGTAATGTTTTCATCCTATCACCATAGAAACCATTATAAAGCTGCTCACAAATGCTTCAGAAACAGGGCCACCTGTTTAGTGGATACAATAGACTTCCAAGGAAATAGACAGACGGTACTGGACAGACGTCATGCAATCCATTAGAAGAAAGGTTTCTAATTCTATGGATGAGCTAAGGGTGTTAATAGGTAGGGAGAACATGAGCTGGATGGGGAATAGTGTGCAGATACCAGTTCTGAAAGTTGGATAAACTTTCTCTTTGAGGGAACATTCCATGGAGGTGTTAACAGCAGTGACATCATCTGTATCTGGAGAGTACATGTACAGCACCATAATGGACCAGACAGGAATTGTATAAAAATGATTTGAAAAAAAAAATAGCCAGTTTGCTATGCCAAAATCTAAAGTGTTCTTATTCAAGGTGAATCATATTTCATTCTAAAATGTCAAGCAGATTTAGTCATTTTAATCTTTTTTATTAGATTAAAACCTGATACATTTACAAAAAGCTACGGGAAGTGGAACACAGGCTTTACCACTAACAAACTGTGTGACACTGGTCACACTGCTAGGTCTCTCTAAGTCTCCAAGTTGAGGGTGGTATTTCCATTTAGTCCTTAGCCCTAAGTACTTAGCATTTAGTACTTAACACAGTATTTAGCACTAAGTAAGGACTAGGTCATATTACAAGTTACTAGTCATGGAAAGTAATAATAAATTAACAACTGACAATTAAGTTTGCTGAAGTCATCAACACATATTACTAATTTTTCTATTGTCTCTTTTCCTTGCACCTGTAGGCAATATCTGATCTTAAATAATTGAAAAGAGTATGGGAACAAACATAGATCTGAAACGCAGTCGATGCAGTTTCTGCATAGCTCTGACCTTTCTGGTATCAGTGACTCTGGGAGTTTCAAAGTGCCATAGGCATCCTTGCAGTATTTCTCTCCTCCTGGTGCTTGAAAAGAAAGCCTGTTTTCACAAGACCCTGGGCCTGATTTCCAGTGGGAAAAGTGCTAAGGAATTTGGCTTCATTTCTAAGTATCTTTGCACTTTTCCCAATTGCACAGGACCTCCAAGCTTTCCCAGATTACCTCGTTTCAATGACATCGAATCTTTCAAAGAGAATGTAATAATTCCACAGAGAACTTAGCATTTCTGACAGCCTACCTCCCACTGTCCTAGTGCTTTATAAATTATGCTGCCTCAGAATGTGAGCCGGGCAGTACCATTTTCCTGGCCCCTTGTGATTCATGGTTTTCTTAACTATGTCAGTGCCTAGTCAGCAAAGCTGCAGCTTTTGAACAGTGTGATGTGATCTGCTTCTTGTAGGGCAGCTTGCAAAATATCTAGTGGTTCTTATATACTGATTTTCCTTTTCTTTTTCTTTTTACCACATCAAGGTAACTAATAGCTATTAACTTTAGGAATCACATCCAAATTCAGAAAACATTACAATTTAATTAACAATCTGTTCTCTGCAATACACAGTGACCTGAGAAACCACTCTAATGACAATGGGCTGTTATCATTAAAATTAACTAACAAACCAAAAAAAAAAATAGCAAAAAAACCCCCAAAAACAAAAACAAAAAAGCAGGCATTTTCAGGTCAGATAAGGAGTGAATATAATTAAAAGAAAGTGAAAATAAAAACAAGTGTTAGACCAAAGGATCAACACACAACAGAAGGTCACCATGCCAGCTTCCCTGCTTTTGGACTGCAAAAGTGGTTCTCCTATAGCCCTGAGCTCCCCTGGAATTTCCAACTCAAGCCCTGGGGCACAGGATGGTGGGGCCAAGCGGGGTAGTTTAGAAACGGAGACTCAAAGCAAAGAAAGATGAAAACTATGCATCTGTGTCTTCCCAACTATAAACCAGGCATTCTTAGGAGTACCTTCTCTCTCCTCCTAGCACCAGGACCTTTGAAAAGTTGTCTGAGTTGCCCTGGAGATTTGAGTTCAGGACTTTTGGTTCAGGCAGGTTGGGTGCAAGCTGTTAATGTGGGGGCCTTCCCAGATTCTTGGTGTGTGCTCAGAAAGGATTTTGTCATTGCTAACATGCTTTGGGCTTAAAGAGTACAGAACAGGAAGAACAAGCAAAAGATGAAAAACAAAACAAAAAAACAACCCCCTTCCCTCTCCCAAAACAAAACAAAATTAAAAAACATGTTTAGGATGTGACTGGGGAAAACATTTTTAAACAGGATTTTGGAAAGATGGATCTTGAAAAGCCGTAGAATGACGCCAGAGGCACAAAGGGAAAGGCAAATAAAACAGAAATGTAATTGTGTGCTGACAGCATTTTTGCCTTGACGGTGGCCACAAGGTCTCATCGCTTCCTACCAGTCACTCTTCTTGGCCTTTGCAATATTTTGATGATTTACACAGCCTGGGAAGACTTTAAAGGAGCCACGCCTCTGAGGAGGAGACCCTGCCTCTCATTGTGGTCTGGACAAGTAAGTTTAGTTGTTTCTCTCTGAATGTGTCAGAAGAAAGTATCTTTCAACAGCAGATGGACTTTGAAGAAGAGTTGGCTTTTTTGTTGTAGATTGTGTTTCCTCTGTTCAGCACCACATGGAGCTTCTACCTATTAGAAATCAGAATCAGTCCCCATTCTGTGATCATCCGAAATGTCTTCATTTGTCACATATCTCCTAAGGCGGCACAGACCTCCCCTTTCTAAGAAATGCTGCTCCACACACCAAGAAAAGTGTCCCTGGAACTGGACAGACCTTGACTTCTGTCCAAGCTGTACCTGGTAGCATCCAGGGTAGGTTAATGTTTCTCTATGTCCTGAGTAAAACTGAACCATAAAAACTGTGAGAGAAATTTAAGTGGACTGAGAGATTTAAGAGTCTTCAGTAAAGACACACACACACACACACACACACACACACACACACACACACAAAAAAAAAAAAAAAAAAATCTATCCATCTAAGTCATCTGCTTGGATGAAGCCTCATTTTTGCTGTCTTTGAGGTCTTTATAATTCCATTTAACTTATAGAAAACTGATAATAATGTAAGTCATTTTCCATTAATTAGTGGATGCAGTTCTATCTTTCACATGTGTTTAAAACAAAAAGTAGCTGCCTCTACATGATCTGCTTCTTCTTAAGATGCAAAGTTGAGATGCTTTTATCTAAGTTTACTCTAGCCAAACAGCTTCCCTCCTGGTTCCTCCCTTGTGCAGTTGGGATTGTATTAATCAAGCAAATGTACTGGAAGTCGAAAGGCATTGTCCTCATATCTATAGGAATGTGTCTTTTGTTCTTTCTAATTCTCTGCCTCCAATTTGCATGTGATCTTAGGAGCTCTGGCATCTTTCTGACTTTCCCTTTCCTTGTCTATTATATGGGTTGACCAGAAAGCTCTGGGTTATTGTGAGTTTCAATAGAGCATTTTCTTGACAACAAATGTCAATATGTTCAGCAGGAGACACAAGCACAGGAAAAAGTAGAAGTGTGCTTCCTAGATTTGCATTCCTGGGCTATGGCTCCATTTGCTACTTTTTAATCTCAATTTTTTTAGTGTGTCTGTGTATGTTATTTATGTCCTTTTGTATATACATTTTTATATGTGTGTGGGTACATGTGAAGAATGTGCCTAAAGGTGATTTTGAGTGTCCTCCTGTAGCTCTCTATCTTCTATACTGAGGCAGTCAGTCTCATTAAACTCAATCTTGCCTTTTAGGCTAGTTTGGCTAGCTAGCTTTCTGGGGTGAGGTTGGGTGGGGGTGAGGTGGATTCACATGGATTTGGGGGATCCTAACTCTGGTCCTATGCTTTCATGATGATGACAGGAGCTTTCTCCACTGAGCCATCTTCCCAGTTCTATCTTCCTTCTCCAGGATAATATGCCTGTCCCCACTTGGGAACTAGAAATCAGCTCTAGTTGCCTACTCAGGAAGAGCCCTAGCAAGTCACCTTCTCTTTTCCCTCCTGTATATGGGTGAGTCTACTAACGTGTTAATAAAACCTTTTCTGATTACCAGGGACAAAGGGACTTTTCTTGTTTGGGTGGCCCCTGTTTGCACGTCCAAAGACTCCTCCTTTTTTGTTACCCTCCTGTGATTCTGTAGCCACCATCTGCTCCACTTTCATGCTACATGCTTCTTCTTTAACCGTCGAGGGTCAGGTCAGCAGCTTCAGGAGCTGACTAGTGCCTCTGTGCAGAGGCATTTCCCTGACAGCATCTATCTTGGGCGGCTTGCCTTGCAGTCAGCTCCACAGAGGAGAAACTTAGGCTGCCAGGGTGCTGTCCGGTCAAGGTGAGTTTGGGGCAGTCAACTAATTTCATTCCTCTTGGCTCAGCCGTTAATTTTGCTTAAGTAAGAACTGTCTGCAAATTTTTATTTAAAATCCTCTGCCTTCCTTGTGATGACAAGATTCAAAGACAATTTTTATTGCTAAGTTATTAGTTCTTTGAAAGAAGGAAATTTTGAAGTTTAATATTTAAACAGTTGCTATTTCCCCAAATTCTTTCATATCTTAATGTTAACTATGTATCCATTTAATGTCCGTTTCCAGAGACTCTTCCAGGCATTTGAAGCACTGCAGAAATTTATTTGTAAAGTTCCTCCATGAAAAAATGCCATCTATTTCTTGCTACAGTGACCACTGCCAACAGATGTGTTCATTACAAATGAAATAAATGTTTTATATGTGCATTTTAATTTGTCCATTATACCACACTGTTTCTTTTTATCATTTTTTTATTTGAATTACAAACAAGATTGAATTACATGACAATCCCAGTTCCCTTTTCCCTCCCTTCCTCCCCTCCCCCACCCCCCAACTAAAGCCCTTTTTTTAAGGACAGCAACAAATTTCTTTTATCTTTCAAACATTATCACTTTTTTAAACACTGAAAAAAAATAACAGAATTTAGTACAGAGAAATTACATTATCTCTAGACAAAGAAAGAATTTCCATCATTTTTCTTCCCTCTTTCCTTCCTCCCTCCCTCCCTCCCTTTCTTCCTTTCTTTCTTTCTCTTCCTGATTTTTAGTTTGAAGTCTGGGAGTCATTGAAAAGTGATATAAACATTCTATACATTTTATTTCCTTGTTATTTATTTGAGACATGGTCTTTCTATGTAACTGTGGCAGGCCTGGAAACTGCTGGGTAGACCAGGCTAACCTCAGATTTGTGATGCTCCAGCTGATTCAGCTCTCGAGTGCTGGGATTACAGGCACGGAGCATCATACTTGGCTTTCTCCCTGCATGTAAAGATGGTTCCTCAGACCGTGGCTTCTTTCAGGAATATACAAACTGGAGCTACAATCATTCTATGGACCCAAACAGTCTACACAACTCACTTTGTGTGTGTGTGTGTGTGTGTGTGTGTGTGTGTGTGTGTGTGTGTGTGTGCATGGTGTGCATCATTCCTGGAAGTTCATATGATGTCAGAATAGGAAAATGTATCACAAACTTCTAATAGAGTACAACACAAAATCTTAGACAAAATGCAAAAATGTAGTTCTATGAAGAGAAGCCAGTACCCACTGTGGCTTCAAATTAGAAAATTCATTCCTGAGTACTAAGTGTGAATTACTCTGTAGACTGAAAGCAAAACAAGACAACGTTCTTTCAAACATTTTGTACATTTCCATGGAAGAAGATGCAGCCTGATATGGTAGAAAATCAAGTACCCTAGAAACCTAGGCTTTGTCTCTAGTTTATTTTGTCAAATGACAACAGGAAAGCCACTTACGCAGTTGGTCATAGTTTTAAGAGCAAAATGAGGGCAAATTATTCCAGTTCAAAGAAGATTATATGAAGACACTCTAATAACAAGACCACATCTGTACACTTTTTGTTTAAGGGTAGAGATGTCTTTGAAGTGCCTGCTTTACTCAAGATCCTTTCCTCCAGGAACTGCCTGTAGCTACAGCCTAGCCAGAGAGATGGGCATGTTTGTACCACTTTCCCCAGGGACACTAGTGGTTCAGCAGACCAAACATCTGACCAAACACAACAATAGCATTGAGAAGTCAGAATTTTCTCTTGAAATTAAAGAGATTCAAGAGTTTTTTTCAGATTGAAACCTAGTGATTATGAGAAACTGAGAGACCTGGGGGCTACTTTGCATAGCAATTATACTGATATATAGGCAGAAACCCTTGGAAAGGTGGGTGAACAAACAGAGAAAACAGCAACTAAAATGGCCAGTGGTGGGAGACACAGGAAATCCCTCAGTTCACGGTCTAGCCTCCAGACCAATGCATGAGCTATACATTGATTCCCACCTCCCAGATGGCCAGAGATAGCCCATTTTAATTTCACAATAAGCTTTTTTTTTGAGTGGCTTGCTTTTGCTGGCAACCAGGGAAACTGGTTAAAATAGTAATACCACAATTGAAAAGGTCATCACTAACAGCATTGTAGATTTTATTGTAGCAAAAGCAGCAATTTCCACCTGTCTTTTGCAGCTATCAAGATGCGACTTTCTAGATCAGTGTTTCAAATAGAAAATGAAGTTGGAATATAGAAGAGATTTTTGAAAAAAAAAAGGTTCATTTTGCACCATGTAGATTTCCTAACAAGATATGCAAACATATTAAGCATATTGCAAATGATATTAGATCTTTTCCTCTGAAGGAATTCTCTCCTGTCCTTACATAGTTTTGGAGCCCAAAAGAGAACAGCACAGTGCAGTGGAGAGAACACGTGTTTCAGAGTTGGATCCAGTTTGAAATCCCGGCTTTTGATATATGAGCTCTCAGGAAGTCTCGGGTCCTCATCTCTACATCAGGGAGAATGATGTTTCTCTTTTCAGTTTGTTGTAAGGAATATGAGAGACCTTTTACAGCAAGAACTTGGTATATAGTAAGCACTCAGCAAATGTTCGTGTCATCCTTCTCCTTTCTCACACGTACGTCTTATAATCTTGTAGTCAGCTCAGAATATCTCTCCCATACGTAGAATTAGAAAAGAAACAGAAAAAAAGAAGAAAAGTCTTTAACTTCTTGATTTAGTCACCTAGAAAGTCTCTTGTTACTGCCCCAAAGAGGAACATACATGAGGCTTAACAGGAGACTTCAGACAGAAAGGATGGCAACTTAGTACCTTGTATTCTGATAAGGAAGCATCACAGGCAGGGTGGCCCATAAACAACAGAAATGTATTCCTTTGTTCTGAGGCTGAAAGTTCTAATACCAAGGGGGCTGCCTGACTTGGTGTCTGGTGAGAGTCTGCTTTCTCATGGATGGAATTTTCTCACTGTCTTCTCTCAAGGTGAATGGTCAAACAAGCTCTCTAGGGTCCTCTCCCTCTCCTTCTCTTTCTCTCTCCTTCCCTCTCTTCCTCCCTCCCCCACCCTCTTTCTCCTTCTCTCTCTCCTTCCCTCCACCACTCCATGTTCCCCCTCTCTCTTTCTCCCTCCCCTTCTCCGCCCACCTCGGATAAGGGCATTACTTTCACTGGGAGGTGCTCCATCCTTAAGATGCCATATTCGTTATTCAAAGGCTCCACCTCCTAATCCTACCACCTTGAGGGATAGGAACCCAACATGTGAGTTTGGGGGGTGGGCACAGACTTTTAGACCATAGTAGACTAGAACTGGAGAGAGCACCACAAGGCCTCCTTTCATTCTGGTTGGCATAGTTTGGCCGAGAGATTAATTCCTCAGTGAGTTAACATCTGATGTTAATACACATCCGAGGCAGCGTGTGCTTGGGTCTGCAAGCACTAGCAGTGCACAGCCTAGGGGTACCTTTTTTCACCAAATAGATTCAAGATCATCTTGTTATGTATCTGTGCTCATTTGTATAAAGGAAGCAGTCTTCACATCCTCAGTACACTGCACTGCTTCAATGTCCAGTAACAAAAATCTATTAAGTTCCCCGATCGCTATCTTGTTTTAACATTCTTTTTAAGAGACATAATTGTATTTTATTTATTTATTTATTTATTCATTTATTTAGTGTGTGTGTGTGTGTGTGTGTGTGTGTGTGTGTGTGTATTGAGGTCACTTGAGAGTATTGGTTCTCTCCTTCTGCCATGTGGGTATGGGGTTCTGGGGACTGAACTCAGGTTTGTCAGTCTTGGCAGCAAGTGCCTTTACTAGCTGAGCCATTTCACTGGTCCAAAAGAAATATTTCTTGGCAAATAAGCCCTGTAAGAAATATACCAGTATGAATCCAACCATGTTGTTGCATCTGCTTTTCTGTCAATCTATATAATACCATGGCAAAGCACGTGCACTCATTGATTGAAGGGATCCTCGAGAAGCTAGACTTCAGAGGCTGCCTCATATTTCTGCCAGAGGATTTGCATTGTGTTTTCTCAATCACAGGGAACAAAAAGAGAAGGACATAAGGGGACTGTCCACTACTAACTATACATGTACACGATCATTCCTCAAGACACCTGATGAGAAACACACACAAATCATGAAGGGTATGATCCAGACACTGTGTCATCTATTCCTAGGTCTGGTTCTAGGCCAAATAACCTTAAACCAGACATAAGGCATGAAGAAATATTTATACTAGAAGAAGAGCTTTATTCAAAGTAAGCCTAAATATCAACCATCTCCCAATATATTCTGTCCACATGTTTGTGGTTATCAAAATCCACAACTCCATAGTGAGTAAGAACTGTGTTCTCCCACTTAAGTCTCTGACATTGTGCACATTACATGCGAACCCAACATTATAAAAGAGGTTATCAACAGTGATCAATCAAGTTCAAGCAGGTTATTTTAACTGGGGAATTTGATAGTGTTCATTATTAAAAACCATAATCCACAATTCCATAGTTTCATGCTGTTCTCTGATTATTTAAGGTCAATTTGGAAAAGTTTCCAAGCACCTAGTCCAGACCTAACCCCCTTTCCAATCTTGCTATTTGATTAGTGTTTAAATATGTGTATGATATATGCATTGCAACTCTCTAAAAAAAATGCCCCAACCCCCCAAAACCCCACTAATTTAGGTTAAAAACAAAGTAATGGCAGCAAAAGTGTCTTTAAGTTTTTGCAATAATCCTTCCAGTACTTTCGCCTCCCTAAAGGCCCCAGATGTGACCAGCCACTGCAAAGTGGGGAGTTGTTTATCAGTGCTAGACAGTGGGAACTGGCACCTGTAATTTTACTCATATTTTGCATCAGCATTATTAAAACACCAAAAAATGACCAAGTCCACTTGGTTTTGTGTAATCACATGTACAACCCTGGAGGGTGACATGCTCTGAAGGCTGGCTGTCATTCATCCTGAAGGTGACAGTGACTGTGAGCAGCTTCCTGTGCTGTCTGTGTGGTGACTGCTGCTAGAGCCTTCTGTAGGGAGTTTCTGCTGGCGTCTGCAGCTGAGAAAACACTGTGGAAATGTTGTTCTTGATGCCTTCCAATAACTGATTGTTGATAATTTTTTCACAATGCAAACAACCCCAGCCCTTGGTTTTTTCTTTCTTTCTCCTCCTTCCCTGTTGTTGTCAATACTTATCTGTGGCTGAAATGACGCCTCAGTCTGGAGTGAAGACTTAAAAAATAAGCATCTGAGTCATGTGATGATGATGAACCACTTTGTGAAGCTGTTGCCACTTCACCCTTCCCTCCTCGTTTTAACCCTGGGGCTGTTCCATCCTGCCCAAGGTCTTCCTGGCTGCTTGCTGCAGCCTGCTTCCACCTTTCCAGTTGTGTGAAAACTCGGAAAGTACATTCTGCTTGCTGGTACTTTAGCCATGCAGATGACTGGAATTTCACCTTTGCTTGACTGCTGATTTCCAGCAATCCTTAGTCAGAAATTGTAGTTTGGTACCGATGTAACACTAACTTGCATTTAAAGAAAGCCTCTGCTCTTTACTTCTGTGGGCAGGATTACCCACTCTGGGGGCCTGGAAACTGGTCATTCAGAACACACTTTTGTGAGGCGTGATAGTTGGGAAACTGAGGAGCCCAGGGTTTAAGGGACTCACTTCAGATTGCAGTGAGTCACAAGATCAGGACAGTTATTAGTCAACACAATGTCCTTGATTATATCACCTTGGGAGCTACAAGCACCCACTACAAAATTCTCATATCTGGCTTAACTTGTGCTTTGGCTTGTTGTCTCTGCATCTTATTGGTAGCAATTAACTATTTCTTGATGCGTTTAAAATAGCCTCAAGATCAAGGGGTTGGGATCAAGTCACCCAGGAGTTTCTAACTGCTGCTAGCTGCGCATACGCCTCCCTTCAAGGTACTAGCGAAAATCAGAGAGTCTGTCTCTATCCCCCTGAATAATTTCCTAAATTATTTTTAGTGTCATCAGTGACCTTACCATTTAGATCTATTCAAATAACTTATTGTAACTCAAATCCTATGCTTGGGAGTGGTCATGGTTGCCATGGTTAGGAGTCTCTTTTAAAATATGTGAAGCCATGAAATGTGTAGGTGTCCAAGAGACAAAAAGAGGCAGCATGTCACTTCTCTACTCTAATGTAAGATCTCATGAGTGACCGGACAGTTGAGAGTGGCCACAGTGTCCTAGCAACCAAGTCAGAACCCATGAATGCTTTATAACTTATGAGGTCCATTACTAAACACACTTTTCCTTAATAGAGTTTTGATGGTTTGACCCCTAGTCCTCTGCATGTCATTTCATTTTAAAAGACAACGTCCAAATCCTGAGACATCATTAAACATCTCAAAAGATAAGTTCTTAATGGGAAACAGTATTTTCTAGTAATAGTTTTAAAGGTGTGTGTTGAGATTCTTACTGAAGGCATCAGAAGGTCCTTCTGATTTGTGTGCAGCCGAAAAAGACTCACCCTTCTGTCTTCTCAGTGTAGGAGAGTCCCTCAGGGGCAAAGAGAAAGCTGGTGAGAAGCAAGACCTCCCCCTGCATCAGCTCAAAGCCCTTGGAGAAGTCCTGAAACTACCTGTGTCTAATTAATCTCCTCTGCCGTATTCCCTCAGCACTCACACACTCATAATTATATTTATGGCTGTAACTGTGTTATATTACAGTTCAGATCCCCTTACAATAAATACCATCATGATGAAAACCTCAATATATTTTTTTTAAAAAAAGAGTCCAACTTAAACCAATAACTTATGTATTTCAGGTATTTGGTACAGTAGAGATATAGCAATATATAATGATTTCAATGCTCCTTCGATTCTGTCACAAGGGAATTTAAACATGTAGCTATATTCATCATCATACAAGAGAACAAAAGACCTTTCCTTAGATCATGAGACACTCAACGGAATGGTCCCCAGCAGTTTCAGATATCATGGATGCTTAACACTAAAGCAACTGAACAACTTGTGACAGAATTTAATGAGAACTTTAAGCTAGACTCTTACCCACAATAATGGCATCACTAACACTGTTGAGTAGCTATTAGCATGGCTTTCATTCTTTACAAGTATCTTTTATGGGCATCTGAATGAAGGAAAGAAAAACTGGGCCCTGATGTGAAGTAGTCTAGACTCTGGCTCTTCAGTGCTTTTTTCCTAAAACCCAATTCCTTAATGTCATCCAACAGTAGAAGTGCTGTTTCTGCCAATGTGATCCTGTCTACACTGACATTAACTAACTGGTACTTTTCTGACTGTGGCTTATCATGTGTTCGTACACCCATATTATTACAGAGATATAAATCTTGCATTCAAGTAGAAAACAATTCTGCACGGATACCAATGGTTCATGACATTCTCTTTATACATAAACTACGATACACATTTGTCTTCTACTTTAGGGTTTTCTTGGGGGGAGGGTTGGTAGAGAATAAAGCCTTCCTTCACCTAAGGAGCTAGAATTGAGGCAACTAAGGGAGCTTTTGGGGAGCCTAATCCAGTTGTTACATTGCTCAACATTCACCAATTCAGGACCTACAGTAGCTGAAGGATAAGGTCTGATGGAACCTAGAATATTATTTACTTGTTTAATAATGTTAAGTATAGTTGAAATACATATATTTAAAAAGAACATCATAGTGGCTTTATAGAAATTTAAGACGTTTTAAATTTAAAGACAGAAATAAGATAAACAAAACTATTTAGTATGGGTTCCGTTCTCAGCCTCCCGTAATTCCAGCCAAAAACTCTAGTTCTGGCCAAACATGAGATCTTTGAAATGAGAACAGTATGAATATTGACATTTCTACTGCTACTTGATAAGAATATTAAGAGGCAGCGGGGTTGAGAAGGTTGAAGATTGTCCCCTGGAAGAAGACATCTCTAAGCATATGCTACACATACTAACCGAGAAGGAATGTATGAGGAGAAAAGAGTGAACATGTCTAAGAAAAAAAAACTTCATTTCACAGTCATTTCTTTCATTCTTGAAAGTGGCAGAGAAAACATCCAAGTAAAAAGGAATATGCTTTTGATTCATATTAGCAATTCTACTTTAATGTGCAAACTAAATGGCCTGAAGAGCTAACCACCCCAATCAAAGTGCAGGATTTTTTGCACTAGCAACTTATATAAAGGTAAGTTGATATTAAGTAAAAATGCTGTTTGGAAAAGGAAGATTCACTGGATCCAGAAAGATAGATAATTGATAGAGATTGCTCATTTTTAAATGATTGGATTGGAATAAAGAATTAGTTAGTCTAGTGATTATTTCACAACTTTGAGAACATATTAATAATTGCCAATGAATTGCATGCTTTAAAACTGTGAGAAACAATGATCCTCACTTCATAATAAGAGCACTGGAGATTCAGAATATAAAAAACTACACAAATTTATTTTTGGTTCTATATAAGTTGGGGGTTAGCCCAAAAGAAAGACAACAGTGACATTTATGCCAATTTGGCATAAAATGGTGGATCTTACATTCCTAATAGAATTTCTCTGCCCCCTTTAGTTCTCATTGACTGAGTTCTTTAGGGAGATTTTTCTTTTTTTTGGTTGTGAGCCTAGCCTTTAATGGCTGAGCCATCTCTCCAGCCCTTCTTTAGGGAGATATAATCTTTCTGGTGTCTAGTACTGCCTCCTCCCCAAATTCCCCATCCTATTGGCTCAGGACACAAAGCCTTATCTAGTGATTCTCTGTTCTGCTATGTGGGCTCAGTTGCATAGCAGCTACTTTTAACTTTCAACCCCAGGATGAACTGAGAGTACCTAGGCAAGTGGGCACCAGATGCCAGCCTTGGAGACCAGGGTCTAGTACATCTTGCTTGTCTGTGGTTCTCTGGTGAGCAATAAACCCACCTCCTGCCGAAAGTGGCCTGTGATGATTTATTTCTCACAAAATAGGAATTCTGTGGTATCTGCTGTATCCTAAACAATGTGACGGAGGATTACTGGGCCTTTTACTTCTAGGCTGTAAACTATGCCTGGCCAGGAGTAGTCACTAGTCCCAGATATTGCCAGAGAGGGAAGCCCCGAATTCTAAAAATCAATCAATTGACAAACCAATAAAGAAGGGGATAAACTTGCTGTCTGAGTTCAAGTGAGTGTTGCACTCAGACCTTTGGCATTGGCCTGAAAGCCAAGCTGTTTCCTGGGCTCAAAAGGCAAATAGAATCTTGGAGCCTGTGACATGAGTTCAACCCAGCAATCAGGCCTCCTAGCAGGAGTGAACTGACTGAGGATGCCAGGAGTGTAGGAAATGACCTTTGACTAAAAAGCCATGTGGGTCTGAGTATCAAACAGAGCCAAGTGGACACCTGACTCCAAGAGACACACTTTCTGGCACATTGAGCCAGTGAAATCTTCCCCCTAGTCATCACCACCACAACCAATTGCCAACCTTATAACCAAGCATTTATTTTCAGAAAGGCTGAGTGAATAATGCCCTGTAAGGATGAAGAAGTATTTATGTACAAACCATTGTGCCAGAGCTGAGAAATTTTTGCAGCACTTTTAACCTGTGATGACTTTTTGTTTTGATGTGTTGACCTTGGAGGCAGCAGATTTCATGATAACTAAAGCCATTCACCCAAGTCTCGGTAGGTACCTGTAGATGTTGACAAGTTTAAGCCTCCACGATCACTAAGTGGTGGGTAGGTATGGTTATCTCCATTTTGGAGATGAAGATACTGAAGCTCAGGGGTGATTGTGCTTGTGTGTGTGTGTGTGTGTGTGTGTGTGTGTGTGTGTGTGTGTGTGTGTGTGTGTGTGTGTGTGTGTGTGTGTGTGTGTGTGTGTGTGTGTGTGTGACAGACAGAGAGAGAGAGAGAGAGAGAGAGAGAGAGAGAGAGAGAGAGAGAGAGAGAATTTATATATGTACAACTAGTAAATGGCAGATCAGGAATTCAAAGGTAAGCTGCTAAAGGTCAATGTACTTACTGCAGAAAACAATTAATGCTGGGAGAAGCACTCAGCCATGATTCAATAACAACAGCTGGGCAGTGGTGGTCCACACCTTTAATCTCAATGCTCGGGAGGCAGAGGCAGGCGGATCTCAGTGAGTTAGAGGCCAGCCTGGTCTACAAAATGAGTTCCAAGATAGCCAGGACTGTTATACAGAGAAACCCTATCTTGAAAAACCATTTTAAAAAAAGAAACAAAAACAATCAACAGCTTAACATGGGTAGGATTATCAAGTATGAGTTATCATTTCTATTCTAGTCTTCCTGTACTCTAGTTGACTCCCACAGTTAATATCCAATACCTAGTCTAAAAGAAGAGACAGAAATGCCTCCAAGGTCACTTAAAAACAGCTATTCTTGCAACAAGAAATAAAGACCTCTGTAATGTCGAGAGTGTCAGGTTCAAATCCTAGCCCTCCTGCTTAGTAAGTTTGTTAGGCAAGTCAGGGTTGCCTCCCTGCTGCTGTGTCAGTGGTGGTGATGTTGGAGCCTGGTGTTCAGGACCCAGGTCGGTTTGAAGATAAATGGCAAAATGAAAGCAAAGTTGTGCTTGGTGAACAGTAATTACCTGCCATCTCTGTCTCTCTGTCTCTCTGTCTCTGTCTGTCTCTCTGTCTCTCTCTGTCTCTCTGTCTCTGTCTCTGTCTCTCTCTCTCTGTCTCTCTTTCTGTGTGTGTGTGTGTGTGTGTGTGTGTGTGTGTGTGTGTGTGTGTGTGTGTGTGTGTGATATGTAGGTGTTTTTGGTTGCTTGGTTGTTTTTTGAGGAAGTCCAAGCTGGCTTCAATCTTGCATTGTAGCACAGGCTAGCCTTGAACTTGAGATTCTGCTGCCTCTGCCTGCCCCCACTTCCCCGTGCTGGGATTACAGGTATGGACCACTCCACTTGACTTGTTATTTTTAACAGTTTTGTACACAAACTAAAATTTGACACTCATTTCTATCAAAATTATTTTTGTATGCCCCAATCCCTTTTCTGACAATTTTTAAAAATTACATTTTTGTTAGATATAACCTATTTTTCCATTGAAAAAGAACCAAATTAGCAATTAAACAAACTTTAGTCTTTAAATTCTATACAGGATTTTGGAATATTATGGACTATACAGGAAATCAGTCCAAAATTAGTTTGGGGCCCTTAACATTATTATTGTAGTTGAGTATTTTCCTTGAAGCTAAATATTTTATAATAATTTATTCAAAGAAGTTATCATCTAGTCTGTTCCTTTAGATTCATATGCCTGACAAGAAAGAAAGCCATCGGAAACTTCAGATAAATAATAAATGGGACTGTGGCTTCAGAAGGTACTCGGCTAATACTGTCTTCAAAGTTTTCAAGAATGAAAGGAAGTACTTTGGAATAAAATCAACAGATCTGGGAGGTAGGGCGTTTGCACTGCTGAGGGTCTCCCCTCTTACCACCCAGACCCTTTGCTGTACAAGGCTTTCTAGGACCTCCAGGCACAGGGAAGCCTGGCCATGTTGTGTAAAGAATCAAAATCTGAATATACTAGTGACTATCCTCAAACTCCCCTTCACCCACTTCACAAATTTATGATTCTGCTTGCTTCTTTAGTCAACCTCATCACTTTCTACTTGGGCTCTCATAGCCTAGAGAATTGAGGTAATCTGGGACAGCTGTGTCTGTCTCCTACCCCAGGGCTTAAACTGGATGTTTGCTCTCAGGAACAGTGTCACTGCCCTCCAAGACCCCACCCCATCCATCTGGCTGATGCTGCAATAGCCTTGTCTCTGGAGAGCTTTTCTAGATCTGTCTGAGTCCTCAAAGTGCTCTCCTAGCAATCAGCACACACCTCAGAACCACACTGAGGCTTCCTGAAGGCCTGCTTTCTAAATCTCGTAAGCTCACTGAAGACAGGAACTTCCTGGGTCATACTTGTTTTGTAGCCTGTTTCTAGCCCACTACTTGACATTAAAAAAAATAAACTCTTGGTAATTATCTGAGCAATAGATTAATTAGAGTATATGCTTAAATTCAACAGGAACACACTATTACCTTTCAAATAATGAGAATACACATAAGGGAAAGAGCCTATGTTCTTGCAGATGGTATGAGAATCCTTGTTAGGAAGAGGCTTTCTTTGCTATTAACAGACTCTGGTAAGTCACACTTGTAGCTGGCATCAGACCTAGTGCAGAATACTTTGCCCAGTAAAGCAGCAGGCCAAGCCCAAGGGCTTCTGGGTGACCCAAAAAGGAAAGACTCTGCCTAAAGGCCCACGTTGAAAGGGATTGTGGGGGAAAAAACAATGGCACCTTGGATTAGTTTTCTAGGTGGTATGTTATGGAAACTCTTCCTTCTATCCATCCTATCAGATCTAATTTTACAATTAATGTTTTGTATAAAAGTTGTATAATTTGCAAAATGCTACGAGGACAAAGGGGAGCCTCGCCTTGTGTTTAACACATGCTTTCTGAGGTATACATCTTCCTGTGCCTCTCTATGGATTTCCAAACAAGTTCAGCTCCCAATAGCCTACAATGCAAAAGATGCCAGAAACAGAAAGTCTTTAGGTCATGATATAGACCTGCCTTTCTTGGGAGACAAAATTCAGCACGTGTCAGCCCCCCTTGCCTACTACCTAGGCAAGCTGGAAGTGCAAACTTATGGGAGTTTTAATTCTAATTTAATTCTAAATTTAATTCTAATTTGTCTCTGTTGCCTTTGTCATTTCATGCAATCAATTAAGAAATTGGTAATCAGACCCTACAGATGGAAAATGTATGTGAGCAAAAATTTGGAGTGTGCTTGATATTCCTGATTCTATCTCCCTCTCTCCAATAAGGGTTTTCTGCTAAAACCTGCATATGGATATGCAAGTATGGAGAAACTCAAGAAGTTTAGTGAAATGAATATTCAAAAACCACTACTGAGAGGTAGAGGGAGGATTGGGATCTTAGAGCCCAAGCAGTTCACTAAAAGGGGGAAAAGGAAGTGAGAGCTATGACGCTAGGGTGTGAATGCAATGACAGGCAGGAGACACGGGTGAGACATTCCTGTTGAGTAGAGACTCATGGGAGTATATATACCACAAGTCAATGTATGTGAGGCTTTCCTCAATCTCCTTCCCTAATATTTGAGGAAATATTATATTACTGGCTGATATTTTTTGCTTAGGTAGATTACATTTCACCCCATCCATTGTTGTGAGTGACTTGAGCATGACTGTAAAGAGAGTATAGAAAGCTTTGTAAAGGTACATGTAACCATTCATTCAATGGTTCCTATTTTCTTCTAGGCAGAAAATGATCACCACATTTTCACACTTGTCAACAGTGCATCTTTTACACATGCCCTAAAGGTACTCTGATCACCCACACTCAAACTTGGCCATGGGAACTGTTTTTCTGGGTCATATTCTCCTTCTTTCCTCATTTTCTGCCCATCACAGCTCAAGGTTAAGCCATTAGGGCTTTGAGGTTGGTATCCTTTTAAGTATAAGAGACATGCAAAGCAGGGATTCTCACTTCTGAAGAGTAGAATGGAGCTCAATACAGTCGACAATTTTGCCGTACTATCCTTAAAATATTCTCAAGAAATGAGATAGTAATGATGTTCAAATTTATGGCCACAGGATGATGCTAAACATTTAAATGAGTTCATCTCAGGCTCACATTTCCCCATAGCTATTAACAAACGATCAGTGAACTCTTATTTGACCATGAACCATCCAGGTTCATCTCAGGCTCACATCTCCCCATAGCTATTGACAAATGAACAGTGGACTCTTACTTGACCATGTACCATCCAGAACATTGATTGATGTTGTAGCCTTCCAGACATAAAGATTATTTGACAGTATTATATGACAAAGGGTCTTGTTCTGAATGCATCTTAATCACCATCTTGGATTTAACATCCTGGAGGACTTGGTTCAAGTAAAGGTAGCGAGTATGTATTAAGACCTTCCAGCTTGATAGTTATTGGATCTGTATCTCAAATATTACCTTGAAACATGCTCCCAGGACTGTGGTCCACTTTGCAGAGTTTAGGGGAACATGAAGAACTTCACAGAGGACTGGTGTACTTCTTTTAGATTGGGAGGGGATAAACTAGATTCACCCACCATTAGCCTAAGGGTCTCTTTGAGTCAGACTTAAATTGGATGTTTCTAGAAATTTCTGGATTCCAGAGTTCAGAGCCAAATGTATTTGAATTATAAATCTATTGATGTCATCATGTGAGCAAGCTAATCTTCTGACTGGCTATGTTATTGAAATTACTTAGAAGGGGACAAATCAGTGTTCCAATAATATTATTTAGAAAATAACTGAGGTATAGATTCAGAGCACATCCAAGCATATCAAAAAATCCATGTTTCAAGTAGAGAGTGGATTATAGCAGGGTTAAAAGGCACACAAATGAAGAAATAGTATTAATACACAGCTCAATATTAGAACCAGGTGTCCATTTGTTCATGAGAAAACTAAAATGTACGTAGCTTTGCAATTTGTTACCACTTTGGGCAAGTGGCATTTAGTATAATTTTCATTCATAAGGGAAGGGAATGGCATTGTGCATCCAGAATAAAAATAAAATGTGACTCACTAAAAAAGTAGTTTAATGAAAGGTTATTTATTTGTATTTTAAAAGCACATTGTAACATTACCTAGAATAAATATTGCTATTAACCTTCAACTGTGAAGCAATTTTCAATAATGAGATGAAGCATAATATCAAAGAAAATTTTCTAGCACAAATAAGAATAATTAGAGATACCAAATAAAAGGCAAGACTGCTTCTTTGAAGCTGGCCGAAGGGAGATGAAAATTAGGAATTTACCCAAAATAGTGTAGGAACCCATTTTACTAAAAGTAAAACAAAATAAGGGAGCAGCTACCCAAAGTTTCACACCAGTGATTTAATTGGAAAGGTCTTTACATTTATTTATTTATTTACTTAATTCTAATTAATGGGAAATTCAAATGATGTTTATAGACACTAGCAAAATGCTAGTATTCCATAGCATTTTACTTTCCCAGTGCCTATTCTATAAGTCATTTTATAAAAGACAAAGGTTCATTAATTTTGCTAATTCCTCATTTTATAGATGAAGAAATTGGAGCACAGAGCATCTAGAACACAAGCAATGGCAAGTTTCCAAAGAAGGAATAGAAATGATTTCTCTAGGTTCTTTTTTGATGTCATTCCTTCGAGGGAAAACATTAACCATAAACACCATGGGCACAAAATACAAAAGGGGCAGTACAGATAAGATGTGGAATCAAGAAAATAGTACTTAAGCACAGCGTTTCATACACTTCACAGATCTGTGATGCTGCTTGCTACTTTGCCAGGGCTTCAAACCCATTCTCTCTGACCCTTCAAATAGGTCTGAACCCCAGGCTCTGCCTTATCCAGAGGAAGATCTTGATACAACCCAAGCATTTGCATTCCAATGTCTTCTTCAGCTTTCTGTTTTATTCTGGTTTTGTTTTCCAAGACAGGGTCTCATGTAGCTCAGACTGACCCTTGACTTCTTTTGCCTCCACATCCCAAGTGCTGAGATTCCAGGTCTTGGCTGTCCCACCCACTATATTTAGTGTCTTTGTAGCAGGTAAAATTCATGCCATTGTTGGCAATGCCATCACAGCACGACCTGCAAAATGGAGGTTTCTTCATGGAGTCCTTCCTTAGAGTAATAGAGCTGGGCTGACTGACCCCTGACTTTGTTACACCTGGGCTGAAATCATAAATTAGGAAAACCCAGCCCAGAGGGGAAGAATCCAGAAACTGAACACCTAGCTAGAATGTCTGAGCAAAAGATTTCTGAGCAACTAGTTAGAAATACACCTGCCACAATGAGCAACACAGCCACTGCTATCAGTGATCACCCCCTCCCCCCCCGAAAGTGAAGCAGGAAGAACACAAAACATTTAAAAACGGTGCCTGTTGCTACTCTCATGCTGAGGTAGTCCTGTATTTCACAAGCAGAACCTAGGATGGAAGAAGAAGGAGGGACATGATAGAGGGGGCTGCTGCTGCTGCTACTCCCCTTACTGTAGGCCACAGATTTCCTCCAGAAGCGTTTGGAAACTGATGAAGACTCCCAGCAGATAAATTCATTGTAGAATGGCTGCACAGTGAAGGGGAGTGGCCATTTCCCTGTTCACCACAATAGCAGCACCATATTGCAGAACTAAGCAGGGGCTCACAACGTATCACTGACTGAACAGTTAAGTGAAGTAGTTCAGTGGTAGCCATTGAAGAACCTAGGTAAGTTTACCCCAGTAATTAATAAGAGAGAGTGTGTCTGTCACAAGACCAGTGAAATTCCGTAGTGTGTAAAAGGCAGCAATGCATTTGCCTCATAGTAGAATTATGCCTTTGGGGGAACTCTTGTTGTAGTGAAGGGGCAGGGAAAAAGACAAGTAAGCTGTTAACCAAGTGTGCCTGGCATCATGAATGAAAGCACAAGAGGCAAGAGTCAACACAGAGAATAGTGAAGAAGACCTGTTTTCTAGGATGTAATTCAGGAAAACCTTGAGAACTTCATGTTTAAACAGCCCTAAATGATAAACAAAAGCTACATATGTGAAAAAGCAGAGAAGGAGGAAGGGAAGAGAGAGAGAGAGAGAGAGAGAGAGAGAGAGAGAGAGAGAGAGAGAGAGAGAGACAGAGAGAGAGAGAGAGAGACAGAGAGAGAGACAGAGAGAGAGAGAGAGACAGAGAGAGACTTTCAGGAAGGGAAATTGCTTCTGCAAAGACGCAAGACTGGACCGCTAGAGTTCAGAGACTGGGTTGCCAAGGACTGGTGCGTCCCAGGTGCGTCCCAGGTGGGTGGGCTCATCCTGCCAACCCCTTTCCCTGTTTCAGGTGGAGGGATGAAAGGAATCCAATGAGGGAGCAGGATAGACCCACTAGAATAGAATAGCTGGAAGGAGAAAGGAAATATCAAACCCTGCATTGTCCACCTGCCCTAGGGAATCTGCCAGAGCCTAGATACACTTTGAGAAGGGAAACTGTGTTGACAGAAGATTTGGTCAAATAATACTTGGGGAACCAGGTCTGTGGGCGAGCAACATTTCTTGGAAGAAAGTGCTGGCTCACTGTCCTCAGCCTCATGGAGACTGTACTAAGTGACTGTGGGGGATTAGGCAGTGAGGAAGGGACAATTTTTACCTCCTGTTCTTCTTGAGCTTGATTCATATCACCTAAACAAAGACACCTCTCCAAAGGCAGTCCCCCTTGCAGCACAATCACTGTGGGATAAATCCCACGTCCACCATCACCTTAAACAAGTAGCTAAGATGAGTCACAGGGTAACTCCTCCATAGCTCCCTGGTTTTCTTCATGTAGTCATCACTAATAGCCAGGAACTTGATTTGTAGGGTCTACAAATATGTTTAAAAAGCAATAGAATAGAAAATAGAGTAGTCCTGTGTGTGGTCCAATACTGCTCTTGAGAATCATTTCAGCCATACATTAATGTCTATAACTGAACATGTGCCCGTGTGTACACTGTTCATTTACAGGCACTAGGTCAAGTTTTTTTTTTATTATTATTATGACTAGCAATCTTGGAAATTTGAAAAATGCTTACAATTTAGTTCCTTGCTTCCAGTTCTACTCAAAAGAGGGGAAAATGACCAAAAATTTACATTCAACATTACTTAGCATCTTTTAGATTCAAATAGTCTATTTTGGGAATTTTTACATCTGCTCTCTTCCTCCCCTGTTACTTCCTTCTCCTTCTCTTAGTGATGTCTCTTGTCCTGTCCTTGGCTAGTCTCAATGTGTGTCAAAATGCTATTACAGCTTCAAGGAGACAAACCAGCCAGTAGCTTACCAAGAGGAGGATAGACAGTGGGGAAACACTTCCTAAAATACCCCCACCACACACACACACACACACACACACACACACACACACACACACACACACTGCAAAGACAGTCTATCCAAGGCTTGGCTTACTTTTTAATTTTTTTATTATTTTTCAAATTTTTATGTTCATTGATGTTTTGCCTGCATGTATGTCCACGTGAGGGTTTCAGATCCCCTGGAGCTGGAGATACAGACAGTTGTGAACTGTCATGTGGGTGCTGGGAATTGAACTCCGGTCCTTTGGAAGAGTAGCCAGTGCTCTACATCTGAGCCATCTCTCCAGCCCCTGATCAGCTCTTTTCTTAAAATCCATTATGTGTGACAAAGATCAGATAAGCGTAACATTTACATGCCTGAGACCTTTTTGGGTACAGAATGAGTGAGCACGCAGCCTTCCCTCTTCTGGCTCTTCTACTACTCAGAAAGAATTTCTCCAAGGCAGCCTTTGCTCTCTGGGAACTTATTTGGGAGATGGATGTGTACAGAACACAGAGACAGCGAAATGAAAACAAATCAATACATCAATGGAGTGGAAGGTATTTATATCATACTCAGTCAAGTGCGTTTTATGGCCCTTGGCCAAAGGTCTAAGATACCTCAACTGATGAATCCCCCAGGAAATGAGTTCCAACATATTCACAATGAATTTAGAGGGGGGAAAAAGTACCGCACCTAATTACAACTCCATGGGAGTTTGCATGCAGGGCTAATTGTGAGAGCAGCAATGTCTGCCTTAGGCCCCACCTGCCTACTCATTCCCTAGTTCCAAAGTCCTCTAAGCACTTGATAACTTCATTTTCCTTGTACTCCCCACAACATACTCATGGCATATAGATTAATTGTACATATATGTATTCATTCATAAGCACAACTAGTATGTTTGCCACATATACATACACAATATACATATATGTATGTACTTACTTAGTATGCATGTATGTATGTATAAATTTTTCCCCAAGAAAGTTTCCAATATAAACAAGAAGGCTGAGGAAAGTTTATTAGCCTCCTCCATGTGGTACAGTGGGTAAGATCTGCTGGCCAGCTCGGGCATCTGAAGAAGAAAAAGATGGCTTCACTCTCTCTCTTGTCCACCCAACAAGTATTGAAAATCTGCCAGGTTCTTTTCTCTAATTTGTCCCTCACTGCCCTGTTGTACTGGGGTCCTCCAGAAAAGTGGATTCAACAAAACGTGTGTGTGTTTGGGGTGGTGGTGGTGGTAAGGAATTGACTCACATAGCTTTGGAGGCCAGCAAGTTACGAATCAGGAAGTTAACTAACCGATTGGAGACCAAGAAAGAGCTGTCACTGCAGTGGTCAGTTCTTCAGCAGGTCTCCTTCTTGAGCTGGGGATGTACAATTGATTAGAAGCTTAGCCACTGTAACCAGAGTCATGTGTTTCACTCAAAGGTCACCATTTTAGATGCACTTCTCATGAAAAGAATATTCACCCAGAAACAACCTGAACAGTGTTGGAACAAATATTTGTACGCTATGGCCCATCCAAGTTGACACATAAAATTCGCTATGATAATTGAAAAAAAAGGTTGTATGCAAGCACAGTTTACACACATTAACCAAATTTTCAGTTTGGGTGTTCTTTAAAATTCCCAGATTTGCTGGGCAGTGGTGATACATACCTTTAATCCCAGTACACGGGAGGCAGAGGCAGGCAGATCTCTGTGAGCTCAAGGTCAGCCCGATCTACAGAGTGATTTCCAGGATAGCCAAGGCTACACAGAGAAACCCTGTCTTGAAAGACCAAAAAAAAATTCCGGGATTCAAAATTTTGTATTCTAGCATGCTGAAAATTAAGATTTTTTAAAAAGCTGTTTGTGGCTGTGATTCCTTCTTTGTTGACCATACAGTTGTACTCAAGTATTTTCTGGATGCAAAAGAGCTTTGGTTTTTGTGGACCCTATTGCTAGACGCCATGCTCTAGAGAAATGAAGAATGAGGCATTATTTTCAAAATACTTGGGCATTTCTGTCAACATAATAATGCTAATAACTATGTTAGTGTAAATACCATTTACATGTAAAAGAATTGTTTTCTAAAAAAAAAAAAACTGATGAGAAGGCATGTTTTTGCAAATCTTTTTAATGATCACTCCGTTCCACGTCCTTCTGCACTGATGTGTCATGCTAGCCTATGGTGATTACAGAATGTGAAGAGGTGGGGGTGTGAGTCAGTGGTGGAGTGCTCGCCTAGCTATGTGAGGCCCTGGGATTAAGCTACGCCACTGCAAAGGAAAAGGAAGTGCTGTAAGAGTGACTATCATAGCACACATAATGTTGGAAAAGGGAGGATTCTTGCTAGCACACTTTTTCTATTTTCACAGAAATGCTTCGGAGCTGCTCACCCTCTTTTCTACTCTCTGTGCTGTCAATAATCATCAAGAAACCTTCGCAAGTCACAAAACTACTGCAGCTTCCTCATTTAACCAAGGAAAGGAATTATCACTGTGGAACACATACAATGTCTTCGTCACAGAGCATAGATCTCTTACCGAGTCTTCATAGCAAGCCCTGTTGTTTGGTGGTAAATAGTCATGTCTGGCTTAAAATGGCCAATGTATGCTCTGAGAAGCGCAGTGTTAGAAATTTTGTCATTGAGCAAACTTTATAGAGTAAACTTGTACAACTAACTGCTCCAATGTTGTAAGTCAGTGTCATCCTATGGACCATCTCCTGTTATGTGTTCCAGCTCTGATCAAAACATTGTTACCTGGCTGTGTGACTGTTTAACCAGGCAATAATCAATCAACGTTCACATGGATGTAGCTTCTATTGCTAGTAGGACCTGGAACCTTGAAATAACACTCAGTAATTTAATAGACTACCCATGCAAACCTATACACACTCTGATTATTTCTTTTCCATGATTGACATGGTATACAAATATAAATACCCACTTCCCACATAAACCCTTCTACTGAGTTTGCAGACTTAATGTATCCTGGGAAACATACTCAGCAAAGCATATTCGGTTGGCACTGCCTCACTGCTTTCTGCTTCCACCTTTCATAGTTCCTCACTTTAGTATGAGGGTGGGAGTGAAGAAAAGAGCTGTGGCTGGAAAGATGAGAAGAGGGAGGAAATAATCCACCAGAAGGGGGTGGTGTCAAATCTGAGTTTGAAGATTGATGGGTGGAAATAATATAGAATACACTAACAGTGGAAGAGGTGTGGCTAGGGATGACCACATGAGGAAGATTAGTGGTTGGGTTAGGGTTGGCTTACTGGCCCGGGAAAGCCCTGATATGTAGCATTTGGCAGCTTCCATGCTATGAATGCTTGCACCACAACTGTTCTCCTTACCAACATCTGAACAAGTAAGGAATAAAGGCACACAACTGGCTTTCAGGAACCAATGTCAGTGTGTGTGTGCCTATTTAAAGAGCAAGGAAAAATAAACTGAGGCTTACAGTGACTAAAGAACTTGCCTGAAAATGCAGGCTTTCTAAAGCACAGCATAACAATTGCTTGTGAGGATTAAATGAAATAGTCACATAGAAAAGAAAGGCCTGGTGCAAAGCAAGCGCACAATAAATGCTGGCTTTATTATCATTGTTGTTATTGCCTTTCTCAACGATACCTGATGCCTTTCAACTGTAACGCTGGACAGAAGATCCTCCTCTATGGACAGCTTTATTTGGAAGCAAACATAGTGAGGTTTCAGAATACTACATCTGCTTTTAAAACCATTATTTGATGTCAATATTCTCAAGTTGGGGAGATTATGTCTTTCTGGCTGTATGTCTTGTCATCTAATTATTCCTGCAGGACTTTCTTAATGAGGCAGGCTTTTATAAAATAAATAATTATCTGAAGAAATGTATGATGCATTTGACTAGCAATTCAGCTTCTAGGAATCCATCCCACATGATATGCTGTTTAATTAAGGAATGCCAATGACAGTGAAAAGAACTGGAAATGCCCAAAATCTGTTAGTTGAGAAATGGCCATATAACTACTATGCACCCATGCAATTGACTGCTGTGCAGCTATTTAAAAGAATAAGGTGTGTTTCTGTGTGTGTTGACAGAGAACATCTTAAAGATACCTTCATGAACAGTCAAATTTCACCTTAAATTTTGTGTAAACTCAAGCACATAAAAATTAAAGTATGTCTGTATGTAAATGAGAGAAAGTGGTACAGACACATATATCAAATAGGGAATGCTGGTTTATTTGGGAGAAAGAGATGAAATGGGAATGAAGATAAAAAGCACTTTAAAAAACTTTCTAAATGTCTGTACTAATTTGTCTATACTAAGCCTATAATGCATTTCTCATATAATTTAATATAAACCATTTTCAAAGACAGGGATTTGACTAGCAATATAGATAGGTATGCTTAGTGTATATGATCCAAGGTTTTCAGTAGCAGACTTCAGAGGGGGTTGTCGAGAAGTGGGGGAGGGGCTGAAAGAGAGAAATATATCGATGTGGTGCCTCTTCTGTGAGGATTCTTTGCAGTTCCCGTTTCAAAAAATAAATATGTTTTTCTCTAGTGGCTAAATTTAAAGGATCGAACATGAAGCATCCTATGTTCTCTGGCTAATTGGAAAGGCCAGAAGCTTTTTGAATAGACTATATTAAAATGAACCTTGAATCCCATATGGAAGCCAAGGCCCAGGTCTTAGTTTGTCAATACTTTTGAGCCACTTAGCTCTATTGGGTAACCTAGGGTCAGCACAAAGTAGACTTTATGTTTTTAACCTCTTATTTTTCAGAGGAGTGTGTGTGTGTGTGTGTGTGTGTGTGTGTGTGTGTGTGTGTGTGTGTATGTGTATGTGTATGTGTGTATGTGTGTGTATGGTAAGAATGTGTGTGTGGTATGGTATAAGAGTGTGGGGGTGTGAATGTATGTGCGATTGTCTGTGGTATGAGTGTGTAGTGTGAATGTATGGTGTGAGTGTATGTAGTGTCAGTGTGTATGTGGCATGTGAATGTGTGTGTGTGTGTATGTGAATATGTGTATGGTGTGAGAATGTGTGGTGTGTGTGTGTGTGTGTGTGTGTGTGTGTGTGTGTATGTGTATGTCTAAGTAGAGTGTTTTTGTGTGGTGTGAATGTGTGAGTGTGTGGTGTGTGTGTAGCATAAGAGTGTGTATGAGGAATGTGAATATATATGTATGTGGTATGAGTGTGTGTGTGTGGTTATGAGTGTGCAAGGTGTGAGTATATGTGTGTATGTGATGTGAATGTGTGTGAGTGTGGTGTGAGTGTATGTGGTGTCTCTGTGTGTGGTGTGAATATGTGTATATATGTATGTATGTGAATGTGCATCGGTGTGTTTTTTGTGAGTGTGTGGTATGTGTGGGTATTTGTGTGTGTGTGTGTGTGTGTGTGTGTGTGTGTGTGTGTGTGTGTGTGTGTGTTTGGGGTAGAGGAGATTTCTATGGCTTGGAATAAGTAAGGAAGAAGAGGTGGACACCTCTTTAAAATATTTTTTTCATGAATTCTTTTCTGGATAAAAGTCATTGATACCATGACATAAAACAATTATGTTACATAACAGTCTTCATTTGTCATGACTAGAATTTAGAGGGTAGGAGAATTACTTATGGAGAAAGGAAATGTTTTGTTGTTGCATGGGATACCACACTTGGGTTGAGGAAAGGTGTGGTGTAGAACAAAGGCAGGCTTGGGTTTGAACCTGGGATTTGGCACTACCTTTTGCTTCCTGGAGATAATTTCTTAGCTTCTCCCACAATTTTCCTCAACCATAAAGTAGGGATTGTATAAATTGTAGGGGTCTGGTAAAGATACATGTGCAACTTACTTGGCATAGTGGCTGGCTCACAGCGACTGTGTAATCCAGTCCTTAGGATTTGGAGAAGAAAAAAGTGTAGTTAAAACGGCTTGAAAAAAATTCTCTGGGTTGAGGTGCATAAGCGTCAATGTGCAAACAGCTTTACTTTAAGCACCTATAGATTGGAATCACTCAGATGTCAGAAGACAAAGTCAGCCACTTCCTGAAACTGGGGTTCTTAGTGACAAGCACATTAGGACTTGGGAGAGCCAGGGAGGAGTATGGAAAGTCCCCAAAGAGAAGCACTGTCCTGCGATGACACATTCCTGTTCTCAAATATATTCCCTTGGGCAAGAGTACATTCCACATGAGAAATGGCTTATCACCATTCCCGTCTAACTCAGCAAACAACCCCAGCGGACAGTCTAAGAAAGTCAGTCCTATGCATCTTCCCAAAGCAAGAACCTGGCATGTTAATGCCTACTGCACCTCTCCCATAAGTAGCAAAGATGCTACTGATAATGAATTAGAGGAAAAGCCTGTCCTCAGAGGAAACCCTGCATTCAAATAGAAGGCATTTACACAGAGAAGGATGGAACACAAGAGAGGCAGAGCCAACAGGCAGCAGGGAGAAAGATTAGTTTCCATCATCAGTCATCACTGACACTGGGCATTTCTGAGATTGTTGTGATGGCAAAGGAAAAGCCCTTAGAGAAGGAAATGAATCTTTTGGTAAAATGTGAGACTGCTTAATCTGGAAGACAGACTGGAGTGATGGTGGCGGGGGTGGTGGGGTGGGGAGGATTTAGGGAGGTTGACTGAGGCAAAGTGAGGAGGGAGAGATAGAAACTTGCAGTTGTTGAGCTGGGACCAGACAATTGGTCAGGGTGTGGTGATGTTCATGATTATGAAGAATGCAAAGATTAGAAAATGTATTGACTTCTCCAACATACAAATTAGGTTTTTGTTCATCCTTTCTCTTGACTCTCCCTGTAATGCCCTTAGGGTACTTAGAGGTATTAAGCAAGCCACCAACATTCACAAACTGAATTCCCTGCAAAGGCTGTCAGTCTGAAGGCCTAGAGTGTCAAATAGTTTTCCTAAATTCTTGTAGATTTATCAAAACTTTATATGTGATCTTAAGTGTGGCACAAATCAAAGACTTGTTATCAAAAATTTAACTACATTGTTTTTCTAGAGCTGTGAAATACTCATTGCAAACAGGGAATCTCTGATAGCCCTAGTGAAAATCTAGCCATTCAACAATGGCTATCCAGTTTTAGTAAACTTGCTCTATTTTACAGACACTTTCCCCCTTTATTAAACATTATTACGAAATCTTTTAAAATTCCAAATTAAAATAGTTTCTCAAAAAGCAGACATCAAAGAGTAAAATAAAAACGTCATGAACAAACCCAAGCAAAGGTACAATGGAGCTGGGAAATGTTACATTTAGCTCCACACAAATTCTCAGAAGGAATTTAACACAATTTCTCCCATTCTACCTCAAAAATTAATTTCTGTATATTGTCCTTGAGATATGGATTTGGAATGAAAAGGAGAAAACTGTTGAAAGAGTGAAGATTTGATGTGAATTAATCAACCAAGAGTTCAGACACTGGGGACTGAAGATTAAACTTCTGAGCTTAGAAACCCAAGGACAGTACTTTTTCCTTATGCAATGATACAGTGATGTGTGTCTCATTTACAACATTCAAGTGAGGAGGCAATCCTTATGGAACCCCAGTAGGAAGCTATAAAGGGATTGCTTAAACAGTTTATAGGATAGTCAAGGGCAGGGCAACACTAGAACAACATGGCATTGCTTTCACTACTAACTATATTCTCTACACAAAGACAACCTCATCCCTCTCTCTGCTCACATTAAACCCTGTGGGAGATGAGAATTTTCAGTCTTGAGGTCAGAGAATGTTGCTTTGGACCATGGAATTTCAGCATTCAGAAAGAATTCCCGAAGGCCTGGTCCTTTCTGGGTCATTCCAGGACAAAAGGAAATGTTGAGAACTCACCGTTTGCCCACTGACCACAGCTTGTTGAAGGCGTTAATCACTGTTTAGAGGGTTTGAGTGCCAGAGAAAAGATGCACATGTGAGATTTGCACTTAGGTTCACCTGTCGTGGTCCCCTTTGGGGGCCTTATCAGAAGTATGTGATTAGGCCAACCTGTGGGCGGGTCTGAAAGTCTCATTGTGGTAAGTAACACCTATGCTGTAAAGAGTCACCTGTTCTTGATAGCTCTAGTGTCGGATCTTTCAAGTGAGCAAAAGCAACTATAGAATCTGCCAGCTGTGGTTCAGGTTGGGTTCCATTTGTGCAGAGGGAAGCAACTATTCACGTCATAAAAGAATCTAGTCAGTAGGCTTGACATAAAAAGGACACCAGGGCAATTCATTCATGCAAGACAGTCAACCAATTGAAAGACATAGTGTTATTTTCCCTTCTACAATCCTGGAAGACTTGCCATAGTGCTTGATCTGTGGTTCATATTCTTTATTCTGGTTCTGTCAATGATTATTGGACACCTCCTGTGTGGTTAACCAGGTTTGGGGGAGCAGAGTATGAGATGCAGTCTTTGCCAAAGAACTGGAAAAGCTGAACTTAAGGAGATAGAGAAAAGTGCATGCGAAGTACAACATTATACAAGGAAACTGTGTGCCTACGCATGAAGGGAGGGCTATCAGACATGGGAACCTTAGAAAGCAGAGGCTTTCTCTGGTTGTGGGGGCCTTTAAACATTCCTTCATCCCTTCATTCTGTCTGATGTGTTCACACTTAAGGATATGATTTCTCACTTCTGGGAAGATGGAGTATAAGTCCTTTTCCTTAATCTTCTCACTAAATGCGACTCAAATCCCTGTGCATTATTTACATGTAGTGTGAAGCTTCAGAAGGTTGAATGATAGGTGGGGGCCGGGGACTGGGGGTCTGGGGTCTGGGGGGGGTATGAACTGACTAGAAACCCCAGGACTTGAGGAGCAATAGCGTGGTGAGAGCCTTGACTTACATTTTTGTTCAGTTGGAATTGAAGAAATCGGCAAGCCAGAATACCAACAGGCACAGACAAAAAACAAACAAACAAACAAAAAAACTCAAGGAAGAGCCTGCTCTTCCCAGCCAAGGGACAAGGAAAGGGCTAGCAAAGAAAAGATGTTGGCCATAACTGATCTACTCTAGCCAAATATCAAAGAAAAAAAAATGTGGCCCTACCACAAACCACCAGGAAAGGCCAAACTAGGTCCTGACTCTCCATCCAGGAGGGCTGTCACAGGCACCAGATACATCTCCAGATGGTACCAGAATAGGCAAAGTGGTGAGCCTGTTCTCTGAGCCCCACTGGCTGGTACACAGCTGGAAATTAGCCCTCTGTCCTTTCTCAAGATGTAACCTGTACACCCTGAGAAGGGTAGATGGGGTCTCTGTATTTCTTACTACTGAGTATGAATTTAGAATGATCTCAAAACAAAAGATCTTAGGGCTAGAGAAATGGCCCAGTGGTTAAGACTGTTCCTCCAGAAGACCCGAGTTCAGTTCCCAGCACCCACAAAGGCAGCTCACAACTGTCTGTAACTACAGTTCCAGGGCCTTGACACCCTTACATATGCAAAACAACAATACACACACACACACACACACACACACACACACACACACACACACACACACACACAGAGGCATGAGCCACCATGGCATTGCCCCCCCCCCGCCACCTTTCTTATTTTTTTAAAGGTCATTTTTTTTTAATGTAAAAGAATTGAATTTTTGAGAGTTGAGTTACTGGGGTGGTTAGAATAGGAGTGCCCACCCCCAGGCTTATATATTTGAATGCTTGTTCATTAAGGAGTGGAGCTACTTGACAGGAATTGGGAGGTGTGACCCCATTGGAATAGGTGTGGCCTTACTGCAGACACTATGACACTGGGGAGGGGTGGGCTTTGGGGTTTCAAATGCTTAAGCCAGTCCTAGTGTCTCCCCCTCTTCCTGCTGCAGTTTGGGAAATTGGAGGAGTGAAATCAGGCTGTCCAGCTGGTTCTCAGGGCTGCTACTTTTCTTGGCCGGTGGCTGCAGCCCTCCAGTCATCTCATTTCTTTCTGCTACCCTCTCCCCTGCATCCATATTTATGAATTCTGCCTCTGCATCCCACAAAGCTACATTTGATGGTAGTTAGCACTCCTTTAGTCATCTGAAGTAATCTTCCTTCCTCATAGTCCTTAACTTAAGCAGCTGCAAAGAATCTCTTTCCAAATGAGGGGCCCTTTCCAAACAAGACCAGATACCTTCAGGTGGCCATTGTTCTGTCTACAGTGTGCTAACAAGTCCATTGTATAAATTGTCATGACTTCATTAAGTAAGTCTACAGCCATAAGACATTAAGGTAAGAACATGAAGACAAGTATTTACACATTAACAAAAGGTTTTATAGCATATACTTTTGTCAGCTTCCTTTCTAGAAACTGGGGTAGAGCAGAAGTTAGGCAGACATAAACCCTCTGTTGGACAGAATTTACAATCCAGTAGGAAAGAGACACCGGCAACAAGTAGATGAGTAAAATGCATGTGTGACTTGGAGAAAAAGGCAGGAAGGAGGATTGAGAGCATTCAGGAATTGGCTCATGATCAGTTATAATCAGAAACCAGAGAAGATTTCACGGGGGCAGCAACAAATGAGCAAAGACCTGAAATGGGATAAGAATGGGGCTGTGTGTATCTACCCACACCAGTTGGGTAAGCAGAACAGAGCAAGGAAGGGTGAGTAGAGACTGTATCATGTCTGTGAGAACCTTTCTCTGCTCATCTACAGGGAAGCACGACACAGGACATTTAATTTGTGAGTGTTCTACCCTATTCATCCCCAACCTCAGCTTTACCCTCTCACCCCAATCCTTAAGAAAAAAACTTCTTGTTCTAAAGAGAGAAAGGAAGAGATGACAGGCCTTGGGCTGGAGGAATGTTGAAATATGGAGTGTGTAAAGATAGCTACAACTCACAAAATCTAGAACTGGGGGAAAGGAGTAAAACACGAAACAAACACAGTCTAACACAGCTAAGTCAATAAAGGACTACACATCTGACTATACATCTCAGCCAGCCTAACTGTACAATAGACACATATACAAAGTATGTTTTTCTAAGTACACCATGGTGTTAATACAATGACAAAATAACCTAATACTGACACATCTTTCAGAACCTGCCTTGTCCTTAAGTGATACATGACTGACTATACAAACCTGAGTCTACCCTAAAACTAAGAGGACAAGGCCCGAGTCCTTGAAGGCAATCACCTTGAACTGTAAATTTACTTCAAATTATATTAATTGCATGCTGCTTTTAAAAAATGTGCTTGAGTGTATGCTTTCATGTGCATGTGCACCATGCTTTTGTCTGATGGTCACGGAGGTCAGAAGAGGGTGTCCGAGCTTTGGAATTGGAGTTTCAGACAGTTGTGAGCCACTGTGTGGATGCTGGGAATCAAACCTAGGACCTCTATAAGAGTAGCAAGCGTTCTTAACCACTGAGCAATCTCTCCAACCCATGAACTATTTGTTATCTGGGCAAGAACATTGTGAGCTTTGGCTTTCTTCTAGGGTAAATTCCTATAAGCAACACTGCTGAGCAAAAAGAACACTTATAATTCTGACACACAGCATCAGCTCGCCACCTCTAAGAAAGGGTGTATCATTTTACACCCCAAAAGATCACCACTAGTGAGTGTCAGCACTCACAACCTTAGTCAATGTAATATGAGAAAGAGGATATCTCAACAATATTTTTTTTTAAAAAAAATCAAGCCTTTCTGGGGGCAAATGTCTTTTCTTATGTTGATGGGTCACACATATTTTCTCTTCAGTTTATTGTCTGTGCATGTTATTTGACCCATTTTCTATTGAAGGAGCATCTTCTCTTGTTGAATTTGCAGCACTCATTTACACATTCAGGGGCTTCCCATGTATCTTTAAGATGCCACAAATACAATGCACACTGTACAGGTAGACACAGATAGGACAGTCTGGTAAACAGTTATTCTCTGTCATTTAATGTTGTTGATCATACTGCTATTCCTGGTTTCATAGAAAATCTACTTTCTTTTTGTTAAGCACAAGCTGAAAATGTTTTTTTCCCTAATGATTTCTGATCTAATTATCTACTACCAGCTCTATTCTCATGCCTTTCTGCACTATTTCTTTTAAAGATGTGCATAAAGGCATTGCAGAATGTCTTTGAATGTTTAGGAAGCTACAGTGTTCTGGGCTTCCATCTCTTGTAAGAGAAAACCTTGACAGTGAGATGTGTGGTAGCTGGGAATCTGTTGTCTCTCAAAAAATGTCAAACATTCTACTTTTTAGATAGTGAAGTGTGTTGTTGTTGTTTTTTTTAACCTATTCATCAAATACATCCCTTCATGACCAAGGACGACCTTAACTCTCACTGTTTTAGGTGAACTTTAATATGCAGCTAATTTTAATTTACTTATCCAATAATACCATGGAACACTTGACATTTCAGTAGCTTACACATTAAATTGGAAAATGTCTAGTTGATCATTTTCATGCGGTAAGCCTGATTTCAGAGATACGGCATAGCCTTGAAGGCAGGTGGGATGTTGTCTGGTGGTATCTGGGGTCTCTCTCTTCACTCTTCTTCCATAAGCTATACACATAAACTATATCCTATCAGGTACTAATCCTAAGGATCACCTTTCTGAAGGGTTCTCTGCCTGCTCTATACATTTCTAGAAAGCCCATATGGGAGTTCTTTAAACATGGCTTTCTTCCAAACTCAGGTGTGGAAGGAATTAGAAACAGCAATTATGAAAATGGTGATGTCAAGTAGGTATTGTGGCAATGTCTGGCAGTCCAAGGCCATACCCTTCCACACCAGGGCACCTCTTATAGAAAGAGGCCTCATCAGGCCACTGTAGGAAGGGAGGTATGCTTGTTGTCAGAGTCATGTCTGAAGGACCTGGAGCCCAGACTTGGGACATCCAATAAAGAAATGGTATTGAAGAACTAAGTCCCTTGTGGCCTATGGAGAGAACACAGAAACCTGGTACCTGAAGCCTTCCAAGACAGGTGTTAGGAGCAACCCCAGGGTGAGTCCAATGCAGAGAGATTTCAACTGGGGAAGGGACTGGGCTGAGAACTTAACTCTCCTGACTAGGGATCCAGAACATCTGTGGCAAGGACATAGGGTCACAGGCAGCTCATTGCCAGAAGTCATCAGAGAGACTGAACAACCTGGAGACAGCTTTAGAGAGAAGAATTGACTAGGGTGTGAGATGGAGGGAACAAAATGTTTTCTAGGAGCATGGTGAAGAGTGTGACCTATAGAATGCCTGCTAGGTCTCAAACCTCCATCCTGTCACCCACTGCCCATGTGAATGAGACTGGGTTGCTGTGCTTTCCTGTGTGGCAGTTTCCCTCTTTATAAATAGGACTAATAACAATGCTACATAATAGGGTTTTGTGAGAGATGAGTGAGTGGGAATATAAAAAGTGCTTAGCTATAATTTTTTAAAAAATATTAGTTATTAGTGTTACTTTTATTATCATTAGAACTGGCATAACATATCAAAGGAGTGGATACCTTTGTCATGTCTTAATGCAGAATCACCAGCATGGTTGAGGTCCTGGTTCCCTCTGACTTACAGATGGGGACAAAGTGGTAGAAGAGGACCGTAGAGGCAAGGAGCCAGCAAATTCCTGCAAATGCAATTGGAAGAACAGCGTTTCCTTCTTAGGCAACTGACAGGCATTGTGCCTGTCCAGAACCTATGGGTTCCCTGAGGCCTGTACTAGAAATGTAATGAGATAAAAGATCCTGGAATGTTCTCTGCCTAGGGACTGTGCCATAGACGGACTCCCTTCATCTTCAGATCCAGGATACATTGTGGCTTACATGACAAGAGTACACCTCTGGCTTCACACTGACCCTCTTACTAGGCCCCCAAGAGAACCTGGAGTTTAAGTTTCACATGCCATGCCCCTGTGATGCCTCTGTAGGACACAGAGATAAACCCCAGCTGGTATAAGGTCATTACAAGGATAATGGTTATGTCTGTCATCCAGGAGTCTAGTCGTGCCAATGCGTGTTAGCTGGTGAGTCCTTGCAGCAACCGGGGATCATTGCCTGCTTGCAAATAAAGACACTAACTCAGGAGGGTTGAGACTAAAGCACCAGAAAACAGCAGAGGCTGATTCTAGTCTGAGACATTCAGCTGCAGTGCCGCTCCCTTGAGAGAGGAAACAAAGAATGGTTTGGGGTACGCTCTTAAAGAAGATGCTGCATTTTTGACAGTAGAGAATTAGGTGCTGTCTGCTCCCTTCTTTTGGTGAGTTGACACAGACTTGAAACATTTGCTCCCCCAGTACCCCTTGGGCAGCATCTGTTTTGATTATCCAAGGACATTGATTCACTCTGGAGACCCTGTCTGGGAGAGGCCAAAGTTCCTCATAGCTTCAGGGATCACAAAACCCTTTTCAACAAGATCCCTTAGGCCCAGGCCCCTTAAAAAGTATGTAATAAATTCACCATCAAAACAATCTCACTTGTTCCCTCTGAGACCATTATACTACAAACAAAGGTAACATGATATTGCAATAAATATTTCTCCTGTGAAGTCATTAGGGTTTTTTTTCTCAATCATACACTAAACTGTATTCTTCAAATTTAATATAATTTCATGGTTCCCCCAAATCATTCATGGGTGTACATTCGACATTCAAGTGCTCTACACCCTGTCATTTGAATAAGAATGATCATTAAAGTTTAGGCTGAGTTTAAAATGCAAAAGCATTTTACTGTTTTTATTATTAAAAAGCGCTGTAATGAAATATTTTAAAACGTTATAGCAATTATCTTTTCATTGCGTGAACCTGCATTGTCAACTATGCCACATTAAAATGTTAAATCATTATTTTAATATCAAATTACAGAAAGACAGAGAGAGGTTGCTTGGATTCATTTTCCGTGCAGTGCATTTTCTCTGTAACATTCTAGTGTGTGTGGTCGGTCACGGTCGAGAGGTGCTGTTTTATACAGGAAACACCACAGAATTTGGAGGCCCCAGACTTGAAATAACAAGGAGGTCTGGGGAATGTATGGTTCTTCATCATTTGTAAAAACTGGGGTAATTAGCTGTTTTCCCCAAAAACCTACACCACAGGACATCAATAGGAACATCAAGAGCAACCTGGAACATCTGGGTTTGTGAAAATAAAATGAGTCTCAGAAATGATTGTGCCAACGGTGTGCTTGGCGCATCAGTCTTGCGATCCCTGCCATTCCTGCCGGGCAGCTATGCTGGGTGCTTCCTAGCAGAGGTAACAGTAGAACACTAGGGCAGCTCAAGTTGCCCTGGGACAAGTGTTAATGAGGAAGAAACGTGGAGATGAGAGGCTCTACATTCAGCCTCTTGCCTCTAAATGAAACCCGTACAGTTCCTACAATGTTATCTATGAAAACTGAGCTGTGTGTCTTGATCACAGTGAATATAATCATTACACAGAGGACCATGACCTATCCTGTTAGGCAATTAAAAAAACAAAAAAGTACAGTTTTAATAGATTTCATGAGAAGCTAATTGTATATAACTCCAGTTGCTTATGGGTAACTATCAGATGAGGTGCACACTGGGTCAATAACTCACTTTTAAGCTCTTGAAATCACATGATCTTATTATCTGTGAAGTTTTTGAAAATGAGCTCATTATCATCAAAACTGAAAGCGATCTGAATAGTACTAACAGGTTATATTATAAACAAATTGCACTATTCACAAGGAATTTCTGTCAGAAACTAGTGTTATGGATGTGTGACTAATTTGCACCGGAGTTATACACTTTGATACAGCAAATCAGCCTTCAAAAGAGGCACAAACCAAGAATCAGAACCTACAAGAATTTTCTATTAAGATGGACTTATAGTGAGGAGGCAGCTCCTTCAGATGGAGGTGCTTGCAGACTGTTGATGGGAAAGCAAAGACTACAGCTGCTGTGGAAAACATCATGGCGACAGCCTGAGTGTTTATCCATGAGATTGGAAATAACATCTCAGAGAGATTATCGTCACTCTCATGTTTACAGG
This sequence comes from Cricetulus griseus, assembly GCF_003668045.3. Classification (NCBI taxonomy): domain Eukaryota; kingdom Metazoa; phylum Chordata; class Mammalia; order Rodentia; family Cricetidae; genus Cricetulus; species Cricetulus griseus. The sequence continues at coordinate 310,223,463 of NC_048595.1, read as the reverse complement.
AGCGCTTCTTGAGATAGCTAAGAGATGGGGCATGTTGGGGTGGGTTACTCAATGCCCATCAACAGGTGAAAGTATAAATGAAATATTGCTTGTTTCAATTTGTGTATACACATATGATGGAATACCGCTCCACTTTTATTTGTTTACTTACTTAGTTTCCATTCTGAGGATTGTCTCAGCTTCTCCAACTGCAGTCAAGTCCTCTACCACTAAGCTCACCAGCCATTTATCTTTACTTTTATTTTATTTTTTACATATTGTTTTAATATGGTGTCTCACTAAGTTGCCCTGTCTGGCTTCAAATTTGCAATTTTCCTGCTTCAGCCTTCAGAGCAGCTGGGATTTTAGACCTTTGCTTAAACTTTGGGGACATTATGTTGAAATAAGCAGGGCACAGAAAGACATATACTACATGGTTCTGGCCATATGAAGTACTTGAAGTAATCACATCTTAAAATCAAAGATTGGATGATAATTATCTGGGGCTTGGGGAGCTAGGAATCGACAGACATAAGGGTTCATTTAGGTTATGTGATTATGTTCTAGAAGTCTTCTGTACAATCCTTACCCACAGTCAATAAATAATCTATTGTATGAATAAAATGTGTTGAGTGTTGCACTCATATTGTATTCCTACCACAACAAAAACAGAATATATCATATGAAAAAAATTTCAATTAAAAATTACATAAGGAAGGGGGTTTGCCCACGCCTTTAATCCCAGCACTTAGGAGGCAGAGGCAGGAGGGATCTCTGTGAGTTCAAGACCAGCCTGTTCTTTCTACAGAGTACAGCCAAGGTTACACAAAGAAACCCTGTCTCAAAAAACCAAAAAGAAAAATTATATAAATAAAAATGATTCCAATTTCTTTACCTTCTTCATTTGGTCCTGCCTGTTTGGGTATCCTAAGCTTGACTTATCCCCAGCCCCAAGAATAGACCAAGATGTTGACAATCCACATGTGGGAAGTTTATTGACATGTGCTTTGAAAACCAGGCCCTATTAGTTTGTGGGGAAGGCAGGATTTGGGTAGGAGGACAGGGTAGAAGGAGGTGCAGAGCAGTGATGGCTCAGCCAGTCCCACTGGGTATCTGAAAGTGCACAGTCTTTCACAGTCTTTCCAAAGTGATGCAGGGGAGCCAGGTAGGACTTGATACCTTTCGTGAACTTGTCCTTAGATGTGGGTTACCTCTGAGAAAGAGGTACCTTTCTTTCTTTCTGGGTAAGAGTCCAGTTGGACTCAGAGCTGTTTCTGAAGAGGGACTCAACTGTGAGCTGGAGGCAGGGCACCCTAACAGCTGGGAGACAAAGTACCTTGGTGCAGAAGGCTGAGTGTGGGTGGCTCACCACAGAGCCCACTTAGCATCTTAAGCCTCAGACTCAGCCTCCCTTAACACGTTAAATTTCTTTCTCGCTTTCCTTTGTTATCGACTTCATGATTTTTCCTTACCCAAGGTAGTAGGATAGAAGTCTTAAGAGTTCTAAAAATTGCCTTGGGCGATTTTTAACAGTCTGTCACATTTAATTTCCAGCATATTTATCCTTTTAAACAATTTTAAATAATTCACTACAAAGTGAAATCTGGCAGAAGTCCTATCTGTCTTTTACTCCCTGAATTACCAAAGAAGCCAAGACAACAGATTTCTAGGCAGTTTTTAGGGCCTGGGCTGGGGACTGGGGATACAACCAAGGAAAAGAAAGCTGCTATTTTTTCGTTCCTATTATAAAGAAGAAAACGTGAATCGCTGGCCTTGCAAATAAGTACTAAATTGATCTCTGGAATGCCCTATTCTGCTTATGAAAATGCAAATTGAAGACTTGGAAAAGAATGCTGCTATTTTATGTAAAAAAATTAACATGAGCTAAATGTTTCAGAGGTTAAGATTGAAAAACAAAACAAAACCTCCTAGCCAGTGCTTAGGAACACAAACCACATCTTCTACTAGTGACCAGTCTGTCAGAGACCTAGCTGCCGCTCCAGCACCATTCTCATTACTCTAGAGAAACATGAGAGATATTAAATTATAGTATAATTAAATTAAATTAGCACTTTGCAATCACACCAATAAGGCTGAGGTGGCACTTCTGTCATGAGTCCTTGCTTGCAAATCCTTTTACTTTGGGATAAGAACTTCCTGGCAGAAGCAGTTCTTGTGTAAAGGTGAAGTTTTAGACTAGACAGCTAGACGAGGGCCTTTGCATCCAGAAAATTCTAAGAGCAAAAATTAAAGCTAATTTGTTTTCAGATGTAGGAAATAATAATAATAATAATAATAATATAGTAATAATAATAATAAACAATGCTGTGGAGAAGACACAGAAGACTAACTTGCCACCAAGCCTGACAAACTGAGTTCAGTCCTCCTGGAACCCACAAGGTGGAAGGAGAGAACTGACCCCACAAACTGTCCTCTGACCTCCATATATATGCCATAGCTCATACATGGCCACACACACACACACACACACACACACACACACACACACACACACACTGAATGCAATAAAATTTATGATCTGTGGCTTTTGAATAATTTTACATTACCAAACATGCATCTGTATTATATATAATGGATGACTTCATCTTATAAATATAAAGCTGTTTGGAACCCAAGCATACTTGGTTTTGGTTGAGTGGTAAGAGTCTCACTTTAATATTAAGAATTTTTAGATATGTAGAGAAAATAACTGTTGCTGATTGATTGGGTCAGAAACCAGCACTGATGGTTTGAAACACTGGTTATGGAGCTCTAGGTATTCTCTCCCACCTAGCGTATGCACAGCTTGTGTAGGAGATACTTCCATGATATACTCTGTGTGGAAAAAACATGATCTCAGATTTCTAACTACACAGAAAGGAAAACAAAGTGAGAAAGCACTTGGGGCACAATTTTCCTCTCTAACCTCCTGAGGCTTCTTCAGGTCCCATTGCATATTTGGGGAAGACAAGCTTCCTCCAAGAGTCAGTGCTGAAGTCTCTGGGGCCACAGGGAGTGAAGTTGATACAAAGAAGTGTCCTTGTATTAGCTACTACTTTTCCTGTTACTGTCACAAAATACCCCATTACAGAAAAAAGGGGGGGGAGAAGGAAGGGTATATTTTGGCTCAGTTTGAGGATACAGACCATTATTGAGAAAGCCATGGCTGTGTGTGTGACAAAGATGGTCACACTGTGTCTACAAGTGGAAAGAGAGGAGCATACCAGTGCTTAGCTTGTTTTCTCTCTCTTCCATTTTTATTCAATCTTGGACTCCAGTCCATGGGATGATGGCACTGCCCAAATTTAGGAGGATCTTATCTCTGAAGTAAAACCTCCCTGGAAACATCCTTACAGACTTCTCAGTAATGTGTCTCCCGGGTGACAAAATTAGCCACCCCACTTGCCAAATACACACACACGCACACACACACACACACACACACACACACACACACACACACACACACTTCATTTGTGTGTGTTTGTGCCTCTACATGGAAGACACAGTCTCATCGTGTTGGGTAGGGACCCATTAGACGAACAGAATCAATAGAGATACAGACAGACAGATGGCATGTAGATCAACAGACATAGCTTAGATATAAATGTGGAAAAGGGGACTTAGGAAGAATTGTTTCCCACAAATATGGGGGTTGAGATGCCTCATAATAAGCTACAAACAAGCTGGAGAGCCAGATCTGCTGGTGTGAATCTGAGTTCAAGTCTAGCCCTGGAGAAGACACATGCTGAGTCCACACCAGCAAGCAGAAAGCAAAGGGTGGGAATCCTCTTTGTTTTACCTTTGAACCTATTCAGCTCCTCAACAGATCAGCTGTGTCCATTCACAACAAGGACAACCTACTCTCTTGAGTCCACCTGCTGCTGTCTTGTGACATACTCTCCAACACACACACAGAAGTGATATTTAACATAGGAAATTTAGGGTTCCTGACTGTCACACTTACTGTAAGAGTATAGTGCTGAGTTAATTCAATGAAAGAACCCTATAGGCTAGTCTTACCCACCTACCTTTTGCCATTCCAATTCTATCCAGTGTCTGTTTGAGTGGTCCAGGTAACAATGGATGATGCCTAACAGCAACCTGCAAGAGGCTAGCTGAACGGTGGGCAGTGATGACTGTCTAACAGTCCTCATTTAGGCATGCTTCAGAGAAGCCATCCAAATAGGAGCTGTTGGAAAAGTATGGGAAAGTGGCTCACAACTTTCAACTGTATCAGACACACCTGAAGACAGACTCACTCCCCATCCCAACCCCTCCCTCCCTGCCCCCAACCCCTCCCTCTCTTTCCTCTGCCTCTCCCTTGCCCTCCTTACCTCCCTCCTGTCTTCTTTTCTACCTTCATGTGACAGGTTTGATGGGCTTCATTCCTAATCTCTGGTTTCAGCATGTTTGGGATAAGGGCTAACAACTTACACTTTTAACAAATTTGCAGGTGATGCTGATATTGCTGGTCTGGGGATCCCAAAGTAAGAGTTCACACTATAAAGGCAAGAAAGACTCCGATGTCACTTTGTGAAGTCTTCAAGTTATTTTCAGCTTCTGGGATCCACGGTGAGGATGGCTTCCAGATGGAGGTGGCTAAATGACCTAAGGCAAAGTATTCTTACCCTAAAGTCCAGTGATCAGCCCATGGTCTGAGAGGAGGCAAGCGTTGTGGAAGAGAGCCACACTTCCTATAACCCTGGGAAATGAGACACACAGCCACACTTGCTAATTCACTTCTTTGTAAATGATAGGATTGTACAACTTTACCTCTTGTCATGCACATGGCTTTTATTTTATTGTCTGCTTCACTTTAGGGAACCATTGTCCCCACCCAGATGAGTCTAGGTATGTGATCCTGGACCTCAGGGGTAAGTAAGTGGCTTTGTTCCCCTGACAAATATCCCTTTGGCACATGACCAAAGCCTAGCCAATCAGAGTTTTAACTCAAGAAATTTCTAAATTTTATTAGTGGGGGAAATTCTTCCTTGTGTCTGACTACAGTGGTTAGAATGTTTAATAGCTGCTATTAGTCACACCTTCTTCTACAAGGAGAGTGGCTGTAAGAAGGAAAAGGCTAAAGGCAAGAGGAGGGGTGGATGGGAACCACCAGCAAAGGAGCTCTGCTACCTGTGAATGAGCTGGAAACTATTTGGGTTACTGGAGGATTTCTTCATTCTGTGGCCTCTGTCAGTGTCTTTCCACCCTCTTTCTCATCAACCTGCTCTACTCCACCCACTCTCCTTGTTTTTTCCCCTCAAGTTTTTCCAGTTGGATTTCAGTCACTAGCAAGGGAAGGGACCCCTAAACGTTATCCGGATTATGTTCAAACACACTGAGATAGTGGAGAGATTGGGAAAATGAAGCCATGGGAAGCTGTGTTGACTGAGGGACCTCATAAGGACTGTCTGGCCCTTAGTGCTGCAAAAGACCATGGTCACATGAAGGTTACTCTAAGATAAAGTACAGTGATACATATGATGACTAAAATGGAAACTGACCAAGAAAAAAAAATGCTGGCCTTAGGATGAGCTCTCCAGACTCCTTCTCATGGGCTCTGTGCCATCAAGAACCTCTGCTTCTTGCAGTATATCTCCCATTCTCCACTCACTTCCACCTAACCAATGCTTTCCAAATTCTCCAATCTGAACCCCAGAAGGCTAAGTGTAATGCTATTCCTGATGTACAGAACTCTTTATTTCTGGTCATAGTAGGTTGCCAGCTAACCAAGTGAGGCACCCTGTTCAGTCCTATTAGGGACCCCAAAGAACAACAGCAACAATTCAGAATGTAGGATGGAAACACTCCTTTGTGTATGTGAAAAAATGTCTTTCTCAAAACAACAGGAGCAATGTCATTGTATGCATTTTCAAACAACCAAATGAAAATACTCCTACCTGAAGAAGTAAAAAAGAAGAAAGCAGTGGGTAGGAGAAAATATAGGGACTTGAGCTGTTCCGAGCCACAGCCAGATCTAGAAAAAGCAGTACTACCTAGATAGGTGCTTGGAACAGCCATCTATGGCAGGGGCTCCTGCGTGCCCTGACTTCTGAAGCTCTCCCTACCTGTTCCATCTTTCTCAGTATCGGGAGTTCACATGGATCTAAAGTAAGTCCTAATAAGTGACCTTGGGCAAATTTCTGGTTCCAAAGCCTTTGCTTCTCCATGTAAAGATGACATTGCCTGCCTTCATTGGGCAGTTGCAAAGCACAAATAAAACAATGCCTGCAGAGCAGTTAGGGGAGATGCAGAGAAAGTCCTCAGCCCTCAGTGGGTGTCAGGTGTCATTACTGCATAACACCATTTCCACCTTCTTTGATCAAGGTGACTCCAGGGACATCTATGAAGGACACTAGCTTCTGTCTGTTGATATGAGTCAGGTTTTTCCAACAAGTGTCCCCTCCTACAAGTGAAATAAAAATCTACATTCAGTTATAAAGCCATGTGTTCAACAAAAACATTATTTTGTACAATAGAATAGAAGGAAGGAGGGTAGGAAGGAACTCATACTCATAAAAGTTATATTCCACTTGAAAATGTAATACTTCATGATAGAAGAGATACTTAATGTTAACTGAGGCATGAGTGAAACTATAAAACCACCAAACAAAAGATATCTAAAAATCTTTTAATTCTGGGGTATAGATAACTAAGTATATTTGCTTTATATAAAAATATGTATTTGGTCCAACATTTCCCTAGTATTATCAGAAGTTTGCTTTTAAAAAGATAGGGAAAGGTTGGGAGGGTATGGTTTAAATATATTCTACAATTTTAAAATTTAATTTTACACATTGCCATGCTGTTCCATTACATATGCAGGAAAGGGAAGAGGAATGTTTTTCAGACTTGAAAAAAATTAATCCATGTTTCTTGGCATCGACAGATAATGTTATATTTAAAATATACATATATAATGTGAGACCCATTATCTAATAAAAGTCATGAAATCTAGCTTGTTCATTTTGTGACTTATAATAATTGGAAGTTGATCAAAGAACACTACTTCCATTTTTATGACATTGTTACTATTTTTATGGACAGAATTTAAAATGTATGATAAAAATCCAATATACAATAATTGAAACATACAGTCCAACCTCACAGAGCTTTGATAAATCTGTTCATTTCTGGCCATTTTCAGTGTTGCTATAGTGAACAGTGTTGACAAGTGGCTGAAAAAAGCTTATAAATGGAATTCAGATCATAGATAAAACCGAACATAAACTATCTCGCAACATTTCTGCATGTTGGGAGGCCTGGTTTGTGCCACAGATGGCCATCTCCCAATAATACATAAAACACTTCTTTCTGGAGCCCGGCACACATTGTTGAATGCACAGGTCATTTGAACAGAACAATAATTCAATTCACTTCATAATGATCTCACTAGGAGCCAACACAGACACCGGGTGATGCTGTAAGAAGAACAGAATTGTACTGGAGTTTGAAAAATTAAATTCTTAAAAAGCCACCATGCTCTCTTGTCAAAATAGCACTTAAATGTATGCAGTGTTTAGAGGCGAGGCAGGCTCGCTGAGTTTATTTTAGTCCCTTGAATTATACTGCTATGTGTCTGTGCCATGCTTCTTCAGTCTTCACTCTGGAAGCCTTTCCGGGAGGGTCAGTAATGGCCACTGAGCCTTCTATGGGCTTCTTGGCTGAGCTCATTGATGAAGAAGCCTTGAGTTAGTCACTTTTGCTTCTCTGATCACTCAGGTGGCCTTCATTGAAGATTACAGAGCATTTCTGAAGGACACATGGGAATCATTAACCAGCCCAATAAAATGACCTACTTATGTAAGTAACAGTTATTATAACCCCACCCCCATGGCCACATTTCTCTAGAATAATTTTTATTTTTAGGGCTACTTTAATTTCAAGCTTGTAAGGCTTTTAAGATCCTGGAGTCCCTGTGTTAGCAATGATGAATGAACCAAGCCAGGAGAAAGCAGAGTTAGAGGACCTCCAGCATCTGGATGCTTTTTACTCCTCACACATCTGGAATCAGGCACCATCTCTCTCTCGCTCTCTCTCTCTCTCTCTCTCTCTCTCTCTCTCTCTCTCTCTCTCTCTCTCCCTCCATCCCCCCTTTCTCTTTCTCTCTCTCCTTCCTCCCTTTCTTTCTTCCACTCCTCCCCTCCCCCATCTTTCCTTCCTGCCTCTCCTGCCTTTGTCCCATCTTTTATTTTTTGACAGGGATTAGTTATGTAGTCCAGGCTGGCCTCAAATTCAGAATCTTTGTGTCTCAAACCTCACAAGAACAGAGAATATATCAACCCATGCTATAGTGTCTTGGTCATGATGATCACCTCTCATGTTTTAGGACTAAGTCTAATGTTATGAAATGATATACCTTATTGTTGAAGATGTATAGCTTCCATGCTCTCTTTTGTTACCTTCATTTACTAATGAAACAAGGGCTTTAAATATGTTTTTGCTTAGTGTGTTAGATTAAAAGAGCAGCCACAAAAAATGCAAAAACCAAACAAAGCAAAACAAAAATAACAAAACAGAAAAACAAATACACAAACAAAAACCCCAGGAATAATATTAATGTAAACCTATTTAAATTATTATTAATTTAATAGCAGAAAATTTGTATAACGTCTTGCTACTGATTTAGTTGTTGTTGTTTGGTTGGTTGTTTTTGGTTTTTCAAGACAGGCTTTCTTTGTGTAGCCTTGGCTGTCCTCGAACTCACTCTGTAGACCAGGCTGGCCTCAAACTTACAGAGATCTGCTTCCCAAGTGCTGGGATTAAAGGCATGCGCCACCACAGCCCGGCTTACTATTGATTGTTTTATAGTTTGATTATTTATTTAAAATTTTCCCATTCATCTGCCCTTGTAGACTTAAAAAAAAAAAATTAAATCTTCCTTTCTTTAATAGGTGAGGGCTCCATGGCTCAGGGGTTAGAGCTTGTAAAATAGTGTTTTTGTACTCGAGAAGCCCATTTCCCCGTAGGACTGCCTCTTAGCCCCCTGTGCCTGTGCTGACTTCTGCTGGAAAAGTAGGAAGAGCACCCATTCGATTTGTCCATGAAACAATGGCCAGGGGAGGGTGTTTAGGGTTAAAGTGTTACTGGGAGGAAGAGGGGGAGCACTACCTTCCACTTGCCTAAGAAGCCAAACCTTATTTCTTCCTTAACACCCCTTTCCTCTTGTCCCAGAAAACATAGCCCTGCCTCTAAAAGAACTTACTGTTTAAAGGAGAGAGAGCACAAAAGGAAAATGAATAAATATAAAAGGCATCAGGAAATGCAGAGATAATAAGGACAGAGGGCATCCTAGAACAGCTGAGACCAGGAAAGGTTCTAAGAAGGATCATCACTTGTATACAACCTTGCTTCCTTCCGCTATGTGCCACCTAGAGGGGAGGCTGGCTCTCCCATCTGCCAGGATGCCGCTCCTTCTGCACCTGGACTAGCAGCTGAGTGTCTGCATTCACATGGAAGGAAGCTTTCTGAGGACAGGCAGTGTTTGGAGAGACTAAGCCCTTTGCAGAAGACTTTCCTAACTTCTGATCAAGAGAAAAGCTAAGAGCCAGGAGCTAAGAAAACGCATTTTTTTTTTTTTTTGCCAGGCTCCAAGGAGCAGAAACCAGGAGAGAAAGGATTTAAACTGAACTTACTGTGCCCATGCAGTTCCATACATTTTCCTGGGGGCATTAGCTCAGGTCAACCTCATATCAATCCTATGAAGATCTAAGAGTCCCATCCCCATTTCACAGATGAGGCACAAGAACACTAGTTAACTTTGCAAAGAGCAGCTAGTTACTTATCTGAAAGAGCAGGGACCTGAGCCCAGACCCAGCTGGACTCCAGCACTTCCACAGTTACATAGCTCACATTAGAATCACTTGGAGAGCTGTTAAATGATATTGATACTTGGGCTCAGTCCTAGAAATACTACTACGGTGGATCATCGGGACTTTTAAATTTCCCCTGGTGATGTTAATGTTTTGCCAATCACATTCTTCTGTCTCTCACTACTGCGTTATGATCTCTGCACCTTCTGGTGCTTCTCTATCACTCATACTGTCCTATCTTGGTCTTGAACTCTGCCCCATTCTTGGTTTTCTTCCCACACAAAAATAGCTCTTGTGGTGGATTTAAAACGATCCATAAATTGTGGGAAGTTGTAGAACTGCAGCTGAAGCTTGTTGACATCTCAGGATGGAATAGTGAATGCATTTTCTATGGTACATAGCTGCATGCATTTTACACACACAGACACACACACACACACAGAGACACACAGACACACACACACACACACACACACACACATGCACACACACACACACACACACACACACACACACACACACACACACACACACACGCACAAACACGAGAAACAAGCCAAATAGTATAGAGACAGAGACAGAAAGAGGATCAGGATTAGGGGAAAGGAAAGAAGCCAAAATATTTTTGTCCCCTGCTCTGTAGTCTACTGCGACGCTTGGATATGTCACTCTAAGAATGTACCTATGCATCATTAAGAGTATTTTTCCAGGGCTGGGCGTTGGTGGCACATGCCTTTAATCCCAGCATTGGGGAGGCAGAGGCCAGCTGGTCTCCAGAGCAAGTGCCAGTATAGGCTCCAAAGCTACACAGAGAAAGCCTGTCTCGAAAAACCAAAAACCAAAAACCAAAAACAACAACAACAAAAAGAGTATTTTTTTCCTACAGAAAATAGAGGAAGGTTTTTGTTTGTTTGTTTTTTACGATATATTACCATACTGGGAGGGGTTTAGTCAGAAGCCCACTACTAGGAATATATGCAAGTTCGTTATGGATACAGTAATGTTTATAGCCTGCCCTGGGGGTCTTAACAGCATGTAGACAATGAGTTATAGACACTGCAGTGTTGAAGAATTAAAGAGCAGTAGACCTTGGAGCCCGACCCCCACATGTGTTTGATTCTTGGCTCTAACATCCACTACTTTGGCAAGACGTGCTATAGTTCTGAGCCTGTTTTCTCACCCATACAGAATAGCATTCAAGAATTAAAGAAGCTAAATGTGTGAGTCTTCCTGGAACGAAAACAATGAAGAGGTGGCATCCATAAATGGTAGCTATTGTCCTGTAGCAAAATCTGTTCCTGGTTCAAACCATATACACTTTGGAATTATTAAGTACAAATAAATTGAGGGCTCTATGGATTATATAATTTTGTCAATTAATCTTTAGGAAGGGTATGAAAATGTTCATGACATAAAGTGGACTTCTGGGAGTGCTGCAGGAGAAGCCCATGGCCACCCTCAAGTGTGTACTTACCACGTAGCTGTATCCTTAGTTCAAAGCAAACTTTCAAGACATGAATTGTGTGAATTTTGCCAAGATTCCAGTGGCCAGATATTTGTGATAAGAGGGCATAGTGGCACTCACCTTTAATCCCAGCACTTGGGAGGTAGAGACAGGCAGATGGCTCTGAGTTTGAAGCCAGTCTAGTCTACATAGAGAGTTCCAGGCCAGCTAGGGCTATACAGTGAGACCTTGTCTCAAAAATGAAAAATAGATAAATAATAAAGCGATAAAGGCATGGACAATTCATTTTCCTCAGCTACAATGGCGGGGAATCACAAAATCAGAGTTGAATCCGATATTAGTACTACAAGAGTTTTCTGTCTCATCTTGATTTTCTATGTTGGAAATCACACAGGGCCCCAAAGACTTCACTGTGCCAATAAAAGTGTTTTGCTTGACCCATGCAACATTTTCAACAGTGGTGGAACTTATTCCACATTTAAAATGTTTATTTATGTAAAAATATAAGTTGATACAGGAACTAGAATAAATGATATCTAATGTTCTCATCACCATGAAATGATAATATTTAAAGCAATGACTATGCTAATTATCATGATCTGCTTCTTAATACAATGTGTACATGCGTAGAAGCATCACATCATGTATAATTATTTTGTGACAAGCAAGTAAAAGGATAAAACAAGAAAAAAATATCTGGCATATGTGACTTTCTGTGGGCCAGCTGGGTAGAACTGAGTTATGGATTTGCTCTGTGGTCAGGACAAGGGCTCTCTAAGAAGCCACAAGCCCCACTTGGACTGCTTACATCACCCAATAGCATTACCTCCTTGCCCTTCAGGCACTGAGTTTGTACCTATGAAACTTTGGATGTTTTCTCTGAGGCCATAGGGAATGTGGTTGGGATAGGAGGATTGCATGCCTCTATAATTACAACTGCCTACGCACGTCTGTAGTGTAGAGATCCCCAAAATGGAGGCTGCTTCTCCCTGTTTACTTTTTAATGAAGCAAAGAAAAGGAACGTGGAGCTCTCTGAAATGTTTCTGCAAAGAAGCAAAAGGCTGCTATTTATAATCTACCTTCTTTCTTCTATGAGCTAATATTCATCAGGAGACCGTCATTTCTCAAATGCCCTAAGTTGTGGGTCATCACAGCAATCTCTCTGCTCCGTCTTTCCCATTTGGCGGAGTCGGAGGTTCTTTCCCTTCACACACTCTCAGGTCCTATAAATGGAAGAAAAAGCTGAACCATGACCCTTGCCTTTGATGTATACAGAGAGATGCTTATCAACTTTGGTGATATTGACTTCATTTTTAATATCATGGAGTCAGTTGTGAATCAATACCTGTCCAATTCTTGTCTGATAAATGTCCTTATCTGAAGGTTATTAAAAACAAACAAAAATAGGTCCTATTTCCTTAACGCAGCTGGAAGATCTGGCCATGACAAAATTATTTCCCACAATTAACAAGAGCAAAATTTGAATGTGTCATAAAAAGAATCTTTCATTAGCCAATGTTTTTACTCTAAGTCATTTCTCCCCAAGTGACTGTTTACTAAGAAAGAGCTCAGGACTGACTGGAAATGCTGCTCAGCAGCAGAACACTTGCCTGACAAATGCAAGGCCCTGGATTTTATTCCCAGCATACAGGGCGGGGGTGGGGATGAAACCTCTAAATATACAAATGAAGCACAGGGACCCATGATCAACAGTGAACATTGGTCCCAATTTCTGTAGCACACATCTGTCATGCCTCAGTCTATCAATTCGTACCAATTTCTGACACGCTTAGCACATTCTATCCCTAGTCAGCATTTACATCATTAGAGTTCCATATTCACTTATGTCTTTACTCAATTTATTGGGATGGAGGTCTAACGGTACAGCACAATCCTAGTATTAGCATGTATTCTGAGTGTGACCCTGAAGCACCAAATAATAGAAATAGTAATAATAATAATAACAATAAAGAAAACATTATTGTAATACATATATATATATATATAATAAAATTCACCATCATAATCACTTTGAGGTATGTCATCCTGTGGTAGTACATGTATTCACATTATTGTGTAATGATCCCCACCATCCAATGGCAGAACCTCCCCCCCCCCCCGTAAAACTCTGCCTATTAGATACCAACTCTTCAAGCCTGAGGATACTTTCATGCTATGATTTGTCTCTGTCAAAGTTGATTATTCTTGGTACTTCTTATGTGTAGACTCACACAGGGTTTTTTCCCCTGGTAGGTGGCTCATTTCCCTTAGTGTAAGTTTTTTGTTGTTGCTGTGGAGTTTTAAAATTTTTATTTTTGTGGGGTTTTGAAATAGAGTTTCGATGTTTCCTTGGCTGTCCTGGAATTGACTCAGAAAACCAGGCTGGCTTTAAACTCAGAGACTCACCTGTCTCTGCCTCCTGAGTGCTGGGATTAAAGGCATTCACCACCACTGTCTGTCTAGTGTAAGGTTTCTAAGACCCATTTGTTCTTTTCTATTGATTGTATATACTGCAGTTTTATTTATTTGTTCATTATCAGATTCTTGGTTGCATCCACTTTTCTTCCCCTGTAGACTTTAATTTTTTAGGATGGATATAGGTTCCTTCCATTTGGGCTGTTATAAATGACACTGCTGTGGGCATGGGTGCACAGGCCTCTATTTGAGAGTCTCTTTCACCACAGTGGGGTGCATGCCCTGGAGTAGAAGTAGAGGATCATGCACTAAGCTTACATTTATTTATTTATTTTGAGAAACTATGGCATATATAGAGAGAAAATGCACATTACTAAAAAGTACCATTGATGGTTTGTGAAAAACATTTACTAGATTTTTTTTTCCATTTTTCTTTTTCAGTTCCTCAATATGTAAGCCAATCTTTCAGTCAGAAAACCAATGATTTCTGTGACCAGAATTCTGATGGGGAAAGTGTAGACTTGGATGATGTCAAGGCATCCAGAGATAGAACCACTTCTCTCCTACCAGCATAAATTTTGAGGTCTTCAATGGCTCTCACAATCCCATCTGGAGGTTTGCAAAACTAACCTCCCCTCTTCCCCTACTGACTATGAACACATTATCTTGGAGAAGCAACTACCATAGCACTTTCGAAGAGGGACTTAAGCAGAAGAATGGGAATTCCAATTTTCAACTCCTCATTTCCAGAAAGAAATGATCTCTCCCTACACCCAACAGGTAGACTCTCCAGAGTCTAAAGATTTTCAACAGGCAGTGAGAAAAGTTTATTTCATAGATTAAGGATTTATCATTGACATAAAAACAAAATCAGCCAATGTACACCAAAGGTTCTACCTCAAGCCATATTCCTAGCATTCATAGGAAGGGCTGTGGAGAAAAAACAAACAAACAAACAAAAAACAGATTCTGCAGATAGTATTAAATAGAAGCCAGCAGACCTGGTGGTGTACACCTTTAATCCCAGCACTCCAGAGGCAAAGATAGAATCTCTTGAGTTCCAGGCCAGCCTGGTCTACAGAGAGAGTTCCAGGGCAGCCAGAGCTACACGGAGGGACACTATCTCGAAACCCCAAGAAAAAATAAAAATAAAACCATTGCAATTTCTATTACACGTTTAATGTGGCTTGTTCCTGATTTGAGAGTTTCATATCCAGAAATTTTTCTTATAGACACATTGTTAGAACTGTATCAGGATGTATGTGTGTGGGGTTGCTCATAGCCACATGGATGGCAGAACACAAGGCAGAAGGTATTGTTAAAAATTGATCCTGAGAGACTACATTTAACTGGTGTAACTCACTTTACCAGCTTGGACACAAATGAAGTTACATCTTTTTAAAGTGGTTTCAATGGCATTGGCTCCAAATATCCACATGCCAGATTAAAGACAGAGAAGTCCACTGCCTGTTGTTGTGGCCCCTCCAACCCCCACCCCTCAGGCCCATCCATTCCCCTGAATTGTCCAACCAGCCTGAGGCTTTCCTCCTGCACAGTGGCTCATCCTGCCTCCAAATGCCTCATGAAGACAGACGAGAATCTGATTAGTGTAGAGGAGCCCTGTTTTCATGTCTGTTGCTCCTGCTTGCTATAATACAGCTGTTGAAAGCTGCAAATTTAATAAGCAGGGACTCTCATCCCAAAATAAGGTTGGGAACAAAAGGGTTGGCTGGTTTTGTGAAAAATAAAAGTAAAGATTATCTTATTTATCTTTAGACATGATGTATCTTTGAAGAATGTATACAACATAATTGAACATACACTCTACCTAAACAATGCTCTAGTCTGTTAGAATAAACAGTGAATCAAGTGTTGACTTAGTGGAGGAACAACTTACCTAACAAAAGCATTTTGCAGCAAAATTTTACACTTCACTTCATACTGACTTTTATAGCACAAGACTGGGGTCATTTATAAGAATATGTAGAGGTTCATACATTTTCCTAAGAGCCTCTTTTAGTCCTCTGAGATTCAAGCAAGTCTCCTTTTGAAGCATGTACTCTGTTAGCATCACTTTGTTTTTCTCATTGTGAGAGGGCCAGCACTGCCAGACGCTCATTTGCTTATGAAACACTTGTCCAGAATCACTTCCAATGGCTTCATAACATCCTGCATCTTCTGCAAGATTAGCAACTTTGCACTGCAACTGAAATGCATTTTATTTACACTGAATTGTGGGAAGTTTATAACATCTGCAATCAGCAAAATTGGCTGGTGGAGTGGGGATAGATGCTGGAATTAAGTCGGGAGGGGCATTTAAGTGGGAGCTAATTTAGCAAGTGGTCAGTTCATTACTGGATGTTTCCTGTTATGACTAATTTCTGCTTTCCTACACAACTTAGCAACTACTGGGATTCAGGTAATGATAACGAAGAGTTGGATAACAAGGAATTTCTATCCTTGCCTCACTAACAAGGAATACAGTGTGTAAGAATATGGAAAGGCATTTACAATGCATTGTTATGGAAAAACAGCCAACTCCAAATGAATAGTATAACCATGTTTTTATGGACAGTAGTAAAGCACTAAAATGTAGCAGAAAAACTAGCCTGAATGACACAGCAAAGGAGTAGCAGCTGCTCTGATGGGTGTGGCAATGAAGAGAGCCCACTGGAGTAGCCTTATTTTTTAAAGGAACATTTACATTTTAAAATACAATAAAAGCCAGTAGAGTGATTTTTTTCAGTAGTTTATCTGAGAGAGGACCGAAGTAGAAAAGAAGAAGAAAAGGAAGGAAGAAACAAAAGGATAAACACCTTGAAAAGAAAAATGGGCTATAAGCAGGTCAGCGTTCAAACAAGAGATCCCTCCTGTCTTTGTAGCCCTTTTCCAGGCCTGCTACATGCTTCTTTATAAACTCAGTGAAAGCTCCTTTTCAGTATGGTCAAGCTGCAGGCATTTGCCATTTTCAAGGAACTATGCTACAGAGTACTGCTCAGAGGAACACAAGTGTCCCTGAGACTTCATGTCCCTTTGTCATATAGCTAACAACCTGAAGAAACATCTGCACTCCAAGAATCTAGTGCTGGTTCATCCAGAAAGGTGGAGGAACCAACTGCTGACTTCCCATGCTTGGACTCTACTGGTCCAAGCATAAGAAGAGATGTCCTCACTGAGTGAAAATGAGATCTTTTCTCTTCTACAGGAAGAGAAATCCAGGACTGGCCCAAAGACTTTTTAGATTGTCCACCTAGAAGCTACAAGAGTTTCTGGAGGCCTGTGATAGTGCGAGCTTTAAACTGAGGTGCTCACATGTCAGTACTCTGCCCTATCTTAGGAATGAGGAACCAGAAAGTCAATTGGTGTCGGTCTGTTGCTAAGATGGGAACAGGATTTGAACCTAGGATCTCTGCCTCCAGAGCACATGTCAGATTAGAGATGATCATTACATGGTTCTCTTGCAAGGCAGGTTAGTCCAGGAGAAAAAAGGAAACTAGCTATGGGAATGGAATTTGGAGAAAGGTAATACATACCGGCAAACAACAGCACCACCCATGAACTCTCCATAGGCTTCCTAGATGAGAGGTTGCCAAGATAGCTGTGTGCTCGGTTCTTCCTGCCACTTCTGGAAATGATCCCTGCAGAGCAGAGTTGAAGAGCATTAACTGGGTAACACGTTCTCTGTTAGCCAACATATACTCAGAGATGTAGCTGAGTTCTGCACTCAGCTGCAACAAATGGCTTTAAGAAGTCGCCACTGTAGAAACTTCAATGGTGGGCTTACCGTGTATGGAACATTCATATCCAGGAGGAAGTGTTTTCTGTATGCTATTCAGCACACCAACTGTGGCCATTGGAGTATGCCTAACCTTTAGCGTTCCCGTGTGCCAAGTTATTCTTTAGGATTTCAGAAATACTTACCTACTCCTGTAGCATAACCCAGATCTGTGATCTATTCCAAAAGTGAAACATTTGTTAAAAAATAAAACAAAACATTCCCTTGATTTTTGTTTTTCATCAGGCAAAGTTTGTTACATGTATTAGTTTATCTGGAACTCACTTCAGTTTAAAAAGTGGTTTGAGTTCACCACCACAGTCATGAAAAACAAAATACTTTGTCACGTCACTTCTTGTAGATGAAAACAAACTGCTTCTTAGTAGCAATTTTGTGTGTGTGTATGTTTAAGAATTTCATAAATGCATATAAGGTGTTTTGATCAGATCCATCCCCCATTCCCTCCCCTCTAGACCATCCCCTGTTCTTTCTATCACATTTCCCTTCCAACTTCACATCCTCTTTTTAAAATGCACACAGTCCTGAATGTATGTTCTGTCACAGCATTGGCATACTCTCAGGGGCCTCATCACCAAAGACCTCCCTTCCTTGGTAGCCATTAGTCACCAGGAGCTCTTTAGTTAGGGCTGGAACTTCGGGAGTCCCTCCCTCATTGTCATAGCTAGGGTTTCTATTTCTGTGAAGATATACCATGACCATGGCAACTCCTATAAAGAAAAACATTTAATTGGAGCTGACTTCCAGTTAAGAAGTTTAGTCTATTATCATCAAGGCAGGAAGCATGGAGCCACACAGGCAGGCTTGGTGCTGGAGGAGTTGAGAGTTCCACATCTGGATCTGCAGGCAGCAGGAAGGAAGAGAGAGCAACACTGGGCCTGGCTTGAGCTTCTGAGACCTTAAAACCCACCCCCAGTGACACACTTCCTCCAACAAGACCACACCTCCTAATCCTTCTAAGGATTAGGTACCAGTCCCTAAGAGCCTATGGGGGCCATTTCCATTCAAACAGCCACACCCATACATGCCTAGAATTTGGGTGATTTGATACTGTACATGTAGTCACAACTTTGGTGAATTCATGTGTGCCACTGTGCTGTCATGCTCAGGAACATACTGTCTCACTGCAGATATCTCTTACCTTTGGCTCTTAGGAGCTTTCTATCCTTTCTTCTGAGGTGACTCCTAAGTGTTTGGGAAAGTAAATGTGATGCAAATGTCCCATTTAGAACTGAGCACTCCACAGTCTCTTCTCTGCATGACAACCAGTTCTGGATCTTTTGGAGTGGTACATGGAACAATAAAAATTGTCCCCTTTTGAAAAAAAATGTCACAGTCTTGAAAGTTTTTTTTTCTAATGTCCTCAGAGTTCATGAAATAATTTGTGTATACTGAATGCAAATTCTTTTACTCCTTTGTTCCTCTTTATATGTGAGAATGTGAGGACATGGTATTGAACACTATAATATTTTATAGACAACCCAAAGTTTTGTGTGAGATGATAACTTGTAGGTTAGAACAAACATCAGGATCCTAAGCATTATTGTATGAGGATAAATGATCTGATTAATGGGTGGGTCTAGCCATCTACCTGGTGGTAACTTGTCAAGAAAAATCTTGTGGTTGTCTCCACTCGTCACCTATTTAGTAAATCTTTTGAACAGATACTGTGTTTGTTTCTTTGGGAAAAAAATGGTCTTTAAAAAGAAAATAATTCATTACTATACTAGTCCTACTACCAAATGGTGATGGTATTTGTTAATTTGCATGATTGCCTTTAGATAACTGTGTGATTTTATTCATATTTAGATTACAATTAGATATATGAAGTTGATGACCTCTGAATATATTTGTGTATTTGACAATTCTTCACCTACAAATATTTATCTGCAACCTGGTAGATTTTTTTTTGAGCAGAAATGTTATGGCACCTTAATATGTTGTTTAGAAAAACATAAAAAAGTATCATATTATCGAGATTTTCTTAGAGGAGCCAGCACCTTGGTAAGTTGACTATGTTGTGTAACTGCCAGGGCTTGAAATGATTATTTTGTAATAAAAGCTTTCTTGGGTCAGTGAGTTGGTTGCCTTCTTCTAAATTTTTCTTTTAAAAAAATTCTCTGTAGTTGACCTTGTGTCCCACCATTATGCCGTGGAGAAAAGGCTCATTGTTTTCAACTGAGAGCTTCATATAGCAAAGAAAGACCATCTCAGAAATCACAAGGCACAGAAGGGAGGTGGCCCTTCTACCAGGTGTCACCAGGCAGTTGACAAGGGAAAGGTGATGCCATCTCTAATGCATTTCCCTCATATTGTTTTCCTGAGACCATGGTGATTACTCTCACTGGATTCTAATGGAGCGCTGAGTTATATCGTTTATTATTCCACACACTCCCCTTACCGGCAGTGAACGAAACTCAATCGAGAATGCCGTGTCCAGGACTTGATTGTGATGACACACGGCAAGATGTCAAGCATCTCCAGAGGTCTTAGATGTTTGGCCTATTGCCATTTGAGAAATGGCTTCTGATTTTCATCCTTCATGAGGATATCAGGGAAAAACTTCTCAAACTAGCTCTAGCTGTAATTCTTAATGCTTGTCTTGGAAAGGCAGAACATCCTATGGTTGTTTTTATAGAGTCTGCAAAATCTTCATTGTCCCAGAACTCAAGGAAACTTAATTTCCAGAGCCAGCAAAGACCCATTTCTTAAAAACAAAACAAAACAAAACAAAAACCTGTTTAGCTTTATTGCCTTATGCTAAAAGATTTGTCCTTCTCATGAACAATGCCAGAAACGCATCCTTAAATTGTTAATTTCATTTGACCTGTTGAGGTAAGAATCTAGAGAATACGGTTTGCCCCAAAATGACTGGGACGTGTGGCACTATGATTCCTAGAAGTGAGGAAAATTCTCCATCTTGGCCATACACTCAGGGTCTAGGGAGAAGACGCACTTTCTTCAGCATTGTTGATTCCTGTTCTTTTGATAGACACTAAATCCACTCCTAAGAGTAAAGCAAAAGTCCAAATCTTTTTGGCTGATAAGCATACTCCTGTGTGTGCAGGGTTTTTGTTTGCTCTTCTCATCCCCAGGACTCCACTGAGCTGAAGTAGGAGGAAGGTCCCTCCTGAATGCTAGGACCTTGATTTGCAGATCACCAGCAGGTCCATAGCAGAAGTTAAAACTTTGCAGCCCCCATGTCACAAAAGTATTCCTTTCTATTTGCCAAGAGAAAAATCCCAACTCATGGCTTGAGACCATATTGTAAAATGTAAATAACATTTTAATGAGCACTATGGAAGGGTGAGCTGGGCCAGTCGCCCACCACTGAAGGGCTGGATTTAAGTGCACCTTGGGTAGTAATGAAACTAGTTTGGTGGTCTTTGCCTCTGTAGTAGACATTTTCCCACATTAGCAAACCAGCACAGGATTTCATGTGATCCCATACAAAGGACAATTACAGCTCTGCCCAAAACCAGAACTGGAGTGTGGATGGGGTAGCTAGAGGAGAAACCAACAGACAAATAACAGGGAGCCTTTTAACTCAAAGTTAAACTCCTGCCTAGGAAAAAAGGGCAAATAATTCCAGGAGCACTTTTTTTTTCTGTCTACCGTCTGTAATCTCAAATGCCATCTGAAGATCTGTCCTCATTCCTACTTCCGTCACTGTCCATGATC
This sequence comes from Cricetulus griseus, assembly GCF_003668045.3. NCBI lineage: Eukaryota > Metazoa > Chordata > Mammalia > Rodentia > Cricetidae > Cricetulus > Cricetulus griseus. The sequence continues at coordinate 310,202,314 of NC_048595.1, read as the reverse complement.
TTCCCTCTGTGAGAAAACATTTTCAAAAGCCTAGTCTAGAAGCCTGGTGCTGAGTTCTCCACACTAACAGCTCCAGCTCATGGGGCTACAAGGGTGAGCACCCACATTCCCTAGGAACTGTACCAGGTCTTTCTTACTGCTCCTGAATCTAATTCATCCTCTCTAACAAGGAATCACTCACTCTCTATTAGTCTAGGCACAGACCAAGATCCTACAGAGAGCACGACTTCTCTCTAGCTTTGCACCCATCTACGTGAAACCATTCATGTTAAAAATGTCTGTCTGATAAGCTAGGCTTCTAGTATCATTCCTTTTGAAAGTATAAATGAGCATTTAAAAGATACAGGGAGGACAACAACCCAGACTTAAATCACTGTATTCTTGACCTCACTATACTTCATTCACTGTAGATTTGTCATCATTTTCTGTTTGGAAAAAGACTCAGCCAATATATCTCTTAATGACATTACCTGATTTAAATCCTACTGTTATCCTCTGTATTAAATTAGGAGTCTATATTTTCTCATTATCACCTTTGGAATAATTGTTCTGACCCCAAACCATCAAAAACAGATGAGATCCTCAGAGTGGTCCAAAGACATTCCACTTGGGATGGGATGGTATGTTTGTTCCAAGAGAGACAAACAGTGCTGTTCCACCGTGGGATATCCTGACTTGGGTGCAAAGACATCAGAGCTTCAGGAATGGTTTCATTTGGAGAGGCACCCATTAAAAACACACCTCTTTCTTCTGATTGCAGCCCAGGGCAGCCCAGGGAAGGGCTCCACCTTCATTATTCCCCTCTCCTGCACCCCCACCCCCAAAATACAACAACTCCATATTCAAACAGAAGTCTCATAGAGGCTCACAGTTCCAAATCTTAAGGCTATCCCGAGGTTAGACCCAAGTACAGTGCTCCCCTGTGGCAGCATAAGGCGCCTTTCCCGGAGTTGGGCCTACTTTGCCCTAAGGTTACATCTCTACACAAAGAAGTCTTTAAGAGTAGTTCTACAGTCCTCCACACCAGAGATTTGTGTCTGTAGAACTTAGAAAAAAAGAGACCGTAATAAAACTACAGGAGCCAGTGGTAAGGAATTACAACTCCAGAATCAGCGGAGGGCTGCCTCAGCCCTGCTAAATGCTGAGCCTTGGCCTCTCTGAGGACTAAGAACCAAAAAAAAAAAAAAAAAAAAAAAAAAGAAGGAATTTAAATAAGTTGCTGGATTGCATTAGCAGGGCCCTGGATAAGGGGCTCCAACTGAGGGTGTACTGATTCTTGGCCACTATCCTGGTACTAGATAAGCTAAGAGATACACAGGGGAATGGCAAAAGTTCACCCAAGTCAAAGCAGCCTGTGAGGTGCAGACACCCAAGCTGGAAGCTGTGTGTGGTGCTGAGACTCAAGTATAAGCAGTTGATTTACAGATAATATGAATAAATACCGCTAAAGATCTTAATGAGTGCCCACGATAGGCAGAAATGCAGGAGACAGCAGAAGAAGGGCTGAAACACAGCAAATGGGCTGGAGGAAAAACAAAGGTGGTGGTATCTGGGAGCCAGGCAGAGAGAGGAGAGGGAAGACACCAAGCAGACCTGCCTGCTTTGGGGCATTCATGGGTACTAGAGACTAGAGAGGGCACTGCGGCCACCTGTCCAGCAGCTCCGCAGTTTTGGCAGCGTGATCCCCATGCCTGCATTGCTGGACCCAGCTTGAGAGCTTCCTAAAATATCCCTGGGGCTGATGCAATAGCAGTTTGTGATGGTGCAGCATTGCCATGTGCTGACGGAATAACCTGGTGATGTGGCTGAGGCCTTTTATGTCTTCCTAGGAGCTGACCCAGTGTGCCCAGCATTCCCAGTGGAGAACAGGCCTGGTGGAAGAGTGGTTAAGTTCTCTGGGAAGACTTGACTGCCCATTCACATGCTCTCCATTGCTCAGTCAGGACATGACAAGGAAGGAGGACAGTCCTAAGTAGCCAATGCACAACCCTCAATGCCAAGAGAAGGGTTACCCAGCTCCATTTTCACCCTGGAGAGAGCAACACAAAGAAGGGGGAACCCCCTGCTCTAGGATACCTTCTGGGTATAGACCAACTTTACCTAGAAGGGAAGAGGCGCCAGGTCTGGTCTGAAAGATAAAGCAAAAGCTACCAAGTCAGGGTGACACCCTAAGTTATTATGGTCATCTCCAAATAAAAATGGTTGGTCAGGTTCTGCACAACGATTTGAATTTTGAAATGTGACTTTACCTTGCCAAAGTGGAACTCTTTGCTCCCTCTCCTCCCAGGCCATTCTATCTCTCTTAGAGGGCCGAGTGGGTCGAGCTGGAGGGAAAAGGTTTGAAAAACTTGCCCCTTTACTAAAATGTAAAGTGTCAATCACCCCTACCTCCATTCCCACTCCTAATGCTCAAAGTGTTCAAAACTAAAAGCTGCTGTATCTTTTCAGCAAGTAATCAACACAAGTTGAAAGACACATGCTGTTGCATTTCTGATCAGTTTGTATGTTAAGCAGGAAAATATACTGCACCCCTCCCCGCCTCTTTTTTTTTTTAGGAGGGGGGGGTGACTAAATGCATGACTGTTTAAAGAAGCCACCAGGCAGTGCCTCTCACTTTGTCTTGGCAGGGCACAACCATCAGACGAAGTGGGAGGAAGAAACATTAACTTCAACAGCTGTTTCTTGACCCCGGCTGTCAGTCTTCCCAAGAATAAATTTTGGAGAGTCCTATTTGAAACAAAGAGGGAGTTTTGGGGGAGAGAAAAGTTGGTTGGTTCCAGGGCAGCCGCCCAAAGAAGCAGGGAACAAGATGTTTGCAGTTACCACGCAGCCTGCAAGCCTCTGCCGGGTGCAAGCAAGGAGCAAAGTAACTTGAAAGCTCCCCTCTCGGCGCCCTGTGCCTGCAGTTTCCCCCCCTAACGCGCGCCCAGATCCAGCGCCGGTGGTAAGAGCCGAAGCTCGACTACAGTAATTCCCCAGCTCGGGCGGCTTGAAACTGCTCGGGCTGAATAGCATTTGCTGTTCCGTCCTGCGGCAGCCTCCCGCCGCCGCTGCCGCGCTCCCTGCAAAGCAGCTCTCATTATCCCGGAAGTTGTGCTGACACAGTCTCGCTGCCACCAGAAGTTTGTCAACATCAAACTTCTCCTGTGTGGGGTACGTTCACCTTCCACGAGTATTTAATCGAGCCAACAAGCAAACAAACAAACCCAAATAAACCTGCCCGTGATGTCATGGTCTTTTTTTTTTCCTTCCCTTTCCTGGAAAGGCTGGGGCTGTTAGGAATGTGCTGGTGGGCTGAGAGCGTCTGTGGGGTTCTAGGCGGTGGGTGGGAGGTGGAGACAGGGACCGGCCCGGGTGGACAGTGAGGAAGGGGCTGCAGAAGGCTGGGCTAGCCGTTACTGCTGGAGGCCGTCGGACTTGCCCGGGGACCTGGGGCCAAGCGGCAAGTTGGTCCTGCAGCCTGTTGGCTTCCGCTTGTTTTGAGGTTGCACCAACTGGGAGAAGGTGGCTTTGCATCCCCGGGACCTCCACAAAGGTTATTTGGAAGCAGTAGCCAGGCAAAGCAAGGGAGCCCCCCCCACACACACACACACAATGCCCACTGTGCATTTAACACCTCAAAGGACGTTGGAAACCCTTTTCGGAATAAAGGGCATTGAGGTCATAAAATACATTTTGAGACTTACACTGCCACACAAGGGGAATCCTGGGATATGACCATTTCTGTCCTTAGTGGTTCTGTTCAGATACCACAACTGGCTCTCTCTATTCAGACTCCTTCTCCAGTCAGCTCTTTAGGTCAACTTGCCAGGCACCTGGTTAGGGGGATTCCAGGTTTCCAGTTGCTCCCTGCTGAGATGCTCCTCCAAAGATGGGGTGAGGAGTGGACAGGACAACTCGAATTTAACACTTTCCCTTCCATATGTTTAGACAATTCCAGCCTGCTCAGAGGCTAGGCGGGCCTGAAGCAGTTGAAAGGAATGGGCCTTCTTGAAGTGGGGCTGCTTGCAGACCACAGTTTTTCTAGCAAGGTGTGGATGATACTAACTTTGGATCTAATTTCCAAGGGCTAGGACCTACGGCATTTGAACCTAGGACTTTGGAGAACGGGGTGCTGGTACCCTCCCCACCTCCCCGGCTTGCAGTGTCAGGTTAGACATGGGCAACTAAAAGGGCTCAGTAACTCAACAGTGGACAACCCAACGACTGGTTCCTTGAATTGGAAATATATCCACCGAAGATACACCAATATTGTTCCCTGGCTTCAACAGTAGATCTGAGTGGAAATAAACGTCTCTGAAGAGAATTATCCAACTGTGGCATTGCTGGAATGGGGAGGAAGTTGAATCCACTTAGGGAGGCAGGAGCTAAGTTCCTCTTCTTGCTGGTCTGCTCTTAATGACTGTGTGCTTAGAAAAATGAGCCTGTAGGCGTGTATCTTCAATAACAAGAGGACACTTTCCCTGCTTTTCAACTAACCTAAACAGGGAAATTGTACTAGCCCCAAGGGTCCAGTTTATCCTAGACACATACCAAAACCGAGTAGCCAACCAGAGACAACACAATACCAAACCTAAAAAGACTCAGGGTAGCTGGGGTATTTCTCAGGATTGGAATTTACTTTTGACAAGCAAATAAATGGATTTAACTCCAATCATATGGCAGAATGCCCTTACACATGTGTGGTCCCACACAAACATACCACACTCAAAACACTGTGGGGGGGGATGTGTTTTCTTAAAACTACAGTTGCTCACTATAGTGAATTGTATCCTTGGCCGTGCTTCAAAAAATTTCAATTATCCAGACTTCTTTTAAGGTTATATTTTAATCTTATTTATTTATTTCCTCATAATCTACAAATGTGGCTCAACATGCACCACAATGGATGCTGTGAATCAAGATGTGGAGGATTCCATCTCTAACTCCATATGCATGAATACTTTGTCCTGGTTGTTAATCTGTCATAGTGTAAAAAGTCTGATTTATAAAGGCTGAAGGGCTTTAGCAGAATAAGGCATTAAATGGTTCCTACAGTTGGGTTTATTTACAAATAAAACTATTTTGCATTTCTGTCTGCAATTTCCTAGCTGCACAAGGATAATTTTCATAGTTTTCAGTTTCTCCTTCGAGAGTGGGAGCAGTGAGCACAAGGAAACAATTTCTCTTTACAGCGATGTGAGCTCTGTGCGCATCTGGATTTGGTTACTCTGTAAGGTAAATATCACTAAATGAGCATTGGGCTCTTCGGGGATGGAAGGCACCGGACTGGGGAAGACAGTCTACTGTGATATACTGGGGGATGCAATGCATGAGAATGTCAAACAACTGGGTCCCTCTGCAGAGCTAATTGGGTCAACTATGGCATTCTTGAAAGTAGAGATTAATTTTAAAAAAAAACTTAAGTATTTTCAGTTTAATTTTGGTTACATTTAGGTTATTTTAGTCAGTATGGTTATTAGAATTTTACCCCAGGAATTCAATTAGAACAGAATCCTTTGGAAAAAAAATATGCTCGCCAATGAAAAAGTCCACTAATGAAAACGTAGCATTTTTTAACTTCCATGCTAATTACATTTTAAATAATGAAATTATTGTAATTATTTTATTTAAGGGCAAAGTATCTATATAGATAATAGCCAAAGCTAACCAAAGTGCTTTAAAAATTAATGAATATTAATGAAGTTCAGGGATAGCACAATACTGCCCCTGCCTGCCTCAGGAAAACAAATGTATTGACTTCATTCTCCTAAAATAATCACCCTTAGCTATTGATGGCTAAAATAAATTTATTGCTAAAATGATTGTACATGATGTAATTTTTGCAATTCATGAGACTTGGCCCTGTTTACTAGAGTTAGATCTCTTTCCAAAAACTAAATCTGTTTTATCTTTTGACATATCTGAATGCCATTTCTGTTCATTAGTTTGCCTTCTCAACACATTTCTGTCTCAGTTTCCTGCGTTCCCCTCCCCCCTTGTTTTAGGAGTCCAAGTGAACCACTCAGGGTTTTCAGGCCTTCATTTATATTTGGTATACAGATAATAGCATCGTTAGTCAGCACTTTCATTCATCTAAATTTGTCTAAGCATATTGGAAGCTGCCCATAAAATTTTCCAATGAAAGTGACAAATGGATGTCAATCAAAGGACCCACCCATTCCAACCTTGCTTTGTATGAAATTAATGTTTGTGTATAGATCTTCCATAACTGTGGCAAGTCAGGTTTTTCTTTTTTTGGGGGGGGGGAATTAATCTGCCTAGCTTGCTAAGACAAGTTTCCCAGGCAGAGCACTGGTTGGCATGAGGCTATATCTCAAACATTTAACATCTAATAGACAAAGAAAAAGAAATAACATGTGACTTTAAATGATCACAATTCTATTCTTTTTGTTACTCTAAGTACAAAACTCTCCAGCTTTACTTCAGATGAGTTTGTAATGAGAAAGGTAGAATCGTTTTCAATAAGCTAGCAAATTTGGGTCAAAAGGAAAGCTGTTGGGCAGAGAGGGGTGTGAGTGAGGAAGGGGTGGAAGGAAGGAAGGAACATCCCTGCTTCTGTCTGGGACTTTTTATTGGATCCACATCTCTGTGTTTCAGACACCCGGGCACCCTGCACTCTGCGAGCAGGACTCTACCGTAGTAACTTCTCCACTTTTGTTCTCACAAACAGTTCAGTCTCCCGTGCTTCCTGCTAGGTGACTATGTTTATTAGGGACTTGATGCCAATTTATATCTGAGATTATTCTAGCTGCCCGTGAAAGCCATTGCTGTCTTATATCCCATAACATGTGTTTACATGTCCAGGGATTGCTGCTGCTGCTGTTCAAAAAAAAAAACAAAAAAACAAAAAAAAACCTGTGTTTATGCATAATTAGTTTATGTGTTTAGCCAAAATGTGTTATATGGTAAGATTAGACAGGAGAGATTCTAAAACCCTAAATAGACTAACCAATCCTTGATAATAATTATAGTTTCACATTTACTACCACATTTTAGTACCAGTTGCCATGAACTATCTTTGTCCATAAAAAATAGTTAAGAAAAGTTTACCACTTGGCTGTCCTTCATCTGGAACTGGTCTGGAATGAAGCTAGTCTTTGCACCCGGGACTATGGGTCATGGTTTCCCTTCCCATTACACATGGCAGGATGTTTAATTTCACTCCTGTGACCCAGATGAGTTGTAGTAACTTTTGAAAAGTGGGATGCAGAAAGTATCTCCAGCTCTTTGTAAAGGTGGATTAGATGAATAATGTTCCAAATGATGCTTTGCTAAAGGTCCTGTCATTGTGATACCTGTGATACTTGTTACTGGTGTTAACCTTGAAGAGGTCAGGGACACGGTGGCTCTCAGACTTCACAGTGTCTTCTCATTGTGACCATCATCAGACTTATCGTGGCAATCATTTTTGAGTTCTCAATGTGTTTTTGGGTCCTGTAGTGCATTTCTTTCCAAATTTGCTGAATATAAGATAAAATGAGATTTGTTTTTCCTAATTGTCTTTTCTGCAATCTGACTTGGTTTCTGAAAATCCCAGGCTGGGTGGGCATCTTGCTCTGTTTGCAGCTGGAAACAGAGTCTCAAAATGGGGTGGGGGGGGTGATCTAGCTCTCTTGCTTATGATTTTGGGGAAAAGTAATAATTTTTCCATGTAGATTTATGTCTGAAAGATGCCTCTTGTAGGAAAGAAAAACAAATGAAGCTTTGGTTTTGCTAATAGACAATACTCACTCAGTGCAGCATGCCCTGGGAATTAGATTTGGATGCTTAGGCTGTTCTGAGTTCAGCTTATGTGATCTGCAGCACGTGCTGTGGCCACCCACCTTGTGGCTGCATACTATGTTTATTTCCTATAATTTCTTGAGTTCTTTCAACTCTAGAGATACACATATAGCACAAATCCCTGTGCTCAGGAGCTTTGTCAATCTTTTTTCTGGTCCTTGGCTCCTTCTCATGGTCACGTATTTGACTCTTCTTTCTGTCTTTACTACAGCCATACTCCTCCCCCAATCCCTCCACCAAGCCAGAGTTTGTCCCATCAAGAATCCTTTGAAGTTCTAGTAGGTGGCTGTGGAATAGTGGATACCACCCTAGAAACACAGGTTGTTAAGTTCAGTGGTCACTCATATGCTATTTAAGGCCCAAGTTATTCATGATTTTCCTAATCTACCCATCTGAGAAAGGCTATTTTCACCAAAGGAGCTCAAAGGTGGAGAAGTTCTGGAATAGCCCTGTAAACTGAGGCTACTTTCAGGTTGTGGTTCCTGGAGAATCTACCACTCATGGCCCCAAAGCCCTCTAAAACATTTTATGAACACTAGAGGGCTCACAATGAATCCCCTGGTGCCTTTGAAAGTCCCTGGACCCCAATTAGCTAGTGCTTGTAACCACATCAGGACCATTCCTATAGCAAGGGCAGGAGAAAGCTCTGGGGTGGGCTAGGACAAAATGACAAGGATGGATGTCTCTCATCCTACTGCTCCAAGGAGAGGGCTACAGGACAAGCAGCTGAAAGGGCTCTTATCCAGGCCAGACTCTTGACAACTCCTGGGCAGTGGGCCAAGCAGTGGGCCAAGCTCTGGGCATGGCTCCAGAGGCTGGGCCCCAGCCCAGGGCACTCACTGGTTCCGAGCCGGCAGAAAAGAGCAGTCTTGGCAACAGAAAAGTGCGTTGAGCAGATTGGGAAAGAGCAAAACCAGGCAGCCCAGGATGCTGTCTCACTGGGCAAGAGTAGCCTAGCAGTGATGGGGATGGAGCCTCAGCTCTCCTCTTGCCTGGAGGTAGGGGTGTGGGAGGTGGGTGCTAGAAGTAGGACTGAGTTAATGGAATGGAAAATGCTGAGTGGCCCACCTAAGGGAGGCAGGAGGGGAGATAGGAGAGTACCCTACTTTTGGGGAAACCTTAGCCTGGTGTCCTTCAGTGACGTAGGATGCCTCAGACTAGCTTAGTATCAGCTCTGTGTACCCTATGAGAGTGAGTGGGTCTAAAGTCAGGATTATCCCCATATCCCTCTGCTTTATAATGTCTGTAAAATGTTAGGGCATCCTAGCCTCCAAACTGAGATGGTTCAAGAAAGAGGAATGAAAAGAAGGTCTTTTGCTCCTATTATTTCATTTCTCCTTTTCAGTTCTTACCTTAATTTCCCTAATTTTGTAAGGAAACACACCACATACCACATACACACACACACACACACACACACACACACACACACACAGAGAGAGAGAGAGAGAGAGAGAGAGAGAGAGAGAGAGAGAGAGAGAGAGGAGAGACAGCCTTTCCTGTACTATAACATATCCCTGCTATTGATATGAGCCATTGAAGCTCTTCTGTAAGGATGAAAAAATAGAAAGTCATCCGTCCCCACTCCTAAAGGAAGATAAAACAGAATTTCAGATATTTCTGAACCTGGGGGAATATAAGCAATGGGTTGGAGTCAAGAGAATAAGAAAGAGAATCAAGTATGGGATTTGCAGAACTCCAAATGGGTTTAAGATGAACAGAAGACTTCGGCTTGTGGCTCACGTAGTTACCAGGAGAAAGATTTTCCCTCTCTCTATCAGTATCTACCAGATAGTTGTGGTAGTACATGCCTGTAGACTCAGCAATTAGGAGGCTGAGACAGGAGTTAAGACCAGACTGGGTGTATGGTGAGATACTGTGTCAAGCTAAACTCAACAAAACCAAGTCAGCCAACTCAGATCAAAGCTCACATCCTGACTGTGCTGTGGGGAGGGCTCTGTTTCAGGCATCTGTTTCAAGACGTCTCCTATGTGCTTTTTATATATGCTGAATCTGGAAAGTTACAACACAGTTTAAGAAAAATGTTGCTGGGTAGTGGTAGCACATGCCTTTAATCACACGCTTTCATGGCAGAGGCAAGACAGATCTCTGAGTTCCAGGCCAGCCTGGTCTTCAAAGCAAATTCTAGGACATCCAAAGCTACACAGAGAAACCCTGTCATAGGGAAAAATATCCTTTTTTTGCCCCTTAACTCATGAGGAAAATAAAGACTTCCCTTCTGCTAAGTTTTGGATGTTTTATAGTCACTTTGTGGATATCTGTCTTTCTGTATACCCTTAGATAGGACAGATTTTATGTTGGTAACAGTTGGTAACAGAAGGTTACTGAATTGTCCATGAACAATTAGAATATCAAAATGTTACAAAATTCAGCTTTCTCAGTGCTTAAATGTGGTCACTCCATTTTACAGATTGAGGAGCGGGCAAAGAGAGGTGACCAACTGTGCCAGGGTCAGGGAGAGCGGGAAAGCTCAACTTCAAAACAGTTGTGTGACATGATACCCCAAATCAGCCTAAGAGTTGCTTCATGTCTATGAGTTTAATTGGGTGGAATCATCTAGTTAATTCATAGATTGTACTAGGAAATCATTCTGTGGCTTGTAAGAAATGTTCTCATTGAGACTTCAGTGAGCAGGGGTTAACAGACCACAGAGCTAGACTCTATTGCTGGGTTTGTCTCATGCTGGTCTGGATGATATTTGAAAATCATTTCTAGACACTCAAAACAACTGATAGAATTTTTCTAAATGAATGTACATGAAAATCGAAGGACAATTTCAAAAAAAAAAAAAAAAAAAAGCAGCTGTGATGTTACCTGGCCTCTCTAGAGCTTTGGAGCCCGGTTTAAGAAATTGATTTGCTTCCATCATTGCTTTATGAAGGCCATAAAGCCTGTCTGCTCTTCCTGGCTCGTCTCCCTAGACAGGGTTTCCAACACTCTCCAGCACGGCTTTACCCCTCTTCTTCCCAAGCTGAGGATACACCTTTCTGCTGGGAGTGCTGCATTGCAGTCCTCAAGACCATATCTCAGAAGGTGCCTTCTGTGTGAAGTCCCCTCTCCCACTTCCTCAGGGACACTAACTCTCCTCTGGATCCCCACAAAACACAGTTACTCTGGGTTACAGCTTCCTTACAAGGCAGGAGGTCAAAATGATTTGTCTTATGAGCTCTTCCAGGCCAAACACTGTGATTTACTTATCTTTATGTATGTCACGAGCCAGCAAAGTCTACAGAATATTTTTAAGTGCTATATAACACTTGTTAAATGAATGAAAAGGTTTAAGTGGTGAGGTTATTTTTGTTAAAGTGAGTTGGGTCATACAAGGTCATCTCACTGGTTTTCAGTAGGCCAGCCTAGACTTTTGTCATTCCTTGTGACGAAAGACATGATCTTGAAGAAATGAACCTGCTTTTGTGCACACAGAATTCCTACTTTCATCTGCAGTGGCAACGCATTGCTAAAGAACATAATCTGGTGAGATTGCCTAGTGAGTAACAACATATCCACTACAAGCCTGGAGTCCTGAGTTCAATTTCTGGAATCCACAGGATGGGAATAACTGGTCCCACAGGGCTGTCCTGACTTCCCCACCATGTGTGTTCAAATGCATACACACACACACACACACACTAATAAATTAAGAATTTTTTTAAAAAGGAACATTCCTTGGGACATATTAAAGAGACAGACAACCAACATGAACAGTTACTCAATCGGCATAGTTAGTAGCAGAACTCAGCCTGGTTTACTAGCTAAGCAGGATTTGAACTGAAGACTTGAAGTAGTCCCTGTCATTCCTTTTGTGCTTACCTGTGGTTATAAACTGTGCTGTCTTCCCCTCCATATCCCCAAACATTAGAAAAGCCCAGATCCTCACAGCCATCCTGTATTAGTAATACAGGGAGGTGTAGAGAGGGCCAAGGAAGGTCTGTCTTCACTTCTCTTCACTAAGACCAGCACCTTCATTGGGAAAAACAACACCCCATGGTTCTCCTGGACCTGTGCCTGGATGAGCAGAGGTTCTGGGTTCTGCAAGTTCAGAGCAGGTCTTCTTTCCAAATTTATCTGGCACAACACACATTGCATTTCTCTACTCCAACCACACAGTTGGTCCCTTATTCGTTTTTCCTATACGGATCCTTTCACACACTGCTCCCTCTATCCAGGACACTTTCATAGCCCTTTGTTAGGTCACCTAGCCTCCGTCCTGACATATGTGATTTCCCTAACTTCTCTGGTCTAGCCTCTCTCCCCAACTCCTTCTCCCTCATACTCTTGGTTCTCTGCTCTCTCTGTTTTGTTTTGAGTCAGGGTCTCACAGTGTCAGAGTGGTCTTGAACTCCTGCCTCACTGCCTCCGTCTCCCAAATGCTGGGGTTACAGGCATGTATGGATATACTCAGCACCAGGAACTTTGTCATCACCTGAGCTCTTGCCATATATACATAAGGGCTGAGTTTTGAGTCCCCAAACCCATGTAGAAGTCTGGGCATGATGGTTCACACTGCAATCCCAATGTTGAGGAGCAGAGACAGGAGAATGCCCATGGCTTATTGTCCAGCCAGCCTAGCTGAGATGCTGAGTCCCTGGTTCCATTGACAATCCTTGTGTCAGTGAATAAATAAATAAATAAATAAATAACAAATAAGATGGACAGTTTCTGAGAAACAATATCCAAGGTTGACCTCTGGCCTACACACACACACACACACACACACACACACACACACACACACACACACACACACACAGGCTCTCCTTGGCCATTTATTTAGAAAGTTATCTTAGTAAATTATATTATCTTATTTTGTTTTCCTATTTATGTAAACTCTATGAATGCAAAGACTCTGCCCATTTTTGCAACATTGTATCCCAAGTACCCAGCATGGTGCTGGATACAGAATGAGTCTTCATAGAGGGAAGTCAGACAGGGAAGCAGTCTTGCATTTCGACTAAATCAGAAGCATGTATTAGTTAAACAAGAAAAAAAAAAAAAAAAAAAAAAAAACCTCCTTCCCCAAATATATTGAGGTAGGAGAACTGTAAAATAGAAGGCAGCAGGTATTTTGGTCACACATCCATTCTTTGAATATCTCTTATTGTCAGACTCCCAGATCAGTCTTAAGGATACATTATGAATGAGACACTGACACTTGCTCGCAAGTTGTCCTTAAAACTTCCCTTTACTATGTATAAGCCGATGATAACTATATCCATAAAATAATAATGTAATATTGTGTGTGCAGTGGATTGAACTATGTTATAATAGATATAATATATGTTGCATATTATATATATCATGTATTTCCCCACCCTGGATTTTTGAGTCAAGGTTTCTCTGTGTAAGAACCTGGCTGTCCTGGAACTGGCTCTGGAGACCAGGCTGGCCTCGAACTCACAGAGATCAACCTGCCTCTGCCTCCTGAATGCTGAATTAAAGGTGTGCCACCATGCCTGGCTCTATTACATTTTCTGTAATGTCTGTGACACACATTTATCAATTCTCTTGCTTTTTCACACCACCACCAGTGGCATTTTATCACCTTGAGTTTTATAGCTAAAGAAGGGAACCCTCAGAAGAATTATGTGTCTTACACAAGATTACTCACCTGGAATGCAACCAGAGACCTTGGGTCTGGAAAACACTGACGTTGTCTCCTTGGATAGTAAAGATAGACAGAAATGAATCTGAAATTCTCCCATAGTCTCAAATTCCAGTGTCCTGTTCTTTGACCACAGTCTTCCACGCTTTTGGTAATAACAAGAAGCAACAGGTCTTATGTCCTCAGTACTTCATCTTTATGGGGGGGGTGATATGGCTCCCCCCTTTCCCTGGATTTTCATTCCTGTCAATCTTTATAGGTGCGTGGAGGACGACTAGTCTTAGTAATTCTGGCAAGTTAAACCATTGCACCCTTCTAGCCTCAAGTTCCTGTGAGGAAACCCTCCTTTCTGGCAGAATCCTATGGCCAAAACCCCTTGCTCCTACCTCCAGTAAATCACAATCTTGTTTTAGTAGATTAGCTTTTAAAGTTTCACCAGGTAGAGGTTTCTGTGACTGAGCCTCTGAAGAAGTTTGGAAGGCCTATTACCTTCACGGGCTGGCAGAGTACTATACAGGCTTCCCAGCATCCATGGCAATGGTGGGCACCTTACTACAGGCAATGGTGGGGAGGAGCAGACAGTTTCTCAAGTTCCCTGACCACACTTCTGCTTCTCACTCTCCTGCTAACACTGTTCCTGTCTGCTCTTTGTATTTGCTTTTCGGTAGCCCAGATCTTGTCACTCTTATGAGTGACACTTGTGGTGACAGGTAATATGGGTTGGCTTTGACAGACCCAGCCAGAGTGACTGCAAGGGCCTCTCAAGTGTAGTGTGGGTAGAACCGGCTTATATACCAGATGCCGGTCTGTGAGTTGGAGAGCCAGCAGACGAGGCTTCACACAATGGCACAACAACCCTGTCCTTCTCTTGAACTGTACTCAACCACCCACTGACCAGTAGCTTCTAATTTACCATTATATCTGGAACTCGAATCTTACCTGGAAGTTGTCCTTGTCCTCATCCTGTGTCTGTCCATGTCTCTGCCATTCACACCTTTCTGTTTCTTTGTGTTCTATCTTGCAGACTTCCTGTCACGATTGATTCTTCTCTCTTCCACCTTCGATGGCTTTCTTTTGACTGTTCCCTTACCTCCAAGTCTAAACATTTCTTTCTCTTTGCCCCAAGCAACTCACAATGTCCATTTACACCATTCATTTTCTCAACTCCTATTCCATTTTCTGTTTACAGTTTTCGCTTTTACTACCCCTAGACCACATTGAAAAGTCCAATGACATCGTTGTACCAAAGCTAGCTGAACCTCTCTTTTACTTGGATAGTGTTTGCCACTTATCCTGTTCCAATGTTTGGAGACTGCTACTCCAGCCCCCACAAATCTTAGTCACTCCTTTAAATCTCATACTCTTTCTCCTGCTCCACTGTTCTTCTCATACCATCTATTAATATGAGGTGATCTACTACTCCATGGTCTTAATTTTTAACCATATGTTGATGATACCCAGATATCTATATATCTAATACAGTGCTTTACTTAGACTTCAAATATTTACTAAATATTGTATCGTGATGTTCCAAGGATGCTTCGTATTCAACTAAATTAAAACATAACTGATTATCATACTTAAATCTTAAGATTATCATATCTTAAATCTGTTTTCTGGATTGCCTTGTAATATAGTTGTCTAGCCACGCAAAAACAAAAAACAAAAAACAAAACACTGTGAGAATTATTTTCTTCTTTCGACCACCCCTCCAACCACACTGTTGACACTCTAAAATATTTAGGTCCTTGATTTCCTTCCTTGTAGCAGACAGTGATGGCTACCTGCTCACAAAACTTTCTTTTTTCCTTGACTGGAAAACAAAACAGACAGATAAACAAACAAACAAAAGACCCCCAAAATTTTGTCAGGCATCCACAAGTCCTCAAAAGCTAAAAGCTTGAGGAAAACCTGGCATTAAGCTCAGCCCCAACTTCCATGGAGAAGTCTTGGTTTCCCATTACTAAACCAATTCCTGAGCAACTCAGAAATGTTTAATTAGTTCTTTAAGGAATATTTGATGATTCTATGAAGAAAACAGTCATTAGATTTTTGTCAACGAACACGAGCAAAAACCACACAGTATTATAAAGGAAACTGGGAGAAGCAAAATGTCTTGCTGGCATTCTGGGTAGAATCTTGTTTCATATTCCAGATAAATTGATTAGCCAGCAGCTGCTGTTTTTTGTTCTTCTGTCGCTTTTTGTTAAGTCCGTTGCATTCTCCACCTTCTACTACTTCAGGTAGTGTAAGAAAACTTCCCAGGCATCCCAACACACACACACACACACACACACACACACACACACACACACACACTGCATGCCGCATCATCCATGCCAGATTACTCTAATATTCTAATTAGAGAAGGAACCTCCTGTTGGGGTGGACGGGGAGGGGGACAAGAATATGCTACATGCTGAACATAAACCTCCTTTAGAATAGAAGAAGTATGACACCATGTCTGAGAGGCACCAATACAAAGGGGAAACTCAACACAGCAGGATTTTTACAAGAGAAATGAAAGGCCACATTAGTTGCCTCAGATTGCAGTTCAGGAAACTCCATGTTCTGAGACTGTAGAGGTTGGATATGTTCCTACACCCCATCTCTAATATGCGTGGTTACTGAAGTCTGAAATAACCAGAGAGATATTCCCTTATGTCACACACAACTAAATCTGTCACTAATTTAGCATTTCTTTAAGTGCCATGTTTATAAAATGCTTTCCAACAGCCTTGTTAGATGCGCACCAAGGGCCAGTAATAATTTACAGGGTAGGTATAAAGGTCTCATTTTATTCATCTCCCACTGAACACTTTATATGAAAAATGAGCATCCACAGAGCTTTTAACAATCCTTCTACCTTTTTATTTTGAAAAATTTCAAGTACTAAGAATACTTATACCCATCACCCAGAATTGCTAATTATTATTATTTTCTCATAAGCCCCCCCCCATGTAAAAACACACACTAATTTTTTGGTGAATAGTCTAAAAATGAGTTGCTGATGCCATGGCTTCATCACTTCATCCTTTAGCATGTGTCTCCTAATAGTACAGCTTCTTTTCTATACGGCCATCATTATCAAGACACGTAACACCAGTGCAACAGCTCAGATCTCTGCCCCACATGAAAATAACTGTCCTGATTCTGATTTTGACTTTCCCCCTCAACTTCATGTTGGCAAGAATTGTGGATTCCATTTAGCTGCTGTTTTGTCTTATCTCCATTTGTGTAAAACAAGCCTCCATAACTGTCACGATGACATTACTACTTGTAAATGATTAAAACTTAATTCTCAGTGCTGGATTCAGGTTAAGTGTTTTTGGTAAGAATTCCATGTTTAAGAGAATGAGGGAGCTAGGAGAATGAGAAGGGGAGAAGAAGACAGATGCAGAGGACATGAGGGAGCAGAAAGTATGAGTCAGGGGAAGAATACACGATAACAAGAATGGAAATATCATAATAGAGTGAGACATTTTTGGTTTACAGAGAAATCAGGCACTAGGGAAATGTCTGGAGATCTACAAAGATGACACCAGCTAACTATCTCAGCAATGGAGGAGAGGCTACCTTAAATGCCCTCCCCTGATTATGAGATTGATGACTGACTTATATGCCTTCATCCAGCAGCTGGTGGAAGTAGAAGCAGGCACCCATAACTAATCACCGAACTGAACTGGAACCCAGATGCAGAGAAGAACCAGTGAAGAGCACAGCAGTCCAGACCAGGCTGGTGAAACCCACAGAAACAGCTGACCTGAACATCCGGGAACTCTTGCTCCCCAGTCTGATAGCTGGAATACCAGTATGGGACTGATGCAGACCCCAGGAACATGGATTTCTGTGAGGAAACCTCAGAAATCTATGGGACCTCCTGTAGAAGCCTAGTATTTATCCCTAGCATAGGTGTGGACTTTGGGAACCCATTCCATATAGAGGAATACTCCCTGAGCCAAGACACATGGGGGTGGGCCTAGGCCCTATCCCAAAGGATATGAAAGACTCTGATGACACCCTATGGAAGGCCTCACCATCCAGGGGGAGCAGAAAAGATATGTGACAGATAAGGTTTTAGTTGGGGGGGGGTAGGGGAGGACGGGTGGGAGAAGGGAACTGGGATTGTCATGTAAAACAATCCTGTTTCTAATTCAAATAAAAAAGTTGGAAAATAAAAAAATAAAAAATAAAAATAATAATAAAAAAAAGAGAATGATGTTTCTCCAGACATCGTACTGATGCCTTTAATCCCAGAATTTGGGGGCAGAGGCAGACAGATTTCCATAAACTGGAGGCCAGCCTAGTTTACATAGAGTTCTAGGCCAGGCAGGCTTACATAGTGAGACACTGTCTAAAATATCAACAAAGAAGTTTCCTTCTCAGTACATTGTTGAGGAGACATGGTAAAGGTTCATCTGTCATCTCTTCTCTATTCAGGATTGGTTATTAGACATACTTCACAGGCATACCCAGAGGCAAAGTGCTGCTGAGGGAAGATCCTTCTTAACTGAAGGTGGCACCACCCCACAGGCCAGGGGTCCAGGCTGAATAAGATAGGAAAAAGGAATCTGAACATCAGTGTCTGTTCTCCAACAGCAGGAACAGTGTGACCATCTGCGTCACAGTCCTGCTGCCTGCCATGCCTACAGTCACTCCCACAGCCAAGCTTTCTCTGCCACGATGGACTGTACCCTCATAGTGAGCCTTCCCTCCCTAAGACAATTACTCTATTTGGTCACAGCACCAACACGGTAACCAATACAGTACTACTGGTGATGCCGTTCGGATTGCTTTCTCTCTTTTTAGTTATATTTACCAACTGAATTATTTATTATGGTAACTTCCCAATGTTAAGACCACAATCTTAACATATCGAACACTTAGTAAAATGAAATAGAAAATAAGGCAATTACATTTTCTAAAAAATTCAAAATTATTTGTTAAATTTCATCAAAACATTTTTAACATGCTGAGTAATAGAATTTTCTGTAAGATTGTCTCAAATCCATGATTGTATTGGTTCACACAGACCTGACAAGCTTTCTTGTGTCTAATATTTCAAATTTGTAGTCAACACATAAGTTCAGTGCTTAGAAGCAGTAGGCGTAATGTAAGGAAGAGATTAATCTAGAGCTCAGAATCCTCAAATGTGTCCTAGGACCTTTAACAAACCATATGCTGAATCTGTCTCTTATGTATAATACAGAGACAGAAGTTCAGAATCTTGAAAATTCCACATTTTAGGCTGGATTTTTAATTTATTGTTAGGTTATTTTTTTGTATTAGTGGTGGTGGTGGTGGTGGTTGTGGTGGTGGTTGTGGTGGTGGTGGTGGTGGTAGTGGTAGGGACTGAATCTAGACCTGGCATATGATAGGCAAATGCTACATTCCCAAGGCCCAAATTCCATCATTTTAAAGGTTTATTTCAACTATAGTTAATTGCTAAATATTATTCTGAATCATCCTTACTCCTGATTGTAAGTGCTTATGCTCTCAATGTAAGTGCAAAATCAAATTAACTATGTAATTTTTTTTTTACCTTAGAAAATAATAGAATAGTAAGTAGGCACCTTGGATATCATTCCATCTACCTCCCAGCTGATGTGGAGTCGTATCTGATTGATGGCTGTCCTGTCTGACTTGAGCACTTTAGGTGGTACAACTGGATGTCCCTGAGGAATATGACAAGTTGTTATTTCTTTTTGAAGTTTTTCCTGACTAGTTTTAGGTTCTCCGTGACAGTCTATGAAGTCCTCTGCTCTCCTCTTCTTCATCAGTGCATCTGAGTATTGATGCCTGGAATGTGCAACTCCGATCTTCCCTAACCAGCCACCATCTTATTGCTCTTAAAAAATTCCTAGACACTTTCCTGTCTCACTCTCTAGTTATCAATTCCTTGTGAGTGTATCTATTGTTTGCTCAGCTTGAGCAGTCACTTCAGCACTTCTAATTATACCAAGTATATTTGGACAACTATTTGTATGCCAAACACCATATAAAATATAAAGAGCACTTGTGAAGGAAAACAAAAAATAAAAACAAAAACAAAGGATTCTCTAAGGTGAAGTTATACATGATAGAATAAAAATGTCTATTTTACTGTGTCATAACTTGATGAAGTGAATGCCACTGACCAAACAGTATGTTAGCCATATAGAAAACTAGTGACATTTTCAGATGAAAACAAGACACTTGCCAACTTGTTAATATGAAACTGACAATGCCACCTATGTAAGTACAAATCGTTGATGGCTCTAGACACATGGAGTAACAAATATTTACTTTGGTGTGTTGGTTATGTGCATGGTTTAAATTGAAGGCAGAATTTAACTATCAAGAGATATGAGGGTCTGGCTAATTTTTACTGTATTTTCCAAGAGTAAACAAGCACATTGTGTTTCAAATCAACACACACTTAATGCTAATGTAAACCACAAAAAACCCCTTTTCTTCCTATTTTAATCCCAACAGATTTCTTTGCAAGGCTTTAATATGAGAAGCTATATTTAGAAATAGAAATGAAATATTAGTATTGGGCCTTTAAAAAATATCCAAACTATGAGGCCTAAAAGGGCAAAATCATTTCCCCAGAAATGCACCTCTCTGGTCATGGGGACATATGGAATGACTGGTTTCAATATAAAGGTAACATCCCAAGATTTTCAAGCTGTCATCAGGCATCTTGAGCTCAGGAGGGGATTTAGGCCTTCCCTGGGAAGATGGTTTCTTTCTTTCTTCAGCAAGAACCACCCTGTCTTCAGGTGCTTTTATAAATTGTGGTTCTGCCTGAGGATATAGATTAAAGGATCCCAGTATTAAAATGCACATGTATATTTTAAATATTGGTAACCATGTCTTATCCATTTAGTGATGGAATTTATTCCCTGTAGCAATTAGTCAATAATAGTATGAAGTTCAAAATTATTTGCATTTCATATATTTTTATTTAAATACTTCATAAATGTGTCCCACAGATAAAGATGCCCAAGAGAAATTTGGATAAAACCCTGTGTTGTTAACTTCACAAAACTCCCTCTTGGCTTGGCCACCATGTTATTTAGCTGTTTCAGATGAAGAGAAATCAAATGTGATACAGGCAAGGGAGGAAATCAGAATCCAAGCAAGTTTAGGTTTCAGTAAACTTGCCCAGCACTCACCTAGTGGGAACACAATGTACTGTTGAGTGTGAATGACTGGGAGCCTATCAGATCCATAGAATCATGTAGCAGGAACCCAATTTTCACAGCTCCATTCCTTTTCAAATGCTCCTGAAATACAAACACTGGTGGATACAAGATCCATAAAACACATGGTTTTTGGTGTTTTTTTTTTTTTTCATGTTTCTATTCATAACTGGGTTCCTCTTTCTACATTGTGATGACAGCTGTCCATGTTGCTGTTTAAGGTTACTGAATAGTCTTTATATTTTGATTTCCTGGGCTTTTCTGGCTTTTTAGTGACATGGTGTTTGTGAAGTTCACTCAGGTAACTTAGTGCTCAAAATTTCCTCTGATAATTTGTCTTCTCGTAATTCTAAAAGGAGGCTTGATCAGTCAAATAAATTTGTGTAGAGTATCAAAAATAAAATCTGAGGATGAACACCTTGAGTTGTTGTCCCCATTGACACACCTGTTTTCATAGTCACAACTCACAAATGTTTTAGTTATGAACTCTTCCTTTATTAGAGTAATTAAATTCATTAAAATGAAAATGAATTTAATTTAAAAACACAGGTGTTAGGAACATAACTTAAAAACTATTTCGTGTGGCTTAAAAACCACTTTGTGTAACTCAAAAGCCATTTTGTTTGGCATGAAATAATAATGTCTGAGCTTGCCACTAGGCCTTAGAAGCAAGCCTTTGTCAGGCCATTAGGCAGCCCAGGTGTGCCTAGTCCAGGACAGGCCTTGATATGCTAATGAGCTAACTCCAATGTGATGTTTATGTGTTAGTGAACCAGTCCCAAGCTGTGAGCCCCGAGGGTACAAAGTGTGATGGTTTGAATAAAAATGGCCCACAGGTCCATAGGGAGTGGCACTATTAGGAGGTGTGGCCTTGTTGGAGTAGGTGTGGCATTGTTGGAGGAAGTGTGTCACTGTCACTTCCTGTTGCCTGTGGATCCAGCTGTAGGACTCTCAGCTACCCCTCCAGCACCACGTCTGCCTGAACAATGCCATGCTTCCTGCCATGATGATAAATAAACCTCCGAACTGTAAGTCAGTCCTAATTAAATGTTTTCCTCTGTAAGAATTTCCGTGGTCATAGTATCTCTTCATGGCAATGAAAACCCTAAGACACAAAGCTACCACCTAATGAAATGATACAAAAATTAGAACTTCAGGAATGGTGCTCCCCGAACTCAGCTTCTATACCCTTTGTGTTGATACCCATTAGCAAGGGACTTGAGATTCTGAGTGGCTCTGGCTTTGGTGATCGTTGAACTTCGTGTGCTGTCACTGGCCCACACAGGGCTGGCAGTCAGCACTACTAGCCATTGGCCTATGTTCTTTAGGACCTCCGGGACCTCCATCAGCGCCATCCTCTCACCTGCCACAGCTGGAGGATTTCACAGCAGGCTTGGGTTGAGCCAGCAAGCTTCTGAAGCATCATTGCCTGGGAAGATTCCCCAGTGGAACCCCGAGTCAGCATTTCTGCCCAAACAACCACCCCCTGCTTGGTGAGATGTCTTTTAACTTTTATATTAGCAAGATATTATGAGGCATCTTTGTGTGAATAAACCAAGTATATTTGAAAGACAGATCTTGTGTGAATATCCTAATTGCTGAGTGCCTTACAGTCCATAGGTCATGCTCTCCACACAGAGAATATGAATTTCCATTTTAAATTATGTTTTAAAAACTCACATAAAAAATTAGGATTCTGTGAGCTATAATTGTACTCTTTTAGCAGTTTGATAGGTGTGTTGTTGTTCTCGGTGCACGTGATTTCTTTCACTGCCCGTGGCGATGTGGGTAAAATGTTAGGCTCCGAAGTCATGCAGTAAACTGGCAATAGCGTTTCTAAGCCAATCTAGCACGAGGGGGAAAATGTGGTTGGAAAGAGAATAGCTTATCCCTGTGGAAGATGGATAAGCTATTCTAGAAATTGCCGTTATTGATGAAAAAAATAATTGTTTTTCTCTCTCTTAAAAAATATTTCCTTCATTCAACTAGGAGAAAAATCTCCATGTCCTTGTACCTACTTTGTTTCTTCCTTGAAACTACAGAGACCCCTGGACATCCAAAGCTACCTTCTGAAAAGACAAGGGGCTGGAGAGATGGCTTAGTAGTAAGATGCAGGCTGTGCAGACCCAAGGCCCTAAATTCAATTCCCAATCATTCGCTGTTCTTCATGCTTAGAATCCCAGCACTGGGGTAATAAGACAGAAGGAATACAGGGGCTTCCTGAGCAGCCAGTCTAGCTGAAGTGGTTGGCTCTGGGTTCAGTGAGAGAGCTTCCCTCAAATAAATAAGGAAGAAACAAAGTAGGTAGAAGGACAGAGAGATGGAGGAGGATGCTAGATGTTTATTTCTGGCCGCCACACGTATATACATAAGTACTGTCTCTCTATCCACATGTGTGCACAGTGAACAACACACACACACACACACACACACACACACACACACACACACACAGGAGAAAAGCTGAGAATGATTCTAGGTCTCTAGGTCTATGGATGATTGGATCAGTAACTGATTTGCTAGAGGATCTTTGACCTGGTTGAGGTTTTATATTAATTCCCTTCTATGACATAGTCAATAATACATTAGGAGAAATTACCTTTGGAAGTCCCAGTTTGGTGGTCTTTTAGAGATTTAAAAATTTTGTTTCGGACAGTTATATTCAAGCTTACATTATTTTTTCTCTTTAGACTGGTGACTTGATATTAACATGGCAAATAAGCACATATGTTTTACATTTAAGGACATTTACTATAACATATTAAAAAAATTGTGGGATATTTGGGCTGAAGATTAGAAGCAAGGGACTCAGATTTCTCCAAGGGACTATTCTTCATGACATACTATTGTGGAGAGAACATAGGCTTTAATATAAATCCAAGATCTTAGAGCAATGAATTGAATTATAGGAAGGAGACTTTCAGTTTTCCTGTTTCCATGTCCTTATCTGTAAGCCATAGCTAAAAATAATATACACCTTGTGATGTTGTGAGAATCAATTCAACTAATACATGTGAAAGCACTTTGCAAAATTTGAAGTGGAGTAAAAAATTATCTTTTAGAAAAAATACACAGCATTGTCCATTCATCAACATGGAAACAATACATTATTGTGTGCATGGAACCAACCTTTTAGATGCAAAGTACTTGACAGACTCACTTACTGCAAGAGACTGTTATACCCTGCTCAAGGTTAATGTTGCCATAGAGCTAGTTAACTCTTTAGGGTAAGAATTATTCAAATTCATGGCAAGAAAATTCTGTTTTTTTTTTTTTTTTTCCTAAGGAGGCTACTATCAATTTAAAATGAATATCAAACTAAGTAAAGAGAGAAACAAGGCAGGCTGAAGGACAATTATATCTACCGTGGGATGATGATAATAAAAACCTATATCCTGAAAGGAGAGCAATTATATTGATAAAGATGTGGCAAACATCAGAAGACCTGGAAACAATAGATTGAAGAGATATTTATTTTTCACTAGACAACAGTATAGTGGGCAATTCAAGGCTGGTTGAGTGACTCAGTGATGTCAGCATTCAGTCAGCATCTTTGGTACTGTCTTCATCTTCTGATCTTCCATTATGCTTGTCGCCTCATGGGCAACAACCACAAAATGCATGTCTCAGCTTCAAGCACTAGCATCAGTACCACAGGTAGAGAGAAGGCACACCTCCAGAAAGCCTGCTGAAGTATCTATCCCTTTGTCAGAAAGCAGAATATTATCCATTTAACCTTGACAATTCCCTCTTATTATGATTGGTCAAAGCCAGGTAAAATAGACACAGTTAACTGCAAGGAGATGTGGGAACATAAATATCTAGTAAAAGGGGGTATGGCTGTATTATAGGGCTGAGGATTACCAAGCACATAGTGATTAAGAAAACCATATTTCAATGGAGAAAACCTGTTACATACCTGGCTAATAGGTGTCTGAGATATTTTGTATGTGTATGAAAATAATCTTATACTCTGTTGACAAGAAACATTGTTTTGTCCCACAGATAGAGGTTTCAAACAGTATGTGTAAGGTTCTGAGATGGGACAACAAATAAAACACACAAGACAGCAAAATGTATCTGACCAAAGGCCAGTTTTCCTTCTCCCTCTGAAGCATAGCTAATTGATCACACAGCGATTGTTTTTTTGTCTTGTGAAATGGAGGCCTTAAAATTTTAGTCAACAATATTTATCTATTCCAATATACGTTCTATGGTTATTTACAAGATACATAGCTCTTACCAACCATCAGCTTTTTTTCTTAAGCCATTTTAAAATTTGGTTCCTGCCCTGGGCTAATCCAAATACAAACAAGTAAGAGGTAACCTCTCCCTGCCAGCACGGGAGGGGTGTCATAATTTGTCCTCTGTTCAGGGTATACCTCACTGATGGCTGAGTTTATATTATTTCCTGATTTTTTAAGAGCTAGCTCTAACCTGTGTGGTGTGCTTTGTAATCAATGCCACCTCTTTAACCCTGCTGAATCCAGCTAGGAACACACTTCCTGCTTCCCCTGAGTATCATGTAAGGAGCCCTCCTTTCGGTGGGAGTGCTAGCTGAGAAACAGCCTCGGGTAGACATGGCAAGGCATACTAATTCAGATTCTAGATTCCCAATACATTTTAAAAAGTGATCAGTCCCAGGACTTATCTCTACTGGCACATAAAATAAAATAATATGGAAGGGTTCTTCTCTCTCGCCATTTAAATAAATTACTATGGTAGTATTTGTCACATAAGGTTCCAGATGAACTGAGCCCACTGGCAGAACAAACAAACAAAACATGCATCCAACAGAATAAATTCATGCAATTATAACTTCCTTCCTGTTCTTTCACTCAGCATATGCCATCTTTCAGTCTGATTTCAGATATTAGGAAGTAATGGAATAATACACAGGAAATGAGTAGCCCCTCCTCTGCCCTGTAAATCAGAAAAGTCATTTAGAGGAGGGAAGTGGCAGGGGAATTGAACCTTAATGGCCACTCAAGAGCAGTAACCCTCCATCTTTCCACTAGTCCCTCACCCCCGCCTCTCTCTCTGTTTTGGGCCAGTGCCTCAGTCTATAGCTCAGGCTGGCCTGGACTCACTATGTAAGCATCATTCAGGCTGGCCTCAAACTCACAGCAATCCTCCTGCCTCAGCCTCCTGGGTGCTGAGATTAGAAGCATGGAGCCACCTTGCCTTGCGTTTCTGCTCTCTCAATTTCTAAGGCTGTTACCTGACTGGAACCTATGGACCAAGAAGTTGTCTCTGTTTTAAACATTGAATGCAAGTTCTCTCAAGAATTTAGTCGTTAGTGACGGAAGTCTGACTCTTTCCAATAATGCAGAAAGTCACTTGTTTTTGGTATTTGAAAAAAGAAAATTAATGTGATATTCTGGAATATGTTAATTATATTGATTTAACCCTGTATCATCCATGAAAGAAGTCAGAATTCTGGACAATTTGATATTAGTAAATTAAAGTCATTGAAGCTCTTCATTGACTATATTTTGGTGGGTATTTAATTGTGCTGCTATGACAAACAGTGTCAAAGTCTCACACAGTACTAAAGCAAGGAACTGGGTGTTGTTTCCATAGCTTTGCTCTTCTCTGCTTCCAGTTTTCCTTCTTGCAGTTAACAGTGAACTCTATCATGTTTCAGAACCCAGGGTGTCAAACACCAGTTGTGCATTAGAATCACCCAGGAAAGCTAAAAACATTACAACGCTTGGGTTTCTCCTCCAAACTTGGTTATGAGTTTGTAAACTCTGGTCACCAAGATGTTCTTTAGATATCACAGATGGTTTCAATATCAACTGTAATTGATAATCATTTATCTAGTTTCAACAGTTTTCAGTCTTTACTAACTGGAAGCCATAGAACGTCTGGCTTTTGAAGTCATTTTTCCAGGGTTGGAGACAACTCTCTTTTGCGTGTAACTCTTTGGGAAACTCTTTTGGACCAAAATGAAGAGACTTTGATCACTAATTATAGTAGTTACAGTGCTTCTGGAAATCACAAAAAGAGCAGTTATTTAATCTATTGTCTATACAATGTAACACTTACACATATGTATAATGCACACACTTATGAAGAACTGGCTTTATGATGACGAAGGTTTGGAGGTCACAGATTTGTAACCAGCTGGAGAGCTAGGAAAGCTGATGGTGTGAGTCTTGGTTTGAAAGCCAAGAAACTCAGGTTATACCAAGGACTGATACCCTTAGAAGCAAGCATTTCCCCTTCTTTATACAAAGGTCAACCTTTTTATTCTATTCAGACTCATCTGATTGGAGAAAAGTCACTAATATTAAAAGAAACAATTCATTTTACTGAATCTACTGAGTCAAATGATAATAGTATTCAAAAGCATCTTTACAAATACATCTAAAATAATGTTTGACAAAATGTCTGTGCATCTTTTTTCCAAGTCCAGTTGATACCTAAAGTTAACCACTACACCAACATAATACTCAAACAGATATCACAATTCTGTCAGAGAATTAAAAGCAAGTTAAGGCAGAGAAATCTCTAGATTCTTAAAATCTATCACCATGTCCAGCTCTGAAGGCAGAGATGTGGTGAAAAGAAAAGTCTGAATAAAAAAGAACAGATTCATCAGGAATGGTGATGGATGTCTGTAATCATAACACCTGGAGTGTAAGGCGGGAGGATCAGAAGTTCAAGGTCACCCTTGGCTACAAAGCAAATTCAAGGCCAGTCTGAACCCCATGAGATTCTGTTGTAAGAGAAGTGAAGCAGGAAGTAGGGGTGAGGTTGATAATGGAGAGAAGAGGATTGGAGAGGAGTGAGAAGAGAGAAGGAGGAGAAAGAGGTAGAAGAGGAAGAAAAGATACTTTAAAATGCTGAAGAAAGAAACGAAAGAAGACACAAAAAGATGGGCAGACCTCTCATGCTCTTAGATGGGCGGAGCACAGAATGTGATGATGGCTGTATTACCAAAATAAACCTACAGGCTAGAAACCCACATCAAAATTCCAATTTTGTTCTTCGCAGAATTATAAATACTAATCCTGGGGACTGGAGAGATGGCTCAGCAGTTAGGAGCTGTGAGGATCCAAATTTGGTTCCCAGCACTCAAGTTGGGCAGTTCACAACTCTCTGTGACTCCAGCTCCATGGGGTTCTAAGATGCCTGACTTCTGTGAACATTTGCATGCATGTGCACACATTCACACACAAACACAAACACATATTTTGCTTTAAAACGATTCACAACAAATCTTAATATCCATGTGGAAACAAAACAGATCCCCTGACTAGCCAAAGCAATCCTGGAGGCATCACAGTATCTGTTCTCAATTATGCTACAGAGTTATAATAACTAAGACAGCATGGTAGTGACACAAAAGCTGAGATGTGGGCCACTGGGACAAAATGAAGAACCCAGAAATAAACCCACATAGCTTCAGACACCCAGTTATGACAAAGGTGTTCAAAAATATACACTGAAGAAGACAGCTTCTTTAACAAATAGCGCTGGGGAGATGGGGTGTTTGTATGTGTGCAGGGAATTTAAGTGGGATTCACAGTGTATTTTGTGGACTTTGGTGCTTGAGGATTTGATGAGTGGAAGATTTTAGAATAGCTTTGAGGAATGAGGGAAATGGCAGGAAAGAGAAGGGAATTTGGAGATATGCTTCTGGGAACCAAGAATTCATTCCCCTTAGAAGGTTTAGATTAAGAAGTTAAAAAAATTAAGGAACATGAGTGTGTGTTTTTTTTTTTTTTTTAAGTACAACTGGGTTTGGAGGTGGACCACATGTTCCATGAGTACAGACAGTTGTGTGTTTCTCCCTGTAGACTCTGTGGTCTCTTAGCTATACCACATGATCCTAGTCTGTTTTCCTTCTGAGAGAATGGCTTATTCTTGTTTGTTCTTAATTTAGGGTAGAAGTTAGGAAGAACTTGGGTTTGAAAGGAAAATGAAGCACTTTTGTTTATTGATGGTTCATCTAGTGTGAATATAAAAAACACAAATTAAAAGGGGATAATTTGTTCTTATCAAGGGAGGTGAAAAATAGGAAGGACTGGGATTCCCAGCCTTTTATGCAAATTATCTTCATTTTATCCTTACAAAAACAGGGAATATTGTTTTTTATTTTACTCCAAGTTACATAAGTAGAAAGTGGCAGGACTGGGGTCATAGTGTAAAATTTGCTCTTTCCAATATATATATATATATATATATATATATATATATATATATGAAGGGATACTTAGTTTTTGTCAGCTTTTAAAATTTTAATATAAGGAGATGGGGTATAGTTCAGTGATAGAGCTCATATCTAGAATGCAAGTGTTCTGGGTTTGATCCATAACATTGCAAAAAAAATCTATATATCAAGTAATTGGTCAAGCCAGGCACAAGCCTTTAATCTCAGCACTTGGGAGGTTAAGACAGGTGGATCTCTCTGAATTCAAGGCCAGCCTGGTCTACACAGAGAGTTACAGAATAGCCAGGGCTACATGGAAAGACCATGTCTCAAATTAGTATTTGTAGTGGTTTGAATGAGAGTGGCCCTCATTGGCTCATGTATTTGAATGTTTAGTCACCAGGGAACAACAATATTTGAAAGGATTAGAAGAATTATATGGTGTTGGAGTAAGTATGACCTTGTTGGAGGAAGTGTGTCACACAAGGTTGGGCTTTGAAGTTTCAAGGCCCAGTGTCTCCTCTCCCCCAATCACCTTTCTCTGCCTGAGGACCAAGGAATATCTCTCAGCTACTGCTCCAGGGCCATGCATGCTGTTATGCTCCCTGCCATGATGGTAACAGACTGAGCCTCTGAAACTGTAAGCAAGCCCCCAATTAAATGCTTTCTTTTATAAGAGTTGCCTTGGTCATGATGTCCTTTCACAGCAACAGAACAGTGATCAAGACTGTATTCATACAGCTATGTGAGGTAGTTGACCTCAGGAGGTTATTAATTAAAGAAAACGGAAATGAAGTTGGAAAGAAGACAGAATGGGGGCACTAAGGAAAGTTGGAGGAAGGTAATGATGGATAGATATGATCAATATACATTGTATAAATGTATTAAATTTTCAATGAATAAATTATAAAAAGAAGTTATGAACCATAAAAGTAGTGATTGGTAATGTACTGGTTGGTCATTGGTTTAGACATCCTCTGCTTCTTGGGGTGAGGTTGTAAATAAGTGGGGAGTTGGCTCTTTTGGTAAAGTGAGGACCTGAATTTTATCACTCCCACCCATGTAACAAGCTAGCTGTAGTTGTGCATACCTGTGATACTGGTACGGGGGAGGCAGGCACAGCAAGACCCCTAGGCTTGTTTGTTTTTAGCAACTCTTTCATTCTTGTTCATTTTGGAAGTGATAGCAGTTACTTCCCTGATTCAAAGGGGTGGAGCAAGGAACATAAATTATAAAGAAACAGTATCTGTATTAGTTGGTGACGTGACTTTGTATAAAGCATTAGCTAGTTTCCCTTTAAAAAGTTTTAGTTACTCATAGTCAACCCTGATCCAACACTATGAATAATTCCAGAAATAACTCACCTTGCTAGCCATTTTTAAGGCAACTTAACACAAGCTAGTATCATTTGGGAAGAGCAACTTCAATTGAGAAAATGCCTGCATAAGATTTGCCTGTAGAATGATGGATATGGAAGGATCCAGCTCACTGTTGGTGGTGCCACCCATGGGCTGGTGGTCTTAGGTGTTATAAAAAAGAAAAGCTATGGGGAGCATGGAGAAGCTGTGTTCATCTGCTAGCTGATAATAGTACTAATGTGTAAGAGTTTCCCAGGGGCTTTAGTCATGAAGGGGTCATGAGGAGCTGCTAAGGTTAGACACTATGTATCAAGCAAGGTAGCATCCCTGAAGAGAGGCCTGCAGAGGCCACTCATGAAGATGTATCCTCAGTTAAGCAGAAACCCAGGACTGAAGGGATCATGGAGAGAAGTTGAGGCTTGGTACTATGAAGAGAGCCCAGGAACTATTGATGAGAAGTCAGCCCACTTGCAGCAGGAGACCCTAGCATTTTGGAGATGCCAATACCATGGAACAACTGATGAGGACAGCAACAGTTGTGGAGTGGATACAGCCTGCGCCTAGGAGACATGATGCACAGCTATGGGGAGCCCTGCGGAGCTCAGACGATCAGGAGTCAGAGATTGGAGGCTGAACTTCACACTGTTGGCCTTTGTTTTTGCT
This sequence comes from Cricetulus griseus, assembly GCF_003668045.3. NCBI lineage: Eukaryota > Metazoa > Chordata > Mammalia > Rodentia > Cricetidae > Cricetulus > Cricetulus griseus. Next base: position 310,171,537 of record NC_048595.1, on the reverse strand, counting down.
TTGATATGATTGTGACTGTTCCCAGGGCCTTACCTCCTAAATAAGAAAGTATGTAACTTATTTTTTATTTTATAGGAGCCCATGGTTAGGAGACTTTGGAATTTTAAGGAGACTTTGACTATTTTAGAGAGATTATGGATATTTTAGAAACTTTGGACGTTTTCAAGAAGTTTTGAGCTCTGAAAAAAGACTTTGGATGTTTTGGACTTTTAAAGTGTTGTAACTTGGCTGGCGTGACCCCTACCGAGGTGAGTGTACACTCTGCTTCAACTTCCCATTCACTCCGGATATTTCTGGGCCTGTACCTGCTTAGAGTTGACCTGCCCAGGTAAGAAGAAGCTCCCTGAGTCTGGAAACACCTCACTCTTCCTTCCCCCTCTGCCACCAGCCTGACCCCTACCAAGGTAAGTGTACCCTCTGCTCCTGTCGTACTCCTACCCAACTTCCCATTCAACCCTGATGTCTCTGGGCCTGCGCCAGCTTAGAGTGGACCCCCCAGGCAGGGAGGAGCTCCCTGAGTCTGGAAACACCTAACCCTTCCTTCCCCTTGAGTGAGGAGACAACCAGGAGAGGCAAGACCATCCAGAGTGGCAGACATTGAAGTCTTGGCCCACACACCCCACCAGATGACAAGAGGAGATAGACCCCACCTGCACCCACTGGAAGAAGACATGGGAAGAAGTCTGATTAAGAACACACTCACCAACAGAAAGACCAATATGACACAACCAGAATCTAGGGACTCCACACCAACAAGATCTGAAAAGCCCAACAAGGATAAAGAAGAGAGGGATCTCAAAAATTATCTTAGAAAGATGATAGAGACTTTTAAAGAGGAAACAAGAAAATCCCTTAAAGAAACAGAAGAAAAAACAAGCAAAAAATTACATGAAGTGGAGGAAAAGACAAACCAAAAATTCAAGAAATAAACAAATCTCTTAAAGAATCTAAAGAAAGCCAAGAAAAACCAACCAAACAAGTGAAGGAAGCCCTCAAAACAGTTTAAGGCATGAAAACCGAAATAGAAACAATAAAGAAAACACAGATTGAGGCACTGCTGGAAATAGAAAGGCTGGATAAATGATCAAGAACTAAAGATGTGAGTATAACCAATAAAATTCAAGAGATGGAAGAGAAAATCTCAGTTGTTGAAGACTCTCTAGAGGATATACAGTCATTGACCAAAGAAAATCTCAAGTCCAACAAATCGCTGACACAAAATATCCAGGAAATATGTGACACTGTGAAAAGGCCGAACCTAACAATAATAGGTATAGAAGAAGGTGAAGAAATACAGCTCAAAGGTACAGAAAACATATTCAACAAAATCATAGAAGAAAACTTCCCCAACCTACAGAAGGATATGCCTATGAAAGTACAAGAAGCTTTCAGAACACCAAACAGACTGGACCACAAAAAGAAGTCCCCCAACACATAATAATCAAAACACCAAACCTACAGAATAAAGAGAAAATATTAAAAGCAGCAAAGGAAAAAGGCTAAGTAACATATAAAGGCAGACCTATCAGAATCACACCCGACTTCTCAATGGAAACTTTGAAAGCCAGAAAATCCTGGATAGAAACCCTACAAGCACTAAGGGAAGATGGATGTCAACCCAGACAACTGTACCCAGCAAAACTTTCAATCACTATAGATGTAGAAAACAAGATATTCTATGATGAAACCAGACTTAAGCAATACATACCACAAATCCAGCACTACAGAAAATTCTGGAAGGAAAACTCCAACCCGACAAAGGTAACTACATTCACAAAAACATAAGCATTAGATAATCCAATTTTACCAAACATGAAAAGAAACAGGAGGGTGAAATCCACACACAATGACATCACCACCAATGAATCCAAAACAAACAAGAACCACCAATCAATGGACATTAATATCCCTCAATGTCAATGGTCTTAACATGCCTATAAAAAGGTACAGACTAACAGAATGGATACAAAGACAGAATCCATCCTTCTGCTGTATACAAGAAACACACCTCAACTTCAAAGACAGGTGTTACCTCAGAGTAAAGGGTTGGGAAAAGATTTTCCAATCAAATGGGCCCAAGAAACAAGCTCGTGTAGCAATCCTAATATCTAACAAATTAGACTTCAAACTAAAATCAGTCAAAAGAGATGAAGAAGGGCATTTCATACTCATCACAGGAAAAGTCCATCAAGATGAAGTCTCAATCCTGAACATCTATGCCCCCAAAACGAAGGCACCCACATTTGTAAAAGAAACATTATTAAAGCTCAAACCACACATAAAACCACACACACTTATAGTAGGAGACTTCAACACCCTGCTTTCACCACTAGACAGGACCACCAGGCAGAAACTTAACAAAGAAACAAAGGATCTAACAGAAGTTATGATCCAAGTGGGATTAACAGATAGCTATAGACCATTCCATCCAAACACAAAAGAATATACCTTCTTCTCAGTACCACATGGAGCCTTCTCTAAAATTGACCATATAGTTGGCAACAAAGCAAACCTCCACAGATACAAAAGAATTGAAATAACCCATTCCATATTGCTGTCTTCAGGACTGTGAACGGAGCCAGCCACACAGTCCCGGGTCCGATTCTGAGTGGGGGTGTGTGGACTAGGGCAATTTAATTACCCAATGATGCTAATGATGAGACAGAAAACACCATATCATCTCAGGAGGACTCCCAGCTGATGCTGAGAAGCCACGGTTTATTGAGAAGTCCGTTTAAATAGTCTTCCAATGGCAGCATCAGGAAGCATCTATTATGATCTATATAGCCAATATCAAGTGATTCTATTAATTCAAGCATTACCTAAACAGTTCTTAGTCGAGTAGACAGAGTTCTCAGCCCAGGTGAGAACTGCTTAATGCTTAGTCCCAAAGAGCTGCAAACTAGGAGGCATTCTACACTGAGGCCATGGTAAACAATAGCAGACCTGCTCGCATTACCAATACAACAAGGGGTCAGAGCTCTCAGGTGCTCCTGTTTACTGAAACCAGAGGCTGGACCTTAAGACATTCCATAATGGAACTTTTCTTTGGTCCCTGACAAATCCCCAGTATCTTGTCAGATCACCATGCTTTAAAGTTAGAATTCAACAGCAATGCAAATAGCAGAAAACCTACAAACTTGTGGAAATTGAATAGCAACCAATTGCACCATTCCTTGGTTGAGGAAGAAATTAAAAAGAAATTAAAGACTTCCTAGAATTTAATGAGAATGTAGACACAACATACCCAAACTTATCGGACACTCTGAAAGTAGTGCTGAGAGGAAAGTTCATAGCACTAAGTGCCCACATGAAGAAACTAGAGAATAGTCACACTAGAGAATTGGCAGAACTGAAAGCTTTAGAGCAAAAAGAAGCAAACTCACCACCGAGGAGTAGATGCCAGGAAATAAACAAATGGAGGGCGGAAATCAATAAAGTAGAAACCTGGAAAACATTACAAAGAATCAATGAAACAAAGAGTTGGTTCTTCGAGGAGATCAACAAGATAGACAAACCTCTATCCACACTAACCAAAAGGCAGAGAGAGAGCACGCTAATTAACAAAATCAGAAGCAAAAAGGGGGATATAACAACAGACACCGAGGAAATCTAGAGAATCATCAGGTCGTACTTTGAAAACCTGTACTCCACAAAATTCAAAAATCTAAAGGAAATGGACAATTTTCCGGATAGATATCACTTACCAAAATTGAGCCAAGAACAGATAGGCAGTTTAAATCGAACTATTACCCCTAATGAAATAGAAGCAGTCATCAAAAGCCTCCCAACCAAAAAAGCCCAGGGCCAGATGTCTTCAATGCAGAATTCCACCAGAAATTCAAACAAGAGCTAATACCAGTACTCCTCAAATTGTTCCACATAATGGAAGCAGAAGGGACATTGCAAATCTCTTTATACAAGGCTGCAATCACTTTGATACCCAAGCCACACAAAGATACAACTAAAAAAGAGAACAGCAGACCAATATTCCTCTTGAACATTGATGAAAAAATACTCAACAAAATATTGTCAAATCGAATCCAAGAACACATCAGAAAAATCATCCACTATGATCAAGTAGGCTTCATCCCAGGGATGCAAGGATGATTAAACATAAGAAAACCCATCAATGTAATCCACCATATAAACAAACTGAAGAAAAAACACATGATCATCTCACTAGATGCTGAAAAGGCCTTTGACAAAATCCAAAATCCCTTCATGATAAAGATCTTGGAGAGAACAGGAATAACAGGAACATATCTAAACATGATAAAAGCAATATACATCAAACCAACAGGCAACATCAAACTAAATGGAGAGAAACTCAAAGTGATTCCTCTAAAAACAGGAACAAGACAAGGCTGTCCACGCTCTCCATATCTCTTCAATATTGTACTTGAAGTTCTAGCTAGAGCAATAAGACAACAAAAGGAGATAAAAGGGATACAAATCAGAAAGGAAGAAGTCAAACTTTCACTATTTGCAGATGATATGATAGTCTACATAAGTGACCTGAAAAACTCTACCAGGGAACTCCTACAGCTGATAAACACCTTCAGCAAAGTAGCAGGATACAAAATTAACTCAAAAAAAAAATCAGTAGCTCTACTATATACAGATGATAAATGCAATGAAAGAAATCAGAGAAACATCACCCTTCACAATATCCACAAGCAACATAAAATATCTTGGGGTAACTCTAACCAAAAAAGTGAAAGACCTGTATAGTAAGAACTTTGAGTTGTTACAGAAAGAAGTTAAAGAAGATACTAGAAAATCTTGCATGCTCTTGGATAGGTAGAATCAACATAGTAAAAATGGCAATCTTGCCAAAAGTAGTCTATAGATTCAATGCAATCGCCATCAAAATCCCAACACAGTTCTTCACAGACCTTGAAAGAACAATACTCAACTTTATATGGAAAAACAAAAAAAACCAGGATAGTCAAAACAACTCTGTACAATAAAGGAACTTCTGGAGGCATCACCATCCCTGACTTCAAGCTCTATTATAGAGCCATAGTTCTGAAAACTGCTTGGTATTGGCACAAAAATAGAGAGATAGACCGATGGAATTGAAAACCCTGATATTAACCCACACACCTACGAACACCTTATTTTTGACAAAGATGGTAAATCTACACAATGGAAAAAAGATAGCATCTTCAACAGATGGTGCTGGCATAACTGAATTTGGACACGAAGAAGATTGCAGATGGATCCATTTCTGTCACCATGTACAAAACTTAAGTGCAAATGGATCAAACATCTCAGCATAAATCCAGCCACACTGAATCTTCTAGAAGAGAAAGTGGGAGACACCCTTGAATTGACACAGAAGACCGCTTCCTGAACATTACGCCAGTAGCACAGACACTGAGTTCTGCAATTAATAAATGGGACCTCCTGAAACTGAGAAGCTTCTGTAAGGCAAAGGACACAGTCAGTAAGATGAATCGACGGCCCACAGAATGGGAAAAGATCTTCACCAACCCTATATCTGATAGAGTGCTGATTTCTGAAATATACAATGAACTCAAGAGTCTAGCCACCAAAACACCAAACAATGAAATTAAAAAGTGGGGTACAGAACTAAATAGAGAATTCTCAACAAAGTAATCTGAAATAGCTGGAAGACACTTAAGAAAGTGCTCAAAATCCTTGGCCATCAGAGAAATGCAAATCAAAACATCTTTGAGATACCATCTTACACTGGCCAGAATGGCTAAAATCAAAAACACCAATTACAATCTATGCTGGAAAGCATATGGGGAAAAAGGAACACTCCTCCATTGCTGGTGGGAGTGCAAACTTGTAAGACCACTTTGGAAATCAGTATGGCAGTTGCTCAGAAAAATGGGAATCAGTCTACCCCAAGATTCAGCCATTCCTCTCTTGGGCATATACCCAAATAATGCACATTCATACAAGGACATATGTTCAACCATGTTCATAGCAGCATTGTTTGTAATAGCCAGAACCTGGAAGCAACCTAGATGCCCTTCAACTGAAGAGAACTGATAGAGAAAATGTGGTACATTTATACAATGCAGTACTACTCAGCAGAAAAAAGCAATGGAATCTTGAAATTCGCAGGCAAATGGATGGAACTAGAAGAAACCATCCTGAGTGAGGTAACCCAGTCACAAAAAGACAAACATGGTATGTACTGACTCATATATGAATTTTAGACATAGAGCAACGGATTACCAACCTACAATCCTCATCACCAAAGGAAGTAGCAAAGAACAAGGACTCTAAGGGAAAAATGCATGGATCCCTGAGAATGGGAAGGGGCAGGATTTCCTGAGCTAATTGGGAGCATGAGGGTAGGGGAGAGGGAGCTTCCAGAATGAGAGGAGGAAAAGAGGGGAGAGGAGGAAATGGAGGAGCAGAAATATTGAGTTTGGGGGAAGAAAAGAGGAGAGCAGAATGAGAGATACTATACCAGAAGGAGCCATAAGTCCGAGGAGAGATCTGGCACTAGGGAGATTTCCAGAGATATACACGAATGACACGAACTGACAATCTAGGCAATTGTGGAGAGGATAGTCTAAATGCCGTTCCCCCATGATGAGATTGATGGCTACTTTTTATGCCATCCTAGAGCCCTCATCCAGTCGCTGATGGAAGCAGAAAGAAGCAGACACCCACAGATATACACTGAACTGAACTCTGGAACCTAGTTGCAGAGAGGGAGGAATTAAGATCAAACGGTTTGGTACCAGGCAGGTGAAACCCACCCCAGACTGCTGTCTGGGAGGTCAGCACGGGACTGATCCAGACCCATGAACATGGATGTCAATGAGGAGGCCTCTGCACTCTAGGGGGTCCCTGGTAGTGGATTTGTATTTTTCTCTGGTGTAAGAAGGGACTTTGAGAGCCCATCCGACGTCTTGGCCTGGACATATGGGGGACAACCTAGGCCTGGCCCAGGATGATGTGGTGGACTTGGGGAGCCCCTGTTGAGGGCTCTACCCTGCCTGGAGTGTGGAGCTTTGATTGGGTGGAGGGCAGGTGGGAGGTTGGAGGGGAGGGTTTCGGGGAGGGTTGGGAGAGGGAGGAGGGATTGACATGTGAAGCAAGCTTGTTCCTAATTTGAACTAATAAAAAAATTACAAAAAAAGAGAGCCAATAAAAAGCCTATGCTATTGGCCAGTTTATAATTTTTAAAAAAGTGTTGTAACTTTAAAGACTTTGAGACTTTCAAAAGTTGAAACATCTCATATTTTGATGTTAATATGAGATCTTGGGGATGAACAAGAATGGAGAAATTATGTATAATAAATGATGTATTTTTGACTTGACACAAGCTGGAGTTGTTTGTGAAGAGGGACTCTGAACTGAGAAAATGCTTCTGTAAGATTTGCCTGTAGGCAAGTCTGGAGTGTGTTTTATTGATTGATGATGGATGTAGAAGGGCCCAGCTCACTATGGGTAGTGATACCCATTGGCTGGCTATTCTGGGTTCTATAAGAAAAAAATGGAGCAAGCTGAGCAAGTCAATAAGCAGTAACCCTCCATGACTTCTGCATCAGTTCCTGCCTTTAGGTTTCTGCTTTGAGTTCCTGCCTCAATAATGGACTGTGATGTGAACATTTAAATGAAATAAATCCTCTCCTCTCCAACTTGATTTTAGTCAGTGGTACTTTATCACTATCACATTAATAGAAACACTAAGATTCTCATAAATCTTAAATAGTGGGCCATTTATGATGAACTCGTGTGCCATCCTGATCCATCCACTTAGGACAGTCCTCTATATTTATGCTGTATTGATTGCCTTGTTCTTAGTTATTTCATTTTGATAGTGTTGCAGGGCTTGTGTTCAAGTGACCATATTTTTTCTCTTTAGTTTTGACAATTCCATGCATGTTGTTCTACCTATATTTTATTATGAAGTTGATACAACCTAGAGTCAGGCAGAAAGAACCTCAGTTGAAGAATTGCTCTGTCAGATTGGCCTGAGATCATATCTGTGAGAGAGATTGTCTTGAGTGATATTTGATGTGGAAGTGTACAACTCACTGTGGGAAGCACCATCCCTAGGCAAGTGGGCCTGGGCTGTGTAGGGCCTGGCATGAGACAGTGGCCAAGTCAGTAAGCAGTGTCTGCCCCTCCTGGGTTCCTAAATCTAGGTTCCTTCCTGAGTTCCTGCCCTTCTTTCAATGATGGTCTGTACCTTCTAAGATGAAATAAACCCTTTCCTCCCTAAGTTGCTTTGTGTTGGGAATGTTTTATTATAGCAACAGAACAAAAACTAGAACAGAATTAGTACCAGAAGAGTGGAGTTGTTGCTGTGGTGGACTTGACCATGTTGTCTTGGAGGAGGATTGTGGAAGCGTTTGGAACTTTGCGCTGAAAAAGCCATTGATTCCTTAGAGCTTAGTGGACTATTCTGTGGGATCCTGGAACATAAAAATGCAGAGAGAAATGCAGATAATGGAGACCTGTTTTATGAAGTCTCATAGGGAAGCAAAGACCATTAGGCTGTTCATGTGATATTTTTCATTAAGAATCCATGGCTGTTGCTCCACTGAGGCTTAAGAACCAGCTGTGATAATAGCACCAATGAGGTGACACCTACTGTGCTTTATTGGTACCATGGATGTTGGGCAGCTGAGGTTGAAGAATCAACTGTGGTTAGTAAGAGGCAAAATCTTCTTCAACCTGGAAGTATTTCCTCGAGGCTGGTACACAGAAGCTGGGGCTGGGATAGGGGACAGGCTGCATCTCAAGCTGGCAGCTGAACTTGGCAATGTGTAAGAGTCACCCACATGATACTGGTTTTGAAGGAGTAAAAAATAAAAAAAAGCAAGATTGAGGGATCATAGGGAATGTTGCACAAGCCTACCACTGTGAAGTGAGGCCATGAGGGGCCATTGGTTAAGGCACAGCCTCAGTTGCAGTAGAGACCCCAGGCTATTGGAGATGTCAGTACCTGGGACATTTTACAGGGACAGCATCTGGGCCTGTCAGACAGAGTCTGAGCACTGTAGATGACAGAGCTGAAGAAATGCAGATGCCTGAGCCATTTTAGCCCACAAGATCAGGAGTGAGTTTCAGATGTTCGACACTGAGTTATAAGGTTTGATTTACTTTTCTAGATTTTGGGTTTTGATTTAATCTGATGGTTCCTTTGCTTTGGGAGTAAGAATTATATTCTGGTTCTTTCCTTTGGGAGTAAGCATTATTTAACTTGTCTTTGACTTTACAAAAGACCACACACAGTTAAGAGATGTTGGATCTTTTAATTCAAAAGACCTTGGGCTTTTAAAGTGTTGAGAAATTTAAAGACTGTGGGATTTTTTTTTAGTTTTTTATATTTTATATATTGAATTACAAACAAGATTGAATTACATGACAATCCCAGTTCCCTTCTCCTTCCCTTCCTCCCCTATCACCCCCTCAACTAAAATCCTACCTATCATATGTCCTTCTATTCTACACCGACTCAACCTTTCTGCTTCCTCATGACCTCTGCATCCTTCCTTTTCTTCCCTTCTCACTCTCGTAGCTTCCTCCCTCCTCTTCCCATGTTCTCAATTTGTCAGGGGATGGTGACCCTTTCCCCTTCTCCAGGGGACAAAGTTTGTCTCTCTTTTAGGGTCTTCCTTGTGGAGCTCCAGTGGCACAATCAGTTAGCGCGCAATACTTATATGACTGTGGGACTTTTAAGACTTTGACTTTCTTATGCTGTGATGTTAACATGTGATCTTAGGAACTAGAAATGAAAGAGTATGCTTCTCAACTTATGGGTCTGGATCCAATTGGAGTTTAAAGTTCCTTTCACAGGCATCACATGTCAGATATCCCTCATATCAGGTATTTACATTACAGTTCATAACAGTAGCAGAATTACAGTTCTGAAGTACCAACAAAAATAATGCTATAGTTGGGGACCACAACATGAGGAACTGTATTAAAGGGCGGCAGCATCGGGAAGGTTGAGAAGCACTGGCTTCAAGTCATGTTCTGTGTGTAAAGCTGAGTAAGACTGATGATTACTTTTCTTGGAGCATGTACAGCACCTTCCAGAACTATGAAAGTCAGCTGGTAAGGATGATGTTTCAGGTCAGCGCCAGCTTGATTTATCCATGTCTATGATGCAAGTAGGTAGTAGTGACCTCAGCAATAGGGTCTTACCATCAAGGTTTAGGGGTAACTGTGGTGGTTTGAGAGAAAATGGACCGCAAAGAAAGTGGCACTAATGAGAGGTGTTGCCTTGTTGCAATAGGTGTGGTCTTGTTGGAGGAGGTGTGTCACTGTGGAGGCAGGCTTTGAGGTTTCAAATATGCTCAAGCCATCCACAATGAGACAGTTTCACTTCCTGTTGCCTGCAAGATGTAAAACTCTCAACTACCTCTCCAGCACCTTGGCTGCCTGCATGCCATCATGCTGCACCAGGATGATAATGGACTAAACCTGTCACTGTGAAAGCTAGCCAGCAGCGAGATAATGTTAGGTTAAAGCAGTTTAGTTTCTTTGTCCTACAACAAAAGAGTTTTTTTATCTTTAGCGTAGGGTTTTTAACCATGCAGTTATAATGGGCAAATAAAAGTAATGGCGTGAGCTTGTGGTATTTGGGAAACCTTTAAGGCTTCCCTGACCAATAACTCACAGGGAGATTGTGTCAGATGCGGAGAATGTCTCTGGGTTGTATTGAATTTGTGGATTGCTTTTGGTAAGATAGCCTTTTTACAATATTGATTCATCCAATTGATGAGCATGGGAGATCTTTCCAGCTTCTAGTGTCTTCCTTAATTTCTTCCTTCAGTATTTAAGGTTTTCATTGCAGAAGTCGTTCACACCCACAGTTATGTTTATTTCAAGATGTACTTTTTTAGGCTATTGTAAATGGGATTACACACGTCCTTGGTATCCTTTTCAGTTTGTCATCAGTACAGAAACGATTTTCCTGTGTTATCTTTGTATCCTGCCACTTTGCTGAAAGTGTTTATCATTTCCAGGAGTTTTTGGTGGAGTCTTTGTGGTCTCTTGGGTATAGAATCTTATCATAAGCAAATAGAGAAGCATTGACTTTTCCCTTTCCCATTTGTATCCTTTTTATTTGCTTCGCTTGACTTTTTGTTCTAGATAATACTCTTAGTTCTATATTGAATAAGATGGGAGAAGGTAAACACCCCCATTTTGATAATCATTTTAGTGCAAATATTTTTTTTGAGTTTTGCCAATTTAATATAATGTTAGTTATAGGTTATTCATCTAACATACATTATCTTGAGATATGGTCTATCTATTCTGAGTTTCTTCAGGAATTTTAGCATAAGGAGCTGTTAGGTTTTTTCAAAAGCCCTTTTTGTGTCTATCAAGATGGCTGTGATTTCTGTCTTGAGTCCATTTATTTAATTTATAGCATTTATTGATTTGTATATATTGAAGCATTCTTGCATATCCAGAACAACTAACTAATTGACAGTGAATAATCTTTCCAATGTTTTTGATTGAATACAATTTGCAAGTATTTTGTTGATAGTTTTTGTATATAAGTTCATCATGGAAATTGATCTATAATTTTTCTTTCCCCTTCTTTCCTTCCTTCCTTCCTTCCTTCCTTCCTTCCTTCCTTCTTTCCTTCCTTCCTTCCTTCCTTCCCTTCCATCTCTCCTTCCTTCCTTCCTCCCTTCCTTCCTTCCTTCCTTCCTTCCTTCCTTCCTTCCTTCCTTTTTGTGTGTGTGTTTGTCTTTATCTGTTTATGATATTGGGGTAATACTAGCTTCATAAAGTAGTTTGGTAACGTTCTTTCTATTTTGTGGAATACTTTAGAAGCATTGGTATTGACCTTTTCTCTAAAGGACTGGGACATTCACTAGTGAATCCATCAGGACCTGAACTTTTTTAATGGGGAGAATTTTAATAAGTGTTTCAATCTCTGTGCTTGCTATAGACCTGTTAAAATTGTTTATTTCATCTTGTTTTAATTTTTAAAATTATTTAATTAATTAATTTATTTTACATCCCAAACACAGCTATCCCTTTCTTGTTTCCTCCCACTTAATTTTTATTGGTTAAGCACATCTAGAAATTCGTCCATTTATTTTCAGATTTGGTGGACTATATGTTTTCAAAATAAAACATAATGATTTTATAGATTTCATTGGTATCTGATGTACTAGCTCTGTTTTCATCTCCAAATGCAATCATCTTCAATTAATTTAGGTCTTTTTTTCCCCAATCTCCTTCTGTTTGTTAGTTTGGCTAAGAGTTTACTTATTATTCAAAAATCAAACTCTTTGTTTGATTCTTTAGATTTATATTTGCTTGTTTGTTTCAATTCCATTCATTTCTACCCTAATCTTAATGCTTTATTTCCATTTATTAATTTGGGTTTGACTTATTATTTTTTCTAGATCTCTAAATTTTATTATCAAATTATGGATTTGAGATCACTTTGATTTCTTGATATAGGTAACTAGCGTTATTAGAGTTATGGAATCTCTTCTTAGAACTGATTTTTATTGTACCTCATATGTTTTGATATTTTTCATTTTCATTTGATTCTAGGAATTTTTTTTATTTCCATTTGACATATTCAAGAACCCGTTCATAATTCTATAGTGTGTTGTTTAGTCACCTGAGTTTAAGTGTATCCTGGGGTTTCTCTTGCTATTGATTTGCATTCTTATTCTATTTTGATCATAAAAGATACATGTGATTGCTTATATTTTCCAATATTTAAGGCTTGCTTTGTGTCTTAACATATTATCTATTTTAAAGAAAATTCTATGTGCTGCTGAGAAGAATGTATTCTGTAGTCTTTGAGTGTAATGTTTTGTAGATGTCAAGTTCATTTGATCTATGATGTCACTTAATTTGCATATTTCTACTGTTTTTGTTGCAAAGACCTGTTAACTGATGAGAGTGGGTTATTGAATCATCTACTGTTAATGTGCAAGTGTTAATCTGTGGCTTTAAATCTAACATTACTTGTTTTATGGAACTGGGTAAGCCTGTTTAAGGTGTATATTTTCAGACCACAATGTCCTCTTAATTAATTATTTCTTCAATCAGTATGAAGTAACCATCATTATTTTTTCTCACTGGTTTTGATTTGAGGCTTAGTTTGTCAGATAACAGCAGCACTTGCTTTTTCCTAGGTGCATTTACTTGGAATATCATTTTCCATTTGTTCACCCTAAGGTAGTGTTCATCTTTTGTGGTGAGGTGTTTTTCTTGGAGGCTGAAAATAAATGGTTCCTGAGTTTTGATCCAATATACCAGTATGTGTCTTTTCATTTAGAAACCAAGACCATTAGTATCCAGAGGGCATTCACTACTCCATTCACTTAGCAGAGAGGTAATAGTGTATTCTCCCCTAAGGCCTATGACCTATCTAGCCACAGGATCTTGGCTCTAATAATGGTTCCAAGCATGAGTTTCAACTTGTGAATCAGGACTTAAATCCAATAAGAAATTAGTTGGTTTTTTTTTCCATGATGTTCATAGCACTATTGTGTTGGTAGACATGTCTTGCCAGACCAGTCATTACTGTATATATTATAAGGTTTACAGCTAGGTAAAACTGGTGATTCTTTTTACTCTCTGTTAGCATGCATAACACCTTCCAGCACTATGACAGTACCTAGTAGGGAAAAAACTTCCAGGTCAGTACCAGTTTGAGTTCTTTATGATCTATGATTCAAGTGTATGGTGGCCTCAACAATAGGGTCTCTGCATCAACTTCTACAGAGTAACCAAGAGCATTGGTAATATACTGTAATTCTGGAGGTCTATGGGACTCTAGTGGCCAGCAACTCCAAAGGTGATAGCCCATTCCTAGAGCTAGGCTTTTTTGTTATCCTGTGGTATTCAGTAGGGATATTATAATCCTAGTATAGGGTAACTATTTTAATGCTTTGTGTGTGTGTATTTATAGATTTTAGGAAGCTTCTACAATAGAAGGTTTTCCTGTGGGTTTTTTCAAAGTGTCTTTAATGTTAGCTATCCCTTTCCATATTTCCTTATCCACTGAAGGTCCTGGAAGATATCCCCCATGTATGAGGAAAACTATAGAAAATTCTAAAGAATATCTCTACACTTTTGCACCCCCACATACATACATACATACATACCACTGTTAGAACTAATAGAAGAACTCAGCAATGTTCCAGGACACAAGATGGGGACAATCTTGGCATGGTGGTATATACCTGCAATCCCAGTACTCAAGAGACAGAGGCAGGCAGTTTGCAGGTTTAAGACCAGTCTGAATATAGTAAGACCCTGACTTGAATAAAAATATCTGAGCAAGGCTATAAATGATTGAAAGTTATTAATGTAAGATATCAGATAAACAAATAAGTTTGAAGAAATAAGTGAAGTAAGTATTTAGAGTAAAATTTAGCTACTACATGATGACATGAGAAAGGATAAAGTAATTTCACATTCACATGAAATGAAAGTGAGAAATTAAATTAGCAATCTAGGTTATATAAGGTAAACTGTACACCAAAGGTCAACTTCTTTGGAAGTTTTCTAGGAACCCTGAGTTGATAGCATTTTTTTTTCAACTCTATGAAGAGTAATCAGAAAAAGTATGAGTTGGGTACTCAACCAGGTGTGTGATGGGAAAACATCTATCTCGATCCTTGACTTAGGTTGTCAGAGTTTGGGGACAGTCAAATGAGGCATGTCATAAGCCAGGGACCCAGAAGTAAACAGAGGCAAGATCAAAAATGTATGTTGAAGAGAATTTAATAATAAAGACATTTACAAGTGTGACGGAGAATTAAGGAAAGTGTAAGAAATGGCAAAGCACCAGGACAGGAGAGTCAGCAAGTGATTCCCACTGAAGAAGCCTGGAGGAACTTAGAGCCACAACGAGGCTCTGTCACAGAGGAGTGGTGCACTTACAAAGAATAACACAGAAGTCAGAATTGTGACCCACCAGAGGGGAAGTTGGGAAAATAAACACTCCAACATCTTTTCCTAAGATCTTCCAGCCTCCTAACATACATGGGGCAAGTCTAACTAGAAGCTGAAAGACACAGCCCTCTGGTTTATACAATCTGTGGTATTAGCTTCTGGGCCACAGAGCAGGACAGAGAAGGGAAAAGAGTAGGGTTGGACAGCAAGAAGGAGGATGCATGGAATAGACAGGGGAAATAGATAACCCCAATAAAAGAGTGAGAGTATGGATTTGAGATGATATTGGTATCTTGACAGGCTGTGATACTGATGCAGGAGAGAATGACATGTACAGACAGGGTCAGGAAATGGAGCCAAGAAGAAAGGAGGAGGTTCCCTGCTTGGAGAGCAGGGTGTAAAGGAATGGAGTTGCAAAACATGTTTTTGCAATGGGATGGGAAAACATGTTTTGTGGGCAGGTCACTTCATGAAACTACTATACAACTTCGGTTCTGAGCTCGGCTGCTGTGACAGGGGTCCAAAACAACACATTAAATTACTCCTCGTTTAGGTTTCAGACTGAGCTAGCTAGTGCCTCTGCTCTAGGAAGTTAATGAAAGCCTTAGTCCTTTTTATGTGGTGGCTTTGCCCTCATCCACATAGTTAGAACAACTCTCCACCCGGTCCACATACTAGTAAACAAAACGACACTTTTGTCTTTTATGAAAACAGCCTAGAAGTTGTGTCCAACATTGGGGATATCATCCTCCTGGCCAAAAGTTAATTAGACCACACTTAGAGGGACACAAGGAAATGCATCCTCTAATCTGGACAGTAGGGCACCCTGAAGAAAGCCAGGAAAAAGGTTTCCACAAATAAATTACCATCTCAAGACAAAGACCTGGAGGCTGTGAAGATATAGGGCCTGCAGGGAGAGTGGTGGATGAGAACTCTGTGGATAGAGTGGAGAAAGATTATCATTCATAGTTCAAGTGATAAGAAATGCTATTGAAGGGTGTCAAGGGCCATGGGCTACAAGACATTGAAGCCAGCGGCACTTTTAACCGGCTGTTGTTTCCTGATTCTGTACTGTTAAGTACATGGCTTTTTCCCATCCTGTGTGTGCAGTCACTAGATTGGAAGGGCGCTGCTCAGTGGAGTCATATTTTGATCCTTGAATGGACTCAGAAAGAAATGGCTTTTCTAGCATAGGATTGCAAAGCTTAGTATATGGTGAGGGATTTGTACCTTTCTTTCAACACAGGCCACTTCTGGTGGGCTGGCATGCTCCGTATGTTGATGGTGAAGGTGATTTGTGGCAACCCCTCCGTCTCCAGCTACATTCTCTGACCTTCCTTTTGCAGTGTCTTTTGCCTTGATGAAATCACTACATTCTGTGTCATAGAGTGTGGAAACATTTTCTATGCGTTCACCTCTGGCTTTTCTTCATTCATTGTTTATTTCCTAAAGACTGAATTAATACATTTCCGAGTTCAAAGATTTCAAGATGCTGCTGTATACACAGAACACTTTTATTTTTCTGTCCAGTTTTCAACCTGGCCTCAGATGAACCTTCACCAAAGAATTTAGGTCCCCAAGTTCATCACATGGATCTTCAATTCATCATTTATACCATCCAAATCATGTGGAGTCATCTAATTGGGCACATGAGGAGGTAATTGTACATGGCAGAAAAGAATGGTAATGAAGCAGTTATGCAGAAATGTAGGATTATTTTAAAAGGGGAGCTGCATAGGAACGACCTAGACCTGTGGCCTCTGGTAATACATGTATCTATGTGTAGATCCACCCACTATCCATCAATCATTCCATTAAAAAGTTGTGCAAAATGACTATTTCTATGGCACTTGCTGGCACTGAGAGATTACTAGAAGATAGCTCATGTGCCAAAACCGGAACAGACTCATTCGAGTCTTAGCTAGGAATAGAGAAAGGAAGGAGCATTATGCAAAGCTCTGCAACATACTCTCCTTCCATTATTTGGACTGTGGAAGGCAAAGGCTAGTGTGGTGGTTTGAAAGACAAGTGTCCCTGAAGGCTCTCATAGTTGAACACTTGGTCCCTGGTTGGTGTGTTGTTTGGAGAGGTTTGGAACCTGTAGGAGGAAGAGGAAGGTAGAGGAAGCCTTGAGAGTTTATCACTTTGCTCCACTTCCAGTTCACTCTTTCTGCTTTGTGTGTGTAGTAGAAGTTGCAACCTTGCTTCTTCCTGTTCCAGCTGCCTGTTGCCATGCCTCTCCAGCCAGTGAGGACTCCCTCTCTAGAACCCTAAGCCAAAACAAACTCTTCTGTAAGTCACTTTTTATCATGGCAACAAAAATAACTAGTACAACTAATAAGGAGAAGAAAAAAAGATGCAGAAATAACTGTAAGTCTGTCCTTTGGGTGTTGGAATGAAAGCAAGGACCTTGGAAATGCACCAGCTGATTGTGTGTGTGGCAGGTGGTGGGGGGTGGGGGGTTCACTCATGTTTTACCTAGGTCCTGATGGGTAATCAGGAGTTGCCCAGGAAGGCATCAGCATCTGGGAAAAGAACAATGTGATCAAAAGTGGAGAGACATGAGAGCATGACAGTGCCCAGTGGTTCTGTATGGACAACTTTAAAGCATATGGAACAAGCGTGGAGAGGGAAGGATGGAAAGCTTGGTGACATGTGTTTGACTTTGATTCTGTAGGTACTGGGACCTCTTGAAAGCTTATAAACGTAGTATCACAGTCATACTTGTTCTTTAGAAAGATGACCAGGGCAGTTAAGAAAACAGTGCTAACTTCACTTGTTTTTATGTCAAAATTGTTGCACAGCTACCATGATTCCCAGCATCTTCCAGCGGCTGGATATACACCATCACATGAAACTGTTGATTCTCTCCTCATGCAGCTTCCAGTGGCAGAGGGAAACAGATTATATGGAAAAATGCACATAATAATTCACGTAGTAATGAGGGCTTTGGAGAAAATATAGCAGGGAAGTCTTTGTAATTGGGTGACCAGGTCAGTATACAGAACAGCACCTCCCAATGAGCAGCAAAAGTGCACTTGAGTAAAAAAAGCCCACAGCCATAACAGAGCAAGCCAAGTGCATAGCTGTGCAAGAGAACTTAGGCAGAAGGAATTGCACAGTTAAAGCCCCTGGGGTATTATAATTGCTCTGCAAACCAAAGATGACAAAAGAGAGACTTAAATCCCTGTATTCCTAAAAAGGGCATGGGGCTAAAGGGATGCCAATCACCTTTTGAATAGCACTCAGAACATGGAGTCAGTTGTTTGAAAGTATTCATGTTTGGCAGGCTAGAACAGGATCTCTCTTTATAAGTTGTTATCACGACACAATTTCAAAGAGAGGTATATAAGTTATTTTTCACTATCTTTCAAGACCAGCAGTTTTGCATTTAAGCAGTGAAGCCTAGTTATCACTCCGAGGCCAACAAAAGAGTTTTATTTGCTTTGTTTTGTTTTTGGTCTCTTATGCAGTTTTAAGCCATTCATTTCATTTTTAGATACTCCACATTTGTACCCAATGACCACATTTAAGGGAAATTTCCTCAAAATTTAAAAAGATACACTGGCCAGAATGACTTCTATGGAAATCTTTCAAGCTAGTCAGAGAAATGAATAGAACTGGGAAGGTGTTGGCTCATCATGATCTAGCTGAGTGCATCACACTTGGGATAAACTGAAGCCAGGATCTTCAACAAGATCATTAGTGTGTACCATCCTGGTCCTGCAGTCAGACAACACGCATATTTAATGCACTGAGCCCACCTTGAAATGCCCCTCAGTCCCAAGAGAACAAAGTAGAAAGAAAAATCAGGAGGGGGGAAGATGCCAAGTGATCCATGTTGCCGCCAATGTCACACTCTGTGCTGATCAGAAGAAGAAGGGTAATAGAGAAAGTTCTGAAATGCTGCTTCAGCTGCATGCCACCCAACTCAGTGACAAACTGACAAGGAGGAAATAGCTATATCATTATGGACTATATCAATAATAAATTATAGAAATACCTTATCTATATGGAATAGTGCCCTGAATTTATGGGAAGTATTAATATTTATGATTACACATCTGACCACTCAATGCCCAAAAGAAAAGAGAAAATAAAAAGTAAATATAATTGTAAATTATTAGTTTTTTAAGATTATTAATACTTTAAAGACAATTAGCAGTATGAGTAAAAGTAATAGGGACAATACTTTTCAAAGCATCCAAGTTAGGCGAGAAGTAATGTTTTTTCCTATTATTCAATAAATAAAAATTGCCTTGGAATAAAAAAATCTATTTTTAGAGTGCATAAAGGAACAGCTCTGTAAATCAAATAGTGTATCTAAATTCTAAATATTGGGTTCCAGCTCAGAGAATGCCATGTTTTAGAGCAGTGTATTTCCATCCCAAATCTGTATACCTTCTTAAGTAGTCCTAAAAATGCTTCCTAAACTCTTGTAACATTCTCTTCTTGGTTCTAGTCAAGAACTTAAACAATTCTACTAGCAATTATTAAACATTTAAAAGTTAGTACTTTCTATGTACAAGATGCTAACTGAACACAGGATTACAGGAAACACAAGGTGGGCAAAGCTGCCCTCCAGGAGCATAAGGAGTGAGTGCAAAGTGAAAGTGGAGAGAGTCAGACTATGCCTCTGAAGGAAGAGATGACCATGAGTTAGAGAAGTCCTGACCTGCTTTAAGGAAGAGCAACAGTTGACCTGGGTGTTGATGGGTATAGAAGATGTCAATGAACAGAAGTGTGGGCAGAATGGGATGAGGACAATGATTCGGGTAATGATGGGGTTTATTTGATAGGAAAGGTTTCTGTCATGTCCCATGGGAGTCGTAGAAGAGAGCTGGGAAGGTGGGGTGAAGTGAAGGGCTCTCTGGGCTCAGATGTCTGCCTGAGGAGTCGGAATCAAATTCAGTCAGCAGTGGAGGTGCACTGAAGTGAGCATGACATGATGTGACATGACATGGCTCTGTTTATGCTCTGATGCTCAGGCTTGTATGCGCAGCTGCCTTTGCCTCCCTGAAAAGTGAGGGTGGCTCTCTAGCACCCCCTGGGTAGAGAGGGTTCTGCCCCCAGGTTTACTTTAAGAACAGAGCACAGGGGCAGGGGTGGGACTGTCATGCGGGTATAGGTCTCTTTTTCCCCATCACATACAGGGGACTTTCTAACTTCCAAGTATGGCCTCTGTGTCTCAGTCACTTAGGTATCATTTGAGCTACTGAATAACTTTTAGATGTGAAAAGAGATATCACCCACAGATATTTAAGTGCCTACCTGATGAACTTCGATGTCCTACTGTGGTGGATCATCCAGTAGCAATCATATCCAGAAGTCTAATAAGTCTGGAACTCCTGTCTGAGAGGACAGGGCTGGGTAGAAGTGGCACAGCCTGATGACCGTCTGTGGAAGGCTGGCCTTTGAAAAATTGTCCCATGATATGGTGCATCTGGCTAATTTCTTAAAGGTCCAATATAGGAAGAGCAGGGACAGTGTTAGATAATTAGGGGGAATGAAAAAGTGCCAGAGACTTTTGAAACAGATGTTCAATATAAATGATGTGCAGAACTTAACAGAGGTGGCACTTAGCAGAGGTGTTTCCTGCTGTTGTTCAGTTGTGCTTAGCATGCATAAACCTCAACTGAGCACCATTTTGCAAGGAGTCTCCATTTTTCTGTTCAGGACACCAGAAACTCATTTGATGTGGTCGTTTGGGTCCTGGTCATCTCAATACAGATTCCAACAGTCCCACAGATTGCTCTTTGAGACTGTTTAAAGAGCAAGAAACTTTACCTAAGAGTAACTGAAGTGGATCTGAACATCTAATTTTAGACTCCTGTGCTTAGTTTAGAGGACTTGTAGAATCGTGGAAGCTAGAAAGGCTTCCTTCACAGAGGAAGGAATATTTAATAGAAGAATATGGGTAATATGAAGGGGGAAAGGAAATAATGGGGAGGGATGTTTAAATGAGAAGAGGCATAGGAAGGTAGAGCAGAAGAGATGGTTTGGGGAGGGACAACTCAGGGAAGGGTGGAAGATGTCAAATAGAGACCCACTATTTTATAAACTTCTAAATACATGTGTGTTCACATGAAAGGCTTTAATCAGAGTTACCCAACACAGAGGATTGTGCTGATTCTAGACGCCATAGGTCATCACATAAAAAGCCCAGGGTATATTAGGCTACTTCTGCTTGAGTTGTTGGTCATGGATGTCCCTGAGGACCCCATAATGATACATGGTGTCTTCATTGCTCTTTAGTCCAACAGACCTTGGTGGAAAGAAGCTAATTGCTGAATAATCATGTACATGGGCCAGATGACACAGAGAAGTCAAGTAGGTGCTGCCAGGTGTTCTTTCCTGTTGGCTAGCTCTCATAGCAAGGAAGTTGCTCAGAGGTCCTGGGATGAAAGTCATCGATACTCTTATCCAGTTGTGAACCTTATACACTGCAATAACCAGTGACTAGCATGGCAAGACAGGTCCATGGGTGCAACTGTGGCATGAATGTTATGATGTAACCAACTGCTTTCTGATTGCATTTAAGGCCCAGTCTACAAGAGGAAACTCATGCCAATACTGAAAATTTAGCCAAGAATCTTTGGTTGAGGAGATCTGATCCCAGGGTGAACCTACTGCAATTATTTTTCTTAATATACACTGCATTAAACTACCCTCTAAGGTTCTATTTCTTTAAACACAGTTTAAAGAAAAATCTCAGACCATATCAAAGAAGCTTCTTTGTGCTGTGGACAGTGGTTAATGCAGAAACTCACGGCAGGTCAAAGTGCAAGAGTAAGTGACTGAGGAGCGCTTGGCCACCAATGGGATAAACTTCTCGAGGCCCATGAACCATAACAGAAGGGGAGGTTGCGCAAAGAGACTGTAAAAGGCAGAGGCCAGGAAGGAACAGAGCAAAACAGTGTCTTCTGGACATGGTGTGTTTACTGCACTCATGAACTTGAGGTTCTGTGGTTTGCCTGAACAAGATCAAGCCAGTTTGCATTCTAGCATGAAGCAGGGAGAGGTTCCTTAGCCTCAGTCCCTAACTGAGGAGCTATGGCTTCTGGAGAGACAAGAGTCAGTTTTCTTTAAGGGTATGAATCCTGGTAGATTAACCATGCTCCAATGGATGGTTCTATACCTAGATGTGTACAGACAGCACAAATTGGAATCGGTAGAATATATATAATGTTTATGATAATATAGATGTGGTAGTTTGAATGTAATTGGCCCTCATATCTCATAGGGAGTGGCACTGTTAGGATGTGGCTTTGTTTGAGTGTGTATGGTCATCGTCTTGTTAGAGGAAGTGTGTCACTGTGGGGGTGGTGGGTGTGTTTTCCTATGATCAGGATATTGCCCCTTGTGCCAGTTGACTTTCTGTTGCCTGCAAGATATAGGACTCAAGCTGGAGAGATGGCTCAACCATTAAAAGCTAGGCTCACAACCAAAAATATGACTCTCAGCCACCACCATGTGTGCCTGCACCCTGCTATGCTCCTTGTCATCATGATGGTAATGGACTGAACCTCTGAAATGTAAGAGAGCCACCCCAATTAAATGTTATATAACATTTATTTTTTTAACAGTGGCCATGACCATGGTGTCTCTTCACAGCAATAAAAACCCTAAGAATATATGTAACATATAATATATATAATGCATAATATATAACGCATAATATGTGCTATGTATATGACAGCAAGTTGGGGGTGGTAGTATCTGAGGATAGTTAAAGGGAGGAGTTGGAAGTGAATACGACAAAATGCATTGTATGAAATTCTCAAAGAATTAATAAAAAAAATTTTAAAGTAAAAAATAGTTGAAACTCTTAACAAACTAAAAATTTGTAGTACAACTTTCATTTCATGAAATCAACCCCAAAAATGAGCCAAGTAATCAAACATTTGTTAAAGCCAAAAATTCCAAAAGCCAAAATACAGTTACTCATGCATACTCATTTGACAAAATTTTTGATGTTTCCTTCCATCTCCAGTGTAGATCTGTATATGACTCTTTTTGCATATATCATACATGTAATGCATATAATTCCAGTGTCAAATTCTCTCAAGCGAAGGGGATATTTGGGGGCAGTCTGAATGTAGAGCCCGATGGGCCTTTTGCAACTCCATGTTCAGTCTCTTAAACTTTCCTTGGTCATACTTATTGTGATAACAATTTTTAAATTAATTTTTTATTTAAACTAAAAACAATCTTATTTCACATACCAACCCCAGTTCCCTCTCCCTCCCATCCTCCTATTCCCTACCAACCCCCATCCCACCCCCATCCACTCCCCAGGGAGGGTGAGGCCTCCCATGGGAGATCATCAAAGTCTGTAACATCATTTGGGGCAGGACCTAGGCCCTCCCCCATGTGTCTAGGCTAAGATAATAACCCTCCATAGGGAATGGGCTCCCAAAGCCCATTCGTGCACTAAGGATAAATAAATCTGGTTCCACTA
Organism: Cricetulus griseus; assembly: GCF_003668045.3. Taxonomy (NCBI): domain Eukaryota; kingdom Metazoa; phylum Chordata; class Mammalia; order Rodentia; family Cricetidae; genus Cricetulus; species Cricetulus griseus. Next base: position 310,148,184 of record NC_048595.1, on the reverse strand, counting down.
TCAGAGGACCCATAGACTGTCCAGGCCCCCCAACTGACATCCACATTCATGGGGCCTAGTTAAGTCTTATGCTGGTTCTCCAAGTGTCAGACTGGGATTCCTGAGTTCCCACTTGCTCAGATCAGCTGTTTCTGTGGGTTTTCCCAGAGTTGTCTTGACCCCTTTGCTCATCACTCCTTCTTCCCCTCTACAACTGGATTCCAGGAGTTCAGCTCAGTGTTTATCTGTGAATCTCTTCTGCTTCCATCAGTTACTGGATGAAGGCTCTATGATGGCATTAAAGTAGTCATTGATCTTATTATAGAGGAAGGGCATTTAAGGTAGCCTCTCCACTATTGCTTAGATTCTTAGTTGAGGTCATCCCTCTGGGTTTTTGAGAATTTTCCTAGTGCCAGGTTTCTTGTTAAGCCCATAAAGTCTCCCTCTATCAAGATATCTTTTTCCTTGCTCTCCCTGGGGAGCAGAGCGGGGATGGGGTGGGAACTTGGGGAGATTGGTGGGGGGCAGGGGAGGAGGGGAGGGAGAGGGAGCTGGGATTACATGTGAAACAAGCTTGTTACTAATTTAAAAAAAGTTTTAAAAAATTACTGAAAAAAAAAAGATGAGACTTTCCATAACATTCAGCCCTTATTTTCAGAACTACACCTTTTCCTCTCCTAATTTGGTAAGCTTCATACTTTTAATTAAAATATGCTTAATTTAATCAATTAAAATATTGCAAGTCTAATTATCCCAAGCATGTTTAGGAACAAATATAACTGACTCTCAGTCAGTGAGCAACAGAAAGCACAAGAGCGGGTTTACAGAGCCCTTGGGGCTGTGCATGCCGCGATGCTGGGCACACGGAACGTGGCTTCACAGGAAGGATGGCGTGTGCCACTGAATTCAGTGAGTTAGTTAAGTATGTGTAACTAAATCTCTGTTGTGATGCGTGTTTGGCTCCCCACGATGTACTGTGAAATTGTAAGTTGACATTATTAAAACACTAAACAAGCACACATAGCCATAAGTTCCTCAAAAGCCCAAATGTTTTATCTGCTGGACATGAAGGAAATTTTAGTTCATCCTTCTCTTCATGAACTCTCTCATATGCTCTGCCCCAAATGTTCATTTTGTGAGATAATATCTACATATCAGGACTTTTATGTTCATTACAGATCTTTAAAGATATTTCAATAAAATGTAAATAGTACTTACTTTACAGGACTTGCTAAGAGTTAGTGAAGTAAGGCATATGGAATGTTTAGCACAAAGCTGAGGATCTTTGGTCTTTGTTCATGGCATCTCGTGGCTTCTCTCTGCTTCCTCCTTCCTCTCATAGCCCTGCCTATACTTTATGCCTGACTATTGACCAATCAATGTTTTATTCATCAACCAACAAGAGAAACATATATACAGAAGGACATGCCCCATCAGAAGAGAGCAATGTAAGATGAAGAATGTGGAAGGCGCTGTGTGTGTGTGTGTGTGTGTGTGTGTGTGTGTGTGTGTGTGTGTGTGTCAAAGTTTCTTTGTGTGCTAACAAAACGTTAAAAAGAAAGAACATTTAGGAGTCAGATGCTCACTTTCCCTCCATAGATGCCTATTTAATATAGAGGGCAATGTACCTGTCATAAGGAGATACTACCTTTCACAAGGCAACTACCACTTTCATCAAGAGGCCACACTTAACATCACCACTGAGATATAACTTTGTGGGGGACCAAAGTATTTCTGCTGTGGAATATTTTGAGATTCAGCCTTCGGTCTCACTAAACATGGAGCTCCGGCCCACTATTGTATTGTATTGTTAATGTCAGTAAGGCTACTACTGTTTACCATGGCCTGAGGGTAATATGCCTCTTATTTGCATCTGTATGTGCCTAAGAATCTGAATAGGCCCTCACCTGGGTGGAGGAGAGAGATGTGTAAATAACTTGTAAATATAGAAGGTTAGGAAGAGAGGTGAGCGGCCAGAATAGCAAGGGAACAAAGAGAGAAATGGTTGCCTCGTGATATTAGCAGGATGGTTAAGAAACACCAGAAAAGATGGCTAATAAAGAAATGACTCTAGTTCCACAACATGGAACTGAGAGCTCTCTAAAGATGACAAAATGCCTGTGTTTGGTCTTTATTGCCCTTGGGTTGCTTGGAGCTTACAGGTCCACACACCCCCACTCAGGTAGAACCTCATGGACTAAGGCTGAGACATGCTGGGTCAAGACATAACTTGCCATCAGGAGTTCCATAGTTTGATGTACAAAAAGTCACTTAATTAATTAAGGTCTCCTCCAATCCTAGGGCAACCTGAATTTAATTGTTATAAAGCAATCTGTCCATGAAAACTGAGAAATATTTCATGAAACAAAACAGGACAGATAATAACAAAATATGTATCTCAGCTGCAAAAGAGAGAGGAAAAAACAAAAGAGATTAAAGAGACAATTATGGAAGATTAATTGCAGTCAGCATAATTTATAATATCACATCAATGTTAAATTTTCAGTCTTATGGTTTTGTCAGAGAATGTCTTTATTCTTAGCAGCAAGGTATCATTAAACATTCACATATGTATATGGTGCATATATGTGTGTATATACACATGCAAGTACGTCTCTATCTTCTCAGAGAGAGAGAAGAAAAGTGGATGTGATGTTATGTTCAGAGCTGAGGAATCTGGAGAAAGGTTAATTTTCTAGAATAAGAATTGTATTTATAGTTTTAAGTACTGCTTTCCTAGTTTGTGATTACATAGTTCTGGGTGATGCTGGACCATAGAGTACAGAATCTGCAAAATTAGGCTCTGGCTGTTATCCAGAAAAGGTCTGCATTAGAAGGTGCATGCTCTGCTGCAGCCATTACTCACAGCAGAACTTGCAAAATCAAGGACTTTGCAGGATAAAGCAGGAGCAGCCCTAACATCTTTAAGTAGATTAAATGCAGATTTTAAGGAAATGTGCTAATGGCAGAAAATACAGTGAAAAGCTGGCCTTCTGGCAGGGCCTTAGGGTGCTTGCCAGAATCCTGCTAACTGCCTGGAATGTTAAGCCAGTCATGAAGGTTCCCTATGTAGCACTGCAACCTGAGATATACATTGTTGAGATTAAGAAAAAAAACATATAAAAAAGAAGACATGAGGGATATATATATATATATATATATATATATGTATGTATGTATGTATGTAAATGGTACTCAGAATGATACACATTATCATAAGCTACTGTCTTACAAATTTATAAAATATGAGGTCAGTGGGGCAAATGGAGAAGAAAGACTTCACTCAGTCCGTGGTTTCTGATGGAGGCTCCTGGTGATGGAGAAGAGAAAGGCCACTGTAGCAATAAAGGAAAAAGGTGTAAATGCTGTGAGTAGTGAGAGACATCAGGAAGATCCAAATTTCAGGAAGGGAATGAATCCATTACACACAGTACCAGAGGAATCCCAGCACAGCCAGTTCTGTTGAGCCTGAAGACTCACTCCCAGCTGAGGAGCTATTGACAAGAGAGCTGCTGGGAGTCAGCTCTTTACAGAATGTGGTTCCTGCTGGGTGGACGACACTCCAGTGGATAGCTACACACCCAAGACTATGTGGGCAACACAAATTACAATAGGTTTGTTTTTATGTGAAGACACCAAGTTGGAGGTTAGGAAGGGTTTTGATCTGGGAGGGACTGGAGAGTGAATGTGATCAAAAATGTCATATGAAATTCTCAAAAAACTTAAAAAATAAATAAAAATGACCTTAAAGTTAAAATAAATGGAGGAAGGAAGGGACAGCAGGAGGGACAGAGGGAGGCAATCCTAATATTTCAAATTTTGGGGGTAAAGTTCAAATCATGAGATGGGCAAATCCGTATAGGCCAGAGCTACACTACAACTGCTTGTGCAGATGGTTAAGACATGTCCAGTGCATAAGAGTTGCACTTGTAGAGCTTGGGAGGGTCCTGTTTAGTATCTTCTTTTCCAAGCTTAAGGCATAAGCTTCCTAAAGTGATAGTTAAAAGAGAGAAGGCACAGAGAGTCACACTGAAAAGAATAACTCTCACCTACATGGGTTGTGTCCTTTAGTTGTCAGATCAAACCAATAGTAGCTGGGTGTGATGGCCATAGAGCTAGCTGTTTGGTGTGTGGCAGTTCATATTTGTTTAAGCCAGATTTATTTACTGAAAATGAGAAGTCATTTTGTAAGTGTTCGGAAAAACAAAATCACCAAAAAGCCAACATGGATGGACTACAGGTGTCAGTGAGCATCTAAGTTCATTTGTTTTGTTTTACATACATTTGTTGCTTCTAGAATCAGGTTCCTGGGAAATCAAGAATAAAAAATACCAAAAAGAGGAATGCCTTGATGCACATGCAGTCATGTCTGAGGTTTTCTAGTATGCATTCTGGGCCAGGTAATGTTTTATCCATATTATTTCATTTGCTCTCCAATTCTATGAATTGGCACTCCTGTTTTCATATCACTGATAGGGAAATGTAGGCACAGACTAGTTGAATAATCTATACAAGGCAGAGCCAGGGCCCGAAGCCTGTCTCGTATGTGATCTTAACTATTCCTTTACACTGGAATGCTGTTAAGTTTTTAGCACAGAATTTTTGGAAGCTACTTAATGGCATGGTGAGGTATTTTAAAATTTAAAACAGTGGCAAATCCATATGGGAAACATGTTTCCAATTTAAAGGTATTTAAAAAAGGAGAATGTGCACACTTGAAAAGGGAGGGAGGGAGGGATGGAGGGACGGAGGGAAGCAGGGAAGGAGGGGAAGGGAAATGAGAGCAGATTAATATGAGCAAATCCAAGAGAGGGAGAATAGAAGGCATGCAGCAATATGTAAGAAGCCAACAATGGAAACCTTCCAATAAAGGTATAGCAGAATTTTTAACTTGGTTCCTTCTCTTTCATGAAATTTTCAGATGTGCTATAATCAAAGTTAGCTTTCACTAAAATAATATTAATGATAATCCCACCTAGAAATCTAGGTGAATGGTGGAGTTCAGTCCTGGCATGCAAAGACCCTGGGGACAATCCCCAGCACAGTTCTATTAAAAGGAAATGTGTGTTACAACATAAATATTCTGGGAGCTTAAAAAATAAACCTGGCCGGCTCACACCTTTAGTCCCAGCACTTGGGAGGCAGAGGCAGAGGCAGAGGCAGAGGCAGGCAGATGTCTCTGAGTTTGAGACCAGCCTGGTCTACAAGAGCTAGTTCCAGGACAGCCTCCAAAGCCACAGAGAAACCCGGTTTCGAAAAACCAAAAATAAATAAATAAAAAATAAACCTGTTAAATCTTTAAAGCAGCCATCCTAGTCCATGTGTTCCTCAAACATCTTCACAATTTGGGGCATGTAATTTCACCAATGCCATCATTAATTGAAATTTACTTAAATTAACTACTTTTACTTACTCTCCTAAGTAATATGCTTATTCTTCTAAGCATAACTATGAAGCTATGCTTTTGTTATTCTATTGGATTTAAGTGGTATAAACTGATGCAAACACATTTAACTATTAACATCTTTTGGGTCAGCACTGTATGAATGGCCTGCTTTGGGACAGAAGAGAGTCCCCTGTTGTACATTAAATCACCCCTGGACTGTCCAGTGGATAGGCAGATCCCTGGGCCCCACTCCTGGCCTACAGACCAGAAGCATAGGGAAGGGACTGCCTTTGGAGCAGATTCTCCAGGAGAGACTCAAGCAGCCTAAAGTTTAAGAATAATCACATTACAGATTCCCTAGGAGGATGTATAATGGTCTAAAATTCCAGATTGAATCTGATGTAATTATAGAACTTAGCAAGGTGATTGGAAAGGACTTCAGGACTGTACTAGACCACCCCAGAAGGAGGCTGTGGAGAGCCTCAGAAGCAACCTGGAAGATGATGGCACAGGGGTAAGCTGATTTTTGGAAAATAAAGGCCATTCCTAGATTCCACTGTGTCCAGAATGACTCCCCAAGAGAACTGCACTGTTGTTTTGTCAGAATTCCTGTTTATATTGCAGATAAATATTGTCAGAGAATGTACAGTAGTGTGAGAGCAGGGTTGAAATGAAGGTAGGTAGAGAGACACACAAAGCTACCAGAACTCAGAAGTTCAGTTGCAGCAGCAATAGAACCTAACAGGGGGAGCCTATTCATTAATAAATAAGAGCATAGAATTGTAATAAAGGCTGTTAAGATTCTAAACTGCTCTATGTCGCTCTTGAGATGGTCCCTGTAAGCATTCTATCTTGAGGAGGGTTGTTTCTGATGTCTGTCAAGCCAATCAGAGGTCTGCGTTCTTAAACAGTACCACTTCATAGGAATGTAAAATTAAAAGTAAAACATGTATAATTTTATACTTTCTATTTAACACATTAAAACAATAATACAATAATAAAAAATTGGGTACCAGGGATAAACCAGGGCAAATTAGATAGATGAAGAAATGAATGAAGAGTTTTCCATTTCCATAGACAGAGGTGAAGTTTTTGGGGGAAGATGGATGAGAACTCAGGATGGAAAGAAACCTTAGGAAGAGGAGAAGGTACCAATGCTTGAGACGCTGACAGAGCTGGAGATGGCTTAAGGCCAGGGGCAGACTCAGAGTAGGAGGAAAGCCTCAGGTGGTACCCTAAAAAGAGTTACTTGGAGCTTAAGCAGAAGTATGTGCCCGGATATGGTTGGCCAGATGCTGGCATTATGATGTGGCCATCTCTTCCGAAATCCTGTCCCAAGTAAGTTAGGTCCCTGGGAGCTCATAGTCTATTTGTTACTGCCTGCCCAACAGACCTTGGATTTTCAGGTTACTTTTACACATTGGTTTCCCCAGTCACTGTTTTCTGAAAGCCCACATTTCTCCTCTGAAATTCTGAAATATGTAACTTTTACAGATTTTCAAAGTTCTTTTCTGTTACACATGTTTTCTATTTATATCCCATTGTTAATACTGATGATCCTTGAGATTTTTCCAGTCGAACATGGCTGTGGGTTCTCATTTCTCTTACTTAACACATTACACCACCCCAACTTCTCTTTCCAAACCTCGGGTAGCTAACTGGCCAGGCATGTGAAGACGAAAGGAAGTCATCTAGAACTCTGAATCAGATACTCTTACTTCAGGATGGTTGAGGCTATGCATTCTGGCAGATAATGTGATGGCTGACTTTCACCTGTTGAGCTTAAATGACAAAGGTGTCAATTAAGTCTTAGATGATGTAATTTTCCAGGCTTCGATGCACAGGCATCCAAGCTCTTCTCTGGAACCCCAAGAGTAGTCCTTCTGAGCAGCAATAGTTGGCCCTGAGATGCACTCTAAGGGTGTATCTGAGATTTCTGGAAAATGCAGTGACTCATACCCACAGTGGATAAAGCCTTGACAACTAGCAGGCCACTCCTTGACACCTCCATGCCCTCCTGCTGCTTCCATGGCTGAGCCCCATTCTTACCAAGATTGGGATATCTGTTCTCCATCTTGTGCCCTGTCAAACTTCTCACTATTATCAGCCAACTCGATTAAATGTTGTAGATGTTCAAAATGTAAATATAGAAAGAAAAATTAGTTCTTTGAAAACTTGGCTTTGAAAAGCTCTAGTGAATGTACGCTCCTGGGCAATGGTTAAACACAGAAAAGCAACTCTACAAAACTAAAAAGATTCTGTGCTCAGTTCATCTAACAGGTATCCCACAATTTTGCTGCCCTTCAAAGAAATTATAATTGGAAGGCACACAGGCTATATAAAGGGTGTGGTTGATCAAAGAAAGATGCACATGGTCTTCAATCAACTCACCAACTTGCAAATAATGATCATGGGCCTTGTGTCAAAGGCTTGGCAACAGAATGAGTAGCTATTTAATTTAATGTAATAATTTAATGTGTGTAGTTGTGATGCTTGCACGTACATCTCTAATCAATATCTTCTATAACCAAATAACTGCATGTCCTGCTCAACTGGGTAAGAAGGTCTCTGTGGAAACACCCCTTATGATATGATTCTTCTGTTGGGATCCACAGAATTGAAAATTACCAGTTCCTTCCTGGAAGTACAGGTTTGTAGCATGTCAAGAAGGAGAAACTTCAAAAGACATTGTGTAATCCAGAGCTCAATTCATTGCAGCCTATCCATGACTGCAGGAGAAAAGGACAGGTTTTTCTGCTTAGCGGCAAGTGGCATCTTTATGGCAAAAGCATAAACCTGGTTCTCAAGCTCCTAAAGTACCTGTTTTGGAATTGCCTTCCTGGACAACGAAAGAGCAAGCACAGAGTTCTCATGCTTTTCCCTTTGCACACACAGACTACTAATTAGTTATTATATACCACATAGTTTCAAGTCTTTCACTTTAATGTGCAAGCTCCGGGATTCTCCATATCAGGGCTTTCTCCTCTGCTCTGGTCAGCTTGTGTCTTTGTACTCAATCGGGCTGGGCTTTGGGTAGAGGCCATGCTTATCCCACACTGTGATCACTCCCAGTTCTTTGAGCTCCACTGCTTCTTCACACAGTACTGGTCTCTAGCAGTGTCACTAGGTCTTGGCTTGTCCATGTTCGTCCGTGTGAATCATGCGAGTAAATTTACAGATCTTGTATTCTTTAGAGGACAGAATCAAAGCATTTACTCACAAAATCTCCTAACATCTCTAGGCAGTTAGGTTTTTGCCCAGGGTGTCTTTCTTTATCACTAGGTCATTGACACTAGACTCTTTGTAATACTTCAGATGGCCTGTGCTAGCCCATTAGTTCAGGGTCAAGCTCTGATATATGGTGTCATGCTTCTACCAGATACTTCTACTAGTGTTTTTCACATTGAATTCTGGGAGTTAGGAAGGTCAACAGGGAATTCCAAAGGCATCGTAAAGGCCACGGCTCAAGGAAGTGTTGTTCTCTTCCTTCTTGTCCCTTTTCTCTGAATCCTTTTGTTTTGTTTAGGTACAGTTTGTTTATCTGGAGTCTCTTTACACAGTTGTAACAATCCACCTGCCTATTTGCAGTATGAAGAAGTTGAAGGGGAAAAAAGACTTCTACAACTCTCAAACTTGTCAAAATCATGTTAGGCATGCCTTTTAGGGTTTTCTTTTTATTTTATGACAATGTCACTTAAACACAATTCATATAGCAAAAAATTTGATCTTTTAATGAATATCCTACATCACTGTGTTGTCATCACTGCCATGTAATTCCAGAACATTTTCATTATCCCAAAAAGATGCTCCAAAGTCACTCACAGCTACTTCCATAATTCCCTCCTGTCAGTTTTAGGCAACCACAAATCTTTGTGTCTTTGTTGACTTGTGCATTCTGGGCAGTTCCCATAAATAGGAATGCACAGTGTGTGCCCTATCACCTGGTGAAGTTCACTTAGTGTGCTTTCAAGGTTGACTCATCCTGAGCATGTGTATGTTGTTATAGCTGCATGCTATTATGCAGCATCAATGCAACCCATTTCATTTAGCTATTCATCTGTCAATGGACATTTGGCTGTTTTCAGTCTTTAAGTTATTGTGAACAGAGATGCTATGCACACTTGCATATTTAAATTTTTAACTTGTTTCCCATTCTTTTGAGTATAAACTTAGAAATGGAATTATTTGATCATACAGCATTCTTTGTATAACTTCCTGAGAAATTACCAAGCTGGTCTCTCCAGGGGTTGTGGCATTTTACATGCCCCTTAGTGTTACCTCAGTGTTATAGACTGAATTTTTTTATCACCCAAAAGTTCATATGTTGAGGCCCTAACTTCTATGATGATATTAAAAGATATCTTTAGGTGGTAATTAGATTTAGATGAAGTCATGAGGGTGGAGACAGCATGACTAATGCCCTTATAAAAAGTATACAAGATGTCAGAAATTCCTCTTTCCAACATTTGAGGACACAGCAAAAGTCAGAGACATCAGGAGGAGGTCCTCTAGAATCCTATGCTGTCACTGGATCTCAGAATCCCAGCAATTAGAACGGCAAGAAACAGATTCTGTTGTTCAAATCGCTCTGTGTATAATAGTGAGTCTTAACAGCCAAAATGCCTGGTATAATAAGGCCTCAAATTTTCAAGTATTCTTTCTGATATTTGTTATTTTTCTTTAAAAATTGTTGGTGGGACTAGGAAAATAATTTATTTGGTAGTGTTTGTTGTACAAGCACAAAGACCTGAGTTTGATTCCTAGTACCCACATAAAACCACATCTGTGGTACTGTGTATGTATAATCCCACCCCTGGGGAGGCAGAGACTGATGGATCCCTGGGACTCACTGGCCTGCCAACCAAGCCTAATCCATAAGCCCCATGACCAATTGAAAGATTCTCTCAAAAAAGAAGCTGACCTCTGGCCTTCACATATATGTGGGAGCAAGTGTGAGCACACGCACACACAGAAGCACAATCATTGTCATGATCAATCCTATTGAGTGATATTGTAAGTGTGTGTGTGGTGTGTGTGGATGTGCTTCTTTTGTAGAGCTGGGAGTCAAAACCAGGGCCTCTTGAACATACTAAACAAGTACTCTGACACTGAGCCACATTCTCATCCCCTTCAACATGGTTTTGATTGTTAATTCACAGGTGAATTAGAATGTTGAACATTTGTAGTGTGCTCTTTGGCTGTTTGTGTATCTTTGTTGGAGAAAAGTCTATTTTAGTTGTTTGCCCATTTGTAATTATTTTGTTTATCCTTTCTTTCTTTTTTCTTTTTCATTTATCCCCCCCCTTTGGTTTTTTTGAGACAGGGTTTCTGTGTGTTGCTCTGGCTGACCTGGAACTTACTCTGTAGACCAGGCTGGCCCTGAACTCAAAGATATCTGCTAGTCTCTGCCTCCTGAGTGCTGGGATTAAAGGCATGCACCACCACCCAGTTTTGTTTATCTTTCATTACTGAATTGCTTATGGTGAACTTTTGTGTGTCAACATGGCTATGTAGTGATGTCCAGCTGTCTGGTCAACTATCTATCTCGCTGTGATAGCATTTTGTGAGTGTAATTATCATTTACTTAAGTTAAGGAGGTTGTGCTTCAGAGTATGGATCATTTCATCAGCTGAAGATAAAGAGCAAAAGGCTGAAGATAATGGGATCCTACCCAAGTCGCCTACATAGACATCCTGCCAGAGTGTTCAGCTTGTGAGCTGGCCATATAACCCTATGTGAGTTCTTTCTCTCTGCTGGTTCAGTTCTTTTCCTGGCAGATCTATTTCTATTCATACCAGAGAGGGTAAACAATGAGAGAACAAAGAAATGATTCCATCCAGTGAGTTTATTGGGCGTTATTCACAGGAGTATGATGACTCAGGCAGCTGAATCACGAAAATGCCTGCTGCAGCGTGAATGACAAGCCAGAGGTTTGCATCCCCGAGTCCCCTGTGCGGCTTGCAGGCAGCAATACCACTGAAAATCCCCCTCCTCCTGAATCATTATTACTTGTGTAGCCTCAGGGAGGGGCTGTGTGAACCCTGTGAGTGACCTGAGCCTTGTGAAATACAAGGAAACATTTGAATTGACAGCAGCTTGTAACATCTGGAGAAACATGGCTGATACAAGATATAACCTTTTTTGTGTGTTTATGTATTCTGAATACTAGGCTCCTATTAATTATGTGGAAATAAAATGCACACATGGTTAAGCCACTTCAGTTTTATTTGTTACATGCAGCCTTCAAATGCTAGATGTTTTCTTAGGATCAGCCAAGACAATGCATGTAAAAGTTATGCACAATTCAATTGATATCATTATTGTTTGAATTTGAATTAATTTAAAGAAATGAACTCTGAACCACTTAGTAGGGCTTCAGGTGTGATTTGGCCAATATATGTTGATGTCTGTTATGTAGGAGATGCTACGTAAGACACCATGTGGGTCAGCTTCATGGCGTGCAGCCCACTGATCATGTAGCTGGTGTCATGAGCTGTCACAGGTCTGCTGTCATTGCCTTGTGACTTAGTAGGTAATAGAGAGGAGGCCCTACATTTTCATTCTGCACAGGGCTGGACACAGCCTGTTATGAAAGATAGAAAAGTCTGTTTGTTGAGAATAATAACTAATGTTCCTAAAATTTAGCATGTTATTCAAAAACATTAAATTATACTGAGTAATCTCTGTTTAAGCAGACTGAGAAAACTGAATACATTTTAGAAATATCTTACCAAACATGATATAAACAAATGAAAAACTGACATTTAACTGGTAAGCTTTAGTTATCTGGCGGGCACCCCTTATTTTGAACAGTCAAGTACCTGATGAAAGAAATGTCAATGTGTTTTTGGATTAACACAGAGACAAAGGGCAAACTGTGAGAAGCAGTTGTTATGAGGAGTTGAGGAGTTTCATCACTAAGGCTTGGGGAAATTACAAATTCAAATTTTAATGGAGACAACTCTTCTCCAGCTAATTATTTAGCTTAATATACAGAAAGCAACTAGGTGGGAGACACTGGCCAGATTATTTAGCTTGTGTTAGTCTTAGTTCCATTTATGTAAAGACCGATGCATAGCTGACAACTCTAGGAAGACAGTCAGATTTTCAGCACATGCTGTATGAGGTACTCAGTAAACATCCCTTTCTTGATGAGCTAAATTAATACAGCCATTGTTAAATAAAACTGAATGGAAGTACCCACAAAACTAAAAATACATTTCTATTTGTGAGTATTTACCCCAAAGGCTTGAAACTAGTTTGTCAAAGATATGTATGAACCTGCATGTTCAGCTCAGTACTATTTGCAATATCCATGAAATGGAACCCACCTCAAGTGTCTGTCAACACATAAAAGGGTAGAGAAAATATGGCATATATATACACAAGAGAATCTTGTTCACCCTTTAAAATGAAGGCAATTCTGTCATTGGTAACATCATTGATGAATCTGAAAATCATTACATTAAGTGAAATAAGCCAGTCATTGAAAGATAAATGCCACATATTATTGCTAATACATGGAATCTAAAATAACTGAATTCACAGAAGCAGAGAATAGAAGAGTGGTCATGGAGGCTGATGTAATGGAGGCAACAATGGTCAAAGGGTGCAAAGTCTACACTATGAATTGTTCTCTTTCTGAGCTATATTGGATAGAATGGTGAGTAATAAACATATTAGTATCTCATATGTTTCAACATTGCTAGGAAGATAGATTTCTAATGTCCTTCACAAAGTAAGTATTTGAGGTGAATTGATGTGTTATACAGCTTGGCTTTGTTATTTTGCATTGTATTTACAAATCATAACATCACTCCTGATGTTCAATACCCAGCCACTAGGACCTACTATGTGTTGTGCTTTGTTCTAAGCAGCATGGGCACAGTTGAGTAAGAGTACTTATCATCAAGATGATACTCTCATAATGAAAGAGATGACAAGCATGATGAGAGATGCCTGTGATCATTCCTGATGGCACTGAGCCTTGATGAAGAGTGTGAAATAGAAGGGAGCTGCTTTAATGCCCATCCAGTCAAGAAAAAGCATGATGACATATAAGGTAGTCATCAATCTCATTATCAGGGAAGGGCATTTAAGGTAGCCTCTCCACTATTGCCTAGATTGTTAGTTGAGGTCATCCTTGTAGATCTCTGGACATTTCCCTAGTGTCAGATTTCTCTTTAAACCTATAATGTCTCCCTCTACTATGGTATTTCTTTTCTTGCTCTCCTCTATTCTTCTCCTGACTCAATCTTCCTGCTCCCTCATGTCCTCCTCTCCCCTCTTCTTCTCCCCTTCTCTTTCTCCTAACTCTGTCTCCCCTCCCCCATGCTTCCAATTAGCTCAGGAGATCTTGTCCTTTTTCCCTTCTCTGGGGGACCATATATGTCTCTCTTAAGGTCCTCTTTGTTTGTTAGCTTCTCTGGCAGTGTGGATTGTAGGCTGGTGATCCTTTGGTCTATGTCTAAAATCCATATATGAGTGATGGTTTTGAGAGAAAGTGTGTAATACGACTATGCTTCAGAAAAATTCCTCTAGTGGCTGGAATTTTCAGCTATCCTGGAGAGGCAAGAATGGTGACAGACTTCTGACTCTTCCAGGGTGTGAGATCAACCTGGGAGAGTGAAGATGGTGCCTGGATGAGGGGTGGTTGTGATGTGAGGAGCTTCCAAGAAAAAGTTAGATTCAGGATGCCTTTGGAGGTAGAGAACACATGCAGGTGTCCAAACTGGTCTGTGGGTCAGATGCAGTAGAGAGCGACGGAGGGGACCCAACATAAAATCGTAAACTTACCTTAAAAGTTATGAGAGAAACTTTTCCAGCCTCTTCTTTTTTTGTAACTTGGTTGTGAGATTTGAGTGTGGACTTTGTAGGTGACAACATGTTATTGCAATGTCAAAAGGGTGGACACAACTGACAGGACTGAATGTAAGCCTAAGAGCAGGAAGAAACTCTTCTCCCTTCTCTCTCTCTCTCTCTCTCTCTCTCTCTCTCTCTCTCTCTCTCTCTTTCTTTCTCTTTCTTCCTTTCTTTCTCTTCCTCCCCCCTTTCTCCTTCTTTGTTCTACTACTACTTCTTTCTTCCTCCTTCCATCCCTCCCTCCTTGCCTGCCTCCCTCTCTGCTCCTCTTGATTTTTAAAGATAGTATTTCTCTGTGTATCCCTAGCTGTCCTAGAACTCACTCTGTAGACCAGTCTAGCCTTGAAATCAGAGCGACCCACCCACCTCTGCTCGATTAAAGGTGTGAGCAACCCCTGCTCAGGAGGCTTTCTGTTTTTCCTGGTGAAGTTCTGGGAAAACAGGTTACCCATATGCAGACCCAGCCTGTCCTTGAACAAGCAGAGTGCTACCATTGTACTATCTAGAACTATTGTACTATTTAGAACATTTCTAGGCACCTGATTTAGAGCCCTTGAGAGGTACTGAAGATTAAGAAAACAAAATAGCATAGAATAACTTGTCTCTCCCTGCTTAAAAGTTTCTAACCTTAATCACCATTGGCCTCTCTTGGGCTTTTATCTGACAATAGTTTAGTACAACCTCTACCGCCAACCCTCATGGTCCTTACTAGAAAGCATAGTGTTAAATGAGCTGGGCTTTGCCCATGTTTCCCAACATTCTCCTTGCCTGTGGGAAGCTGGGTTCATGTGCTTTCTGCAACACCACCCTTTGTTCTTTTTGAGTACTTCTGGAGGGTTTACTCTTGTATTGGCTTTTGTTCCTTCTTTAGGATTGTCTAGAAACAGAGCATTGTTGTATATTATTTTAAGATGTACACTCCAGAGCTGTTCTCTCTCCCCATTATTTTTGTGAGAGAGGTCAGATGTTTATACAAATTTTGTTAAAATGACCTTCCTTCCTTCCTTCCTTCCTTCCTTCCTTCCTTCCTTCCTTCCTTCCTTCCTTCCTATGAAAGTGATGGACCTGGGACATTCAGCTGGCAAAGATGAGGGAGCTGAGTTTAAACTCAAGAATGCACGTCTAGATAGTTATAAATATGAGCAATGTAAAGTCTTTAATTTAAATCTCATCTTGATGATTCAAGTTGCAATTTGGGAGCATCAGCAGGGGGGATTTAGTGTGTAGGAGGGTGCAAATATCCTGGGGTGGAGGGTAGTAGAACAAAAATAATTTTTTTATCCTTGTATGACTTGAAATAGTCCAAAAACGTCAAAAAGAAAAAAATATCTCATTTGGTTTTTTAATATTTTGGGTAGATGTTGGTAATAATAATAATGAATGTTTGTATGTCCTGGCAGCCATTGGTGCTGTTTGTGTCATTAAGGTAGACATGATGCACAT
Source organism: Cricetulus griseus (assembly GCF_003668045.3). Lineage (NCBI taxonomy): Eukaryota > Metazoa > Chordata > Mammalia > Rodentia > Cricetidae > Cricetulus > Cricetulus griseus. The sequence continues at coordinate 310,132,514 of NC_048595.1, read as the reverse complement.
TGCATTCAGCTTAATTTTAAGATTTTAATAAAAGAAAAAATATGTAGGAAGTGCAGTACATTATCACACTTAAAGCAGCCAATTAAATTAGTCTCCTGACACAGACTATTTTATAAACTCATTTATCACACACGTTAGTGTGGGCTGACCTTTCTTCCCCTTTGTGGATTAGGAAGGTAGCAATTTCTCAGCAACAAAATTATTGATTTTTTGATGGAGCTTCTTCTCAGGTTGATTTCCCTTCTTTTCTACACTTCTGTTTAGTGTTACCTTCTCAGAGACTCAAGCTTCATTTACACATTGGCAAGAAAAAATGCTATTGGAGGAATATGGGAAGTCATATCTCCATGCCCATGCTAATCACCCACACCCAAACAATTTACTAAGGTACTTCATTTAATGTAGAGTGTTCTTTAAATGGAAGAAAATGTTGATTATCCATTGAATTTGGCATGCTCACTAGGTACATGTCAGTCTTGAACTGAACTTTAACACTAATTGCCACCTGATGGTGCATTTGTCACATGATATACTGCCATAAACCATTTGCTTATCCAACTGAGGATGTCACCCTTTACTGATATTTTTTATGAAGGCATCTCATTCTGGATAATTAGATAGTAGCAGTGGTATTTTACCAGATATGACATATTATAATCTACAGCAAACTTTAAGAACTTCAGTTAAAGTTTGTCATTGTGATAGAAGGAAGATATTCACGGGAAAACAAGGGAGGAAATACCCATAGGTGGAAAAGACTTTCTATTTACTGAATACCCATGACAAACTAAAGACTCTACCAGGAGTATTATATGCATTGCATCCTTTAATACTATCAAATTCATATTCCATTTACTTTTGACAGGGGTGACCTCGGGCTGAGAGAGGCCAAGTAACTTAAGCAACCAGCTAAACCTGGAATTTAACATTCAATTCCATTTTTCTCCCACTTCACCAGGCCTTGTTCATTTCATGGCACCTCAAGGACAGCAGAGCCCAGTGAACCCATGGCTTCAGAGTCAGAGTCTCCTTGCCTTCTTTTAAGCTATGGGTTCACTGGGCTCTGCTCACAGTGTTGGAGGAGCAGAAGACTGTCACCCACTAAGGAAACTGGCTCATAGGAAAAGGATACTCCTAAGCTTTGGATGCTTTTCTAGATAGATTAGAAACTATTGGTAGTTCATCCAACAGTGGTTTTTGCTTCTTTGTGGCAATTGGCTTTTGATGGAAAGAAGAATTCCACTGTCTGAATTTGCCTCTGAGCTGCATATGTCACTATGGATGACGAGTCAGGCCAAACCACAAATAGGTTTGATAGCTGGCACCACAGACGATTATTCTTGGTACTTACAAAACAGTGGACATGTTAAGTTAAGGAAAACCAATAAAGAAATCTAAAAATGGTCCAGCAGCACCTAGACCAGGCAGTGAACAGCAGTGAGTGCAGAGACTTAAAGTGGCTCCAGAGGCTAAGAGCAAGAGATAGTGGAGTCTTCTACCCTAAGTGGGGCATTTGTGTCATCCCCTGTAAGGCTCATGAAGCATGAAGCAAGAAGTGGAAAGAATATAAGCTAGAAGGGCTGAAAAATGCAAGATACAACACAGCCATTGCAAACTCACTGCAAACTCATTGCAAACTCATTGCAGACCTGCACTGGACCTGCACAGGTTTGTACCTATCAACAGCCAACCATAGAGCAAGGAGGCACTCCTGGAGCTCTGTCTCTTCCTGCTGAACTATTGACTACTGATGGATTCTGGGTGAGGAACACTCCTTGTCTTCAGCTGTGTGCCTGAGGCTGAGACCAGAAGACTCCACCCTCGTCACACAGTCCTGGTTAAAATCAGTGGGTCATACAATAAAACAAAAAGACATGAATATGGGACTAGAACTTGTTGTGGTGGGGGGCATAACAGAAGTGGGAGGGTGGGGGTGTGTGAGGGGAAGCAGAATGCATTATATACCTGTATGAAATTGTCCAAGGACAAATGAAATAAACAAAAAAAAAGGAGTAAGTGAATTTTTAAAGTTTGCATACTAAATGCATAATGCAAATAAATCATCTTAAACTCCAAAACAAACTAACAAGAACCTGTAAAAATGGCCTTCATGTGCTTTATACACTTTACATACTCATCTCCCAGCTCTTCAGAGGTGTGATGTCACCGGTATAGTGACAGGGAAGGCAGAGAGAAAAGAGAGTCAGCCAGTCAACTTCCCATCATTTGCCATGGAAAGTTCAAAATAGGAAAGACATTCCCACTTTAAATCAGTATTTTGGATTTAACCTATTACACAGGACTAGAATTTTTTTCTCTCTTACTTTCTTTTTTGTCTTTATGGGATGGTGTCTTCCCAGGTATGCCAGGTTACCCTAGGACGTGTCTTCCTCCTGACTCAGTTTTCCAAGTTCCCGAGTTGGGCTCAGCTACTGCTCGGCATTTTTCAAGACTGACAGTTTCATATACTTATATGGTGAATTTTATCAACCTCCCATAACCCTCTCCCTCCTACTGGATCCCTTCTTCCCATCAAGTCCCTCTCCGGATCTGATTTTTTCTTTCTGTATGTGACCCACTAACTAGAGTTTCTTGACTAAATGTGGATAGGAGGTTCATCAAGGAACCAAGGGCAATCTGTCAGAGGCTGCACCACTAACTAAATGGCATCCCCTCTCCCAACAACCATTAACTGCCAACAGTCCCTCAGGGATGGGGCAACTTCATGGTCTTTCCTCCATCCATGGTGATGTTGATGGGTCTAAGTCTTGTGCAGATAACCACAGCTACAGTGAGTCCATGAGTGCACCGACTGTCTCATAGCCAGAAGACATTATTTTTGATGAACGTTTTCCCAGTCTGCCTTTTATGTTTTCCCCATGCCCTCATTCATGACATTTTCTAAGTCTTGGAGAGAATGATATAGCACTTCCGTTTATGATTAGGCACTCCACCAAAGACCATCCACAGCTGAAGGAAACTTCCCTGGTGGAGACTGGTATAGCACTAATCTGTGGCTTTAAACAAGAACATTTAGAAGGCAGTTTGACAACCTGATCATTTAGCAAGACAACAGTAGTAGATTCCCATCTAGGCCCTCTGGTCTCCCCGAGGTACAAGTTCTTGACCAGGGTTACAGAAGAAGTTATGAGTTCTTTCAGTAAAGTAGGCCTTAAATTCAATCAAAAAGTGGTTCATTGTCCCATACCTTTGGTGCCACTATTGCACTAAAGGGCACATCTTGTCTGACAAGTCATTACTGTACTTTTCAGGATTCACAGTTGGGTAAGACTATTGGTAACTTTTCTTCCACAGCAGCTTTCATAGAACTTCTGGTATTACTGAAGCCACTGTGGAAATCACAATGGTTCCAAAAAACAAAACAAAATAAAACAAAAACAAAAAAAACAAAAAACAATAGAACTTCCATATGGCACAGCTATTGCACTCTTGGACATATATCCAATAGATTCTGCACACTATGAAAGAGTTATGGTAATCCCATGTTCATTGCAGTTTTGTTCACAACAGCCAAGATATGGAATCAACCTAGATAGCCATCAGTGGATTTGGATAACAAAAAAATGTGGTACATATACACAATAAAATTTTATTCAGTGGTAAAGAAGAATGGATTTGCAGGAAAAAATGGATGGATCTGGAAATATTATACCAGCGAGGTTAACCCAGGCTCAGAAAGACAAACATTGCATATTCTCCCTTATATGAGCATCCTAAATACAAATGTAGAGTGTAGTGTGTTTAACTTGTAATATTGGCAAAAGCCAGAAAGAGGCCATTAAAGGAAGAGAAAGAGTCCTTAAGGGAAGGAGTATAGTAGAATATGATTGGACATGAAAATGGAAGTAGAGAGGAATGTGGAGGGTGTAAAAATCTAAGCATGGAGAAGGAATGTGATGATAGGGAAAGGGTTGGGCAGAGGGAGGGGTAACCCAAATAAGAATACTAAAAATTACTAAAGATTACTAAAAATCTAAAATGGATAAGAATTGAATGGCACTCTCCTCAATGGATAGATAATGCTCCTCCCAGAAGCTAAGGTTATTAATAGAAAAATCTCTGTACCAGGTGAGGGATAAGCCCCTGTAATTGCCAGTCAGAGAGGTCCCAGAGCCACCCCTCCCAACAATGTGGGCTATTGGCATTACTCTTGGTTGTCTGTAGAGCTTGAGGATAAGACTTGGTTGCTGAAGACATCATATGCTTTGGTCAGAGAAATCAAATTGGAGCTAAACTGAAAACTAGACATTTCCATTACAAAGCTGAACATCTTATGATTAAGTGGCCAAAGGTAGTGTGTTAGCTAATACTATATATCTGCATGCAAATGTGACTGTATATTTACACACATATGATAACCTGGGCCAAAAGGCAGTACCGTGTTACACTCATTGTATGGTGTATGTTCTACATGGTGATGGAGGTGGGGGAGAAGGAAGATATACTGTTTGAAGTCTCATAGTGCCACTTATTCAATGTATCCATTCCTGAAGTATCAAAATCAATGAAACACCAGATGATATATAGCTAGCCACGTCTCCTAAAATCAGATAAAGCCATTTCAAGAATCTTTGTAAGAATTACTCTGGTTCAGTTCCAATGATACTTTGAGTAGTTCCCTAAAGAAACAGTTGCACTGTAATTCAGGCATTGATAACTCTAATATGATTTAAGTGGCTTTTCTCTTTTTTGTCTTAATCTTATTCCCAGCCTGTGCATCCTTCTGTGTGGTTCTGATGGTCTTGTCACTTTGAGTCCTTTGAGCTCAATGTTAGCATCAATAACTTATGACATCCCAGCACTGAAATAGCTTTTCAAAGAATTCTTCGTGTAGTTTAAGCCATTTTATATAATCCACCCTTCTTGGTTATAACACAAAGAGGAACAACAACAACAAAAAAGCCAATCATGACATAGAAGACACTTCATGTCAAATAACTTTCATGAATGAGCCAATTCAGTAAACTGTGAATTTACTTAGCTTACTTGAACATCCAGAAAGCCGACTTAGCAACAACAGCCTTCCCATATGCCAGGTGAAACCCGCAGAGGGAATAGGCCTCAGTTTAATAATGAAAGAGAAGGGAAAAGACTGATAATTATTCTGTCTAAACAGTGTTTTGCGGCCTAACATTGATTGTGTCTTGAATCTCCTTGGGGAATGGAGCAGGCTGCCTTTCTTTGCTTTCACAAACCTCATGCAAATTATTTAAACATTTTCGCAATTATTTTCCTGAAACTGAGTTTTGGCCCAGTGCCTAGAAACACTGAGAAGTGACATCACACCGCACCCAGAGATGCAGGTTCCAAAAAATTCTCTGGGGTTCCTTACAACTAACTGTCTTGGAGACCAATTTCCATATCACCGTGTGGCCCCCTGTTGGCACTTCTGCCTTTAGAAAGGCCCTGAGAAGGGGACCACAAAGTGCTCAAATGTTTAGGCATTCCTTTCCAGTTATCTTGCTATAGCTTGTCAGTATGTGCAGTTTTTAAAAAATGACTCTTCTAACTATCTTTATAAAAAATGTTTCTCTTGGCACCTTAAATCCTCGATGTGTCTCTGTCCACCCTGCTTAATGTTAACCAGTGAAAGAAACCTGTTTCCTTTTGCTGTACAGCAGACCTTATATCTGGTTATTCATAAGGATAATTTTATAATTGATGCAGATGACTGGCCTGAAAATGATGACCATCTTCTGTGCTATTACTTCATGCCGAGGACAAAGAGGATACAGGAAAATTACTCCTTGGCCCAGGAAGTTTATTAAAATGCTAAATGAAGGTCTGGCGGCTGCTCAAAGAACTTTAAATAACCTTGTGGTGGAAAAACCTCTGAAACCTCCTCTTGCCATCAGCGCAAACAAGACTGACTGTGACAGTAAGAAAATCAGTAGTTTCAAGAGTGCAAATATATCTATTTTTAAAAGGCAGGCCTATCCAGTGGTTGTGGGCAGATGTAGCGTGTCCCTTGAGGGATGAGGATGAGGTTTATCAGAAGGCATTTCTGCTGGCTTCAGAAGCAGCCCTCTGCAGATTCAGCAGCTCAGGCGTGGCCATGTTTATGCAGAAGGAAGAGCAAGTGTGATTACATTGTGGTCTATGTGGCTCTCTCTCATGTTAGTCAATCAAGACAAAACAGGCCATCGACACACTCCATGGATACTGTTCTTACCACTGAGATTCCATGGAACATAGAGTCATGGATTAGAATGGCGCTTTCTGCCTGTTGTCCCCATGTGGTGCTGCAGTTTTCTTCTGCCTTCTGTGATTTGGGGTTGTTTGTATGTTCACTGGCTTCTTCAATGTTGACAAGTTGTAGGCTCTAACAGACAGTTCTCCAGGGAGGAGGAGGTGAGCACTTGTTTAAAAAGTGTGGCTAGGCTAACCAGATCCCTTATGTTGAGGAAATTCTGGGTGCTTAGAACACCACATACAAGCTGAAGGGAAGTTACACTGACAAAGGCATTTTCCGCAGAAGCAGGGCAACCACAGCTTGACAAAGAAACTTGTTCCACAGGTTCTGAGCCCTTCTGCACAGTTACCTGGGACCTCGGCTGTCCTTTTCCTTCTCACACAAGAGTCACAATTTTAGCTGACATGTCTTGTCATACTTCCATCCCTGATGCAGTCCTTGCTATGGGCTCCATCTGAAGCTGTCCTGTCAACCCTTGCACTAAATCTGAGCTCCTAGGAGGCCCCAGGCTTCACCTTAGTCAGGAACAACTCAAGAAAATAGAGTCTGGAATCTAATCTTACACTGTTGGCCAGCTACCCAGTGTTGTGACAGTTCTGATGTGTGGGCCTCTGCTCTTTTCACTGGCCTCTCACTGGCAGCCCTGCTATGTTTTGTGACCTGTTTTTGGACCTTGCTTTCTTGTTTTTTCTATTTTGAGTATATGCATATATGTGTATGTATGTGTATACAAATACATGTGTGTGTGGCGGGGGGTTGATCTATGTAGAGGGCACAGAGCAGTCTCATGTGTTGCTCCTCAGGCATCTTTTATCTTGTTTTTGGGGAGAACAGAGTCTCTCATAGGCCTAGAGTTCACCAAGTAAGCTAGGCTAGCATGCCAATAAGCTCCAGAAATCTACTTGACTCTGCCTCTTAAGGTGCTGGAGTTACGAACTCACACCCTCACATGTACTTTTTCATGTGGGTTCTGGGGACCGAGTTCAAGTATGCAACCACTGAGCCATCTCCTCAGTCCCTTTCTTCCTTTTTGACAAGGTCCTCTGTCCAGTTTGTCCTGGACTCAAACTCATGATCCTCCAGCCTCAGCCTCCTGAGTGCTGGAATTAAAGGCATACACCACTATATCTGGCTTCTTTAGTATCTATCATTTATTATTTGTGTGTTCTTTTGAGATAGATGCTTACCTTATTCTTCTTCAGACTCAGGCTGCCTTGAACCTGAGGTCAAACACTAGACTTTTAGCCATGGAATGTCATCAGCACCTGGGACCTTCTTAAGGCACTGTGCCACAAAGCTGAAACCTGACTAGACATGACGAGGTCAGTAGAAGGTTCCTCTGCTGTTGGACAGAGCTCCCTTCCAGTTCCTGCAGTCAGGGCTGTGACTGCCCTACTTGCAGGGGCAGCTCCCGCGCCTGCCTTTTCCATGTCGTTTTTCCTAAGCCAGTTAAGCAGGCCATCTCTGGCAGTACCTCAAGCCATGAGGGCTTAGCAGAGGCTGCCTTCTCCCTGCTGCATGCCAGCTCAAGCTGGTTAAAGTCTCTGGCTATGCTGCAAGGTGAAGGGAGCTTCCACTTTCAGCTCCAGTGCTTTTTCAAGCCTTACTAGGGACAATTAATGTAGCATTTGCTTTTTCCTGATCAAAATCTGATTGTTGTGACACAGCTATTGAAATGTTAAATGTTGAAACATAGCGTGTGTTTTAGGAAAACAGACATGATTTAATATAGGAGGGAAAAGCAGGATACAGAGCTATATAAAGCTGTGTGAGCTCATTGTGGCAAATATTATGTGGGGATTGGCTGCTCAGTCTCTAGACTCCCTTCCCAGTTTGGGGGAATTTCCCACCATGTAATTCCTCCTGTACAGCTAAGGCCTCCCTCTACTACAGAAACCAGTACTACGAGTCTTTCTATACTTGCTTCCTTTCAGTGTGGGATACATGTGGCCTGGGATGCATCAAAGCCCCATTCAGATTTGGAGTTGGAAGCCAGTGACCCATAGAGTAAAGGATCATAGGAAGGCAGTCTGTTGTGTTTAATTTTGGTGTCATCTTGTTGTACTAAAGGACATCTAAAGAGTTGATGATGTATTACTTCTGGGATTGAGCCAGTGGGGTAAGTACAAAAGAACTAACCTGAAATGGACTGGGGCCATTTGATTAACCAACTCAGGGACTGGGTAGGACAACAAGACAGATGAAAAGTCAACTGGTTGTTTGTCCCTTATTAGCTACTCATGTCCTCCACCCCACTCAGCTACAAGTCCTGGACTTGCCACAGTGACCTCCCCTTTGGGCTCACAGGTTTCTGGTTTTGCAAAACTAAAAGTTGTGGCAGCACTGGCTTCTGTAGCTCTGTTGCTTTTGACATGGACTGAAAAACTCCATCAGCAACCCTGGGATCTCCAGCTTGCAGCACCATCCCTCCATTAGTTCTGCCAGAATAGTTACAGATCTATTGTACCTTATCCCATTCTGTGAGCTAGCCATCTTAGGTGGAAGTGACAAAAGTTTTTTCTTTTTCTCTTCTTCCTTAATTAACATTTTTTGAGACAGAGTCTCACTGTGCAGTGCCAGCTTCTTGGAACCCACTATGTACACTCTGTGTGTACTCTGGCTCAAGAAATGATTAGAGTAGAGGGAAATAACCCATGCCACCAACACCATCTCCATGTTTTGTGGGCCACATTGAGCCAGGAACTAGTAAGTCAGACAACTAGGTTGTCTAATATTGGAATGATGAGGAGAGCTAAATATAATGAAGCTTAAGATTTCTCCTCTCTGTAGAGACTAAGCAATGAATTAGGGAATCTTTCATGTCAGAGATCCTTGATTATTCACACACACACACACACACACACACATGCACACATGCACACATGCACACATGAACACACACACACACACACACACACACACACACACACACACCAAATGCCAAAGAGAGGGAAAAGTTGGTCTTCAACTGTAAGACACCTGAGGAGTATAAGCAGTTTAGGTGTGTGCCTGGCAGTTAAGCAAAACATGTTTTTTCCTTATCTCCTTTCCTCTCTCACTTCTTGGGAGTGGTAACACTCATCCTTAATCCCAGTATTGGGGAGGCAGAGGCAGACTGAGTTTTCTGGTCTACATAGCATGGCAAGTTCCAAGTAGCCAGGGTTGCACAGCGAGACCCTGTCTCAAAAAAGAAGGAGGAGAAGGAGGAGAAGGAGGGGTTATTCATAAAGAAAAAAGAGAACAAGCAAAGCATTATAGATAATGCAGAAGGTGCTTCTGATAGTCCCTTAAGAGACTCACATCAGAGTCACAGAGGAACTCACCTCTTCAGGCTATCCGATTTTCAGCACAACTCTCTACACAGATACCCCTCTTCATATCTCTACAGACCTTTTGTTTTTAATTTCATGTAGAGTTGGGTAGGTTTTATTCAGTCCTACAAGTCTATATGTTATGCACAGTAGACTGGCCTCAAACACAGAGATCAGTCTGCTTCTGCCTCTAAACTGCTGGGATTGAAGATGAGTGTCACCACTCCCAGGCGGTGAGAGAGGAAAAGGACATTAGGAAAACACAAATCCATTTGCCCAGAAAGGGTGCTGTTTTGTTAGTTTATACAAAGGCACATAGTATCTTGGGACACAGGTTAAAACCAATACACGATCTCACTTAAAGTAGAAAATGAAGGTAGATGAGATGGTTTATTCAGTAAAGGCACTTGGATTCCCACCAAGCCTGATGACCTGAATGTGATTCCTTGGATTCACACAGTGGAAGGTAGAAGGAGAGAGCACACAAACAAAAAATTATTTTTAAAAAGTTAAATAGAAAATGATTTTAAATGTATGACACTGTCAAAGAATAAAATATTTTATTCAGCGGCTAGAGGATTGGTTAAGTTGGTCAGGTACCTGCTACACAAGCATGAAGACCTGAGTACGACTCTTAGTATCCATGTAAAAATCCGATTATGATAACGTGCCCTGTAACTTTAGCCCTGAGGGTAGGAGATGTAAGAAATGAATTATTATGAGCCATTTTCAGTATGTGCTATGTTCTGAGCTCATCAATGAAACACAAATAAGTAGGAGGTGCTAGATCCCTGGTTTCTCTGGCTACCTGCTGTCACCTGATTGTCTGAGCACTTAGTAATTCTTTTTAGAGTTAAACAGTTAAGGACAATCTGCTACATATGTGCTTGGCCCACATATCAGGAAATGGGGGTGGGAGTGGGTGAAGGGGGGCATTGGTCTCAAGCCCCAGAAAGATGGGAAACTTGGGCTAGAATGGTGTCTCCCCGAAGATCTCAGCCAATATGGAAATCAGAGGAATATAAAAACCCTGTTTTGAGCCAAACGACATGCCAGTTATTTTTTCCTTTCCTTCAACCTGGACTTTGCAAGATCATAAAACAAACTGCTTTACATTCCCTGCTCTGAATCTCCAGTACTCTCATTAGGAAGTAAGGATTGTTTCTTATAGGGGGGTCAGAGATCGGCAGTTCCTAAAGCCCATTGGCCATCTAGCCTCGCTGGGCTAATGAGCTTCAGGTTCAAGGAGAGGGCTTGTCTCATAAAAGGAAAAAAAAGGGGGGGCTTTTTAAAGAATATGCTGTTGTGGTACTACCATAGCCGAGGTCTGTGTTGATGTCCATGCCACCAAAGGACACACTATGCCCAGGGACTAGGCTGCAACTTATGGTCAGGTGAGCATCTGAGGACTATGCTGCTGTTGGGGCCACGCCGATCTGAGTGGTCACCTGGAGCCATGGTGTCTTCCGAGCCAGGGATAATGTCGAGGGCCATGCCTGGGTCAGTGACCCTACTGCAGCTGGGTTCTGTGTTGATGTTTGTGACCCATGGTACCACCAAGGGCTGTGTGGATGCCCGGGGTCAAGACAGCCACCAAAGGCCATGTTGGTGTCTGAGGACTGCCACCAGGGCCATACTGATCTGGGTGGCCTGTGCTGCCATCAAGACCATGGTGATGTCCGGTCCCAAACTGCTGCTGAGGGTCATGTCTAGTTCTGTGTTCCAGCTGCACCCAGGCTCTGTGATGATGTCCAAGGTCTGTGTTACCACATGGGTAAACACGTGTATTGAAACCCACCGGCCATGCTGAGCCAGCTCCGACCTTCACTGGCAGTGGGATAGGTGGTCCTGTCCCTTGCTGAACACTACAGCAGGAGAGCTGGCCCCACCCCACATGGGAATGCTGGCATCTACCATCAGTAGAGATGACCCTACTCCTCCCCACGGATGTGGCAGAGCTGGGCCTAAGAGAGCTGGTACTGTTGCTCACTTGATGAGGGCAACAGCAGATTATCTGAGAGGAGTTTGGGTGAGGGCCCAGTGATGATGGTGTGTGCCAGAGTCCTTGAACCAGACCTATGACTCATTGTGATGAACATTTTACCAGTGGACAAAAGTGTGTACTGCATGTCACACGGCAGCTCCTGATGTCACTAGGATGATTGAAGAAATGTTGGAGAGGCAGGAAAGATGGAGGAGTGAGGTGGGATTTTATTGTTGTTAGTTTTGTTCTGTTTTTAATTAATTTTTGGGGGGTGTTCTTCTGGGAGGAACGCTGCAGTGGTGAGGGGTAGATATGGAGGAGCTAGGAGGTAAGCAGGATTAGGGTGCATGATATGAAATTCCCAAAGAACCAATAATAATTATGTTATCTTTTAAAAAACAATGTGGTGAACTATCAAGGAAAGACAGTAAACATTGGCCTATGGCCTTCCACATACATGTGCACACATTTGCACATGAACCTCACACATGTACATATACACATATTACAAAACATGCAAACAAAATTTTAAAATACAATCACATTTCAGTTAGGTAAATTGAAAGATTAGTGTTTTTGTTGTATATAAACCTTCTGCAGATGTCCTGACCCCTGTGACAGCTGTTCAATGGCATTTTAGAAAATTTCCAAGAGGCCAAAGGATACCCTTGGCATCCTTCCTAGGGCAAACCATCAGTTTTTCTTTTAAAAACAGTGTCTGGATATATGTTCAGTTGGTAAAGAGTTTGCCTAGCATACACATGGCTCTGGGTTTAATTGTCAACACAACATTACAGGTACACTCCTGTAATCCCAACACCCAGAAGTTCAAGGTCAGTTTAGATATATAGCAAGTATAAGGCCAGCCTTTAGGCAGTAAGGCCCCTTTCATCAAATGGCAAAAAAAGGATTTCTTTAGGAAAAAAAATTAGTGGATCAGCATTTCAATTGGGGAATATGCAGTCTTTTCAGCAAAGGTTAGACTAGTAGAAATCCTCTTGCAAACATGACCTTACCTCATACCATCTACAAGAATTAAGTTGTGGCCCTGAACATATACCCAGCCACTGTTTTAAAAAACGATGTTGTACAAGGCAACTGGATGCTGGGACTCAAGCCTAGGTCCTCTGGAAAAGCAGCCAGTGCTCTTAGCCACAATGCTCTTCAGCCCCAGGACATGATCTTATATTCAGATCATAACAACAAATAAGTACCGGTGAGGACATGGAGATATTGAGCTCCTCATACAGCATGTAAAAACATAAGATGATGTGCCCACTTTATAAGACAACTTGACACTTGTTCACAAAATTAAACATATGGTTATCATATGGTCTAGAAGTTCTATTTCTATGTATAAATTAAAAAGTCTAAAAAGATATATCCACAAAATACTGTACTTGGATATTCACATCAGCATCTTTACAACATTTCAAAGTGGAAACCACTCAACTTTCTATTGGGTGATGAACAAAATGCTATTTGATGTGGAAAGCAAATGAACTGATTCATACTATAATATAGAAGAACATTGAAAACAGTTATTACAGCAGTTACCAAGGATTACATGGACAACATTCTATTTATCTGATGTGTAGGTACACCTGTAATACTAGTTCTTAAAAGTGGGGACAGACTGTGACTGGGATGCCAGCCTGGGCTACATAGTGAGATCTCACTCCAAAACCCAAATATGATATAAAAAGTAGAATCATTCCATGTATATGAAAAGTTAGAGTAGGCAAATCTGTGAAGGCAGAAAACAGATAATTTTGACTTCCTAGGACCATTTAATTTTTGATTATTCATGGGTAGTGTATAAAGATGCCATCGATTTCTATATATTGATCTTATATCCTACAACCCCCTGAACTTATTTATCAGTCTTTTAGTGCACTGCTTTCAATTTTCCACATAAAAGATCATTTCATCTGTAAATACTGACAGCTTTACTTTCAGCCCGAATGTCTTGAAGCACCAGCTTCTGTGGCAGATAGAAGAGCCAACATCCTCCCCTTTATCCCTATCCTCAAGGAATGTTCATTCTTTTACCATAAATTATGTTATTTTCTGTATGGGTTCTGTAGCTATCCTTCAGATAAATGGAATATCCTATCTCAAATTTAAGTTTTTGTTTATTTCTTTGGTTTGCTTTTTGAGACAGGATCTTGCTATGTAGCCCATGCTAATCTCAACTTCCTAATCCTCCTTCAGTAAATAGTCTCCTAAATGCTGAGATTACAGGTGTGTGCTGCTGAGGCAGGCAAACAGAATAGTTTAGCAAACTGGGAGTCCACTTAGTATGGACACTCTGCTTCTAGTCACCCACCAACAAGCTGGGAGTCCCTCCTCATGCACCATGTATGCGTACACTTCTCTCCAACAATAAATGTGGTCATCTCTGAACCTCACCTGCATACAGTCTATATACACCCCCACTTGAAACAATAGACTAAGTTTCTTCAATTTCAGTGAAGCCTGGAGAGTTTCTGTTCAGTCATATTCCAGTTTTATTCAAATACAGGAGTAGGAGGCTGGTGATCTGACTGGAACTAATTTTGAGTGTGTGTGTAGTAAAGAGAACTGTGCCCTCTAAGTGAACTTCTAGGAGAATATCCTATTTACTGCTTTATGCCTATCTATAATTGGATGTGCATATGATTAAAACCGGATACATTATGGGAAAGGACATCCAGTGAGCTAAGGCATACATAATCCAAGTCTGTCAATCCAAAACAGAGAAACTCCTATGCTACGACCTTTAGCAAACAAGTTTCTCCTCTTAAACCCCATAAAAGGAAGCCCAAGAAATAGTTGGGGCCATTGAGTACCTTCTAATGTAGCTAGCTGTCACTCTTGACAATCTGTTCCTTTAATTTTCTGTGTTTGGTTTTTTGTTTTGTTTGTTTTGTTTTGTTTTTGAGACTGAGTTTCACTGTGTAGTCCAGAATGGCCAGGAAATTGCAATGTAAACCAAGCTGGCCTTGGCCTCACAGAGATCCACCTGCCTTTATCCCCAAGTGCTAGAAGTAAAGGCATAGGTCACCCCACAGGCCCCAGAAGAAAAGACACAGGCCACTCCATAAGTTCCAGAAGTAAAGGCACAGCCCACCCCACAGATCCTGGCCTTTCTTTCTTTCTTTCTTTCTTTCTTTCTTTCTTTCTTTCTTTCTTTCTTTCTTTCTTTCTTTCTTTCTTTTCCTTCCTTCCTTCCTTCCTTCCTTCCTTCCTTCCTCCTTCCTTCCTTTCTCTCTTTCTCTCTCCCTCCCTCCCTCCCCTTCCCTCCCTCCCTCCTCTCCCTCCCTCCCTCCCTTCCTCCCCCCTCTCTCTTTCTTCCTTTCTTTCTTATCTATTCCACTGCTTTGCTTTGAACAGTTTCATAGCTACTCTGTAATTTTTGTGGGCCTCCTTCATTTCAGTTTCTTGAAGAAGCCAAGAACCCAAAAGCTGACTATCATCCGTACCATAAGTAACCGGGCTTTTTCTGTGTCTATTGACTTGAGTGTATGGTGGGGGTTTTGCTTACTAATACGATGTATTGGGTTGAAAGGTGTTCTCATATGTTAAGCCTGCCTTTGCTCCCTGGGTACATTTCTATGGGTCATGGTTTGTAATCTTCCTGCATGTTTCTGGGTGGTTTCCAATGCTTTAAATTTATAAGGTCTTTTCTCTTTTAGACTCTTTCTTTTGCTGTCTATCCAAAGATGCACCCATTGTGTCTTTAGCTATAGGAGTTAACAGCTTTTATGTGAACAACTGGTATTTTCACAGCATTCTTTTCTTGCTGAGAAAGGTCATTCCTCCCCTAAGACCGAACAACTAAGACCACATTTTTTGATACTCTCATTGTTTTGTTTTTACTTTTGTTTTTTAATTTAGAAAATTAATTAGAATCCAGGTTTGATGATAGATGTTTGTAATCCTTTCCTTGAGACACCACAGCCGGGGGATTGCCACTAGTCTAAGGTTTACCTAAGCTTCATAGCGAGACTGTATCTCACAACAACAGTAACAAAAATTCATTTTACCTGGTTAAAAGTTAAAGACTCAATGCTTTTCTCCCCCTCAATTAATCCAGTGGTGCAATTACTGTATTAAAATTCATCTAATAAAATTATCAAACCTGCCAGACATTCAGCATTTTTTAAAGTATTATAAATATGACTGAAAATAATAAGACTAGACCTTGTTTTAATAGCACTTACGTGGAATAGACATTCCACAAAAAAATTAAACAGGCTGAGTGCATAGCTCAGTGAAAGAGTGCACCTCCCGCCCCTTTACTTCTGAAAATAGATTTTTTTCTCACATAATATACCCTGAATATAGTTCTCCCCCCCAACTCTTCCCAACTCCTCCCCATGTCCCCTCCCACCCAGGTCCACTCCCTTTCTGTCTCTCACTAGAAAGCAAACAGACTTCTAAGGGGCAAAAATAAAAAAAAAATCAAACTAGGACAAAACAAAGAGAAGAAGAGCCCAAGAAAAGGCACAAGTAGCAGATATAGACAGATATAGATGCAGAGACCCATAGATGCACACTCAGGAACCTCTAAAAATTCATTAAAAAGAACACTAAACTGAAAATCATAATATATACCCAAAGGCCCTGTAGGATGAAGACAGAGGAAAATGTAAAAATAATGTAAAATTTTTAAAAAACACAAATTTTTTTTTAAAAAAATCCCTGACATTATGAGGCAAGAAACCTCTGAAAATGCCATTGAGTTTGTTGTCTGTTGGCCTTGTACTGTCCGATACAGGGCCTACCCTTAAGAGTACTTTGTTTCCCCAGGGAGACTCCCTTGGAGAAAATTAAATTTTCATTTGTAATGGCTATCAACTGGAGATAGTTTCTGGGTTAGGGGTGGGAACATGTGTCCATGTATCCTTTCAGCTCTAAGTTGTCATCTGGTGTAGGCCTCGTGCATGCAGGCTGCCTCTATCTCTAGGAGTGCACACATGCATCAATCCTGTTGATTTAGATGGCCTTGTTTTCTTTGTGTTCTCCATCCCCTTCACTCATACTCTTTCTGCCTCCTCTTACACAGGGTCCCATGACCCTGAGGGGAAGGATTTGATAGAAACATCCCATTTAGGGCTATTTTTTTCCATGTTGAAGTATCTAGATTTTTGTATTTGGTTATAGCAATAGAAAAGAAATGAATATATAGAATAATAGTGGTGATTGATGAACTGCTAGGAGATTAGAACTGTAATTGATGCCTATTGTATGCTTAATAAATACTAGATATTATCTTCTCCAACATATATCTCAAATTTGTCCAATTCTCTCCATAACCATGGGGATTCCCTATGCTAACCTACCTTCCCACTACATTGTCCAACAGTAGCCAAACAGAAGCTTTTAGGATAACTTTGAATCAATGTTGTCTTGCTTAGTAACTTCTATTGCCTCTCTTTCTGTTGCTGTTGTTGAGATGGGGTCCTT
This sequence comes from Cricetulus griseus, assembly GCF_003668045.3. NCBI lineage: Eukaryota > Metazoa > Chordata > Mammalia > Rodentia > Cricetidae > Cricetulus > Cricetulus griseus. The sequence continues at coordinate 310,115,554 of NC_048595.1, read as the reverse complement.
ACTCAGCTTCTTTACTTTTGGGATTGCAGGTATATGCCACCATATTCATCACTTTCTTCAACATGGTCAGAAAGTCTCTCACGATTGTTTCCTGCCCAATCTCTGACCTCGACTGGTGATACTACACTCTTAGTGATCTTGTTCTGTTGTTGTAATGTTGCACTGGCTACCTCGGAGTAGCTTTGCTTATGTTTGTTCTTTGGCATAGAACTCTCTTCTCTAGGTTTTCCATATAGTTACCATTATGATCTCAGCATAAGGATGGCACCTTAGTAGGCTTTCCATTATCATCATATGGAACAAAGCTCTATTTGACTAGCCTTGAACTTACATGGTCATCTGGGGGAAATCTTGACATCATCATAGCACGGGAAACAGGAATTCATCACTTTCATTCAGATTCTTGAGCTCAGCAGTGATTTATCTTTTCTTCCTTGGGGTCTAGTACACCTGCTTATGAGTTTATTCTTAACTATCCTATGGACTGGTGCTAACATATATCATCTTTTAAAATTGCATCCTTAATTGATCACAGAACCTGTGTTGTAACTTATATATACTAATCCCAATGAACACAAGCTGGAGAGAACTACAAACCAAAGGGTGCTTGTGTGTGGATTTGCTAAGTTTCTCATGCAGGCACAAAATGCCCAAACTAATCAAATTACAGGAGGAAGTGGTTCATGGTTTCAGTGATGATGATGGTTCCTGGTGATGAGGCCATGATTTTTGGCTTATATTAGTACAATGCATCATCGAACAGGCCTCTTCAACCAATGGCAACCAAAAAGCAAAGTGAGACAGAAAAAGTGGCAGGGTCCTGTTATTTCCCTCTGGGCCATGCTGCAAATGACCTAACTTCCTCCACAATGCCCCACTTCCTAAATGTTTCAAACCACTCAAGAGGTTGCAGGGTGCTAAATGCTTAACACATTGGATCCAGAATGCATCAGTTCAGATTTATTGCTTTATTTTATTACTCTTGTTTTCTTTTTCAAACAAGGCAGTCCAGGCTAGCCTTGAACTCACTATGTAGGCAAGGATGGCCTGCCTCCTGCCTCCCAAGGGCTGGTATTACAGACATGCTACCATCTCTAGTATTTAATCAAGACTATGGCTTCTTGATTAAAGAAAAGTTGTGAAAACAAGCTCAGAATATGTTTTCATTATTACATTTTATAAAATTACTAACCAAAATTAAAATACAGTAGTTAGGAGATTTTAGATGGGACTATCAACATCTTTACTATATAAATACTAACATAATATTGGAAAAATTGTAAAGCATTATGTTGTCAAGAGATAAATGCACAAAGGAAAATAAACACTGCAAAGTAAATAATAAAATAATGAACAAATATACAAAACCTTATTTAGCTTTGATATTAGTAAATAAGTACCACATACAAAGACACTGGGTTTTCATTTTTTAAAGGTTTTTGTTTGCTTATAAATCATCTATCTTGGAAATTGTACAGGCAAATGATGCTGTCAGTAATATATACATACAGGTATTATATATATATATATACATATATATATATATATATATTCAGTGATTTGAACCTATATATATAGGTTCAAAAACATTAAATATCTTCAATAACTCAGGAGGCAAAAGCAAGAGGATTGTAAAGTCAAGGCCAGCCCAGACTATGCAGTGAGACTCTGTCTGAAGACAATGGCAATAAAAACAAAAGTGGTGTTCAGCAATTGTTCTCAAACAGAGTAAATTCTATAGTTTTAGATGCTGTCTATTGAAGTGATTCAAAATATGGAATAATTTTATGGGCAAAGATATTCTGTGCAGCTTATTTTTAGATTAATTAAAAATGGAAGTAGCTCCAATGTAGGTCATGGTCACATACATGATGTCACATTTGTGGCTGAGTGTAAACGCTCTTTAGATAGGAGCTTTGTGAAGGCCAAATAGCTTCAATTGCTGCTCTTCATAGTGAAGGGAATGTACCCACGAGCTTTCCAGGAGGAATTCACTGTCTTTGTTCCTGGAATTCAGGTTGTTCTCCCCCACCCCCACCCCACCCCCACCCTATCTCTCTCTCTCTCTCTCTCTCTCTCTCTCTCTCTCTCTCTCTCTCTCTCTCTCTCTGTGCGTGTGTGTGTGTGTGTGTGTGTGTGTGTGTGTGTGTGTGTGTGTGTGTGTGTAATTTTCCTAGAATTTCAACAGTGACTACATAACCTCCATGTTATAGTAAACTATGAAAACAATTCCAGTGGGGTCTGTGTCTGCTTGGAATTTACTGCTTTTTAAATCTTATTTCCTAAAGGTGGGAACTTCAGACATGAGTTTCCTTTCTTTCCTCCCTGCCTCTCTGTCTGTCTGTGTGACGTCTTACATGCTCTCTCCCAATCGAGTCCAGCCTGTCTCTTCAGGAAAGCCTTGCAGTTAATCTCCCCCGGTCTCCAGCATCTTCAGTCTCTTGGTCCTCATTGGCTCCTTCCCCTCCAGCAACACTGTGCACAGGTCTCATCGCTCTTGATACAATCATTAGGAGGTTCTGTTGCTTTTAATGCTCATGATCCTTTTTCTGTCATTTTTACTGCTAGCTTCCCTTCTTTCATTATCATCATGGTGTTTTTTCTTTTTCACTTTCTATTTGAGCAGATCTGGAAGGTCAGTAGCAACCCTCTTGCTCATATGTATTAAAATGGCAGAGTCGAACCACTTTCCCACACCAGGAAGCCACCTCACTGCATACCTTCTGGCATTCCCACTCACTGACTGTGTTACCTGAGGCTGCCCTTCAGTCAGGCCTCTAAGCTTCAGTTTCCTTAATTGCAAAACAGAGACAACACTGGGGTTGTACCATTAGCTTACTCTTGAATAGGTTAGTCATTTCACTCAGTGCTTGCCACAGGGCATGAGTGGTGAATATGGTCAATAAAAGATGATGGTTTCATTCACAGTCTTCTCACTAAAGTAAGGTGCCTTGCCCCAGAGGTGATCACACCAAGACAAATCCCGACTCCGTTTTTCCAGATCCTCCTTGTACCACATCCCTTCCTGTCAAAGGGATGGAAAAGCCAGAATCATTGCTCAGGGATGCATTGCTGCTCCCCCTTCTCTGAAGATCCCTATGGTGCAGCTTTCTGCCTGGGACAGGTCCCCCTGCCTGGGACACTGCAGGTCTAGAGGGAAGCTGGCCTCTGAGGAGTCTAGGTAAGAAGGAAGGTAATGTTGCTCCAAGGAAAACAGCTAGTTAGTTTTTCAGTTTGGTTTCTCTCTCTGGAACAAAACCAACCAAACAAAACCAAAAAAGAAAGAAAAAGAAGAAAAAGAAAAACGAAGGCCATGAAAAAAAACATGGTTTTCCAGCTTCATCAAATTTTATTAATTGAAATTTCAAAACCTGTGATGCTTTTGAGATTTCAAAAGGCCAAGACAGATGTTACAATGAGGAATAACCATCAGCACATGCAAGAGCTGAGTGTCTGGGAAAACGCTGGTGTCTGCATGTATATGCACACAACTGTCTATATTGCAAGATACCAAATCTTAAAGAGAAGATGGATCAAAAGACATTTGAAAGGATAACAAAACACTATGGCAGTTTTCATGACAAGAACAGACTAAAAAGGTATAAGTCAAGAAGCAACAGAAAGGCCCAAGAAAAGCCACTTTATTCATTGGGTCTCACGACAAAACAAACTGCTGAGTGCCACTTATAGCTCCACAGAGCCCCTACTAGTACACAGAAAAGTGACAACAGTTTGCATTTGAGCCCCCATGCTATTTTAAGGACTGTGCAGACTGAAAGCAAGCATTCTTGGTAAGAGTTTGTAAACAGGCCTCAATGATCCCTAAAGAGCATACAGTGTAAACTCATGAGGATAAATGTGGCATTCTGGGTTGGGCAGAACAAACATGTGACTTTATTATGAGGCCCCTCCTTGTAGCACTAACATTAATTTATGTGTTTGCTGGAATAGAATTTTACTTAGTAGCCCAGGCTGGCCTCAAACCATTGGCTGCCCTCCTCCATCAACCTCCCAAACACTGAATATACAGGGATGAGTCATGGCTTCTGCCTCTCGCTCTGATATTGAAGCTGTAGCCCCATTTCTTTCTGGAGACACCTGTAGTTTTATGTTCACATTTTTATTCTAAAACAGGTCATCTAGGAATTGGTGTGATGTCTATTTTATTTTATAGTAAATGCTATAAAATTTATATGCCTCTGTAATTTTATTGGCTTGTTCGGGCTTTGTATTTTGTTAACAGATGATGTCTCAATGTGCCACGTTGGCCAATCACAAATGCCTGAGTTCAAATGATTGTCTTCTTCAGCATCTGGGACATCTGGCACCACAGGTACTTACTGCCACACTCATCCCCAGATTTATATACTTCTTTTAAGTCTTTATGCTTGAGTGAGGTCATCTTCTAAGTCATTGAAAAGTTATGTTTATGTAGAATGTGAAATTGCTCAGTTAGAAGTTAAAAGTGCAAATATATTTGTTTTTGGAGGGGGGGCATTCAAGAAATGGTCTCACTATTTTATTACTCACTATTACTCACTAATGTAGTCCTTGAACCTACAGAGATCCACCTGCCTCTACTTCCTGAGTGCTGGGAGTGAAGGTGTGCCTGGCTAAAAATGCAGTTTCTAAGATCAGAATGTATTCTGGTGTGAGATCTGAAAGTCTGTAGCTTTAAGTTAATCAAAGAACGGTAAGGCAGACACAGCTATCCCCAAATCAAGGCTTGAGAAAAGGCTGGAAGCCAGGGGGGAGTAGGAGATTGGCAGAAGAGGGGCAAGAGAATGGGGAAGGGCAAAAACAAAGAAGGTTTGGAAATATATTATAAGGAAATTCATTTCTCTGAGTGCTAATTTTAAAAACACAAAAAAGAGAAAAAACGTTGGCAAAAAGAGTTCCTGTAGCCCTTTGGTAGCTCAAACAATATTTTCGTGTGAGGAAAGAACACAGTTTGTCATCAAACCAAGTTTTTACTGATCAGAAATATAATAGACATCATGTGCAGAGGGGAGCAACACCCTGGAGCTTACAGACAGGGCACAGCCTGCACACACATGTTCACAGCTCCGTCTTCTCCCAGACTTCCCATTTAAAGCTGGAGAGTTCTTTGTGCATGAGAAGTGCCAGATAAAGAGCATTGCTGTCCCTGGCAAGAGGCCCTGGCAAGAGGAGGGGCTTCTTACTCCCTTTCACTATTGTTATGGTAGTTGACTTGTGGCCAATGCCTGGGCACAAGGGAGAGCCACTTATACAGAGGAAGGGGTGTGGGGACAGAGAGGAAGCTTACAGTTTTTAATGAAATACAATTATTTTTAAAGTAAAGAACCCCAAGTCTGAGCTGCTGGTGTGACTTGACATTTTGGAATATTACTGTTTTCTTGTTGTGTTTTCCATCTATGACATGGCAATTTTCAGTGCAAACTCAGGTACCTGATAGACTAGTTTCTCTGTCAATAAGTGGCAGCTTGTATTTCGAAGTGCAAATTTCATCACAGCACTCGTATCCATTTCTCTTTTCCTGCTCTTTTAGTGTTTTTCTCCCTCCTAGTGACGCCCATCATAAGCCATGTGGCAGTTTCAAAATACTGTCTTCCCACTCTTCTGCATCACTTGGTCCTCACTCCAGCCATCTGCCAACATCCTATGCTTGGATTCTGTGCTCGGCTCTTCTGGATGTGTTCAGCTCCTTCTAGGCTGTTCTGGACATCACACACAAAACAATTTAATACATACATTTTCCCTAGAGTGAGTGATCTTTTCTTGTTCAAGAATGAATCAGGCCTGGAGATGTTGCTCAGTGGCAAAGCACCTGCCCACCATGTGCAACTTTCTGATTTCCAACAAAGGCATCATAAAACACACGCACACGCGCGCGCACACACACACACACACACACACACACACACACACACACACGGACACGCACACGCACACGCACACCACACACACACACAAGGCATGCACACACACGCGCACACGCACACCCGCACACACACACAAAGGCATGCACACACACGCGCGCACACACACACACACACACACACACACACACACACACGGACACGCACACGCGCACACACACACACACACACACACACACGCACACGCGCACACACACACACACACAAAGGCATGCACACACGCACACGCACATGCACACGCGCACACACACACAAAGGCATGCACACACGCACACATGCAAACTGATAAAAACAAGTAAAAACAAGACAAACAATGAACTGACAATACCTTACTCTCTTCCAGCAACTGCCTGACTGTCTTTAAGCAGCATTCACTGCATGAATGATTTTAGTGCTAACTCTGTCCTTTTGTTCACATGATTCTCCCTCTGAAGGAATGTAGAACCAAGAGGGTTTTTTTATGTGTGTGTATTTTAAATATACCCTTCAATGGTGATTACCTGCTGACCTGGCTGTGCATCAGAACGTGGGATAATTTTATTTTATTTATTGAGATATTACTGTTGGGGTTGGGTACCACACAATCACTTGTTCTCTGATTTTTTAATCGGTTGTGGTTTTCTGCAACAGTCCCCACTGGCTACAAAGACAGCCTTCTTTATTGATGGGCAAAGACTACACTTTCATGTGGATATAAGGACAATTATTTAGAATGTAGTTAGGGATTGTGCTGGTTTAGAAAAGTAGCAGTTGTACGTTCTTCTCCAAGATCTGTGATGTCACCAGCCCCAGGTAGTTGTCTAGGTTTCCAGTACCAAGCATTTAAGTGAAAGTGACTAGAGGCCATGAATTTGAAAGAGAGAGAGCAAGGGGTGGGGTACATGAGAGGAATTGGGGGAGGGGAAGGAGGAAATGATGTAATTTAGCTTTCTCAAAGTTCCTCCTTTATAGCCATCTTATCTAAAAATAGTCCAAATCATGATTCCAATACCACAAATTGGTTTTGGCTGCTTTTGAATTTTACATAAATACAATTATATAGCATTAGCTATTTGTGTTTATGAGATCCAGTCATGTATATGGTTCATTCATTTTCATACATGTATAAAATTCACCAGACAAATAGACCAAAATGTTGACTACAGTGTAGAGCCCTCAACTCTCCAGGTGATGCTGATGGGTGCCAGTCAGGCAGTGTGGCTCAGAAATTCCCAAAGGAATTAACATATGCCATTTCCTTACTTTAAATCTGCCAATGACTCCCCATGGCTCTCCAGAGCATGAATCCCCTTAGCTTAGTACAGACACTGCTCAAGATCTAGGACTTGCCTACCACCCATGGTTTATCATCCAAGCTTCCCCCCAGCCTTCGCTGTGGTCATAATGAACATCTCTCCTTGGGATCCTCAGCTTTCACTTTCCACTTCAGTCACACATTACTTCCTCTAGCCTGTCAGTCATTCGTGCCAGGTCTTTTCTCTTAGTAATCTGAAGTCTCCTGAGGACAGACTTGCCTCTAGTCATTCTCCCATAGCCCTAGCACTGTAGCCCATGTACATACCTGTTGCCTAAGTGAACATATGATACCACTGTTATTGCTGCTACCTGCTTGTTGGATGATTGGGCACAATTCTCTTTTCCTTTCATTGTTCATTTTAGTTTTAACCTTGTTGTGGAATGCAAATGTTCTTGACACCTTTAACAAATGTGCTTCAGGTAGCATGCTGACATGCTTTTTAGCACACACCATGCTTTGTAACAGTAAATGAAATCAACACAAATACATTTTCCTTAAGATTGTCATCCTTGAAGATGGAACTGAAAGTGCAAAACTGGGCATCCACAATACTCATATACTCATAGTATAATTATTCTCACAGTAAGCAGATAGCCAACATTGAGTATATTTTCTTTTTTCCAGTATGATATATATATATATATGTGTGTGTGTGTGTGTGTGTGTGTGTGTGTGTGTAATTTATAATGGTAATTAGACCAATTTTAAATTAGAAACAAGTTTCTTTTACATGTCAAGCCCAGTTCCCTCTCCCTCCCCTCATCCCCTCACCACTCACCCCCTATCCTAACCCCTATCTGCTCCCCAAGGAGGGTGAGGCCTTCCATGGGGGAATCTTCAGAGTCTCTCATATCCTTTGGGATAGGGCCTAGGCCCTCCCCCGTGTGTCTAGGCTGAGAGAGTATCCCTCTATGTGGAGTGGGCTCCCAAAGTCCATTTGTGTACTAGGGATAAATACTGATCCACTACTAGAGGACCCATAGATTAACCAGACCTCCAAACTGACATCCTCATTCTGGGGTATGAAATAGTCCTATTCTGGTTTCCCAGCTATCAGTCTGGGGTCCATGAGCAACCCCTTGTTCAGGTCAGCTTTTTCTGTGGGTTTCTCCAGCCTGGTCTTGACCCCTATGTTTATCATTCCCCTCTCTCTGCAACTGGATTCCAGAGTTCAGTTCAGCGTTTAGCTGTGGGTGTCTGCTTCTGCTTCCATCAGCTACTGGATGAAGGTTCTAGGACAGCTTATAAACTAGTCATCAATCTCATTTGGGGGGAAGGGCATTTAAGGTAGCCTCTCAACTGTTGCTTAGATTGTTAGTAGGGTTCAAACTTGTAGATCTCTGGACATTTCCCTAGTGCCAGAATTCTCTTTAAACCTATAATGGCTCCCTCTATGATGGAATCTCTTTTCTTGCTCTCCTCTATTCTTCCCCTGACTCAATCTTCCTGCTCTCTCATGTCCTCCTCTCCCCTTCTCTTCTCCCCTTCTCTTTCTTCTAGCTCCCTTCCCCTCCCCCCATGCTCCTGAACTAATGTTCAGGAGATCTTGTCCCTTTCCCCTTCTCTGGGGGACCATGTATGTCTCTCTTAGGGTCCTCCTTGTTTCCTAGCATCTCTGGTGGTGTAAATTGTAGGCTGGTACTCTTTTGCTCTATGTCTAAAATGCATATATGAGTGAGTACATACCATTTTTGTCTTTTTGTGGCAAACTGGGTTAAGCTCACTCTTGCCTATGAATTTCAAGATTACATTTTTTTTTCTGCCAAGTAGTACTCCATTGTGTAAATGTACCACATTTTCTCCATCCATTATTCAGTTAAGGGGCATCTAGGTTGCTTCCAGGTTCTGGCTATTACAAATAATATTGCTATGAACATGGTTGAACAGTTGTCCTTGTTGTATGAATGTGCATCTTTTGGGTATATGCCTAACAGTGGAATTGCTGGATCTGAGTGTATTTTCTTTGAATTTAAAACAAATTGTTCATCAAGTTGTCTTGAACCTTAGAGTGATGTTTCTTAAAACATAGTCTGGAGCAGTGTTTAGCAACCTGTGGATCACAACCCCTTTGGGGTTGAATGATCCTTTATGGGGGAGGTTGCTTAAGACTATCCTGCATATCATATTTACATTACAATTGATAACAGTAGAAAAATTATGAACACATGGTTATGAAGTAGCAACAAAAATATTTCTAGTTAGGGGTCACCACAACATGAAGAACTGTACTAAAGGGTCACAGCTTTTGGAAGGTTAAGAACCACTGTTTTAGAGGGTGATGGCCAGATACCTGAAGACTATTTTATATAGAGAGACTGGATTTCATCCTAGACATCTGTCCAGTAGAATTTTTAACATCTGGATTTTTAACAAGCTCTACACATGATTCATTTGCATAAATGGATTTAAGAAAATCTTTGTAATCACATGTGTTGATTTTAAGGGGTGGGGGCATGTATTGCTCCTGCTGGTACATAGAGGACAACTTGAAGGAGTTGGTTCTCTCCTTCTCTCAGGCAGGCCCCAAGGATCAGGCTCAAGTCATCAAGCTTGATGGAAGTGTCTTCACCCACAAAGTTATCTTGCTAGCCCCTTTACACATTATTCTTGAAGATGGTGAAGTTAGTCACCTGTCTAGAATTAAAACAAATAGTTCACTGCATTAATTTAGTATAGATAAGGGCCTGACTTTCATGTATTCTTTTCTTAGTAAGGTATCTGGGTGAAGATGTATTAAATTAAGAACTAACTTGAACATAAGAGAAAAGAACAAGATAAAAATCTCTTCGGTATTCATTAGAATGACATCCACTAAGGTTTTATACTTCTCTTGAAATTTCTAAGGTACATTCTCAGCAAGGAAAAAAATGTGTCAAGTTCCTATAGCCCAGAAGTCTTTAAACAGCAGTTGGAAATTTCCAAAATAGATTCTATCAGAGCAGGGATTTGCCATCCTTGTGATGACTTGCTTACTTCTTTAGTAGTTCTGTATCGATAATAAGGCTGGGCAAATGGCAGGGTGGGTAAAAACACTTGGTCTACAAGCAGGAAGAGCTGAGTTTGAATCCTCAATCCCCATGTAAAGTGCTAGGCATGGCTTCAGAGGTCTGTAACCCCAGGCAGAGACTGGAGACCCTGGAATCTTCCTGGCCAGCCAGTTTAACACAAATGGTGAGCTTCTAATTTGGTGAGAGACCCTGACTTGGGTCAATAAGAGGAAACATGATGGAGGAAGACATCCTACATTCTGCTTTGACATCAACGTGTGCATGTGCCGCTGAATGTGCTCACACACTCACCCCCCCCACACACTAGTTTAAGCATAGTGGTACACCCCTGTAATATCAGCACTTGGCCACACACTCACCCACTTCTCTCTCTCTCTCTCTCTCTCTCTCTCTCTCTCTCTCTCTCTCTCTCTCTCTCACACACACACACACACCACACACTAGTTTAAGCATAGTGGTACACCCCTGTAATATCAGCACTTGGCCACACACTCACCCACTTCTCTCTCTCTCTCTCTCTCTCTCTCTCTCTCTCTCTCTCTCTCTCTCTCTCACACACACACACACACACACACACACACACACACACACACACACACACACACACACACACTAGGTTAAGCATAGTGGTACACCCCTGTAATATCAGCACTTGGGAGGCAGCAGCAGGAGTTCAAGGATATCCTTTGGCTTTCAAAGAGTTTAAGGCCAACTCGGAGTATATAAGACCATGTCTCAAAAGAAAGAAAAGAATGCAGAATGGTAGGAATGAGGGAAGATAGGAAGGAAAAGGGAAAAATAAGAAGAATTTATGCCACATTCTCCATCCAGTGTATATATAGTAATACTTGGAGCCAAAATGGCAGTTATAGACCCATTATAGTAGTTTTGAAAATTCTTTCTATAGAATCCCCTTTAGGGATGTTATTAACCAGAACAGAACCTATAGGCTCAGCTACTTGAAATGGGGAGGCAGGAATATATCTTCATCGTAACAATTCAAGGTAAGCCTGGGCAACTCAGGTAGGTCCTTTCCCTAGAAAGAAGGAGGAAGAGGGAGAGGAAGAGGAGGAGGAAGAGGGGAAGAGTTGTGTTAGTCTGCTCTGGGCTGCTATAATAAAATAGCCCAGCTTGAGTGGTTTTAGCCGAGTGGTTTTAACACTAATAAGTGTTGTTTTAAAAACACATTTATTTACCCTCAATTTTGGAGGCTAAATGTTGGTGATCAATGCACTAGAAGACTCTGTTTGCAGAAGGACAGGACACCCTCCTGGCTGTGTCTTCACATAGTTCATCTTCTGCACTGTGTGGAGAGAAAAATAGGTCTGTATCCACCCCTTCCCTACAGGGGCACCAGTCTGATCAGATTGGGATCCTATTTTATAGTCCCTCCCTCCCTCTCTCCCTCTTTTCCTCCCTCCCTCCCTCCTTCTTTCTTTCTCTCCTACCTCGGTGTTAGGGACTGAACCCAGGGCTTACATTCTAGACAAGCACTGAACCACTGTGTAACTTCTCTAGACCTCAGTCCTCTTTTAAATGTCCCCATTTTCAAATATAGTCATACTGAAGGGTTAGGGTTTCAACACATGAACTGACGGAGGTGCAACACTTAGTCCATGAAAAGCATACTTTGGTAGTTCGAATGTAATTGGAGCCCATAATCCCAAAGGGAGTGGCACTAATAGCAGGTATGGCCTTGTTGAAGGAAGTGTGTCACTTTGGGAGCAGGTTTTGAGGTCTCTCTTATCTAAGCTTCACTCAGTGTCACAGACCATTACCTTTTTCTTTCTGATAAAGATGTAGCCAGAACCATGTCTGCCTGCACACTGCCATGCTCCCCACCATGAAGATAATGAACTGAACCTCAATTAAATGTTTTTCTTTGTAAGAGTTGCTGTGGTCATGATGTCTCTTCATAGCAACAGAAACCCTAACCAAGGCACCTTGATCATGAAGCCTTTCATCTCCTTTTCCAGTCTTCCAATTCTGAGTATTCAATGTTCTGTTCATTTCCGGACAAATTTTTTTCCAATTGGGCCAAACAGTATGAGTTTTAGTGGCCAGAGGATCTTGGAAGAACACATCAAGAACTGCTATGCATTAGCTATCTAGGCTAGTTCATGAAGAGAAAGGTTCATGGGCCATAAAACTGTTGGCAAGTGACCTTTTTTTGTAGGCTTCTTTACACTGTGCCTTCTTTTGAGTTTCAGTGTGATGATAGAAATGTGGCTTTTTCTGCACTGCCATTTACTGTCTGCTTTACGGAACATTGAATATAGTGGCATGACATTCTTCATTAGAATAATGATGTTGAAAGTGGTGTTAGTGGACAGTCTATCTAAATTCAAGATGCTCCAGGTTATTGCACACGGCAAATGCATCAACATCTGAAATAGTGATGATTAATAGAATTACAACACATGTAAAATGTAATTTTAAATTTCATAGTAGCTGCATTAAAAAATTGCAAGGAAAAAAGTATAAACAGGTGAAATCATTTTAAAATATATTTATCCCAAAGTATGATTTTAACATGTGATCAATATTACAAAACATCTGTGAGATCTTTATCCCTGAAATATGGTGGTACTTTCATTCTTACAACACATTCTGATTCTCACTAGGAACATTTCACCAGCTGAGTGACACATTGTGGCTCTTGGTCACTGGATTGGACAGCACAGGCTTAGAGTAACACATCTGCATACAAATGCCACAGCTTGAGATCTGGAAGACAAGCCCAGAGTGCAGAAAATTACAATTTTTTTTTGTTACTTTAAGTGTTTTCACTGTGTAATATCTATACAGTAGGTTACTTCTGTGTGATTTTCTCCCCATGGTTGTATTATCTCTCGGCTATCAGCTATTTAAAGTGTCTAAAGATCTTCCTGTCAATCAGCTGGTCAGGTGTCAGTTGAGATGAGTCAGTTGTTTATCTACAGTCTGTCTGTCACCTTACATCACAGGACTGGTGATAAGGTATGCTCACTGAAGGAGCCATGCTCTTCCATCCCTACCCATTTACTGATCCAAGAGGGCCATTATTGAAAGACTTAATGCAGCTTCCAAAAGTAACTGAAAACTTAGTAGTTGTTTTGATCCCAAGAAATGATGGCTTCTCATGGTCAAGTGTGGACTTGACTTAAGTGGTTTTGAATTCTTATTCATCTTCCTGAATTAAACAAACAAACAAAAAATACCTTCACTCCCATTCCTTGACTATGGGAAACAATTTAGTCTTTTTCTTTATGTGGTTTAGCTTCCCTGGTCCTAAATGCCAAAGTTTTAAATGTCAATTTTCAAAATGTAGCAGAGTTAATGAGATTCTTTGGCAGGAGATGTTACAACAGGACTCCTTGGCCATCTGTCTCAGGTGTGAACATGTCAGATCTCATGAATCGCTGCTCTAAGTCCTCCTGTGTCTGCCACACCTCCTAACACAGCATTCTGCAACTACAGGAATGCCTTCCAGAAGAATCAGAAAACATTTTTTGTGGCTGGGTGTCCTAGTCTGGATAAACTGGATTAATGCATGAGTAGAGGAAAGAGGAGTCCTTTTGTACTCAGGACCTGGGACTGTGGTGACATCGAGATACAGAGAGCAACATGACATCTACAGATTAAAGCCTACTCAGGTGCCAGGACTTAACCCCTTAGAGAAGCACAGGCTGAGGAGAGGACTCAGTGGGTGAAAGCTCTTGGTCTGCAGGCATGAGGACCTGAACTCAAATCCTCAGCATCAGATAAAATGCTCCACATGGTATGTGTGCTTATAATCCCGGTGTTGGGGAATGGAGAGAGATGGACCCAGGGAGCTGAGCACACTGGTCAGCCAACTGAGCTGAAATGATGAGATTCAGTTTCAGTGAGAAAACTTGTCTCAAGGGTATTAGAAAGAATGTCATAGAGGAAGACATCCTATATCCTCTGGCTGATGTATGCACATACTTTCAGGCATACACATGTAATACACATGCACACACAAGCTTAGCTCCAAGCATCATGAGGCCCTGAAGGCTTTTCTACTAGAACAAGAACCCTGAACTGTAAATGGACTTTCCTTTGGGCCGCCAGCTCACAAATAATGACATAGAGACTTAATGCTAATTATGAAACTTGGCCTATAGCTTAAGCTTGTCCCTAACTTGTTCTTACAAACTTATATTAACCCATTTATATTAATCTATGTTCTATCACATGGTGTTACCTCTCTTCCATTGCACCTCCTTTTTCCTCCTTGTGTCTCTTGGAGTTTCCCATGTGCCTAGATTCCTCCTCCTCTTCCTTTCTCTCACTGGAAATCCTGCCTATAACTTCTGCCTAAGCTATTGGCCATTCAGCTTTTTATTACACCAATCATAGCAATACATCTTCACACAGTATACAAATATCCCACAACATATCGCCCTTTTGTTTAAATAAAAAGGAAATGTTTAACTCTAACATAGTAAAACTATATAAAATAAGAAAAGTTATCAAGTAAGAATTACATTCATAATGTTTAGTCCATATGTATTTTGCAAATCTGGAGAAAGTATTGTATTATCTATACTATATTAGTGAGTCCAAAGTTTTATATCTAAACAATTTTCTATCATAACTTATATTACCATCCTAAAATATCTTTTTAGACATACAAACATCTTCTTAGATAAACAACTTAAGCTTTTATATTTCTCAACCTCATATACTTTATATCTTTTATGTAAGATTGTTTTCTAAATTTTGTAAAAAGGAAAACTGTATACTCTCTATCTAGTCTTCCATCCCCATCAGAGACCCAAGGAGGAAATAATATTACTTGAGTAAATAGGAAGTATAGAGCAAGCCACTTCCAAAACTCTGGAAATAACAGACATCTGGCTCCCTGGACAGTCACCCAAGGTTTCTCTGTAATATTGGGGCATCCATCTGTGGCCTACAGGCCTAGAATATCTAAAAGAGTTTTCTGTGGAGAAGGAATTTTGAAGGACCATTCTATCTTGTCTTGGCAAAGTTTGGCAGTTGCTTTCTTTTGTGTCCTGCTCATACAGTTAGGACAGCATACTATCAGCAGTCAAAGCAAGGGCAGTTTCCTGCCCAGTGGCTAATTTTGCCACAATAAAAGAAAACTCCATATGGAGGTTCTTTTTTGCTCATCATCCTTTTTTGAATTAGATGGTGCTGCTAGGGGCACACATGTCTCACTGTCATGAAAAGCCTTATGCTATTAAAACATCTTAAATGCCATATTCTGTAGGGGTATGAAGTGTTTAAGACCATATAGTTATCTAAAATATGACGCTGTATGACCTTGAAAGCATACTTAACATGACTACAAGTTAGATTATTATAGATGACTAACTACTAACTTGCATTTCTTAATTATCCTAAATGATTTATAATAATAGATTTCAAGGACTAGAACTTTATATTACATTTTTAAATGAGCTGCTTAAGAATAGAAACATATATACAGTATAACAAAAATAACCTTAAATTTATATCAATATATAAAGTTCATACCAATGTAAAATATATAAGATTAATAGTTGTTTTTTTAGTTAAAAGTAGATTCAATAATCTAACCTTTTATTCTATAATTCCCCAATCCCCCTTTTCTTTTCAGGAAGAGATCTTTGAATCCAACCTCCCTCACTTAGATTCTTCCCTTACCATGACCAGTAACAATTTGTAACCAACCTCTCTAAATGATGACAAACATCCATAATCCATTGTACAACCAAAAACCACACACCCCATCTCTTGGGAATATGGGCATCATGTTTTCTAGACTGCTTCCTATTGTCTGGGGGGTAATGGCATCTTTAGGAGAACCTAAGAAAATTGGGATAATGGTCAAGATCTGGGAGATCTAGTTGTATTATTTTGTTTATTCTCTGTGTGATAGGAAAGTGTAGAGCTTATCTGAAGTCTTGGCTGGATAGTTTGTGGACCATCTCAACTAGCAGTTTTGAAGTTGTTTTGGATGTAGAATTTGAGGAAACTGCAACAGAGGCACAATTCAACTAAAGATGATTTTTTTGTTCTATGTTTCATCAGGTAAAAGACATCTGTTAACTTTATAAGTCTGTTTGTACTGTATAACCAAACCTCTATCCATGCCGTATGAAAGGATGTCATGTAATAATAAGTCATGAGGACTCTGTAGCCAACAAAATTTATCAGGTCTCATCCAGTCTCAGAGCTATTCCCAAAGTAGAGAGATCAGCATACATTTCACCCATCTTATAGGTTTTCTTGGTTTCTTTTTTTCTTGTCTGTAGTCAATATTTTCAGAAGGTCTCCCCCAATCAAATCTGATCCTCACTAGTTTTGAAGAGAACCATAACTTTCTTTCCTGTGGAAACAAAGGCACAACCTCTCCCCCAATGCAACATATTATCCGACTTCCATTTTGAAGTTAAGACATTTTTAAAATATGTTAGTTTAATTTAGCAATTTCTATAATTCAGTGCCTCTCAGTAGCTATTTGTATACATTAGCATTTTAAAAATTCAAAGTCAACAAAGCACCATACAGAATCTAGACACTGTGTGTATTTCCCATCTTTATGGGAAATTTCTTTCTTTCTTTCTTTCTTTCTTTCTTTCTTTCTTTCTTTCTTTCTTTCTTTCTTTCTTCCTTTCTCTCTCTCTCTCTCCCTCTCTCTCTCCCTTCCTTCCTTCCTTCCTTCCTTCCTTTCTTTCTTTCTTTCTTTCTTTCTTTCTTTCTTTCTTTCTTTCTTTCTTTTTTTGGTTTTTCGAGACAGGGTTTCTCTGTGTAGCTTCGGAGCCTGTCCTGGAACTAGCTCTTGTAAACCAGTCTGGTCTTGAACTCACAGAAATCCACCTGCCTCTGCCTCCAGAGTGCTGGGATTAAAGACATGCACCACCAACGCCCAGCATGTTTAATTTTTATATTACTTTACTCTCTCTTTAAAGACTTCACTTTATTATTTTTACACTATTTTTCTATAACTGTCTATACCCATTTTCTTTGCTTTCTTCAATGTCTAAGCACATTTTTTTTTTAGCATACTGTACCTTTGTGGAGGATTTCTGTGTCTGGACCTGGACCTTACTAAGCACCCACATGTTCCCTGACTCTGTGAGATAAATCTTGAACTACCATGTCAAATGCTGCGCAGCTTAGCACATGGTGCTGGTGACTAGCTCCAGCCCACAGGTAGTGGCCTGGAGCCCTGTCTCTGCACACAGCCAAGTACCTGCCCACTTGAGAGATTGCAGGACTAGGAATCCACATCAGGCTCCTGTCCAGAACTTTTCTTAGCACTCTCAGGTCCATGTTTGGATTCTCGAGTCTCATTGGCCTCCAAATGTAGTCACAAATGACATGGAGACTTGTTATTAATCATGAAAGCTTGGCTTATAGGTTAGGCTGGCTCCTAACTAGCTTTTATAACTTAAATTAACCCATTTATATTAATTCATGTTCTATCATGTGGCATTACCTCTCTTTTGCCTTGTACCTCCTGTTTCCTTTGTGTCTCCTTGAGTCTCCTACACACCTAGATTCCTCCTCCTCTTCCTTTCTTTCCCTGGACATCCTGCCTATACCTCTTGCCCAGCTATTGGCTGTTCAGATTTTCATTACAACAACCACAGCACTACACCTTCACACAGTGTAAAATATCCCATAACACTGACATAGCAGCTTATTCCAGAAGAGCTATGAGAGCACCACAGTATAGTCTATGGATTCCTGGATATTTGCAAACTCAGTGGATACATGGAGAGTCAGAGTGACATTATTTGCTATGATTCCAGATGTGTAGGAAGCCCTGAAAGGACCTGAGGACACACCAAGACCAAGCTCTCAGCACAAGGAGATCTACTTGCCCCAGAGGGACAAGCAGCAAAGAATAAAAGAGACAAAGACAGGAAACAGAGAATGAGGGAGAGGAAAAATGAGCAACGGAGAGGGGGAAGGAATATTTGCTCCAGCAGGACAAAGGACTGCCTCTGGATAGAGAGGAAACAGACATGGTCCATAAGCAAATGGACCTATGGACACACACACACGTTATAAAGGGAAAACGTGTGTGTGTGTGTGTGTGTGTGTGTGTGTGTGTGTGTGTGTGTGTGTGTGGTGGGGGGGGCTGTGTTGGTTTGTTTTAATTGGGCATGGTTAATTAGGGGAGCCAAAAGGGGGCTTCTGATTGCTGGACTTCAGTGCTTTGATAGCTACACTTTGGTGGTCAGCCTCAGGAGGAGAAAGTGGTTTAGGGGAATAGACCTTGGTGGCTTGCTATAGGGATGTAATCTGTGGTTTGCTAGGGAAGAGAGGATGGGGGAAGGGCAAGGCCTACCATAGCCATGTTTGCCATACTAGAGCCCTCCCTCCACCTAGGGCCTAATAGGACTTGGGGTAGAAGAAGAGAAGGGTAGGCCATGCAAGCCTATGGTCCTGAAAGCTGATAGCACACTCAAACCATGTAGGTAAGGCCTGGGGACTGTGGGTTTACAGTTCAGAACATTTTAGGGTCTAAGCAAATGGTCAAGCCCTAAAACACTATCTTCCTACTTCCACCCATACCTGTAATTCTTTTTCTCTTCTCTTTCTCTGATCATGTATACATTGAGTTATTCATTGCACAGTTCACACTGTGCTAACATTAAGGAAAGTACCAGAACTTTTTCTTTTTTAGAAAATATCAACAATTACAGTCATTTTTATTAGAGGCCAGTAGTTGTTGAAGAAACACTAAAAAGAAGGTTTTTATTTCTGAACAAAAGAAGCCTTCTGGAAGCATTGACTCTACATAGCTTGGTAAATATGTAATTAAAGATTCAGGGAGCTTATAATTTTATTAAAATCTGACTCTAGGATAAATGATTAAAACCTTTAGAATGTCAAACATTGATTGCCACGATAAAGGAGTCCATTGAACATCATATAATGCCTTTTAAAACATAGAGCAGAAATTTCAGCCTTGTGTACCTGAACAAGGAGGCTAGCAATTATTGATTCTAAAAGGAATTCAGTTTTATTACTAATGATATATTGAGCTGCTTGAATAACAAAGTTCTATAAGAAGAACTATAAAATGGATATCGATAAAATACACACATATATACAAACACACCCAAATGCATTTATATTTTTTATGGTAAAGTTGAGTATGGTAAAGCCTGAGAAGGCCGTTTTCAAAAGAAACTTTGCTTTGTTTCTGTAGATATCCCAGGGTGCTATTGAGGCAGAAGCATTTGGCAGGAAATCTCCGAAAGTATGCAAACTAATGTGGATACCAAGTCTCCTAGTGGACAGACTTGTACTTAGGAATTCACCAGGTAATATTTATTTATTTATTTATTTATTTATTTATTTATTTATCTATTTATTTATTTTCAGCAAGTCAAGTCAGCCTTTCCTTAGATGGTTCTTTATCAAGATTTTTTTCTATTATAGTTTCATTGCAGCACTTCTAAGATTTGGGTTAATATTTTTAAAGGTCTCAATTCTAACTCTTCATTTCATTCATTCATTCATTCATTCTCATTTCTTATTCTTGGCAGATCCTCAGATTTAATCTGTGGTGATGGTTTCCTTTTTTTTTTACTTTTGGCTACTATTAAAAGCAAAGCAAAGTTTCTTTTTTTTAAAAAAAAAGGGGGGGCCTTCTCAGGCTTCTCTTTTTTATGCCAACAGTCTTGGGGTGATGCCAACAGCAGCAAAGGTGGGCATCAAGTGGTGCAGAGCTCTCCTGTCAGTTAGCATCAGACTTGGTTGGGTTGCAGATGGGCCACGGCCAAGGATAATCCCCTCCCTTTTTAGCAGCAAGCAAGAGAATAGGTTTGTGTAGGATAGAAGTTGGGAGGGTCATTGCTTCACTGTACAAATACTATGTGTATTTCAGCTGTGTGTCTATGCAGCTTCTGAAGTCATCGATTTATCAACTTCTGCATAATATTTGCATTATCTTTGGCCATTTTACATTTTATTCCCTAATAGTTAATCTGTTTCCTTGCCATGGTAACTTTGAACCCTTTGTCTTTCATGTCTGCAATCTCACTAGATTGCAGAAATTAAAATTTCTTTTTAATGTATCATTCTTGGCATCTTCATTTATGAGACAAAAATCTCATTATATAGCCCAAGCTGGCCTCAAACTCGTCTCCCTTCTCAGTCTACCAAAACCTGGATTTAAACCTACCCTACCACATGGGCCTCATTCTTAGTAGCTATAATTCCTGAATCCCAAAGAGATTACTCTATTATGTTTAGAATTCATAATCATCAGTTCTAGTAAGTTCAGTTTTATCTCTTCAGGTGTTCCCTTTCCCCAGTTTGTAATATTTTTAAGTAATGGAATTCCTAGGTTGAACCTTTTTCTCCTATCCCATCAGCCCATACCTGTCTTTTAATAGAGTGACCCACTATGCACACTTCCCTCAAATCAAGGTGTGTCCTAGGATGTGGCCGTTTCACAACCCAAACTGGAAAGTTCCAGGCAGATACACAATTGATCAGCTACTTTCCTGTCCATACTTCTCACCGTAGTGGATTGCATCTTTTGTAATTGTGATTGTTATCCACCTCACTTTGCTAGTTGCCCCATTATCAAGGATTATTTGTGATTTTAGTGAGGATACTTTTGAAATTCTATCTTGCAGCCAAGATTTCCATTTTTCTTAATTTTTAAAATTAAACTTGCATTTTAGATATTTTTAATAGGGCAACATTATATGGGATACCCTATTAAACTGCTCTATCATGTAAAGTTTTTGTTGATAAATATTCTTTATTGGGTTGTTCAATGTAACTCATGGTAGGTTATTTCCAGACATGTTTTATAATTTTTCTTTCTTGTGCTCATTTCTAAAGAGATTTGATCTAGAGATTTGATCTTGAATAGCCTGGTTTAGGAGTAACTCTAAAAAAAATTTTTACATTCATCTTTGATGTGTCATAGGAATTTCATTAGCACAGATTAATTAGTATGCTAATTTCTCAATTTGAAAAACTTCAATAGAATAAATGTGAACTCTATCATCATGAGAGCCAAAGGCATATGGTTTTGTATTTTTGAAAGATACTTTCTAACTACAACTCAGCCTAAAGTAAACTGATGTTTTTATTGGGTGAGTGGAAACTTGGTTGATTCTTACTAAGATATGATTTTAGGAAGACTTCCTTTGCATGTTTGCATGGCCATAAAAACTCAGGTTCTTAGATTACTGAACTAGTATACCACAGTGCCTGTTTGGTGTCCTGTTGTCTTCTAGTTTGAGAACCTGAATATTTCCCATCTTTTTTTGTTGTTGTTTTTTGTTTTTTTTCTTGATACAGGGTTTCTCAATGTAGCTTTGGAGCCTATCCTGGCACTCACTCTGGAGACCAGGCTGGCCTTGAACTCACAGAGATCCGCTTGCCTCTGCCTCCCGAGTGCTGGGATTAAAGGCGTGCACCACCAACGCCCGGCCCCCATCTTTTCACATATTAC
This sequence comes from Cricetulus griseus, assembly GCF_003668045.3. Taxonomy (NCBI): domain Eukaryota; kingdom Metazoa; phylum Chordata; class Mammalia; order Rodentia; family Cricetidae; genus Cricetulus; species Cricetulus griseus. The sequence continues at coordinate 310,093,882 of NC_048595.1, read as the reverse complement.
AATAGTTATCCCTCAGCATTTGTGGGAGATTAATTTCTGAACCCACCACATATAAACACACACACACACACACCGTAACTTTCTATATATTTAAGCCATCTCTAGATATAATATCTAATACAACATAAATACTATGCAAATAGTTGGTATACTGTGTTTTTTAGGGAATTGTTACAGGAAAAAAGAATTGTGTCTGCCGGGTGTTGGTGGCTCACGCCTTTAATCCCAGCACTTGGGTGCCAGAGGCAGAAGGATCTCTATGAGTTCGAGGCCAGCCTGGTCTCCAGAGCGAGTGCCAGGATAGGCTACAAAGCTACACAGAGAAACCCTGTCTCAAGAAAAAAAACAAAAAACAAAAACCAAAACCAAACAAAAAAGAATTGTGTCTATTCTATGTACAGATGCACTCATCATAGTGCATGCAATGGTTACTACATGGTACACAATCTACAGATGGGATTGAAAACAAAATAATATGAGTTGGGCTGGGATATAGATTCGTAATCGAGTTCTTTTCTAGCAAGCTCATGTACCTGGGTTTGATGCTCAGTAGGGCAATACATCACATTCTCATCTCTTCCTCCTCTCCTGCTACCACTACTAATGATAATAACAACAACTGTGATAATAATAATCAACTAATGCTTAAATAGAATATGCACAATGGGCTAGAAACATTTCTAAACATTTTACACTTCATAACTGTGCAATTCTCTATACAATATGTATGGTGTTTTGAATAAGAAATGTTCTACAGAGGCTCATGTATTTGAACACCTGACTCCAGTTGCTGGCGCCATTTGAAGAGGTTATGGAATGTTTAGTACGAGAAGCATTGCTGGAGGAAGTATGTCTACCGGGGATGGGTTTTGAGACTATCTAGCCTGGCCCCCACTTCCAGTTGGCTTTCTCTGCTTTCTGCTTGTGGCCAGAAATGGGAGCTCTTGGCTTTGTGCTCTGCAGCCAGCCTTGCCTGTTGCCATGCTGTCCTTGTCATTCTCTACTCTGTGTTTGGAACTACACGTCAAAATAAATGCTTTATTCCTTAAGCTGCTTTTTGTTATGGTATTTTGTCACAGAAACAGGAAAGTAACCAATACAATATGTAACAACATGTTGCCAACTTACAGATAGGGCAACTGAGCCACAGCCAAAATTAATTGACACACACAGAATCTCACAGCTAGTAAATGGCAGGTTAGGGACTCCAATGCAGGCACTGTGACTTCAGGATCTATGTTTTAATCGTAAAACAACAATAACACTGTCTCCAGCCAAACTTGCTGCTGGGTACAAGTAATCCCAAAGCTTGCAGCTTTGCTAGGCCAGCCTAAGTTACACAGTGAGATAACATTGCCAGAAAGAAAGGCACTGCCTTCTGCCTCTCAAGTACATTCCTTAAATATTTGACACAGGAAAACCCCTATATAGCCTAGGCAGACCTTAAATTGATAATTTTCCTGCCTCAGCCTCCAGAGTCCTAGGATTACAGTCTTGTGCCATCATACTTGAATTATAGGTTTAAATTAATATTTTTCCAACTTAAAAATTTTAGACTCATTTGTCTACTTGGGGAGGTGAACCATCATGTGCATTGCCGCTGCAGGTGTGAAGTCAGAGGACAGTTTGCAGTAGTTGGTTCTCTCTTTAACCATGTGGATTTTCGAGATCCAACTCGAGTCGTCAGGCTTAGCAGCAACCATCTTATTGGCCCAGCATTGCTTATATCATCACAGTGGAATTGTCAGGATAATCTGCCTATCATGTTGCCAGAAAAAGAAAGGCAAGTTGTGATCGTATCATTGTTACAATCTAATATTTCTGACATTTTGCCTTATCTTATTGCCCAAAGAAATGCAATGAAAGGGCTGGAGAGAGACTCAGTGGTTAATAGCGTTTGCTGCACTTGTAGAGGACTAGAGTTTGGTTCCACATGCCTGTGTCAGGTGGCTCTACTGGAACTAATACCCTCTTGTGGGTTCCACAGGCCCCTGCACTCGTGTGCATAATCAGACACATAGTTTTAAAATTATGTTTACTCTTAAAAAGAAACACAATAAAAAGTATGTTTATTACAACACTTCATAATCCCTCCTCCACATTTTTAACTGACGCTCAAATACAGTTCATAAAAACAAATGTGGAAATTTCTAGCATCAAGAGGGGAAGGGAGCCGGGCGGTGGTGGCGCATGCCTTTAATCCCAGCACTCCGGAGGCAGAGGCAGGTGGATCTCTGTGAGTTCGAGACCAGCCTGGTCTACAAGAGCTAGTTCCAGGACAGCCTCCAAAGCCACAGAGAAACCCTGTCTCGAAAAACCAAACCAAAAAAAAAAAAAAAAAAAAAAAAAGAGAGAGAGGGGGGGGGGAATGAGCAGTTAGAGAAGGTGTAAGTTAAGATGGTCCTATAGCCAGTTGTCCTCATAGAAGGTCCCCAAAGGGCAATACAAACAGACATGGTGACTTAGAGATAAAATGTCTGGCCTCAGCTCAGATCTATTGATCAAAAACCCTGGAGGTGGAGTCCTCAGGCTAGGTTATCCTTTTGAGTAATTCTGATGCACTCTACTAATTGAGAACCATTGCCAGCATCTATTTAGGATTTAATTTATTGCAAATATCAATGTCCTTTATGGAGTGGGATGTTTTTCACAGGACCACAGTAAGTCTCCACGCATCATAAACCACTAAACCTCAAGCTGACATTTATTGCTTCCCAGTGAAAGTAGGAAGTTAGCTCCCCTTTCAGTTTAGGTTCCTACAGGTTGTAGCATAGAATTCAAATGTTTATATAGGTTCTCCCTCCCTTATAAAACACAGAATCCTTGTCATTAAATTTAGCAGGAAAGAGCTTGGAAGGCAATCCTCCTTTTTGTGTAAAAACTATAAAGAATCGTTGCTTCTAGACTTTTCCTATGCAATGAATCAGGTGCCTGGAGCTTTACAGCAGATCAAAGACACAATCCAAGTTTATGACTTTACTATCCTTAGTATTGACTAAAAGTAAGGTAACAGGCAAGCTGCTTCTAAAGTTAACCATATTTTAACCAAGTGTTGTTATTGTTTCTCCAACAGTTACTTATAATGTCAATATGTAAACCTATACATGATATTCTTTCTTCCTGCAAAACATTTATTGATCATCTCGTGCCAGGCCCTGTGCTAGATGCTGAGAATTCAGCTAAGACTGAGACTGACGCAGGCCCTGTCAACACAGAACTTGGAGGTTGGTGGTGAGATAGACAAGAGCACAGGTAATTACAATACAGCATGATAAGTGTTATGATAGGTGAAATAAAGGGTGCCACTGGAACTGTTCTCAATAAAAATGCAGCGTAACTGCTGTCTGAGTGATTTATTGCTCTTGATTGTAAAATATGCTTGCAAGATAGAAGCTCACTCCCACTCATCCTTCAGAAGGCAGCTCAAGTTGTCATGTCCTCACACCCTCCAGTGAGTCTTCTCCCAACCCCCCACCCAGCCCCCACACTTGAGACTAGAGTCCTGTCCATGGGCACCCATCAAATGCTGTGTCCTTCTATACAGCACGGCTCACATTTCAATGGTCTGCTCACATGTCTACCATGCTGATATACTCTCACCTCTTGGAGGGCAAGGACTCTATGTTATTTGTCTTTGTGATTTTAACATAAAGCTAACATCAATAGTCCTTTATATTCTCTTATTGCATGATTTAAGCTTACCTTTCCACTGTTATATGCATTATCACCTTGGAAAAAATGTGCTTTTTTTTTTTTATTGATCTTTTCACTGCTAGGAACATGAGCTCATTATAAGTGCTTCTCCCGAATAGGAATAGTTCTGCTTCTGTGGAACTCACACCTTAATATTACCCCACAGGTAGGATTAATTTCAAAGAGAAAATAATCTCTATATGACTGCCCTCTGTACATCATCACCACCTCCCTTAGTGATTTGTTGACCTGGTTAGTGTCTCTCTAGTTCCTCCCAAACCTGTCTTTGGAGGGCAGGGAAGGGAGCCTAAGTTGTAAATGTGATTAAATCTAAGTTAAGGAAGGTACACAATGCTATTGCCCCACCTAACATGCTGTCTAGTCTAGGCTGGCTTCTTAGATGTAAAAGGTAGGGAGGGAAGAGTGGACCAACAAATGATGAGAAGGGTACATGAAATGCAAAACTTTTGATTTGACACAGTAGAAAAAAACCTACATAATCATTCATTTTATACACACATACAAATACATAATTATATTTATGTATGTGCATGTGAACACACATATACATGTTTTTTTCCCCAAAATACTTATTCTTTAAACCCTCACAATAGGTGAGACACCTTTACATTTCTAGGCTGTCTTTTTCTATTCAATTATAAACATTGGTGGAGGAAGGTTAGGTTTGTGAGAATGTCACTCCTAATCTAACAATATGAAAAGGACAGATAGTTTGCAAAATTACCGTCATTTTTCTGTTGTATTAATGTCAGGTCTCAAAGATACCAGGGACAATTTTCACTCTGAACCTGGGCTCCTCCCAGCGCTTCTTACCCCACCCCTACTCTAACTTTCTCCCTCCTAGGGGCCAGGCTTCCCCTCTCACAGCCTCTCTTTTCCTATGTAATCTAGCCAGTTTGGGTCATGTGCTCTTGGTCTTCTAGCTCTCTCACGGCCTCTTGGTCCTCAATTTCTGTCTTGGTTAAGGTTTGTATTGCTCTGAAGAGACACCATGACCATGGAAACTCTTATAAATGAAAACATTTAATTGAAGTGGCAGCATACAGTCCAGAGGTCCAGTCCACTGTTGTCATGGTAGGGAGCATGGCAGGTGGCAGGAAGCATGGCAACATGCAGGCATACATGGTGCTGGCTACATCTTGATCAGGAGGCAACAGGAAGCTGACTGAGACCATGAGCATAGGAAACCCCAAAGCATGCTCCCACAGTGACACACTTCCTCCAACAAGGCCATACCCTCTTCAGCATAGCCACACCCTAAGAGATTCCGGGGGCCAGTTACATTCAAACCACCACAGCTTCTCGCTTTGTCCCCTCTCTCCTGTCTTCCCTTTTTCTCCCTCCTTCCTCTCATGGTCTAGTCTGTTGGCCATGTTCCCTCTGGTCCCTCTCAGATGCCGCTGGCTGTTCTCTCTTTTATACTACAAAAAAACCTTCTCCTCAACCATGCATAGGAAGAGTCATGTGCTCATTTTTGATTCAGTTAGCATAGGGTCTCTCTGTAGAGTCAGGGTGACCTTGAACTCATAATCCCTGTGCTTTGGCTCCCGAATTCTGGGATGATGGGACTGCACCACCATGTCTGACCTATACATTTGTTTGAAGCCATCGGCAAACCAAGGTTCCTGGGCAACTGGTTGAATTTAATTAAGTGAGATTGGTCCTGAGAGATGAGACACACACTGTGTAAACTCTGGCAGAAACATGAGAGACAGGAAGAGAGGCAGGCAGACCATGAAAGGGGTCACGAGGAAACAGTCTTGCATGTGCCAGGCAAGAGCTCTAAGTGAGCTGCCATATCCCCAGCTCTTGCTGTCATTTTTTTACTTTGAGACAGGGTCTTGCTAAGTGGCTCCCACTGGCTCTGAACTTGTTATATGACAAGTTTGGTTTGAACTTTCAAGCCTCGTGCTTCAGTCTGAGTAGCTGGCATTGCACTCCTATAGCACCAGGCCTGCCTAAAACAAACTTCTAAAAGTGGAGGTTGGAATCTCTGGCAAACCCAGATGTAAGAGGATTCTGTAGCATGTGTCCAGATGTTTCCCACAACTGAGATTCAGGAGCTCAGAAGAAAGCCTGATCATGAAACAAGATGACAGATGTGAGTGAATCGCCTTAGAGGATGGGAGTTGGAGTAGGAGTATCTGGGGAGGCTTGCTCCTGCCCAAATCTTTCAACTGATACAAAACAGAATTCAGCTGCTGCATTGGAAACACACACACGCACACACGCACGCACGCAAGCACATTCTAGACTTGGACTTGGAGAACTAGAGTCGACTGGCCAGAAAAGGTTCCTTTTCTGGTTTTTAAATAAAATAATACTGGAACAAAGCCTCACTTGTTCACTCCTTCATTTGTCTTTGGTGATTTCATGCCCTGACCTCACAATGAAGAAGCTGGAATAGGAGCAGAAGCAGAAGCCCGATCTTGAAGAAGCCCACAGCCCTCACAAGCCTCAGTCCTCCTGTGGGTTTTAGTAAAGCGGTGATTTCTTTGGTGGATGAGTCAGCAGTGGAGAGCAATCCCACTACGTCACTCCCTGTGATTGGGAGTGCAATGGCTGAGTGCCATCTTGTGAGTGAGCCTCATCTTTAGAACTGAGCTACACTGAGGCCCGAGTGCAGGAACCAACTGTTAGTCAGGGAGCTTACACCTAACTTGTCACAGGGTGAGAGACAGTCCTGGGGGAAAGAAGGCTTGCAGCTTATAAGCCAAAAGGTAAGGGTGACAGGAGGCTTGGCTCAGGCAGACACAGTTTAGAGAAAGTGGCTTCACCCTTGGTGCCTGGGAGCAGATCTCCTTGACAGAGAATAACTCAAGTTTGATAGCTTTGAACCAGAGGTCAGAAGACGGGTCACATCTCTGGAGCTACCTGTTTAGCAGTTTGGAGAGTCCAAGGACTTTGATATTTCCTTGAATACTTGACATCCATGGTTGCCTGTGTGCCTCCAGCAAGGTGGTTCATTCTTAGAGTGTCTTCATGTCCTCTGTTCATCTTTCCATGCTTCGGTTGCTTCCAACACTCCCAAAGCACTTGAGAGGCACCCCACCCACATCATGAGTTAGTTTGGGGATGCGGCCCAAAATGCTGTGGGAGGATGCGAGAACCTGCCCGGCCCACAGACTGCAAAGCTAAGTGGCCCCAGAGGCCCCCAGTACACAAAGAAGGGAAGGTGAGAGAATGACCAGTTCTGACTGGTGTCGGATGCTTGTCTGGTGATGGTTTCATGCTAGAGCTAGCATTAAGCAGCATGAAAAACTAGTTGAGAGAGCAGAGTGCACAGGTTCATGCTACCCTGGCTCCTAGCCTTCACATAGATGATTGGCAGTCTTGAATATTTTTTGAGTTTTGGTTAGCGTGTATTACTGATACACAACAATGAACTTGTGCATTTATAGAGTGTGTTTTGACCATATTCAGCACATTCTATCCTTTCTTGCTCTCCCACATTTCTCCTGGTCTCCTTCCTCCTTCCAACTGGTCCTCTGTTTCCATGTCTGTCTGTCTGTATCTATGTTTGCTTTGTGAGCCAGTGAATTTAGGGCTCTTTTTTGTTTGTTTGTTTGTTTTTCGAGACAGGGTTTCTCTGTGTAGCTTTGGGGCCTATCCTGGCACTCTAGAGACCAGACTGGCCCTGATCTCACAGAGATCTGCCTGCCTCTGCCTCCCGAGTGCTGGGATTAAAGGCGTGTGCCACCAATGCCCGGCAAGCCAGTGAATTTAATGAGAGTTTCTGGCAGTAGTATTGGCAACTCCCCAGTGGCCATGCTCCTGAAGAAAATGCCTCTTCTCACTCAGAAATCTCTGCGAAAGCACTCTGGTTTTCATATAGTTCATTTTCTTTTAATTTTTGAGGGACAGCTTCTACTTTTGCCTGTGTTGTATTTTTAAAAATCATTGTGTAACTCAGGCATCACAAAGATTGTTTCCTGTCTGTCCATCGTTTTAGAGTTTTATACTTGGCTTTTTGTCCAGAATGTCTATATTGGATATCTTTGTGTAGCCTAAGTTTCTTAAAGACAAGATGGATGTCCCCAGGTGGGAGCTCTATTGCCTTTTGTGACCAGTCTTACAAGTCACATGGTTCATTTCTCCCACAATTCATATTCAAAGGGAAGGAGGATCATCATGGTAGGGGGAATCTATTCATATTTTAAAAGAGTGTGTAAGGTAGAGCATCTTGTCACAGCTATTGGGGAGAATATAACCTCCCACACCCCTCAAAGACAAAATAAAAATATTATAGTTTCTGCCTTCTATCTGTGAGAAGAAGAGGTATAATGCTTGGTGAGCCTCCAGATTTGGGAGACAAGTCGGGGTACATCTTAGTATGCTGTTTGGAATGGCTTGTAAACCATCTTCCTCGTGCCTTGAAAGGTTGAGAAATTGATCACAGGCAGAACAAGGCAAATCTCTATAGATAAACCAAAAACTGAGGAAGTGTGATGCCATTCTTGGTTGTCAACTTGGGGATATCTGGAATTAACCAAAACTCAAGCTGCTGAGCACACCCGTGAGGGATTATTCTTGATTGGATCCTCGAGGTGAGAAGACCCACCTTAAATCTGGGTCACACATTCTGGTGGAAGCCTATATAAAGGACATGGAAGAAGGAAGGCCTTGCTCTTAGCCTGCTTGACCTACTCTCTCTGGCAAGTTCATTCCTTCACTTGTATCAGAGTCTACTTCTTCCAGAGTTTGGTGTATACTGAAGACCAACTAAGATGTCTAGCCTTGTGAAGTGAACAACTATTGTATTCTTGGACTTTTCACTGGAAGATAGCCATTGTTGGAATAGTCAGATCACAGACTGTAAGCGGCTCAAATAAATCCTCCCCAACTCTGTGTGTGTGTGTGTGTGTGTGTGTGTGTGTGTGTGTGTGTGTGTGTGTGTGTGAAAACAATCATATACCAACAGCAGGTAACAGTGATGAACACAGCATCTCTCAGAAAGTGAGTGAAAGAGACTATGTTAAGTGGCCAAACTATGGGTTGAAGTAGACATTAGACATTTCTTTGCCCAACCTCAGCAACTATGGCATGAGTATGGCATCTAGGCTTGGACACTCAGATTTGGGTCTTGATTCTTCACTGAACCTGCAAAAGGGGAGAAGGTGATAAACTATCTTCCTAGCAGCTTGTGGTGAGAGCACAGTGTCTGTGATACATGCACCTGGGCCAGGGTCAGCTTCAGCATCCTCACCACATATGGGCGTGGCCTATTGTTTCATTGCCCTGGATGCCTTTCTGTTGTTGTTTTTGTTTGTTTGTTTGTTTGTTTGTTTGTTTTGGGCCTGGTTCTTCAGTTTTCTTGTTGATTCCATGAGCTATTTGATACACTGCCAATATATTCTAAATTCCAATTAGTGCTAATGTAGTCTATTTCTTGTGATCAAGAATCAAAAACACCAACGACAGTTTATGCTGGAGAGGATGTGGAGAAAGAAGAACACTCCTCCACTGCTGGTGGGAGTGCCAACTTGTACAGCCACTTTGGAAATCAGTATGGTGACTTCTCAGGAAAATGGGAATCAGTCTACCACAAGATCCAGCTCCACTCTTAGGCATATACCCCTAAGAAGCACATTCATACAACAAAGACATATGTCCAGTGATGTTCATAGTAGCACTATTTGTAATAGCCAGAAACTGGAAGCAGCCTAGATGCCCCTCAACTGAAAAATGGATAGAGAAAATGTGGTACATTTACACAATGGAGTACTACTCAGCAGAAAAAAACAATGGAATCTTGAAATTTGCAGGAAAATGGATAGAACTCGAAGAAACCATTCTGAGCGAGGTAGCCCAATCACAAAAAGACAAACATGATATGTACTCACTCATATGTGGATTTTAGACATAGAGTAAGGGATTAACATCCTACAACCCACACTGCCAGAGAAACTAGCAAACAAGGAGGACCCTAAAAGAGACAAACTTTGTCCCCTGGAGAAGGGGAAAGGGTCACCATCCCCTGAGCAAATTGAGAACGTGGGAAGAGGTGGGAGGAAGCTACGAGAGTGAGAAGGGAAGAAAAGGAAGGATGCAGAGGTCATGAGGAAGCAGAAATTTTGAGTCAGGTGTAGATTAGAAGAAAGGACATGTGACAGGTAGGATTTTAATTGGGGGAGGTGGTATGGGAGGAAGGGAGGGAGAAGGGAACTGGGATCGTTATGTAATTCAATCTTGTTTGTAATTCAAATATATAAAAAATTAAAAAAATAGAAAAAAAAGGGAAAAAAAAGAACTGTGTTTCTGTGTTCAAAGTGCTTGGTTCAAAGTGCTTTGCACTTAGTACTAACTTAGGAAGGAAGTTGTTGAAAGACTCCATGCCAATCATGTTTTGTGTTTTGCACAAATGTGTTTTTCTGTGAGAATGTATCCCTTTTTTTTTCATATAAGACAATAATTTTGTGCGATTTTAATTAAAGTTCTCTGGAAAATGTATCATAGAAGAAAATGTAACAACAAAGCTATGCAAAGCATGAGGAAAGCCCAGTGGAGGTGGGCTGGGGTTGGGGCGCTTGGGCAGGATCATGTGCTTCTTGGGGAAGCAAACAGAGGACGGAAATCCTTCGCCATATCCTAAGCCAAATCCTTCCTAAAGGAAGGTCAGAATCTGGTTCAGCCTGGTGTTTGTTCACTGAGCCTTATCCACAGTGAGACTCAGGTGGCAAGCCTCCCACGGGCTTTACAGGCCCACAACGGCTTACGCTCAAGCCTCGGGTGAGGCTGTGCTAAGAAGGCTAACACGGACTGTTGGCACAGGATTTGAGGCTTGAACATGCCTGTGCTTTAGAACAGGGTACATCGAGCACGGTTTCTATTACTTTGTGCTCTTTTGACTTCCTTCTTTTTCTTTTCTTGTTGGATTTATTTTATTATTGTTTTCCTTCGTCTTCTATAGCATATTAGAATCATATACTTAAAAGTTTTGCTGGGTGTGATGGTGCACACTTGTAATCCCAGCACTGGGAGGTAGAGGCAAGAAGACCAACCTGAGTCACATTGCAAGTATTAGACCAGCCTGTACAACATGAGACTCTTCTCAAAAAATCAAAATTGACAGCGAAATCCACCCCCCCATTTTATACACCATCATTTTATTATATTCACTTATGAAATGGTTTGTCTCTGATAATATTATTAGTTCAGATTTAGCTCCCGGAGTTAATTTTTATACACTTTTGTTGTTGTTCTGTTTGTTTGAAACAAGGTCTCACTATACAGCCCTGGATGTCCTGGAACTCTCTATGTAGACCATGCTGGCCTCAAACTCATAGAGATCCATCTGCTTCTGTTCTCTGAGTGCTGAAATAAAGGCATGTGCCACCATGCCCAGTTTACTTTTTAAATTACATTTATGTATTTATTTGGGAGAGGGGTGCAGGATTCATACTATAGCTTGAGTGTAGATGACAAAGCACAGCTTTCCAGAGTTGGTTCTTTCTTCCACCATGTGTGTTTAGGATATCAAAACCAGGTGATCAGACTTGGCAGCAAGCTCCTTTAGCCACTCAACAATCTTACTGGCCTATAATTGGCTTTTTAATAGAAATGTATAGATGTAACTGTATTTGCTGACAGGGCAATCTAAAAAAGATCCTCAAAGTAGATCTAAATGTTCAAATGTTTAGTTCTGAAATTAATTGATTGTAATTGAAAATATAGCTCTCGGATGAAACTTTCAAAACATCAAAGGAATAAAGATGTTCTATGGAATTGCATGCGACTGTTATAGTATTTACTCATGATGCATCTGTTGCTCTTTTCACTGTCCTTATCATTTAGAGTGGCAATCCAGTGACTGAGGATAATGATCCTGTGGTTGAAGTGCTTACTGTGCAAGCATGAGGACCTGAGTTCAAATCTCCAGCACCTGAATAATTAAACTAGAGATGATAGTGTGTGTGTGTGTGTAAGCCCTGGTTCTTATAGTGAGATGGGAGGGGGCGGCAGAGTAATTCCCAGAAGGGCACAGACCAGCCAGCATAAAACAAGGTGAAAAGCAAGTACTAAGTCTGTTTGTCCCCCGACTTCCACACATAACTGTGCCATGCACCTGCAGCAAGGAATGACAGTATATAAATGCTTCTGACTGGCATCTAGGAAATTTTCCATCTTGCATACATAGAACATTCATTTACATTTACCTTTCCATTGCTTCTCAGGCATTATGCTGTAGAATAACAGCTCTGTAGTCATTTAGCCATTAAAGCATTCTTAACTGATTTCCATATCAATGGATTCTGGGCCTTGCTATAATGTAAATAACTTCGAAAGATACAATAAACTGGTGTTTACTCTCTTGGAAAACAGCTCTACCAGTGACTTTCAAAGGCACAGAAAGCTTATCGACATTATCAGTGTCAATGCCTACTAGATTGTGTGAGTATCTGTATTTTCCTTTGGTTGATTTAGCCTTTAACACTCCTTCAACAATCAGGTCTACAGGGGCTCATAACATGTGTAGGCTCAAATTTTTTTTTTTTCTTTTGGATAGGCATAGTGGCAACACATCGAATCCTAACACTTTGGAGGCTGAGACAGGAAGATCAAAAGTTCAAGCTAGCTGTGCAGATGCAATCAGGCCCAGTCTCATAACAAATAAAGTATGGTGAGGGGAGATTGAATGTGACCCTGGGTTCAACCCCCAATATGAAAAGAATGGGGTGGGCTATTAATTTACTTTTTAAATTAGATTTACTTATTTGATGGGGGGGGCATGTGTGTGTCATGGCATGAATATAGAGGTCATAGGAATTGCTCTTCCACCATGTGGGACTGAGGAATTGAACTCAGGTCTTCAGGCTTGGCAATAAATGCCTTTTGTTCACTGAGCCTGATCCCTGGCCTTGTTTTATCTGTTATGGTTTGTTTTGGTGTCTTATTGACAATGAGCTCTGACCTCCGTGAAAGCAGGGCAATGCCTGTTTGTCTGTTTGTTGCTCTGTTTTTGTTTAGCACAGTTTTCCTGACAAATACTACATTTTTGATGAGTTTGCAAAAAGAATGAATGGTTATTAATCAGTTTAACACTTTCCATTTTCTAAGGGAATTTAGAACTACATGACACACCTACTTGAAACACGGCCCCTTGAGTTTTTACTTTGACCTTCTAATAGCATAAGTATATCCCTAGCATTCTCCTAACTCCAATACCCAAATTCCAGATCATTTTATTTTCTTGCAAAGCAAATTTTTCATTAATCAGAGAGGTCATTCCCAGCCTGCCTGTTCCACTTCTTATCCTCCTCATGGCCACCTTTTTAGTGAATCTCCCCATTCAGCAGGCTTAATATCTTTGCACTCTGCCTCTGGCAGGAATTTTAAGGCTTTCCTGAATTTCACATCAACTACCTTAATGTCAGTTCTGTGTTTATACAATCTCAAGACCTTCATTTCTACTCTGTAACAGCAATCCACCTGGGTTGATCTCAAGGGTTTGGTGCCCACCAAAAACTAACTGACATTCCTCTAACTTCACGTGTTTGTCTTCTCCACTAGAATCTAACCACTGAGCCTGGCTCCCCCCTTCTTACTTCTACTGGCCTCTGCAGACTGTTTCAGTGGCCTCTCTCTAAGCCTCGACTCTTCTCTCTTTCATGAGTGTCAGTTCTCTCTCAGCCATGTCTTTACCATCCAGTTCAGACCCATGAGTCTCACTGTGTTACTCTCCCACCAATGACCTTTAATACCACACCTTTTCAATGTGTCTCCACACTGTGGGAGCTACAATCCTGGATTTTTCCATTTACCTCTATACTCTTCCACTCAACCCCACAAGGAGTTGTATTGGTTTTTAAAAAATCACAAAAAAACCATAGGAATTAGAATCTCTATAAATATGGGGATCCAGGCTTAGCATGTTCTAATTTTAAGCTTCTGCCCTCATTTTTAGAAAACAGCTCTGTTTCTTTTTTTATAGAGAAAATAAAGGCTATCAGGAAGGGACTTTGATCAAGCAGTCCTCCCCTCTGCAGTATAAAATATCTGTTTCCACTCCCGTTGATATCTCTCTCCTTTGTACTCCTTGAAGTTCATGTGAATTGGTATTTGCAACTCAACTTCTGTCTCTTCAGGGCTGTGTCATCTAAATTACTTCCTTTTTGGTTCTTGTGCTTGGCCTATAACTGGATCCAGTAATACTCACTTAAGATGTGAAATGCCGAAATGCCCTCTTCTGGCTCTCATTCAATACCATCTGCCTTTTTATTCCTTTCCTTTTCTTTATAGGTGAGCTTGAAGTCACTGTAATACTTCCTGACTGCTTGTGTCTTTGTGAGTAAATGAATGAATATTTAGAAACAGGGTCTTATGTATCCCAGGATGGACTTCAATCTGTTTCAGAGCTGGAGACTGCTAGGATTATAGGAATGTGCCACACCGTATCTTGTTCATGGAATGCTGAGATTGAGCCCAAGACTTCCTGCATGCTACACAAGCACTTTGTATCCCTAGTCCTCAAACTTCCTTTAATTTTTAGAAGACCTCTCCACTTAAGTAGACATGTGAAATGGACTCAGATCAACTGCTTTTGCTAAGGTTACCATTTTTGTATTAATTTTCAAAACCAGTGGTCACTTTTCAGTGTTTGTCTCCCTGATTCTTTTGTGCTTTTTAAAAAATACATATATTATGACTGCTCTTTGGAAACTCTATTCTTGAGTTACACTAATAATCTTTCTTTGGCCCCTCCTAATCCTCTTAGAAACCTTGTGGGATTTCTTGCCTGCTTTTTATTTATTGGTGTTCTTTAGGATTCCTTCCTGGATCTCTTTCTCTTACTAACTAGATGTACTTTCCCTTAAATAGTGTCTTCTGTGACCATAACTGCAGACATCTATATATCAATGACACTCAAATATAGTTGCAACTTGTTCTGAGGGGGTTAGGATTTAAAGTCAGCATGGAAGGCAAAAATAGAACAAGTTAAAATTATCCTTCAAAATCTTTAACATTCCTTGCAAGGCTCTGTACGCCATCTTGGATATATACACCATCAATCAAGAGGTCCTGCACAGCCAGTCTTCCTCTGTGATTGGAACAGAAGGCTGTTGCTTTAGTGGAACGCCAGATGAAGTTGTTGGCTTGCACATGGGGACCATGTTACAAGAAAAATATGTTATTGGGCTTTTCGTCTTGCCAAATGCATATCGTATAGTTAATATAAGTAAGCATAAGAGATAACACCAGTCCACTGTACATATTTTTAGCCTGACTTCTTTCATGTGCTCTAAACACCAAACTGCCTATTGAATATCTTCTTTTGGATATTCCAGTCCAAATTGTTTTAATTCTAGTTTTTGAAAGCTGAAGAATTGAGATAACCCACATTCTGCTTAGCAAAAGCATTTGCTGTAATGATACAGCAATGTGACAAGGTTACAGCTCACATTTGCAGTGTTTTCAGATCATCCTGACTGATGTCCTTGTTCCAGGGAGATGTCCTCTAACACTCTGCAGCTGACCACATCCCAGTTGGTCTGGCTGGATCCAAGGATGCTTTAAATTGGGAGAATCTTTAGGCCAAGCCTCACATCTGCCAGTAACCTCAGGCTAAATAGCTTTGTTGAGACAAGTGCAATTCATAAATATCTTGGAAAGCATTAAAGTTCTTTATTGGTCTTTTCAATGCTGAATTTCATCCACTGCTGTTACATCATCCTGTAGAACATTTGCACTAGGATATCCTGAGCAATCAGCCAAGTTAAAACCCAGCATTTCCTCAATACCAGACTGAATATCTGTCTCTGACAAGCTGGGTGTGTGCTCTGGATATTGAGCAAACATCAGAGACAAGTTTATATGGCAATGCACTTTGCCTTCTCTTTATCACATACAGCAAACAGTGTAAATAATTAAAGGCTTCATGGCAGAGAACAGTCAGGCATTACATAAAAAGTAACCCTCCTCAGCCGTGGACAGCTTCACTCCACTTTCAGCCTTCTGACAGCCCATGTAATTGTAATGGGACTGGACAACGTTCACAGTACCCTTTTTCTTCTCTGTCATTATTCATTAGTCTACATGGTCAGACTATCTGTTTCTTCATTTGGTGAAGTCTGAACCAAACTGGGATATTCTCAATGGCCAATTCCTGGTTGCAGAAAGAAGGATACCTTGCATTTGCAATGTCTCATTGTTATATTCCACCAGCTATTACATAATTTTTAAATTTGGGTTGGGATTGTTATTGAGATATGGTCTTTCTGTGTAGCCCTGGTTGGCCATCTATTCCTGACACACACTAGCCTAGCCTCAAACTTATCATAGTCTTCTGCCCTTAGCCTCCCATGTGTTGGGATTACAGGTGTGAGCCACCATGTCTATCTTGACCGTTAGTTTCAGGACTGAATTACTGTCTTGTCTTCCTGTAAAGTGGACCTCCATCTCTAAACTGTTCTTCCCTTAAAAAACAATAAAATACAATTTGCAGTCAGATAAAGTCACCTTCATATTAAAGACATATTCAGTAAGGCTAAAATTATAGGCAGGTGGTCTTTCTATTATTGTCATGCCCACTGTGCTCTTTGCAGTGTAATAGAATAGATAAACTTCTTTTCCAAAATAAAAATTAAACCAGATTAAAATTATTTTTGCCAACGTAAATCAGAATCAACTGTAACCTTTAAAAACTTACAGACGGCATTATTCATTTTATAATAAAAAGTATCATGTAGATGATAATACATTGTGTCTTCTTAACTCAAATAGCAAAAATGTAGCAGAAGGAAAGTGATTCTCCATCCTCTTATCTACAGGCAGCCAGTATTCATCTCAAGTTCAAGGTGAGTCACTGTGGGAAGGGAAAGAAAGGGAAGGGGAGGGGAGGGAAGGCAGATGGGAGGAGAAGGAAGAGCATGGGGGAATGGAGGGGAGGGAAAGGAAGGGAAATCGAAAAGGGAGGAGAGGAAACATAATAATTACATTAATGATTGAATTATTCCATCACCTGTATTCATAAATTTGAAAATGTGTACTTTTTGGTCTCTACAACCCTGCAAAGATGAAATTATCCCTGTACCAGCTGGTTTTTACATCAACTTGACACAAGTTAAAAGTCATTTGAGAGTAGGAAATCTTGATTGAGAAGATGCCCCGACAAGATCTGACTGTAGGCAAGTTTGTAGGTATTTTCTTAATTAGAGATTGACGGAGGAGGGTCCCACTCATTGTGGATTGTGCCACCTCTGGGCTGCTGGCCTGGGTTCTAAAAGAAAGCAGGTTGAGCAAACCAAGTTGACCAAGTCACTAAGCAGCACCCCTCCATGGCCTCTGATTCAGCTCCTGCCTCTAGGTTCCTGCCCTGTTTGAGTTCCTGTCCTGGCTTCCTTCAGTGATGGACTACATTGTAGAAGTATAAGCCAAATAAACCCACCCTCCCCAATTTTCTTTTGGTCATGGTTTTCATCACAGCAATAATAAACCTAATTAAGATAGTCACACATCCCAAGGTTCAGATTCAGTGACTTCCCAAAATTACACATTAAATATATGACAGGAATGAAGCTTGTCCCACAACTTCTTGACTCCAGGCTGGTGATCTTATGAAATAATGTACATGAAGGGGCAAGTGCCTTATTATTATTATTTATTTTGAGATGGCTCAAAGGGAAGCTTTGCTTCACTGCAACACTTGATTTGCTCCAAATTAAAACTACACAAAAGATTCTGGAGCTGCAGGATGAATGCCTCTTAATGCACACCATTGCAGCACACAAGTATCAATACATAATTCAATCCTGTAATTGTAATTAATTCCTAATCAGGGAAATACCCTGTGTAATATTAAAGAAGATAGATAATTATTGAACAAGATCAACAAGTCCTTCTAAATGTAACAATGTGCCCTGGGATGTACACATTGATCTTGTCTCATTGCACTCATGGCATTTTTCTTCTCCTGGATGGTAAATAGGAATTCTTGCAGGGAGGGCATCTTGCAGTGACCCAATAGGGATTCTAACCAGGCCCCTGATAGCACAGAGTGACTCAACCTCCACTTTGCAAAGTGGAGAGGAGAATCAGTAAATTTGGAGGCCAGCCTGGACTACAGTGTGAGACGTTCCCCAACTCCCACTTCCCTTTCCACCAAAAGTAAACAAGGACTCTTTCAACCAATTCCAGATTGAAAAAAAAAAAAAAAAAAAAAAAAACACAAAACAAGCACTCTGATATTGCCAGAACAT
Source organism: Cricetulus griseus (assembly GCF_003668045.3). Taxonomy (NCBI): domain Eukaryota; kingdom Metazoa; phylum Chordata; class Mammalia; order Rodentia; family Cricetidae; genus Cricetulus; species Cricetulus griseus. Next base: position 310,075,973 of record NC_048595.1, on the reverse strand, counting down.
TGTTCTGGCAATGCACCTTTCAAAACATTGAGTTCCTCTGGCAAATTTGAAAGACAATTTCTAGTTCTAAAACATCTCCAAATGCTTGAAAGAGAAACATGCCCCTCAAAATAAAACCTAGGCAATATTCACTAAATACTTTAATGAATTGTTCAAATTTGAATTTCCTGATATATAATATCCTAGTTCAAACTAGACCCTCAAAAATGAGATCTCTGACCCAAATATAGTGGCTCAACCTGTAACGTTAGCTTTTGGGGACTGAGGCAGGAGGATTGCTCACACATTTTTGGCCACAGTGGGCTGGCTACATAGTGAGTTCCAAGTCAGCCTGGGACAAAAAGAAAAAAAAAATCCAACAACAAAAGGTAATAACAACAACCAAAAGAGTGAGAGCCTCAAAACCACATATTCTAGTCCCATGGTGTGGCAGTTTGAATATAGCTGGCCCCATAAAGCTCATAGTGAATGGCACTATTGGAAGGTGTGGCTTTGCTGGAGTAGGTATGGCCTTGTTAGAGGAAGTGTGTCACTGTGGAGGAGGGTTGGGGGGCAAGGGTATCACATATATGCTCAAGCTACACCTAGTATAGTATCTCAGACCATTTCCTGTTGCCTACTGGATCAAGATGTAGCACTCTTGGCTCCTCCTACAGCACCAGGTCTGCCTGCATGCCAGCATGTTCTGCCATGGTGATAATGGACTGAACCTCTGAACTGTAAGCCACCCAGGTACATGCTTTCCTTTATAAGAGTTGCTGTGGTCATGACGTCTCTTCACAGCAATGGAAACCCTATCTAATGCACATGGCTGGTTCTGCTGGTTACAGAGGAGAGAGCCTGGAACTTTCTCTTCCAGACTAGACTAGATTCACATTTGCAGCAACACTTGTTGATCTCTCAGTGCTCTGATTATTAGGTATGTGCTGCCACACCTGGTTTGTAGTAGCATTTTCTTAATTAAACACTTAATTTCTTTGTAGAAAAAAATGGTTTACAGAAAACCAATTAGTTGGCCCAGAATTTGCACATACCACAGGCAGAATTTCACCAAAATTGATGAACCGATTTTGATATATCATCATTATTAACAATAGTCCATAATCTACATTTGGGTTTATTCTTTGTGCTGTTTAGGTTTATGGGTTTTGTTAAATGTATGACATCATGCAGCCATGATTAGAGTATCACATTATAATCTCACTGTTCTGATAAGTTTACTGGACTTCATATTTTTACTTTTCCTCTTTTGACTACCCTGGAAAAACAGTGATCCTTTACCATCTCTCTAGGCTTTATTCTGTTACACAACTAGTAAATGCTGTGCACACTGCAGTTTCAAGACAATTTTCTTTTTTCTTCTTTCCTCCTCCTTCTCCACACCTGAACTACAGAGCAAATTCCAGGACAGCCAGGGATATACAGAGAAACCCTGTCTTGAACAAACAAAAAAAACTAACCCCCCCCCAAGACCCCTATTTTGCACGTGGTAAAATTTAACTGTTTTCTGACAAACAAAATAGTGGTTTAATAATCAATAAAACCAGCAATCAAAAACAGAGTTCTAGAATCCTTCCAAATTTTAAGCCCAATTTCTTCCTCTATCTCTTGGTATTGGGCACTTCTGATCTGTGCTGTCTATTTAAAATAGAGAAACAAACAAAAGGCAGACACACACAGGAATTTATTAGCTACTTAACATGGTAATCTTACACAACTTGCTCAAGACCAAAACCTCGGTCTTGAGATTTGAAAACCAACTGTGTTTCATTTTGCCTGTTTACTTTCTTTTCTAAGAAATGTTTTCTTGTTTAAAGAAGCAGAAGCCCTTTCCCTAAGATATCCTATCGGTCCTTGACCCCTGTGACTCCAACGTCTTCTGACTTTTCCCCCTTGTCCCTGCCATTGCCCCTGTTTCATTTTGGATTGGTATTTTCAGCTTTTTGTGCCACAAAAGGTACAGTTGTCAGCACTCGAATTCGGTGACTGCGACCAGGGTGGCGTGGCTCTCTGAGCTCTTGGGGATGCCAGCAGCCTGCATTCTAGCTCCTTGCTCGGACTCTACTTCCTCACAGACCGGCCATTTATACTCAGGAAATTAGACAGCGTGTTGGAAAGAGTGTGCAGGTATCCTGGCTCGGGGTCGCCCCTGCCCGGCCTACATCACCTAGTGGATTGTTCTGGGAAGTGACGCCTGAGCACAGGTTGCAGGAAGGTCTCGCTTGGGCTTCCTCCGGCGCGGGCGGCCCCACTGCGCATGCTCGCTGCGGCGCGGGTGGGGCTCCTCCTCCCCACTCCGCTCGGCCGTCCCGACCCCGCCCCGCTGCGCGCCGCCGGCTGCTGGTCAGGGTGAGCGAGCGAGCGGGGTGAGTACTTCTAGCCACGGCACCTCCTCCTCTGCTGCCCGCAGCCCTTGCACGCCTCCCGGGACCGGAGAAGGGCGGCGGAGGGGCCAGCCCGGAACAAAAGGCCGGGGAGGCGGGCGCGGGCCGCTCGGCGACCTTCCACCTTGTGCTTGGAATGTGCTCACGTGACCTTGAAACAAAGGAAGCGAAGTGACTGGCAGGCCCACCTGAAGGAGCTTTCAGATTTACAGTCCTCCCCCTCCCCAGTCTATAAAGCAGGAAAGTGGGGGGGGGGGTCGGAGATAAAGGAATAAATAACCGGTTTATAGAAGACAAACTTTCAGTAGTGATAATTATGAAAATTTTGGTAGTAAAATCCGCAGTGGCCGCATGTTCTTTCACAGTCAAAATGGAGTCCCAATTTCTGCAGTTACATCTTTCTGACAAGATGCAGATAGTTTGCAAACGTAAGAAAACAACAACAACAACAAACCCTGTGTGTTTGTTTTTGAGACAGGGTCTGCTACTGTGTAGCCCAGGCTGGCCTAGAACCCTGAGCAATCGTGCCTCAGTCTCCCAAGTGTTGGTGGGTCACTCTCATGCCTGGATTGATTGGTCTGGGCTTGAGGTGGCCTCCCACCTCAGCCTCGCCAAAGGAGCTGAGGCTGCACAGGCAGTCGCAGGTTACAGGAGCCTTTTCGTCATTTTATCATGTTATGAGTGCACTTTGTCAATCGCGTTGCTCTTTCCAAATTCAATAATTCTTTGCCAAAAGCTTACTTTGAGTCATTATAATCTGATAGTGGCCTCCACTGTGGTGGCAAAAGAGTACATTTATGGCTATTAGGGTTAGAGAACATAGACCCCGTGCAGTGCTCAAATCCATCTTAGGATCCCAGGTATTTATTACTGCTTACTACTCGTGCTTCCAAAGCATCAGATGCTGACAGGAGACAATGACACAAAATGAAAACCTTAGCCGAAAAATAAACTGAGTAATGAGGAAGTTAAAGTCTCCCAGAGCAATTTTGAAAAGCGTCATACCCAAGCTTGCTGGCCCATCACCACTGTCATCCTAGCATGTCACAGCTGGAGGCAGAACCATCTCCAGTTTGAAGCAAGCCTGAACTACACACAGCCAGATCCTGTCTAAATGAGCAAGAATGAGCAGAAGATTGTTATTTATATTTTAATGGAGGAAACTAGTGGAAGTAGTTTTAAGCTTGATTCATTTGAATATGGAATATTACAAGATGAGGATAATATTAAAGATCTTGCTATACCTGGTAGGGTATATAAGACAATGCTTTAAAAAATTATATCTTACCCTTTCTCAGTTTTCTAGACTACCTCAGCCTTGTGCTTCCTGTGTAGCCAGGGCTGACCTTGAGCGGATCCTCCTTTCTTCTTCCCAAGGGCTGGTGTGCATCAATCACAATGTCCAGTATATGCGGTGCTAAGAATTAAACTCAGGCCTTTGTGCACCCTAGACAACCACTCTGCCAACTGTACCACTTCGCTCCCACACTTTTTTTTTTTTAAATATTTGAAACAGGTGTTACAGAGTCTAGTCCTCTTATCTCAGCCTCTCGAGGGCTGAGATTACAGGCTTTACTACCATGTCCAGGACAAGTTATAGTTCTCCTTAATGTTCAGTAAACTTCTGAGAAACATAAGCATCCCTTTAGGAAAAACAGTAAAGCTTACCTAAGGTAGATAGTTTTGGACTGGAATTGATGTGAATATTAATATCTTTGAAGCCTCAAGATGTGCTTTGGACCTCTCAGAGGTAATGTTTGAATCACAAGTATAATCAAGATCCAAAAAGAAGAGCTATAGAGATTATTTGGTGATGGTACATCGAAAGTGAATGTCTTTAGGGGCAAACAAGCTACAGAACACTAAGAAAATAGGGTAGCTGAAAATATGCTCCACCTGAATGAAGGCAAGCCTCTGCAGAAGTGGAGGTCCCTCTGCTATGCTTGGTTCATCAAATGATCAATGGTCTACAGGGGCCAAGAAGAGTAATTACTAATAGTTTGCCTTTGAAGTTAGGGTTATTTCACATCATTGTATATTATCTTTCCAAGAAGATCTTTGCATCTGACCCCTTCCTTTGTGCTCTGCAGCCTTATTATAATGTTTGGCTATTGCTCGCTGTTTTAAAATAGAGTCTTTTGAGTTGGAAGGATCTCTGTAAACTGCTTGCTTCCTGTTTCCCATGTTTTCCTGTAGTCCTCAATCTAATGTCAAGTCAGGCTACTTACTTGTCCACTCTGTGTCATTTTAACCTACTCCTAGGGTCATTATCCCTTGCATCACTTATGCTACCAGTTTGTTTCAATTCATATTTCAATTCAATTCCAGGACTAGTGGAAGTCTAATTTTCTCCAGAGCATAGGCTGTAGTGGTTTTGGTCAACTTACTACCTTTAACAGCTATAACAAGCTACTTATCTTGTATCTCAATATCCTCATCTATAGAGAAAATCATACTGATATACCTCATAGAGATGCTATGAGGATTTTAGTTACCGTGGTTCTTGATGCTATAAGAAAGGCTTAATAATGTTATTTTTAATTATTACATCAACCCATACCAATTCCTTAAACAGCACTGTACAGCTCATCATTGATTTTGTTGTATTGCATTAATGTTCTTTTCAGCTTGAAAATTTTCATGTAAAGTTGATTACTGACTGTTGAAAGCAAAGCTGTGATTTATACTTCTTTTTCAAAGTCTCAAATCTCTCAGGATGGTACTCAGGGCTCAGTATATATATTTTTTTCTTCCTGTCTTGTTATCTGGTTTCTTTTCTATTAGCCATTTTATCTGTGTTGCTTATAATTTTAAATTCGAATCCTGTCTGTCCCAAAAGTATCTGAGGTGACTTATAACCCATAAATGATAAAATGACAAAGATAAATCATGGTCATGAAGATATGAAGCTCAACTAGAAAGATGACATTAGGATGAGTCACACTGAAATACAGTCTATGAAGAGTTGCCTTTTTTTTTTTTTTCTATTTCTATATAATCACTAAAGGTAGCCTCCAATGAAGATCTGAGCTTCATGATGGTCAAAGGAAGGAAGGAAGTAAATCACATACTCTAAAAACACAGCTTCCTATGTTCAGATAATTGGGAAATCATTGCCTGAGGTGGTGCCATCACTCTGGGTTCCCACAAGAGCAAACAAAAACTCAACTCAGTGGAAACTGTCATGTTCTAGGAAAACAAAAAGCTCTCTCTAGTGCTGACCTCTGGCTAAGGAATTTCTGCTGGAATGACCCGAAGAAAGCCATTGCCAACCTTCCAGCCTCCAGGTGCCTCTCTTTGCCGTGTTCTGTGTTCTCTTGGGAAAAACCTTTGCCTTGCTCCCGCATGGTGCAGCCCGGACTGCTTGCATTCTGGAACTGCCCAATTGAAGCTCTTGTCTCCTCCAGTGGGTTAAAGGTTCAGTACCACTGTTGACCATCTAGCAGTGAGGCATGAGTAGTCAGGATGGGGAATGCAGTTCGTGGTCATAGTTCAGAGGGGACACAGAAGCTCTGCTTCTCCTCATCTTGTGTTGACTTGTGGCTGACTGACACCTTTTACAGGAGGCATGTAGGTTGTTTCCATGATCTTTGCCATTTCTGTTCATCAGTTGGTATTATTTTTGTTTCATTTAAAGCTTATAAATTTAGGGGTTTGTGGAAGATGATGGTGAGGCTGTACTACTATTTTGAATGCTAATCTGTCCCCTCAGCTTTCCATGGCTGGCCTTATATCACAGTATTCATTGTTTCACATTCTCCTGTTAGAACATGGAGATTGGAAAGCAGTAGGAGACTGGTGACTTACATAGTATGTTTCACTTAAGGAAATACAGAATGGAGGAAAGTAAAATGCTTCCTGTTTCCTCCTGGGACTTCCTGTGGCAGAGGTCAGCAAAAATATCAGCTCCAATCAGTGAGTTCCCCCTCCAATGTTGTTTCCTGTTTAAGCTTTGATTTGTGACATGTATTGTGAGAAGGCAGGGAGAACTAACCTGCTAGGTAGCTGCAAGACTGAACTTCCTCCTCCTGATGCTTCTCAAGCTAGTGGTTGGTTTGCTCCATTGATTGCTGCTGTGTGTCCTGATCAAATGATCTACTTTTGGTCTCAATTTTCTGGCACGATTGCTTCTCAGTCATTTGTGTGGTGATAACTAAAATTATTTATTTGGGGGAGTGTATGGACTCATGTACATTTTTTGGTCATGGTATAGGATTTCATATGAAATCTACACTTGCAAGCTTGATCTCTTAACTAGGGGACCTCTGCCAAGGGACCCTCTAAGGTGAGTGATTAATCAGTTTACATGAGTTCAAGCCAAGTTGTTGTAAAGGTTAATGTTTACCTCTCATAGCTAGAATTGTCTCCCTTGTCCCTTCCTCATCCTTCCTTACCCCCTCCTTCCATTACTGCAGTCTTGTGTTGTACAGACTTACAGGCTCAAGTGAAAATTCAGCTTCAGTTTAAGAGTATGAGACCCTACCCCAAGCTTGTGCCACTGTGCTTGGTGTGGTAGTTTGAATGTAACTGGCCCCCTAATGTCATAGGGGTGGCACTATTAGGAGGTGTAGTCTGTGTAGTAGACGTGATCATGTTGGAGGAGGTGTGTCACTGTGTGTGGAGACGGGCGGTCTCATATATGCTCAAGTGCTCAGTGTGACAGTCCACTTCCTATTTTGCCTTCTGATCAAGATGTAGCCAGCACCATGTCTGCCTGTGGGTTGCCATGTTGTCTACCATGATGGTAATGAACTAAACCTCTAAAACTGTAAGCCAGCCACCCCAATTATATATTTTCCTGATAAGAGTTGCCATGGTCATGTGTGTCTTTGCAACAATAGAAACCATAACTAAGTCACCTGATTTGAAATGGCATAATAGTGTGGAATTCTTTTTTGTATTTTTTTTTTTAGTTCAAATTAGTAACAAGCTTGTTTCACATGTCGATCCCTTCTTGCTCTCCCTCCCCTCACTCCCATCCCTCCTCCCCCACCCCGACCTACCCCCCCCCATCCACCTTCCTCTCCTCAGGCAGGGTAGGGCCCCCAACCAGGGCTCCGAAAAGTCCACACCATCCTGTGCTGGGCCTGGGCCCTTCCCCATGTGTCCAGGGCAAGAGTGCATCCCTTCACTTGGGATGGGCTCTCAAAGTCCCTTCTTACACCAGGGAAAAATACTAATCCACTACCAGGGGCCCCCTGGAGTGCAGAGGCCTCCTCATTGACATCCATGTTCAGGGGTCTGGATCAGTCCTGGACTGGCCTCCCAGACAGCATCTGGGGTCGATGTGCTCCCCCTTGTTCAGAGCAGCTGTTCCTGTGGGTTTCTCCAACCTGATACGACCCCTTCGATCTTCATTCCTCCCTCTCTTCAACTAAGTTCCAGCGTTCAGTTCAGAGTGTATCTATGGATGTCTGTCTCTTCTTCCATCAGCCACTGGGTGAGGGCTCTAGGATGGCATAAGAAGTAGTCATCAATCTCATTTTAGGGGAAGGGCGGTTAGGTTATCCTCTCCACCATTGCCTGGATTGTCAGTTCATGCCATCCTTGTAGGTCTCTGGAAATCTCCCTAGTGCAAGATCTCTCCTAGGACCTATAATGGCTCCCTCTAATATGGTATCTCTCATCCAGCTCTCTCTCCTCTATTCTTCCCCCAACTCAATATTTCTGCTCCTCCATTTCCTCTCTTCCACTCTTCTTCCTCTGCTCTCAGGCTGGCAGCTCCCTCTCCCCTACCCTCATGCTCCCAATTAGCACAGGAGTTCCTGCCTCTTCCTATTTTGGGGGACCATTCCTTTATCCCTTAGAGTCCTTCATGTTTTCCAGTTTCTTTGGTGAAGAGGATTATAGGCTGATAATCCTTTGCTCTATGTCTAAAATTCATATATGAGTGAGTACGTACCATGTTTGTCTTTTTGTGACTGGGTTACCTCACTCAGGATGGTTTCTTCTAGTTCCATCCATTTGCCTGCGAATTTCAAGATTCCATTGCTTTTTTCTGCTGAGTAGTACTCCATTGTATAAATGTACCAAATTGTCTCTATCCATTCTTCAGTTGAGGGACATCTAGGTTGCTTCCAGGTTCTGGCTATTACAAACAATGCTGCTATGAACATGGTTGAACATTTGCCCTTGTTGTATGAACGTGCATTATTTGGGTATATATCCAAGAGAGGAATTGCTGGATCTTGAGGTAGACTGATTCCCATTTTTCTGAGCAACCGCCATACTGATTTCCAGAGTGGTCTTACAAGTTCACACTCCCACTAGCAATGGAGGAGTGTTCCTTTTTCTCCACATCCTCTCCAGCATAGATTGTCATTGGTATTTTTGATTTTAGCCATTCTGGCCAGTGTAAGATGGTATCTCAGAGATGTTTTGAGTTGCATTTCTCTGATGGCCAAGGATTTTGAGCACTTTCTTAAGTGTCTTTCAGCCATTTCAGATTACTCTGTTGAGAATTCTCTATTTAGTTCTGTACCCCACTTTTTTAATTTCATTGTTTGGTGTTTTGGTGGCTAGCTCCTTGTATATTTTGGAAATCAGCCCTTTGTCAGATGTGTGGTCGGTGAAGATCTTTTCCTATTCTGTGGGTGGTCGATTTGTCTTACTGACTGTGTCCTTTGCCTTGCAGAAGCTTCTCAGTTTCAGGAGGTCCCATTTATTAATTGCAGAACTCAGTGTCTGTGCTACTGGCATAATGTTCAGGAAGTGGTCTCCTGTGCCAATTTGTTCAAGGGTGTCTCCCACTTTCTCTTCTAGAAGATTCAGTGTGGCTGGATTTATGTTGAGATCTTTGATCCATTTGCACTTAAGTTTTGTACATGGTGACAGGTATGGATCTATCTGGAATCTTCTGCATGTCTGAATTCAGTTGTGCCAGCAACATCTGTTGAAGATGCTATCTGTTTTCCATTGTATAGATTTAGCATCTTTGTCAAAAATAAGGAGTTCGTAGGTGTGTGGGTTAATATCAGGGTTTTCAATTCGATTCCATTGGTCTATCTGTCTATTTTTGTGCCAATACCAAGCTGTTTTCAGAACTATGGCTCTATAATAGAGCTTGAAGTCAGGGATGGTGATGCCTCCAGAAGTTCCTTTATTGTACAGAGTTGTTTTGACTGTCCTGGGTTTTTTATTTTTCCATATAAAGTTGAGTATTGTTCTTTCAAGGTCTGTGAATAACTGTTGGGATTTTGATGGGGATTGCATTGAATCTGTAGACTACTTTTGGCAAGATTGCCATTTTTACTATGTTGATTCTACTTATCCAAGGGCATTGAGATCTTTCCATTTTCTGGTATCTTCTTTAATTTCTTTCTTTAAAGTCTCAAAGTTCTTACTGTACAGGTCTTTCACTTTTTAGGTTAGTATTACCCCAAGATATTTTAAGTTGCTTGTGGATATTGTGAAGGGTGATGTTTCCCTGATTTATTTCTCATTGGATTTATCATCTGTATATAGCAGGGCTATTGATTTTTTTTGAGTTAATTTTGTATCCTGCTACATTGCTTAAGGTGTTTGTCAGCTGTAGGAGTTCCCTGGTAGAGTTTTTCGGGTCACTAATGTAGACTATCATATCATCTGAAAATAGTGAAAGTTTGACTTCTTCCTTTCCAATTTGTATCCCTTTGATCTCCCTTTCTTGTCTTATTGCTCTAGCTAGAACTTCAAGTACAATATTGAAGAGATATGGAGAGGGTGGACAGCCTTGTCTTTTTCCTTATTTTAGAGGAAATGCTTTGAGTTTCTCTCCATTTAGTTTGATATTGGCTATTGGTTTGGTGTATATTGCGTTTATCATGTTTAGATATGTTCCTTTTATTCCTGTTCTCTCCAAGATCTTTATCATGAAGGGATGTTGGATTTTGTCAAAGGCCTTTTCATCATCTAGTGAGATGATCATGTGTTTTTTCTTGTCAGTCTGTTTATATGGTGGATTACATGGATGGATTGTTGAACCATTCTTGCATCCCTGGGATGAAGCCTACTTGATCGTGATGGATGATTTCTTTGATGCGTTCTTGGATTTGATTTGCCAGTATTTTATTGAGAATTTTTGCATCAATGTTCATGAGGGATATTGGTCTGTAGTTCTCTTTCTTAGCTGTGTCTTTGTGTGGCTTGGGTATCAAGGTTATTGAAGCCTCATAAAAAGAGTTTGGCAATGACCCTTCTGCTTCTATTGTGTAGAACAGTTTGTGGAATACTGGTATTAGCTCTTGTTTGAATTTCTGGTAGCAATTCTGCAGTGAAGCCATCTGGCCCTGGGCTTTTTTGGGTTGGGAGGCTTTTGATGACTGCTTCTATTTCTTTAGGGGTTATAGGTCGATTTAAACTGCTTATCTGTTCTTGGTTTAATTTTAGTAAGTGATATCTATCCAGAAAACTGTCCATTTCCTTTAGATTTTAGAATTTTGTGGAGTACGGATTTTCAAAGTATGACCTGAAGATTCTCTGGATTTTTTCAGTGTCTTTTGTTATATCCCCCTTTCCGTTTCTGATTTTGTTAATTAGCATGCTCTCTCTCTCTCTGCCTTTTGGTTAGTTTGGATAGAGGTTTGTCTATCTTGTTGATCTTCTTAAAGAACCAACTCTTTGTTTCATTGCTTCTTTGTAATGTTTTCTTAGTTTCTGCTTTATTGATTCCAGCCCTCAGTTTGAATATTTCCTGGTATCTACTCCTTGGTGGTGAGTTTGCTTCTTTTTGTTCTAAAGCTTTCAGTTGTTCTGTCAAATCACTACTGTGAATTTTCTCCAGTTTCTTCATGTGGGCACCTAGTGCTATGAACTTTCCTCTTAGCACTGCTTTCAGAGTGTCCCATAAGTTTGGGTATGTTGTGTCTACATTCTCATTAAATTTTAGAAAGTCTTTAATTTCTTTATCAACCCAGGAATGGTGCAATTGGGTGTCATTCAATTTCCATGAATATGTGGGTTTTCTGCAATTTGTATTGCTGTTGAATTCTAGCTTTAAAGCATTGTGATCTGATAAGATACAGGGAGTTATTTCATTATTTCAATTCTTTTGTAACTGTGGAGGTTTGCTTTGTTGCCACCTGTATTGTCAATTTTAGAGAAGGTTCCATGTGGCACTGAGAAGAAGGTATATTCTTTTGTGTTTGGATGGAATGTTCTATAGATATCTGTTAAACCCAGTTGGGTCATTACTTCTGTCAGTTCCTGTGTTTTTTTGGTTAAGTTTCTGTCTGGTGGTCCTGTCTAGTGGTGAAATGGGGGTATTCAAGTCTCCTACTATAAGTGTGTGTGGTTTTATGTGTGGTTTGAGCTTTAGTAATGTTTCTTTTACAAATGTGGGTGCTTTCGTATTTGGGGCATAGATGTTCAGGATTGAGACTTCATCTTGATGGACTTTTCCTGTGATGAGTATGAAATGCCCTTCTTCATCTCTTTTGATTGATTTTAGTTTGAAGTCTAATTTGTTAGCTATTAGGATTGCTACACCAGCTTGTTTCTTGGGGCCATTGGATTGGAAAATTTTTTCCCAACCTTTTTTTCCTGAGGTAATGCCTGTTTTTGAAGTTGAGGTGTGTTTCTTGTAAACAGCAGAAGGATGGATTCTGTCTTCGTATCCATTCTGTTAGCCTATATCTTTTTTATTATTGTTGTATTTGTTTTTCGAGACAGGGTTTCTCTGTGTAGCTTTTGGAGCCTATCCTGGCACTCGCTCTGGAGACCAGTCTGGCCTCAAACTCAAAGAGATCCGCCTGCCTCTGCCTCCCGAGTGCTGGGATTAAAGGTGTGAACCACCAACGCCCGGCAGCCTATATCTTTTTATGGGTAAGTTAAGACCATTGACATTTAGGGATATTAATGATTGTTGGTTCTTGTTTATTTTGGATTTATTGTTGGTGGTGTCATTGTGTGTGGATTTCGTCCTCCTGTTTCTTTTTGTGTCTGGTAAAATTGGATTATCTATTTCTTATGTTTTTGTGAGTGTAGTTATGTTCATTGGGTTGGAGTTTTCCTTCCAGAACCTTCTGTAGTGCTGGATTTGTGGATATGTATTGTTTAAATCTGTTTTTGTCATGGAATATCTTTTCTCCATCTATAGTGATTGAAAGTTTTGCTGGGTGCAGTAGTCTGGGTTGACATCCATGCTCCCTTAGTGCTTGTAGGATCTCTATCCAAGACCTTCTGGCTTTCAGAGTTTTCAATGAGAAGTCGGGTGTGATTCTGATAGTTCTGCCTTTATATGTTACTTGGCCTTTTTCCTTTGCTGCTCTTAATATTTTCTCTTTATTCTGTAGATTTGGTGTTTTGGTTATTATGTGTCCGGGGCAGCGGGGTGTGGGGGGGGAGTGGGGGGGCGACGACTTCTTTTTGTGGTCCAGTCTTTTTGTGGTCCAGTCTTTTTTGTGTTCTGAAAGCTTCTTGTACTTTCATAGGCATATCCTTCTGTAGGTTGGGGAAGTTTTCTTCTATGATTTTGTTGAATATGTTTTCTGTACCTTTGAGCAGTGTTTCTTCACCTTCTTCTATACTTATTATTCTTAGGTTTGGTCTTTTCACGGTGTCCCGTATTTCCTGGATATTTTGTGTTAGGGATTTGTTGGACTTGAGATTTTCTTTGGTCGATGACTGTATATCCTCTAGAGAGTCTTCAACAACTGAGATTCTCTCTTCCATCTCTTGAATTCCATTGGTTATACTCACATCTTTAGTTCCTGATCGTTTTTCCAGCCTTTCTGTTTCCTGCATTGCCTCATTCTGTTTTCTTTATTGTGTCTATTTCCACTTTCATGCCTTGAACTGTTTCGAGTGCTTCCTTCACTTGTTTCATTGTTTTTTCTTGGGTTTCTTTAGATTCTTTAAGAGATTTGTTTATTTCTTGAATTTATTGGTTCGTCTTTTCCTCCATTTCATGTAATTTTTTGCTTGTTTTTTTTTTTCTATTTCTTTAAGGGATTTTCTTGTTTCCTCTTTAGAGGTCTCTATCATCTTTCTGAGATAATTTTTGAGGTCCATCTCTTCTTCATTTTTTGTTTCTAGCTTTTCAGATCTTGCTGGTATGGAGTCCCTAGATTCTGGTGGTGTCATATGGCCTTTATGTTGTTGAGTGAGTTCTTATTCTGTCTTCTTCCCATATCTTCTTCCAGTGGATGCAGGTGGGGTTTCTCTATCTCTGCTTGTGACCTTGGTATGGGACAGGTTGGTGGAGTGGGAAGGAAGAGTTAGGTGTTTTCAGACTCAGGGAGCTCCTCCTGGCCGGCTGGGTCTACTCCATGCAGGCACAAGCCCAGAGAGATCGGGTGAATGTGGCTTTGGACAGGAGTTGGGCAAGAGCAGAGGGTCACTCACCTTGGCATGGGACAGGTCGGCAGAGTAGGAAAGAAGAGTTAGGTGTTTTCAGACTCAGGGAGCTCCTCTCTGGCTGGGCGGGTCTATTCCAAGCAGGCGCAATTCCCAGAGAGATCGGGGTGAATGGGACTTTGGACAGGAGTTGGGCAAGAGCAGAAGGTCACTCACCTTGGTTTTTAGTATGGTTTTTAAGTTAAATTTTGAAGTTAGCATATAAAATGATTGGTATTTTCATACATTTATTTCATTTCATTGTGTTCTTAAGCATCTGTCTTTTCTACTGCCCTTCCTTAACCCCCTGCCATCCTCTTAGTGGGTCCCGTTCTGCCACAAATAGTCTGCTTTAATAGCACATCAATTCCATTACCTTTATACCAACATCACTTGCTTACCTCTCATGGCCAGTAATGTAGAATTCTTCCCATTACAAACATAGATGTGATATTTTGTTTATGATGTAACAAATGAAGCTTACCTAAAGATCAGATTTCACTCTTGATCTTTAGCCACACTGGTTAGCCACAGAGGCCAGGCAGTGGTGGCACACACCTTTAATCCCAGCACTCAGGAGGCAGAGGCAGATGGATCTCTGTTAGTTCAAGGCCACCCTGGGCTACAAGAATTGATCCAGTCTAAATGAGAAACAGAGCTCACAGAAAGGTGATCCCAGCACTTGAAGTGACGTGCCTTTAATCCCAGCACTAAGGAGGTAGAGACTGGAAGGAATATGGCTGGGCAGAGAGGAATATAAGGCAGGAGAAGATAGGAGCTCATGGCAGTTTGAGGAGCAATGCAGTCTGAGGATTCATAGGGAGAGGATCGTCCCTTTTGTCTGAGGATTCAGTAGAGGTAAGAGGTCTCTCTTGTAACTGGCTCCTTATCGAACCTTTCAGCATTTACCCTGATATATGACTCCAGATTTTTATTATTAAGACCTATTAGAACTCATGCTACATATAGATGAAGTTGCTTCCTTTTACTAGTGAAAAATGATACTTAATGTTTAAATATATGCATAGCATATTCTATTATATATGTGTATATACTTATAAGTAACCTTAAGTCTGGGGAAATGTGTGTGTGTGTGTGTGTGTGTGTGTGTGTGTGTGTGTGTGAAATCATGATTCAATATATGCTAACTTACAGATTAAAAGAAATACCTTTTTCAATAAAAAAATTCACACACAGATTTAGTTCCATACACATTAGATTAAAGATCACTTAAAAATATGTAGTGTGGTAGTGAGGAAACTGTTTTTAGTTAAATGAGCTCATCCTGAAGAATGGTCATATGTGGCATTTCAGTTCTGTGGCCT
Organism: Cricetulus griseus; assembly: GCF_003668045.3. Taxonomy (NCBI): domain Eukaryota; kingdom Metazoa; phylum Chordata; class Mammalia; order Rodentia; family Cricetidae; genus Cricetulus; species Cricetulus griseus. The sequence continues at coordinate 310,060,951 of NC_048595.1, read as the reverse complement.
GCACAGCAGCAGGGGTGGTTTCTCTACTTTCTCTTCAGAGGGTTAACCCTGAGATTGGAAAGGTAGGAAAAAATGATTCTGTCTTTTCAGTCTTTGAAATCAGCTGAAGTGATTGTGAAAAGGTTTGTATTGAGTTAAAAAAAAACAAAACAAAAAGAAAGAAAATAAAAAAAACAACAAAAACATCAAACCTGTTCAGTCATATCAAGACTCAAGGCAAGCAGATGTATTAGCTCCTTATACATTATGACACAAGGAGCTGCAACTCATTTCCAATTTTTACGTATAATTAGAAATGACAGGCATGTTGTTTAAGACGAGGGAAGAATTGCTATTTTCCTGCCCTGGAAGCTTTCTAAGTGTTAGGATTAAAGGCTTGGGCCACAACTCCTAGCTAGAAGGCATCTTTTTACTTCACAATTGTTCTGTTGTTACCTCTAAAGTCTAAATTTACTTTTAAAAAATTTTTTTCTTTTTTTGAGACAGGGTCCCATGTAGACCAGGTTGGTCTCTAACTTGCTATATTTCTGAGGGAGGGTAGCCTTGAACTATAGATCCTTCTGCCTCCACCTCCCAAATACTGGGATTTCAGGTATGCATCTCTATACCCAGCTAGTCTGGCTGGGCTTGGTGCCCCAAATCTGTAATCTTAGCATTGGAGAACCTGAAGCAGGGGGATTCCCTCAAGCTTAAGGTGAGCCTGGTTTTCATAGTCCAACCTGTATGGGCTGCAGTGGAAGGTTCTCTCTGAACTCATAAAATAAGGAGCTTGTCTGGAAACACACAGTTCACATGCACTAGGCTTTTAAGGCAAATGGGATTATTGTTGCTGTTACTGGCCAATGAGCCACATTTGTAATTACTTCATTTTTGGCCACATTTCCAGCCATCCCATGTAGGAAGTTCTGAGACACTGATTTCTGCTTCTGCTAGTCAGTGAACATGGCAGAGGAAGACAGAGAATCTAGGCTTGAAAGTGTGAGTAAAAATGTTGATTGCATTGTTTTTATTTTTAATGAGTTGAGATATTCTGACTTGAGCAAAGAAAAAGTTATTCACTGATATTTGACTATGGTACATCATGAGGATCTGAGTGGAGATTAATACCCTTTTAATATGGTGTACTTTCCGATTTGGTAATCAAGCTGTGTTTGCATTACAATATATGACATCCTTCGCAAAGCTCAGTTCTTAGATAATTTTAAAAGTATACAACCCAATATTAATTAATGTTTTGATGTTCAGTCATCTTGCTTGTAGCATGGTGATGTTAATTAGATAAAGTATGGCTATTGAGGGAAATTTTATGTTTCAACTAGCATTTTTAATAGTTCAGTAAATCTCAAGTACCTGGAGGGCTTAGGGGAGAGATTGTTTTTCTATTTTGTTAATAAGAGTTGGCTTGGAATTGTAAAAATCCTAAGTATATATTGTGTTTTTGTGTGTTTCCTGTTTTCTAAATGTATTTTTATTCATTTATTCCTTTGAGACTGAATCTCACTATGTAGCCCTGGCTGGCCTTTAACTCACTGTGTAGACTATGCTGACCTCAACTGACAGAGATAAGCCTGCCTCTGTCTCCTGAGTGCTGGAATTAAAGATATATACCACCAGGCATATATCTAGCATATTAATTTGTAGTGAATTAAATTCTATTTGTGTTGTCTCTTGGTGTATGTTAGGGTCATACAGTCTTCTAGTCTAGTTCTACATCCTTTCTCTAAGTGATGAGATAGACTCTTGTCATCTGTATAATGCTGATGCAGGATCTTTCTCTCCAGCCCAGAGTTCTTCCCTTCTGAGATTCATCTCAAAATGCCTGCTAGACTTGTCATTTGTGGATCAACAAACACTTCTGTCAAACCCATGCTAAACTGAACCTACTTCTCTCCTAACTGTGTTCTTCCTCCAGGGATCTCTGTTGAAATGAGCTGCCACCTGAAGGCAGAGCTGGGAATCATGCTCAGCCCTTCCCTTTGTTGCCTAAGAATCCGCCCTCCTGGTGTGTTCCACACCCCCACCCCCATTTGAATCTCTTGGATTACCAAGAGCCTTTTAGCTGATTTCATCCATGACAACAAAAGTACAAATCCTATCAGAGGTTCACTCCTGCTTCCCTTTGAGCCATCAGGTTGAGAGGTTCTCCTGCCATGGGCACCAGTTCTTACCTTCTTCTCATACCTCTACACTGCAGTCACAGGAGTTCTATAGATGGGCATGGTGGTCTCTACCTGCAATCCCAGCGTTCAGAACATAGAAAAAGGAAGATCATGAGTCTGAGGCCAGGTTAGGCTAGATAGTAAATACCAAGCTATCTAGGGCTACATATCAAGACCTTGCCTCAAAAACAAAACAAAACAAAACAAAACAAAACAAAACATACAACCCCTTATTTGCATATCCTGCCCCTCTTCCTACCTCCACCCTTTGCTTGGTTAACTCTAATTCTTCCTTTTAGTTGCTTTCTCCTAAATTTTAGCACCATTGAGCCATACTTTTGTCTGTAGTCTAGGAATGCCACATGTCTCCCTGACACAACAGTCCTTGTAGCTGATGGTGACTTCTGCATGAGCCACTGGACCCCCAGCCAGTTCTCTGCTTCCTTGCCTTCTGAACTTTGCATTGATCTTTCACAGTAATGACAGTTTCTATATTCCCAGATCTTTGTGCTGTTTTTCCACATTCTGTATTCTCAGGAAAAGGTATTTTGAGGTTAAAGACTTAACAGCCAACCTTGTGCTAACCGTTTCTACCACTGTGCACAATGGAGTTCCAAGCTGGGTTTGGGGAGCCAATGCAGTGTGAAGCAATTTTCATATATAAATCTTACATGATAGTACATCTTCACAGATCAGTGCATCCACTGAGTTTTAAAACAAAGCTGACATTTAAAACAGTCCTGAAGTCTTTGAGTAGAAGGCCATTTTTTTTTTTTCTCTACACCACAAAACTCTAAGTACAGCGATTGTTGGTGGCCTCACTTCCCTGACACCGATTTTAGGTCACAGCCTCTTCAACATTATATGAAAATCCCTGTTCCTTTGAAGATTGTGTGATTCAGTTTGTAAGCCATAGCACCTACTGTTTCTGTCCACTGGAGGTAGGTGCCTGTAATATCATCTTGAGAGGGAATCCAAACGTCGATGTTTGAAACTTCCTGAGTGCCAATATATTTGCTTGCAGTCTGCTGTCTACTGATCCCTTGATCACACCAAGACATCAGATACTACAGTCTACAATCTGCTCTGAATAGTTTCCATGTTCACACTGAGACCATCAAACCCTACACTCTCCAGTCTTCTGAGTATACTGATCTCTGTTCACACTGAGACATCAGATATGAGTCCCATTTCCCCCTTCCACTGCCCCCCCTTTTTTATATAAAGAAAAACATTTAATAGGTGGCTTACAGTTTCAGAGTTTTAGTCCATTATCATCATGATTGGACATGGCAGTGTGCCAGCAAACATGGTGCTAGAGCTGAGAGTCCTACATCTTTTTTTTTTTTTTTGAATTACAAACAAGATTGAATTACATGACAATTCTAGTTCCCTTCTCCCTCCCTTCCTCCCCTTCCACTGCCCCCTCAACTAAAACCCTACCTATCACATATCCTTTCTTCTATTCTTCACCTGACTCAACCTTTCTGCTCCCTCATGACCTCTGCATCCTTCCTCTTCTTCCCTTCTCATTCTCCTTGGTCCCTCCCCCCTCTTCCCATGCTCTCAATTTGCTCAGAGGATTGACCCTTTCCCCTTCTCTAGGGGACACGTTTGTCTCTTTTAGGGTCCTCCTTGTTTACTAGTTTCTCTGGCAGTGTAGATTGTAGGATGGTAATCCCTTACTCTATGTCTAAAATCCACATATGAGTGAGTACATATCATGTTTGTCTTTTTGTGATTGGGTTACCTCGCTCAGAATGGTTTCTTCGAGTTCCATCAATTTTCCTGCAAATGTCAAGATTCCATTGTTTTTTTTTCTGCTGAGTAGTACTCCATTGTGTAAATGTACCACATTTTCTCTATCCATTCATCAGTTGAGGGGCATCTAGGCTGCTTCCAGTTTCTGGTTATTACAAATAGTGCTGCTATGAACATCGTTGAACAGATGTCTTTGTTGTGTGAATGTGCTTCTTTGGGGTATATGCCTAGGAGTGGAATTGTTGTATCTTGTGGTAGACTGATTCCCATTTTCTTGTGGAGTCGCCATACTGATTTCCAAAGTGGCTGTACAAGTTGGCACTCCCACCAGCAGTGGAGAAGTGTTCCCCTTTCTCCACATCCTCTCCAGCATGAACTGTCATTGGTGTTTTTGATTTTGGCCATTCTGACAGGAGTAAGACGGTATCTCAGAGTTGTTTTGATTTGCATTTCCCTGATGGCTAAGGATGTTGAACACTTTCTTATGTGTCTTTTAGCCATTTTAGATTTAGTTCTGTACCCCACTTATTAATTGGATTGTTTGGTGTTTTGGAGACTAGCTTCTTGAGTTCTTTGTATATTTTGGAGATCAGCCCTCTGTCAGATGTGGGGTTGGTGAATATCTTTTCCCAGTCTGTGGGCTGCCGTTTTGTCTTGATGACTGTGTCCTTTGCCTTACAGAAGCTTTTCAGTTTCATGAGGTCCTATTTATTAATTGTTGATCACAGTGTCTGTGTTACTGGTGTTATGTTCAGGAAACGGTCTCCTGTACCAATTAATTCAAGTTTATTTCTCACTTTAATTTCTAATAGGTTCAGTGTGGCTGGGTTTATGTTGAGGTCTTTGATCCATTTTGACTTAAGTTTTGTGCAGGGTGAAAGGCTTGGGTCTATCTGTAGTCTTCTACATGTTTGCATCCAGTTATGCCAGTACCATTCATTTGTTGAAGATGTTCTCTTTGTTCCAGCGTATATATATTTGGATTGTTTGTCAAAAATCAGGTGTTTGTGGGTTTGTGGGTTAATATTAGGGTTTTCAACTATATTCCATTGGTCTACCTGTCTATTTTTGTGCCAATACCAAGCTGTTTTCAGGACTATAGCTCTGTAATAGAGCTTGAAGTCAGGGATGGTGATGCCTCCAGAAGTTCCTCTATTGTACAGGGTTGTTTTGGCTATCCTGGGTCTTTTGTTTCTCCATATAAAGTTGAGAATTGTTCTTTCAAGGTCAGTGAAGAATTGTGTTGGGATTTTGATGGGGATTGCATTGAATCTGTAGATTGCTTTTGTCAAGATTTCCATTTTCACTATGTTGCTCCTGCCTATCCAAAAGCATGGAAGATCTTTCCATTTTCTGGTATCTTCTTTAATTTCTTTCTTTAGAGTCTCAAAATTCTTATGGTACAGGTCTTTCACTTTTTTGGTTAGTGTTACCCCAAGGTATTTTATGTTGTTTGTGGCAATTGTAAAGGGTGATGTTTCTCTGATTTCTTTCTCCACCAATGTGTCATCCGTATATAGTAGGGCTACAGATTTTTTTGAGTTCATCTTGTATCCTGCCACTTTGCTGAAGGTGTTTATCAGCTGTAGGAGTTCTCTGGTAGAGTTTTTCGGGTCACTTATGTAGACTATCATATCATCTGCAAATAGTGAAAGTTTGACTTCTTCCTTTCCGATTTGTATTCCCTTGATCTCCTTTTGTTGTCTTATTGCTCTAGCTAGAACTTCAAGGACAATTTGAAGAGGTATGGAGAGAGTGCACAGCCTTGTCTTTTAGAGGAATTGCATTGAGTTTCTCTCCATTTAATTTGATGTTGCCTGTCGGCTTGCTGTATATTGCTTTTATTATGTTGACGTATGTTCCTGTTATCCCTGATTTCTCCAAGACCTTTATCATGAAGGGGTGTTGGATTTTGTCAAAGGCTTTTTCGGCATCTAGTGAGATGATCATGTGTGTTTTTGTTTTTTTTCCTCAGTCTGTTTATATGGTGGATTACATGGATGGATTTTTCATATGTTGAACTGTCCTTGCATCCCTGGGATGAAGCCTACTTGATCGTGATGGATGATTTCTTTGATGTGTTCTTGGATTTGATTTGCCAGTATTTTATTGAGAATTTTTGCATCAATGTTCATGAGGGATATTGGTCTGTAGTTCTCTTTCTTAGTTGTGTCTTTGTGTGGCTTGTGTATCAAGGTTATTGAAGCCTCATAAAAAGAGTTTGGCAATGACCCTTCTGCTTCTATTGTGTAGAACAGTTTGTGGAGTACTGGTATTAGCTCTTGTTTGAATTTCTGGTAGAATTCTGCAGTGAAGCCATCTGGCCCTGGGCTTTTTTGGGTCGGGAGCCTTTTGATGACTGCTTCAATTTATTAGGGGTTATAGGTCTATTTAAGTTGCTTATCTGTTTTTGATTTAATTTTGGTAAGTGAAATCTGTCCAGAAAATTGTCCATTTCCTTTAGATTTTCCAATTTTGAGGAATATAGGTCTTTGAAGTATGACCTGATGATTCTCTGGATTTCCTCTGTGTCTGTTGTTATTTTCCCCTTTTTATTCCTGATTTTATTAATTTGCATGTTCACTGTTTGTTGTTTGGTAAGTTTGGATAAAAGTCTGTCTATCTTTTTTATTTTGTCGAAGAACCAACTCTTTGTTATATTGATTCTTTGTATTGTTCTCCAAGTTTCCATTTTATTGATTTCAGCCCTCAATTTGATTATTTCCTGGTGTCTGCTCCTCCGGGGTGTATTGGCTTCTTTGTTTTCTAAAGCTTTCAGTTGTGCTGTTAATTCTCTAGTGTGATTATTCTCATGTTTCTTCATGTGGGCATTTAGCGCTATGATCTTTCCTCTTAGCACTGCTTTCAAAGTATCCCATAGGTTTGGATATGTTGTGTCCGCATTCTCATTGAATTTTAGGAAGTCTGTAATATCTTTCTTTATTTCTTCCTTGACCTAAGAGTGGTGCAATTGTGCATTGTTCAATTTCCAGGAGTCTGTAGGCTTTCTGCAATTTGTGTTGTTGTTGAATTCTAACTTTAAATCATGGGCTTGTGGATTGATATTGTTTAAATTTGACTTTGTCATAGAATATCTTGTTTGAAGAAAATACAATCTATGGTGATTGAAAGTTTTGCTGGGTATAATAGCCTAGGATGGCATCCATGGTTTCTTAGAGTCTGCAAGACATCTGTCCTGGCCCTTCTGACTTTTAGAGTCTCCATTAAAAAGTCAGGTATAATTCTAATAGGCCAGCCTTTGTATGGTACTTGGCCTTTTTCCTTATTTCCCTTGTAGCTTTTAATATTCTTTCTGTGTGTTTATTGTTTTGATTATTATGTGGCAGGAAAACTTTCTTTTCTTTTCCTGTCTATTTGGTGTTCTGTAAGCTTCTTATGCATTTTTAGGCATGTCCTTCTTGAGGTTAGGAAACTTTTCTTCTATGATTTTGTTAAAAATGTTTTCTGGGTCTTTGAGCTGGGATTTTTCTTCTGCTATTTCTATTATTCTTAGGTTTGGTTTTTTCATAGTGTCCCAGATTTCCTGTGTGTGTGTGAGAGAGAAATTTTTTAGATTTAACGTTGTCTTTGATGTGTCAATTTCTTCTATTTTATCTTCTATGCCTGATGTTTTCTCTTCCATCTCTTGTATTCCGCTAGTGATGCTTAAGTCTGTAGTTCTTGTTCGCTTACCTTTTTTTTCCATCTCAAGGATTCCTTTGGTTTGGGTTTTCTTTATTGTTTCTATTTACATTTTCACATCTTGAACATTTTTATTCATTTCCTTTAACTTTTTTTTGGCTCTTTAAAAGAGATTTATTTGTTTCCTCCCATTCTGTTTTCTTGCATTTCTCTAAGAGATTTATTCATTTCCTCTTTAAGGACCTGTATGGTTTTCTTGTGCTTCACCTATGTTGGTATATACAGGGCTTGCTGTAGTAGGATAGCTGGGCTCTGGTGGTGACATATTGCCCTTTTGTTGACTGTGTTCTTATGCTGTCTTTTAGGCATCTGGGTTTGGGGTAATTAATAGGTTTGGGTGCTGATTTCTGAGTTTGTTTTGTTGGATGGATTTTTTTCCCGTTGTTTTGTGTTTCCTCTCTGGCTTTGGTTCTGGTGACTTGCAGGTCCTCACTGGGGTTTTGGCAGCCTGTGTGGCCTCCGGGATTCTGAGATTCTGGGAACTGGCATGACATCTGGTAGAGCAGTGTTGTGGGCCTGGATATGGTGACAGGATGGGATGGGGGATTTGTTGGGGTAAGGCTGGGTGGGCTCTGAGGAAGTGTTGGTAGTCTGTGAGTGGGTCTTACCTGGGTTAGGGTTACTGGTGTGGCCTCTGGTAAAGAAGGGTATAGTTTTTTTTTGTTTTGTTTTGTTTTTGTTTCTGTTTCTGTTTTCTCTTTGAGGGGCCCACCACCCAGCTGTTATTCTTACTTATGAATGACCATCCTTGGCTTAGCTTGCTTCTAGCCAGCTTTTCTAACTTAAATTATCTCAGTTTACATTTTGCCTCTGGGCTTTTATCTTTCTTTATTCTATAAACCATTCTTTACTTTTTACTCCATAGCTGGTTGTGTGGCTGGCCCCTGATGTCCTCTTTTCTTCTTTCATTACCCCTTTTCTCCCTTTTTCTCTGTTTGTTCTCTCTGCTAGCCAGCCCCACTTATCCCTTTCCTGCCTAGCTACTGTCCATTCAGCTCTTTATTAAACTAGTCAGTTGTTTTAGGTAGGCAAAGTAACACAGCTTCACAGAGTTAAACAAATATAACATAAAAGAATGCAAAACATTGCATTATTAAACAAATATTCCACAACATAAACAAATGTAACACATCTTTAAATAATATTCCACAATAGCAGGGGCTTTCTGTTGGCATATAGGCCAGGATCTATATTCTTTGATGTCGTTATGCTGTTTCCTAGAAAGCCTTGTCCCTAGCTCTGTGACTCAGACATTCCCAGGATCTCCACATGCTATTTCCTTACTCTCTAGGTCGTTGCTGGTTCTCTGAGGCACCTTCTACAGGTATTTAAGTGTTGGTGTTCTGGGGTTTATCTCAGCCTCTCTCCTTCCCCTATGCATGGAGGTTCTTACAATTGGATAGGACCTGAGAGACACCTGTGGGAAATTACACATGATTCCCAGGAGAAATATGGACAGCTACATACACATAAAATTTAGGGTGTGTAGTGTCTTGTGTTCCCAGAAGCCATATTAAGAATATGGCCAGATTGGGGGTCAGTGTGTCTTTGCCTGTTATCCTAGCATTTAGAAGGCAGAGGCTTGAGGCTCACATTTTGACAAGTTTGAGTCTAGCTTTAGTTGCATAGCAAGTTTCAGGCTAGCCAGGGTTACAGAGTGAAACCCTGTTTCAAAAACAGACAGACAAACAAATAAACAAAAACAAACAGGCAAACCCCGTGAGAGCCAGGCATGATAGTGTGTGCCTGTAATCACAGTACTTGGGAAACAGAGCCAGGAGGATAGCCATGAGCTTCAGGCCAGCCTCATCTATACAGTGAGTTTCAGACCAGCCTGGACTATATAGGAAGACTGTTTCATAAAAAAGAAAATATTCTTATGCTGGAAAAATTAATTAAAATGTAAAATATTAAAATGTATGTTAAAATTAGAATCTGTGGCCAAAGAATCCATTTTCCTTTACGTGTAGGTACTTGATTGAAATTTATTGTCCACGCCCCTCCCCCGCCTCCTTTTAAAGATAGACTCTCATATAGCCCAGGCTGGCTTTGACATCTATGATGAAGAGGATGGCCTTGAACTCCTAATCCTCCTGCCTCCATCTCTCAGGTACTAGAATCATAGGTATGCCACCACACCCACATCATAGTTTGTTCTTGACCATCTAAACTTCTAATTTTGATTTAAAAGGAAGATCTCAAGCCACTCATAATGCTGATTGAATGTAGAAGCATGGATTTGTTCGTTTTCAGTTACACTGTCCTTAATCTTGCTCATTAGCAGTTTGCTTTTCATGTAGAGGTATACCTTTATTTGACCCTTATTGAGGCATTTACAATATATACAACTGCAGAAATTACAGTTGTCTTCTTATATCTTACTGGTTTGTTTAATTAAGCTCCATATTTATGATAGGATAATATTGTTTGTGAACAGACACATCTGTCAGGAGCAGAGTGCCTTATGATCATCATGCTGCAGAATCTGTGTGCCTCTGCAAGGCTACAGAATCTGTGTACCACTGCAAGGCTGCAGAATCTGTGTGCCTCTGCAAGGCTACAGAATCTGTGTGCCACTGCAAGGCTGCAGAATCGGTGTGCCTCTGCAAGGCTGCAGAATCGGTGTGCCTCTGCAAGGCTGCAGAATCGGTGTGCTGTTGCAAGACTTGTGCCTCTGCAAGGCTGCAAGCAGTCTCAGTGAATCTGCATAGTGGTCAGTGGAGGCTGGTTAGGGCAGTTCCTACTGAAATTGTTTTTATTGTTAATTTCCCTTTCTTAGAACATGAGCTCTTACAAGGCAAACTGCTTTTTTCATATCTAACTTTTCTCTATGCATAGTGCCTATTTAATACACATTCAACTTTTATTATTGGGTGAATAGACACATTCTTATACAGGTTATGCTAAGTTTGAATAGTCTGCATAATGGGTTGGGAATTGGTGTGTATAAACAGATCATGGCCCTGAATCCCTTTTTGCTTATTTTGGGAACAGATTCCTTTTGATTTTTCATCTAAGGAATGGAGATGATGCACCTTTGGGGCTGTGAGGGGATTGAGTGGAGAAGTGAAGTATCTACCACAGAATTTGATAAAATAAGCAACAGTCTTGATGCTCATAGCTAATTAACAATGAGCGTTTGTTACATCTAACTTCTCTCATTGAGAGGCCTCAACCACATGAACTGGCATTTTTCTTGTGTGCTAAAATTCTTTCTGTAAACAATATTTTATGTTTTGAACAGCTTTCTACAGCAAATATGTATTTCTTGGTATGTCACATTTGTGAGTTTGATCTAGTAGTAATTAATTAACTTTATACCTTGGAAAGCAATTTCAAGCTTTGCAACAGCTCTTGCTGGAGGGTTGACCCTTCTAATAAAGTGTGAAGGGCAGTTGGCCTCCATGCATCACTGTAACACTTAAGTGTAAGAGCTGAGGGAGGAAGGAGGCATGTTCTGAGGAACATATTAGAGAGCATTATCTCAGAATCAGGTAAAATTAACAGTGAGGATTTTTATTACATTGAACATCATCCTTGTCATCATAAAAACAAACATCCCAGAATGTCTAGTCGAATGATCCATTAATTTGTAGGGTATATGTTTAGCATATTTGAGGCCTGGGTTAAATGCCCAGCAATTCAAAAAGAAAACCATACAAGAATTCCTCTTGAGCAACCAAAAATCCAACAAAGAAGGCTCCATAGATAGAAACTTTGTTGTAAGTGGAGGCTTTTAGATTTTCTGGTGTAAATCATGAAGGAAGACAGGGCAAGAATATGGAAAGAGAAAACTCCCATGACTGACCCGGAGGACGGTTTCCTGTCCTGTTCTCACATAAGTTTTTTCTTTTTTATTGCAGTTCTCATTTAACATGGAAGATGAGTTCTTTGGAGAAAAAAGCTTCCAACATTATTGTGCAGAATTCATCAAACATTCACAACAGATAGGCGATGGTTGGGAATGGAAAACAGCCAAGGTAAGAACAGGAGAAAGCATTTCTTTGTTTTTGTGTTTTGAGATGGGGTCTTAGTATGAATCATAGCTAGTCTGGTATTTTCTGTGTATCTCAGGCTGCCTTCAAACTCACAGCAGTCCTACCACTCTGTCTCCCAAATGATGGGTCACAGGCATTTGTCATCACACCTGGCTACAACAGGGATCCTATTTTCAATTTAGCAGAGGGCTGTTTATTTTTGTTATATAAAAAACCTCAGTAATCGATAATAAGGTATAAAAGTGGGGTTGATTTAACAAAAGGCATAAATTAAAGCATTATTTAAAAACAGATGTTCATTTTACTATTCCAGCTGTATATACTCATAATTATTTGGCTAATGAAGTGTTATCCAGAAAAGTCCTTAGGTGACCTTCATGAATTTATAGGTGAGGACCCTTACAATATCAGTTATTACTATGTGAACAGATGTTTCTCTGGTGCTTCAAACCACATGTTTACATTATAAATGTTTGTTCTTCCTCCCTCATGGTTTTGAGAAATTTCATATGTTGTCAGAGATGACAGTGACATCCTCTCTCCTGCCCCTGCCACCCAAGTATTGGGATCACAGGCTTGTGCCACCACACTGGCTACATCATATTTTTTTTAGGACACTATTTTTGTCTAGAAAGAAATAGTAGCCCTGAAATCAAGTAAAGGCCAGCGAATCTGAAATATATATGTCTTTTTTTTAAAAAAAAGATTTATTTATTTATTTATTTATTTATTTATTTATTTATTATGTCTGCAATGTTCTGCCTGCATGTATGCCTGCAGGCCAGAAGAGGGCACTAGATCTCATTACAGATGGTTGTGAGCCACCATGTGGTTGCTGAGAATTGAACTCAGGACCTCTGGAAGAGCAGTCAGTGCTCTTAACCTCTGAGTCCTCTCTCCAGCCCCCAAATCTGAAATATTAAGGACTGTGTGTATGGGAATTTCTTAATGACATAAAAACATTACAGAATGTTTGTCCTTTTGATTCTATTCCAAAATAATGTAAGAGCTTTATTTTCTCTTTTGTTTCCATTCATACATTTGGCGTTGTTTCTGCTAAAAGCTTTTTGAGCGTTACCTGCAGTCTTTTTAGAGGCCGTTTTCCCTGCCTGACATTTCAGTTGATTCCCGAGCAGCTCAGGCTCTCACCTCTCTGCCTGGAAACCTGAACGTCTTGTGCCAGATTCCCATGATTTAGAATGGAGCAGGGAGATGCAGGTCCTGACCAGACCCAGAATGTCACCGGGAAGAAGCCATGGGTTCTCTGGGGTCATTTGCCTGAACCAGGCTCTGACTTGTTCTTAGATCGTTTCTTCCTGGTGATTCAACAATCTGTTTGTCTGTGACAGGGCCTCCCTTGGTGGTGCAGCCTGGCTTTCATTGGTGCAGGGTCTGGCTTGGTGGTATAGAGTGGCTTTCACTCACACAGCCTTGAATTTACAGCAGTTCTGCCTGGTTCCCCTGAACTGGGAATACAGACATGAATCATAGCGATGTTCAGAAACCTTTAAACCCTGAGGGGCACTTGCTGGCTCCCTATATAGGACAGTTGACTTTATTTCTACCTTTTATTAATTAATTTCGTTTTTGGGTATTTAATAGTTTTGTTTACTATAGTTTTGAATTTTCATGCATGTTATCTTTTCTATGAGTTACATTGAGGAATCACTATTTCTTGTATGTTAGTCCTATAAACACTAACTTTACTGTGTTCCTATTGCATTTTTTGTGATATTCTTCTTTTTTTGCATGGTTGAGTAGGAGCATGTTAAATAATTTGCAGCTCTTTGTCTTTAGTGTTTAGCTCTTTGACCTTAATGTTAATGGTTCTGACACTGAATGAGTCTAAGCCCCTCCCACCACCACCCCCTCTTCTACCTCTCTTGGTGTTAGAAGGGAAGCTCAAGTTTCTGACTTCTCTTTTATAAAAGTATTTTTTATTTAGCAGCAACACTACATTTTAGAATTATAACATAGTGAGAAAAAGCAAGTTTTCAAATTCCCACCATGCTACTTTTTGAGGTTCAGGGACAATAAATCAATATTCCTGGGAATTATCAGAAACCTCAAAATACGATTAATTTAAATACATTGCCCCCCCCCTCGGTTTTTCAAGACAGGGTTTCTTAGTGTAGCCCTGACTGTCCTGAAACTCACTCTGTAGACCAAGCTGGCCTCGAAATCAGAGATCTGCCTGCCTCTAGAGGTGTGCACCCCTGGGCTTAAACACATTTCTAGCCTCTTCATACTGTATGGTTTGGGTAGCTAAAATTCCTGTTTAAAGACTAAAATGTAATAACTTTTGTGGTGCTTTTAAAGAACTGAAACATTCAGGAATATTCCAATAAGGAAAAACACAACTTAAGATGCAGGTTTTTCAGTGAGGTGACAGACACCCTTATGGCCCCTTTTGGTTTATAATGCCCTGGGATTTGCTTGGAAAGTTTTCCTTTTCCCTTTCCCCCCTCCACCTTTATTTTTATTCTATTGTGCTTTTCTGACAGAGTCTTAAGTAGCCCCAGCTGGCTTCAATTTATCATGTAACTGAGGCTGATACAGAACTTCTGATCCTTTGGCCTCTGCCTCCCATTGTTCCCAGCCCTCCCCTCCTCTCCCAGCTCCTTTCTCTGTGTCAAGCTGGTGGCAGGGTGCTAACATTGTTAACATTTTGGGGATCTAAGAATAGAGTTGGGGTGGAGTCTGTAGACCATTGTGTGTGAAATGAGGTAGTACTGGGTTCAAGGGGGCCTTCAGGAGGAGGGTTATTTCTCCAAGAAGTTTCTTCACTGAAATTGTAAACTAATGTCTGAAGAATCAATTTTTACAGTCTGATTTTGTTATTGGTCCGTCTCTGAAATAGTATGGCTAAATCTAATTTCATGTTTACCGTCCTTCTGGCTGCTGAGTTAGGAAAGGTCCTTGTGCTTTAGAGTGAGAGTTATATCTCTACTTAGGGCGTTTTCCCCGCGTGGGACAAGCCCACAGATCCAAAAACAAAACAGCTGTTCAGGCCAGCTGTTTCTGTGGGTTTCACCAGCCTGGTACCAACCCCTTTGATCTTCATTCCTCCCTCTCTGCAATTAGGTTCCAGAGTTCAGATCAGTGTGTAGCTGTGGTTGTCTGCCTCTGCTTCCATCAGCCACTGGATGAGGGCTCTAGGATGGCATAAAAAAGTAGTCATCAGTCTCATCATAGGGGAAGGGCATTTAGGCTATCCTCTCCACCATTGCCTAGATTGTCAGTTCGTGTCATCCTTGTAGATCTCTGGATATCTCCCTAGTGCCAGATCTCTCCTCAGACCTATAATGGCTCCCTCTGATATGGTATCTCTTATCTTGCTCTCCTCTATTCTTCCCCCAACTCAACATTTCTGTTCCTCCATTTCCTCTCCTCCACTCCTCTTCTCCTGCTCTCATTGTGGCAGCTCGTCTTCCCTCCTCTTATCCTCCTCTCATTCTGGTAGCTCCCTCTCCCCTACTCTACCTCATCCCTACCTCTCAGGATGGTTTCTTCTAGTTCTATCCATTTGCCTGGGAATTTCAAGATTCCATTGCTTTTTTCTGCTGAGTAGTACTCTATTGTATAAATGTACCACATTTCTCTGTCCATTGTTCAGTTGAGGGGCATCTAGGTTGCTTCCAGGTTCTGGCTATTACAAATAATGCTGCTATGAACATGGTTGAACATATGTCCTTGTTCTGTGGACGTGCATTATTTGGTTATATGCCCAAGAGAGGAATGGCTGAATCTTGAGGTAGACTGATAACCATTTTTCTGAGCAACTGCCATACTGATTTCCAAAGTGGTCTTACAAGTTTGCACTCCCACCAGCAATGGAGGAGTGTTCCTTTTTCTCCACATCCTCTCCAGCATAGATTGTCTTGGTGTTTTTGATCTTAGCCATTCTGGCCAGTGTAAGATGGTATCTCAAAGATGTTTTGATTTGCATTTCTCTGATGGCCAAGGATTTTGAGCACTTTCTTAAGTGTCTTTTAGCCATTTCAGATTACTCTGTTGAGAATTCTCTATTTAGTTCTGTACCCCACTTTTTAATTTCATTGTTTGGTGTTCTGGTGGCTAGCTTCTTGAGTTCATTGTATATTTTGGAAATCAGCCCCCTGTCAAATGTGGGGTTGGTGAAGATCTTTTCCCATTCTGTGGGCCGTCGATTTGTCTTACTGGCTGTGTCCTTAGCCTTACAGAAGCTTCTCAGTTTCAGGAGGTCCCATTTATTAATTGCAGAACTCAGTGTCTGTGTGCTACTGGCGTAATGTTCAGGAAGCAGTCTTCTGTGTCAATTTGTTCAAGAGTATCTCCCACTTTCTCTTCTAGAAGATTCAGTGTGGCTGGATTTATGTTGAGATCTTTGATCCATTTGCACTTAAGTTTTGTGCCTGCTGACAGGTGTGGATCTATCTGGAATCTTCTGCATGTCTGAATCCAGTTGTGCTAGCACCATTTGTTGAAGGTCCTATCTTTTTTCCATTGTATAGATTTAGTATCTTTGTCAAAAATAAGGTGTTGGTAGGTGTGTGGGTTAATATCAGGGTTTTCAATTCGATTCCATTGGTCTAAATTTTCAATTGGATTCCATTGGTCTATCTGTCTATTTTTGTGCCACTACCAAGCTTTTTTCAGAAATATGGCTTTTTTCAGAAATTTGGTGTTTTGATTATTATGTGTTGAGGGGACTTCTTTTTGTGGTCCAGTCTGGTGTTCTGTAAGCTTCTTGTACTTTCATAGGCATATCCTTCTGTAGGTTGGGGAAGTTTTTTTTCTATGATTTTGTTGAATATGTTTCCTGTACCTTTGAGCTGTATTTCTTCACCTTCTTCTATATCTATTATTCTTAGGTTTGGTCTTTTCATGGTGTCCCATATTTCCTGGATATTTTGTGTCAGCGATTTGTTGGACTTGAGATTTTCTTTGGTCAATGACTGTATATCCTCTAGAGAGTCTTCAACAACTGAGATTCTCTTTTCCATCTCTTGAATTCTATTGGTTATACTCACATCTTTAGTTCCTGATAGTTTATCCAGCCTTTCCATTTCCAGCATCGCCTCATTCTGTGTTTTCTGTATTGTGTCTATTTCAGCTTTCATATCTTGAACTGTTTCGAGTGCTTCCTTTACTTTTTTCTTGGGTTTCTTTAGATTCTTTAAGAGATTTGTTTATTTCTTGAATTTTTTGGTTTGTCTTTTCCTCCACTTCATGTAATTTTTGCTTGTTTTTTCTTCTATTTCTTTAAAGGATTTTCCTGTTTCCTCTTTAAAGGTCTTTATCATCTTCCTAAGATAATTTTTGAGGTCCATCTCTTCTTTCTCTGTGTTGGGCTTTTCAGATCTTCCTGGTGTGGAGTCCCTAGATTCTGGTTGTGTCATATTGGTCTTTCTGTTGGTGAGTGTGTTCTTATTCAGTCTTCTTCCCATGTCTTCTTCCAGTGGGTGCAGGTGGGGTCTCTCTATCTCCTCTTGTCATCTGGTGGTGTTTGTGTAGGCCAAGACTTCAATGTCTGCTGCTCTGGATGGTCTTGCCTCTCCTGGTTGTCTCCTCACTCGAGGGGAAGGAAGAGTGAGGTGTTTCCAGACTCAGGGAGCTCCTCCCTGCCTGGGGGGGGTCCACTCTAAACAGGCACAGGCCCAGAGAAATCAGGGGTAAATAGGAAGTTGGGTAGGAATAGGACAGTAGCAGAGTGTTCACTCACCTTATTAGGGGTCAGGCTGGTGGAGGAGGGGGGAAGGAAGAGTGAGGTGTTTCCAGACTCAGGGAGCTCCTCCCTGCCTGGGCATGTCCACTCTGAGATTAGATTTTATAAAAATTATTATTATCTAACTTTTCTGTTATTCTTTATTTTGTTTTTGAGGCAGAATTTCATGTAACACAGGATGACCTTAAACTTGTTGTGTAGCTGAGGATGGATTGACAAAACAAACAAAAAAGAAAGGAAAAGTATCTTCCTCCTTCAAAAAAATAACTAAGTAAGAAATTTTGAAAATTTAACTGAGTATTAATTTAAACTGGCTTACAATTTATTTTTCTTAGGAGTCTTTGTCTCTTGGTAATATATACTTATTTTCTTCAAATCCTTCACCATTTTGCTATCTATATTCAAGTTCATATTTTTAAAGTAGGTTGTAAAGTATTTGCATACTTTATCTTTCAGTACGATCTGAGTACAAAGCCCAACTGTGATCTGCCCATCACTCTTTCTGCCCTGCTGAGTTTCATACCTCATTTGTTTGCATAGCTATCTTTATTTTTAATGTCTTATTATGAAAAATTCCAGCATACAACACTAGAGAGAATCGTATAATGAAATTCTATGTACCCATCACCTGGCTCCCACAATTATCAACTCACAGCCAGAAATGTGGTGTTTCAAAGCATCTGTGTATATATAAAATGACGTAATATATCTCAACTTAATTAACTTGGCTTGCTTTGTTTTTCCCCTGTGCCTTTAAATGATAGGTTTTCCAAGTGAACTCTGCAAATTTATTTATTATCATATACTAAAACAAATGAAAACATTTGAGCTCCAAAGGAAAAAATGCTGTTTTTATACATTTTTATTTACTTGATTTAAAAAGTGTGGTAAAATACGTATGACACAGGGTTTACTATTTTAACCATCTTAGACTTGTCGTTCAGTGCTGTTGAGTGCATTTACGTTGCTGTGTAAGCACACTCCTGAAGTTCACCTGCCTAACCACCATCTCACTTCTGCCCCTCTGGATCTGATTGTTAGAGGCATATCGTGCCCTGGTAGAACCAAACAGTATTTTTCTTTTAATAACTAGATTGTGTCATTTTGTGTAATGTCTTCAAGGTTAATTTACTATTTCTGTAAATTTTGATCTAGAATTCAATGAAGAAGAGAGCTAGCAAGAGAATTTGGCATGAATTTCTATTGCATGCTGGCATCTTGAATATATAGGTTTCTTTTCTTTTTTTTTTTTTGGAAAGGGATTGCAAATTCTTTTGTTTATGAATTACATTATTAAAGAGGATTAAAAGTATTTTCCATGGGACTGAAGAAATGTTTCAGGTGTTAAGAGTATTTGGTATTCTTCCATGGGATCAGAGTTTGATTCCCAGCACCCAGGTCAGGTGGCTCATAGCTGCCTGTGACTTGAGCTCCAGGGGCTCTGACGCCCTCTTCTGACCTCTGTGGGCACTCACAGCTATTTGCATATACCCCCACATAGACACATGTACATGCACACAAATAATTAAAAGTCAAATAGTCCTTAAAATATTTTCCATGTATATATCCTGTTTGCTGATAGACCTATCAGAAATACAATCAAATTATAATGTAAACAATTTGTTACATAATTTGCCTAACCATTCACTTTTTTCTTTTGAAGTTTTGCTGTTTCCCAAGCTGGTCTCCAACACATGGGCTCTTCTTGAGTGCCCTCCTGTATCAGTTTCTAACAGTTGTGATCACAGGTGCAAACCCACATAACATAAGCCTTTCAAAGCTGTATTGTTTCTACATTAACTTCTTGGAAGTAATTCTTGTCATTTCAAAGGTGAAATATTAACTATCCTCTTAAAATGTCAGTGTCTAAATGTATTAGTTATTTCTCTGTTGCTGTGATAAAGTACCATGTCTAAAAGCAATTTAGGGAAGAAAGGGTTTATTTTAGCTTCCAGTTCTAGAAGGATAGTGTCCACAGTGGTTGGGAAGGCACGGCATGGCAGCAGGAGTAGGAAGCTGGCTGACTACATTTTCACCCACACAGGAAACAAAGAACAGGCAGGAAGTAGGGTGAGGCTATAAACCCTTAAACCCTGTCCCCAATAACATACTTCTTCCAGCAACACTCTGTCAATAAATGGTTCCCTAGATAGTCCGACAACAAGGAGAAAGTATTTAAATGTGTGAACCTATGGTGACAGACTAAGTTTGTCAAACTACCATGCTGTATATAGGCATCCAAAGATGAACTAAAATTTAGTGACAATTTTAAAGTTTACTGAAAGAAACTTCCCAGTGATTTTTAAGAACTACGTTGCTTTATATGAATAACAGATAAGTTGCTTTATATGAATAACAGATAAATTCATGTGTGGGCTGTGGTGATAAAGGCCCAACACTTTGGAGGCTGGGACAGGAGGACCACAACTTTGAGGGCAGCCTTGGCTACATAATGGGATCTTGTTCCAAAGATCAAACCAAACTAAACCTCCACCACTACCACCAAACTAAAAAGCATGTGTTAGTTTGCAAGACTTAATTTTTATTCTTCTAATTTATTTTATAGATTTATATATCCTCTTATTAATAATCATTTCCTGGAGTTGTGATCATAGATGCATTTGTTTAATCATTTACTGCTAGTTAATGAAACATTTCTGGCTCAAAATCTCACTGATAATGATGAAGTATATTACATTCATATCTCTTGGGACTAGACTTTTAAAAAAACTATCTTTGGAGACTAGGAGAAAATGTACTTGGATGTGTGCGCTATGGTTGATTTTGTATTCATAGCTTACTGGGTATTGTGATATGATTTGTGTCTTAAGCATATACATGTCTTTAGTGATCATTTCAGGAAGTACTGGTTGTACCACTTGTGAATTAGATACTTTCCAAGACCATTTTATACAATATTACCCAAGAGTATGAGAAATGAAAGCTATAATACTTTGCAAGTTTATACATTTAAATTCAAATAATAGTAGTAATTATGCTAGTTTAACAAATCAGAGCATGAGTTTAGTTGTAGTGATGACCTGGCTACCTGGGGAGGTTGCAGTCTGCATTTCAAAAGTTTTCTAGGAAGGTTGTCTTCTAGTAGTCTTGGTAAGCGTAGGATCTGTAGAATATTAAACAAAGCCAAAAGATTTGATATTACATATATATAAACAGAGGTGGACTTTTCCTGTCCTGACCACCCATACCCAAATAAACACACAGAAGCTTATATTAATTACAAAATGCTCAGCTAATAGCTCAGGCTTATTATTAAACTAGCTCTTACATTTAAATTACCCTATTTCTATTAATCTATGTATTGCTACATGGCTCATGGTTTCACCTACCCTCAGCATCTCGTTTCTTGGGCAGCTTGCTGGTATTTCTCTCAACTCTGTCCTTCATCCCAGTCCTCAAGTTTGATTGTCCCATCTAACTTTATCCTGCCTTGTTATAGCCCAGTCAGCTTTATTATTAACCAGTGAGAGTAATAAATATTCACAGTGTACAGGATTATCCCACAGTGTACATATGTGTGTATATATATACATATATGTGCATATATATATGATTATTTATATATATATATAAAACCATATATGTATATGCAGTTTCATAAGCCAATTTATAGTAAAATTTTCTGATATAATATTCCCTTCAGTATGATGGTACATTTTTGCTTTATAAGTAGTCACATGAGGCTAGTGTTGTGTGACAGAAATTTTTCTCAGGAGACTGAACACACAGGCCTATTCACCCTAGACAAGGATCCCATGACAGATCAAGTTATGGATACTGCAAGAGTCCAAGTTTGTGAACCTGTGGGTTTTGTTGGGATTACTTAACAAGAGTATGGGTGACTCGTACTTACAGGAGCAGAAATGGCTCAAAGACAGCTTCATAGCTAATGTCACCTCAGCATGGGTGACTGCACACAGAAGCTGGGAAACCTGGAGGACACTCCCCAGCCTCTATGCAGCTCAACAGGTGCCTGGGTTGTTCTAACCCTCTACCAGGCAGCTCAGCTGGTTTCTGCTTCTTACAGGTCTGGTCTCATAGTCTTTTCTGAAGCTCAGCTAGTCTGAGAGTCTTCTTTGCTGCCTAGCTTTGCTGCCTGTCTGTCTTGGGGCAGGGGTGTGTGTGTGGGGGGGTGTCAGCTTTTATTGCTTACTCTGGGAGGGAGGGGTCAGAGTGAATCTGATCAGTTTCAGGGATTTCCTGAAGCTGTTTTGAGCTGTTTACTTTGCTGCTTTAGGAGTTTCCTGCAGGAAGAAATACTTTAGGAGGAAACTGATACCCGGCAGCTGCTGAGGTAAGAGTTTGGTAGAGTTTGTAGTGTTTTGTAGGTAACCAAGTCACAATTGTGTGAACACGAATGAGTACAAATTCTCATGCATAGTTAGATGAATGAATATCTAATATCCATCTTCATAATATGGACTGCCTTACCAGTGAGGACCTGTGGTTTAAATGTGTAAGGTTAAGACTTCTTTCCTACTTTTTTGGAACAGGATCCATTACATACTCCTGGTTGGTCCCATACTTGCCTTAGTTCTGCTTTAGTCCCATGAGTGCTAGGCTCCCAGGCCAGAACTTGAGCCTCCTTGGTTTTTCTTATGCATGCATGCAAACATAAGGTGGGCAGAGTTCAGGGCTCTCTCTCATTTCTGCGCTGTCCCTCTTTATGTTGCTATGGGGTAGCTTGTCCAAAGTGGGACTAGTTTCTGTGGGACTGGCCTACCTCAGGTTAGTTTCTGAGAGGACTACTTTGATAATGCTGTTACCTCCGCTTCAACTCAGCTGAGCCTCTGGACTGTTGGATTGTGAGGTTGCTGTTTTCATCACCGGAGGATGATGCACCTGGGAGAGATCAGAGAGCCTCGGAGAGGAATTTCAGCAGTTTTACAGTGTATGCAGTGGCTGCATTGGTGGCTCTCTGTCCTGTCCTGTCACCCATTCCGATTTCTTAGAGAAGACACTTGGGAGTTCTGCCTCCTGAGGGTACATGGTGATTGCTATTTGCATTTCTTCCTAAATCCTGTTTATTTGAACACATTTTCACATGTTGATCAACACATTTTGGGATTTGTATGGGTAAGTCATTTGCATATAATCACCACAGGATTTTCAGAGATTAAATTTAAGGCCACCATCCCGACTATCGGCTTTGGCTTAGATGCTGTCTTCCATAGATTGTCACATCACTGGTTGTGGTGATTATCTACCTGCCCGGCTCCCCACAGAGCCCTGTGATGGCAGGGGCAGGATTTTGTCTCTGTGTCCTTCTTTCTACACCCTTGGTCCTCAGGACAGTGAGTACATTCTGTGCATCTGCTTCATTAAACACATACAAACTGGAAACATATCAGCCAAGATGTCCCTATTTCTGTAGATCCACCCATGGAGCTCATTTCATTGTATATTGTTTGAACTGAGTGCTTCATTGGCTGGTGTTTAAAAGCCTATTCATTTGTATAAGAATATATTAAGGAATAAGCCTCCTTTTGGTGTAATGAGACACCAGGTTAACATTACTGTGTACTACCATGACCTCGGGCTGGTAAATTCATTTGTAAAATCTTCGATTGTTTTGCAGCACTTGACAAGCTTGGTCATCTTTCCACTCTGTGGGTGTCCTGGGTCTCTTGGTTCACCTCCTGTATTGTGCCTCATTCCTTTTTCAGTCACCTTTGCTGTGTCTTTCTTTTGTCTCTAGTCTCATAACATTAGTGCCTAGGATCAGGCCTCAACTTATTCTCATTACCTTAGAGATCTTGTCACCTAATTTCTGTCACCTCCAAACATGTAACTAGTAGCCAGACTTCTTTTTTTTTCTTTTCTCCATTTTTTTATTTGAATTAGAAACAAGATTGTTTTACATGTCAATCCCAGTTTCCTCTCCTTCCCCTCCTCCCCTGACCCCCCACTAAAATCCTACCTACCCCATACCCTTTCTGTCCCCAGGGAGGGTGAGGCCTTCCATAGGGGGTCTTCAGAGTCTGTCATATCTTTTGGGATAGGGCCTAGGCCCACCCCCGTGTGTCTAGGCTCAGGGAGTATCCCTTTATGTGGAATGGGCTCCCAAAGTCCATTCCTATGCTAGGGGTAAGTACTGACAGACTTCTTTCTTGAATTACAGATTTGTAGACGAACTTCATCTTTGGGATGGGACTCGGAAAACAGTACTCCAGTGGCCTGCTTAGTGCAGCAGGCAGCGCATCAGTCTCATAATCTAAAGAAAACAGCACTCAAACTTTTGTGTGGAACAAAAGGATCAGTGCTTTCCTTTCTACCTCCAGTGCCTACATTCAGCTGTCCCCTTTTTCATACTGAAGTACTGGAAGGGGCTCGGTTAAACTCTTCCCCCAAAGGCATGCAATTGCTATGAGATCTTATTATCCAGAAGTTATCAATCAATGGAGAAAAGAGAATCTGCAGAGAAGCCCAGGAATGCTTAGACAGCTCCAGAGAATATCTGGGAGATGCAATTACTTAGTAAGGCAAGCTATGCATTCTTTTCATCTCTCCTAGAGCTAGCATGGCCTTACCAAACCCAAGTGATTCCCTGTCCAAGCTCTGTTCCTCTTACTTCCTGCAGATGGCTTGGTGGGTGGTGTCTCTCCTGGGACACACATGCTATGATTTGCCATTTCATGCACTTTAGTTTATCTTTTTCTCCTGTTAAGCTGTATATTGTTAGATCATTTTAGCCAATCTTCAGTGTATGCAGAGGATGGTCTCCTTTGTCCCTACACTTCATGTTTCTGTTTCTTTGATGTTTCTACTTAGATAACAAAGTGAACATGTCCAAGATTGAACTGCTTGCACCCTCTTCTGCCTAAATCAGTCATGTATTGCCACCTCAGCCTTCTTTCAGTTGGAGCGAATACCATCTTTCTCATTGTTTAAGCTACTGTAGTTATATTAAGTATCTTTATGTTTCTTAGACCTCAAGTCCATAAGAAATCCCTGTTATGTTCAGAATCTGACCATTTTGTATCCTCTCTCTGCCTACCTTCTTAGGGCAAACTGTCAGTACTTGTTAGGGTTTTCTTCATAATGATCTGCCTGCTTCTGTCCTTGTGTTTCTACAGCATTTTTTTTTTTTTTTTTTGGTTTTTCGAGACAGGATTTCTCTGTATTATTTTGGAGCCTGTCCTGGAACATGCTTTGTAGACCAGGCTGGCCTCAAACTCACAGAGATCGGCCTGCCTCTGCCTGCCAAGTGCTGGGATTAAAGACGTGTACCACCAATGCCAGGCTCCACAGTATAATTCTTTAAAAAGTAATATAGTATCATTTTTCAATAACACAGTAACTCAAACTAAAAGCCAGACTGTTCTAATGCTATACATTCTATGATCTGTTCCCTCCACCACCTTTCTTATTTCCCCAAGTCACTTTGCCTGCCTTTTCATCATAACTCTCCAGGCACATTGGCTTCTTGTTGCTTCTCAAATATGCCAGACAGTCAAACCTGTCTTGGAGCTCTGAATTGACAGGCTTCTCCAATGAATTCTCTTCTTTCACATATGACCATTATGCCCAGGCCTTTCATTTAGTTGCTCAAATGGCACTTTTTTTTAAGATATGGTCTCACTGTATGATCCATGGTGGCCCAGAAGTTTCTATATAGCTTAAGTTGATCTGTGTTAATTCTTCTCTGTTAGACTTTCAAGTACTGGCAGGTGTATGCCACTGTGCTTAGCACACGTGACTTTAGCAAAGCTGTCCTTACTATACTGTTCAGCATTTTGAACACCTGGCAGCCCTGTGGCAACCTCACTCCTAACATTCTTGATTTCTCCTCTCTTCTGCCTTTTCTTTTTTTCTTAGTCATATTCACTTTCTAGTCTGTTCTGAACTTTACCTATGTTTATTGCCTGTGTCCCCACTTCCTTGTTCAGTCTGGATATTTGCATTCTTTGCTCACATGCCCCAAATAAGCAGAATATCACAGTCTAGAAAGAAAGCATGTAAATAAGTGTTAGTTCAAATAAATTATTGAATGCCTCCTTTTTGAATGATTCTTTTATTTGAAGATATTAGGCTGTGTTGTAGGTTGCAATCGTAGAACTTTCACAGTTTTTTTTTTTAATTTATTGGATAAGAATGTTATTTGAACTTTTTAAAGAAATCAAGAGAATGCTAATGTTCCTTTTCATCCTTTAACTGGTGGATTAGCATCTAAGAAAACACCCTAACATTAGCATAAAAAGTTAATGAGGATCATTCAAATAATCACTTTAATACAGTCTTTTTAATAAAACTGCTATTTCTGTAGGCATGGAATGTTTCCACAATAGTATGTAGCATGACAGGATATGATACATACTTTTGATTTAAAAATAACCATGGGACAGAGTTCTGAGTAGGACCTTTTTATCTTCTTCCAGAAGTGAATCAAGGCCCTAAGCTGAGATAAAAGTTTCTAAAGTAACTAATCTTCTATATTCGGAATGCTGTGAATACTCTACTAGCCAAAGGAGCCAGAAGCCCTCCTGTAGAAACCATTCCAAGGGACAGTACCCGAAGCATCAGAGCCCCAAAACCTACCCTTGGATGAACACAGGTCTTAGCCCAAGGATGTGCAGTATTCTTAATGAAAACCTTTTGCCTGTACTCCATAAAGGGTTCCATTGTCAGAGAGCCACTGTCGAGAGCAAGGTGCCAGCAGCTGTGAGAGGAAGGATCATTTCTTTGCTTTTTGCTGGATTTTTCGTAGTTAGGGATTTGCTGAGCTGTACCCTGGCTTTTACAGGGGTGAAGTGAGTTGAGTGCAGTGGTGGGGCTAAGCCTGAGGAGAAATGGCACTGTTGATGTGTTTAACACGGTCACTTCAGAGAGAATCTAGGCCTACTCTTGCTTTCTCCTTGTCTCACTCAGGAAGACTAGCAGGAGGTGGGAACTCCTAGACCAGGTAAGCCTGGTAGGGATTGATTTCCTTGCAGGATCCTCTGAGAAAATGTACAGTCATCCCAGCAGGAAGCTAGTGGCCGTGCATTTGCTGTGTGGAGGAATCTTGACATCTAGTTTGTGGCAGCCAGAGGGACACAGTCAACAAGGACAGTTCTACCTCAGACATGGGAAGAGCCCTTTCCCAGTTACCATAGAGAGGCCTAACTCAGACATGAGCAGAGCCCTTTCCCAGTTACCATAGAGAGGCTTAACTAAGACATAGGCAGAGCCCTTTCCTAGTTACCATAGAGAGGCCTAACTCAGACATAGGCAGAGCCCTTTCCTAGTTACCATAGAGAGGACTAACTCAGACATAGGCAGAGCCCTTTCCCAGTTACCCCTAGTCAATTACAGCCTGAAAATAAAAAATGGGAACATTCCTAAAACAAAACAAAACATTTCCCAGGTTTAGCCATACCATTGTGAGCAGTGTGATGAAGCCTCACCCCACCTTGTTACGTGGAGTTGTTGCTTAGTCTGGCACAGGACTTCTGGCTGCTCTGACATGTTTTACCCAAGATTTCTTCTCATATGATACTGAGGTACATAGGTACATAAAATAGGTGTACAAATCAAACATTCCTGATAGTACGTCATAATGAATTTATTTTAGAGTCTTTGATATATACACATATATACATATATGTATAAAATTTGCCATTTATGTATTTATTCTATATCTGTCTACCATCTGTCTATCTATGTATCATCTGTCTATCATGATGATTATCATCAATCCATCTGTCATCATCTATTGATTTATTTTGAGACCTGGTTTTACTATGTAACCCTGGCTAGACTGGAACTTGCTGTGTGGACCAGGTTGGCATGGAACTCACAGTGATCCACCTGTCTCTGCTTCTCACAAGCTGAGATTAAAGATGTGCACCACCACACTCAGCAATTTTAGTCAAGACTAAATCACACTTTACATTAATGAGATGGAGGTACTTGTTTATTTTTACATGAATAATTAAATCTTGGCCTAACATCCGATACTTGGGATATAGGGCATCCTTAGTGATTGGTTGTTGATTAGTGTTTTGGTTTTATAATCATCAGTGCTGAGAACTCTTACTTTCTATAAATACATCATACAAAATGGTAGGTATATGTTTAGGGCCATTTCAGAAACCTCATCCTAAAATTAATTTCATAGTTTTGAAAATAAACTCATGTCAGCAACTCAAACAGGAGTTTTTAAATATTATTCCAAAATATACTAATTTGATACATTCTGAGGGAATGATGGGAAAATACTGCCAGTCTTTGTTAAACCATTATACACTTTCTAGAAGAGCAGAAAACTTGGCATGTCCAGTAAAAACATTGCAATTCACATTCATCATAGCTTTGGATCTGTGTTGGGGCCAGGCAGTGTGGTGTGGCACTGCACTGTGCCACGTACAATGCAAAGTGTGCACACTGTGTCAGAAGGATGTTTACAGAGAAGGGACTCAATGCAGCACAGGTGAGCATAGCCGGAAAAGCTGCAGGCTCATTAAGTAGTGAGCTTCAAACTCATTTTTGTCATCGAACATTCAGAAACCTTTCTCTGTGTACAGGGTTTTCATGACCCCTCCCCCACTGCATTCAATTATGTGATAGTTAAAGAAGTTATGTCTGGCATTACTCAGGCTGCACATGCTACTCACTTATTTAATCAGTAGCCAGAAGCTGCTCTGTTCTAGTAATGGTTCGTACTGTATTCTGTCATTTGCCTTACTTTATTTCATCACGTAGGCATAAAATCACCTCTTGTCACCAAAGGTGAACTCAGTACATAAAAATTACAGTGGTGTGAGTTACCACTTTTCAGTTTTGCAGTTCTTAAGAGCTACATATATTTGGTAGAAATGCCCTGTGAATTTAAGTTTTTGATCTTTTTTCCAGACTGAGTCTGTGATTTGATACTTTCTTACTGAGTAGTGGCAGAGCCACAGTTCCCACTCAGCCACAGGCCACAAGGGAAGTGTGTGGACTGAGCTGTGATGGTTAGTGAGCTAGGTGTATTAAGTGCACTGTCGTCTTAGGGTGTTAAATTCATTATAAGTTTATTGGAGTGTAACCCTGTTGTAAATCAAATGCTGTGTCTGTGTAATCACGTGCTACATACCATTTTAGTCAACCACAGACAATGTATACCACGGTGACCCCATAAGATTGTATTGAAGATAAGAAATTCCTACCATCAAGTGTTTGTACTGTGTCCTTTCCATGTTTGGACAGACAAATGCCATTGTGTTACAGTCCACTCCTGTGTGGTGGAAGGAAAGATCTGACTTCTGAAAATTGTCCTCTAACTTCCACACACGTGCTATGGAATGCCCACCTGCATCATATACATATACATCATACACATCATTAATAGTAAATAAAATATTCTTCAAGAATAGAAGTGCGTTCTTTTACAACAGTAATGCCCCTTGAAGATTTTATGCTAGGTGAAGTAATCCAGACACAAAAGGCAAGTATCTTATGGCTTTTACTACTATGAATTAATAAGATAGTTCAGTTCCTTCAGATAGAAAGTAACATGGTTTCTGGGGACTGAAGGGAAGGGAATGGAAGTAGCTGTTTTGTGGGTGGCATTTCCTTGGGGAAGATTAACATGTTATGGAGAAAGATGGCGGTGTATATATAAGACAGTGTGAATGTACTTCATGCATTGAACTGTACATACTTAGTCCAATTTTGTCATAATTTAAGTTTTTCAATACTTGAAATAGTGTTAGTGTATTTGTATGTATATTATAGTTTTTTAAATAAAAAGTATCAGTTTCACATAGTGATACATACCTATAATCCCAACACTTAGGAGGCTGAGACGGGAGTATCAAGACTTTTGGGTCAGCCTGGAATACATGGAATGTATTGTCTCAAAGTAAAACTAAAATAAAAATGAAACAATATTTCTGGTGAACTCAGGTGTAGTAATAGTGCATTTCTTAAATCCTAGCACCAGAAGCACAGATGAAGAGGAAGACTGCTGTATTTTGAGGCTAGCCTGTGCTATGCTCTATGCCAGCCAGGGAATGATACAAGAATAGAGAATAATTCATGGTGAAAAGTTTACTAGATGTTTATAGTTAGACATATTGGAATGACTCAAAGGCTGGACACAAAAGCAAAAGCTTTTTGCTCCAAAATAATTATGAATTTGCAGGGTTTATGCAAGAAGTGGTGGTTGAATGTCTCAGCTGTAAACTTCTGAAAGATTGTATAAAACACTGCTATGATTTCTGACCATTAATATCTTTCTTTAAAAAAGATTTCTTTTTGAAATTCAGCATGTGTATGTGTATGTACATGTCCCTGAGTGCAGGTGCCTGAAGAAATCAGATCTCCCCTGGAACTGAAGTGACAAGCTGTTGTTAGCCACCTGATTCGGGTGCTGGGAACTGAACCCTCGTTCTTTTTTTTTATATATAAAGCACAAGGAGTGCTTTTTTTAAAAAAAAAGATTTTTATTTATTAATTATATATACAACATTCTGCTTCCATGTATATCTGCACACCAGAAGAGGGCACCAGATCTCATAATGGAAGGTTGTGACCATGAGGTTGCTGGGAATTGAACTCAGGACCTCTGGAAGAACAGCCAGTGCTCTTAACCTCTGAGCCATCTCTCCAGCCCCTAAACCCTGGTTCTTTGCAAGGACAGTGTATGCTCTTAACTGCTGAGCCAACCTCTCCAGCCCCATTAAATTATTTTATTATGTATATGCGTGTTTGCCTGCTTGTATATGCGTACACATATGTGTGCCTGGTGCCCCCAAGAGCCCGAGGAAGGCATCAGATCCCCTGGAACTGGAGTTACAGATGATTGTGAATTTTGATGTGGATGCTGGGAATTGAACTGAGGTTCTCTAGAAGAGCAGCTAGTGCTCTTAACCACTGAGCAATATCTCTAGTTCTGGCCATTAGTATCCTGAATGTACTTATAGCATGTTCCTGTGAAATACAAAAATTAGGAAGCTGTATCTAAACCCCCCCCCCGTCCCATCCCCGTCCCCGCCAATTGCTTATCCCTCCTATGATCAGTATATTCTTCAACATTCATCTGGGCAGATCTCATCCTAGCTCAACCAGGGCTCGACAGGGCTGCTTCTTTAACATTGTCCCCAAGGACAGCTTACTTCAGATGCCACCCTCCTGGAAAACCCACCGAGTGGCTACAAAATGCATCATAAGCAGTCTTAATAGAATCAGTGTCTGGAACAAGGTGAATTATATGACCTTCTAACTCCAAACCTCCGTTTCTGTGGCTTATGAACATTTTTATGACTCAAGGTTATAAAACACATTAATCTCAGCTTTATATTCTGATTGCTTGTCTGGGTGTCTGCAATGAATAAAATACATACCAAAGATGCACGCCTTGTGATTTTAGGAGGACTGAGATTTCCTGTGCAAAACTGAGGAGTAGGTGAAACCTGTTGTTGATATGCTTCCATTTCTACCTCCGATTTGTTGTCAGAGCCTACAAAAGATTTCACGGTGACCCACAGTTTCTGCCTTACATTACCCATACAAGTAGCACAGAGCAAATAATGCACTCTTCTCTATTCTTTCTTTTCTTTCCCTGAAAATCCTACCCACTTAAAATCTTGTTTTGACAATCGACAACTTCCATTTACACAGATGCTGTTTAGACTTTCCAATTTTTGTAGATTTTGCCAGCTCCAGCTTCCGTCCCATGGACAGGAGGACATGTGGACTTGCCCTTAGCAAGAAGCACAGAATGTCTGTATTGCAGGTGCCACTGTCCCAACCTTTACCTTAAACATGCTGTGTTCTCAGGCTGTTTCCTTAGAGTGTCTGTGGAAGGGCTCTAAATGGCAGTCTTTATCCAAAGCTTGGTACCTAATGTTATATTTTGGGGCAAAAGGAGGTAAACAGCATTTGCAAATCTTATCCTCAACTGAATGCTTTTCAAACCATCTGTGATGAAAGATCAAGATTTTTATTTCCAATCTGTCATAGACATACTTTTGTTAAAAAAAAAGCTAAAAATGAATTACTAGAAAAAATGAATTTCAAATGTCCAAAGCACAGAAAACATAAGCTCCAATTTTTATTAGATTTGACAGACATAAAATTACTATGTCATGTTGCTTAAAAGTTTCTAGCCACTGATTATTAATTTTGATCCTCATCCCCTGGCACACACCCCTACCCCAAATAGAACCTCTTACTCTCATGCCAGCCTGCTTATCCATCTCCACGTTGTTACCAGAGTCAAAGCTTTTCCAGGAAGAAGCTGGAAGGCTTAGAGCTTGTGTGTCCTGGACATTGAAGGAGTCCGTTGGGATTCACACACATCTGCCATGGACAGATCTAAGTCATGGGAGTTGGTCCTTTTGCATACACCCCCCTCCCCCCCAAGCCTATCACACTTGCAGTTTTGTTTTGTTTTGTTTTGGGAGTAATCAGGTCTGCAGGAGTCTCATACATGCCTTTCTTGGAAATGGCTCATTTTTTAAGGCCAGTTAAAGCCCCCATTCTTACATTGATTATTTACACACTGAAGATTCATTTAAATACATAGGCACTACACCCGTGTGAAGCCAGCAGGAGGTGAACTTGATGACCTGAGACCAGAGCTCTCAGTAGGTGTGCAAAAGTGTGTCTCCACTGTGTGGTTGCTCGACAAAGAAGTAAACACGGTTTACAAGACTGGGAAGGAAAGGTTTATGGCTTTGACTGTTTTCCATTACTGGGAAATTTACATGCTGAAAGTAGCAAAAACCAGTGCAAAAGAATAAACATCGAGTGCACTTCAAGGGCCTGTTTCTTTCAGGAATCAGGAGGAAAATTGAGTTTTATTAGCTGTTTCATTAAGTTTTACTTTGAAGAAAAACAAACAGGGAAAACATATGTGCAGCGTCTGATGAAAGGGTTTCCTTCTACTCAGCCTCTGTGCAGAACTCATTAATGTAACAGTAATGGGAAGACTTGTCTAGCGATTTAAGGATAATTTTACCCATTTTAGTCTATTTATAATTTCTGACACAGTTTATTTAATGTATTCTAATCTTTAAATCACCATGTGTACTAAACTAATATATTTAATCTGTCTTTTCAGTGACATTTTGCAACAAATATCTACAGCATCTGCTAAGGCAATTAGTATATAAAGATTTTTTTTGTTTTTTTTTTTTTTAATCAGACTTAACACTTCAAGTAAGATAGTACTGCTGGATGTTGGTAACTTGGAAAATTCCTGAAAGTATATAATTTCTTCTTGGTCAAATTCCTGATTGTAAATCTTTCATTTCATGCACAACAAGTATACCTTAAAAAATCTAAACATGTGTGCTAGTATAACCCAATATCCCAATATAATAGAATACTTACTATATTAAATATTAAATATTTTTCCCCATAGGATGAATTTAGTCCTACTTGATATCTGTCATTCTCACTGGAAGAATTTTCCTAATTGTCACTTTTTCCATTTCAAGATGAGTTGTTGACAAATGCCCTGGTAACATGGTGCTCCCATACATAGAAGCACACACACAGACACACACAGACACAGACACACACACAGACACACAGACACACACACACACACCACACGAGAATGTAGTAAGGTAGCAATAATGTCTAACTAGAATAATATGATGATCTAAATTAAATGGGAGCTCATAGGCAGAAAGTAGCCAGTGATAGTGTATTTTACGTCACTTTTGTCTCTAAAAAGATTAGCAGTCATTTCAGTTAAACTAATGTAGCAGTTAATTTGAAAAGTAAATATGCACCAACATGTACAACATATTGAGCAGCTCTCTCACCTCTTCCAGTGCCCTGGTCAGCTTATATAGAGGTGGCTGCTTGCAACTCTGTTGCTTCTTTTGAACACTTCTTTCTGTGGTGCTGGGGAGCAAAGTCTCCATCTCTGGTAGGCAATCGTCCACTCTGCCTTTGAGTTCCACTTCAGCCCTTTCCTGCTTCTTTTGGTATCAGTTCTACATGCTGTGGATTTTGTGGTCATAGCTTTCTCTGAGTACCATGTAAGTATCACCTATTAAATCATTAAGTAGGCTATGTATATACATATTCAAACTCATTGTAACTCTGAACTTTAAAACAAGAATTAACAACAACAACAATAAAAGCTTTGTACTACACATGGTATTATAGGAGGCTAAGACAGCAGAATCATGAATTAGAGGCCATTCTAGGCTATCTAGTGAGATGCTGTCTTAAAATAATATAAAAATGTAATTAAAAACCAACTTCTATTTAATTTTAATTTTAGTGTATGTAAAAGTTCTCTCTGACTTGTTCACAAACATTGTCCTGTTACTAGACTTTCCTGATTAGAATTTCCTTTCCCTCCTGGAAAGTATGGCAGAGTGATTCTGTTATGATGCCAATTAGAATATGTTACCCTTGGTTGATTGATTGTATGTGTGAGCAATCATTGTGGACATTAACTGAGCCTTCTCCCATTAGCATAGTGATCGATTTAGACTCCCAGGAAGTGATGGAGTTGTTTTGAGTCTCTAAAGTTAGAATGGTTTATTTTTATACCTAACTACTAGGCCTCTTTAAGCAACAACTAGATCCCAGGCTGTATCTTTACAGATGTGTACCATTGTTAGATATCCTTTAGATAATTACAGCTAAGTAATACTGTGTTTTTATGACTCCAAAGACTTAAGTTTCCTTTCTTCCTGTAGTTCGGTCTACACCCAACATCTTAGAATGAAGAACTGCTGTGTGGTCTTGTTCAAAAAGCTCCTGCTTTTCAGTACTTAGCGATAGAGGAATTTTGAAGTTCTGTCCTTTTCAGATTGCACTGGACTGTGTGTTACTGAAAGTGTAGAGAAAGTGCAAGCAAGAGGAGCTGCTGTCTGGCTGATCCTTGATATATGTGGAGATGGGTTCCAGGACCCCCAAGCATTCTAAAATCTACCATCCTAGTCCTTCATGCAAATGTATGCTATTTGCATATATCCCATGTATTCTCTGTATTCTTTAGATCATATCTGGATTACATATAATACCCAAGACAGCATGAATATTATAATTTTATGTCGTGTTGTTTAGGGATTAGTGACAAGAAAAACGTCTGCCCATGTTTGGTATATGCTCAGTATTTCCCTTTGTTTTCAGTTCAGACTGACTGAATGGAGCGCTGACTGTATGCATATTGTGGTGACTGCAAATTTTAACTCTTGAAACCCCACATCATTATTTGAATCTTCCTGAAATTTGTTTTTAAAGCATTCAAATGAATGCAAAATAGTCCCTATTCCTGTAAATCCATTTGAAGTAGTTACAAAAGGCAGGACGGGGGTAGAACACTTGCCTGTGTGTCAGGTTCCTGTTCAAGCCTCTGCACGGGGTTGGGGGAGGAATTCCTACTGTTACTTTTAGTTTTCTATATTGTGAATCTATTGAATTCCTGAGCAGAGTGTGGTAGTTCACTTCTGTATGTGAAAGGCTGAGGCAGGAAGATCCTGAGTTCAAGACCAGCTTGAGTTGCATAGTGAGACCATATCTGAAAATAAAAAATAAAATGTTTAATTGTCATGTATTCAGTAGTTTTCAGTGTAAATAGATAATTTTTGTTAATTCTAGAAAGTCATCAGTTCACAAAGGTGAATGTGGTACTAAAGCCTTAGAGTTTCTAGTTAGAAAGATAAAGTCACCGCCAGTTCATGGCGTTTGTCCTTCAGCCACAGGCAGGGAAGAGTTACCTGGGACACAGTGTCACGAATACTGTTCTTCCACATTACCTCTAAATCTCATCAGGAAAGGATTGAAACATCTCAGCAGTCCAAAAGACACTAAAAACACAACAAAACAACAACAACAACACAGCCTTCTTTTTAAGATTGGTTCTAGCCGTGTTAGGCTAAATAATAACATTGTGAGGCCATGCCACTAAAGGCTGCATCCAAACTATCTCAAACAAATATAGAATCTAATTTTGCTGGACTCTGTGGCATGTGCCTTAATTCCAGCACTTGGAAGTCAGAGGCAGGTGGATTTCTGAGTTTGAGGCCAGCCTGGCCTACAGAGTAAGGTCCAGGACAACCAGGGCTACACCACCACCACCATATCCACCACAGCAGCAACAGGAAAAGAAATCCTGATTTCATCTTTTTTGTGGATATTGTTAGTGGCCAGTACAGTAAAGGAAATTGAGAAGGATGTACTCTCAAATGATGTTAATAAACCTAATAATAATATGTCAGCTAACATAAAGGCAACATAATTTGGATCATTGTTACATGGAGCAGCTTTTCACTTCAGATAGATACATACCTCAGGAACATCTAAATTACAGCATAAGCTAGGATTCCTTTAGGGAGTCCTGGGAAGAATGTCAGTGCTCTATGAAGAAATAAAAAAAAAATCATAGTGTATGAGATATTGAAGTGGTCAGCTTGTGCTTTGGAATAAGTAAGGTATGGAAATTCTGTTCTGGTGGGGTGGCTGAAACTGTTGGAAGGAGTGATGATGGCTTTACACCAGTGGTGAGAACACTAAGGAAGAGCCAACCATATGTGTTTTATTCACAGTAGTTCATGAATTCCAGGGTCTTGTTTATCCCAGTAGAGATCCCAGGAACATCCAAAGCTGCTTTCACAGACATGCACAGGTAGAGGAACAGGACTGGATGTGGCTTTCTAGTTCCTTGTCATAGTTAGGGTGCTTTCTCAAAAG
This sequence comes from Cricetulus griseus, assembly GCF_003668045.3. Classification (NCBI taxonomy): domain Eukaryota; kingdom Metazoa; phylum Chordata; class Mammalia; order Rodentia; family Cricetidae; genus Cricetulus; species Cricetulus griseus. The sequence goes on along the minus strand of NC_048595.1, from coordinate 310,024,976 downwards.
TTTATGAACAAGTGGTCTTGTGGTATGATTGAGCATCCTTTGGACCGTGAGGTAGATTCCCAGTTTTCTGAGAAACTACCACACTGACTTCCTAAGTGGCTCTCAAGTTTGCACTCCCACAGCAGTTGAGGAGTGTTCCCCTTGCTCTGTGTCTTCTGCAGCATGAGTTGTCACTTGTGTTTTTTGTCTTAGCCATTCTGACAGGTGTAAGATGGGATCTCAGAGTCATTTTGATTTGTATTTCCCTGATGGCTATGGATATTGAACATCTTAAGTATTTCTTGACCATTTGAGATTCTTCTGTTGAGAATTCCCTGTTAGATCTGTACCCCATTTTTAATTGGATTATTTGGTTTGTTGATATCTAGTTTCTTGAGTTCTTTTTTTTTCAAATACTTTATTTGACTTTATTTTATGTACATTGGTGTAATGGTGCCAGATCCCCTGGAACTGTAGTTACAGACAGGTGTGAGCTGCCATGTGGGTGCTGGAAATAGAACCTGGGTCCTCTGGAAGAGCAGCTGGTGCTCTTAACCACTGAGCCATCTCTCCAGCCCCAAGTTCTTTATATATTTTGGAAATCAGACCCCTGTTGGATGTGGGTTGGTAAAGATCTTTTCCCATTCAGTAGGCTGTCATTTGGCTCTATTGATGGTACCCTCTGCCTTACAGAAACTTTTCAGTTTCATGAGGTCCCATTTATTAATTGTTGATCTTAGTGCCTATGCTATTGGTGTTCTGTTCAGGAAATTGCCTCCTGTGCCAATGTGTTCGGGATTATTTCCCCTTTCTGTTCTCCTAGGTTCAGAATATCTGAATTCATGTTGAGATCTTTGATCCACTTGGACTTCACTTTTGTGCAGGGTGATAGCTATGGGTTATTTGCATTCTTCTATATGCAAACATCCAGTTGGACCAGCACTATTTGTTGAAGATACTTTCTTTTTTTCCATTATATAATCTTGACTTCTTTGTCAAAATTCAGGTGTCCATATAGGTGTGTTGATTTATGTCTGGGTCTTCCATGCAATTCCATTGATATACCTGTCTGTTTTTATGGCAATACCATACTGTTTTTGTTACTATAGCTCTGTAGTAGGGCTTGAAATCAGGGATGGTGATACTTCCAGAGATTGTTTTATTGTACAGGATTGTTTTACTATCCTGGGTTTTTTGTTTTTCCATATGAAGTTGAGTATTGTTCTTTCAAGGTCTGTACTTGCTCAACTATGTTCATAGCAACTTTATTGTAATAGCCAGAACCTGGAAACAATATAGATGTCCCTCAAAAAAGGAATGGATAAAGAAAATGTGGTACATTTACACAACGGATTATTACTCAGCTGTTAAAAACAAGGACACGAGGAAATTTGAAGGCAAATGAATGGGAAAACAATAAAAAAATCATTGTGACACGACCCATAAACACAAACACAGCATGTACTCATTCATAAGTGGATATTAGCTGTAAAATAAAGGATAATTATACTATAATCCACAGACCCAGAGAGACTAGGTAACAAGGAGGGTTCATGGGGGTGGGGGGGGATGCATGGATCTCCCTGGGAAGGAAAAATACCAGAGATTTTGTGAATTGACTGAGGGCTGTGGGGATGGGACATGAGCAATCAGGTTGGGGGTGAGAGGAACTGGAAGATACTACTGGAAAAGGGGTGCATTTGTAGTCAGGTAAAAACATGGTACAAGGGAATCTTCCAGGAATCTCCAAGGATGACCCCAGGTAAGACTTCTAGCAATAATGGATATGTAGCCCGAACTGGCCATCTCCTGTGACCAAGTTGGTGCCTAACCCAGTTGTCATCAGAGAGGCTTCATCCGGCAACTGATGGAAACAGATGTAGACCCACAGCCAAACATTAGGCTGAATTTGGGCAATCCAGAAGAAGAAGAGGAGAAAGGATTGTAGAAGTCAGAGGGGCCAAGGACACCAGAAGAAAACTCAGAATCAACTAACCTGTGCCCATAGGCCTACAGAGATTGAACCAGGGAGTCTAAATGGAACTGACCTAGGTACTCTGCATATATGTGACAGTCGTGTAGCTTGGTCCTCTTGTGGGACTCCTAACAGTGGGAGCAGGAACTGTCTCTGACTCTTTTATTGGCTTTTGGAACCCTACTCCTCATACTGGATCACCTTGCCCAGCCTTAATACATGGGTTGGGGGGTTCTTAGTCTTTACTATAACTTGATATGTCATGTTTAGTTGATGCTCATGGGAGACTCGCCCTTTCCTAAAAAGAAATGGAGGAGTGGATTGAAGGGTGGGAACATAAGGGGGAGAGGGTTGAGAGGAGAGGAGGTAGGGGAAACCTTGGTAGGGATGTAATATAAATAAATAGGTAAATGAATTTACTTTAAAAATTAACAAACTAGGAGACTCAAAACAGCATTTTGGCTTATAAAAGTAATTAAATTAGCTAAATGAATGAATAGTAGAAAATGTCAGCACTTCAAGACAACATATTCCTATGTTTGGTTAAAGTGGATGGAATAAGGGACAGGTTTGGTCTCAGAAATGTGGGTTAAGGACTGGGGAGCAGGCTCCACAGTTAAAGCACTCCTGGTACAAGCCTCAGGACCAGAGGGTGGAGATCAGAGTTCAGATCTGCAGAAATGCATGGAAAAGTGAGGTGGGTGTGGTGGCCTGCCTGTGATCCCAGCCTCCAAAGGCAGAGACAGGACCCCCAGAGCAAGCTGGCTAATAAGCTCTGGGTTTGATTGAGAGCCCTTGCCTCAGTGAACAGGATGAGAAAGTGATGAGGATCATTTCTGACATTCATCTCGGCCTTCCACATGCCTTCACACACATGTACACATGCATACCTGCATTCACGCATATGCAAAAATCATGTATACACAGTACATACAAGTATGCAGAGCACACACACAAATGAATAAAAAGAAATGTTAGGTTTAAATAGTTTTGTACATGTCACAGTTTTAATAATGAAGAAAAACTTGCTTTTTTTTTTTTTTGAGACAGTTACTCACTACATAGCCCAGGCTGGTCTCAAGTTCACAATCCTCCTATCTCAGCCTCCAGCATTCTGGGAACAAATATCAAGACAAGTAGAGCAAAGTTTGCAAGGAGACATTACGTTGTTGATTGGAGTGTATGATTTTAGTTATGTTCACTTTTGAAAAAGGTTTAATTTTGTATTTTTATTAGGGTGTGTATATGCCATGTGTGAAGGTGTGAAGGCCAAAAGAGGGTTCCAAATTGTGTCAGATGTGAGCTACACAAATGAGGGTGCTGGGAACTGAACTCAAATTATTTGGAAGAGCAACCCGTGATCTTAACCACTGGAGTTTCTCTCCAGCCCCCTCACCGTTTGTTTTTAATTGAGCTTTCCCATGGCTTGCTGTCATCCCAAGATTCTCCTGCCTTGCCTTCCTAACATGACAGGATTGCAGGCACACACCACTGCACCTAACCTTCTTGTTCGTAATTCATCAGTATCATCACAAAATGTTTTATATTTCTGTTTGGGACACCCTACTGTACTGTTCAGATGTGAATTTTTATGTGTGTGAAAAGGGTTAAGCAGTGAACCGATTCATATGGCAATCTAGATGGATGAGGCAAGAATGCCAACTATTGTCGGTCCCAGATTCTCAGCTAAGAGATGTCGGGGAATGAAGTGAGGGTCAGTACTGGCAGTGAAAATGTAACATGAAACCCATTAACTTGTGTGCTTACTAAAGAATTGATTAAAACAATTTGAAAACAGTCAAGAGTGGGGAAAAAGAATAAGGCTTAAGGAAATAAAACTGCAAACTCGACAGGTGTGATAGGGCTGAACTCTGCTCTGTCTTGTTTATTAGTGGTGTAGAGGATAGAGTCAGAGGGAATGGGGTTAGGGTCTGGAGGGTGACGACCCAACCTGACTGGGACTGTAAGAAGCTATTCAGATGGCCTCTGTAGATGACCTAAAAGGCCTGGAAGAGAAATTTCATTCTAGCTATTTCTGGTTGTGAGCCTAGAATGGCTGAGTCATCTCTCCAGCCCTCTAGCTATTTCTAAGTTACTGTTGTAGACTGGTCAGAATAAATGAATTCTTGAAACCTGCCCTTTGGAAAATCCCCTTTCATTGGTGCTTACTATATTCCAGGCTCTGTTCTAAGTGTTTTATATGTGTGAACGTGCATTGTCACTACAACTGTAGGTAATAGTAGTCATTGCTAGTGTTATTTTGCAGATGTGGAAACTGAGTTCACATGTTTAGTAGTGGGACTAGGGCATGAACTTGGTTAGTTTGGTCTTAGAATTTTGAGTATTGATTCCTCTGCTGATCTGTTTCTCAAGTCTGTAATGACACCAGCCACCAGTCTCCTGAACTTTCACCTCTTGTCTTAAGATAGAGGAGTACTCTGCCCTAGGACTTGGGTAGACAATGTGGCTTACAGTGGCTGCTGCACTCTGGGCTTCCTCTAAGGCTGTGACACAGATATCTCTGCATCTCCCTCTATTGTTGGTTGGAAAGTTGGATAATATAGTTTAATCTTCTAGTGTTGTCAGGTTAACTCTGTAGTTGCCTGTTATCTATGTAGCCACACTTTAGAATATGGTAGCTATAGATGTATATGATAATTGAAATAAAATTTAAGTTAAATAAAATTAAGAAGTTTGGTTCCTTAGTTGGACCAGGTGGTTTCATATACTGACTACCTACCTCTTAGATAGGGCAAAGGCTAGTACCATCATCATACATGTTTACTGGACGAAGCCATTCTCAGGATCTGCCTCCCTCCTCCCATTTAGCTGGATCATAATCCACAGCTCAATTCCCATTGGCCTTCAGCTCCTATGGGTGCCATACTTGCAGATCTTTCTGCTTGTTCGATGCAGGACTCTCTTCTCTCCTATTGAAAAGAATGCTAACAAGTGAATGATGACATTGAGGGTGATCACTAGCTGCTCATTCATGTTAAATTGTTGCTTCCATTAAGGTGTTTTTTTTAAGGTTACTCTTTCCTTATTGTTCTCATCTTGTCCAGTGAGTGTAATAACTACTAGTAGCATTCTAAATCTCCCCTGTATGGCAGCTGGGCACACTTTGTTCTTCCTGATGACATGGAGCTCTTGTGGCTTAACACTGCTTTCTTGTAAAGGGGCTCAAGTGTTTGCCTAATAGGATTCTTATGCCTAAATTTAGGGTTTTATTTTTACCTGTTTTAAGTATTATCTCATTTTGCCTGTTATGACTTGTTTTCATTAATCCTTGATCTGCTCACTTGACAAGCAGTTGTTATTATTGAACACGGTTTTGATAAGCAGACCCTTTGGGGCTAGAAAGGTCACATTCAAAGTGCCTTTAGAAGAATGCTTTCTGATGAGCATGGTGCTTTACAAGTGTGAGTGCACTCCTAGGCCAGGAAGGTTGGAATGCTTACAGAAGCTGAGCCGCCCTCTGTAAATCACCAAAGTTGAAGGGTCCTACACTGTTTACTGTGTAGAAAATGGAGTCAGTTGCAGGTATTTAAAGCCCTGGGTTTAGGGAGCAGTGTTGAGAAGAATTTGCTGTGGGGAGGACATCATCAAGGTTGGTTAGGAAAATGGTGTGTATTAGTGTATTCAGGAGAACACACAGAGGTTACAAATACCATATAGCCAACAAAGCGGGTGGGGGGGGAGGAATAACTGTAGGGGATTTCATTCTTTTGACCACAAAAGTGAGTGAGCCAAAACACACTGGGAATTAAACGAAGTAGGGTTAAGTTTTCATTAAAGGCTGTGCTGTGCATTCACCACTCCTGGTTGCCCTGGCAACGGGGCTCCTTCGAATGCTAATGACATTATAATGAGAAAAAAAACACACATGCAAATGCAGTAAATAGTAATTAGAGGCAGAGCCATACATGGAATAGTGAGCCCTACCTTGGGAAGGTCTGGGAGGAGCTGGCAAAGGGTTTGTATTGGAGACAAAGAGGTGGCACAAGAAGGCATTTGAGTTCAACAGAAAGGGCTAAATGGAGGCTGCTCACAGCATACTCCAGCATGTGTGACCCACAGATGCCTCTCGTTTCCCTGGCAGAATATAGTCATTCAGAAGTCTTGGGGTTGTAGGTGCACGTTGTTTCAATTGTTCTACCTGTTGGCATCACTGGATGGAAAGAGTCTTAGCTGTATAGTGGCTAAGCTTTGGAGCTCATGCAGCATGCTGCTGCTTGGAATTCTATCTCTGCCCACACCGGGCAGGGCTGGGCCTGCCTGTACAAAGCCGGAGGAACAGAGGATGTAGCCAAAAGTCTGTGAAGAGAAGAGAGAGAGAGGACGGTTGTGTTCATTTAGACAAATAGGGCTGATGAAGGAAACTATTTGGTTGATATAAGGTGTAGTTGACTAGTAATGTATGTTGTCACAGCACTGCGAGTGTGGAAAACCCTGCCTCTCACAAGAGGCACATAGAGGTTTTGATTTGCCTCATTGGTTAGAACCAGCAACTACAAATCTGGGTTCAATTTAATTCTCTTCTCTCTATTTTATTTTATTTTGCCATATGTCTGCTGGTATGTTTTTTTTTTTTTGTAGAAATGGCTAGAAAACATATTTCCTGTTTCATAATACCCCAATTCTTTGGTCTTTTTGGTGATGGAGTCAGAGATAGTAGAGTAAAAATGACCAGGGATAGCTATTGAGGTCCATACATTTTACTATTCTTTTTCATGCCTTAATTTTAAAAGTTTACAATGAAGCACATGTCTTGTGTTAAAAATTTGCATTAGTATATTTTAAAAAATGGAGTGATATAGTATAAGTTGGGGTATGACTCAGTGATAGAACACTTGCTTAGCAAGAAAGGCCTGGGTTTAACCTCTACCACTGGGAAAAAATAATGTTTGTTGTCATCGCTCTGGGGGTTGACTGCTGGCCTTACACATGCTGAACACAAACTCTGCCACTCAGCTTCCTAGTCAGCCTCAAATAGCATAGAAAACATTTCAACTCTCTTTAGGCATTTCTTCACTCTACCCATCAGGCCCCAAGCCCAAGCTTTGCAGAGGTAAACGGTGTTACAAGTGAACTTCGAAGCCCCTTCTTCTGCATGTCAATTATTGTAATAGTTGATAACAAATAATCTTAAGACATGGATGGCTAATGTTTATTGAATGGATTGCTATGTCCCGGATATTTTATACTGTTTTGTTTTTTGCCTGGTGACTTTTGTATTCTTTACAATCTGTCTTTGAAAGAAGGGGACATAAAGCCAAGTGTAGCTCTCCACATTTGCATTTCAGGAGTCTGCTTCAGAGCATGTGGGTTCTCCTGAACTGTGTTCTCTGCTCTGGTGCTAATGCATGTATACATGTTTCCTTGTGTACTTGAAACCACTCATTCTATGAAGTTATTCAAGCAGTTTTAACAGTTTAATATATTCTAAGACATTCTATATTAGCATCTTTTCTCTGCCAGCTTTTAAAATTGTCAATTTGATTCCCTTGCCACATAAAACATAATTTCATCATTTCTCTATTGATGGACATTTCATTTGTGGTTTCAGATGATACATCAGTATACATCAGTACCATACACTTTTATGTGTAAATATATATTTATTTTGGAAGAGAGAATAATAACTATCGTAAAATTATAACTATATTCATTCATTTCTCTTTACCTCTATCATGCCATTTAAATTCAGACTCTATCAGTTTTCACCTGATTATTACAATAGCTTCCTAACTAATGTGTAGTATATATGTGGTCTCTAGCCAGTAGCTAGGATGAGACTTAAAATATGAGCTCAGTGAGATAACATTTTTGGAAGGTTTTCCAATGACTTTACATTTAGTGAAATCCAAATCTTTGACAATTGCTTCCAAGGCTGTTCTTGTGATGGCTAACCTTCATTGTCAACTTGAGTAGATTTAGAATTACTTAGGAGACACACTCCTGAGCAAATGTCTGTGAAGGTGTTTTCAGAGCTGCTTACCTGAGAAGGGAAGGCCCACTGTGAATGTGGGTGGCTGGAGGGCACTGCCCCATGGATTCTGGTTGGAGATTGAGTGGGAAGGGACAAAAGAAAGGCAGCTGAGCACCAACATCCGTCCATCTCTCTTTCTTCTTGGATGTTGATGTGATGTGACTAGCTGTCTTGTGTTTTTGTTTCCATAGCTAGAGCTGCTATGACTGTCATGTCTTTCCCATCATAACACACTTTACCCTCAAACTGTGATTCAGAATAAGCTCTTCCTTATGTTGCTTACGAAAATCAGTGGGGGCTGGAGAGATCGTTCAGTGGGTAAAGTGCTTGCCATGCAAGCCTGAGACCGGAGTTTTACCTCTAGAAAGGTGAGAGAGCCAGTCCCATCAAATTTCTTTGTCCTCTACATGTGTGCTGTGACATAGATGCCCTCTTTATGCACCATAATAAATAAAAGCTAAATTAAAAAAAAGTGCTGGCTGTGGTAGGGCACACCTTTAAATCCCAGTACTTGAGAGGCAGAGGCAGGTGGATCTCTGTGAGTTCCAGGCCAGCCTGGTCTACATAGTGAGTTCCAGGACAGCGAGGGCTTTGTAGAGAGGTCTCAAAATAAGACCAAACACCTTAAAAAGTAACTAATACTCCCTTCCCTTTCATTTTTATTACCTCTTTTATTTTTGAGATTATGATAAAATTACAACATTCCCCCCTTCTCTTTTCCCTCCCCAGAAACCTCCCATATACCCCACCAGCTGTTTAGCCAAGAGTTAATTCTTTATAACAAGTACACACATCTTGTTCAAAATTCCTTTCACCTTTAATAAATAGTAAAATTAAATGCCTACCAAATAATTGTTTTAAATAAGTTTCTTTAAGGTGAGTTATCAGAAAGTGTTTGATTTGCACATCTATTTTCTGCACCTTTATATATAACAGGTTCTCTTAGAATATCTTGGATGAAGGAGGAGTTTGAGTGGCTCTGGTATTGTGTGTTCTTCAGTTATCCTTTCAATACCCCCTTCCTCCCTTCAGGTCTTTGCTCAAATGTCATCTTCTCTCAGAGGTTCCACCTGCTCACCTATGTAAGCTGCTCCCCCAACTTGCAGCTTTATTGTTTGCAGTTTTCCCTTCCTTGGCTTATGCTTGTATTATTTTTTTTTTTTTGTTTGTTTTTTCAACTTTTTTTTATTTGAATTAGAAACAGGATTGTTTTACATGAAAATCCCAGTTCCCTTCTCCCTCCCGTCCTCCCCTACCCCCGACTGGATTCCAGTTCAGTTCGGTGATTAGTTGTGGGTGTCTGCTTCTACTTTCACTAGCTGTTGGATGAAGGCTATAGGATGGCATATAAGACAGTCATCAATCGCATTTAAGGTAGCCTCTCCTCTGTTGCTTAGATTGTTAGTTGGTGTCATCTTTGTAGCTCTCCAGACCTTTCCCTAGTGCCTGATTTCTCTGTAAACCTAAAATGTCTCCTTCTATTATGCCATCTCCTTTCTTGTTTTCTTCTATTCTTCCCCAGACTCAACCTTTCTGCTCCCTCATGTCCTCTGCATCCCTCCTCTTCTCCTCTTCTCATTCTCTAGCTCCCTTCCTTCCTTCCTGTGCTCCCAATTTGCTCAGGAGGTCTTGACCCTTTCCCCTTCACCAGGGGACCAAGTATGTCTCTCTTAGGGTCCTCCTTGTTTACTAGCTTCTTTGGCAGTATGGATTGTAGGCTGGTAATCCTTTACTCGATGTCTAAAATCCTCATATGAGTGAGTATTTACCATGTTTGTCTTTTTGCGATTGGGTTACCTCGCTCAGAATGGTTTCTTTGAGTTCCATCCATTTTCCTGCAAATTTCAAGATTCCATTTTTTTTTGTTTTTTTTTTTTTGTTTTTTTTTTCCACTGAGTAGTACTCCATTGTGTAAATGTACCACATTTTCTCCATCCATTCTTCAGTTGAGGGGCATCTAGGCTGCTTCCAGTTTCTGGCTATTACAAATAGTGCTGCCAACACCACTTGCTCTCATATGTAGCTGTTTCTTACCTGTGTCCAGCATCCTGACTCCTGAGTGCAAGCTATGCCAGGGCAAGAGCTCTTGTCTGTTTTGTCAACCTTTGTGTTCCTTGCATGTGATTAACACAAGAAAGCCATGAAGCAGGTGCTCAATAATGGCAAGTTTCCATCCAGCATACCGAACCCCTTTACATTCCTTTCAAAATACACGGCAACACTTATTTCCTCATGTCATCTGTAAAATTGGATATCATACATTTGGGCATGGTGGCGCACGCCTTTAATCTCAGCACTCAGGAGGCAGAGGCAGGTGGATCTCTGTGAGGTCAAGGCCATCGTGGTGTACAGAGTGAAATCCAGGACAGCCAGGACTACACAGAGAAACCCTGTCTGGAAAAAAAATGGGATATCACTTGTTTTTTTAAAAATTCCTTTTAGATAGCATTATTCATTGTTTTCACTGCTGGTGTTGAGTACATCTTTATACACTAATTGGTCATGGGTATTTCTTTTGGGAATGTCTTATTTATGCCTTTATTTTATTGTGGATCAGAAATCTTATAAATATTGATTTATAAGAGCAGCATGTATTATTGCTATAATATTTCATATTTTCTGGTTATTGAAAATATTTTCCCATTTCTCATTCTTTCTTAACTTTGAAAATAGCATTCTGTTCATATACAAGTTTTAAATTTTTAATGAATCTGATACTCTTTTACTTTATGGTTCTGAGCTGGTGTTTTGCTTGGGAACTCCTCCTTAACTTCTAAACCATAAAATAAAGCATTCTCTTGTATTTTGCTCTAAATAGTCATTGTCTTATTTGCTGTAGATAGGACACTGGTTCATTGGGAACTTGCTGTGGAAGGCATGTGCTATGGTACTGTAGCTTATTTGTTTATGTTGTGGTCACCAGATTGGCTTCAGGTAGGTTGCGTGGTTCATCTGTTATTCTGTGTGGGATCCCACATTCTCCATGAGCAAATGCTAATTCTCGTACATATGGAGGCCCTTTCTAATCTGTTAGCTGAACCAATCTGTCCCAGGAAGTTAGTTTTCCCTTATGTTCTGTAGTTGATTTTCATCTGTGATTATCCTACCAATCATGTATTCTTTATTGATACAAGAATGGTATGTAACTTATTTCAGATAACTTATTTTAGACTTTTAGAAATTGTATTACATTAATTGATTGGTTAATTGTATATGCTGGTGGTAACATTTTAAGTTCATTAAAAACTTATGTCTTATATTAAATTGTAGAGTTTTCTTGATAAAATGACAGATTTTATTTCCTGGTGACTATTTGTTCATATTGGGAATGAGATATTTACCTTTTAAAATATTATTGGCTAACTAGTTCTGTTGTTGTAAAAGTTATTTATTTGAATATGTTGATTTGGTCCCAGCCAGTCTCTGAAACAGTACCTTGTTAATTTGTCAACTTATTAGAGCAGTTAGATAAATTATCAAATCATCTTAAATTCCCCTTATGTTTTAATCTCATTTAATTTTTTATATTTAAATTAAATTAGAATCAATCTTGTTTTACATGTCAATCTCAGTTCCCTCTCCCTTTCCTCCTCCCCTGCCCCCTACCCACCCCTTATCCCATCCCTTTTCTGCTCCCCAGAGAGGGTGAGGCCTTCCACAGGGGATCTTCAAGGTCTGTCACATCATTTGGAGAAGGGCCTAGGCCCTTCCCCGTGTGTCTAGGCTGAGAGAGTATCCCTCTATGTGGAATGAGCTCCCAAAGACCATTTGTACACTAGGGATAAATACTGATCCACTACCAGAGTCCCCATAGACTGTCCAGTCCTCCTAACTGACACCCACGTTCAGGAGATCTGGAAGTCCTTTGCTGGTTTCCCAGCTATCAGTCTGGGGTCCATGAGCTCCCCCTTGTTCAGATCAGCTATTTCTGTGGGTTTCTCCAGCCTGGACTTGACCTCTTTGCTCATCACTCCTCCCTCTCTACAACTGGATTCCAGGAGTTCAGCTCAGTGTTTAGCTGTGGGTGTCTGCTTCTGCTTCCTACTGGATGAAGGCTCTAGGATGGCATATAAAGTAGTCAGTTGTCAATCTAATTATAGGGGAAGGAGTAGCCTCTCCATTATTGCTTAGATTGTTAGTTGGGGTCATCCTTGTAGATCTCTGGACATTTCCCTAGTGCCAGATTTCTCTTTAGACCTATAATGGCTCCCTCTCTTATGGTATCTCTTTTTTCCTCTACTGTGTTTTCCTCCCAACTCAATCTGTTTGCTCTCTCATGTTCTCCTCTCAACCCCTTTTTCTCCCCTTTTCTTTCTATAATTCCCTCTCCACTCCCCCCATGTTTCCAATTTGCTCAGGAGATCTTGTCCCTTTCCCCTTCTCTGGGGGACTAAGTATGTCTCTCTTAGGGTCCTCCTTGCTTCCTGGATTCGTTGGTGGTGGGCATTGTAGACTGGTACTCCTTTGCTCTATGTCTACTATCCATATATAAATGAGTACATACCATGTTTTTCCTTTTGTGATTGGGTTACCTCACTCACGATGGTTTCTTCTAGTTCCATCCATTTGCCTGCGAATTTCAAGTTTTCGTTTTTTTTTTTTTTTTTTTTTTTTTCTGAGTAGTACTCCATTGTGTAAATTTATCACATTTTCTTTATCCATTCTTCAGTTGATGGGTATCTTGGTTGCTTTCTGGTTTTGGCTATTACAAATAATGCTGATATGAATATGGTTGAACAGATATCCTTATTGTATGAATGCACATCCTTTGGGTATATGTCTAAGAGTGAAGTTGCTGGGTCTTGAAGTAGACTGATTCCCATTTTCCTGAGGAACCGCCATACTGATTTCCAAAGTGGCTGTACAAGTTTGTACTCTCACCAGCAGTGGAGGAGTGTTCCCCTTTCTCCACATCCTCTCTGGCATAAACTGTCATTGGTGTTTTTGATTTTAGCCATTCTGACAGGAACATGATGGTATCCCAGAGTTGTTTTGATTTGTGTTTCCCTAATGGCTAAGGATGTTGAACACGTTCTTATGTATCTTTCAGCCATTTTGGATTCCTCTATTGAAAATTCTCTATTTAGTTCTGTACCCCACTTTTTATTGGATTATTTGGTGTTTTGGGGACTAGCTTCTTGAGTTCTTTGTATATTTTGGAAATCAGTCCTCTGTCCAATGTGGGGTTGGTGAATATCTTTTCCCATTCTGTGGGCTGCTGTTTTGTCTTGTGACTGTGTCCTTTGCCTTACCGAAGTTTCTCAGTTTCAGTAGGTCCCATTTATTAATTGTCAATCTCAAGGTGTAATGTTCAGGAAGCTATCTCCTGTACCACTTCATTCAAGGACACTTCCCACTTTCTCTTCTAAGAGGTTCAGTGTGGCTGGATTTATATTGAGGTCTTTGATCCATTTTGACTTAAGTTTTGTGCAATGCAATAGATATGGATCTATCTGCAGTCTTCTACATGTTTGCATCCAGTTATGTCAGCACCATTTGTTGAAGATGCTTTCTTTTTCCATTGTATAATTTTAGCTTCTTTGTCAAAGATCAGGTGGTGTTCGTAGGTGTGTGGGTTAATATCAGGGTTTTCAATTTGATTCCATTGGTCTACCTATCTGTTTTTATGTCAATACCAAGTTGTTTTCAGGACTATTTCTCTATAATATAGCTTCAAGTCAGGGATGATGATGCTTCTGGAAGTTCCTTTTATTGTACAGGGTCTTTTGTTTTTCCATATAAAGTTTAGTATTATTCTTTCAAGGTCTGTGAAGAATTGTGCCGGTATTTTGATGGGGATTGCATTGAATCTGTAGATTGCTTTTGGCAAGATTGCCATTTTTACTATGTTGATCCTACCTATCCAAGAGCATGGGAAATCTTTCCATTTTCTGGTATCTTCCTTAATTTCTTTCTTTAAAGAATCAAAGTTCTTGCTACAGGTCTTTCACTTGTTTGGTTAGAGTTACCCCAAGATATTTTATGCTGTTTATGGCCTTATAAAGGGTGATGTTTCTGGCTATTGTAAAGGGTGATTGATGTTTCTCTGATTTCTTTCTCAGCCCCTTTACTGTCTATATATAGTAGTGATACTGATTTGTTTTTAAGTTAATCTTGTATCATGGCACTTTGCTGAAGGTGCTTATCAGGTGTAGGAGCTTCCTGGTAGAGTTTTTTGGGTCACTTATGTAAACTATCATATCATCTGCAAATAGTGAAAGTTTGACTTCTTTTTTTTCCTATTTGAATCTCCTTGATCTCCCTTTGTTGTCTTATTGCTCTAGCTAGAACTTCAAGTACAATATTGAAGAGATATGGAGAGACTGAACAACCTTGTCTTGTTCCTGATTTTAGAGGAATCGTGTTGAGTTTCTCTCCATTTAGTTTGATGCTGGCTGTTGGTTTGCTGTATATTGCTTTTATTACGTTTAGGTATGTTCCTGTTATCCCTGATCTCTCCAAGACCTTTATCATGAAGAAAAAGTGTTGGATTTTGTCAAAGGCTTTTTCAGCATCTAGTGAGATGATCATGTGGTTTTTCTTTTTCAGTTTGTTTATATGGTGGATTACATTGATGGTTTTTTGTATGTAGAGCCATCCTTGCATCCCTGGGATGAAGCCTACTTGATCATGGTGAATGATTTTTCTGATGTGTTCTTGGATTTGATTTGTCAGTATTTTATTGAGTATTTTTTGCATCAATGTTCATGAGGGATATTGGTCTGTCATTCTCTTTCTTAGTTGTGTCTTTGTGAAAAGAGTTTGGCAATGACCCTTGTGCTTCTATTGTGTGGAACACTTTGAGGAGAATTAGTATTAGCTGTTCTTTGAATTTCTGGTAGAATTCTGCACTGAAACCATCTAGCCCTGGGCTTTTTGTGGTTGGGAGACTTTTGATGAGTGCTTCTATTTCATTAGGGCTTATAGGTCCGTTTAAGTTGTTTATCTGTTCTTGATTTAATTTTGGTAAGTGATATTGATCCAAAATATTGTCCATTGTCTTTAAATTTTCGAATTTTGTGGAGTATAGGTTTTCAAAGTATGACTTGAAGATTCTCTGGATTTCCTCAGTGTCCATTGTTATGTCCCCCTTTTCATTTCTGATTTTGTTAATTTGCATGTTCTCTCTCTGCCTTTTGGTTAGTTTGTATAAAGGTTTGTCTATCTTGTTGATTTTTCTCCAAGAACCAATTGTTTTTTACATTGATTCTTTGAATTGTTTTCTTTGTTTCTACTTTATTGATTTCAGCCCTCAATTTGATCATTTCCTGGAGTCTACTTCTCAGGGGTAAGTTTGCTTCTTTTTGCTCTAGAGCTTTCAGTTGTGCTGTTAATTTTCTAGTGTGACTATTCTCCAGTTTCTTCATGTGGGCTATAAACTTTAGGCTATGAACTTTCCTCTTAGTACTGCTTTCAAAGTGTCCCATAAGTTTGGGTATGTTGTATCTTCATTCTCATTGAATTCTAGGAAGTCTGTAATTTCTTTCTTTATTTCTTCCTTGACCTAGGAGTGGTGCAATTGTGCATTGTTCAATTTCCATGAGTCTGTAGGCTTTCTGCAATTTGTGTTCTTGTTGAATTCTAGCTTTAAATCATGATGGTCTAATAAGATACAGGGGGTTATTCCATTTTTTTTTGTATCTGTTGAAGTTTGCTATGTTGCTGAGTTTGTGGTCAATTTTATAGAAGGTTCCATGTGGTGCTGAGAAGAAGGTATATTTTTGTGTGTGTGTTTCGAAGAAATGTTCTATAGAAGTCTGTTATACCCAATTGGGCCATAACTTCTGGTTGTTTTTTGTTTATTTTTAAGTTTCTGTCTTGTGGTGCTGTCTAGTGGTGAGAGGGGTGTTGAAGTCTCCCTCCATAATTGTGTGAGGATTTATGTTTGAGTTTTAGTAATGTTATTTTTACTAGTGTGGGTGCCTGAGTATTTAGGTCATACATGTTTAGAATTGAGAATTCTTCTTGATGGATTTTCCTTTGATAAATATGAAATGACCATCTTCATCTCTTTTGATTGATTTTAGTTTGAAGTATAATTTGTTAGCTATTAGGATTGCTACACCTGCTTGTTTTTTGGGTCCATTTGATTGGAAAATCTTTTCCGAACCCGTAACTCTGAGGTACTGTCTGTCTTTGAAGTTTCGGTGTGTTTCTTGTATGCAGCAGAAGGATGGATTCTGTCTTTGTATCCATTGTGTTAGCCTGTGCCTTTTTATAGGTGAGTTGAGGCCATTAATATTGAGGAATATTAATGACTATTGATTGTTCATTCTTGTTTGTTTTGGATTTGGTGGTGGTGGTGGAATTGTGTGTGGATTTCCTCCACTTTTTTCTTTTGGATGTTGGTAAAGTGGGATTATCTATTGCCTATGTTTTTCTGGTCATAGTTAACTTCCTTGGGTTGGAGGTTTCCTTTAGAAATTTCTGTAGGACTGGATTAGTAAATATGTATTGTTTAAATCTGGTTTTGTCATGAAATATCTTGTTTTCTCCATCTATTTTGATTGAGAGCTTTGCTGGGTATAATAGTCTGAGCTGGCATCTGTGGTCTCTTAGTGTTGGCAGAATATCTATCCAGGACTTTCTGGCTTTCTCAGTTTCCATGAAGAAGTCAGGTATAATTCTAATAGGTTTACCTTTCTATGTTACTTGACCTTTTTCCTTAGCTGCTCTTAATGTTCTTTCTTTAATATTTATGTTTGGTGTTTTGATTATTATAAATGTGTCGAGGGGACTTTTTGTGGTTGATTCTATTTGGCATGTTAGCTTCTTGTATTTTCATTGGCATGTCTTTTTAATGTTGAGAATGTTTTCTTCTATGATTTTGTTGAATATGTTTTCTGCACCTTTGAGCTGGGCTTCTTCACCTTCTATACCTATTATTCTTAGGTTTGGCCTTTCACAGTGTCCCATATTTCCTGGATATTTTGTGTTAAGTATTTGGTGGATTTAAGATTTTCTTTGGTTGATGAATCTGTTTCTTCTAGTTTATCTACAGTGCCTGAGATTCTGTCTCCCATCTCTTGTATTCTGTTGGTTATGCTTGCATTTGTAGTTTCTGATCATTTATCCTACTTTTCTAATTCTAGCATTCCCCCAGACTGTGTGTGGTTTTTTGTTTTTTATTTGTTTGTTTTGTTTTAATTGTCTCTATTTCAGCTTTCAAACCTTTCCCTGTTTGAATTGTTTCTTGCAATCTTAGGTTTTTCTTTTCCTCCATTTCTTGAATTTTTTGTTTGTCTTTTCTTCCATTTCTTTAAAGGATTTTCTCAATTTCCTCTTTTAGAGTCTCTATCATCGTCATGAAATTGTTTTTAATGTCATTCTCTTCAGCTTCATCTGTGTTGGGATGTTCAGGTGTTGCTGGTGTAGAGTCCCTAGACTGTGGTGGTGTCATACTGTTTTTTCTGTTGAGAATGTGTTCTTATATTGTCATCTTCCCATCCCTTCTTCCAGTGGATGCAGGTGGGACCTCTTTCTCTCCTGGTGGGTACAGGTCCAAGATTCTCTTCTGGTGGGTGCAAGCAGGTCCAATACTCTGATGGGTCTCATCGTGGGTGCAGTTGGGTCTGAGACACTCCCTCTTCCTGTAGGTGGAGGAGGAACTACCACTGTGATGTCGAGTTGACCTGCCAGCAGTCCCCAGGCCAGGAGATTCCAAAGAGAAGTTGGGCTTGAGACAGTGGCCTATGCTCACCTCTCCCCTGAGTGGGGATGGGACTAGCACCCTCATTTAATTTTTATATATAATTGTATTCAAGTTCAAAGTTAACTTCTGGTTGTTGAGAGTAAACATACTTCTATTTTTCTTTGCTTTAATGGATGGTTTTTTACTAATCTTTAACTTATTACCTATCTTCAAATAGCGTATTTTAGAATTTTAAAAATTACTTTGTTTGATTAATTAATTGTGTGTGTGTGTGTGTGTGTGTGTGTGACAGGTATGGATGTCAGAGTACAGTTTGCTAGCAACACTTCTCTCCTTCTAACATGTATGTTCTGGGGATCAAATTCAGTCCATCTGCCTTAGCAGTAAGCACCTTTACCCAGTGAGTCATAATATTGTAATTTTTATTGGGTTTTCCTTATCAAATTAAAATATGTAATTTTAATTTTTTTAAGAGCTTTAAAAAAAATCATTGGGCCCAAGTGTTGATTGATTTCTGTGGACTGTTCTCTAATGTATGTCAAGGTAATTATGATGGATTCCCCCTTCAATTTGTTAGCTTTATTGTTTTATCAGTAGATTATCTAGAGCCTTCGGTGTAGCTCATTGGTAGAATTAGTGTTAGTCTAGTAAGTGTGCAGCTTCAAGTTCAGTCTCTACCCCTGGAAAAGGTTTCTGTCATGGAACCATCGTCATGGTTTTGTATAGATCTTACTTGGAGGTGATACCTAATTCATTTACATGATTCTGGATTAACTTACTTTTCTTATTTACCTTTATTAATTAATTCATTTTATTTTATGCTGCGTTTGTGTCATTCATAAATGCATTTTTCATC
Organism: Cricetulus griseus; assembly: GCF_003668045.3. Classification (NCBI taxonomy): domain Eukaryota; kingdom Metazoa; phylum Chordata; class Mammalia; order Rodentia; family Cricetidae; genus Cricetulus; species Cricetulus griseus. The sequence continues at coordinate 310,006,522 of NC_048595.1, read as the reverse complement.
TTTCCTTTTCAATGTTTATTTATCCAGCAAACATTTCTTTTGGCTACTAAAGCGATAGCCAGGCCAACCTAAGCCAGAACAGGTTTATTTCTAGGATATGAAATGATTTAGCCCGTGTTGCCTTTAAGGTCTGGGTGGAGGTTTGTGTGCAGGTATTCATTTTCAAGAATAATATCGGGGATCAAAACTGCTTCTCATGCACAATTGCACACCCAGGATGTAGTGACACAGAGAAGGAGGGGCCCACTGCAGACATGTCTTATGGAGTTTCTCCTGGTGCCTGGCTCTAGTGTCCCAGAATCTGTGGACAATTGTGGAATAGAGCAGTCTGTCCATGAGCTGAAAGGGAGGCATTTGTCTGTGGTTTTCCTTCACTCATCAGTTCAGGGTGGCCCCACAGTGTTTGCCATCACCGATCAGGTACAAGAGTATAGAGTGAGTGGAGATGCAGCAGTCTGCAGGCCTGTGTGATGCTGGCTGGACTAGGACGTGCTGCTGAGTTTGTTGCACCAGTGACAGCTTCCTCCATGTAAGAGCTGTGTTGTAAGGACCAGAAATGTGGGAGCTGTCCTCTGCAAGAGAAACACAGTAAGAAAATAGATAATAGTAATAAATATTATTGTTTTGGAAGTTTTTTTTTTTTAATTGATTTCTTTCTCTGTTTTAAAGTGGGTAGGCTGGCTTGGAACTCACCATGTATCCTTACAAACTTATAAACTCATGGCAGTCTTCATGTCTCAGCCTAACACATGACAGATTACAGGTGTGAGCCACTGTATCTGGAGAGATTTCCTTAAGCTTTGAAGTGAAATGCTAAAAGCATTTAAAATATTTATGGTCAGTATATAGTGAAAATAAAAATTGCAAATCTGTGTTAGAAATATTGACAAATAAAGATTAGCATCTCTAGAGAAACTTGAATATATTATTAAAACATTGGCGCCCGGATAGATAAATGATTGTAAGTGTGTCACATAAGCAAACAGTTCTTAGAAAAGAATATATAGTCTATGTTCCAGGAATGTCTTGCTGGGGCTGGAGATACATCTCAGCAGAAGGATGGCTGCCTAACACTTATAAAGCTTTCGTTGGGTCCTCAGAACTTCATACAGAAACAAAGACACACACACACACACACACACACACACACACACACACACACACACACACACACACACACACACACACACACACACACACACACAGCCTTCTTCTCTTTCTTGAGGGTTTCTATATAACAAACCATATTTACATAAGCCCTGTAAAAGAGCAAACAAGTAATTTGTTTCTCATTTTGGCAGTCAGACCTTCAGCCAGGGACTGGTTGGTAATTCTTCCATTTCTTCTGATATTACCCAAAGTCACTTGGTGGCATTTGCCTGCAGTTAAGTGAGTTAGGAAGGTCCAAGTTGGCTTGACTTATGTGCCTGTTGCTAGGCTGTACATGGTTAAAGTGTGAGTGAGGGTCTTACATGGGTCCTAGATCTTTTCACACGGTTTTGTAGCAGGTTACTTAGCTTACACAGCTGCTGAGTGCTGCAAGAAATGAGAAGTAGCAGCAGCATTGAAATGCAGCTTTTCACCCAAGCTAACAGGAATAAAGAAATTAGACGTTTAAAACAGTTAGAATGAAAGAAATCATCAGGGCACAGGGCAGCAGAACAGGCCTTCATATGCATGGATGCTGGCGTTGGGTGAGTTTGGAAAGCAATGTGTGTCAGAAACATTAAAACAAGTTTTCCCCTCAAACTATAACGGGGAAAACACTTACAAGGATATAATTTGTGAATAGTTTGTACTCCCTGTGAACTTCCAGAGCCACCCATCTGCAGCTGTTGGTTGCAGTAGTTGCAAATCCACCAATGTAGGAAATCTCATGATGACATTTGACTGTTTTCAGTAGACACATAATTGAACATTCTTACAGGATATACCACAACATTTCAGTATGTGAAGATGCTCTGCAACAAATGGTCAGAGTAGCTGCCAGACCTGGTGCCTCAGTTAGCCTTCCTCTGTGGCATAAATGTTCAGGCTCCTCTTTTAGATATCAAGTTTATCATATATTGTTACTAACTGTCATCATCCTGCTGTGCACTGGAATGCCAAGCTCCTTCTCCCAACTGCGGTTTAGTATTTGTGACATAGGACTCATTTGTGTGATATAATATTCCTATATGAAAGAAGTAGGTTACACAGTTGTATTTACAGTGTGATTAAAAACTAATTTAAACAAGTCTCATTAAAAACATACTGGAAGAAAATATGCCACACTTTAATGAGTTTTGTCTGTATGTAATTAAAGTATACTTTTCCCACTAAAGTTTTATTTGTTGAAGAAGAAATGGTGTTTTGTGACCCAGTGATTTGATTTCAGAATAATTTCATTATTAGCACTTGCAGTAAACTGGGAATAACCTAATCTCTTTGTCAAGGCCAATAAATCTGTACATGGTCCCACTCTGCATGTGCTGCTCCTTCTGGCCACAGGATCTTTGCACTAGCTCTTCTCTGCCTGGAATTTCTCCCACTTTGCTTGTGTGTTGCATTATGTTGTTCTCCACTACTAACATGTCAGTACTTTCAGGAGGCATTGTCTTCTCTCTGTCTGGGACTGACTCTCTCCATACCTTCCCAGCCTCTGTTATTTCTAGTTCAGTCTTCAGTGCCCTTATCAATGTGGTACAATAGTGTGTAAGACTTCCTGTATGTATTGTCCTCTGATTTGTTTCATGTCCTATGTTGTTTCCACTGTTATTTCTGCCTAAAATTATGTATTTATGTGTCCATTTTCTGTTACCTGTCAAGATGTATCTGGTAAGGCCATAGATCTCTTGCATCGAACCACTGTGGCTTTGCTGGGCCATGGGGTATATTAGGCAGGCAGCAAGTGCTTTTGGACACACAGGAGGGTTCAGGTCACACGCAAGGGGACAGTGCTTTGTGGGTATTTGTCGTATACTCAACCTCTTGTTCAAACAGACATTGGGTAGTCTGTCAAACTTGAAAGACTTTAGAGTAACTGGGTATTCAGAAGACCTCTAAAAAGAATTAAAAATACAAAACTAGGTACAATCATGGTAAGTTAAACACATTTCTTTTTATAATAGTGATTAGAAATGTGAAAATGAAATTCTGTTGTTCTTAGGTTAATTGGCTCACCAAACTCTTAGATGGCTCAAAATTGGACAAAATACAAAATGATATTCAGGACTCCACATAGCTATTTTCTCTGCCCCATGGCTCACAGATTTTTAGTTATTCAGTATTTCCCTCTGTGTTTCACTTGTTAGGCTCTGTTGCTGTCTTGTGGAGTTTTAGATTAGCTGTAGATCTTATCTAGTATAGTTTTCAGTTCAGATACTTGGCTTTTTTAATCTTTAGAAGTTTAACTTGGGTTTAAAAAATAAGCTCCCCTTTTATGCACGTGTGTGTTCATGCACATACGTGTGTGTGTGTGTGTGTGTGTGTGTGTGTGTGTGTGTGTGTGTGTGTATGTGGGCCTGCACAGGTGATTGTGCATGGCCACTCTCTGCCATAGTCCTATGAGACAGGATCTTGGACTGAACCTGGAGCTTGTAGTTTGCCTGGACTCACCAGCCAGGCGGCACTGCACTGATGAGCCTCCTGGGTTAGTTAATCCCCTTCAGTGCTGGGGCCAGAGACCCATGCAGCCACTCTCCTGGCTTGGATTCCAAACTCAGGTCTCATGCTGGCTTAGTGAGTGCTCTTGTCCTCTCAGGTAGCTCCTCCGTCCCTTGGGCCATTTTGTACAGTTTTCCTTTTCTGCTCATTATTCTCATCCTTCCCCTACTTTGTGGAACCCCTGGGTATGCTCCTCACAGCTGTTCCATGTCGCTGTCCTCAGTCCCATCAGCTGCATATTTCTGTTCCTTTTTCCCCCCTCATTGTTTCAGTCTGATTTTCTGTCTTCTGGGCAAGCCTGTTTTTTTTTTTTTTTTTTTTTTTGATCTCAGACGTTGTTTATGCTGCATTTTCCCTTTTCTGAAATATCCAGTGAGGATCCCTGGAGTTTGTTTCATTGGTTTTTGTTTTGTTTTGTTTTGTTTTAAACTTTCTGTTTTGTTTTGTGCATCTATTTGGAAGGCACAGTCCGTGTCTGTATTGTGTAATGATTGGATTGGGATGATTAACATATCCATCACTTCAAGTCCTTATCAGTTCTTTGTGGTGAGGACATTTTCCATCTCCCTTTAGCCACACTGAAGTCTGCAGTGTGACTGTAGTTACAGTCACCATGTTGCTTACGGTAGCAGCTATTGTTCCTGGCTGACTAAAACTCACTGCCTATTGACCAACTTCACCCTTTTCCTGGTTTCTGCTTTCCCCTGTCAATCAGTTTTAGTCTTTCAAGGACTGTATTTAAGATATAGTGAGGCAGGTCTCAACTAGTCTGCAGATTAGGTCTCACTTGGACCACCACTGAGGTCTGCTGAGGGTGTTGCTCACTACTGTGCATGTCAGGACACCTTTCTGCTTTGGCAGCTGGGCATATGAAAGACTGCTGGCCCTGTGTGGGCTCTGGGGATTATGTTGCTTAACTTCAGCTCGCTGTGGTTCCCAGGCCCCAGTAGTTTACTTACGTACATATGCGGAGCCCTGCTCAGTCACACACAGTGCTCTGGTAGTCTCCAGAATTCTCTCAGGGCCTGCCCTGTGTTCTGCCCACACTGTACTTGCTCTGTTTCTTGAACTCTGAACTCTGGCTCTTCAGACTCAGTGGCTCTAACACTCTGTTTGGCTTTGCAGCCACTGTACTGTGGCTTAAAAACTTTCTGTGAGCTGGGATGTTTGTTGGGTGCCCTTGTTTATTATTTTCTTCCAGAGATCACTGCCCTGGACTCTGTATTCAAGGTCTGAAAACACCTTCTTCATCCCTTTTTTGGCTAGAGTTTATTACTTAATGTGGGAGGGTGAATCTAGTGTCTTGTTTCAACATGGTTCATAGACTGGGGGAGCACTTGGAAGAGCATTTTGTATGATCCCAGTGTGTCCCCCCATTTATATGAATTTTAAATAAGTAGACATTTCAGGGAAAGGCATTAAATATGCAAATATACAGTCACCACTTGGTTTGGCCTGTGTAGCCTGCATATGTGGAGCCCAGTGGTAGGAGGGCATGAGTAACACATGAGGTGAGGACATGGGCATTACAGGAGGACTCTGAAGCCTACAGCCTGTGGTGGGCAAGGAGCTGAGCTGCTGCCTCTGTGACACCGTTGGCCAGGCCTTGCCTTCTCCACTGCCCCAGGTTGTCTCCTTGAGACATTGATTCTGAGCTCTGATTAATAAGAAAAGAAGAAATTCAGTGCAAGGGCTTTCGACATGCACAGGCTTGGAGTGGAGATGACTTGGAGGGCAGAGACTGTGACTCATTCTGGGAAGATGTCAAGAAACTTTTGTTACATTAAAAAAAAAGACAGTGGCTCCTAGCCACTTCTCCTTCCTGTTCCTCCTCTCTGACGACGGTTTGAATTTGCCACACATCTGCTGCTCTTTCAGTTAGTGAGCCTTAAGTGCTCTTTTTGGCAGAACGGCCTCAGGAAAGGCTTTAGTCTCACATTATCCAGGCTCCACAGTTGAAGAAGCAGTCTTGTACCAGAGTGTAGTCTTCTTTAATAGCTGTTGGTACTCTCTGCTCTCTTTTTGGCTAATGTCATTTGGGTTTCCAGCAACATCCCTGAGACTGTGGCCTGAATCTCAGGCTGGGCAATTGCAATTTGGGCTGTTAATCTGAGCAAGATGCCCATGTTAGGTGCTGGGGATATGGGTTGACATTCTCCCACTCTGCCTGCCTCTCATATTACAGGGTTGGGTAATGCTGTTCCTGTCTGCTCTCCCCATCACCAACCAAGTTCATGGACTTACGTATGTGACTTTACTTGAAAATATAGTCTTTGTAGATGTGATCAAGATTAAAACAAGCTCATACTGGATTAGACAGTCGTGAATCTCTTGTGATCCGTGCCCTTGTAAGAAGGACGTTTGGGCACAGAGACAAGATATCTGGGGAAACTTCCATGTGAATACACACACACACACACACACACACACACACACACATCACACTCACACACAGAGGAATTAGGTACATGTAAATTTTATAACTACATATCCAGAACAAGGCAAGGCATGGCTCTCCAGTGAGCCTAGAAAGATGTGCTGGCTAGGTTAACCTTTTCCATTTCTAGCCTCCAGAACAGTGCAGGGATATATCTGTTGTTTTAAGTCTGAGCTACTGCCTCTGATAGCTCAGATCCAGGGAGGACAGTCCTATCTCCTCTTCTCTATCCTCCACTTTACAGCAAGGCCCTTCTCTGAAGAGTTACACTGATAAAGCTCAGGTTCCTTTTGTTTCCTTAAAAGCTGGGCTGCTGAGCAAATTGTTCATACTGCTTTGCATGGATAGTGGTTTGCAACCAGAACAACACCTTGACAACCTGATTTTTTTCTCCTATTGGAACTATCATTTCTTTCAACTTAATAAAGTATAAAATTAACTAATGTTTAAGTCCTCATGACAGCCAGCAGCTAAAAGGTAAATAACTTGTGTATGAAAGGGGTAAGATTCCAAGTAACTTTAAATGTAGAGGAGAAGGAATGGTCAGAGTTTGAGCTATTTGTGTGTTTTTCCCTTTTCAAATCTCTGATATTGGAAAAGCAAAGCCAAACCTTTGAGCACATTTCAATGAGAGTAAACAGACAAAATATGGTAAAATCTTTACAAACTTAAATTGGAAGCAGGAGCAAAGAGAAAAATTAGTTTTCTCCAGCAAGCCCTCAATTGGTTATAACACCCTTGGCCATTCCTCTGGCACAAATAAGCAGGAATGCTCTGGGAGCCCAAACCAAATTGCTTAATATAATAAAAAAGTATGAGGGCACACACGGAGGTCCCACATCTATGAACTGGAAATTGAAAACTCAAAATGGGCAAGTTGGAAAATCCAAAAACAAAACATTATTAAAAAAAGAAGATGAAGAAGAAGAAGGGAAAGAAAATGTTTAATAATGAAACCCAACACTGTAGAGTTGGAAGTATTGGTGAAGAGAATGGAACCTAGTGTGTTGTAAACTCACTTTCAGTGCTGTGTCCAAGAAGAAGAGGTTTAGCATCATTGAAGATAAAACTCTCCTTTGAAAGCTTGTAAGCATATGCATGCCTTCCTTAGACACTGGCACTAGATTATGCTGGGTAACTTCTTTTTTTCCTTTTGGCCTACAAGGAGCTAGTTTTCTTCCAGTCCCTTTTCTCTGGGGCCAGCATTCTGTATGAAGGGTTTGGGAAAGATGTGATTCTCCTGCTTATTCAGAAAGTCAGGAATGGATTGGAGGTGACAAGAAGATGGGTTTGGTGGTTCCACAGTCTTGCCAGGAAAGGGAGGTAGCAGTGTTTCAAGAAACTGGCTTGCACAGTGCTGGGGTTCACAGCAGGGCTGTATTGAATAGAATTGAAAACTGAAAGCCCTACCTAAGAAGCATCAAAGAATGTCTATTTGAAAAGTACAGTGAGGGATATTATAATCAGGCAGTAACTTGAGAAGGATGAAGGATGCTATAACCAGGCAGTAACCTGAGAAGGAGGCACTGGTCTCCCTACAGTTTAGCACGTATAGGAGTTATTTCAAAAAGGGAAGAAAATAAACAAAACAAAACAAAATGAGTTTTGTTTGTAGAACATTTTGTTATCTCAGAACCATATTGGTCCAGAATGTATGGGAGTCAGCCTGATCTTTGCCAGCTCCTAACCTAGATGATAGCCCCCTGGGGTATCAGGTGTAAAAGAAACAAGTGGATATCTGTGGTGCCTACAGTAGCACATTTGGTGCATAGCAAAAACACATGTTGGCTTCCAGTCTTCCTCAGCATCACAAGTACCTATCGCTTTCCTCAGCTCTTCTCACCCTAAGCTTCTGCAGCTCATGGGCTTCCCTTCCCCATCTTCTCATTCCCTTACAACGCTGCCACTTATGCTGTGTACTCCCTTGATCCCCTCTTCTTTTTGTCCTCCTCTCTTGGTCTCCTCTCTGTTGCCCTCTCTTGGTCTCCTTTGCTGGCACTCTCTTTGTCTTCCTCTCTTGCTCTCACTCTGTCCCTCCCCTTGCCCTCTAATGGCCCATTCCAGTCTGCTGGCCATGTTCATTCTACTACTTTCTCTTCTCTGCTCTGGACTCTTCCAGATGCTTCTGGCTGAACTCTCCCTCCTATCTGCAATACAAACTTTCCCCTCAACTGTACTTTGAGATGGTCATGTCCTCAGTTTATACATATGGTGCTGAAATCCTCGGTTTATACATGGAGTGCTATTACTTTTTTTTCTTGGGGTGTCCTTTATTTAATATTACTAGGAAAATAATACCTAATTATTGTAAAAATTCCAATATATATAATTTAAGGTGAAAATGTCTTCTTTTTTCCCCTCTCTGACCCAATTCTGGCCCAACACATATATGCCATTAAGTGGTATTATTGTTTTGTAATCTACTTCTTCCTTGTATGATCACACTATTGACTATTTATTTATTTGAATTTTTGAGGTAGTGTGTTTCAATATATAGCCCTGGCTTCCTTCAAAATCATGGCCCTTCTTCCTTAGCCTCCCACACGATGAGTTTACAGGCCTGGTCTATGGTTTTGGGTTTGGAGACGATGAGGTGCTGAAGATTAAACCCAGGTCCTCAGGAATGCTATCAAGCATTTTTCTACTGAGCCATATCCCAGTCTTTGATAACTTTCTTTGGGAGTGTATAGAATACATGATTGTCTATTTGTAATAACTATATAGTATTCCATTGTATGGGGGATTTAATTACCTAATGGAGCCCCTAATGATAACTAACCCCTTATTAGGTATTATTTTAGTTATTTTTCTCTTTGCTATGACCAGGTACCTGACCATAAGCTATTTAAAGGAAGAAAGGTTTATTTTGGCTTCCAGCTTGAGAGGGTACAGTCCATCTTCCATCAGGGAAGGCATAACAACAGGAGAAGGAGACAGCCGAGCACCTTGCATCGGCAGTGAGAACGCAGAACATTAATAGGTAGTGAGACTGGGCAGTAAATTCTCAGAGCTCACCTACAGTGACTCACTTTCTCCAGTTAAAACTCTACGACCTTCCAAAAACAGTGCTGCCAGCTGAGGAGCGAGTGTCCATACACATGTGCCTACGTGGGACATTTCACATTCAACCCACAAAGCTATTATTAAATTTTTATCCTATACCATGTTCATGCAAGAGCCCATCAGATCCCCAGGGAACTGGAGTTATATGCAGTTGTGAGCCTGGGTGAGTGTAGGTTCTGGGAACTGAACTGGGTCCTCTGCAGAAGCAGCAAGCCGTCACTGCTGAACCAACTCTCCAGTCCCCACAACAGGTATTCCTATGGTTGCCCTTAGAAGTTAAAACAATAGAGTTGTATAGCAGTAAACTATTGATTTCTCCTATAGCAGTTGTGATTTTTTTTGCCAACCTGAACCCCTTTCCTTCTATTATTCTTTCCCAAATATCATGTTATTATGTTTATATCATAAAGCTTTATGACACGATTTCAGTATCTATGACTTGGTTAACTGTGGGGCAGATGTAACTACTTCAGGTCAAAATTCTACAGATTTTCTTTGTTTCACATTATGTAAAAAAGGTTTCTTAAACTGGGTGAGTCGGAGAACTTCTAATTAAGGGTCAGTGTTGACAGTGGTTTACTGTCCTTTAATTTCTAGCTAGTGAATTCATAAGTGGAATAAAGATTCTAAAAGATAACCCACATAGGTGAAGGGACAGGTGGGACTTACATTGCCCAGATGAGGAGCCAGAGGACAAGCTGAACCAAGTACATCAGATGTAAATCTTCTCACAGAAAGGCAGGGCTAGCTTCCTCAGGTGGAACCTAATACCTGAGAGTGTGCCTTCAACCCTCTGCCCTGATATAACAACTAAGTCTTGTTTAATGAACCTTAAAATACCCGGTGACCAGGTTACATGTTTGACTTTCACTAGACATACATAGTCTTCTTCAAAAATTAAATATATTATATCCCTATTTTCTTCCACTTTGAAACTTTGCTTTCTTGAGTTTTTATCAAAATGAGCCAGAGGCTAGTAGTTACCCATTGAATAATTTTGATTGGATTTGGTTAAACTATAATAACTCAACCTCTGTGTTTAATATTTCCAGAGATATCAGAGTAAGGCAAGACCCATACATGCATTTAAAAAGTGTTACACAACCAGAAATTGAAGCCAGGGCTGTTAGGTGGTCGTTGGAATGCCTGTGGAATGAAACACATTAACATTTTCAAATACAGGGATCTCCATATCTGTAATGGGCACTTTCTGGGCATCTAACTTGGTCTTTAAAAATGGACAGCTATTGATGTAACTTAGTGTCTGACCTAACTAACTGTACTTTGCTGTTTTGTTTGTTTGTTTGTTTTTTGAGACAGGGTTTCTCTGTGTAGCCCTGGCTGTCCTGAAACTAACTCTGTAGACCAGACTTGCCTCTGCTTAGCCTTGCTTTTCAATGGGAATTTTTCTTCTTTGTCCTTTTTCCTTTGGTCAGATTGGGCAGCTGTTGGCGATTTTAGTCTCACCTTCAAGGACTTGTCCCAGGTCTGCCTTGTCCCCCAGGCTTCTGCCTACCTTAAAAGGCCTTGTTCATCAGTTCCAGGAGTGACCTAGACACTTGAGTTGTCTTCCTACCTTGGCCTTGCTGGGCTGTTTCTACAGCCAGTCATTTGGGATGGTTACATTCAATTCTAGTGCCAGGCCTATTCCAAAAGAGGGCTGAGGATTTTTAGATAAATTTCTTTTTAAATAAAGGCTTTAAAAAAAGAGAGAGAGAATTTCTAAAAACTTACTAAAGTACAACAAGAGAAGCCCCATAATTATTTGTGTGGTTGGATTATAGCAGATGTAACCTAGATCTCTGGGTGTGTGGCACAGCCCGATGACAGTTTGTAAGAAAGCAAGTCCAAACATGTTCTGTTGGAAAATTCTTAGATCTCTGTCCAAAATGCATCAGCACTACACCATAAAGCTTGCCAGTCTCTCTGGGGTTCTATAGAACCAAGAGGATATTTGTCTGTACAGTGGGGACATGATGGCCTGGAAGCAGAAGTGTGAAAGACAGCCAGTTCTTTGAAGTAAGCATCACTTACACAAAGGCATGAAGATGATACATTTTTAAAATCTAATATTCTTTGTATGCTCTCTTGTCACTTACACCTTCAGAAATTACCAATGAGATGAGGGTTTTAAGTATCTTTCTACATGTATATTTGAGGTGCATGTAGCATATAAACATAACTAATTAATGCTTAAAGAAAATATAAGACTCTAACTTGGATAATGATCAATGCTTATATAATATTACCAAGTTTTTGTAGTTGTGTAGAATTTTATTATTTGAATGTGTAATAATTTATATTACCAACTCTCGTTGACTATTATTCAAGTATTTTTAGATCTTAGGCCATTAAAATGAAACTTTAATGAGTGCCATTGAATGAATTTCACTTTCTACCTATGTGACTGTGTTTGTAATATACATTCCTGACTCCAGTGTAGGTATATTTGTTTTCTTTTCATTTTTAACTTTTGAGACAGTCTGAAAAGTAGCCCTGGCTGCCCTGAAACTCTCTGGTCTTGAGCTTACAGAGATATGCCTTGCTCTGCCTCTTATGTGGTATTCAAAGATGTGCTCCACTGTACCCCAAAGTATATTTTAAGTTTTGGTGGTTTTTGCCAACTTGCTTTTCAGGGATATAATACCTATTTAAAATTTTCTGTTCTGTTCCTGGCAGTGGGTGGGGGAGTCCCTTTCTGTTTCATCCACATTTTTTTCTGCAGGTTGCACATCATAGGTTTTTTTTTTTTTAATCTTTGCCAATCAGATAGTTTTAAAAAGTTATCATGTTATTTAAAAGTTGCATTTTCTTTATGGGTAACTCTGAATATCTTCTTATCCACATGCATTTCCTTTTTGGTGGTCTATCTCTCTGTCTTTCTATGTATCTATGTACATTCCAATCATCCTTTGCTCATTTTCCTTGGGCTGTTAGTCTTTTTTTTTTATCAATTTGTTGTAACTATTTGCATTTTGAGGAATTTAAAACTGTTTATAGATTGAGGAAATTAGTGCTTTTCTATGACAAGACCTAATGTTTTTCATTTTTATATTTTGTTCTTTGACTTTTTATTCTGTGCAGCATACATTTTCTTTTTCATTTTAAGCATACATTTTATTATTTATTTTGTATGTGTTCATGTAGCATATGTATATGTTTACATGTGTGGGGAAGGTCCATGGATGCCAGAAAGAGATATTGGATCCCTTTCAAGTATGGGTGAGATATGGGTGTTGGGATCCAAATTCCAGTTTTCTGATAGATCAGAAAATGATCTGAACCACTGAGTTATCTCCAGACCTCTGGCATAGATTGCTTCAATCCTCTGGATTTTGACTTTTTCTTTTCTTTCTTTCCTTTTTTTAATGGGGTTTCTTGTAGCCCAGACTGATCTCACACTAGCCATGTAGATGAGGATGGCCTTGGACTTCTAGACTTCCAGTTTCTGGGATTATATCTTATACAGTGCTGGGGAGGAACCCAGGGCTTTGTGTATGCTAGACAAGTACTCTATAAACTGAGCTAGATCCCCAGCCTTTTATCATATTTTAGAAGACATATTTACTTATTTTTAGACTTGCCCATTTGTGAGTTTTGTTATAAATTAGTGTTGGGTATTCTGTTTAAATAAGTTAAAAAGTTTGGCTGGGAAGAAATATTTTGGGTTTGTATTTGTGGTATTTGAACTCTTTGCACCTGGACTTTTCCTGTTCGTTTCTCTTCTGCAGTGACAGTAAAGTACAACAACTGCTTTACAGCAGGTGGTTAACGGGAGGTCTTGATACCTGAGATGTAGTTAGGATAGTTCTAACTTAGACAACTCATGGTGACTACAGAAGACTAGGTCAGGGCTGGGCAAGTTGCTGGAAAGCAGGTTCTAGGGTAGCAAAGATCACTTGGTGAAACCTTCACAGCAAGCAGCAGTTAGCTGATTTCAGCATTTGGAAAGGTCCAGCTAAGCTTATGGGTGTCATCAAGGTCTTGAGTTGCCACTTTCTTCCTAGGCAGCTATTGATAGATTACTTCCTTGATGTTCTGAGTTTGTCAAGTGTTCAAGTGGTTCCTAACCTTGGCACTAAAATAGAAGCTGTTGGAATGTGGGTTCTGGCTGGATTGTCTAAGATGAGACCCCAGCCACAACATTTAGAACTCAGTCTGGGGTGGAGTCTCATGTAGCTAGGGTTGAGCATTAATTCAATGAGTTTGCAATCCACTGTCCCAGTGCCTCCAGATATGTACCCATTCACCCTGGGGAACCTTGATAATACAGCTTCAGGGGCCTGATGCTGAGCTGCAGACTCTACATGTCCTGTGCTCAGGTGAGCTGCAGACTCTACATGTCCCGTGCTCAGGTGATGGTAATGCTGCTGGTCCCCAGAACACTCATGGGTGGCTTGAGCTTGTCAGTCACGAGTGTAAACACTAGCCTATGCCTGAGAAGTCTTGTTTTCTGGCTGATTTTGCTTTGTGAACTTAAAAAAAAAAGAAAAGAAAAAGAAATAGCTCAAGTCCAGTGACCCAATTTCCAGTTTTAGCTCTGCCCTTAATTAATTGAAAAACAGGTTTCTTAAAAGTGCTTTATTCCTTCATCCTCTCGTCTCTAAAAGAGGTTTCAACCGGCTGAGATGTGTAGTTTCCTTATTCTCTTATGCTCTCTTGATCCAGGATTTTTTTTTCAGGCTACGTAGATGGGGATTTTTCTGTGGAAAGGTAGTCTGGATTCTACAGTTAGAACACTGGCTTCCCTGAGAAACTGGTTCTGAGTTCATTGTAATTTACTGGAAGAAATAAAACTAGCAGATGTTTGACAATAGTTGATATAATACTTCAAATTAAGTTGTAAGCCATGGTAAATATACGAAGTAGGTGGGGAAGAGTAGTGTCTGCAACAGAAAATGTCACTTCAAAGGGGGAGATTTGAGTCAGGCATTGTATATTGCTCTAGATAGACTGCACAGCTTCAGGGCCCTAATTCTCAGGCATTTACATTGGCCTGTCTTTATAGGGCATTCTTCAACAGTTGTTGGCATCACCCCCAGGGTCTACTTAATTATATAATGGCTGCTGGATGGCTACTGTTTGGATTTATTACCCCCCCCCCCAAGAGTTCCCTTATCCCAATGATTTAGAAGAAAATTGACTACTATTCCAAAAGCAGAGTAGTAAAGATGACCTAGTCATTCCATGCATCTGCTATTTGAGCAAATATTAAATTTGGTAGCTTACCTAAACTTATGTTGTTCAAATAAGGTGATTCTGATGGTATAGGTTGGATGACATATAGATGGAATTTAAAACAATTCCAACAGTTATTCTAATGTTTAATATTAATCATATAACTAAAAGTAATAATTTTAGATATTTGGTAGTTGAGTTTCCAGTCAGGTATGATATTCAGCATACTTAGTAACCTACGACATGGCATTAGCTAACCAGAATAAATTGGGTCCAGCCATTCAGAGTTGAATCATAAGCAGCAGGCTTCCAAGTGAGTGCTGGCAGGCTCTCAGCTCAGCGTACTCTAAGATATGTTTAAGGTGCCACCAAATCTATCTTTCTGTAATGTTTTTAAAACTTTAAGTTTATTTTGGGGTACTAGGGATCGCACATAGGCCTGTGTGTGCTAGACAAATGGTTTAACACTGTGCTATATCCCTGCTTCATAAGTCTCTTTAAAATTATGGTGATTGCATTTTCCCCCTAGAAGTACCACAATAAAGTACTCGACAACAGATGAAACTGGGAGAGAACCATGCACTTGCTCCCTGTTCTGACAGTTAGGGACTGGAAATCAAGGTGTTTGGTACTGCTGCCTCTACAGGTGTTACAAAGAGTAACCTATCACCTCTATGGCTTTTGCAGTTAATGGCAGTCCTTGACATTCCTTGGCTTGTAGTTGCACCACTCTATGCTCCATTTTTGTGTGGCTTTTTCAGAACTACGTATGTCTGTTTCTGTCTCCAAATGTCCGTCTTCTTTTCTTTTTCTTTTCCTTTTTCTTTCCTCTCTTTCTTTCTTTCTTTCTTTCTTTCTTTCTTTCTTTCTTTCCTTCCCTCCCTCCCTCCCTCCCTCCCTCCCTCCCTTCCTTCCTTTTTTTTTTTTTTGAGACAAGGTTTACCTTTGTAGCCCTGGCTGTCCAGGAACTGGCTCTGTAGACCAGGCTGGCTTCAAACTCCAGAGATCCACCTGCCACTGCCTCCACCTGGTAATGTCCCTCTTCTTACAAAAAAAAAAAATCACCAACTGTTTCTTCCTTAATTATTATTACTTAGATTCTGTTGACATGTGACTGCTGCTGACACTATGGTAGGATTAATATTTCTTAGCATGCAAACATGTCTGTGCATGGAGATATTATATTCTTCCATATAAGTTTATGGAATTCAAGCAAGTTTTGCCTTAAAATGGAACTGATTATAGTTAGATGAACCCTATACATGGGGCTGTATGTAACAGCAAGCACAAGAAAGCAGGAAAGAAAACAATTAGTGGGCCAGGAGAGATGGCTCAGTGGTTATGAGTACTTGCTGCTCAATCATGGGGACTGGGGATGGATCTCAACCTACATCAGGCAGCTCACAAACATGAGTAACTCCAGCTCCAAAGAACCCAGATGGCTGCTCTGGCCTCCATGGCTCTGTGTGTGTGTGTGTGTGTGTGTGTGTGTGTGTGTGTCTGTGTGTGTGTGTGTGTGTGTGTGTGTGTGTGTGTGTCTGTGTGTGTGTGTGTCTGTGTGTGTGTGTGTGTGTCTGTGTGTGTGTGTCTGTGTGTCTGTGTGTGTGTCTGTGTGTGTGTGTGTGTGTCTGTGTGTGTGTGTGTGTGTGTGTCTGTGTGTGTGTGTGTCTGTGAGTCTCTATGTGTGTTTATTCCCAGTCTTGCACACACAGAAATAAAATGCTCTCAAAAGAAGAAACAAACCAATGGGGGTGGGGGTTGAGAGATATCTTGTATCCATATGTGAAAGAGATGTGGTTGTTTTCAGCTCTCTGAAGAGCAGTTCTGTGGAAAAGGACTTTGACTCCTGAAGACAGAACTAGAACCACTGAGTGAAGGGGAACAGTGCAGTGTAAGACAAAAACTTTCTCAAGTTCTAGTGCACAGAATGTTGGGAACCGCCATAAGGAAGTGGAAAATGAAGGTTCCTCAGAGAGCTGGAGCAGGTACTGTACTATTACCTCTCTATGACATCTCTTCCATTGAAGAGACAACAGAAGGCCCTGCTTGATTCCAGCCTTGTGGCTGAACCCTAAGATCTCCCAGTGAACTTTCTTCTTCATGACAAGGTGCTTCTTTGTGTGAGGTTAAGTGATTTTTCTCAGAGTTCACCATCCTGAAGCTTTGCTGTCTGACCTTGGTGTTGTGAGCTCATAGAAGGAAAGAAAATAAGAGAAGCATTAATGAACAGGAAGCCAGGGAATCAAGCTTTGCATTTATCATGTGATACATAGTGTACACTTCTTGTCCATGTCATCTCATTTAATGTAGCTACTTTCTCCTTGCATGGCTTAGAACTTAAGTAAAATGGTAGTTCTCCAAGTGATGAAATCTTAAATTAATTGGCATTTTTAATGTATTCTTTGTTGTTGGAACACAGGACTGTTCTGATGGCTACATGTGCAAAACACAGTTTCAAATAAAAAATGGGACAACAACCTCACATAGGGGAACACCTGCCAGTGTACACACATGTCTTCCAACAGAGGTAAGTAGTTTAGTGTGCCATGGTCTCCTTTCGAGTCTTCATGAAATATCAATTAAAAACTTTCCGTCTGTTTTATGTATATTAAAAAAATGAATAACCCTTGGATCCCAGGACTATTGGTGGTAGAGGTGAGAACTTCTTTCCTGAGGGGTTATTTTCTTTATAGCAATGAAAACAGGAATTGTGGTACCCACCGTGAGTCCTTTCAGTTCTTGTGACCCATCATACTTTTCCTTGGTCCCGAAGACACACAATACCCTCTCTTGTCTTGATTTTTACCTGATGATAGTGCAGCCTGTACAGACCTGTCTCTGAGTCTGTCCAGTAGACCTTTGATGATTTTTCTTGCCATTTGGAACTTTGTAGAACCTGGGGTTCATTCTTTAGGATATTTTGATTGACTTCAGAAATTTACAAAATTAAATGTTATTAAAGTGCTAAGTTCTTTCTGGATATATTCAGTTTCCTTTTTAAACAAAATGCAAACCAACTTAATATGTTACTTTCTTTCTCTGCCTCCTGAGTGGTGGAATTAAAGGTGTGAGCCACTACCACCTGGCAATAGGTTTCTTATCCCTAAGAAAAGTTGTAGATGTCTGTTCTGAAAAATGAACAATAGGGAAATATATAAAAGTGAAAGAATTCTCTATATACATTTAGGTAGTTAACTCCTATGAATATTTTGGAAAATACTATCTATTTTCCTTAGGTTTCTCCTATACATGTGTTTGCTACCAAGGAAGAATATCATGGGCATCTCCATGTCAGTAAATGCAGGATCCATTGTTCTCTTTGGTGGCTGCATGGCATTCCATTTGATAGCTACACCATAATTATATACTCTTACTTCGGAAAGTACTGAATTTTAACACATGAACTTGTATTCACTGTTTTTGAAGCCAGACTGCTTCTGTAGACTATAAACCCATCTGTATAGAGTTACATGATCAATGTGTATAATCTAACTAGACTTTTGACTCTGGATCCCACTGAGAATCAATTTACTTCTATATGTTGATATAAGCTGGGCAATCAGATGGGTAACTTTGAATTGACTGAATTCTAAAAGGGTTTTACTTTGGATAGAATAGTGATTTTTTTCTGATAACCAGTTTACATAGGAAAGTTATAAATGTCTGAAAAGAGAAACTTTAGTAAGGTTTAGTGGTGATTGTTTGTAGGAGTTGGAGTGGAGTCTTGTGCTTAGTCTGTTGCTTGCCAGTCAATGCTGGTGTTTTGTTTTCAGTTGTTTGATAACTCATAGCAAATTATATTGCCTAAAGTGGATCATAAGTAGAAGAAAGCACTTGTATTTAGAAGTTGTCTTTTCTAATTTTTTTCTAGCAGTGTGACCTTGTGTAAACTATTTTCTTATCTAAAGTATTTGTTCTTTTTTGGATACAATACACAAAAGTGCTATTAGTAATCCTAACAAAATGTCCCCTCAGGGCTGGAGAGATGGCTCAGCCATTAAAGGCTAGGCTCACAACAAAATATCTCCTTGCCATGAAATAAAGAACAGTAAGTGAGTGGGGAAACAAAAAGGTGATCATGGAACACATCCTTTCTATGCTGTCATGCTTTCAAAGGTTGGAAAGAGCCTCCTGGTCTGAAGACACCATTTCTTCAGCCGCAGTTAGCCACCAGCACCTCACAGAGTTGTTGAGAGACAACTGAAAATGACTCTAATCAGGAAGTCACAGTATCTAGGTCATCTCAAGGGCTATAAGAACTGTTCAGTCACTGTCACACTTCCCTTGATAAGTACTGGACTGCATTGTATTCTTTTGTATAACTTTTTTCTTTCTTCATTAAGATTCATGCACAATTCCTATTTATTCAGTGGTATGATTATGGGTATGATGATGTACAATTTTCTATTTTTCATTTTTAGATATCTCAGAATTAATATTTTATCTTAATAGCATGCTTACATTTGTGACAGAGTAGAAAATATTATGACAATTTAAATATATACTTAGGATGGATTGTAATTAGATGGAAAATATATTGTTTCTCCTAAAATGCAGTGGACTGTTCATATTTAACAATTTTTGAGTTTCAGTATTTAAACAAATTTCATGATGAGGATTGATTATACTCATGATAGAAGAACTCAGGGGGTTGTATATTAGTTTGTGAAAATTACCAAATTTAGCTATAACTATACTTTCAGATCTGTCAGTCATTAAAATTATGATGATTAATGATTTTTAAACAACTGTATAAAACAACATTTCAACCATCAGCCATCAAAGGATGCCTACAGTCTGTGTGCGGAGGGGGAGAGCCCAGAGGCATGGTTGGAGGCATTAGAAAACACAGACTTAGGCAAAATACACTCTGTTAACCCTAAAACCATGACATTCAAATGGCTAAAATAATTGTACTTTTTGCTGTTATTAGCAAATTGTGCCTGTAGATAGTTGAACAACAATGCCAAAAGAATGTAGTTATATGAATGAGTGGATTTCAAGACAGAAGGGTTTCTGTGATGTTAGTACTTTTATGTCTTTAGCCTCAATCATTATTTCTATTAGTGACTTTAACAAATTTGATTTAAACAAACATTTATGTCAGTATTAATGTCTATGTATTAAGATTTTAATACTCATGAAGAAATACTTGCAGTGATCATTTATTGGTTTTTCTATTATGTTCCAATTTCCTGCATTAGTTATGTATTATCTTATAATCTTCACAAAACCTCTGTAACAGAAGATAGTAATGGCAGATTTACATGATGTTAGCCAAGTGGATGAAAACTCAGTGATGTACATAAGGAAGACAGGAATTCAAACTGATGGCCCTGCTCTGAGTAATTTTCGTACATGACTTCATTTTATCTTATGATCCAGACACCTTTATTCCCATCATTGTACACATAAGGAGACAGAAACACAGTGGTTAAGAAGCTTTCTTGGGGACAAAGGAAAGGCCGTGATTGCAGTTTGACTTGAGAACTCATGCTCTTAGTACTGGAAAAGTAGAGGATACTGTTTTAGTAGACAGCAGCATCACCTGGGGGCTTGTTAAAACAATTGTCTAACAATTTGTTCGAATTAATTGAAAGCACACTCCTACAATTTTTGATTTAGTAGGTCTGATGTGGTGTCTGAGAATTTGCAGTGTCTTAGGATGTGTTTGCCAGAATCAGAACTTAAGATAAAGATTTCTCTTGTCTTAAGAGGAGTAGGGAAAGCAGGGCAGCAGAGCAAGGAAAAGGCCATGGAAGACAAACTAGAGACAAACTTTATCTGATCTCAGCTCTTCATTTCTTTTTTTCCTATTTTTTATTTAAATTAGAAACAAGCTTGTTTTACATGTCATCCCAATTCCCTCTCCCTCCCTTCCTCCCCTGTTCCACCCTCCCCCACTAATTCCCTATCCCATCCCCTTCCCAGGGAGGGTGAGGCCTTCCATGGGGGACCTTTAGAGTCTGTCAGACCATTTGGAGCAGGGCCTAGGTCCTCCCCCATGTGTCTAGGCTGAGAGAGTATTCCTCTATGTGGAGAGGGCTCCCAAAGGCAATTCATATACTATGGATAAATACTGATCTACTACCAGAGGCCTCATAGATTTCTGAGGCCTCCTCACTGACACCCACATTCAGGGGGTCTGGATCAGTCCTATGCTGGTGTCCCAGCTATTGTTCTTGGGTCCTTGAGCTCCCTTTTGTTCAGGTCAGCTGTTTCTGTGGGTTTCACCAGCCTAGTCTTGACCCCTTTGCTCATCACTCCTCCCTCTCTGCAAGTGGATTCCAGAGTTCAGTTCAGTGTTGAGGTGTGGGTGTTTGCTTCTGCTTCCATCGGCTACTGGATGAAGGCTCTAGGATGGCATATAAGGTAGTCATCAATCTCATTATCAGGGAAGGGCATTTAAGGAAGCCTCTCCATTATTGCTTAGATTGTTAGTTGGGGTCATCTTTGTAGATCTCTGTACATTTCCCTAGTGCCAGTTTACTCTTTAAACCTATAATGGCTCCCTCTCTGATGGTATCTCTCATCTTGCTCTCCTCTATTCTTCCGAAACTCAACCTTCCTGTTCCCTCATGTCCTCCTTCCTCATCCTCTTCTCCCTTCCTTTCTCCTAGCTCCCTGTCCCCTCCCCCTAAGTTCCCAGTTTGCTCAGGAGATCTTGTCCCTTTCCTTTTCTCTGGGGGACCATGTATGTCTCTCTTAGGGTCCTCCTTGTTTTCTAGCTTCTTTGGCGGTGTGGATTGTAGGCTGGTAATCCTTTTCTGTGTGTCTAATATCCATATATGAGTGAGTACATACCATGTTTGTCTTTTTGTGACTGGGTTAACCTCACTCAGGATGGTTTCTTCTAGTCCCATCCATTTGCCTGCGAATTTCAAGATTCCATTGTTTTTTTTTTTCCACTGTCAGCTCTTCATTTCAATTCATATAAGAGAATTAGTTCCACCATGTGTCACTGGACTGGCCTTTTGTACTCTCCTAAGCATTGGCAAGTCATTCATTAGCCAAATCCTCAGGTTGGTAGCTCTAGTTTACTGAGTAGTTGTCCAGAGAAGGAGTCCACTATGAGTTATCAGCCAACAGTCACAGCCTCTGAGTAGAGACAGGTGAACCAGCCTGAAAGAAGACCTAGGCAGGGCATCAACAACATCCCTATTAAGGAGTCACTTGAAGCCAACCAAATGGAATATAGGGGGAAATGGTTTGCCCGCCACACCTGTGAATTCCACATTGGAGAAACATAAATATTGGAAAAAGAAAACTGCATCTCTATTGAATATGTGCAGACTTTTGTTGCCATTCCCGAAATAATCAGTATATAAACAATATGTATAGCATTTGTGTTATATTTGATGTTATAAACAATATAGAGATGACTTTAAAAGTATGCAAGGATATGAAGCAGATTTTGTCATCCATCTATGGATCCCTAGGGTTACTGATCTATGTGTAAGACTTGTATTTACATGAAAAGGGGAGGTTTTCTGAGAGTTGCAGTTTTAGCTGTCTTCAAGCTCAAAACAATTAAAAGAACATTAAAGATGCTGGGAAACTGATTAGAACTTTGGATACATTGACCAATGCTGTGGTGGCTCTTATGTATATGCTCGGAATCCAGAGACCTTTTGGAGGTCTACATAGTCAAAAGTGTTTGTTTATATCATGAACATGTTGCTTATGATGCTTGTTCTCATGCTTCCTCTGGATCTCCAGAGGTTGCTGATCTGTGATAGTGCAACATATATATGCAAAAGTAGATACGAGAGGCAAACCCATGGTCACATAGATGACCCTGCTCAAATCAGTGGATCAAAACAAAATGAATAGACTTGAAAGTGAGAGTTTTGTAAGGAAGTGGGGGCAGGTAGACAGAAATAGTAGAGAGATGGGAGAATGTGGGAGCTGAGATTGGTCAGTATGCATCATGTACATGTGTGAACTTACTGAAGAACAAATTTAATTAATAAAAAATTTAATTAAAAAATTTAAAGTAGATAGAATAGTCTTTACTACCTCAGACACTTAAAAAGTTGTTAATATGTGAAACAAGATTACCTTTCTTACTAATTCTTTTCTTTGTTTTGGAAGGTGTGTTTTCATAGACATATGCTAATTATATTTAAATTAAGTAAATATTTTCATTTGGAATTTAATTTTAATATAGCAAGTATCCATAAATAAAATGTCTGAACAAAAACTTATTGGCATCCTCAATGAATTTTAAAGGTGTAAATAACTCCTGAAATCAAAATGCTTGAGAACCACTGCCCTAGATCAAGTAAAATATTGCATTATTACATTTGAAAAACATTGGTAATGAGTACAAACAATGCATTCATTCATCAATAATAGCTTAGGAAGTAAATTATAGAGTTCACCTGACAGGGAGCATGCTGCAGCAGCGGGTGTGCCTGAGAACATGAGGGATCAAGAAGACTGAGTTGGGGGAGGGACAGAGGGGGAGAGCAATGAAAGAGATAGCTTGATAGAGGGAGCTATTATGGGGTTAGAGAAAAACCTGGTGTTAGAGAAAATCCCAGGGATCTACAAGGATGACTCCAGCTGAGACTCCTTGCAATAGTGGAGAGGGTTTCTGAACAGGCCTCCCCCTCTAATCTGATTAGTGACTATCCTAATTGTCATCATAGACCTACATCCAGTAATGGATAGAAGTAGGTACAGTGACAGCCAAGCACTGGGCTGAGGACCTGAAGTTCAGTTGAAGAGAGGGAGGAGGGATCATAGGAACAATGGGGGTCAAGATCATGATGGGGAAAACCACAGAGACAGCTGCCTGGAGCTAGTGGAGCTCACAGGGGAACCTGCAAGGGACCAAACTAGATCCTCTGAATGGAGGTGACAGTTATGTGGCTTGATCTCTTCGGGGGGAGGGGTGCTGACAGTGGGACCAGGACCTATCCCAGGTGCATGAACTGGCTTTTTGGAGCCCATTCCTTATGGTGAATACCTTGCTCAACCTTGATGGGAGGGAGGAGAGGCTTGGTCCTGCTGCAACTTGGTATGCTAGACTTTGTTGATTCTCCAAGGAAAGCCTTAAACCATCTGAGGAGTGGATGGGGGGCTGGGAAGAGGAGAGATGGAGGAGGGTGGGAGAAGGAGAGAGAGGGGGAACTGGAGTTGGTATTTAAAATGAAAAAAAATATTTTTTAAATAAAAACTTACAAACGAAAAGAAAAGAAAAGAAAAAAAAAAACCAAAAAACAAAAAACGTTGGGCAGTCTTGGTATGTGACAGTAGACAGGAAAACCAAAAGTGTTTAGTTGTTTTCAGATATCTGAAGGCTTTCCTGTGGAAAGGAGAGTACATTCCTTTGTTTCTCAGGGTGAGACTAGTTTCAGAGTCTGACAGCTGTTCTAGACAAATCCACGTTTAGCATTGCTAACAGTGAAACTGATGAATATGCAAAACTAGGAGCTGCCTCTCCTTTAGTGGAGACCTGCAGCTGCAATCAAGACAACCCCCTTTGGAACAGGAGTGACATGCTGAACTGCCCAGAAGCTAAAAGCAGCCATGCAGATGATGAGTGACCGAAATAAGCTTATTGTAAGTGTGCTAGTGAAGAGGCCTGCTACCAAAGGGTAGGGGGCATGGTACCCCACCTTTTTAGTTACAAAAGATGGCAGAGATGTGGAGTTTTATGAGAATGGTTTGCGAAAGCATTTCATGAAGTTCAAATAACCTATATATTTGGTCTGCAAATGTGCATTAGACAATCAGTTATAACTGTCGCAGGATACTTGATCACAGTGTGAATCCCAAGATTGCATTATTTGCTGGAGAAATCTGCTTCTAGCTGTGCTGTGGCTCAGCCCTAGCACATGTCTTTAATCCAAGAGCTTCCTGCTTGAATATTGTAAACAGGATTAGATAAAGTCAATCATAGGTCTAGAGGTGGAGCAAACAACCAGTTGACAGGAGGTGAACATAAGATTATTAAAACAAAACAAACCAACAAACAAAAACCCAGAGAGTAAGAGAGAGTCAGGAGGATGGAGAGAGATCCACAGGAAGTGAAGGGGATGGACATGACTTCTATAATATGTTGTCTGGTTTTCACTTTTGCACTATGGCACGTCTGCTCTCCCCCCCCACCCTCATGCACAGATAAATATAAAAATTTGATGTGAAATAGAGTGGAAAGTGAGTCTTTTGTGAAAGTCATGATCTCTACCTTTTTGACTGTAATTTTCTGACTGCAATTTAAAATGATAGTTGGAATAGATGATAATCTGAAATGGGTTGAACGCATCGAAGTATCTTTTGTGCTAGCATTGGGAAGCAGGCATTCCTGGAAGTTGGTCAATGTAGGTGAGTCATTTATAGAATCATTGCTGTGATTCACTTGCTGAATTGTGAAATAGCAAGTAAGACCTTGTCATTACCAGTAGCCCTTCTACCAGATCCATGCATTCACTTAAGATTCTCCAAGTAGAAAAGAGGATTTTCTTTCTTTTTTTTTGTTAAAAATTGAAATGATATTTTCCTCCATTTTGTATTTAAATTAGAAACAACATTGTTTTACATGTCAATCCCAGTTCCCTCTCCCTCCCCTCCTCCCCTACCCCCCACTACCACCCTACCTATCCCATACCATTTATGCTGCTCAGGGAGAGTAAGGTCTTCCATGGGAAGTCTTCAGAATCTGTCATACCTTTTGGGATAGGGCCTAGGCCCTCCCCCATGTGTCTAGGCTGAGGCAGTATCCCTCTATGTGAAATGGGCTCCCAAAGTCCATTTCTGTGCTAGGGATAAGTACTGATCTACTACAAGAGGCCCCATAGATTTCCCAGGCCTCCTCACTGACACCCACATTCAGGGGGTCTGGATCAGTCCCATGCTGGTTTCCCAGATATCAGTCTGGGGGCCAAGAGCTCCCCCTTATTCAGGTCAGATGTTTCTGTGGGTTTCACCAGCCTAGTCTTGTCCACTTTGCTCATCACTCCTCCTCAGCAACTGGATTCCAGTTCAGTTCAGTGTTTGGCAGTGGGTATATGGTTCTATTTCCATCAGCTGCTGGATGAAGGCTCTGGGATATCATATAAGGTAGTCATCAATCTCCTTATCAGGAGAGGGCATTTAAGGTAGCCTCTCCACTGTTGCTTAGATGGTTAGTTGGTGTCATCCTTGTAGAACTCTGGATATTTCCCTAGTGCCTGATTTCTCTTTAAACCTATACTGGCTCCCTCTCTGATGGTATCTCTTATTTTGCTCTCCTCTGTTCTTCCCCCTACACAACCTTTCTGTTCCTTTATGTCTTCCTCACTCCCCTTCTTCTCCCATTCTGTTTATCCTAGCTCCCTTTCCCCTTACCCCATGCTTCCAATTTTCTCAGGAGATCTTTCCCCTTCTCTGGGGGACCATGTATATCTCTCTTAGAGTCTTCCTTGTTGCCTAACTTCTCTAGTGGTGTGGATTGTAGGCTGGTAATCTTTTGCTCTATGTGTAAAATCCATATATGAGTGAGTACATACCATGTTTGTCTTTTTGTGACTGGGTTACCTCACTCAGAATGGTTTCTTCTAGTTCCATCCATTTACCTACCAATTTCAAGATTCCATTGTTATTTCCCCCCACTGAGTAGTACTCCATTGTGTAAATGTACCACATTTTCTGTATCCATTCTTCAGTTGAGAGGCATCTAGGTTGCTTCCAGGTTCTGGCTACACAAATAATGCTACTATGAACATAGTTGAACAGATGTCTTTGTTGTATGAGCCACTTTGGAAATCAGTATAGCAATTCCTCAGGAAAATGGGAATCAGTCTACCACAAGATCCAGCAATCCCACTCTTAGGCATATACAAAAAGAGGATTTTCTAAGGGGACTGACATAATCAGATCTGCTCCTGGGGATATCATGTTTTGTGTGACACTGTCTTCATAAATACATGTTGGTGCTTCCCATTATCAATTAATAATTTTCATATTGGACCAAAGACTTTTCATAGTAAAAATGGTGGTATGATCATTTGGCAATAGTGAAAAATTGACTAGCAACTCTCTGCTTTTTGAATATAGACTTATACTGAAAAATCTTATCAAAATCATTTAGATAAACAAGGTGCTAGAGGTAGAAGTGGGAACACAAACTGTATACTCCAACTAGGTAAGTTTTCTTTCCTAAACTTATTTTACTCATTTACCTTTCAGAATATCTTTTATACATTATTTGATGATTTCATACATTTATGTGTATATCTTAATCATATCCACCTCCAATTCCCTTTTGCCTCTCTGATGACCCTCAGCCATCCCTCGGCCATCTTCCTGCCCTTTCTTCTTTAACCCACTCAGTCCAGTCACTGCTCTCTGCTGGGATGCTGACTGGTCCTGTTGGCTTGTGCAGCTCATGTTCAGGTGGCCTTAGTTGCAGTGAGTTTAGGAGTGAAACAGCCAAGCCATATCCAGAAAGCAGCGTTTCACAGCATTCCTTCCTATCCTCTGGTTCTTACATTCTTTATGCTCCCTCTTTCATGATGTTCCCTGAGTCTTGGTGGATTGGGGTACTGATGTAGATATCCTGTTTGGATGAGTGTCCAGTATTCAGTTATTCTTAGCACTTTGACCACTTAGGAGTCTCCACACTAACCACTGTCTCCTATAGGAAGAAGCTTCTTTGGTCAGAGAGCATCACTCACCCATGGGTAGAAACATAAATGTTTAAAAGGCAATTTTCACAACAAATCTAGTTGATAAAGCAACACTAGGTTCCCTGGTAGGGCCTGCGACCTCCTTAGCCCTGAGATTCTGGCCAGGTTTAAAGTACCAGCTATGAGTTCCCTCTTTCGGAGCAGGCCTCACATCCAGTGGGTACATTTTGCCTTGTTGGTCAGTATTGTAGCATGCAGGGTCCAATGCCATGAAGGCCATTGATACCTTGTTTCCTCCAGTGTTCTGCAGAGTACCTCTGGCTCTATGAGAGCTAGCCAGCAGGGAAGTTTTCATGTCAGTTCTGACTTTTGTTCTCTGTGTCCTGCAATCAAATGTGTTGTATCTTCAGCAATAAGGCCTTCTGTGTTGTTATGGAAATGGCAATGCAATTGCTTTACAGAAGTTATGACAATGACCTGGGTTGTTTGGGGGGACTTCCGAGGCCTGACCAGTAACTCATAGGAAGGCATCCCATACCTGGTACTGATATTTTTTATTTAATAACTCAGGACTTCTGGGGGAAGAATTGTTCACCCATGCAGAGCACCTGTGTTTAAACTTATTACATTTTAATTAGTTGACAAAGTAGTAGGATTCTGTAAAGAAACATCATTATATCTGATTAACTTGTCCCCACCCTCTCTATATTCCAATTAAATAATTATCTGTTGATGAAAGACATTGTTAACTTGTAGTTTATTAGGAGCTTTTTAAATTCATATGTATGTGCTGTTGGAAAAGTAACTACTAAACTTTGAAAATATTCTGTGATATTCTGAATCAACTTGGCTGGCTCACCTAAATCAACTTGATGGCTCAATGAGGCTGAAAAATACAAGATTGGAGAAGCAAGGTATAGGATCCCTATTACCCTTCGTGGTGGTCCACTCAGTAAGAGGAAATAGTGAGATGAACACAGAGCATTGGAATTGATAGTAATCAGAAGGGAAACTATTAATGGACACTTCAAGGGAATTCTCTTGAACTCTTGGCATGAACTTCTGTAGTTAACATTGCTTTGTACTTATTTTGTCTCCTAATTCCTTCCTTAGGTAAGTATTGAATCATTTTCATGAAATAAAGGTAGCTTATGTTTTGCCCTTTGATTACTCTACTTCAAATACTCATGTTATTTACTTGATATTGGTCAGTAACTTTTATATCATTGTATTTGGAGTTTTCCTTCAGTTTGATTACTGACATTACATTTCTTTTGCAGAGATATTGGAGAAGGGTACTGAACATATTTTTATTTTTCACTTTAGAGCCTCAGGTTGCACCTTCAGATTACATTTTTTTTAAACTATGAAAATGACAGTCATAAAAGAAGCAATAGTATGTTACTGGAAAAAGAAAAACAAACAGATTTTTGGCCTAGGGCCTTATAGTTCACCAACTAAGGTGAACCAGCACAGGTAGAATATTATAGAGAGTGAGGCCTTTAAGAAAAACAGCCTATCATAAATCCCCTGAAGCATGTGTCTAAGAGTCAGTACCAGGAGGTTGTCTCAGTGGCCAAGAACACGTTCGGAGGCTGATAATCTTCTGAGGATTCTGGGTTTCACATATGCCCACCTACCTGCGGGGCATTATTAAGTGGCAAGTGGCTTCTCAGATGAGTTCTATTTTGTATGTCCAAAATTGACTCATATGTTAGGATACTATTATTTCTTATAATGGATCAAATGACAAGCCACAGTTCTCAGTAAATGTTACCAATTGCTATTTTTAGACTGAAGTATGGCTATGATGATAAATGTAAATGATGAGCAATAAGCATGATTATCCCTAGTAATTGAAAATGTAATTATTGAAGCAGCATTGAAATATCAAAAAGTTTATGTTTAATGTCTGTAGATATGAGCAAATGTGGACATGCATTGTAGTTATGTTATTTATTGATTTATTTGACAAACCTAGTGTTTCTAGCTGAATGGATTTTAACATTTGTCCTTGCTTTCTCTAATTATTTATTCATGAGTTTTGGAGGTAGGGTCTTATTGTGTAGTCCAGTCTGGCCTCAAACTCACGATGTAGTCCAAGCTGTCCTTTAACATGTAATTCTGCCCTGCCTAGCAAGTACTGAGATCATAGGTGTGCACCACCAGACTTGGTGAAGGTGGATTGTTTCTAAAGGAAATAACTATCAGTGCAGCGGACTTCTGTCCTACCTTTGTGATTCTCCTTAATATATTGTGAAAGATCAAAGACAAGATAAATCCTAGCTTTATCTTTTAAACTTTATTTTTTGTGTATGGGTGTTGTGTCTGCATGTATTGTTTTTTGCACCACATGTGTGCTTGGGGTCTGCAGGAGTCAGAAGAGGGTGTCTGATCATGTGCAACTGCAGTTGCAGACAGTTGTGAACTGTCTTGTGGAAACCGGGTCCCTTGCCAGAGCAGCAAGTGCTCTCCACTAGACACCGAGCCATCTCCCTAGCCCCTCGAATTCACTTAAGGTGTAACATGTGCCATAGCATATGTTATGTTTGAGAGGAGATAAGCATAGAGCATTCTGAAAGCCAGTCATGTCTGATTAGGATTTTGAATTGCAGCACAGTTTAGAATTGCGATATGTGGTAAGCGTTTCTTCAGCTAGTGTCTGGTAGAAGTGTTTGCATGTGCTTCCTAGAGTTCATCAGCAAACACATATGCAGGTGTGGGAGGGAAACTATTTGAACTGTTTAATGAAATCTGCCTTAGAGGTCTTAATGCAATTTAGTGCTCCACTGTGAAGCATAGGTTTACAGAGGCAGAGTTATTTTCAGCATTCTCCTGTGTCCTTTCATGTTTAGACGCTTGGTACCTCGTTATACCACTTGGAAAAATTCAGATAAGATATTGAGTTAGTGAGCCTGTAACCTAAATAGCTTCTGAGAGTTACTTTTACCTCAAGAATTCTGTACATTCTGTTCCCTTTGGCAAAATTTGGAGAGAATTTATATTTTGAGGAGAAATCAAGTTGAATGTTGAATAAATCCATAGAAGCAAACTAATTATCTATTTATCAAACCAGAAAAAAAAACCCTTTGTAAAGACACCTGCTATAGCCATTGTAGTTTAACTTATCAGTGAAATGTATCACAAAGTTTCCTCTGTGTGTGATTCCAGTGTTGAGAGGGCTGGTTATTTCTGGCACTAAGTGTGTGCCAGAAAGAATACTAAGCTCATTTTTGTGTACAAAAAATCGACAAAGTGATAAGGGATATAGCTGAGTGTGGAGCATATTCTTAATATGCACCAGGCTATGGACTTGGTTTCCAGCAACAAACAACCCAGGAGTTTATACTCTGTCTAATGTAGAAGCCAGTTACTTCTAAGGGAGGACATTGTTTTAATTTAGTTGCTCTGGCTATACAGTCCATATATTTAATGAGTTTGACATGTTTCCCATACTGTCCTTTAAAAGGACATTTAATGAGTTGGAGGTTTCAAATTTTTTGAGCCTTCATGTAGAATTTCCCAGCAGGATAACTTGATTTTATTATCAAACTAAAAAAAATAAAAGTAAAACCATGACTTAGTATGTCTGCCTCTTTGATTTTGTTTTTAAGGCAGTAGAAGCATCATGTGTGGAGAAGAATACATTACTTAGCATGTATTGCAATGGGATTTTATCTTACAAGAACTTACATATGAATCTAAAATACTTTAATTTAAAAATTTATTCATTGTCTTTGAAATTGTCATCCTTAGTTAAATTGAAAAAGTTAATTTAAAAATATTCTATAGAGTATTATTTTGGATTGCATAGATGGGACAGAGGGTATTCAACAATATTCTTGGCTCCTGCAATGTTTCCTTGAAGCCAGGGTTTGCTAAATAAAGCACTAGCATTTGAGATAAGCATTGAGGAGATGTGCCTTTAGTCCTGCTGACCTCAGTGGAGCTTTCAGATAGTGATTATGTTTATCTGGTTGCACAGCAGACTGCAGAGAGAAGGGAAGAAGGCATCAGGCTGGCAGTAGTATTGAAGAACTCCTGTGTGGTGCCTGGAACTGTGTTTGTGACCAGTGGGTCAGAAGGTGACAGCTTGTGTTCTAGTTGCTTGACAGTCTGTTCTGAACGGGAACCCAGTAGTAGTAATCTGAAAATGACAGTTTGTTGTAAATGGAGTTCTTAATTGGTCTAGGTAATAAAAAGCCGAAGTCAGATATGGAGGGAAATGCTGAGAGATCAGAGAGAAGGAGCAAGCCACAGCACACCTTACCTCTGTAGCGTCTCAACAGACAAGAGAGTGATTTCCTGTTTCTCCCTGCTTATATCCTGTTTCTGCCCAGCTACCTCACTACTTGTCTGTCTGTATAGACCTCCAGACCTCTATGGTTAGCTAGTGGCAAGCTTCATTCTCTGACCCCCAGACAGGTTTTATTTGTACAAGCAAGATATTACCACAGTTTGTGCTTTGGACAAGAGTTAAAATGGCTGCCAACTCTTCTGAGGGTCCTTCCCCAATAACTGCTTATGGAACATGTTCCTGTCTGCCATGCTTTATGTTTGTTTATATTGTGTTCTGATATACCTCTTCACTGGGTTAAACTACTAAAATAGGCTGATCTCAAATTCCAAAAACCTCTTTGCTCACAAAGTCCTTGTTTTCAATTAAATGGATGCCTCCCCCAGACCCTGTTTTGTATATTCAATCTCATTGGCCTCTGGGCATCAGTCAACTTTCATGCTCTGCTGAGTGTGGAATGTCCTCCATGGACTCAGGTTTTGAGTGTTTATGTCTCAGCTGAGGCACTGTTTTGAAATTTGGGGTACCTACAGATAGTAAACATGGGCTATTATTGTTATTGACTCCACTTCCATCCTTTTCTGCCTCCTACTCGGTGACAGCATGAGGATCCTCTGCTGCATGTCCCTGTGTCCCTGAGCACTGCACCTCCCGCACTGTACTCCACTGCCACACTATGGAACTATGAGCAAGAGGAAACCCTTCCTCCCATAGCATTTTCTTTCAGAGTTTCTTGTTATGAGGTGAAGAAAGTAATATATTTGTCGTGATCTGGGCCCTTTTAGCAGTACCCACAGTAGCCAAGCTGAAATCTTGGCCCTGAGCTTTTATGCTGAAACCATATTTCTACTACTGGTCCTTGTCTACAAGCCTATCTTGCTCCTACACTATCAAATTTTGTAAGTGCTCTATACCACCCTTCCTTTTTTTAAAACCATTAATCCCAACTTTAACTTTTACCTTACGTTAACCGCAGTAATCTAGGGGGCCTCTTGTAGTAGATCAGTACTTATCCCTAGCATAGAAATGGACTTTGGGAGCCCATTCCACATAGAGGGATACTCCCTGAGCCTAGGCCCTATCCCAAAAGATAGGACAGATTCTGAAGACTTCTATGCAAGACTTCTCTCTCCCTGGGAGCAGAAATGGTATAGGATAGGTAGGGTATTAGTGGGGAGCAGGGGAGGAGGGAAGGGAGAGGGAACTGGGATTGACATGTAAAACAATCTTGAGTCTAATTTAAATAAAAAATGGAGAAAAAAATCAAGAAATGAAAGTGGCCTCCCTCGTTACTAGTAATCTTGGACTTACCAATTCTATGTTCATTTTCTTTGACCCTGTTATAACTTCTGGCCATATTGTCAAGTCTTTCTTCATGAAATTAACTCTTCTTGTCTGTAAAATAGTGGGAGAAATGAATTCTTATTCATCTTCCCATCATTATGCTATGGTAATAGCTGTAATGTTTTCTTTAATTCATAGTCTTTATGGAGTATTAAAGACAAGTCCATATAAACCAAGGTAATCTAGAGGGGGAAGACAAAAGTGACTAAAAATG
The DNA here is from genome assembly GCF_003668045.3 of Cricetulus griseus. Classification (NCBI taxonomy): domain Eukaryota; kingdom Metazoa; phylum Chordata; class Mammalia; order Rodentia; family Cricetidae; genus Cricetulus; species Cricetulus griseus. The sequence goes on along the minus strand of NC_048595.1, from coordinate 309,973,727 downwards.
AGAATCAAAGTCGAGTCATCAATATGATAGAGGTGGTAATTCAGATCTTGAGCAATTGTGTAAATGCAGTGGAAGTACCCATAGCTGTGCAGTTTGACAGATAGTATCCTCACAGTGTGACTAAGAAACATGTGCTGGGACTCTAGCAACAGGGTCTGGCTGTGGGTGAATCTGTCTGTCCTTTTGTCTGCTTTGTCTTGTGTAGCCATTATCCATCCCTGGGTCTCTAGTGACCCTAAGGTCACAGTCTGTAGTGCACCCTGGGCTTTCTTGAAGAGAACCAATTGGTTGAAACCAGAAATGTTTCTCCAAGTCCTACTCTTCCTTCCTGAATTCTTGGGATGGCTATGGGGGGTGTGTGTACAGATGGTGGTAATAGTTGGCAAGAGGGACTCTGAACTAAGAAAAACAATTGTGTGTGGGGGGGCGTATGGTTCATGAAGATGTTTTTTGAGTTTGATCCTGGTTGGTTTAAAAAGCAGTCAGAGGTTTTAGGAGGATTGGTGTGACTTTCTTCTCCTGAGGAGTAGTAGATTGCTGTAACAGAGATTTAGCCAAGGCTATTCTATTGTTAGTCTGGATTCCTGTAAAAGTAGGACATAGTGAGATTCAGAGGAACAAACCATTGAGGAAAAGTGAGATGTAAATATAAAGGGTGGTGCAAATGGATTGCAGTTAAGAGAGATAAGATTGGTGGGGAAAGAATGAAGGAGGTCAGGAGTGATTGCTTTGACCGGTTAGAAATATGCTGGGTCTTCTCTTCAGTTAATGGGTGGATGCGACATGACTGTCAAGACAGGTTTCTGGAGTGGAGAACCAGATGGGTCTGTAATCCACACACACACACTTTCTCCTGGCCCTGGTCCTTGTCATCTTAACCGCTTGCTTTTCAGAGGGATCTGGTGCATCTTCTGGATGGTTCATGGCTATTGCCAGTGTTGACCAGCAGCTAGGGGTATGACTTCCCTCCAAGGTGCTTGAAATCAGTTGAGTGGAAGCCATATGTTTAGGGTTATAATTCCTAATTCCCATCAACAGCAACCCATTCCATAAGTTCAGGACACATAGCTTATTTCATAGTACTTTCTCAAGAAATAATCCTGAATGCATTATGTTTTAAACAACAATGAAGTTTTAAGTTATGGTAAGTCTTTATGACAATATCCCCTGTAGGATTACTGCTCTATACCAGGCACTTTGTGAAATAGTAAATAACAAAGTGAGAATGTAATTGTGAGAATCTTTGTTGTTTGTAAAAGTGACAAGGCATATTAAAACAAAATTTTAACCACCAGGTATCAAGACCCAAACCGTATTCCTTTAGGAGAGCATTATCCAACTTCCACATTGGAACTTTAACATGTGACTTGTAGTTTAGTGTTCTTTTAAAAAGTAATAAACAAATGAATGTTTCAGGAAATCTGTTATAGACCAAATCAGGTAGAGCTGATTTAATGTTATGGATAATTATGTAATTAGCGCTGTAAAAAATAAACCATACTATCTGCTTGATGGACTGGGGCTGCTGTGAAGGAGGCATGTAATTATACAATCAGGGCCTCCTCCTATGCTGATTCCAGGTAATCCTCTTCCAGACTAGGCTGAGAGGCAGTTTCCTTCCTTGTGTCTCCTGCTGTTATTTCAGAGGAGAGGGTTGAGCCCTGTCCCTTCAGACATTTCCCCATGTCCTGGGTCTCTATGGGAGCATCTTCTAAGACCAGTGGCGTCTAAGCTTTTCTGTAATAAAACCTCATTAAAAATTTTTATTTTACATCAGGACCTAGGACTACACACAAACCTCTCTGCAATCAAGGTTTGTGAGACATATCTTACTCCTAAACTACTCTGTTAATCTCTTCTACTCTATTATTATTTTAATTTTAGCCAAGGCCAACCAATTGATTTCAGAACCTATTGATGGCTCATGAGAGTCACCTTTGACCCTTAATGATTCTAATATCTGTGGAAGGGATTCACAGAAAAGAGTGATGGGGATTGCCAGGGGATTTATGTGACAGGTTGGTGTGGCATTTTAGATGAAGTGCTACATCTAAACCCACAGAAACAGCTGACCTGAACAACTGGGAGCTCTTGGTCCCCAGACTGATAACTGGGATAACAGTATGGGACTGATCCAGACACCAGGAATGTGGGTTTCAGTGAGGAGACCTCAGAAATCTATGGGACCTCCTGTAGAAGCCCAGTATTTATCCCTAGCATAGGTGTGGACTTTGGGAGCCCATTCCACATACAGGGATACTCCCTGAGCCAAGACACACGGGGGTGGGCCTAGGCCCTATCCCAAAGGACACGATAGATTATGATGACACCCTATGGAAGGCCTCACCATCCAGGGGGAGCAGAAAGGATATGTGATAGGTAGGGTTTTAGTTGGGGAGAGTTGGAGGGAAGGAGGGGAGGGAGAGAGAACTGGGATTGACATGTAAAAAAAATTCTTGTTTCTAATTCAAATTATAAAAAGGAAAAAATAAAGTGATACATCTTTGGAGTTGGCTAAATTTGGTTTTAAATCCCTACTTTTACTGATTTTCACTGTGTGACTTTGAAGATGTTACTGATCCTTTTTAAGCTACAAGTCCCTTCTCTGTAAAGCAGACACTTCTGTGGGTCCCAGATACCCACAGAACTCAGGTGGAACCCGGGTCTTTGTGTCATTGTATCATGGAAACCATGCACATACTGTTGGGCGTTATCCATCACATTCAGTTTCTTTGCTGTTTCCATTATGAGGCACCTGACCTGACCATAGTTACTAAGGAGGCCTTACAGGTGGGATTATGGGAACCAAGGATTAACATTTGTTCAGTTCTCATAATGCAGCCTTAGAGCAACTTTACTACTGTGGAATAGAACTTTGGGGGATGGCACGTCCAGCAACTGTCAAGTTTCAAACTGGTTCTGAAATCCTGCATCACAACTGTAGCAAGAACTGCCTGAAAGTGACAGTTCCTTTTTTTTTTTTTTTAATGGTGCTATGAAAATTGAAGGATGAATTTTAGTATACATGGCACATTTCAATATACATTTGAAATTCTATATTATATTAAATATATAGTTTAAAGAAACTTACTACACAACCTCCTCATTGGCCAGGGTTAAAGGCCTGTGCAATTGTGGCTATCACCCTTTGTGTAATTTTTTGTATAATATTTTCTTTATCTTAAATGAAATATAGTATAATAATTTAATGATGAAATTAGAAGATACAACCCCTGATTCTCAGGCTGAAAACATGGGGAAGGAGAGACTTTTCAGTGTACATAATTATAAAACTATCTTTTGTAAGTTGGTGAAAATTTTACTACCTCTAAAATAGTTTATGACTTTGAAATGACAGTTCCTTTCTAGTTTTATTCCTGGAATTTCTTTGCTGGAAAGAAATTCCTTGGTTTTGGTGAGTCTTTGCTCATCTCTTCCATTCGTGTTTTTTCTGGAATTCAGCTGAGGTCATAGTTACTTATGCTTTCTTGGTTATGTGGAGAGGACATAAGTTAGCCTGGGAAAGTGTCAAGCAGTGACAGCTACAGGGTATCCTTCATGCAAGGCTCACTCTCCCTGGTACCCAAGTACTCCAGTCTCAGCTCAGGCTTATGTTGATGGTGACCCTAATCCCTGTGCCTTTTCTGTTTCCAGTCTCTTGCATCATGTTAGGAATGCATCGAACACTTTTTAAGTTTGTATTGTACTTGAGGCATCCAGGAGAAAGGGTCTGGCTCCTTTAAGGCAGAAACATCCTTTTCTCTGCCAGAAAGCTCATTGTAAAACTGAGGGGCATAACCAAAAAGGGCTTCCATGTGAACTGAATATTGACAGAGAGGGGAGGTTAATACTTGGTTGCTAAGGAAGCATTTTCCTGATTGGGAGGAAACTCTCCTGTGGGTTCTGCAGCTTGTGGACCTACGATGCTTTGTTTTCTCGCTTGCTTTCTGTTTCTGAGTTGGAAGAGGAAAAAGCAGAAAGCTAACATAGGAATGAAAAGCTGTGTGAAGCAGATGGTTGCTCTGTCTTAGCTACAGAAAGAGAGAGCTAAACACTGGCTAGCAACAAGCCTGTGCCTGCAAGGACTCTTTGTTTAAAGCAGACAGTTGGAAAATATGAGGGCAAGATAGAAAGAGCTCGCTGGGAGGACATAAAGAGGTTAGGCTGGGGCCTTTTCTGTGTCTGGATACATTCAGGCAAAAAAGATGAAAGGAAGTTCTGAATCAGTATCCAGTAAAATCATGAGGTTAAATATGTCCAGTTTTGTTAAACTTATTAAGAAAATTATGTAGCATAGATTGTATTTTGGAAGTTTTATACTTTACTATTTATTATATTTAGGAAATTTAGAATTTTTATCTAAAATTGTTTTAATAAAAAATAAAAAACTTGTTTATCTAAAATTGTTTTAATACTACTGCCTGTTTAGTATCATTTTATATTTATGTATACTTTGTCACTTAGTAAGAAAAGTAACTAAATAGGAATTCTTCATTGAAAGTCTTTTTGAAGCTGAACTTTCTTTTTATATGGACTAGCTGTAGATACCAGGCTCTCTAGTTTTGCTTAATTTAAAAAACTATTACTTTTGTATACTAAATGATGTTCCATTAATGTAATGAAGTTAGTGCCTGTAGTTTTCATAACTTCATTATTTTTTCTGCATTGGTAATTTTGAGTGGCTACTGAACATGAATTCCTGTGTCCAAGGATGTCCCAGGAATTAAACACTTGGACGTAGTGACTTTTCAGGAGAGCTAGAAACAAACATTTTATGTTTTGTGTTAGTCTTCCTTTGTTTCCATATTGGGATCTTCTAGCTCTATCGAGTAATATGACTTGGAATTTTATGGCATCTTTAAATGTTAATTTTTTTCAACAAGTTAACTTGGTGTGTGTGTGTGTGTGTGTGTGTGTGTGTGTGTGTGTGTTCTAAGTCTCTATTTTCAGATTGCTAAGTTCTGATCTCAATTCATAGTCCACTGGTGTAGGACTTTGAGAGCCTTTGAGAGTTAGCAAATAGGATGTATTCTAGTGAGAGAAGGAAAGTAACAGAAAAGGGCAACTAAAAGGTAGAAACTTCATATAGACCTAGAGCAGGTGAATAAATGAGAGAAACTGGTACTGTCATAATAGTCAGTAGCTTTCAGGTGTGATGCTCATTGTAATACAATATCCACTACTTTAAAATAAATGTGTTTTTTGTAGCTGTGAAAAACTCTTCACTGAGCTGAGAGTAAATAAGTTTGTTTTCAGATCTCAAGTGCTCCTATTAAGATGAAGCTCAGAGAGTAAACCCATTAAGTATGGACCCTAGGCAGTTCTCCAGTGTCCAGTCCAAAAGCCAGCACTGCCAACATCTTTTCCTCACTGTCATGAGTGACTGTGAAGGGAGCTAGCACTCATGAGCCAAAATCCTCTCTGTGACCCTTCATTCTGATTTGATTGGTGCTTTAGAATAAGTTATAACACTTTCTTCACTGTGATTCAGTAAGATGTCTCTTTGGTAATTTTTTATACTTCGTAAAATTTTTTTGCACCTGTCTGGAGTATTTTGTTGCCAAGTTCTTTCGGGTACTGACCTTTCACTCACTGCCAGGCATGTAAGCGAAGTGGCCTCTCTTCCCTGACCATTTATTACTAGGGAGTAAGATCTTGGTGCGCCCGGGTCATGGTATTTAGCAACAGTAAAACACTGAATTTCTAACTCAAGTGCAATGCAGCCGTTTTTCTTCCATCATCATCTTCAAGCATCTCAGCTGGTTGAGATGTCTTTAATACTGAGCTTCTATGACTTATATTATATGAAGGATGTACATTCCTGCCTCCCCACTATCCATTGCATGGCCTAGATTTACAGTTCCCCTCCTTTTGATTTTTTATCACTCTCATATTCAGAGAAAGAGCTTAGATATGTTTTATATACAAAGAAATCTTCGGCATTACTTGGTGATTTCCTGTGTAAAAAGATACACAAGGCAAAGGCACACTCAGCTGTTTGCACCAACATTGCTGCATTGAACCCCAGGAAAGCCTTTTCAACACTGTCGCTCTGGGATGTCTAAAACCCTCACTGTGACCCTTTGGTTTAGGTGTGTAAGATTAACATGGGTATTGTGTTAGTGAATTTATCCACTGATGAACTGTAGGTAGATTGTAAATTTTCTTTTCTACTAGGGTGCTGTGTGAGCCACTGAGTCTAAGATGCAGACTTTCTTTAGGCCTTTTGACCACAGTGCTTTACGGCAATCCATGGTTTACTGGAGTTCATCAAAGCACCGTTTGAGAAGTCCTGAAAGAGGGAGAATGTGACAGGTGCAGTTCAGCAACACCAGAGCTTGCTGATAGATCTAGTTTTGCAGAACAATATGCTGTGGGATCCTGTCTTTACCTTCAGTGGCTGGAACTGCAGGCTAGCTGCCACCCTTGCCAGGCATTTCTATGGACTCTGGAGGTCAGGTTCATCTTGCCTGTGCAGAGAGTATTGTAACCACTAGGCCATCTCCAGCCTTGTTTTTTTTTTTTTTTTTTTTTGAGACAGGGTCCTATGTTAGCCTAGGCTGACTTCAAACTCGCTGTGTGATAGAGGATGACCTTAGATTTGTGCCTTTAGTCTGAAGTCTAGGGTTATAGGTTTGTGTCACTATGTTCTGTAGGTTCTTTCTTTCTTGTTATTGATTTGAATATTTGTTTTTAGAATTTCATACGTGAGTACTGTATTTGCATCACCCCACCCTCTTATATATTGCATGTTTAAATCAGCCAACTGAGTCCATTTAGTATTGCCTATGTGCAAATATGTTTAGAACTGCTCCCTTTGGATTGGATAACCTGTCAGGAAGCTCATCTCCAGAGAAAACTGGTCCTCCCTCTCTCAGCAGCTATTAATTTCCTACAGCCAATCATTGTGGGGGTGAGGGGAGGGGCTTTGTGAAATCTCCCCCATCCACATTGGAACATCACATGTCAGCATTATGCTGGAATTGTAGAGGTGACTATGGCCACAGCTGCCCTGTCCTATATAGGGATACTATCTTGAAGCAGTTGTTCTGGTCGTCTAAACCTTCGGCCGCTTCTTATGAGACAGTTCCTGATCATTAAGGGTAGATACAGATGTATCAGCTGGGGTTGTACACTCCACAGTCAGTTGTACTCTGCATTCTGACCAGTTGTAGATGTCTGTGAGTCTCCCTCTGTTGTTAAAAAAAAAAAAAGCTTTCTTGATGTGGGGTGAGGTCTGTACTTGTCTGTGGGTGTAGGGGTGACTAGAACAAAGATAGGAAAGTGGCAGTAGTAGGTCTTTCTTTAGGATCCATGGCCTCACTAGTCATGAATAGATGGCTAGATTTATAGTACCAAGCAAGAATTCCCTCCTATTAAATGGGCCTTAAGTCCCACTTAAGGTTATCCCCAAGATAAAAGTGTCACTATTGCACCCTTGGGGATTTTCTGCCATAATGGTTCTGGCTGTGGTTCATAGGTTTCAGAGCTGGGGGACAAATGGTTATCCATTGGCAGCTTGCATAGATCTCAGGATGGGTCCGGTCCAGCTTCATTCCTCCATGTTCTGTGTCCAAAGTGTGTGCGTGCATAAGTGTGTGTGTGTGTGTGTGTGTGTGTGTGTGTGTGTGTTTTCAGAAATGGGGTCTTTTCCATTTCTGGAAAATCAACAGCAATAGCCTATATTATTTTGGAGGGTTTCTTGGACTCCCATGACCAACAACTAGAAGGGAGGTTTCCCTGGAGTTTTTGTTAAATAGTCTATGGCTTTGTGGGGAAACATTATCAGTCCAAGTGATGTAGCTTCATCTAAATCATATATATTTGTGTATGTATGCACTTGTAATATATATATATATATATGCATTTATATATTTAAGTAAATAAAAAATAGCATGTCTCCCTATAGCTTTTCTCGAAATATACTTACTGTTATTTATGAAAAGTAATGAAGAGGTTAAAAATGCACTTCCCTGTATGAGATAGAAGGCACACTGGGAGCTAGTGGAGTACAGACTTTAGTGATAGAGGTGTCTTTACTACTTCCCAGGCAGTCACATCAAACTGCCCTGAGAAGCTAGGTTTAAAACCTAGACAGATACAACTAAGTGCACAGGTAAAATTATCTGTGGTATATATACAACAGTATTTCAGTGAGTGCTCACTTCATTTAACACAGTGCTGCTCTCTTAAGCTAACAAAAACTATGAACACTTGCAAAAATAGTAAATAGTACAAACAAGCTTTTAGAAAGGATTTTATACCATTTTCAAAAGCTATATTAAAAAACTATTACATTTATTTCTAACTATTTCCTATCAGGTCCTCAAAATGCATTTGAAATGTCAAGTTATTTTGTTTTAATTTTTATTGATTGTTAGTTAATTATAATATGTATTCTGGAGAAATGAAGGGCTAGAATGGATACCATTGAATTAGAATAAAAGCTTAAAATTTTAAATAGACAAACAATAGATGTCAAACAAAAAGTCTTCTTGTTTTTTAAAATTTCTAAATGGGTCAGTGGTGGATTCCATAAAATTGTTTGATTGAATTTTTCACCAAATGTTCATTTCCCATCACTTACCAATTCATTTCTCAGCATTTACTGAATATGTTCTGTGTACTAATTAGTACAGAGAAAAATAATCAAGATATTATCCTTATTTTCAAAAGACTTTTTTTAAAAACCACATGTTTCAGTAAACAATGAGTATATTCTACAAAGAAAAATTGTTTTCTGGTTATTGTTACTAATAATGTGATTATAGCTTATAACATAAAATAATGGAAAAAATTAAAATGGCAATAAAATAAACAAAATAAACACTGAAAACAGCAACAATAGACGAATAAATAATAGCTTTAGGGGTATGAGTGAAATAAAAAGCACATGTTTATTTTAGTCATATTTTATATGTGGCAGAATGATTGGATTTTAAGTATACCTTTTATTTACATAGTGCTACAGATAATAACAACAACAAAAGTACCACAAAATATAGTATCATTAAACAACAATCTGTGGCCAGGGTCAGTGTAAGCCTCAACTTAGCTACATGTTCCATATGGCTTTTTTCACTTGAGTGTTTGATACCTCAGTTGAGATCACGGAACTAGGTGGGGCTGGACCTCAGTGTTTCTGTCCCTCTCTCCCTTACTCCCTCCCTCCTTTTTCCCCTCCCTCCCTTCCCCTCTTTCTCTTTGTGTGGATTGTTTCTCTCTCCCCATCTCTTCCTCTCTTCTTCACATGACTTTCTAAGCTTCCCCCACATCCTCATTTCAGGGTAGTTGATGTCTTAGCAGGTAGCCTTCATCCTCATCCATATTTCGAGAGTCCCAAATGCAGGTGATGGGCTTCTTGTGACTTCCCCTTGGAATTCACAGGGGTTTATCTAGGGCCTTCTCTTACTTAGTCCAAGCCTGTGGTTGATAATTACAGAAAAACTGGAATGTCTTGGTCACGGTCACAGCAGTGCTTGGCACAATGTACATTCACTACTCCAAATACTTAGACTTGAACTCTACTTAATAAAAAGGATTGCAAATGTTACGTTTGGAAATGAAGTATCAAGAACAAAGCCAACAAAAACAAAAGCCATGAGGAGAATAGGATTGTACTGATAGAATCTGTTGTTAAAAGGGGTGAGCTGTTTTAAGAGGTAATTTGGGTTATGAGAAGTCTCCAGGGGATATGAATTTTGACTGTAGCTCTGGATACTCAGTGCTTCTTGTTGAGGAGTTTGTTTCCTTAGAATCAGGAACCAGCTGATAAATTCTCACCTGCTGTGGTCCTTGTTAAAATTTTTCAGAATTTGGGAGAATTATGCCTTTTTTCCTTGATCGTTATTATTGTTTACTGGTTATACAAAATAATGGGTTTCATTATGACACTTCCATGAGCATACCTAGTATACTTGGATCATATCCGTATCCTATTACTTTCGTTTGTCCCCCTCTCATTCCTGTTGGTCCCTTTTCTCTGCCCAAACCCTTTAACAGTAATATCTCTTTTTAATATCTGAATTCCACATGATAGAAAACATGGGGTCTTTGTCTTTCTGAGTCTGGCTTATTTTGCTTATCATGATGATCTCCAGTTCAGTATATTTTCCTGCAGTGAAAATGCTTTTTTTCTTTTTTATGGCTGAATAGCATTCCACTGTGTGTGTGTGTGTGTGTGTGTGTGTGTGTGTGTGTGTGTGTGTGTAACATTTTCTTTATTCATCAATAGGCACTTAGGATTACAAAATCTAAAGAAGCCAGTAAACAAAAGAGAACCATAAATCTGTGTAGCCTTAGTGACTAAAGCCACAAAATGTCTGAACACATACTAGGAAATAGAGTTCAACAATATGAAAAAGGACTTGGGCTGGAGATAGCTCAGTGGTTAAGATCATTTGCTGCTCTTGCAGATGACGTAGGCTACATTCCCAGCACCCACATTGTGTCTCACAACCCATAACTTCAGTGCTAGTGGATCCAACACCCTCTTCTTACCTCTGAGGACACCAGGTGTGCATATGGTGCACATATAGAAAAAATACCCATACATGTAAAATTAGATAAAATAATGTTTTAAAGGACATATATATATATATATATATATATATATATATATATATATATTCATTCATTCCATGGAAGAAGACTAGTTCACCTTTGAAACATGACTCATAGTCACCCACCATATTAGCAGGATGAGAAAAATTGCATGATCATGATGGGTGATGCCCTTCTGTATGCTGTTAATAATATGTTTCTCTTATTGGTTTGTGAATAAATGCTGATTGGCCAGTAGCCAGGCAGGAAGTATGGGTGGGGCTTCCAGACTAGAGAGAGGGTTGCTGGAGAGATGCCATGTATTGCCAAAGGAGTAACATGCTGGAGCATTATGGGTAAGCCACAGCCTCGTGGCAATACATAGTTTAATAGAAATGAGTTAATAAATAAGAAAGAGCTAGCCAATAAGAAGCCTGAGGCATGGGCCTAACAGTTTATAATTATTTGGGACTAAATGGCTGTGGAACCACGTGGGACAGGAACCTTCCATCTTCGCATCTTACTTGTCATATAGAGTGTTTTACAAAGTATGATACCCATTTATGATAGAAATTAAAAGAAGACTAGAGAAGTGTTACCACCTGATAAAAGTAATACTGTTGCAATTTTGTTTATGGGCACTGGGTTTGTGGTTTATCCTGTTCAGCAAATGCTCTGCCTCTGAGCTGTCCTCAGCCTAATAACGCTATTCTTAATGACTAAAGACTTAACTCTCTTTCAACTGGGAATTTGGGTAAAGTCAAAACCAATTGCTATTACTGTAGTTCCCACAGAAGGTCTTCCTATAGAGTTAATACTGTGGATCCAAGAAGCTCCCAGGAAGCTTGCAGTTGGCAAATTCTATCTGGATTTTAATGAGATCTGTTTTCCCCGTATTTTTGCAAAAGGGGAAACTGGCTTGAGTTTTATGTCAAAACTGTAGACTGCAGTGAAGACTTCTCAAGAAGCATTTCCAGTAGGGTAAGTACTGACTCAGAGTCACTGGTTACTAAGAGTTGGGGAGCTGGAGCAACCACAAGACCAAGGTTAATTAGACCCAATAAATTATATACAGTGAATACCATGCTAAAACACTTTCTGAATAAGGCTGTTTCCATGTCAAAATGTTAGAAGACACATGTTTCTGATTTTCTTCTTGAAATGTAGAAAAATAATATTTAAAAATAAAATTTGCATGTGCATCCTTAAAATGAAAGTATAGATTTTAAAAATAGAAACATTAACTTTGAATATCCCCTGTGGAAGGCCTCACCCTCCCTGGGGAGAAGAAAGGGGTTGGGATAGAGGGTGGGGGAGTAGGAGAGGAGGGGAGAGAGAGGGAATTGGGATTGCCATGTAAAAGAAGCTTGTTTCTAATAAAAAATTAAAAAATACATAATGTAATTAAGTAAAAAAATAGGAACATTACTGATTTAGTTTCATAGATTTAAAAAGGTGAGTTTGAATATTGCTATGGACTCATTAAGTTATTGGGGAGGGTCTTTCAGCAATTAGAGAATGGGAAGGAACTATGACCAAAATATATTATGTGAAATGGAAATATACTATAAGTATGGGAAAAGCAAGCTATTTATGAAATGCTATTAGGATAACTATTGACAAAAATAAGATTGGATGTCATATTCCTATCATATGCCAGGGCAAATTAAACTTCTGAACATATAGAACTAAAATATAAAGGGACTAAATGAAAATTTGGTTCATGTTTTTATAATATGATGCAATAAAGACTTTCTAATCATGGTACTGATCATCAAAAAGTATGTTTCTGTTAGCCATTAGTATATAGCAAGACTTCCTCAAACGTAATGATTTAAAACAAGAGTGAGTTAGTGTTTCTCAAGAGTTCATAGACTGGGAAAGCAGGCCTTTATGGCTCTCCCTTGAATTCACTTTATCTGATAGATTGTCCAGAGCTGAGAAGCCTAAGAGGCTGTGACCTCGCCCTCCCAGGGGCCTCTTTTACTCCCAGCTTCTTTATGTAAGGCCTCATTCCTAAGATAGGGAAGGTAGAAGTTGTTGGGGTTTGGAGATTGGACTAGGTTCTAAAACTTACACATTTCATTGGTCCAAATAAGTTTCAAGATCATCTAGACATAAAGGAATGAGTTAGTAGATTCCAGTGTTAGTGGCAGCATTGTGTTGCAGATGATATGGAGGTGGTAACACATCCCTCCTGGAAAATGTTATCTCTGTCAGCATCTCTGCTTAGCTATCCAAAGTCCAACATCTCATGAGCTTTCAGGTCATCTCATTTCAAACCATGCCATCACAGTAGTACTGTTCTAACTCAGTGATGTATGACGGCTTTATCATTGACCTTGGAGATAAAATTGGGATGTGTCTTGTTGTAGTTTTATTAATGTTATTGTTCTTATGATTTATTGAGCTTCTTAAACCTATGAGGCTATAATCCTAAAAGCACTTATCCTCCCTATTCTTCTCATTTGGCTATTTCAACTAGAAGCATATTGGACTACTTGAAGTTGCCTGATAGCTTATTGACTTCTGCCTAGTATCTTTACTTTGTTTCTTGTCTTACATTTTTAGTTTCTATTGTTATATCATCAGATTCATTAAGTTTTTCTTTAATGTTTGATTTTTTCTTAATGCTTTTCAGTATTTTTTATCTCTTGAAGGTTCACTTAGATGTTTGAAACAATCCATATATATATATATATATATATATATATATATATATATATATATTTTCTATCTGCCTACCTACCTATTTAGCTATCTGTCTTTATCATCATCATCTATGTATGTATCTATTGTCTGTCTGTCTACCTGTCTGTCTGTCTTCAATGACTCCTCTTAACATGTTCAGCTTTTCTTTAGCCTTCTAGCTAAATGAGCCAAATCTACAACTAAGTACAAGGATGACCTTGAACTCCATACTGCCTTTACCTACCAAGTATGGGTGATTACAAGCATGTACCAGCACATCTGTTTATGACCTGCTTTTGTAAATTAAGGGGAAAGATTTGTTTTGGCTCTTAATTTCAGAGCCTCCATACCAGGGTCTTCTGATCCCATTACCTTGGCATAGTATAGGAAATATAAAGGCCTAAGGGCAAAATGAAGGTTTAGACAACATGGCACCTGATGTGCTTATCCAAAATGACTGTTTAAAAGGCCACTTCCTGATGTCTAGGGAGCTATGAGTAAGCAATACATGTGACTGTTATCTAACTCTTATGTAACTAGTTCTGGCAAGAATCCACTTTAGTGTGATTCTATATAAAATGTCCTTGAGAGCAGGGGCACATGCTCTTGCCCAGAATAGAGTCAATAAAATATGTGGCATCTGCCAGCAGCTTCCTATCTTCTTTGATTTCCTGGCCTCTCTCTACTCTTCATCCTTCTTGGCCTATTAGCTGGTGGGAAAGAAGTGAAGTACAATAAGAATGTTTCTCTGAGGAAACTAGTTATCTCATGAGAAAGAATGATGGAGAGGAGAGAAAGAGAGAGGGAGAGAGAGGGGGGGATTTTTTATAGTAATAGAACAATGTCTTTTAAGTCAAGATACTCTTCAAATCCATTGGTGGGTACACTGGGAGGGTACAGTCAAGGGCCTGCCTCCAGGCACTAAGTTCCTCTCCCCAGGCTTCACCTCTTAAGAGGGTCTGCAATTTCCCAGTAGAACTACAGACTGACAACTAAGTCTTTAACACTTGTTCTTTTGGGAGACACATAAACCTTATCAACAATCACATTCATTTGTTTGTGTGTTTCAAGGTTGACTTTAACTGATAACATTTCTCTGTGTGTGGTGATAATTTTTGCTTCACTATATGCCTGATGAAAAGATAACGGATGCTGGTGAATTTTACTTTGGTGAATGCTGGGTATTTTCTCATTGTAAACATCCCTGAAGCTTGTTCTGCAGTGTGTGGATTAGCTGGAAAACAAGATTGTTGAGTCTTGCCACTAACCTTGCTAGAAAGGGTCAGAGCAGCTACTGGTCTCAGGGGTCATTTGCCCCAGCACTGTGGCAAAGCTCCTTCAGGAACTTTACCCTGTGTCCCATGAAGCATGGCTGCTGGGAGCCGGAACTATTTTCAGCTCTGTGTAGGTGTCAGCTATATTTAGCTTTAATTCTTTTGGATGGTTCTCTTCTTGACCTGGTTAATCTTTTCTTAACTGAGTGATTTTGTGTGTGTGTGTGTGTGTGTGTGTGTGTGTGTGTGTGCGCGCGCGCAGATGTTTTTCTGATTCTTTGACCACTTAACTTTTAAAATTATTAATTAAAAATTTAATTTTATGAGTTTAAAATCATTTTATTTTATTATTTTTTGATTCTCATTTTATAGCTATGGCTGGCCTGGAATTCACCATGTGGACCAGGCTAGCCTTGAATTCACAGAGAGTCCACCCCTGTCTCCTAAGTACTGGGATTAAAGAAGTATGCCACTCTTCTTGGCTTAGTTTTCATTGACATAGAGCAATTAAATAAGTTAATGGACTTTATTGTAATCTTTTCATATATACATACACATGCATTGATCTTATTTAACAACTGTTTTCATACCCCCACCCCTTATCTTCCTTACCCTGTTAACACTTTTTTAATTAAATTTTTTCATGTAATATATTTTTAATCATAGTTTTTCCCATCTTCCCTCCATCCAAAAAGATTCTCCTTACCCAAAACTCACCCCTCCAAACACACCAAACAAACCAAAATAAAACAAACAAACAAAAAACAAAATTACCAAAAACGAGACAAAAAGTTCAAGGAAAAATGCATGGAATCCATTTTGTTTTGGATAACCAATCCTGGGACCTGGGGCCTGTCCTGGAGTAATGTATATACCCAATGACACTCCATTGGAGAAAACCGATTTTCTCTTTAGAAGTGGGACATTGTGTCAAATTCTTCCTCTTAGTACTGGGATTTTGTCTAGTTTGAGCCTGTGCAGATCTTGTGCATGCATCACAGACTCCTCATTCATGTGTGCATCATTACTGTGTATCTGAAAGATGCTGTTTCCTTGGAATGGTCCACCACCTCCAGCTCTTGGAATCTTTCTGCCTGCTCTTCCACACAGATCCCTGAAGCTTTCAGGAGGTTTTGATGAAGACATCCCACTTAGGGTAGGTGCTTCAATCTCTCTCTCTCTCTCTCTCTCTCTCTCTCTCTCTCTCTCTCTCTCTCTCTCTCTCTCTCTCTCAGTACATGGTCCAGTTGTGGCTCTGTGGATTAATTAACATTCACTGGAATAAGCTTCTCTGATAAGGACTGAGCAATGCATTGATCTATGGGTTGTTACCAGGAGTCATCCTATTGCTATGTATCTTCAGCATAGGTTATCCTAGGCTACGTAGTACTAGCCCAAGGTTTTTCCCAAGAGCTCATGACCTATGTAGTCTCAGACCCTTGTCCACTTTATTCAGTACCAGATATGGATTTTACTTCCCAAAGTGGGCCTTAAATCCAACAAGATGTGATTGGTTACTCCCAGCCAACTCTTAATTATCTTGACCTCCTGAGTTCCTAGTTGCATCACGTCATCTTAGGAAGCCTTTGGTTGTGCTTACCTGAAAACTCTCTGAAGGCAGTAGGAAGACCAATGTTAGGTTTTGCCTGGTTTATTTTTTTGTATCTCAGGAGTCATTATAGTTGGTTGCTTGATTTTTGATTAAAAAACATTCTCATATGTCTTGAACAGTGTGTTAGTTGTTTCATATGGAAAGATAAATCTTGCCCGACTCTCCTTGACTGAATCTTGAAATAATCACAAATGTAATAATTTTAGATGGCATGAGATATTTGTGCCTTTATCATATTAAATGTAAATGATATTACTATAGAAGACAGTATAAACAAGGTTGAAAGACAGATTGTCAGCCTGGGAATTCAAAACCCTAATTTATAAAGCAAGTCTTAGAAGCTAGTTAAAAATGGACATCTAAATACAAACTAGGAAGAGTATTTTCATTTGTTTGCTTTTGTTAACAAGCACTGGACGAAAGAAATAAAAATAACCAGTAAATGTACAAAATAAGTGCTAAGAAAAATGTACTAATTGAAATGATCTAAAAATAACATTTCTTTCGTTTATCATTTTCTCAAGGAAGAAAAAGAATGATAGTTTGTGTGTGTGACATAGTGAGTATTCATACATATTAATGTGAATGTAAATTGTTATAGTTTTTCTGGAAGATGCCTTAGTAATGTGTATCAAAATTGACTTCACAATTTCTAACCCAAAAATTGATTCTTAACAAATAATCTCAATGACTTATAGAATTATTTATTTTAAAACATGGAAATAATTTTACCAGTAAAGTTTATTTTTATATGTAAAAAATAATTTTAATTTAAAAATTTATAATTATTGTTGCAAATATTTTGCAATTTATTTCTTCAGTTGTAAGATTTATGTCTGTAAATACACTCAGAATATCACTGTTTTCCTAGTACCAGTAATGAGATAGAAACAGTATGAACATGAAAATACCTTAAAGGGGATAGTGAGAAAAAGCATGCTGCATCTTAGTATGTATATGTGAAAAATGTACATGAACACAATGACATGCATAATACATGTATAATATTCTCCTGACAGGATTGCAAATATTTCTATTTTTTTAGTTGCTGTTCTTTTATTTTACTATATCAAAATAATAAGAACACATAGTCTTTTCATTTTTTTTCCTTTTGAGATTATAATGTAATTACAACAATTCTCCCTTCCCTTTTCTCTCCTGAACTCTCTTGTACTCCTAATGGCTCTTTCAAATTCATGGCTTCTTTTTTTATTAATTGTCATTACATGTATGTATGTATGTATGTATGTATGTATGTATGTATGTATTTTCCTAGATATAACCTGCTCAGTCTGTATGATGCTACTTGTATTTTCAGGACTGAGCATTTGGTATTGGATACCCTTCCCCAGGGAAGATTGTTTTCCTTCTCTCAGCATTTCTTGATTGCCTGTAATCCTTGGTGCAGGTCTTGTGCATGCTGTCAGACTCTTAGTTCATCTGCATGTCACTCCTGCTGTGCCTAGAAGAGGCTGTCTCCTTACACTCATCCACCACTTCTGACCCTTCCAGTCTTTCTGCCCCCTCTTCCACATAGATCCCTGATCCTTTGTTTAGGGTGGGGGCCTTGTGGGCTTTTCTCTGTCCTCTTTAACTTGTGCATTGGTGTTCTCCTTTGTTCAGCTTACAATTGGGCAGTTGTGTTGGTGAGACATTATGGTTGTAGCTTCTGACATTTCTGGGAGACATAATCTCACAGAAAAGTCCCTGATCCTCTGGATTTTCAGTCTTTCAACCCCCTTTTCTGCAGTAATACATGAGCCTTAAGTGTGGTAGTGTTTTGTAGATGTATCCATTGGAACTGGGCTATACAACTTTGCATTTTGATTGGTTGTGGGGTTTTTTGGTCTCCATTTGTTGCAAAGAGAAGTTTCCTTGATGAGGGGTGAGGACTACACTTACCTGTGGGTATAAGGAAAAAATTTAGATTGTTATTAGGAATTATGCTAGTTTCATAAACTAATGGTTATAGATTATCCTCCAATATCTATGACTTCACAAGAACTGAGTAGTTAGCTAATTTCCAGTACCAGGCATGATTTCCCTTTTGAGTGGGTCTTAAATTCAATTAGAGAGCTGATGGTTACTGCCAAGGTATGCATGTAACAGTGGTTACACCTACTTAGGGCTATCGTGCCATTCTGGTCATTAATGTGTTTCATAGACACTCTAGCTGTGTATACTGTTGGTTGCTTTCCTGTTGTACTGACTTGTTTTGTGTGTCAACTTGACACAAGCTAGAGTCATCAGAGAGGAAGGAGCCTCAGTTGAGGAAATGCCTCCATGAAATCCAGCTGTAAGGCATTTTCTCAGTGATCACTGGGGGAGAGCACATCCCGTTGTGTGTGGTGCCATCTCTGAATTGGTGGTCCTGAGTTCTATAAGAAAGCAGACTGAGAAAGTCAGTAAGCAAATCCCATCCATGGCCTCTGCATCAGCTCCTGCCTCCAGGATCTTGCCCTGTTTGAGTTCCTGTCCTGCCTTCTTTCAGTGATAAACAGTTATGTGGATGTGTAAGCCTAATAAACCCTTTCCTCCCCAACTTGCTTTTTGGTTATGGTGTTTCATCGCAGCAATAGAAACCTAACTAAGAGGCTGGGTGATGGTAGTGGACACCTTTAATCCCAGCAGTCAGGAGGCAGAGGCAGGTGGATCTTTCTGAGTTCGAGGTCAGCCTGGTCTACAGAGTGAGTTCTAGGACAGCTGTTACACAAAGAAACCCTGTCTCAAAGCAGGGGGGACTCCTAATTAAGACACCTCCTTTGTAAGCTTCTTGCATGATGGCTTCTGGTACCGAGAAAGCTAGCCCTTGGGGAAGAAGCATTTAGGTCAGTTCCAATGCAGGGGCCTCTGGGCCCTGGTTCTGAAGTCCATGGTGTCTTCAACAATAAGGACTTATCTTCTGCATCTCGGGGGGGGGGGGAGCAGACCGAGGGCAAGAGCAATAGCTTTTTTATGTCAGCAAATGGATGAAAGAAAGACATGATGATGTAAAGGGAAAGAGAAAGCTATTTCCAGGGTCATTCTCTCTAGTCTTTGAACTTGTAATTTTCCTGCCTCCCCTTCCTGAGTCCTGTGATTATAGGTGTGTTTTCCATGATCCAGAGCCAGTTCTTACTGTGTTTTGCAGAGGATGATAATAGGAAGGAGACCTTTTCAGGAAAGTCTCATAAGACATGCAGAAACTAAGGTTATAAAGTAGAGACCAAATCAGTGATTTATTGTTTGTGCCTTGAGTGGTATAAAAAGCTAGACCTATGTATGAGCCCTGGCTTATCATGGGAAAATTATAAACATCTTTGACTTTAAAAGTTTAAAGTAATTGTTTTCAAATTATATGTTCTAATTGTTATATGTAATGCTTTGTAAATATTCAAAGAGGAATACATTATTTTGTAATCTGTCTTAAACAATATTTTATGACTTCTTTGAAAAGTTCATATAATATATTTTGAGCATATTCACCACCTGCAAGTCATCCCATAAGCAACCTCTCCACCATCCCTTCCCAACATCCTTGAGTCCTCTTCCTCCATCTCCTCCTCCTCTTCTTCCTCCCCCCCCCTTCTTCTCACTATACAGTCTAGTTTGTGTTGTGCAGATAGTCTTGGGAGTGGGGGCTGCCCTGGCATATGGTCAGATGAACAGGGGTCACACCATTAATGAAAACTGACTCTCTCTCTCTCCTAGCTCCTCAGCTAGTGTGTGGAATCCTCACCCATCCCCCTCCAATGCTGGGATTTTGTCCGCCTTGAGCTTGTGCAGGTCTTGCACATGCTGTCACAATCACCATGAGTTCATGTATGAATCTGCCCTGTTGTGTCTGGAGAAGACAATTTCACTGATGTTAACCACCACCTCCAACTCTTAGTCTTTCTAACCCCTGTCCTGGAGATCCCTGAACCTTGTGGGGAGTGTGATATGTATGTCCTATTTAAGTAAAGGAATCAGAGTAGTTTCTACCAAATAGAAGATGTACTTAATTATTGCATAATAATTATGAAGTACTCAGTATCTCTGTGTGAAAGCTCACATCTTCGATTTCAGTCGAGTCCCCCATTTTTACCTAAAATACCATTTTTAATGAAGAAACTCACGGAGGATTTTGTTTAATTTGGTTTTTACTATTAGCAATATCCCCATTTGCAGCTAATAGTCTTTCTTGGCATCCTTTTCCTCAGTTGTTTGAACCCACACACACACACACACACACATGGCTCAGAGCCCTGGATTTAAGTGTGGACTTGCATAAGCTTAGGAGTGCTCAGGCTTTCCCATGTTCTAACCACTCCATGCTGACAACAAGCTAGAGCTGATGAACAAAAGGAACCATGCTTGTCTTATAGTAAGGCATGCTTAGTAGAATACTAAAGGACATTAATGATTTTGAGCTTTTCAAACGAATGCATCTGTTTATGGCTTTCCTCCGAGCTCCAGAGGCTTCACAAAGATGGGACGTCTATCAGCTTCCATCCATGGCATCAAATAGAGCTTCTTGCCACCAAAATTGTAGATTAGAAATGAGCGGTTTTTATTGGAGACATTACTAACCATCCCAGTGAAGATGCCAGCATCAGATGGATGGCATGTCTGGGTTTGGAATATTTTTATGCACTGCGGTGAGAAAAGCAGGTGCACTAACACATCTATTTCTAAGATTTGACTATTTTGTCAGATGATTTGGGTTGAAATTTTCTGCAGATGTCAATTTAAGCCAATTTTTGCTATTAGTAGAACAGCTTAAAAGTTAGCTCCCATAAGCCTTACAGATATACTTCCTGTGGAACTCCTTAAACCCCAAGTTAGCTCAAAATGGAACCCTCTCCTTTTTGCTGTGTCAATGCCTCAGTCTTTTTCAGTCTGGTATCAGCACTGCTTGGCACTATCTCTTGCTGCCTTCTTGCCCTGTGGCTTCACCTCCTATTACTGTACTTCCTTGATGAGCACTTGTGCCAGGCTCTGGACATTGAAGGAAGGGATCTTGGCCAAGTAGGACAGCTTTTGTATTGAAGTCTTGAGGGTTTATAATGGGCCCATCTGTCTGAAATAGTTCAAGTTTGTTTGCTGTTGGGGGTCACAGTCCTGCTGAGGACTATAAACTGATCTAGTAGTTTAGCATTTTTTGTTAAGAAACTTTTTGCAGGTTATATAGCCTAATGCCTTTAATTAGCAACTTTTTATATTTCCAGACTGGACATGATCACCTGTCAATAGCCTTAGTCTTTTGTTTGTAAGATCATCTGATCAAATAATATCATGTCCTTTAAGTACTGTCTTTTGTATCCATATTATTATGGACCATAATATTATGATATATTATTGTGTTCAGTTTTCGTAAGGTCTCTAAAAAGAAATTGAAAGTTATTCCTCCAAATTACCTACAAAAAAATCTTTGGAGTTACCTTAAGGTTTATATAAATTAGCTCTGCTTACTGGGAATTTTTCATTTTTTGTTTGCTTGTCTTGAGACAGGGTTTCAGTGTGTATCCCAGTTTGGTCTGTAACTCAGACAGACAGCCTCCCAAGTGCTGGGATTAAAGGTGTGTACATCCATGTCCATCCAATGGTGTTTTAAATAATTTAATATAGACTACTTTTAATTTAGGAAGACTAAATCCTCCAAAAATTATAGCCAATTATATCTCATGCACAGTGTTGTTTGTTTGTTTTTGGAGTGTTTGAGATCCAACCCGAGGCTTCAGGTTTGCAGACAAGCACTTCACTCTAGCTCTGAAATACCTTTTTGTTACATATTTTATAGAACAGAATTTTTAGTGAGCCTTAATTTTTTGGTTAAATCTGGAACTTTTTGCTTGAAGAATGGCATGTAAAGAAGTTGTACTATCACTGTGATTATGGATAGCAGTGTAAATGTTAGCATTAGAATTTAAAATAACCATTTTTTGCCAAACATAAAGAACCTTCACAATTATTAAAGGTCACAGAGTTACAATGGTTAAGGAATAAAATATCAAAGTGTTGTGCACATAAATATGGCTATATGCATATACTATACCATTTTCTATAAAGAACTTGAATTTCCTTGATGTTGTATATGTGTGTGCACATAGAGGTGTGTGTCTGTGTGTGTACTTACATATGTGATGAGTGCACTTATGTATGTATGCATGTGTGGACTTGTCCATGTGTATATGAATGTGCATGTACATATGTGTATGTGTGAGTGTATGCATGCACATATGTTCATGTGTATTTGTGTGCATACATATGTATATTTGTATGTGTACACATGCGTATGAAAATATTTGTGTGTATTATATGTATGCATGTGTGTGAATGTACTTGTATGTGTGTTTGTTCATGTATGTGTGAGCATGCTTGTGTAAGTGTGTATGTGTGCATATGTGTGTTAGTGTACTTGTGTGTATACATGTGTATGTGTGTTAAGGCACTTGTGTATATATATGTGCATATGGGTGTGGTGCACAAGTGATCTGTGTGTGTGTGTGTGTGTGTGTGTGTGTGTGTGTATGTGTATTATAGATCTAGTTTACCATGAATAACATGAAGACTTTAGAAAACTTCACAGCTGCATAATTTATATGTAAAGTTTATCAGTTGGTCCATACCATCTAGAATTGCTGCAGAATATTTGCTCAGAGAAACCCCAGATAAGCTTGTTACCTTCCTGTACTATAAGGAAGTTCATCTCAGCCTCAAGGAAGCCATGTATAAAGGCAAACTCCAGTTACAAATGATGAGTCATTTCTTCATCTTATTGCAATTATATCATTTCCATTGAATGAACTCAGGTTTAACAGTCAGATATACCACAATTATCATATATAAAATAATGTATATTTCTACTATAGCAGCATTTTTTAATTTCATATTTATAAATCAAAGCTTTTTTTATTTTCTATGAATTTTTTTTTCCAACTTTTTTTTATTTGAATTAGAAACAGGATTGTTTTACATGACAATCCCAGTTCCCTTCTCCCACCCGTTCTCCCCTACCCCCCCCCAACTAAAACCTTTTCTGTTCCATATCTTTTCTGCTCCCCCTGGATGGTGAGGCCTTCCATAGGGTGTCATCAGTGTCTATTGTATCCTTTGGGATAGGGCGTAGGCCCACCCCTGTGTGTCTTGGCTCAGGGAGTATTCCTCTATATGGAATGGGCTCCCAAAGTCCACACCTATGCTAGGGATAAATACTGGGCTTCTACAGGAGGTCCCATAGATTTCTGAGGTTTCCTCACAGAAACCCATGTTCCTGGGGTCTGGATCAGTCCCATGCTGGTATTCCAGCTATCAGACTGGGGAACAAGAGTTCTGGGATGTTCAGGTCAGCTGTTTCTGTGGGTTTCACCAGCCTGCTCTGTGCTCTTCACTGGTCCTTCTCTGCATCTGGGTTCCAGTTCAGTTCAGTGATTAGTTATGGGTGTCTGTCTGCTTCTACTTCCACCAGCTGCTAGATGAAGGCTATAGGATGGCATATAGGTTAGTCATCAATCTCATAATCATGGGAGGGCATTTAAGGTAGCCTCTCCTCCGTTGCTGAGATAGTTAGCTTGTGTCATCTTTGTAGATCTCCAGACATTCCCCTAGTGCCTGATTTCTCTGTAAACCAAAAATGTCTCCCTCTATTATGATATCTCCATTCTTGTTATCATGTATTCTTCCCCTGACTCATGCTTTCTGCTCCCTCATGTCCTCGGCATCCTTCTTCTCCCCTTCTCATTCTCCTAGCTCCCTCCCACTTCTTCCTGTGCTCCCAATTTGCTCAGCAGATCTTGACCTCTCCCCTTCTCCAGGGGACCATGTATGTGTCTCTTAGGGTCCTCCTTGTTTATTAGCTTCTTTAGCAGTATGGACTGTAGGCTGGTAATCCTTACTCTATGTCTAAAATCTGCATATGAGTGAGTACATACCATGTTTGTCTTTTTTGCAATTGGGTTACCTCGCTCAGAATGGTTTCTTCTAGATCCATCCATTTTCCTGCAAATTTCAAGATTCCATTGTTTTTTTTTTTCCCACTGAGTCTATTACAGAGTTATATTCCTGAAAACAGCTTGGTATTGGCACAAAAATAGACAGATAGACCAATGGAATAGAATTGAAAACCCTGATATTAACCCCACACACCTATGAACACCTGATTTTTGACAAACAATCCAAATTTATACGATGGAACAAAGAGAACATCTTCAACAAATGGTGCTGGCATAACTGGTTGCAGACATGTAGAAGACTGCAGTTAGACCCAAGCCTATTGCCCTGCACAAAACTTAAGTCAAAATGGATCAAAGATCTCAACATAAATCCAGCTACACTGAATCTATTAGAAGACAAAGTGGAAAATACCATTGAATTAATTGGTACAGGAGACTGCTTTCTGAACATTACACCAGTAGCACAGACACTGAGATCAACAATTAATAAATGTAACCTCCTGAAACTGAGAAGCTTCTGTAAAGCAAAGGAGACTGTCAGCAAGACAAAACTGCAGCTGATAGACTGGGAAAAGATATTCACCAACCCCACATCTGACAGAGGGCTGATCTCCAAAATATACAAAGAACTCAAGAAGCTAGTCACCAAAACACCAAACAATCCAATTAAAAAGTGGGGTATAGAACTAAATAGACAATTCTCAATAGAGGAATCTAAAATGGCTAAAAGACACATAAGAAAGTATTCAACATCCTTAGCCATCAGGGAAATGCAAATCAAAACAACTCTGAGATACCATCTTACTCCTGTCAGAATGGCCAAAATCAAAAACACCAATGACAGTTCATGTTGGAGAGGATGTGGAGAAAGGGGAACACTTCTCCACTGCTGATGGGAGTGCCAACTTGTACAGCCAGTTTGGAAATCAGTATGGCGACTCCTCAAAAAAATGGGAATCAGTCTACCATAATATCCAGCCATTCCACTCTTAGACATATAACCAAAAGAAGCACATTTATACAACAAGGACATATGTTCAATGATGTTCATAGCAGCACTATTTGTAATAGCCAGAAACTGGAAGCAGCCTAGATGTCCCTCAACTGAAGAATGAATAGAGAAAATGTGGTACATTTATAGCAGCATTTTAAAACATCTTCATTTTACTCATAAAGTCAAAACAGTCTTGTAAAATTGGACTGTTATTCACCATATCCTCAAGTAATGTGTTTGAAGCACAGTTCACAGTGGGGTGGGCTCTGGAGGGAATTGAATTGTGGTGCTGGAGGACCAAAACAGTGAGAATGCATATCTTGAAGCAGATCTGACAACACCACAGCTGAGAGGACAAGCAATGACGACATCGCAGGACAAGGGAAAAATGTTCCTTTCCACTCTGACAGTGACCCAGACCCAGGTTTCCATGCTGTCATGGTTGTTCTTTCAAGGTGATGACAGTTTTCTAGTCCAAGAAGGTGCTACATTGTTTTAAATTATAATTTTGAGGTACCAAGAGTGAAACATTTGTTTTTAAGGTTAGTATTTTAGTGTCTAAACTAATATGCTATGTGGTAACAGTGAGCTTAATTGTGTTAATTTGCCTTGAAACAGGGTCTTTCTATGTTGTCCAAGCTGCTTCAAGTTCTTTGCATCCTCCTGCCTCTGTTTCCTGATTTCCTATTTTCTTTTTGTTTTGACTGTCACTACAAATGAAGGAATCATAATTTCTATACTTCCATATTTAGTATGACTTAAAGACAAATGTATTAGCTCATGGGACCAATAAAATTCCCTCCAGATGATTCAGAATTGATCAAGTTTTACAGTAACAATGTGAAGTCATCTTCAAGAACAAGTTATGGGTCTGAAAAGAAAGTTCAGTAAGTAAAATGCTTGCCCTACATACTTGAGGGCTTGAGTTTAACCGTGGGAACCCATGTCAAATGGCAGGCATGGTTAGCATATGCTGCAACCCAAACACCAAGGTTGTGAAGACAAGGTGATCACTGGAACTTGCTATCTAGCTAGTCTTATTGAGTCTGTCAACTCCAGGTTCAACAAGAGGCCACATCTCTAAAAACAAGGTGGGCAGCTATAAAGGAAGATACCTGATGTTGACTTCTGTCTCTACATGCAGAAGCACACGTGCTCGAGCACACACACACACACACACACACACATGCAGCACATAAATACAAAAATAACATACACAAAAGCTAAGTATGGTGGTATAGGTTTACAAGCCTTCGATCTCTGGAACTATATGGCCACCTAACCTATCTTAACTGTCAAGCCCAGGCCAGTGAGAAACACCTGCTCAAAAACTAGGGTAGATGGTGCCTAAAGAACAATATCCAAGGTTAACTTCTGGCTTCCACACCTGTACATACATATGTGTGTGCCCCTCACAAGAATAAGTTAAATCCACAAGTACTGAATGATGGTCCTTCTGTAAGCGGTCCCTATTGTGTCCTCCTTACCTAAGTTTCATGAGTGTACTTCCAGCTCCTCCATAACATGAGTCTAGTTAGTAGCATTAGAGTAAATGTGAAAAGTGAACCTTGTAAGAGTAATAAGACAGTATTACTTCTCAAATTTAATTTAAATTTAACTAGTTACTGGAAAGTGCCCATGGCCAAAAATCTAGACCCTAGAGTAACTTGGAAAACTTTCCCTTATCAAAGAAAGGGGTGGGGGTTATTAGAGTGGTTCAAACTGTAACATCGTTAGCATTTGCATTTTTCAGATAACTCATTGAAAAAATAATTAAAATCTAAATGTCAGCTAAACCTGAATGTATTAATTGAAAAATCTTGATATCCAAAAAGAAAAGAATGAAATTTTTTCCCTGTCTTAAAGCTTAACAAATTGATTAAAGTTTGATGTAAATACGTTTGACATAAATATGTTTGATAAACTTAGTTAAATTAATTTTAAACCAATTAATAAGTATTGCATTATTTCATTACAAATGTAACATATTTATGTGATATTTATATTATAATTAATAAAGCATTGCAATTGACTGTGTATATTGATATTTCAGTTAGGATTTTATGTGGTAATAGGCATATATTTAAATATTTCTGTATAATAGTATAATGGAATATTTATAAATACAAAGAATGCTTAATTTATAGTGACTGAACTATATAAAATTAATGTAACAATGTAGTCAATATTCAAATGCTTTGCACTGTGTGTGATAGACTGCACCTTTGTTCAGAAAATAGTTATAGCGCTCAATAACAATAATCATAAACAAGATAATTCTATCAGCATAAGTCAGTCTTACTCTGCATATATTAATTTAGCACAGTATTACACTTAATAAATTATCATTAGAAATAAATAAATACATTTTCACATGTGCATATTTATATCATTTAACATTTATAGTCTTAGAGTTTTTTTTGACAGGCTAAGGTAAAAGACACACATTTCCAATCTGTAAAGCAGCATGCTCAGTCTTTTGAAGCCCACTGCAATCAATATCTATGCAAATGGAGTGGCTTTGGAATTTACATTGCATTGTCAATCAATCACCACTGGAGTCCCTACTCTGCACTCAATGTACTAATAGAATTTTTTTCTTTTTAAAGGAACAGTGATTTCTCTTTTTATCTACATATTTTATGTGAATGGCTACTATTACTTTGATTATCTTTACCCCCTCCCCTTTCCCACCCATCTGCAACCTCCACCGTGTGTCAGCTTATATTGCCAGTCATACTAGTTGGGGAGGAAGGATTCTTAAGCTCAACCGCTGTTCCTCTCGTGTTCCTGTTGTTGACTGTGAGTTCTTGGGAGAAGGAACAGACCTTTGGGAACTTGAGCTGCTTGAACCAGTATCCACAGAACAGTGATCATGTACTCCCAGCCTGCTGGAAAAGATGCCTTCAGTGGATCACCAAGAACTTTTTTATTTTTTATTTTTTGCTTTTCTGAGACATGGTTTCTCTGTGGATATGGAGGCTGTCCTGGAACTAGCTCTTGTAGACCAGGGTGGTCTCAAACTCACAAAGATCTGCCTGCTTCTGCCTCCCAACTGCTGGGATTAAAGGCGTGCGCCACCAATGCCCTGCACCAAGAACTTTTTTGCCTTGACGCATGATCATCCTTGAAAACTAAATGGTGACACAGGACACCTGATACCAAGTAAGCTAGGATGTATGCTAGGACAGATAATTATTTAGAGTCTGTAAGGAAGTCTTAAATTCTACACTTAGATTAAAGAGGAAGACCAGGGCTGGACATTGGTGGCGCAAGCCTTTAATCCCTGCACTTGGGAGTCAGAGGATCTCTGTGAGTTCGAGACCAGCCTGTTCTACAAGGGCTAGTTCCAGGATAGCCTCCAAAGCCACAGAGAAACCCTGTCTCGGGAAAAAAAAAAAAAAAAAAAAAAAAAAAAAAAAAAAAAAAAGAGGAAGACCAGACTGAATACAAACAATGTGGGGATAGTCTGGTTTAACATCACTCTCACTAAGACTAGGAAGATTTAGGGTTTTGGTTGCCTGTGACCACAGCGTGAAGCTATCATTTTGAAGACTGCTGGAGAAGCTCATGTCTAACCCTATGTTGCAGTGAAAGAGATGGGGAGCTGATAATTACCCTGCTCTCTGATGGCCAGACAGCATCTGATGAATTACGCTGGGCTGTTATTCTAAAATGCTTGACCCTGTAGAAAGGAAGTGACTCCTGGTGAAGGAGCTAAAGTGCTGCTTCAAGTAGAGAATATAGGCAGAATGTGCTGCAAGGGAACGAGACACACATCTAATAGTTTTCTCTGTTAAACAAAGTCTGGAGATCCTGGGATGCTGAAGCAGCTCCATGACGTCACTGAGGATTCTGACTCTGATATTCACTGTTTGACTATTTTCATCCTCAAGATCACCTCATAGTAAGTTTCCAAAGCTCCTGCAGTCTCATGTGTATTCCAAATAGCAGGAAGATGGTGGTGTGAAGGAGTGACACACTTCTCCCATTTAATATGTTGTCCCTGAGTTTATGCTTTCATACATAGCATCTTTTTGGTCATGATTTTGTCTGTGGTCACACTTGGCTCCTGCAGAGGCTGCACCACATACCACACACACACACACTCTATACCACACACATACCACACACCACACACACACACACACACACACACACACACACACACACTCTATACCACACACACACACACACACACATACACATACACATACATCCCACACCACATGCCTTTTTTTTTTTTTTAACCAAGAAGCTTTGCCCAGGATTTTGTTATTAAGTGACAATGGATGTTAAAAAGCAAGTAGTTTAGATTCATGGAGTCAAGTTATACAAGTTTAGAGGAGGGGGATGGGTTATCAAATATATACAGGAAAGAACATAGTTGGGTTTCTTTCTGGGCTGGAGAGGCATTCAGTGCACAAAAGTCCTTGCTGCAGCTGCATGTGGAGTGATTGGGAGTAGGCTCATATGCTTGAATGCTTGATTCCCAGTTGGTGGAACTGTTTGGGGAAGGATTAGGGGGTGTGGCCTTCTTGGAGGAAGTGTGTCACTGGGGGCATCAAAAGCCTATGCCCCAGGTGCCCCACCCCATGCTTCCTACCTGTGGATAAGATAGAAGCTCTTAGCTACTGCTCCAGCACCAGGTCTGCTGGTATACTGCCGTGCTTCCCACATGATGACCATGAATTCATCCTCTGAAACTATAAGCAAGCACCCAATAAATGCTTCATTTTCTAAGTTGCCTTGGTCATGGTGTCTCTTCACAGCAATAGAAAAGTAACTAAAACTGCAGAGTGTGAGGTATTGGGTTAGAATCCTCAGAACCCACTTAAAAGCAAGATACATAAAGTTCAGTGTCTTTAAACCCACTGCTCCTATAGCAAGATGAAAAAGCAGAGATGGGAGAACCCTGAAGTTTATGGGCCAGCTAGGCTTGTGTCACAGCGGGACAACCACACAGAGACCTTGTTGCAACAGGGTGGGTGGCAAGGACTAAC
Source organism: Cricetulus griseus (assembly GCF_003668045.3). NCBI lineage: Eukaryota > Metazoa > Chordata > Mammalia > Rodentia > Cricetidae > Cricetulus > Cricetulus griseus. Next base: position 309,943,698 of record NC_048595.1, on the reverse strand, counting down.
ATAACAAACTTCCCTGACTTCCATATATCTACTGTGGTATATACATGCCCACATTCACACACACACACACTGTAGACACACATGCAAGTAATAATAAATGTAATTAAAAAAAGAATTTCCTAGTAGCCTTATCAACTCCATATTGAACCTATTTTTTGAGATTCTGATGTTGTTATTATTGAACCTTCAGAAGCAACTAAAAATTTTGTATTAAGGTATTAAGGAATCAAGTAAGGGGAACCTGACTGCACAATCCTTACACTGGTCTGTTCCAAGGCTGTTTAGTATACATGTTTAGAAGCCACTTTGAGTTTTAAGTTTGTTGTTTTACAAGAGATTCCAGTAAAATAAGATTTCTGTTACTGCAATCAATAATGATGAGTGTTCCTGAGAATACTCGGTATACACTCCTCCTTTTTTGTTGTACTCAGCATATTCATTTAATGGATGTTGCCAGTGAACTAGGGCTTTGTAGATATATACTGACAAGTAGGAAAAAAGGACAGTGATGTTGAGAGGCAAGTAGCATTGTATATAGCATGTCTAACTCAGAGGCAGAATGGTTCCAGTTAGTAGAATTTAAAAACAAATAAGTACCAATTGTTTTATGCATATTTAGCAATTTTTATACACAAAATCCTGTGTCTTGTGCTGGTTAGTGAGTAAATTAGACACAGGGAAAGTTTATTCCATTTATTGAAATTTCATTCACTCAAGTTATAAGAGTGACACCTTTGTAGGCTATGGCATGAGATATGTAACCCAAAATTCATTGCTGGTTTTGTTCTCCTTTTTTGAATTGCATGATTTTTAGGAAAATAGTAAGATGTTGGCATGATGTATACTTTGGATTCATATTCGCAGTTGTAAGATCTTCCACACATTAGAATTATGACTTGTGATTTTGGAGCATCATTGAACCTTGCACCATGTGCTGGATAGTTTTATGTGAGCTTGGCACAAGCTGAAGTCATCTGAGAGGAGGGAAACCTCAATTAAGAAAATACCTTCATAAGATCAGGCTGTAGGCAAATCTGTAAAGCATTTTCTTAATTAGTGTTTGATGCCGTAGGACCCACCCCTGAGTTGGTGGTCCTGGATGCTGTAAGAAAGCAGACTGAGCAAGCATTGAGGGAGAAGTCAATAACAAGCACCCCCCCATGGCTTCTGCATCAGCTCCTGCATGTTGGTTCCTGCCTTGTTTGAGTTCTTGTCCTTGCTTCCTTTAATGGTGGACTACAATGCGGAAATGGAATAATAATAACTGGTCTGGTAGTGGCTCAGCAGTTAAAGGCACACAAACCTGGTGAGGTGAGTTCAGTCATCATAGAATGGTAAATGGAGAGAATTAACTCCACAAAGGTGTCCTCTGATCGCCACACATGGACTGTGACATGTGTCTCCACACTCTAATAATAATAATGGTAAGTTCAAAATTAAAGTTTAATTGCTAGCATGTAAGAATTAAGAGAAGTTAAATTCTAGAAAAGTTTTGACCTATTTCCATATTCTTGGTAAATGTAAAATACTTATAAAACCATAAGCACAGCAACACATCATCTAGAATGTAGACAAAAACAGGTGTGCTGATGAGGACTACATTGAACCTCGTCTTTATAACATGGACCGCTCTGGTTAGCTGCTCCACACTGAGTTTGGCAAATGTCTAGTGCATATCTGTGGCTTGTTAATAGGCCCATTTTTCAGCTTTTCCCCCTCCTCTAGCTTCCCACTGTGCCTTCAGTTCCCCCGAAAAGCTGTTTCAGAAATCGGTGCTTAATTGTACTTATATATGTTTGCTTAACTTGGTCTTCATCGATAGCTTTTTGTTAAAGCTCCACAGTCTTCACAAAGTGATGACAGTCATGTTTCTTGATCTAGGTCTCAAGAATCAGAACACCCTCAGAATCACAGGGTCATCTCTTTATATTTTCTAGTAGTCATCACTGATGAACTTCTAATGCATAGATTCATTTTGCCTCTTTTTCTTACATGGTTATGTCATATGCTGAATACTCTCTTGTGCTTTCTTTTGCCTGTAAAACTCATCCACATTTTATGTAGATGTTAGTTCATTCTGTTTTTCTTTTTGTTTTTTTAACTAACCATCAATTCAAAATATTTTTATCAATTTTTATCAAAATGTATGCAGTTATAAAATATCAATATGTAAGTTCTCATGCATAACTGTTTTTCTATATACTGTTAAACAGTTTGTTTAAGCCTGATTTTGAACTACTGTGAATCTCCTAATAACAGAATAGTCTGTGAGAACCTTCTCTGACATTGGCTGTTAGGTTGGGATTAACTGAAGGAAACAAGAGAGGGAGGTACAACTTCAAGCTCAAACACACTGCTGTATTCAGTTAACATCTCAGTGGGGTCTAAGGGTCTGTACCTTTAGAGACCTGCTGTATGAAGGGGAGGGAGTTTATATTGAATAATCATAGAAAATAACTATTATTTAGAGGAAAGCATCTGAATATAGTATTATATCCAGTTAGATATATTTTGTTCAGAATGTCTCGTCTTGATTGGCTTTGTAGGTGCTTTGAAATAGCTATGGTATTGTTGGATTGGTTTTTTGTGGTCGTTTATGTTTCATCAGTCTAGAAAGGACTATTGCAATGAAAACCTACTAATGTCAATGTTTGACACTACCACACATTTGCATGTAATGACATCAACAAAGTTGAGCCTCAAAAGTCTCTAAAGAACTTCATTGATAGTTCCCCATACTGTTCCTGGCTAATTAGGCAGGTGAATTACCATAGGAATGAAAAAGGCATAACTTTTTTTTGATACTACTATTTCTGTTTTATAACAAACCACATCTTATGTTTTCTATACTCATCCATCATTGGATTTACATAATGTTAAATTAAAATAAATCATTTTCTGAATATTTTTCCACACTTCAAAGTGTCTTTTTAGGTATTGTCTAACTGCCAGCTAATTTACAGTTCCAGAACCTTGTTGTCTCCTTTGGAATAGAGTACTGGGTAATTTAAAGTAAAATGAATCATTGTATAATAAAGAATTGCTGTTAACTCTTCTGAGATGTAAGGGTATTTTTTCTGTAGTCATGTATGTAACTGTGCATTTTGGTGAGGATGCCCTCTGAACACTAGGGGTCATATTCATGAGTTGGAAGTCCAAATTTAAATCTAAGGATTGGAAAACCTTGCTCAGAAGATAGAGGCTCAGCAATTCAAGGCTGATGACAGAGTGAATCAGAAAATATCCCTTTGTACTCTACTCTGACCTGTGTCTGCCATCATCTACTCTATGCCTGGCTGCCATTGGTCCATGGTGTTCACCTATGCATGAGGCACCCACTCATCAACCAGCCTCTGCTCTTGGCATCTGCAGAGGTTAAATGTCAAGAATCTTAGTATAAAAATGACAGAAGCATCCCATTATAGTAGCCATACCCTTGTTCTTGTGCACTCAAAATTTTCTTCTAGAGAAATAATTTTCAGTATATACAGAATGGGTTAAGAAAACTACCTGAACTTTTAAAAGTCAAGTTGCAACAAAATTCTTAATGCCTAAGATGAAGAATGGAGTGAACATTTTGTAAACTTATTGAATGTAACTGTAAGCAGAGCCAAGTGTACAAGCTGTTTTTCCTATACAGCTTCTTCTGACTAGACTAGTGCTTTTAATATTACTGCACTTCATCTTTATGGATAATCAAGAATGCACATGAAGCCTTAATTTCCAGCACAGAAGGATAATTGCTTGGTGATCATTGGCTTTCTCTAAAATACAACTGAATACAAGGCAGGAGAGTAAGAAAGAAGCTGTTTTTTTTAAATGCCCTTGAAATCCTGTATGAAGTCCGTGGCTATGAAAGTTTATTCGCCTTACTGTGGCTCTTTTTACATCCTGTACCTCAGCAACTTAAAGTATGCCTACCTAACTCACCTGGTTAGCTGTGGAATTGTAGGTGGCAGCTTGCTACTCACACTTGCCCCAGGACTGTGTTGAGAGATTTACTGGGTAGTAGAGGTAGCTCTGTCCTGCAAGCCTCCTAGCTATAGGAATCCACTGCCTTCCCTACTCACCTGTGGTTTTCCATTGTTTCAGGTACAAGGGTGAGATCTCTCTCATGCTAGGCAAGGGAGGTTTTATAATCAAGTTAAAAACATATAAAACAGCTATTGTTTTAAAATAGGACATTGAACAGTGATGCCTCTGCTGGTTTTGGGTTAATCTTACTGTTATCTTTAAAAAAAAAAAAAAGTCATCATAGTTTTGTATACATTTATGTAGAATAACTGCAGTGTGTGAAGAATCATTCCCTGACCCGTAGTTGGTTTTATTTCTTTTTCTGCGACCAAGCAGAAAGCTGTTTAAACATAAAGGAAATGGAGGAAATAAAGGAATAACAAAGAACAGTTTGAGAGTTGGTGCTGTGGTAACCGGGACCCTTCTCCAGCTTCATGCGATAACATGCTCTGACTTCATGTGATAACATGCTCTGTAGAAAAGGTTCTTTCAGCAAGTGTTTAGGAAAATATGTTCCAAAAGATCTGCATAACATTAGTGTAACCAAGTGTTCCTCTCTGTGGTTTCCTGTTTTGGACTAAATGCCTTCAGGGTACTCAGAATAACTCTGTTTAGAAACACAGAAGAGTTTAACCCCCTATGTTCCTCATCAGCCTTTTAAAACAAAAAAGATGAATTAGAAAGCAAAAGGACCCTATTCTATCCTGTTTCTCAAACTATTCATGCTAAAATAGAAAATGTTTACACATAAAGGTTAAAAAAAAAAACAGACATAAACAGAAATTATCATTAAAACCATGAGATCAATTTTTTTCTCTTTGTAAATGCTTTTCAAAGACAAACTTTTTCTTCAAGGTGAGATGATTTCCAAATGAAATCACTGGTAAATCCCTAGTCTGACTGTCTGCTGGAGGTTCAGGGTGCAGCAAAGCTGCATCTAGGTTTATTCCTTTGTGCTGTTATTGTTCACTGTTTATAAATTACTGCTGCAAACCAGCAGATGGAGCACCAAACGACATTTTTGTTTCACTTGAAGCTTAATAATGCACTACATTTCCCCCCTTCACTTTCGTTAAAAAAGATGTCTGCAACTAATCACCCATTAATTATACACTTTCATTGTGTAGATTTAACTATAAATACGTTACTTTTTAAAATATGTTACAGACTTAAAGTGGCCTTATTTATACAATTAATATATTTAAGACAGCTAATGTAATACAAAGTGAAAGGTGAACACTGCACAACCTCTATCCTCCAAAATATTTTTAATTTAGTTAAAGAGGAAGAAAGGTAACGGTCCTTTGCAAGTCAGAATGATAAAGATAAACTATAGTCCCATTCTTGATCAAGTGTTATCAGTGCCATGATGAAGAAGGTACATTGGAAGTGGATGTTGAAAGAAAAGTTTCTCAAATTCGGAATTCTAGGCTGAATGCAACAAGATAAATGTAGAGTGTATTTGGGGGCAAAACCCTGTAGGTTTAGAAGCTCCCAAGAACTTGGATGGTAAAGGGGGTGTCGTGGGGGGAGTGTCAGATGGTTGGAGAGATAAGGTGAAGTTAGATGATAAAGGCTGTGGAAACCAGTGCTAAAGACTTAATTTATTCTAGGAAGACACACATGAGGATTTATCTATTTAAAGATATTTTTTAATATTCATACATGCTTATAATGTATTTGGACAAGTCCATCCTTATACCCTCCCCTTTGATTTCTCCCCATTTTCTACCACTTTCTCCCTGACTTTGTTTGATTTGTTCTCTTTCTCCCTTTCTCCCTCTCCTGCTCTCTCTCTCCCCTTCTCTTTCTGCTTTTCTTTTCAATACATGCTGAGTCCATCCTGTGTGTGCCTGTGTAGGACCATCTCCTATGACTGGAGCATGAAGAGCCTCTCAGGGTCTATATCCCTGAAGGAAATTGACACTCTCCCCCTCAGCAGCCGTCAGTTGCCAATAGCTGCTTAGATAGGTGTGGGACCTCTCTTGCCCATCCGTGCTTGGTCTTTATCAACAGTGCCTTTGGGAGGGAAAGGTTGCTCAAGAACTGAGAGAGTGGAGATCAGTCATTTCCATCCTGGATAGGGTAAGATGTAAAATATTCAATGGCAAATTTAAGCAGAGTTGGAACTCAGCTTCTAATACTTTGAGTCAAACCTAATGATTTTTTCTTACTGTTCTTACTGATTTTGCATTAGATGATGTCAGTATGGGTAGGAAGGATCGGATGTGCATTGAAGACATTATGGAAATATAACAGCATGTGAGCACAAGTCAGAGGAGGGGGTGAAGGCAACCCCCAGGTTTGCAGACTGTGTGACTGAGAAGTAGAATGATGTTGTCATTGCCCCCACAGGAAATACAAAGAAAACACAAGCAGGTCAGGTTATCAAGTAAGTGACATGCCAGGAGAGGGAAGATGATTCTATTTTGGCATGTCAAATTTGAGATGTTGGAGGATATCTTCTATAGATGTCTAGCACATACTTACATTTTAGGCTTGGCGCTCCTAAGAGAAGCCTTGGGATGGCTGAGATAATTCAGGGACCAAGTATAGACTGAAGTGAGAAGCAGACTTTGGGGATGTCTATATGTAGGAGGCAGAGGAAAGGAACAGAGGAAGACTGGGTGGACACTGACCAATAAGAGCAGTTGGAAATACCCCATTCATCAGACAGCAGATAGGAGCATCACTGCTGTGTGCAGGTCACTGAAGCCTCTACCTAGAGTATGAAAGAAGGAAGTGTAGCACACCCATGTGTTTGCGCGGACCACTAAGGGGAAACCACTGGGCTTGTTTACTTTAGAGCTCAGACTTCGTACTCTAGCTCTGTGTTAAGTGCAGAGCAAACTTGTAGCTCTGTCTGTGAGAAGGCAGAGATATCAGAGGACAAACACCTGCCCACCCCATAGCTGGGACCTGTAACTTTGGAACCCAGGTCACTGTCAATAGAGATACACAGCGGTCTGGAACTTTGATTATTTATCTTTATTTTTTCTATTTGGAGTTTCTTCGTGGGGGAAGAAAAACGCTGTTACTTTGTATAATGGTGTGAAGTCACTGAGAATTTCAAAGAAGAAATTAGAATGGCACCCTCAAATACAAATCGTAGAATACTGATAACTACACGTTCCCTTCCCTTCAAATTTCTTACTCTTGCAACTTACTTTTGTAGTTGCTGCCATTAAATACCTGACAAGAATCAAGTTAATGGATGCAGGCTTGACTTTGCTTTACAGTTCAAGAGGATTCCTATCATGGCTGTGAGAGGAAAGGGAAGACAGGGTCCCAGGAAGCTGGGTCACTGGTCACATTGCTCTTGCATCAGGAAGCAGAGAATAGACAGGCAGTGGGGCTTGGCTAAGAAACCTCAAGGCACACCGGTCTGGAGAGCAACTGTTCAAACATAAACCTACAGAGGACATTGCACATTTAAGCCACAAATGTACCTCCTGTCTGTCTTTCCTTCTTATTGATCTGGTGATTATACTATGCCTGTTATTTTAAATAGAAAGAACTAAAAGTTGTAAAAAAAAATGTTTCTTAAAAAATCTGGAACCTTCAAATATGTGCTTCTTAGTACTACAAAAGTTGGTGTGTGCACAGTGTTTTATTATCATATATTAATTATATAAGACTGGGTTTTATTATGACATTTTCATACATGTACATGATGTATTTCAATCATCTTTCCCACCACCCCTTTATTTTCCACTCATTTCTGTCAATGCCCTTCCTCTTTCCTTAATTGGAAAGATTTTTTGTTTAAACTTGAATGAAGAGAGAGAGGCTTGTGAGATGGTTCTGTGTGACTCTTGCCTTAGTTAGGGTTTCTATTGCTGTGACAGAGTGCCGTGACCAACAGCAGCTTTGAGAGGAGAGGGTTTATTTCTCTTACATTTCCCAGTAACAGTCCATCACTGAGAAAGTTCAGGCAGGAACTTAAGCAGGTCCGAAATCTGGAAGCAGGAACTGAATGAAGCAGAGGCCATGAAGGGGTGTTGTTTACTGGTTTCTCCCTACCCCATGGCTTGCTCAGCCTGTCTTTTTGTAGTATCCAGGACCTCTAGTCCAGGGGTGGTACAGCTCCTGTGAGCTTAGCCTTTCCACATCGGTCTTCAGTCAGATAAAGGTGCCACAGGTTTGCCCATAGGCCAATCTGGTGGGAACATTGCCTCAAGTGAGTTTCCCTCTTCCAGAATGATACTAGCTTGTGTCAAGGTGACATACCACTAGATAGCACAGCTGTGAGGCCTGTCAGCATGAATGTGACCATTGGAACCTGCATTGTGAGAGGAAAGCAAATTTTCCTTTGATCTCCATACACACCATCACACACACACTCACAGGCACACAGGCACACACAGGCACACACACAGGCACACACAGGCGCACACACACACACACACACACACACACACACACACACACACACACACCATCACAGTAAAAAAAAAAATCAAGTTGAGAGAGGAAGTTGTAATATACTACTGTTAAAATGATGGCTTTAAATCATGCTCAGCCGGGCGTGGTGGCACATATGTGAAAATCCATTATGCAGGAGGCTGAGTCTGGAGGATCACTGACTGGTAGTTATCCTGAATTACCAAGCAGGATCTTACTTTAGAAACACAACCTAAAACCTGTCTCTGATGAGGCCAAACACTGTATTGTCTTTGAAAGATGCTTCCTCACATTTGTCTTTCTAGTCCATTACCTGCTGTTGTTTGTCACAGTAGCATTGTCGCTTTCTCAAACTTGGTTATATTTACATTTGGTTTTACAGGTAAGTTCCATTTTTGTTTGAGTTTTCTATTCCTGAATTATTTTGATTCATAATTTAATTATCCTCATCACTGGGCAGGAATTTCCAGAAAAGTCTTGCAGGTGACTATAGTGAGAATGATCTATGTTGTTTTACTATGGACATACACAGTTGTCTGCTCTTGAGTGTTACTTCCTTCTAGAGCTCTGTGGGTACTGGCCCTTCTAGAGATCTGTGGATGCTGGCCCTTCTAGAGCTCTGTCGGTGTTGACCTTTCTAGAGATCTGTGGATGCTGGCCCTTCTAGAGCTCTGTGGGTGCTATCCCTTCTAGAGCTCCGTGGGTGCTACCCTGTCTAGAGCTCCATGGATGCTGGCCTTTCTAGAGCTCTGTGTGTGCTGGCCCTTCTAGAACTCTGTGTGTCATGGCCCTTCTAAAGCTCTGTGGGTGCTATCCCTTCTAGAGATCTGTGAATGCTATCCCTTCTAGAGCTCTGTGGATGCTATCCCTTCTAGAGCTCTATGGATGCTGGCCCCTTTTCCTCTGGTCTCCAAAGCTGCTGCAGAAAAGTGTGAGGCTGGCCTGTTTATGCTATTTTGTGTGTGATTACTCTTTTCCTTCATTCTCATTTTACTTTTATTTTCTTCACCTATATTCAACTTTAATATTACTAGCATGTAAAAAACAAACTAAACTGAGCCCCCTGTTTCACAGTATATCCCTAAATAACCCTAACTTGGCTGAGTAATTAAAAGTTTTAAAGAAGCTGTATGAGTGGAAATACTGTAATCTTGAACAAATGGTCCCAAGATAGAAACCATGATGTGCTCTTGAGTCAAAAGGAAAGAAAAAGTAGGAAAAAAAATAAGAAAATGGGATTATTACAGCAGTACTTTTTCATGAGGATTGCCAGCTCCCAAATAACACAGAGACATTATTAATTATGAAAGCTTGCCCTTTAGCTTAGGCTTGTCTCAACTAGCTCTTATAACTTAAATAAACCCATGTTTTTGTTAATCTGTGTTCTGCCACATGGATTTTACCTATCTCCCATTCTGTGTGTCTGACTTATTCTGTGTCTCCATGGCATCTCCTGTGCACCTTGATTCATCTCCTACTTCTTCTCTCTCTGCCTGGAAGTCCCACCTATTCCTCCTGCCTATCCATCGACTGTTCAGCTCTTTATTAAACCAATCACAGCAATATATCTTTGAAATATCCCACAACAGACAACGGAGAGGGAAATCGAAACAAATTAAATATGACAGGTAATATTGGTATATGTAAGAGTATATGACATATTCATTATAAAATGAACATAACCAAGGAAAGGTGGGTATGGGACTGAGAGAGTCATTTCACAAGTGGAGACATTCAATGGAAGGGAAATTTCATTTTATATAAGTTTAAAAGGGAATTCTAAGAAATCAGGTATTATGTTTTAAACATGGGATTTCTCATGAGAAGTTACAGATACTAGATTAAATAAGCTTTTAACATCCCACCAAGTTATGAAATTCTTCAGACCGTTGATTATATTGGTTTGGGAATGTTTATGTCTCATTCTTGCTATTACAGTGTTTCCTTCTTCATAAATTTCAGGAAAATGTCTTATACAGCTTTCTGTTCATTTTAGGAGTCTTTTTTGTTCTTCATGGTGCCTTGTCAAAAGCCATATATAATGATCCTGAAATAAATATTTAGTAAATAGCAATTCTTATCAACTTTTAAAAATTGTTATTTCTGTAAATTGAAAGGAATTATGTTTACTACTGAATAATTTATTTGATATGAAGGCTGGAATTATTAAGAACTTTGAAAAATAATTATAGGAAAACACCCCTCACCCCGGCATTTTGGAGACATGTGTAGGAGTAGCTTGAGTTTGAGGACAACCTGGGGTTTACAGTGAGGCCATATCCCAAATGACAAAATACTGTAATATAAAATGACAGAACTATGGCAGGAAATTGTGCTTTGTGTACACATTTATAGATTAGTGATAACTGATCATTTTTGCTTTGTTCATTTAAATCTGAAAGCTGAATATTTTATTAAATCAAGGTACATATTCAAAGTGACAGGATGATTTTATAGGCTGTTTAACTGAATATTTTATTTAGAGAAGCATATTGTATAGTTAGTGATATTAAAGTTGGTATCAACTTTGGGATATCAGATGTATTTATTTTTAACTTTTATGCAGATATATTCATTAAAATGTATATTTCAAGAACATTTTGAATGTCTTTCAAACCATATTTGAATGATTTCCATTTGAGAAGTAATGTGCTAGATTTTTTATTAATCCAAATATAGTAGTATAGCCTATTTTATTGATCTTTCTATGATTTTTAAAACTAGGAGTGAGAAAAGTCACAGACGCAGTTTGTTGACATATTGCAACCCATATGTGTGTTTTTTGATGAGGAAGGTATAGCATATACCATTCCTCCAGAACATTTAGTACCAGATTTATGATTTTTCTAATTTGGTTTTTAGTTTGCCAAAGAGTATGTAAGTGCATATTTGATCAGAAGCATATTTGCCTTGAATCAGATGAAGAATACTTAATGAGTCAGTGCTAAGAAGTGAAGCAGGGAAGATGAAGACAGTCAGACTGAAGGGCTTTCAAATAGCTTAATGCAAACCACAATACATATAAATCAATGCTATGTAAAACGTCAGTTCTTTTTTAGTTTTTCATGCCCATCACCTCAACAAAACCCTCCACCACAGCTACTAGGGACTGTGTTTCCATATATGTAGGGCTCACATTTGCATTGGGTGAACGAACATGTGCTTCCAGAATCTTGTACTCTTTCAAAAGCACCAGTTCTGCCTCAGAGTCACTAGTAGCCATGCTTTCTCTGGCAAGTGTCTCTAAAAGCAAGTCTAGAAGTTATCACTTCAAATCTTGTGACCATTCAATAGCAATTATCTTTCTGTTTTGACTTATATTTCTTTGATTATCAGTGAAGCAAAACTATTCATGTAGCCATTTGTATTTTTTCTTTGATACCTTGCTTCTTCTTGTATTTTTTATTGATTTATGAGTTTATTAAAGACCTAGTATTTTCTAGGTTACAAATACTTTGCCGAATTTTCATTTAATTTTGTTTGTAGAATTTTGTCATACAAAATTTTCAAAAATAGCCAGGCGTTGGTGGCACACGCCTTTAACCCCAGCACTTGGGAGGCAGAGGCAGGTGGATCTCTGTGAGTTCGAGGCCAGCCTGGTCTCCAGAGTGAGTGCCAGGATAGGCTCCAAAGCTACACAGAGAAAACCCTGTCTCAAAGCACCAAAAAATTTTTTTTCAAAAATAGCTATGGTTAAATCTAATAACCAGTCTGTAATTTTCTTTTTTGTTGTTGTTGTTAAGATCTGACATCTCTGTTTTATATAATTTGATATTTCTTTTGATACTATGATGCAAGAGGGAGATAATCTAGGACATTTTTTGCATTGTTTAGCTTGAAAAAGTTATAAGAAATTTGTAGTGACTCATTTTTAGATATCTTGATGAAAGATGGGCTGTTTGGGCCCAGAGTAGGAGGACTGTGCTGGAACATAGACATGCTGGTCAACTTTCTGTTTTCCTTGTTGGTTCTTGCATTCCACCTTTGCAAGAAAGGAGAAGAGATATATTTCCAGTGACATAAGAGGAACACATTTGCACATGTAAGAATGAACTGTGCATAGTTACTCAGCTTTCAGATTAGTCAAAAATAACAATAATCATTTTTTCTTCAGATTTTTTTTTTAATTAGAAACAATTTGCTCAGGAGATCTTGTCCCTTTCCCCTTCTCCAGGGGAGAGTCCTCCTTGTTCCCTAGCTTCTCTGGCGGTGTAGATTGTAGGCTGGTACTCCTTTGCTCTGTCTAAAATCCACATATGAGTGAGTACATACCATGTTTGTCTTTCTGTGATTGGGTTACCTCATTCAGAATGGTTTCTTCTAGTTCCATCCATTTGCCTACAAATTTCAAGATTCTATTGTTTTTTTCCACTGAGCAGTACTCCATTGTATAAATTTACCACATTTTCTCTATCCATTCTTTAGTTGAGGGGCATCTAAGTTGCTTCCAGGTTCTGCCTATTACAAATAATGCTGCTATGAACATGGTTTAATAGATGTCCTTGTTATAGCAATGTGTTTCTTTTGCTGGATCTTGTGGTAGACTGATTCCCATTTTCCTGAGGAATCACCATACTGATTTCCAAAGTGGCTGTAGGAGTTGGCACTCCCACCAGCAGTGCAGGAGTGTTTCCCTTTCTGCACATCCTCTCCAGCACAAACTGTCATTGGTGGTTTTGATTTTAACCATTCTGACAAGAGTAAGATGATTATCTCAGAGTTGTTTTGATTTGTATTTCCCTGATGACTAAGGATGTTGAGCACTTTCTTAAATGTATATCAGCCATTTTAGATTCCTCTATTGAGAATTCTCTACTTAGTTCTGTACCCCACTTTTTAATTGGATTATTTGGTGTTTTGGTGACTAGCTTCTTGAGTTTTTTTTTTTAAATTTTGGAAATCAGCCCTCTGTCAGATGTGGGGTTGGTGAATATCTTTTCCCATTCTGTGGGCTGTCATTTTTGTCTTGCTGACTCTGTTCTTTGCCTTACAGAAGCTTCTCAGTTCCAGGAGGTCCCATTTATTAATTATTTTCATGCTGTTCTTTAAATATAATTCCAGATATATTTTGAATTAAATTGTATTTTAGGAGTAGTCTGGAAATCTGAATAAAATTATTCCTTCTCAAAATGACTTTCATCTAAACTTTGGTAGCATAGCCATTTGTAGTTTGTAGCTCACCAGTAAGCCTTTTTGATGGGAATAAGACTCAGAAATTGTTGTGTTGGTTTTGGCTGACTCTGGTCAGCCAGTGATTTGCCAGCAATTCTGCATTTAATTAACAGTTGTTGACAAACTGACTATTTTATTCATTAAATACTTTTTATTGACTACCAGGCACTGTTGTAAGTGAATTTCAAAGCCTTTAAGACAAGAAATATATGAAGATGAGAAGGTTTAGTGAAAAGATGAGTATATTTTGAACACACTGAAGTGAAGAGCAAGATATAGTTTCCCTGCAGGGTTCAAGTAACATTGCAGAAGTGGGGGATAAAAAAATGTAAGATCCGGAGGAACTCTGTGGAATGATGTCTTCTGGACATGACATTGCTGGTGCACCTCTGAACACATAGTAGTAGTTACCCGCACAAGTCCCATCAACCTTCCATCATGCACTAGGGGGGAATTGGGGGGGGGGGTTGGGGGACTCACCCATTCCTGTGGAGCTATAGGCAGTTAATGGTTGCTGGGAGAAGAGGAGTCATATTCCTCAGTGATGTAGCCACTTACAAGTTATTCAGCTAAATAACTCCCCATCCATGATCATGCAAGCAACTGTAGTCATTTAATAGATATAAAGGTAGGCGGAGAGAAGAAGGGATTTGGGAGTTCCATAGGAATGGAGTGGGACAGTGAGAGAAGAGGGAATTTGATCAAAGTATATTACATATCTGTATGAAATGATGAAAGAATTATGGAAAGAAATACCATGGAACATCTAAATGAAGACATGAATCTATCTTGACTTCATATGTGTGATCTTTTGGGGTGATTCAGACTTGCTATGTAAATGGAGGCTGAAACCACAGCAATGTGTGAGATTAATAAGGTATGGTGATGGATAAAGAAAGAGCTCTGGGAAGTACAATTCTTAAAGAGGTAAGTAGAAAAGAAATAATTGAAGGAACTAATCATGTCAAGGGTTATGAGAGAAAAATTAGGGGTGGTGTTTCTGTCAAAATGATAGGAGTAGAGAATTCAAGGAAGAATTGGTCTTGACATGTATTAGGTGAAAAAATTTAAATCCCTAGAAAAGTTCTAGGAAAGCCACAGATTCTCAATTCTTCTTCTTCTTCTTCTTCTTCTTCTTCTTCTTCTTCTTCTTCTTCTTCTTCTTCTTCTTCTTCTTCTTCTTCTTCTTCTTCTTCCTTCTCCTCCTCCTCCTCATGATTATTATTATTATTATTATTATTATTATTATTCTCCTCTGCTTCCTCCTTCTCTGCCTCCTCATCTTCTCCTCTTCTTGTTTTTTGAAAATACCGACTTTATTAATTCTTTGAGAATTTCTTATGTTGTGTTTTTGTCTTAGGGTTACTATTGGTGTGATGAATCACCATGACCAAAGCAACTTGGGGAGCATAGAGCTTATTGGATTTATACTTCCACGTCACAGTTTATCATCAAAGGAAATTAAGACAGTAACAGAGCAGGAGCCTGGAGGCAGGGAGTGATGCAGAGTCAAGGAGGAGTGATGTTTACTGACTTACTGACTTACTCCCTATGGCTTCTCCAGCCTGATTTCTTATAGAACGCAGGACCACTGCTCCAGAACGTCACTACTCACAATGGGCTGGGCCCTCTCTCATCAATCAGTAATTAAGAAAATATCCTACAAGCTTGTCTACAGCCAATCTTATGGAAGCATTTTATCAATTGATGCTTTCTCCTCTCTGATGTCTTTAGCTTGCACCAAATTGACATAAAAGTAACCAGCACAATTTTGATCATATTTGTCTCTTTCCCCAATGCCTTCTAGATACTCCCCTATCTCCCTACTCACCCAACATGCTGTTATCTCTCTTCCCCTCCTGTTCTTTCCTCTCCCTTCCCCTCTTTTTCCCCTTCCTTCACCTCTAGCATCTCCCCTCTCCCTCTTCCTTTCATTTTTAAAAATTAAGCATGTTGAGTTCAGTTTGTGATAGCCAAGTAGTCTAAGAAATAGGGCCTGACCTGGAGTGTTATGGATACACTATCACCATAAAAGAAAACTGACTTTCTTCCCAACAACTGTCAGATACCAATAGCTTCTCAACTAGAGCTGGGTCTTCATGCCCACCTCCCCTCCTCTATTCTGGGATTCTGTCTAGCTTGAGATTACTCACACCTTGTGCCTGCTGTCACAATCACTGTGAGGCCACATGTGTGTTTGCCCTGTCCTATCTGTTCAGTCTCCATGTGTTCACAGGTTAGCCTGCTGGGTGGGTGTAGTTGATAGGCCTGGCTCAGTTCTTATTTGAACACTGTAATTGATGGTCAAATTACTTTAACCTGTGGAGATTTCCTACTACTTTAACCCTATGGTATCTAAGTGAAACTCCTTTTTTTTTTACAAGTGTGATTCATTTTACAAAACCTTAAGATTGCTACTTCATATGAACTGTAAGATGAGTCCTAAGTTTAAAGAGAAGTATGTCTTCTCTTTAGATGAAGTATATATCCTAAACTACTTTTCTCTTTAAAATTTCACGGTCCATTCTCCCCTGAAAGTTGCTTCCAAGTGTGATAACATTTTAAGGAAAAGTAAAGGTTATGTTAATTTCTAGTTATTATAAATGGTGGCTTGTGTATAAGGGTATTATTAATAACATTTTTGTGTATATTAGTGTATATGGTAGAATGGAAGACTATAATTTTGTTTATGAATTTTTAAAAACAAAGAATAAAGATCATGAGCTTGAATTTATTATTCTGATTTTCTTTCAAAGATCAAATTATTTTAACAATAGATATGATATTTAGGTAGGCAGAGAGAGCTAAGAACAAAATTCACATTTTGAAAATACAAACATTTGAATTATTTTGTGGTAGGAGGACAATGCTTAATATATGAAGATCAGTTTTGTAATTTGTAATTTAAACATTTAACAGGCCAGTATTCATTTATGAGTATGACAAATTGTTGAGATAGACACCCATCAATCCTGTCCTTTGCTTCCTCTAACTGATCAGTAAGTAGGAGTTAAAAAATTGATTATTGACAAGATTTAGACATCACCTAATGTTTCTAAAGGCGTTGGATTCACTTCAATTGTGTGTTAAATATCCATCTTTCTGCTAACTCACCAGCTTGTTGTATAGGAGAAACTTCCTGACCAATGGATGGGCAGATTGGAGCCATTGGTGAATGATGGCCCAGGTATCAGGAAAGCCTTCCACAAGACAATGATTAGTTCAGATACCACTAATGAAATGTGGGGTTTCAGGGATTATGGGATATATGTGGATTAAAAGTTCATAAAATAAATATAGGACTAATCAGGAAAGGCAAAATTCTAGGAAGAATACTTATGTAGTTTTTGTTTGGGTGGCGTTGCTTGGTTGTGTGTATGTATGGTCATAGGGATTGAACCTATAACCTTGCAAGCTCCAAGAAAGGGTTGTATGAATGACATATGTGCTTAGCCCTCTTTTTTACCTTGTTTTCAGACAGGATTTCACCAAGTTGCCTAGATTGACTTTGACTTATTCTGTAGTCCAAAAAGGCCTTGAACTTGCTATCCTCCCACCACAGCCTCCTGAATAGCTAGGATAACAGGCCTTGCCACCAGGCTTGGGGTAGGCTTTTGACTTAGGCAAATCTTAACCCACAATAGGATGGAACCAACTTCATGAAGCAGAAGTTCTAATAGCATTTCAATGTGTTTTATGATGGACACAGAGTAGATTAGAAAGAATCCTTGTTTTATGTTTTCTTTTGGTTTTTACTTACTTACTCTAAATCTTACTGTCCTTTCTGATATTATATACATATATACTCCAGATGTTTCTCTCTCCCTTGGCTGAGCAGAGGAATAAGGAGCAAGAGCAAGAGCACTGCAGCTCAGCCAAGAAGTAGTATAAGAGACAGGAGATGATAAGAGGTTTTAGAGGCCAAGTGGATATCAGAAAATTCAAATATCTGTTAAATGAGTGAAATGATAGTGTTTTATTTAGCTAGCAGATAGCACCCAATAATCCTAAAATGGAACCAGGTCTTTTATAATTGATTCCTTAGTTATGTATAACAGGCATCATAACCTGGGGGGTCATGGGGACACATGAGGTCATCACAGAGAACTACTATCCAGTATTCTGCCCATAGGAGCCATAAAGAAGGTGATACATAACATGGATGACCTCTTCACACATTTTCTAGTTTGTCTGTTCACAGTTAAACATGACTTGGATGGGCCTTTATAGAATGAAGATTCTTTTGAATTTTGCTTTGTTTATTGAATTTACTTTTTTACAATTAGAAGTTAGAGATATGTAGGGAGACACCATAATCATGCCTAAGGACTGGCTACAGGTGTGCTTGACCACGCCCATCAGGGTGTGGCCACGGTGATGTCAGGGTGGCATGTGAGAGGTTTAAAGGGACAGACAAGGCACATGGTTGCTCTTTTTCTTTGCTGCTTTGGCACCCTCTGTCTTCCTGCTGGTTGGCATTTAAAATTAAATGCCTATTAAATGCCTATTAAAAATATCCTGACCTTATGGGCCACACATTAGTTATTTACCATAATAGAGGTAGAGTTTGGGGAGCCTAGTCCAAGATTACGCTACTGTTAAAACCAAAGGAAATAGTTGAGCTAAAAATGGGTTGGCTACTTCTTAATGCATTTTATAGTCCATGTATTCTATGTAGTATATATGATAGTTAAAAACCATTTTTGTCACATTTGTAGAAAGTAGTATCAGCACAGTAACATAATTATTTAATTTGGGGGACTTGATTTAGTGGGAACAGAATGGACATCCAATGATGACTGGAAGTGGACTGACATATAATACTTAATAATTTTTTATTATTGAAGTCTTCCATCTTTTAGATGGTTTCTTGATTTAATGTGCTTGGTTTGATTACAGTAATTCCTAATAGTTACTACAAGCTAGTTAATAAATTAGTTCTTGAGGTTAAGCTTTGATGCATCCTTTACTTAAAACAACTTTGGACCATGAAGAAAATGTGTTTTATGCCTAACACCTTCTTTTAGCCTCAGTCACAGTCCCTGCTTAGAGGAGGCAGAAATGTAAACAAGGAACGCTAAGCTACCATTTAACAGTATCAATTACAATACCCAGAAAAGACCGAACAGATGAAAAGATTTAAACTAAACTGGGCAAAATGCCTGGAAATGCCAACAAATATGGCTTATGTTAGACAAAAATATTAATAAGTACATGAAATTCATACATTGGATTCAGAAATCTCTTCCTTTGCTCAGGATAGGCCTTTTCTTGTCATTTTTCTTTCTTTCTTTTTTTTTTACATTTTAAGAAATCATTTGTCTATGTGTATGCCTGTAGTAGGGTATGTGCACTTGAGTGCTGGTGCTCACCTAGGCCAGAAGAGGGCATCAGATTCTCTGGAACTGGAGCTACAAGTAATTATGAATTGCATACTGGGGTGCTGGGAACCCAACTTGGGACCTCTGCAAGAGCAACACATGCTATTAACTACTAGACCATCTCTCCAACCCCAATATCTTGTCTTAAATGTCATTTTTTGGGGGGGTCATGGTTTCTCTGTAACTCACGATGTAGACCAGGCTGGCCTGAAACTCACAGAGATCCACCTGCCTCTGCCTCTGCCTCCCAAGTGCTGGGATTAAAGGTGTGTGCCACCAATGCCTGGCTCTTAAGGATCATTCTTATATATTTTATAATACAAAATTCTATTAGAGAAAGATGCAGTTACACACAGAAACATAGTATGGCTATTAAATAATTAAAGAAGAAATCTTTCATTGCCCGGAAGATGGCCTCATATTGCATCACAAGTCATATGTGTCACTGAGAAGCCAATTCTGTATTTTTCTTATTCAGTTTTTAGGACAGGGTCTAGTCTGTAATCCAGACTGGCTTTTAAATGGCAACATTCCAGCCTTAGCCTCCTAATTGCTGGAATTTTGGACATGAGTCACAAAACCTGTGTGGTCTTTTTTTTTGGAGGGGGGAACATTGTGATATGAATGTATTTGTGTATAAGTGTTCACATATGTGCACATGGTGTGCATATATGTATGCGCATGTGAAAGCCCAGCATAGACCCTGGGTGTCTTCCTTGAGCACTTTCTACCTGACCTATTGAGGCAGGGACTATAATTTGAACCCAGAGCTCACTGCTACCGGCCAGCTTGCTCCCAGATCTCTGTGTTGGCCTCTAGAAAGCTAAATTGCAGACCAGCTGTCAAACCTGCCTGGCATTTACATGGATTTAGGGATTTGAACATTCATTCACACTTGAATGGCAAACTTTCTACCTCTTGAGACAGTTTCCAGCCCCTAGTCTATTTTTCAAACGCTTAAATTTCCCTTAAAATTATAAAACATGAGTTATTTTCATTTTCGTATAGAATAATCCTCCCCCTATCTAGTGAATGCTGTGGTCTGTATACATTCTGAGATACAAATCTTAGAAATGGAAGCTACAGCTAGGCAGTGGCAGGGATGGAACAAGCCCTCAATGACTTCAGCTATTTCATCATCAGATATCTTCAACTTTTCTCAAACTTGTCAAGTGGACAAATTCCTTTCAAGCACTGAAATGCCGTGAAATAATTGTTGCCAATAAGATTTGTGCTACTGCAGAGCAGCTGTCCATATGCTTGCCAGAGCACCTGCAGGATTTCCCAGTGGGGGTACTATTTCAGTGGGATGAGTTGGCCCTCTCTGGGTGTAGGTGGAAGGGGCTCTTTCTGATTAGACTGGTCCATATATATATATATATATATATATATATATATATATATATATATATGGCACACGCATGCACACACACATAGGAGTAACAAGACAGCAGGAAACTGTAAAGTATGCAGAGTCAGGACAAAAGATACAAACAGGGATGAGTGGATGGGTTATAGTGTTTCCTGCTAGCAAAGACTCTCAAATGCTATGCTTGAAAAATGAAAAAGAAAAAAGTTGACAGTGTGATTGTATCACCGGATCTTAGGGGAATTGTGTGGAGGGTTAGGCGGTCATTGGGATGTGACTTAGTAAATCAGGATAGAGACTGTAATACTCCAGGCAGAACTAGAAGAGCGACAGTCAATATGGAAGGGAGAAGAGATTGCTGGCCGCGCTCAGGGTAAAATCATTTCATTTGGTGATATATTGGGGGTAGAAAAGGGTTAAGTCTGGGAAGACTCTTAGACATCTGCACATGCCACTGCTAAAACAGGGAATGGAGGATCACAAACAGTCTTGTTTCTCTTGATGGAGTAGGCAGTCTGGTTTGATTTTGTGACTCCTGAAAGAAGTGTGAGCTGAGATGACAGTGGTCAGCTTCTTTGGCATAGATGTAGTCATCAGGCAAGGGACTGGGACTGAGTAAGGGTGACAGGGCTGAGCTGCCTGTTAGTAGGGCAAATGATTGTAGAGGGAGAACCAGAGCTTAGAGGGAACCAGAACCACAAGGATGAGTGAGCTCATCCAATTAGCACAGTGCCGCAAAAGGGGCAAGCCACAGTGTCTGTAGTGAGGTGCTTACTGGAGCCCTGAGAGTGAGTGAAAACATCATCACAGGAAGTCAGAGCTAGCCAGGTAAGTGAGATCCAAGCAGTGTGGGGGAGCAAGCCCCATTGCCCAGAGTGGCAGAGTCCCATGCCCAGCCCAGGGAGTAAATCAGAAGCAAGCATGGTCATCGGAATGAGGTGGGCAGTGGGCACATGGAAAGTAGGAGACCACCTCAAGGGGATTTAAGGAGTAAATAGAATCAAGGCTCTCTATGTAGAACCCTCCACGTGGAACAATCCTGTGAGGGCCAGGGGACCAGCACAGAGACAAGGCAGGTATCTTAGCTAGGCTTTCTATTGCTATGATAGAATACCATGACCAAAGCGACTCTGGGAGAGGGCTTATTTTGTCTTATAGCTTATAGTCTATCATCCAGGGGAGTCAGGGCAGGAACTCAAGGCAGAAGCCTAGAGTTGGGAACTGAAGCAGAAGCCAAGGAGGAGAGTGCTGCTTACTGACTTGCTCAGCTGCTTTCTTATACAACTCAGGACTGCCTGCCCAAGGGTGCCACACACAGTGACCCTCCCCCAACATCAATCAAGACAGTACTCCACAGACATGCCTACAGGCTAATCTTAGAGGCATTTTATCAATTAAAATTCCCTCTTGCCAACTATGTCTAGATTTGTGTCAACATGACATAAACCAACCAGTGCCAGGGGAAAATGATATTTCAAAAGTAAAGAAGCCAGGCACTTTATAATGGAGGGAAGAGTTACAAAGGGTATATGGCTCTCTGGACTGAGGATAGGACCATCTTGCTCTGTGTAATGTACACAAGAGAAAGTCTCCACCCTGAATAGAGGTCACTGTAAATGCTTGTAAGAAGAATAATAGAATTATATAGTAGCTAGGGAATCACACAACTAGCAAGTAAATGGAGTCTTCAATGAGTACTGCTTGTGTATGTGTGGACTTCCAAGATGGTAGACACTCATATGTCAGACTGGAAGGCAGGCTGGAGACAAGTGACAATACATGAACAAGCTCTGTACCATGTTGTCATTGTCCTGCCAGCACAGTCTTGATTTCTTTCCACACTTCTCCCTAGAAGAGGGGAGTGTTCAGTGAGCTTCAAGGTCCATGTATTTGCAGTGTTGGAACTTCAGGAAGAAGGATGCGGCTTGGCCACTGCTATTGTTGTTTTCATCCTCTGTTCTTTGTGAGGACACATTCTACTCTGTACAGTCCTGCCTGAAAAGTGAGGTATGCTTCACCCTTCTGGACCTGGTGGGTCTGCACAAAATAGTTACAGTTTGCACAAAAGATTTTTCTCTGACCCTATTTAGCTAGTCATCCTTTTAAGAATCAGTAAGGCCTTACACATACTTCTTTTATATTTGGGGTTATGATGCAATGCTGTATTATTTATCTTCTTGTTCATATTGCTTCAGCTTTGACTGTTGATAGCTCTTTACTGGGTTATGTGGAATATCAAATCATTGTGGGAATTTTTGCTTCCCTTTTCTTTTTCCCCTTTTCCTCCTCAGCTTCTCCCTTTCTGTCTCCTCCTCTTTCCTCAAATTTTCTCTTTTCCTTTACACTAAGTTTCTGGCACCACAGATAACCTAGGCTAATTATCTGTGTTTCTTGAGTCTGTAAATAAGGGGTATGGTTCCTTTTTACTAGAAAATAGTGGTACAAACCCAAACTTAAGTGTTAAGTATGTTCGTTGCTACCAGTGTGTCATTGCTCCTGAATTAGCTGACAAAGCAACATGTGTGTCCTCACATAGCTATAAATGTTTCTGAATATAGCCACTTCTACATGTATTAAGATAAACATGAGTTCATGGGAATACTTATAAATAGCATTTACCACAAAGATCATTCCAGCCTCTTCACTTGGTTATTTATAAACTCACAGAGTAAACTGTCCTCTGCTATTTGCCATCCTTTTTTCCTCTCATTTTTTTTATTAGTTCTTTGAGAATTCCTTACAGTGTATTTTGCTCATATCCACCTACCTTCCCAACTCCTCCCATATCCAACCCCATTCCCTACCCACCCAACTGTGTGTCTCTCTCTCTCTCTCTCTCTCTCTCTCTCTCTCTCTCTCTCTCTTCTCTCTCTCTCTCTCTCTCTCTCTCTCTTTCATTTATCTATCTCCCATAAGGCACAATTTGTGATGCCAATACAATCTGGGATGTGTAGCCTTCCATTGGAGGTGGGTGAATGTACTACAACCTTATAGAATACTGAGTTTTCTTCTCCCAACAACTCAAAAGGAGAGTTATTGAGTCTGTATTGAGATTTTGGTTAGTCTGTGGCTCGTGTAAATGTATTGTCATCCCAAGTGACATAACTTCACTATATATATATATATATATATATATATATATATATATATAATATTTTAGGTAAACATAAAATACTATTATGACTTTTTTCAAGCATTGTTACCATTATTTGTCCTTCTTCTCTCCCTCTCCTGTGTTGCATTTTATATGAGAGATAATAAAATATGTACTTTCTGTACCTGACTTCTTTCACTTAACATAATTAACCCAAGATTGACCTACATTATATTGCATATCACAAATTCTGTTTTATTGTGGCGGAGTACACGTTACCCTTCACTAATGAGTATTTGCCACTTTCCACATGGGAATGTTGTGAGTAAAGGAGCTATAGATATTGATGTGCAGCTTGTCCAGGCAATATTTTCAATATGCTTGGAAAAATATCTAGCAATGGACCTTGTGTCAAATTCAGATTTATGTTTAACTTTTGTAAATTGTCAATTTTCAAAATGGTTACAGCATTTCATATTGGCATCAGCACATCTTTTTCAAAACTTGCTATGTAAATAATTAGTTTTTTTTCTAGTGGTATCCCATTGTGATGTCATATGTTTGTTAGTCATTTTTGTTTTCTTTGGAAAGCATATGTTCAAAATTTTAGCATATTTGAAAATAGATGTTCTGTCTCTTTAAGTGTAAGAACTATTACACATTCTCAGATTATGTTATAAGCTCTTTCCCATTTTATGGCTTGCCTATAGTTTCCTACTTTTTTAATATTTTATTTATTTATTATGTATATAACATTCCTCTTCCATGTATATTGCACACCAGAAGAGGGCACCAGATCTCATAACGGATGGTTGTGAGCCACCATGTGGTTGCTGGGAATTGAACTCAGGACCTCTGGAAGAGCAGTCAGTGCTCTTAACCTCTGAGCCATCTCTCCAGCCCCAGTTTCCTACTTTCACAAGGACAAAAGATTTACTTCTGACAAAGTCCATTATGATTTTAGAGAGTCATGCTGTTTGTGTCTTAAGAAATCCTTGCTTACCCAAATACCGTAAAGATTTTCTCCTATGTTGTTTGTTTCTCCTGTGTTGGTGATGAAAAGGCGCTGGGGACCAAACCCAGGTGTAGATGGAGTTTCTCTTCCAACTGGTCCCACAGCTGTTTAGTCCCAAGTACACACATTGATGCTTATATTCATTATAAACGGTTTGGCTGATGGCTCAGGCTTAATTATTAATCCATTTCTATTAACCTATGTATCTCCATGTGGTCCTGGCTTACTGGAGAATGTCTGGAGAATGTTATTCCTTCAGCAGCTACATAGCATCTCTGGCGGCCCACTCTCTGCCTCTTCTCCCCAGAATTCTCCTCATCTGGTAGCCCCGCCTATTCTTCCTGCCTGGGTACTGGCCAATCAGTGTTTTATTCACCAACCAATAAGAGAAACATATTAACGAAGGACATCTCCCATCACCTAGGACCTTGCACATGATAGGGACAGTTCTACTACTGAGCCACACCCTCACACCTCCATGAAATCATAAGAAATTTATGATTGCAACTTTGCATTGGGCTTATGTCCATGTTGTCAATTCTGTGTATAGTGAAAGGTAAAAGAAATTGTGCATTGCCTCCCACTCCTCTGCTTGGCTTCATTTGGAACTGCATTGAATCTTCCAGATCAAATTCTGGAGAATTTATATCTTAACAATACTGAGTCTCCTGATGGATGGGTGTGATATATTTCTCAGCTTATGTAGGCCCTAGAAGAGTTCTCTTTAGAACGAGTGAAGAGCAAAGGGGTCCAGACCAGGCTGGTGAAACCCACAGAAACAACTGACCTGAACATTGGGGAACTCTTGCTCCCCAGACTGATAGCTAGGATACCAGCATGGGACTGATCCAGACCACAGGAACATGGATTTCATTGAAGAAACCTCAGAAATCTACAGGACCTCCTGTAATAAGTTCAGTACTTATCCCTAGCATAGGTGTGGACTTTGGGAGACCATTCCACATAGAGAAATACTCCCTGAGCCAAGACACACGGAGGCCCTATCCCAACAGATACGATAAAACTCTGATGACACCCTATGGAAGGCCTCACTATCCAGAGGGAGCAGAAAGGATATGTGATAGGTAGGGTTTTAGTTGGGGGGGTTGGGGAGGGCGGGAGGGATTGTCATGTAAAACAATCTTGTTTCTAATTCAAATAAAAAATCTGAAAAAAAAAAAAGATTTCTCTTCGCAATACTTTGTGTATAGCAGCACAGAGCCATGCAGATCTTTTGTTAAACCTGTTATTAACTGTTGGTTTGGGTGCTCTTACACATAAGACTACAATGGACTTTTGTATATTAACGTTGAATTTTGCAACCTTGCAAAATGAATATTTAAGTAGTTGCTCTGGGGAGCCACGTGATTTCTACATAAGTTGTCTAGAGGCAGAGCTTTGCCTTTTCATTTCCAGTGTCCTTCCCTCCTTTGCACCTTCCCTGCCTCCCTTGACCCTCCCTTCTTTTCTCCTTCCCTCCTTTCTCTCTATTCCTCATTTCCTTCTTCTCTCCCTCTGTCTCATGCCCTTATTCCCTGCCTTCTGTCTTATTGCAGTGCCTCCAGATGATGTTGGATAGTCTCTGGTCCTAGAAAGGGGTATTTAGGGTTTCACTATTAAAAGTGATGCCCCTGATAGGATTTTTTCTCTCAGATAGTCTGGTCTGAGGAGAGGGCTCTAGTTATCTCAGCCAGAGGAAATGTTCCCATAGTTCAGTTTTGGATTTTAGCCCTTCTCCTATCAGCTCATTTTCTTTTTCACCTAGATTTCTCAAAGTGGTAGCTGCCATAGGAAGGTAGTATAATTCTTCCTATAATATTTATTTTCAAGACAAATTCAGCAGAGAGAAGACATCAAAAAGTACATGTCTAATCTTCATAGACTGTTAGGGATCCAGAATTGGGAGAATCTTAAATAGGCAATATAATAAAATGATATATTATTTAGTTTATAAAATTATATAATTTGATAAAAATAAAAGTAAATTCTATGTTACATCACATTCCTAGCGGTGTCTTGGCTGCACCCCATGCTCAGACATTAATATTTCTTTAGTGAAATTCTATTCATACAAAGTAGAATAGATAATATAGAAAGCCTCAGATTAGAATTTGCCACCAAGTCGGTCTTAGATGAACTCAGTTGTTGGTTATTTCCTACAATTTTCAGATCACTTTAGATATCCCAGTTTTGGATAAGGGATTGGGAACTACTGTCTGACTGTTAACACTGTTTGTTGTTGGTGGTTTCTAGACCCATTTGTATCTGCATGTCACTTCTTCTCCCCTGTATACCAGCCATGGCATATACATGAGACTTCACCCAACAATGCTCTAGCATAGCTAGAGCAAACTCTGCTCCACAGGGAGATAGTCCTGTGATTCTAGGAAATAACACCCCAAAGTAACTCACCACCTGGAGGTAGTGAGATGTAATGAATAAATACACACCCCCAACTTCTAGCAGCTCAGGCAGGAAAGTCTTTTGTCTCTCAGAGAGTCCCATAGGAATGAGTCTCATTTGCTCAACAGGTAATTCATACACCTTGTGCAGACTTCATTTCCTTCCTGTTTCATGTTTTTCTTTCCCTGCTCTCTTACCGGTGTTCCTGAAGTCACTTTCAAATAGAATACTGCCATTTGAATCCTTGTCTCAAGATCTGTTTCTTTGAGTGACCCATGCGAAGACACGGACCCCTCCCCCTATACACACACAACATGGAGCTTCAATTGCATGTTTTTTTTTTTTCAACTTTTGTGTGGTTGTTAACCACTTTTTCATGTTCTAACCTTTCTCCTGTTAAAATAAGATCCCGTATTGAGTAACAGGGGCCCATTCCTGATTTTCCACTGTCACTGCTAATGTTTATAGACACAGTAGGCCTTCCTGTTGCTACTGCCTAGCTCAAATTGTTCTTCCCATGCTCAAGGCCACTGTCAGTTTAATATCTTGACTAAGGTTTCTTTTTCTTTTCTTTTTTTTTTTTTTAAGCTGGTAATGATTTAAGCTATCTGCCCCACATTCAAAGGAAAAGAAACTTCGCTTGGTTTGACCTTTACTGCACAAAGAAATCGATCTACAAATTCCCTACAGATGTACATGGGAAGGTGGGCATTTAGTCTAAAGACTTTTTTTTTGCATTTTCAGACTTTTGACATGTTGAGTGTAAAGATGAGTTTCACATATTAAAAATTAAATTAATTTATAGAGGAACTGAAATCATTACTTGTGTTGTAGTTCCTTGTCTCTTTTATGACATGCATTGCTGTGGGTATAGTGCTTTAACACATCTGCTCAATAGTCCATTATAGAGGCAGAGAATGCTTTTACATGAATGCAGTAAAGTGGCAGATGCTTCTTAATGACAACTTCCCAATTCATTTAGAAAACAAGTCAGTTCTGGATTTGGGTTTTTTTTCTCTAAATATGGCAACTGTGTATACAAATGATCTCAAAGACATTAGAACTGATAAATGAAACCACTCATGTAATATTTTAGAGTTTAGAAGTTAGTCTAAAAGCCTCGTCTGATAGCATTTTAATAAAATTAGCATTTTTCTTACTATGCAGATAATTATTTATCATTATAAGGAGCCAGAAAAAGAAACTGATTCAGTATTACCAACTTAAATTTCTTTTATTTTCTTCTTTGGGAACTCCCAGTGAATGTTGATTTATCATTAGCAATTTAAGTAGAGAAGTGGTCGTCTTCTGACTTGGTAACAGGGACATATGGAGTCTGGCATTTGGACTCCTTCCTGGAGTAAGTTCTTGATGGGGGATGTCCTTCTGGATATATGTTTCTCTTATTGGTTGATGAATAAAATACTGATTGCCCAGTAGCGAGGCAGTAGTATAGGTAGGGCTACCAGACTAAGGAGAGGACACAAAGAGAAGCTGAGAGGAGACACCATGTAGCTGCTGAAAGAATAACATGCTGTAGCATTCTCTGGTAAGATAAGACCACATAGCAATACTTAAATTAATGAAAATGGGTTAATAATTAAGAGAGAGCTAGCCAATAAGAAACCTGAGCCATTGGCCAAACAGTTTATAATTAATATAAGCATAAGTGTCAGTGTGTTTATTTGGGGCTAAATGGCTATGGGACCAGGCAGAACAGAAACTCAGTCTACAAGTTCTGTTATCTTAGAGAGGTTACAAGGCACTTGTGATGTCCATATACCCTTTTGTGCAGTCACTGGCAGAACTTGCCTCTCCTCAGTATAATAGGCAGATACCCACAAGGCATAGTCCAAGGGGTTACGGGAAAGCCACCAGCACCTCCTCACAGACCAGTCTATGCTACACAGACTATATGGCTGGTGATTCATGAAGAGGTCTCTGGTCACAAAACTATCTCTTAAAGACTTCTCAGAGATTCTTGGTAGGATTAATATATGCAGGCTATGCCATTTACCATGGGCAACTTTGTCAGGCTCTTTACTGTGGAGATCAGATAAGAAGACTGAAAGAGGGGAGCGAGGCCATGAAAATCAAGGAGAGAAGGCCAAAGATTAGTTTTGCTCATAACTTTGCTGAACAGTAGTCTGGGTACCAGAAAACTTGCAAAACTGTCCACTGAGATGTGGGGAATGGCATAATGACTACTCTTATATTTACATTACTGATATTTAAATATAGATCCTCTCTTTTTATATGTAGATCAGTGCAGAGTTCCTATCCACTGTACTTAATAGGATAGTCCCTTGTTCAGTTAGTGCAACTGTTATTTCTCAGACTCAGGGCTTCAAATGATTCCTGCAAAGAAACACAAGGTATAATATAATAAATATAAATAAGCAACACAAGGTATAATATGAAAACAAAATCTGAGCAGAATTTTCAAAATTTGCCTGCCCAAGTTTGAAATTTAGTTATTTTAAACACGGACTTAAATTTAGTACTAATGATGGCTTACTTCTCCCTGAGTGTATATTGCACTAGAGGTGGTGTGAGCCAAAAACTGGCTAGCCAATCACTGGACTAGCACCCAGAACATATTATCACCACCACATGACACACTATGTAGGCTTGCTGGTATACTTCTCATGTCCTAGGACATCCAACTTGTAGCAAGTGTGTGCCTAATCTCATATCTGTGTGCCAGGGGTTTCACTTGGCAGCCTAGGTACATCTTTTTGCATGGGTGCCATGTCCCATTGTCACCATGTAGTGGCCTGGGCTTGCCTGTTTACACCTATACCTAAGTATACATAGGTTTGTGTAAAGATGAGAAAGAAGCTACTGCTGCTGGACATAGGAGCAAAACAGAGCGTAGCCAAAGGCTGCAGTAGGCTGCAGCAAGAGTTAAGTTTGGATGCTTCCAGATGATGGAGAGGGATTCTCAGTGATGACAGTTGGGTGCATTTTCACAAGAAGAGTTGCTAAAAACCTCTCTGCAAAGGTCGTGAGATCACTGAAATAAACATGATCCCTGGAGCAGAGCGGTTAAAATATGCAGAGACTTGCTGCTATAGAAAGCTTAGTTTATACATGGAAGACCTTGAGAAAATATGGTAATCGTACAAACCAAATTTATAGAAGAGGTTAAATTACATACACTCCAAAGACAATGAACATTTTATCTAAATCACATATGTTGTAATTATCATTTTATAGTATTTGTGTGATTGTTTGATCATTATTTGTATGTCTTTACTTTAGGGTGAAATATTGTTCCTGTCCTTTCTGATTTCCAGATGCTAGGGGCTGACAAACATTCATCTGCTACCTATTTAAAATTTTTTTTGTAGTTAAAATATAATTACTTCATTTCCCTCTTGCCTCTTTTCCCTCCAACCCTTCCCATTACCCCCCTCACACCATCTCAAATTCATGGCCTCTTTTTTTTTATTATCACTGTGACAAATATGTGTATACATAAATATACAAATAGAACCTCCTGAGTATATTTAGTTAAGCTGAAAGTATATGATGTTAGGGATGATCACTTGTATTAGGTAACTAGTTGGGGTGCTCATCATTAGGGAACACTAGATTTCCTTCCCAACTGGCATTGGCTGCCTGTGCTTTTTTGTTTAAGAGGTGGGTCCACTGAGATTCACCCTTTCCCAGTTAAGATGTCTACCCCTATTGTGATCAACTGGGACATGTTTAGGCAGTTATATTTTTGTGTTATCATGGGTGAATCTTTTTTGCCATTTCATGGAGACATAGTCTCATGCTGCCTATTTCTATATAGCCCATATGCTATAAAAAACATGGTTTAAAAATCAAAACAGTATTTCTTGACACATTGAAATTATGTGAAACTTAAATTGTTGTGTGCATAAATAATGTTTTGTTGAAACAAAGCCACACTTGCTAATTTGCATATTTCTAGGCTGCTTTCAATTTTGGGCACTTTGAAACAGTGCACAAACCTGAAGTCTTTATTAACAGCCCTTTAAGAGAATGTTTTGACCTTGAAAGAACAATACTCAACTTTATATGGAGAAACAAAAGACCCAGGATAGCCAAAACAACCCTGTACAATAAAGTAAGCTTCAGAGGAATCAACATCCCTGACTTCAAGCACTATTATAGAGCTATAGTCCTGAAAACAGCTTGATATTGGCACAAAAATAGACAGGTAAACCAATGGAGTCAAATTGAAAACCCTGATATTAACCCACATACCTACGAACACCTGATTTTTGACAAAGAAGGTAAAGCTAGACAATGGAATAAAGAAAGCATCTTCAACAAATGATGCTGGCATAACTGGATGCTGCATGTAGAAGACTACAGATAGATCCATGTCTATTGCCATGCACAAAACTTAAGTCCAAATGGATTAAAGACCTCAACGTAAATCCAGCCACACTGAACCTATTAGAAGAGAAAGTATGAAGTACCCTTGAACGAATTGGTACAGGAGACCGCTTCCTGAACTTAACACCAGCAGCACAGACACTGAGATCAACAATTAATAAATGTAACCTCCTGAAACTGAGAAGCTTCTGTAAGACAAAGGACACAGTCAACAAGACAAAATCACAGTCCACAGAATGGGAAAAGATATTCACCAACCCCACATCTGACAGAGAGCTGATCTCCAAAATTTACAAAGAACTCAAGAAGCTAGTTTTCAAAACACCAAACAATCCAATTAAAAAGTGGTGTACAGAACTAAATAGACAATTCTCAATAGAGGAATCTAAAATGGCTAAACGACACATAAGAAAGTGCTCAACATCCTTAGCAGTGAAATGCAAATCAAAACAACTTTGAGATACCATCTTTCTCCTATCAGAATGGCTAAAATAAAAAACACCGAGGACAGTCTATTCGGGAGAGGATGTGGAGAAAGGGGAACATTTCTCCACTGCAGGTGAGAGTGCCAACTCCTACAGCCACTTTGGAAATCGGTATGGAGATTCCTCAGGAAAATGGGAATCAGTCTACCACAAGATCCAGCAATTCCACTCTTAGACATATGCCCAAAAGATGTACATTCATACAAGGACATCTGTTCAGCTATATTCATAGCAGCATTATTTGTAATAGCCAGAACCTGGAAGCAACCCAGATGCCCCTCAACTGAAGAATGGATAGAGAAAATGTGGTACATTTACACAATGGAGTACTACTCAGCAGGAAAAAAAAAAAAAAAAAAAAAAAAACAATGGAATCTTGAAAGTCACAGGCAATTGAATGGAACTAGAAGAAACCATTCTGAGTTAGATAATCCAATTACAAAAAGACAAACATGGTATGTATTCACTCATATATGGATATTAGACATAGAACAAAGGATTACCAGCCTAAATCCATACTGTCGAGAAGCTAGGAAACAAGGAGGACCTTAAGAGAGACCCCCTGGAGAAGGGGAAAGGGACAAGATCTCCTGAGCAAATTGGGAGCATGGGGGGAGGGGATAAGGAGCTAGGAGAATAAGAAGGGGAAAAGAAGAGAGGTGAGGAGGACATGAGGGAGCAGAAAGGTTGAATCAGGGGAAGAATAGAGGAGAGTAAGATAAGAGATACCATAACAGAGGGAGCCATTATAGATTTAAAAGAGAAATCAGGCACAAGGGAAATGTCCAGAGGACTACAAAGATGACACCAACTAACAATCTATGCAACAGTGGAGAGGCTACCTTAAATGCCCTCCCCTGATAATGAGATTTATGACTAATTTATATGCCATCCTAGAGCCTTCATCGAGCAACTGATGGAAGCAGAAGCAGACACCCACAGCTAAACACTGAACTGAACTGGAATCCTGTTGCAGAAAGGGAGGAGTGATGAGTGAAGGGGTCAAAACCAGGCTGGTGAAACCCACAGAAACAGCTGACCTGAACAAGGGAGCTCATGGTCCCCAATATGATAGGTGTGAAACCAGCATGGGACTGATCTAGTCCCCATGAACGTGGGTGTTAGTGAGGAGGCCTCAGAAATCTGTGGGGCCTCTTGTAGCAGATCAGTACTTATCCCTAGCATAGGAATGGACTTTGGGAGCCCATTCCACATAGAGGGATACTCTCTCAGCCTAGACACACGGGGGTGGGCAGAGGCCTTATCCCAAAGGATATGACAGACTCTGAAAATTCCCCCATGGAAGGCCTCAGCCTCCCAGGGGAATAGAAATGCTATGGGATAGGAGGGTGTTAGTGGGGGGCAGTGGAGGAGGGGAGGGAGAGGGAACTAGGTATGACATGTAAAACAATCTTGTTGCTAATTTAAATTTAAAAAAATGGGAAAAAAAAGAATGTTTTGTGACCCTTGATTTGGAACATAGAGATACTCTGTAACATTTATTGATGAATAAATGGCTTAATAGTTAACTTTCTATGTGCCATGCAGTTTCTATACTACCCTATTTAATGTACATTAAATTAGGGGATTATCTTAGAGTTCAGTTGCTGTGAAGAGACCCCATTACATTACTACATCAGCTCTTATCAAGGAAAGCATTTGATTGGGGCTGGCTTACTGTTCAGAGGTTTTGTTTATTATCATTATGGTAGGAAGCATAAGGTGTGCAGGCAAACATGGTGCTGGAGGAGCTGAGAGTTCTACATCTGGATCTCCAGATCTGTAGGCAACAGAAAGACAGAGAGCCACAGGGCCTGGCTTGGGCTTTTGAAACCTCAAGGCCCACCTCCAGTGACACACTTCCTCCAACAAGGCCACACCTACCAATCCTTTCAAATAGTGCCACTCCCTAAGAATTTAAATTTATGAACCTATTGGGGCCATTCTTATTCAAACCATGACAGGGACTGTAAGAGTAAAGGGTTTTTATTTTAACAAGTGGAGAAACTGAAACTTTGACCTCCTCATTCCACCAGAGCAGAGTCAGAGTGCAACTCAAGTTCAAACCCAAATTCCATGTCCTTTTTCTCCCTTACTTGCACTAAAATCTTGGTGTTTTTATCTCAGGTTTTAGATGTCTTCTGGTGATCCAGTAGAAAAGTGAGAATTATATTTTGCTTTCATTTATAACAAAATAATATTTAAGAGCAAAAAATCACATTTTTGCCACAACGTAAGCATTGTGTTTAATAAATGGTAGAGACTCTTGCAAATCACTGTGGAGGTTCTACAGATTTCCAGGACAACCAGGGTTATACAGAGAAACCCTGTCTCAAAATAAAACCAAAACTAGACCAAAACAAAAACACCAAGCAAACAAACAAACAGACCCCTGCTCGCTAGCTATAACCCAGGGAGTTTTGAGGGCAGGAACGGAATGAATGACTTTTCTGGAGGCTCTTTAGGAATGTTCCTGATAACACAGGTGGCGTTGCTTGTGTGGCTAGTAAGATGGCTTCTGCTTCAAGATTCATGGAATTACCACAGTGCCTAACTTTCGGTTTGTCACAGACTGATAATCTTCAGTCTTGCAGGTGTCTTCACTCTTACTCAGTTTTTAATTTGAGTATAGAATTTTAATCATATATGAAAAAAGCTGCAGTTCATTCATCATGACATGTGAAATCCTACTTGCTTAAGTTAAAGGAATGGTACATGTCTTTAGAAAATAGCCCCAGCCAAACTTTAGCCTATTGGATTTAATTATCGTCACCCTTTTATGGTTTAGCATTTCTTTTCCCTTTGGGAAATTTAGTATAATGTCCTAGGATGGACAAAATAGAAGGGCAGAAGGAGTTCATCAGGTATACACTCAGGCCTTTAATTAGTTTCTGCTTATAAAAACACAATAAAATTAAGTAAAGATCTTTGGGTGCGTTTTTTATGGGTAGACAAGTGAATGTCTATGGACCACTGCTTATTTTTGTTTGTAGAGTATTACTGGCATGTAGTTGTGTCCATTTTCAAAGGTTTGTTTTTAATGGTGTGTGTGTGTGTGTGTGTGTGTGTGTGTGTGTGTATGTATGTACTGCGAATCCAGGTGCCTGTGGAGTCCAGAAAAGGGCACTAGGTTTCTGAGAGCTAGAGTAGCAGATGGTTGTGAGCCTATGTTGCTACTGGGAACTGAATTTGTGTCCTCTGTAATAACAGTATGCACTCTTAAAGACTGAGCCATTTTTCCAGCCCCATTGCCCATTATTTATGGATTAATGATATAGTTACAGTTACCTTACTATGTCCTAAACCTGAATTACTTATTATCTGACCCTTTAAGAAAAAGGTTGCAGGTCTATGAAACTAGAGCTAAGACAAAGTAAAAGGATTGCTTACTATAAGGAAGGGAAATCTGAAGATAATAAAGTTCATATTTTGATGAGACATTATATAATAAATAGTAACTCTTGGTTCTTACTTTTCCTTTAGAGATAAGTGTAATGGAAATGGATTGACTATGTCACATGGTAACAATAAAGCATTTTCTGGATCTTGAGTTGAAACATAGCTGGCCTCATAAGGCAATATCTCATAGTTGTAGTTATATGCATGGTATAAAATTTATCCTTAGTTCCACTATTAGTCATTCTTGTTGTTTAAGGTTATCAGTCACAGATCTAATGTTGTAATAATTGACAGAAAAATAACACAGTGAACCACTAATGGCCATTATGAAAGAATAAATAAGTGAGGAAAGGGGGAAAATTATGGTGACTTTGAATTGGATCAGAAAAAGGATAAGGACAGTGAATTGGGAGAGCATTAGCTGAGGATTTGAGTCACTTGAGGTCTATTAGGCTTCCTCTCAGAGGAGAGCACATAGGCAGTAGTGCCTCCAGTTGTTAGTGAAGGCATACTTTGGAGTCTTGGTGACTGGACTTTGCCAGCTTTCTAGCCCTGTAGTACAGAGAATCCCAGAGTCGCCCATTACCGCCTCCATTAGCATCATCAGGAACATCACTAATGGTGACTTCTTCAAACTCAGCCTAGAACTACTGAATCGAAAGTTTGAGAGCAGAGCCCAGAAACACATCTGTTTAACTTCCAACCTCCCCAGGCATCTAATGGTCTTTGCAGAGAGGAGGAGGCCTGGGTGTGGAGCCTAAAGCCTTAGGTTTTTGTCTTAGCTTGGTTTCTTAGTTGCCGATGACTGTGGACAGTCTTTCTAGAGCAAAGGAACAAATGACATAATGCACATTATTATGTCATTTACATCCTACCATTGCTGCTTTCTTTTGCAGCATATAAAAGGCAACTGAAAAGAAACTCATCTCCCTGATTTTTGAAATGTAAAATACCTGAAAATCTTGCATCTTCCTTTAGTTTGTCATTATTTATATAAGGAATTCAGATTTTCACATTCTTCATCCTACTAATTCTCTTGCAGTTAGCAATGTAGACATCATAAAAGGAAAGAATCTGCCCTTAAAGGGCTGTATGAGTGTTCCTTTGTTTTTGTTTTTGTTTCTAGGAGAGTTAACTGTTGTTATGATGGAAGGGGTAATTGCCTTTAACATCCAAGATTCTGTGAAGCAGTATTTTTTTCTTGCTGCAGGAGATGAACTCTCTGGTGTGGACTCTTGTAGTCAGCCTCTTCTTTCCACAGTCGTACCTTGTGCTCAGCCTTTTTGTTTGCTTCCTAGCTCCAGGCATTAACAGGGTTGCAGTCTCCTGTGTGGTCTTTAAGGAAACAAGAACTAAGAAACACACATTTGGGATAGCTATAAACAGCCAGAAAACTGCCAGATGTGTTGTGCCAGGTCTCTGGGCCCCTCCCTCTCATCTCTCGCTTCAGCACACAATGCAGAGGATTTAATCTTGCACTGGAGAAAGAATCTTCCTCTCAGTGGGAACCCACATTGGTCACGACGATGCTATTACAAAAGGCAAGCAAAGCATCACAGCTCCCTTTCCCTTCTTACATTGGTAGTTGTGATAATCCTGGTAAAGAGGAGCCTAGCTAAGGCGCCCCCTGTGGACCATCTGTGACCACTGCGGTTTCAGTGCTGCCTGCCTTGCATGGAACACTGCCCCACCCCCATGTGCCAGATAGAACGTGTGCATTTCTAAGAAGATGACATCATTTGCAAAGCTTCTTGTGATAGTCACTAGCTCAGAAGCCTCGGAGGTCATTTAAAAAAGTCACTTCAGTATTTAAGATAGCGAAAAGACCACCCACAGTAAAATGATGAGCCATAGAGAAAAAAGAGCTGGTTGCTTCAAGTCCCACAGATTATTTTTGTAACTAAGATCAAATATTATTATAACGTTTAAAATTAAATAACTGCCTTTTCATTGGGTCTGTAAAAAAGCTTCATCAGTCTTTACTTCTGAAAACACTACATGATTGTTGGTTCAGGAATCTTAGCAAATAGTTTATTACATAGTGTATCTTGCTGTTGTGATTAGATGCTCTATATGACTATGCATGAACACAGCACATGACAGCCTTGGAACCAGCATGGGCCCACTGCCCCTCTTGGCTCATGGCTATGGTTTTTGAGCCACTGACGTTAGGTTTGAATCCAAGACCTGGCAGAAGACAAACAAGTTGACCTTTTTTTTCCCTTCGGGACACTGTGCACAGAGCTCATCCTTATGCCTGCTCATAGAAGGAGGAGATTACTGGTGATAAGAGTTTACCTTTTCTCCCTTTAATTACTTCTCCCTGGAGGATAAACCCAGATACAGATCTCATTTCCAAAGCTCAACATTCTATTTGGATTTGCTTTCAATAAAATATCTATGAAGTGTCTTCAGCATGATCCCTACTTAATGGGATTTAGTTGTTAAGCTTAATTCATATCAGATTTACTAAATGAGAGATCACTGTCAACTTATTGTTAATTGAATTCAATAAAATCAAGTTTTCTATAATTAATGTGAGCTACTTAATCTTTTAGCTCCATGAGTGAATATAATTTTCTGAACATAGGTTTTTTTCTCATTTAATGAATTTGTAACAGTTCAAGGAAAATAAATGTATTGTTAGTTCTTTTTCTAATAACTCTTAATATCAAATTAAGTAAATCCAAATATTTAAAACACTTCATAATGAAAAAAGCAAAACATTAAACTAAAAATGTTGTTATGTTTTGAGTATCAGCCAAAATTCAGTGGAGTAATAATTGAGAAGTGGCTTAGTATGGCTGTTGAATGACTTCTCCTGAGCTGAAGCAGACAGACATCTATTCAGTCTGTGGAGAGCAACACAGGAGAGCCAAGCAACGTTTCCCCACAAGCCCATCATGGTGAACCAGTGTGTGTTTGGGATTGCTTTCAGGAGCGTGGGTGGCACAAAGGCAACTGAGTCATTGAAAAGCTGCTCTGGCCTGGCTTCTTAGAGATGCCTTATCTGTGGAGCTTCCTCCCTTCATGCAGCCAATGCACCCAGGGGGCCCTCTTCTCCAGTTTGCTTGGAGATGTGCTCTGTGATGGAGTAACTTTGGTGAGGTTCGTGAGCCCCCTATCTCTTTGATTCTTATGATTCTCCCTCCTTCCTCCAAAAAGGAAAGTTTCAATTCATAGGATAAATGTTATGCAATAGTACTAAATGTAGTGACTGCAGTGTCAGCCTGTGCCTCTGACTCCCTGGAAGCCAACTGCATTGCTGAGCCTTGTTTGTACATATGAACTGGGAGTGTTGTGCTAGATGGAGAGATTTAAGTTCCTGTTCATTCTGATTCTGTTTACTGTAATATGGTAAAATGCCCCCCTCTTTTTATTTGGAGGATATAAGTGTTCACAGGAGTTGATAGAGCAGTTAAATGAGTACACTAGGACCATCAAGCAATCCCTAAATATTCTGCGTAACCCGTCATGCTCCTCTGCAATTCGACCTACTCATTACTCTAATTATTTTAAACAAATCCTTAATTTGTTTGCACGACTCCTCTGCCATCTGTGTTGCTAGCACCTTCGAGTCCTGGAAGCAGTAGTTAAGTTGTCAGAAAGATTCCATGTGCATTTCCTCGGTTTCTCCCATAGTAATTTCTTGTAAAACTATGGTGAACTGTAACAACTGGAATGTTGACACTGACACAATAGACAGAGATTACTCAAATGTCCAGTTTTACTTGAACATGTGTGTGCATGGGGGCGTGGGTGGTCTATGAAATGTTCTTATATGTATCTGTGGTCACAGACACTGTAGGTGCCAGTGAGAACAGTGATTGGCTTGAGACTTTTAATGGGCTCTCCACAAAGCTTGTTTGTCCCTTTTCCCTTATTTCTTGAGCTTCATAACTTTCGGAGAACCATAATTGTAAATGTCTTGTGTATACTCCCAACACATTCCTGAGTTCTTGATTTCAGTAAGGCTGAAGGATATCCTTTCAAAACTCTTATTTTCTCTGGTAATGCTATTTCTCAGATAATCGTTTTTACAATTTTCTGCAGACCCACATGCCTTTAATCCCAGCACTCAGGAGTCAGAGGCAGGTGGGTCTCTGGGTTCGAGGCCAGCCTGGTCTACAGAGCAAGTTCCGGACAGGCTCTAAAACTACAGAGAAACTCTGTCTCAAAAAAAAAAAAAAAAAAAAAAGACCCATTTCTTTAGATTTAGTATGTGTCTGAAGAATTCCAAAGTGATGGAGCCAGAGAGATGACTAAGTGGGCACAAACACTTATTCTATAAGTTTTAGAGTATGAATACAAACCCCATAATACTAAAGAAATGCTGGGTATGTGGGTACCTGTGACCTTAGCATTTGGGAGAGATATAGGCACACCCCAGAATTCACTGATAACTCAGGTTTAGTGAGAGACCCTGTCTCAAGGCAATAGTGTAGATAGCAGTAGAGGAAGACACTTGTTCTTCACTTGTTCACAAGCACCATGTACACACACACACACACACCAATGATGAAAAGTAACTCAAGACTATAAACATATACATACCCTCAACACCTTTAAATTATAGTCATAGAAATATTTCAAATCCAAGAGAAAAAGATGCACTAAAGAACATTTGGGAAGCTGGTCCCAGTGGCACATGCTTATCTTGTAGGAAGCTGAGACAATGGGATCATGAGTTTGAGTCTAGCCTGAGCTGTATTGCTAGTCTCTGTCTCAAAAGCATCTGGGAATATAGGCAAAATGAAAGTTTAGATAGATTAATGATCTAAATGTTAATTTAAAAACTTCTAGCTTTATAAAAGATTAATATACTTATGATTATTGAGATATGTTGGGTTATGCAAGAGTTTCTATTGAATGTATGGCACTCAAACTGCAAACAGAAAATGTGCAGGTTTGACTATATAAATATTAAAAATACTTTGTAATAAAAGTTCAATAAATTGTTTGCAAGAAAACTGAATAAAAACATACTTACATTTGTATATGTGTCACACATACTCTTTTGCAAGTTAATTTCCTAAGGTGGAGACAAATATATTTATCTCTGATAAGTTATTATTTCTAATATGCAAAGAGTTGATGTAATTACAATGCAAACTAAATAGCAAACACTTCACAGAAGAATACACATTACCAATCACATACAAGTAGACATTTGCCTTCAGGAAGACACTAGAAAGCAGAAATTAAAACAAAAACTGAAATTTAAAAACTCTTCAAGTAGACACAATGAAACCAGTACTCAGTATTATGTATGTAAGAGGGCCTCGTGGAAGGCTCTACCATGGCACTCTGTCTTGCCACAAGCCCAAAGGCAGCAGAGCCACACAACTGTGGACTGAAACTATGAGTCAAATAACTTCTTCCTCTTTGTAGGTTGATTTTCCTCAGCTATTTTGTCTTGTTGGAAAGCTGAATAATACGTGTAGTCATTTAAAAAAATAAAAAGCATTACACTATACAAATACATAAACAGTGAGAGTCCCAACATTCAGTTTGTGTCTGCTTCAGATCTGTAACCATTTTAAACAAGCGAGTTTTCTGTTTTCCAGATTTTTTTAGCATACACATGTATGTAATACAGATTTTTGCCATCTTCTGCTATGTCATTGTAAACTTAATGCCTTCACTGTATTCCACTGCAGAACTATGTTATAGCTGGCATTGAAAAAAAATTCTTTATTGTTAAATGTTTTAGGTTGATTATGTATTATTCTTCTACTAAATTAAGCAGCAATGAATATCCTAGTTCCTATGTCCTTGTACTCCAGTTTTTCTGTAGTACAGATTTCCAACAGTGAAACCACTGTATCAAAGAGTAGGTATGTTTTCAAACTTAAGATATACTGGCAAAATGTCCTCAGCAAAAGCTGTATAAGTTGTATCACCAGCAAACATGGCTGAAAACATACCTCTTTTAAAGGTTCTACCTCCAAATAGTGCCATATCTGACAATTAAGCTTTTAATACATAGCCTTAAGGGGACATTTAAGATACAACCCAAAACAAGTTACAATCCTTTTATTATGTTGATAAACAAAAGAAATTAGAAACATGAATTAACCCAGTTATGGACCAAAGAGAAAAAAATGGTTAAAAATTTACTGCAACAGATCTCGATGCTCATGGCTAAAATTAAATAAACAGAAAAAATCCCTCTTTCTTGTTACTGTGTTAATTGTTATCACAATTTAGTTCAGTGATTTCTCTCTGGTTATTTAATTCTGTGTATTTAACTGACAGTGTTTACAGGTGTTTAGTGAAACTATTGTATAAATACTCCCATTGTGATTTGCCCACTGTGGTGTCTCCCCAGCCAGCTGACTGTGGGTGGGAAATTAGTGAAGGAGATAGATCTGGAGAGCAGTGCCCACTTCCTTATCTCCACAGGCAACCTTATTTCATATTGATAAA
Source organism: Cricetulus griseus (assembly GCF_003668045.3). NCBI lineage: Eukaryota > Metazoa > Chordata > Mammalia > Rodentia > Cricetidae > Cricetulus > Cricetulus griseus. The sequence continues at coordinate 309,902,159 of NC_048595.1, read as the reverse complement.
GTTTGCCATCTCTTCTTTGGTTCATTCTGATTGTTCATTGTTGCTCCTGTTTTAATGAGAAGTGGAAATGAGCCAAACCCACTTGCTTCATTCCTTCTACTAATTTAATTTCAAAGGAAAAATTCTTCAGCCCAAATAAATAAGTGCACATGGATGCACCCAGAAACCCTGATTTGACATGTCCAATCAATTGCTTCTACATGTCAAGATCCGATCTTGAGAATGTTCCTACATGAGAAGAGGGAGGGAGGGAGGGAGGGAGGGAGGGAAGGAAGGAAGGAAGGAAGGAAGGAAGGAAGGAAGGAAGGAAGGAGAGGGAGGGAGAGGGAGGGGGAGGGAGGGAGAGAGAGAGAGAGAGAGAGAGAGAGAGAGAGAGAGAGAGAGAGAGAGAGAGAGAGCAGCCAGTAAATAACAATTAGTTGAGAAGTGGAATGACTCACATATCTGCTTACAAAGCCTTGTTTAACTTCATATCAACATGTGCCAGCGGTTCTACTCTAAATCAGCTTGTATTGTTGAACATTATCAAAGTTACACACAATAATGAAGAAAACAGAACCACTCAGGATTTGAAATGCACCTAACAAATTCAGACCCTTGCAAAATAACTTTCTTATTCAGAATGAAACTGAGGATTGTTCAGCACACAATGAGTCATCTTTGGATGGGTACAATAGAACCTACAGGGGCATTTCCTAGCCTTGGTTCGATTGTTAGGATGTTATTAGCTCTCACAGGTAAAGAAATAAGGTAGCTGGTGTAGACACCATCTTGTTGCTGAAATCACACAGTGAAGACTTTGGAGTTGCTGTTGTGGTAGTTCTTTGTGCTGCCCCTGCCGCAGCTCCCCACCCCCCATCTCTGGCCAGAATTGCTTTGTTTCCCAAGAACAATCTGGATTTAGTTAATGCTAATGTTTTCTGGTTTTACTGTTTACCTATGACTCGAATGTTAAGTATTAGTGTGGGTAATTCCCTTTTTCTTACCTCATAGCCTTGTATTAACTGTTATTTTGCGACAAGAAAAATCTTTCTCTCCCCATGATTGTACTTGTTTTTTAAAACTGACACAGTTTGGCTTAGTCTCGCTCTTTTTTTCCAGGAGAATTTAGAGCTAACAGTGGATGATTCCGAAGTGATGGAGTCTGCAGCAGCATCCCAAGTGATTAAATACGAGTATCATGTCGTATACTCCTGCAGCTACCAAGTACCCGTTCTTTACTTTAGGGCAAGCTTTTTAGGTAAGACCATGTCTAAAGCTGAAAGTGAATTCATAAAATTTGCATATAAGACAGGAAACATACTTGGAAAGTCATTCTTGAAAGGGAAAAAAATAAAGTTAAAAATAAAAAAAGCTGTGGGTGAGGTAAGGTTTTACCAGTAACATTTCTCATGCTTCAGAAAGAAAAATCAAGACTTCATAGTGAATGACATCATCCCCCACCTTAAATCGGATCTTCACGTCTTTTGGCCTCTTGCCTGAAGTTGACTAAGCCCCCCGGCCCTTCTTGACTTTAAACAAGTAGGAACAACTTAAAACTGCAATGTTTATTTACTTCTAACTTTGCAGTAAAACTTTCTTTCCATCTCAAGTGATGCAGTTAACTGAGAAGCACCCAGGCTCCTTCACCGAGAGCTTATGATTACTCAAGAAATGTTTATTAGTTAGTTTAAGGTGTGTTTAAAAGTGCCAGCACTTCCTTAAGCCTTTTCTACATCTCAGAAGCCTTGGTGTCTTGCAGTGCTGTTACTTAACTCATTCTCCTGCCAAAAAAGGCGAACACCCTGTGTCTCCTTAGAGGCCCCTGCTAATAAAGCTTATTCAGTGGCAGCCTCATGGGGACTAGCAGCTCAGGGGGACTAGCAGCTCAGGGGGACTTCTGAATATGCACTGGCTAGACTGGGTCAGGATGCTTGTCCTGGCCTGGAGACTACTCAGAGCTCCTGCCCAGCCCACCTCTTACCCCGTGCTGCCATTGGCTTTCTCAGCCACACTTTGCATTTGAGGGGGAATTTGGGGTAGCTAAGACATCTGAATTTAGCCAATGATATTTTATTTTTAATTAAAAAGTAGCTTAAGCTGCTTTGAATGTGAATTTGGTGGTTTTAATCACTCGCTGCCATATATTGTTTAATGGTCTCTAGTTTTGAAGTGCTGGCAGTTTAACAAGCACTTAGGATTTAGAACAAGAGCAAATTCTTAGAGACTCCCTGGTGAGATGATTTTAATCTGAGGTGCAGTTCCTGAGAACTGACAATTTGGGATAAATTTTCACCCTGGGACTTGAGGACACTGATGGTTCCCTAACTCTCACACCCTTGAGGCAGATTCGTCTATATGATTATTACTGACCTTTAAAACATGCCTTATTGTAATTATATTTGATTTGGAGTCCAGAGGTTAAAAAGGACTCCTTGTCTATTGCAGTGTTCTCTCCTATATTTGTTACATGTCGGGTGGAGGTGGTGGGGAATACCTTTCTCCCTTCTAGTCTGTAGTCCTCGCTCTACTCTACCTAGCACCTTCTGGATTCAAAGGCAAGTGGGGATTGCAGGCAGAGGCCACAGGAGGTGGTTCTGGTTTCTCAGTACTATTCTCCAATGTAGTCAGTGTTCACTGTAAGCAGATAATCACCACAGATGAGTTCCCAGAGACAAAACAAGTCCTTTAGCTTGTCAGCATCAGGGATGTGAGGTGTTGAAACATGGCTGCTTCTAGTTGGAAGTGGGTCTTGTCTTGCTGAGGCTGGTGGATGAGCTCACACTGGCACTGTGCTGTGGCGTGCCAACAGCTCCCCTTACAGCACAGCACAGTGATTGTTCCTGCAAGTCCAATTATATTTTAATGACATTAGTGTTCTGCCTGCATGCCTTTTTGCATGATGATTTTAGTTCTTAAAACATACATACATAAGTAGCATTCTTGGTTCTATTTTAGAATTTTAAGATGCCCTTCATTTGTGGCTTATAAAGAAAATCAAAGAGGTCATTTATTTTATGTAGAAATGTTTTCCTTACCTCTCATTCTGTCTTGTATAGAATTGGTTATTTAGTTCTTTTTATTCCAGAATTCATTTAGCATTTGTTTAGACATATGAATTATTTTTTATAAAACATATTGAAATGTTTTCTTGTGGAGAAAAATGAAAAATGATTCTTTCCTTTATCATTCTTGTACTTATAATTTTTTGCTTTTACCTAACTTAAACTCAGGGCATTCTAAAAATATGTCATATTTTACTCATGAGTCATAATTTTTCATTTATTCCCCCCAGTCTAGTCCTTTTCCTATCCTGTTAACCTGGTTGTTTGTGTGTTAACAAATTCTGATGGTGTGGAATGTGTTCCTAATGTCTTCCTTGTTCCAGGCCCAGGTTTTTCTTTGTCTCTTCTGAGAAAATCCAACCTAGAAACAGGATGATTGTAAAACTTCTTGCCCAAGGGTCTTTTCTTTTCTTTCTTTCCTTTTTTCTTTTTTTGGATGTTGCAATAATAGTTCATTTGTCTTGTTTGTGACAGAAGTTAGAGTTTCTTTTGTGTCTGTTAGTAAAAATCAATTTCTCTGCTTAACTTTGAATTTTCTTGCCAAAAGCAAAGCGAGGAGATGGTAGTTCCCACTGAAATGGATGTTGCCCCTTTTATCAACAGGGTGAGATTTCTTCTGTATCTTTTTTGTTTCTTGAAATGCAAATCCATGTACTCTGAGCTCCTTTTATTCCTCTGCATGATTCAGTGTCTGCCAGGTCAGCTGCTGCTGCCTGAGACTCATGCTGACTGTCCTTGTTACTCCGTGTCCTGTATCATATACCCCATTATATCATCCCATCACCTCACACGCTTCGGTATAATGAAATGTCTGTTTGTTTGCCCCCTACTAGATGGTCCTTAACATGTAAAGAGCAGTAAAGGATATTAATGTTGGTTACCTACCAAGTGAAAAGTATTGTCTTAGGGTCTGTGCCTAGTATTTATCTACGTGATATTTTGACACACACATACCCCACTTATCTTGCTAATTTTGTTACTCACAATGTCAATTGTAGGGAAACATCAACAAATGCTCACTGGATGAATCAATAGTGAAGAATCTTTAAGCATTTCTAAATAGAGCCAAAAGACTAAAATATTGTGGTTATAGTACTGTTCTACCTCTGTGACATGCCATAAGGAAGAAGCGATGCTGTCCTCTCCAGGAGGCCTAGGAGCCAAACCATTTATCCATCTTTACAGTTTTATCTGTTGTTCCTTATAGACTATAGAAATAGAACACTAAGAAAAATACAACATCCCAAGGCCCCAAAGCATGAATCCAGCCTGACTGAGAAGCTGTGCTTTCTCTGGTAAACACGTTTCTTTGTTTGATTCTTGAAGACAAGACAGCCAAGTTCAGATAGAATTTTACTTCTAGATACCTCTCATATTAATCAGGCCCATAGGAACATGGTCCCTCCTCCTCCTCCTCTTTTAGTTCCTTTTCTACTGCTACAGTGATGACTATTGCTACTACACTACTATTGAGACAGGATCACACTCTGTATCTAGGCTGTCCTCAAATTTACAATCCTCCTTCCTCAGCCTCCCAAGAGCTTACATATGTGTGAGTAGCACCATGCCTACCCAGGATCTTGGTTCTCAAAGGGATACCACGGACTGAAGAGGATGAGTGCTTCTCTGTGTTCTGTTTCTCTAACTGCTTTTGGCATTGCAGGTTTGGGCAGGGCAAAGTTAGTACTGTTTGTCATCCAGTTTTTGAGAGGCCTTTCCTTTGGGAGGCTGCAAATATAAGACATAAATGATCTGGTTTGAGTAATGCCTTTTGTTTCTGAGTTCATCCCCACAAGGTTATCCTGTATATGTTGGTGCATTTTCCTTTTTCTACCTTTTCCACTTTTGTGGTGCTGGACATTGACTGAAGGCATGTGCCATGGTGTGCTCTCCCACTTAGCCCTGCCCAATTAATTTGAAGCACTCTGTATCCAAGTTATTTGCACCATGACAAAGCCTCCTTTTGTCCTCAGGTTTTTTTTTTTTTTCATGGACTTTTTATGTCCCATTTTTTCCTTGATGGACTTGGCTGGTAGCAAATGGCAAATGCTGAAAATGTGGCTTAAAGAGTCTAATTATACCAAATGGCCTTAATATCACCAGAATCGTGGTTTAAACATTCATCCTGACATCTTAACTAGAGATTTTTATATTTATTCTAGATTGAATTCTGACTTATTTATTTCATTTCCCTTTTTTCTTTCCCTTTGTTCTTAATTTTTATTGTGAGTAGGACCAAGTGGTTCTTCTCATTTTCAAATATTTAATTCTTTGGTTGACATATGCATTCTTTTGGGTAGCTGTTTTGACATATTTCCTTAATTAGTTAGAAAGACTGCTTTAGAATAGGGAAGGAAACATTTCTCCCATTCAGCAACTGAAGTCTGTCTTATTGGCCCTGAAAGCAGGGATATAGAATTTAAAATGCACCCCAGATACTTCACGTGGAAGATTTGTTCAGTTGTTATGAGCTTAAAAGATGCTCCTAGAGAAGTGAAATGAAAGAAATAGTCAAGCAACAATTCCCTCTCAAAGGTAGGATAAAACAAAGCAAGGAAAAGGTTAAGATATGGAATAATGAAATTTAGAATAGAAGTGCATATGCTGTCAAGGTGAAGATAGAAGAGCGTTGTTTAGAATTCAGTGCATGGGGAAATTCAAGAGGAAACTTAAAGGGACAAGAATGGTGTGAGTGGAGGGGACTGAAAAATGGAAGTTGAGGGTTCATCGCTCTGTCCAAGGACTTTTGAGGAGCAGTGTGGGGAGCATGCCCAGCTTTGGGACAGAGTGAGCAAGGCATGTTAACGTATCAGTGCAAAGCAGTGTGGTTTAAGGGTGTCCTCGTAAGATAAACATGGAAGAAATGGTTGAGAAGGTAAGTGGGGGTCAAATTATGGATGGGCTAATGAATAGGAAGGAGTTGAGACATACAAAATGAGAAAGAAAGTGAGCTGGGTTACATTTCCTAGAAATCAGAAGACAGATGAATAATGAGGGTGAGAGTGAACTGGAGGGAAAGAAATGTGATACTTTTTGTTGTTGTCAGCATCATTAAAACTTTAAAATAGTAGCCTCTTGTAAAAGATGAGCTGGAAAGAACATATTGTGTATTTCCATGGTAATATTGCTACAGTTGAGTGGGAGTTAAGGTAGCTTATTTAGTAGAAAAGAAAATGGATAAGGCTGAAGCAAAAAAGATTTAAATTAATTATTACAATAAGTGAAGGTGGGATATAAATTAACATAATTTAACTTAAAATCTCATTGGATTATAACAACCTTTAAGAAAGCTCATAAATTTATATTGTATTTATGTAAACAGTAATAAGTTTAGCAAAAAATTACGTCAATGGACTAGAACAGGAATTTGATAGATCAAAAAAAGAGAGATTGAAATGGATTGTGAGAAGTAAATAGTGAATGTTAATAAGAAAAATAATGAAAAATTAGTTAACTAATGCAAAGAAGTACAAACTGAAAAGTCAAAATCATAGAGAAAATTTATCAAGAATGATGTGTTAAGTCCTATACATGTTTAAATATTTTGAGAACTTAGGGAATAGTAGGATACATGGTAGAACATGATAGGAATAGAATGTTACTAAAAAAAAAATCAAGTTGATTTATAATGCACCAAAGAAAAGTGAAAGTGACCTTGTCAGAATTAACAAAACTGCATTGGCACCAAACGCCACCTATGCCTAGACAACAGAGTCCTGGAAGAGAAGGCATGGGAAAGAAAACTCATATTCTCACTTGTGCAGGATTGAACTGTAGCTTGCTGGACAGGTGCTTGTGTGCACTTCTCTATAAAGTAAACCCCCTTTCACTAGAGACAAAATGAACCCAGCTTGAAACATCTATGAAAACCCAGGAATCCAAAGCCTGGCATGGTGTGACACATGGTTGCAATCACAGGACTTGATTTAGAATGGGAGGCAGAGGGATCAGGAATTTGAGTTCAGCTTCATCTCCTTTGCTACCTAACAAGTTAGAGACAAGCCTAGGATAAATGAGAACACAGGTGCGTTACATGTGCGCTCGCACACACACATACACAGGCACAAACACACATAGGCGTGGATGGATGCGCATAGTTACTTGTATGTGGGGTATATGTATGTGTATGTACATTTATATGCACATAATCAGTAAATGGACAAGTGAACTGAGTGGGCAGTCATAAAATGGAGAAATACAAATAGCTAGTTAAGTATACAAAACACATTGAAAGCTTTAGCTTTAAGGAAGATGAAACTCAAAATTATATTGAGTAGTTTTGAATATATGTATTTGCAAGGCAGGTCTGAGTATGAAGAGAATGAGTCCTTTATATATTCTAGGTAGAAATGTAAATTATTGTAGCAACTATGAAAATCAGGTTATTATAAAACATAAATGATAAAAGTACTGTATGACCCAACTTTGGCACTTCTAGATAAATAACCAAAGAACTCCAAGTCAGCATACAGCAGACATTCCTGCACATATGTGTTTATACTAGAATATAGCTAAGTCATAAATTAGCCTAAAAGCCTACCACAGATGAATCAATGAATATAATGTGGCATATACACACAACACAATGGAGTATTATTAAGCCATTAAGAAGAATGAAATAATTAAATTTGCAAGCAAATGAATGGAACTAGAGATCATGTTCAGGTAAGTAACCGTAACTGTGGAATATAAAAAGAGAGGGAGAGAAATACAGGAAGACAAGCATAAAAGGACTTTGAGGAGGGATAGGATTAGATGTGTAGGTAAGGGAAGGCAGGAATATAGTCAGTGTATCATTGCTATACATCAAAATATCATAATTAAACCCACTACTTTGTGTAATTCAGAATAATTAAATGTCACCAGTTACAAAGTACATGAGTACTTACTTGTGTACAGTGTTGCTTATTTTAAAAATAAATTGACAAATTTATAGATCATTGCTTACTCTTGCCTACCACAGTTAAAGCAGAGCTCTTTTTTACCTTCTCTTAGAGTCCTCTGGAGATGGAGGCTGTGTTCTCTGTGTGAAGAAGCCAAGTTTGGTATGCAATGAGGATAGTCAAGGTGTTTGTACAGGACTAACTAAATTATGGTTCATGATAAAGCATTGAGGTTTAAGGAAAGCCAGGAGTCCAAATTGCTGAGAATTGTGGTACCAGAGTGTGAATTGGAGTCAGAACCTCGGAGCCCTTTAGGCAGGATTGAAAGTGGATGTCTTCTGTTTCAGAAGCAGCAGGCCTGAGGTTTTAGGTACCCACCAGGCCATGGTTCTCCAGAGCACTTGGTTGATAGTGGTATCTCAGGGTTGATATCTCTGGTATCTATGGAGCCACAGTTGCTTCCCTTGAGATAGCTTCTTATTCAACAGTTCCTCGAGAAGCTAAGGTAAATGCCTTACTTTATTTAAATGAGAGATTGGGCACCACTTGGCTTATGAGTTCTTAACACCATGTGTAGATAGTTTGATACTAAGAATTATTTTTTATGAGCTGTTGGGAATATGCCTCATGAAAATAAACAATCCCATATATACAGTTTCTCATATGTAGAAAGCATATTACATGTACTTTTCTATTCAAATTAACATTTAAAAAATTGGGTATGCTAGGCTGGAGAGGTGGTTCAGCAGTAAAGAACCTGAATTTAGTTTCCTAGCACCTACATGGTGACTCACAGTTCCAGGGAACCCAATGCCCTCTCCTGGCTTCTGTGGATGCCAGGCCCACTTGTGATAGGAATGAATGAATGAATACATACATACATACATACATACATACATACATACATACAAGCAAGCAAACACACATAAAAAACAAAATCTTTTAACAGTTGGGCTTGATAATTATGAATAGAAAACCACTAAAAGATTTTAAGCATACCTATTGGTGAGATGAAAATGATGGAACATGATCATGAAAATGAGACTAAGATGTGGAAATGAATCACAGAGCCAAGTGAAGATAGTGGAGTCGAGTAGTGATTGCAGAGTGAAACCCTTTGGTTTTAGTGATAAAGAAAGATCAGCCTTCCACTTGGTTCATAATTTCTCTCCCAAATTAGAAGTATGTTTGGATACTGAGAATTCAAAGATCTACTATATCTGCTTATATGGATTCCCATAAGTTGTTTTGTATAAATCCAAAACACTCAGTTAATTTTTAAATTATGATTAAGTAATGCTGAACTGTGTTCTCATCTATCCTTATCTTTGAAATACTAAACATACTACAGCATGAAGATGTTTTTAGAATGTATAGATGAATAAAGGAAATCAGAGATGAATGATGCCCTCAGGAGAACTACCATACTAAAGAAAATAAGTCAGGCCTGAAATCTACTGTAAGAAATAAATTATGTTCAGCACCACAAAGGGGTTGGTTAGAACTAACACCCAAGTGTGCATGGGGCGAGGTACCGGGGAGATAAGAAAGATGACTTTGACTTGGGATGATCAAGAAAGCCTTAGCAGGGCAAGGGTTTTTGTACATGCTGTGATGGGAGAGGGCAGGGAAGGTTTGGTAAGAGAAATGGGAAGATGAGAGTTCTAGCTATCCTGAGTTTAGGCAGTATTGGTAGAGACCATTAGTGGCAGCAACAGCGGTGCAATTGCAGCTTACAGAGAGGTCCTGCACACAGGCACACAATGTAGCTGCAAAAAATGCAAGGTCAAGAGCCTTACTTACCATTGCTTACTAAGTGTGAACTTGGGGAGGGTGTTGGGTCTGTGTACTTTATTTTGTCATATGAAAGCAAATTTAGACAACAATACTATTGCATAGATTTTTGAGGATTCTAGTTAACTCATGCAACTGGGTTTGGCACTGAGTATGTTTAGGTACTGGCAGGTGCGCTGTGTGCCCTCCTCACAGGACCATGGGAAGATAGAAACTCTTCTAATCTTCATGCAGAGTAGTAAAACTGAGTACTTTCAGAGGTTCGATGACTTGCTAAGGCTGCATGGAAACTGTGAACTCAAACTCCATACCTGTTTCCATTTTACAATGTCATCACTCAAATAAACATATGAAGTAAGTGAATTAATTGGTGATATACGTAGATGAAATTGCCATGAACTGTGTTTTCAGAATTTTTACATAGATTTCTTGAGATTAATGAAGATGCAAACTATTAAATGTTTAGAGAAATAAATGAAAATTACAGAATCATCTAGCAAAATAGCTGATATGAATGTACATGAACAATCACATCACACTCATTTCATAGCACAATGTAATTTTCTCACTGAAGTGAAAATGAATTTTCTCCTTTGGTGGAGCATCAGGTCTGCCTCCCTGTGGAGTATGACATGAATTTTTATATCCTTCAGAGCTCCGTGGAAGGCCAGTCTATTGAACAATGGCATATTTCATTTTGAAAAATGCAATCTAGTTACCGTTTTATTTCTAATGACCACATCTAGGATATTTCTCTTCAACATATTGTGCAAACATTTTTCCTTTCTAATCACTTTAGTAGTTATCTTTTGTTGTCTTTAGTGTGTGGCTTATACTAGATTTGGGTAGTGCTAGGGAAACATCTCCTGGTATTATTGGATTCACAAAAACTAATAGCATTGAGAAATGCAATTTAGAAAGCTTTGAGTAATGTATAGATAACTTGACATGTAGGTTATTATTCAATTGAGAGATTTTATGTGAAAATTTAGATGATACTGGAAATTGGTAAAGATTATACTTCTAATTATCCCACTTTTTGTCCAGTGTCTCTTGCCCTTTTTCTACTACTTTAGGATACATATGTATCATCACTCCAGCTAACACCAGCACATAGTAGGTACTCAGTAAATAGCTATTAAATAGATGACTTCTATTATTGTGTTTAGTTTGCAGGTCTCTTTACGAAGTTAGTTTGACTTCTATTTCAATTTTTTAGGTTTTTGGATATTTTACTCAGCTTCTCCCTTGCTGTGACTGGTGTGATTTGTAATATAAAAATTGATGCTACTATTTCATATTTGTTGACAAATGGTACATCATGAGGCCATAATATATCTTTTTAACATGGCTAAAAGTTCCTGACCGGAAATATATTGGTACAAAATAATATGTTTAATGCACTTAGCTCAGGACTTATTTATGCTCATGTTTTTAAGTTAAATACTGCTTTGTTTATATAATGAGATTCTTACATAGCTGGCTGTCTTAATTCAATGGTTCAATGGGATTTCTGAAATAATTAGGATCATTATCATATTTGAGTACATGTCAATTGCCCACAATATATGCTAGGGTTGGAAGGATTGCTGATTAGGTCTCTCTCTCTCTCTCTGTCTCTCTCTCTGTCTCTCTCTCTGTCTCTCTCTCTGTCTCTCTCTGTGTGTCTGTCTCTCTCTCTCTCTCTCTCTCTTTATTTATTTTTTTGGTATAAAAGGTATATGAATGTCTTTGACCATGAATGGATAAGCTGTGGCTGGGCAGAGCAGCCCTGAAGGTTTAGGGGAGAGAACCCACATTGTACTTAGGTCAAATTGTCAAAAAGATAACATTATAGCTACCTGTATTTTTTAGAGTCGAGTGATGAGCAGAAACTGGAGAGATTCACAGCATTCCAGAGGAAAATCCAAGTATGGTCTTGATTTTTCCCTACTCCATATGCTACATTCACAGATGGCTACCCATTAAAGGGGAATTTAGTTTGTGACAACAAAATCAGTTGTAGCCAAATATGGAAAATAAGATAGGAATACCTTAATAATAACAATTATGTTTTTAAAGATCTAATTGTGGGATCAGCAAGATACCTTAGCAGATTAAGGTGCTTGCTGTTGAAACTGAGGACCTGAGTTTGATCCCTGGGACCTACATGGTTAAGGGAAAGAGCTGACTCAATAAGTTGTCCTCTGACCTTCCAATAAACATGATAGTATACACATGAACACACATACAAAAATAAATAAACAAGTACACAAGTAAAATAATAGTGTTATTAATAATAGCATCACAGAGTTCAGAATTGAAGTGGAAAATTATTATTTAAAAAAATACAATTATGACTACAAAGTATTTGTTTTCTTTATCTGGCTCTGAATTTGGTTCCAAAGAACAGTACCACTGACAGCTCTTGTAGCATTACTCGAATCAGCTAGCCTCCCTGAGTGACTATTTTGAAGAGAAGTAGTCTTTTAAATATTTAAGACCTGGCATGTTTGTTTAAAATGCTTAAATTCTAATCTTTATGGTCCTATCAAGCCTGTCATGATCTAGCAGAGGATGCCAAATACAAGACCTCCAGAGGTGCTAAGAGGCTGTGCTGTGGCCCTTGAGAACTAGCCAGGATGTACGTGCAGATGCTCACAGAGATAGACAGAGACAGAGACACAGAGATACATACAGAGAGACACAGAGACTTAGAGAGAAAGCACAAAAGAGCAATTTTTGTTTGTTTCTCCCTATGTGTGTGAATGTTCATGTGTGTGGGTACACATGCCTGCCTGTGTGTGTATGTTTATGTGTGGGTACACATGCCTGTGTGTTCATGTTTATGTGTGTGGGTTCACATGCCTATGTATGTGCATGTTCATGTGTGTGGATATAGATGCCTGTGTGTGTGTGCATGTTCATGTGCTGGGTACGTATGCCTGTATGTATGCATGTTTATGTGTACACACGTGTAGATGCTACGGGTTGATGTGCCTTGTCTTCATCACTTTCCACCTTCTGTGCTGAGGTAGGGTCTCTCGCTGAACCCAGATCTCATCAATTATAGTCTCACTGCCCTGTTTGCTCCAGAGAAAAGGAAACATGGTCACATACAAACTTGTATATGAGTCATTATTCTTAGTAGCTGAAAAGTGGGGAAAAAATACTCATGCCCATCAACTAATGACTGGATGAGCACAATATAATCAATGAAATGTAACTCAGCTATAAAAAAGAAGAATGGGCCTGTATATACATTGAAAACAATCAATCAACAAAAGACTCATCTGATCAGATTATATAAGTCTATATATATAATAAGCAGACACTGCATTAGTGGTTTTCTAGAACTAGACAGATGGAGGGATCATGAGGTATTGCTGCTAATAAGTTTGTGGTTTCTTTTCCAAGTGCTAAATATATTCTAAATTTGAGGTAATGCCCACAAGACTCTGAGACTACCATTGAATTATACACTTTAAACAGGAGAGTTGGATGTATGTGAATTGTGTCTTGATAAAGCTGTCTTTTATATCTTTTGTGATGCACTAAAGCTAAGAATTTCCCTCACCCTGCTTCTCTTCAGTTTTGCCAAAGTGTCACTCTCCCTTCTCCCCAGAACATTCTTCCCTTCAGTCAGGCATTGCAGTAGCTAACAGACAGTGCTTGCTCTACAAGTCACCCTCACAGAAAGGTCTAAATCTGACCCTGGCCCCTTGGCTGGTCCTCTGCAGCATCTGATTTCTTTCTGCTGTAGTAAACATTGCTTCTTAACTTCCTATATGATATTCGTTATTTATTGTCACACTCTTGCTCTCTAACTAGAGTATAACTCCTGCAAAAATATCATCTTGCTAGCTGATATATCACAAAGGTTTGGCATATAGTAGGTGCCAAATAATATAAATATCTATTTCTAAAATTAACTTCTTTTCTCATTACCCTAAGGAGAAAATTGAAGGGTGAGATACTAGTTCTTCTGTGTTGAATTAAAAGTTATTTTTCACTTTGACTTGGTAATTCCATTCTAGGAAATTTGTCAAAAGAAAATAATTGAGAAGAAGAAAAATTGGTATGGCTCCCTTGTGTCTACTTTGTACCAGGTACCATTTCAAAGCTAGTGATATTTTAAATGACCAACAGCAGTCGGATACTTAAGTAAATAAGAAAATTACAGTGTAGTGTAAGTACAAAGTGCTATAACCAATAAAGTCACAAAGATGGTTTTTAACTAGTGTGGGAAATGATTATTCTGAGTATGAAAAATACAGAAACTTGGAGCTCTGCTGTAGAGTTAAGAAGTCTTTATTGTTGACTTGGTCCAGGTGACAGGTTCCATGCAGGGATAAGAATGCTGAAGATCCATATGCATAGAGCTACCTCATTGGGGAAGGCAGGGATGTTTAAGTGAGATAACTTCAGAGAGTGCTGTTTCTATGACAGGAGCCCAGTAGGGCAAAGGGCTGACTGGTCACTGTGTGCCTGGATGAGTGAATTCACTGGCTTCCTTCAGAGCTGGTTCCTAGGGAAGAACCACAGTGGTGCAGATAGACCAGTTGGAAGGAGCTGCAGTGCCTATATATTTGGATTTTACACTGTGTGGAGAGGAAAACTAGAGTGTGGTTAAACACAAAATGTATCACAAATGGAAAGCAAGCACATACTGTAGAGAAAATTTGAATGTTGGGACAGACCATAATTGTTATTATGAGACTGATGGCTGGAAAGGAGATAGATGTGGAACGTTGGGCTTCTATGTTTCCTCACCATGTTAGAAATAAAGAAAATGCATGGTGATGTATCAGTGTGGGGGATTAGAAGCCAGCACCTTGTACATGCTAACAATAATCTGTACCAGTGCTGCAGCCATTCTGTAATTTGTGAATGAAATTAATATCAAGGATGTAGAGAAATATATTGGTACTAATCACTGTTTCTGTTGAATGTCACAGAAAGAGCCTGGACACTACCAACAAAGTACTTTCTTTTTTAAAAAGCTGCAAAAGCTAAAACCATAAAATTTTCTTTCTTTGCTTTTATTGCAAATTTATGCAATATATTCTGGTCATAGTTTCTGCTTCCCCATCTCCTCCTGGATCCGCCACACCTCCCCACTCATCCAACTCTGCAACTTCTCTCTCTGTCTTTAGAAAACAAATAGGAAAACTTAAAAATGAAAAACCAAAAACCATAAGAAACACACACACACACACACACACACACACACACACACACCATAAAAACACAAAGTTGGGAACCACGGTATATAAGCAAAAGACCAGTAAGGATAAAAATGTACAAACAAAGCAACATGAGACCAAACAAATAAAAAATAAAAAATCAACAGAAACACCATTGAGCCCGTTTTGTGGCCATCACTGATGGGATGGGTCCTCAAGTATGATTTGTATACCTCGTGTTACACTGGGAGAAAACTGACTTTTCCTTTGTGAGCAGTTGTCAGTTAGAGATAGAGTCTTGGTTGGATGGGAAAGTGTGTCCACTTCCCCCTCTCACACTGGGAACCCATCTGGCTTGAGCCTGTGCAATCTCTTCGTTGTGCCCCAGTCTGTGTGAGTTCATATATGCACCAGTCCTGCTGTATCTGTAAGACACTTTTTCCTCTGTGTTAGCTATCCCCTCTGGCTTTTAATCATTCTGCCTCCAGAACCATAGAAATTATTACTCGTTTTGGTAGCATGCATTTTTGAGATAAATCAAAAGGCACCTTTTTTGTTTGTTTTGAGCTTATCATTAACCTTTCTGATTGCTTTCATAATTGACCGTAGTCTTTTTAACCCTATGTTCTAAGAAGTTTTCTTTTTTTGTCTCTAAAGATTTGATGTGGTATGAAATGTAAGCACTGGCCCTTAATTCTAGTATCAGATTTGATGGAAATCCTGTTATATGTCCTGATAGTGTTGCAGGCTGCTTGTTACTACTCTTTTATGAACACTTCCAGCCGAATAGGCAGGCTCTTGATGGTGGCAATAAGCAACCCATGCTTAGGTTATTGACTATTTTAAGGGATAAAATTAAAATTATTATTTAGTAGCAGATATTAAATCCAGCTTTCCTCCATGGGGCTGACAAGTTTAGCGATAAGGAAGGTATTAGTTACTTAGCATATATATATATATATATATATATATATATATATATATATAAAATTTTCAGTGTCTCTGTCCCCAGAGGAAGCATGGCTCAAGAAGAACACTGGACTATGAGTCCTGATTCCTGGCTTTTGATCCCATCACAGTGTGAACTGGCAGAATAATCCTGGAGATTTGTATCACCCAAGGTGTTAGTCACCTTATATCTGAAATTAGTAAACCTACTAGTGCTCATTTTGTTGTCCTACTACTAATTACTTCTAATTTTGATATGTAATCATTATTTGAAAGCATGTCATCTTTTGCAATTTGATTGGTGAACTTGCTCTCTGATGATGCAGTACCTGGGATCTTATTTACCTCTTCAGGATCAACACACACACACACATGTTTTGAAGATGTGTAGTACTTATCTTCAAAACAGAGTTTGGCCTACTCTGTAAATGTGTTCAGAAAACAATATAACACAGATATTGAAGGCAGCTTGTTTTCAACTTGTAGCTAAACATGACATTCAAATGTTAATTGGATGAATAAATCTTGTTCATTTTTACAGACATGGAAATGTCAATGGAATAAAACTATTTATCACAAGATAATGGTCTCCTGCTGCCAGATAAATGCCAAGATGAAGATAGTTATTGAAAATGTATCAAAATATCCCAGTGCTGTTTATTGAAAATAAAGGTTGAGGGAAAGTTCAGATTTTCAGGTCAGACATGAGAAATGCCCTGCTTATGCCATTAGTACGTTACTGCATCAAAGGCAGTGTGCATGGTGCGGAAACATGGGGACCATCTAAGAATTAGCAGTTCAGAAATGGATCTGTTAGCTTTGAAATTACTGAATGCAGAATAGGGGCTGGGAGTACTTCCTGAGCATTTTCTGTGTTCCTAAAACAGTCCTGTCAAGGGTCACTCATGTACACCTCATGAGAACAAAACCCTGAAAGGATTGTTGTATGCCATGTATAGGAAATGTAACTGAGATTCAGGCGACAAAGAAGTAAAGTAACTGAGATACACACAGAGGGCAATTGCCCACCCTGTGATTAAACATGGCCCAGATTCTAAGCCTGCTCCTTCTGCTCATGTCCTATATTTCTTCTTGGACTCTGACTCTGTTCACTACAGTGATACTTAGTGTTTTGAGTACAGTATTTCCCGGAGTTGTGTTGCACTCTTTTGAGCCAAGTTATTCAATAAATGATGTGTTTTCATCAGGTAAAATTGGATATTTGTCTAAGGAAAAGGCCTATCTGCTGTCTGAGATCTTACTTCTGTGAATGGACAGAGTGACACAGATTCTAGCATCTTGACACCCTTCCAGCAGTGCATCTCGAAAACCTTGGTTAACACTTTCTTCTTTTGAGTTTGAACTTAGCCACCTACTTTCCCTCTCATCTATGTGCATTGTAAGTTCCATGATGGTCTTTATAAAATACTCTGAATGGGCACCAAGTATAGAGAGATGATTGAAAGTTCCTAAATGACTAAAAGGAGAATTTTTGCTCACTGCAGTTTGTTGCTAATCTCTTCATGCTAGCCTCTCAGGGTTCTCCATCATCCCATCTCCCACTGATAACTGACACCGTATGCAGGTGCCTCTGTCTTCTGTGCTCTCCAGCACTAACTAGGTTTCCCTTGACAATAGCCTCTTTCTATTTAGTGTTTTAAGATATGCATATACTTTTCATGGTTTTCCCAGTAAATGGTAAGCTACTTACTGCAAGAAATTATGTTTCCCTTACATTTCGTCTCCTTGATACCCAGTAGAATGAACAATAATTGGAACATTATTGTTAATCAACAATAAAGAGTCATGGGTGTGGTTTCTTCGAGGACCAGAGGAATCATCAAGGCTCCAGCAGCATCCATAGCAGACTTCTGGGTATAAGAAAGTCCATTTCCTGAACTTTCCCTTATGCTTGTATCTGTCATTTCTTTCTGAAACATGTTTGGCTTTTATTTATTTTATAAAATTCCTAAAGGTAATAGACATATCTTAGTTGTTGTATGAATACAAAGGAGAGAAGATTGGATGTTTAATCCCCCCTCAGAAAGAAAATAGTAATTCACATGGAAGTCTCATATCTAAGTGTGTGTGTACACCTGTAGAGATTTTTCAGGAAGTTGGGACACTTGGTACTTTACAGCAACAGCAAGCACCATCATGTCTCATGGGTCACTAACACAGCCTCTCATGATGTACTTTCACAGATGGGAGACCTTTAGCCCTGAAGGATATATGGGAAGGAGTCCACGAATGCTATAAGACACGTCTGCTGCAGGGACCATGGGACACCATTACCCAGCAGGTCAGTTTTTTTCATCTAGTTTCCTTACCAACTTCTTTCCCTGTTTTAATCCTTCACATCCTTAGAGATTTCAATTCAAAGACAGTTTCCTTAAAAACATCATCCCAGACCCAGACATGGTTTACTCTCAGACATTATAAACTTTCCTTAAAAACATCATCCCAGACCCAGACATTATAAACTTTCGTGACACCCTATCCTTTTCTTCTATGGGGCTTATTATAATCTGAATTACATATTTGGGTGATTCCCTTTTAAAAGCAATGTTGTGAACTCCTTTTTGAGCAGACAATGTTTGTTCTCCTGTTTTACTCTTCATCATATGATCTGCGCCAGCATAATACATAGTGCATACCAGGTGCTCAACAAAAGTTTGCTTTCTGTGTGAAAATAGAATCTAAGTTGGCACACACATTCAGAAACAGGAGCTTCCAGCAGCCAGGAGGTAGACGCAGGAGGACCTCAGTAAGTTTGAGGCCAGTCATGACTACATGGTAAGAACCTCTCTCAAACAGAAAAGAAGGAAGGAAGGAGTGAGGAAAGGAAGGAAGGAAGGAAGGAAGGAAGGAAGGAAGGAAGGAAAGAAGGAAGAGCAGTCTAGCCTGAGAGCAAGCTGTCTAAAGAGATGACTCAGTTTGTAAGGTGCCTGCTGTGCAAGCATAGAAACTTGAATTTGGACTCCCAGAATTCTGTTCCCCCAGTGTTGCAATGGAGATAGGCAGATCCTAGATGTCTGAATCAGTGAACTACACATGCACACATTTTACACACAGAGAGACAGAGATAGACATGGAATACCCAGAAATGTATACCTTTGACTGAGAAAATGTTTGCTTTTAAGTCTCAAGGAAGATGACAAAGGGTGTAAAAAGATGCAGAATCATATGCTAAATATGTATGTCTTTAATTTTTCTCCTTTTTTTGATACAAGATCTCACTGTGTAGCTGGCTGACCTACAGAAGTAGGTGCCTTGGCTTTTGTTGCCTATAATTACTTCTCAGTCTTACTTGTAGGTGCATTTACAAAAGAAAATATGAACTCTTGAATAGCAATAGGTTTGCAATATGCAAAATATGAAAATAGATTTACAAAAGGAGGTATAAACAGCAAATTTGCAAAAGTATAGAAAACAGGTTTGTCAAATCATGTCATTATTACTGATATTATTAAAACAGTAGTTAATTATCTCAGAAATTTAAAATTACTACTTTGCAAACATCATAGCCTTTAAAATAAGCTTTATGTATATAAAAAAATTTCTTTAAGTCTCTGTTTAACTTCATAAAAACTTCCTTTAAAAATGGCTTTATTAGTCATTAGACTATACCCTTCTGTGGCTTTGATCATAATTATGGCGGTTTATGTACCCGTCATCATAAGTAGTTCCTTGGGATGGCTTCAAGTGACTGTTTTGTTGGTTTTCAACTATGGACAAAACTAGCACTAGGCTCCTTTCACACTGCCCTCGGATTACCCCTTTTCTTTTCAGCATGCTCCCCCAAAATAAATGCTGCCCCTCCCCCCACCATGAGTGAAGTCTGGCATCCATAGCTCTCTGCTCCTTCCTCTTGGCCCCTTTCATGCCTTCTTTAGCACTGCTGACTCATGCCACTCCCTTCAGCCCTGCAACTGCTCTGCAAGTACTGTAGGAACCTCTAAATGCCTTACCTGCCTTCAGTGGCTGCCACTCCAACGCCCACTTGCTTTCTAACTTCATCTTTTATTCCACTCTGTGCAGCTCTTACAGACCGTGGCTACTGATTTCTTTATACCCACCTTATGTCACTTGCTTTGAAACTCTTTCTAGGTTTAATGCCTTCTTCTTTCTGTCTGGAAATTTCCTACCCACTCTTCCATTGACTCCTTTCTATCAAACAACAGCAGTTCCCTCTGCAATCCAGGTTCAGTAGACTGGGTAGATGTGTGGTTCCTGTGATTACAGTAATTTGATAAATAAGCGAGACGGTTACATAGATGCTGGCGAGATGGCTCAGTGTGTAAAGGACTTACAGCACAAGTCTGGCAATCTGAGTCTGATCCCCAGAACTAGTGAAAGGTAGGAGAGAACCAGCCCCACAAAGTTTGTCTGCTAGTCACCACATGCATATCGTGGTGTGCGCACCTGCACTTACAGACAAATCATAATAACAATTTAAAAGTAACCATGTAGGCTTTGAGCAAGACCATCTTGTTTAATGGAAACTGATTTGTATTAATTTTTGTGTATGCCAAAGTGAATGCTGTTTGAACTTTCGATATTTTCAATGACTACCACTGCCAGAAATGTATAACACTGAGTCAAAATCCACAGGACAGACAGAGAAAATGTTTGTTTTGAAGTGTCAAGGAAGATGGCAAAGATATAGGAAGATCATAAGCAAAATGTGTATGGCTTTAATTTTAGCATTCTCTCTATATACATATATACACTGTGTAGCCCGGGCTAGCCTAGAACTCACTGTGTTGACCAGGCTTACCTCAAACTCACAGAGATCTTCTGCCTGTGCCTCCTAGTGCTTGGGTTAAAGGTGTGTGCCACCACTCCAACTTTAAGTACTTAGCTCCTTCCTTTTTTAAAAAAAAAATATCTATTTGTTTATTTAATATCCTGACTGAAGTTCCTCCCCTTCCTGGTCCCCCCCCCCATCCTGCTCTGTCTCCCACATCCTCTCACTCCTCCTCCATTTCTGTTCAGAAAAGTGCAGGCCTCCCATGAATAGCAACAGAACATGACATACCAAGTTACAGAAAATACTAAGCACCTCCTCATATATTAAGGCTGGGCAAGGCAACCCAGTATGAGGAGTGGGATCCCTAAAGTCAGTAAAGAGTCAGAGACAGTCCCTGTTTCTACTGTTAGGAGTCCCACAAGAGGACCAAGCTACACAACTGTCACATACATGCAGAGGGTCTAGGTCAGTCCCCTGCAGGCTCTCTGTCTGTGTGAACCTCTATGTGCTTTGTTCCTCCTTAATTGTGTTCCTGATTCTTTTCCTGTCCTCTTCCTTTTCCTCATTACTGACTCTGTTGTTTATCTCAATGCCAAACTATTCATAGTTCCTGGTATGTCGTATATATTTGTGTTTTAACTCCACACATCTCTGTTAGAGCCCATGACATAGGAATAGAATTTTTAATTCAACTGCATTTCCTTTTGTTTCCTAACCCTGTGTTACCAGTAGAGTTATTTCCATTGATGGGATATCTAAGATGTTTACTCATAAAATGAACTAGTCTGTACACTCTTTTTAAGAATTGTCTAATATATTTTAGTTTGTAGACATTTAAATGCCCCTTTTCCCCATTTGTCATAGTGCTGTCATGTTACACATCAGTAAGCACTGTTATTTCTAACAAGGGGCTCACTTGATAGATATTTTGTGTGCCCAACTATAAAATTTATACTTTGGGGATTTCTTTTACTGGAATTTTGATTGTGGGTAGTTTAAATAACTTCTCCTGATAAGCCTCCTACTAAAATCTTCCTTTAAGCTTTAGAGTCACTTAACCAAGTACCTGCCCAAGCAGTCAAGACTGAACAAGAAAAACTCATTTGTAGCCATGGGCACCACTGGGCATTTGACAGTCATTATATGTATTTCCTCTGAAGATCTTGGTTCTTAATCCCAGATTGGCTAACAGTTTAGTATTTATCTTTTCCTTTGCTTGAGATCTTTGGAAGAGTAGATCTACATTTTTTTTATATAAGAGTTTGTCCATGGGAGTAAAAAAAAAAAAAAAAAACAAGGTGTCTTCAATGGGAGAGAGTGGAAGGGTGTGTTACAGCCCTAGAGGAGGATAAGCTGATAGCATATTGGTGCCACCAAATAGTAGACACCGTTTTGCAGAATTATGCTAATGAATCATTAGCTTGCAGACTGAACACTGTAATAATATCCTGTCCCCCAGAGTGCCTTAAAAACAAAAGCAGCCTTTGCATAATATAGAATGTATTTCACTTCATTTTCAGGCCTGATTGTGCTCATATGGTTTGTTCCTCTTCATCTTCAGTAATCACACTTCTGTTCTCTCAGCATTTGTCTTGATGATAAGGGCTTGCTCATGTCAGACATGAACCCTCTCTCTTGAAGACAAGCCACTCATGAATCTCATACATCTGATTATGGTGATTGCTCACCTGCCTTTGTCCAACCTTACAGACTAGCTATTATCTCAACGTTGAAGCCTAATAAAAACTTCCTAAAGAAAGTTAACCAGTACCTAGTTGGATCTGGCTAAATTGCTAAAGTGAATGTTACCATGATTGTCACTGTAGGTGTGAGTGTTGTGTTTTAGGACAAAGAAGTTTTATCATCTTAGGATGGACTAATATCACAGGATTTTAAGACAAAAAGCAGATGTTCAATTTTTACTTAAAGGAGTTTGTGTGTGGAGTTGTATATAATCAAATAAGTAGGTTAGGTTTTTTTTTCTTTCCTATTTCCTTAAACTTTGTATTTTAGGAAATTTCAAAGATATCCAAAAGTATAGATGATAGTATGTATACTTACAAACTTGTGGTGATATTATTTATTCATTTAGTCAGTAGTGGCTAAACCTAGGTTTCCCCATGTGATAATCAGATGTTCTAACCACATAACTATACCCCGGCCTCAGACTGCTTTATTTGTTCATAGTTTTTGGTATCTAACCTAGTTTGGAATTTTTTGGACACAAACCTTAGGCATCATTTTTCTCATCCATAAATATTTGAGTATGCATCTTAAAAGTGAAGCCTTTGCATAAGTATTTATAGCAGTGGTATTTATAATAGCCCCAAAAGGAAACAAAATAGGTGTCCTTCAGTGGTGAATGTTTAAACAGATTGTGGTACACTCTTGCCCTGGAAGGATAGTAAGTAATCAACAGGATTCAGTTAATGGGACACTCACCAACCTGAATGAATCACTACACAATTAATCCCAGTGGAAAAAAAAAACCTGCAAAGTTTCATAGTGTATGATTCCATTTCTTTTTTACATATATTTTTCCAAAGTTTATTTATTCTTTCACAATTACACACACACACTACAATGTTTTTTTTTAATCAGTTACTCCCCATTATCCTTTTCTTCATCTTCCCACCAAATCCTTTCATTCCATGGTGTGTGTGTGTGTGTGTGTGTGTGTGTGTGTGTGTGTGTGTGTGTGTGTAACTCACTGAGTTTAATTGGGGTGTCTTGCATGAAGATGGGTTTATGGGGGGGGGATTGCTTAAGAAAAGGCAGTCTACTGAGAAATATGACCCTGACTCCAAACCATGACGTCTCTATAGCTCATTTTGGAGCCTCTCTCCCACCCGTGGTGGGATTTTGACCACAGTGATATTGTACAGGTCCTGAACCAGTAACCACAGCAGCTATGAGCTGATCTGTGCAACAGTCATACTGTACGCAGAAATCAGCATTTCATAGCACTGCTTCCCATCCTC
The DNA here is from genome assembly GCF_003668045.3 of Cricetulus griseus. Lineage (NCBI taxonomy): Eukaryota > Metazoa > Chordata > Mammalia > Rodentia > Cricetidae > Cricetulus > Cricetulus griseus. The sequence goes on along the minus strand of NC_048595.1, from coordinate 309,878,591 downwards.
TCGGTCATAGATTCTTTCTGCTCTTCTTCTGTGATGTTCACTTGACCCCTTGGAGGGCTGTTGTGGTTGTCCAGTTGTTTTCAGCACATTGGCTAGTTATGAGTCTGTGCCTTAACTGTTGCCCACTGCATACAGAAGCTTCTTTGACCAAGGCTGAACACAGATTAATTTACAGGTGTAAACATAATATTTTTTGAAGGCAGTTTGCTATCATGTCCATTTATCAGTACAACAGTAGTAGCTTACCCTAGGGACTATGCCCTCCTCACCTATGACCTTTGCCCAGGATTACAGTACCATGGATGAGTTTGCTTATTGAGTGGGCATACCTAAAGCTCAAACAGAAAACAGCGAGTTACCCTTACAACTGTCATACCACTATTGCACCAGTAGGTGTATCCTGCCTGAAAGTTGGTACTGTCACTCACAGGAGTCACAGCAGGATATGATTATGAATGAGTTTTCTCCCACAGCAGTCTGCATGGTAGTACAAGTGCCAGCCAGCCATGAGGAACTTTGCAGCTCAGTTTCAGCCTGATTACTCTCTTGCTTGCAAGCAAAGCAGTGGGGTCCTCACCAGTAAAGTCTCCTTATCTAGTTCTGGAGCTCAGCCAAGAAGAAGAACTGAGCTGTATTGTTTTGGGGCCATCTAGGGCCTGCCCAAAAGTACACAGAAGTCCCCCACACTTGGTGTAGAGTTGTAATAGCTCATAACTTCTAGGAACAGCATCACCAAGCCATGAAGGATGTGTCTGTGTCCTTCCTTTATATTTTTAATGGGTTACAAAATAGTGGGTTTCCAAATGACATTTTTAACATCTTGCATTTTGGTTAACTGTCTTGTTTGCCCTCTCCCCCAGCCCATCCTCCTCCCCTCCCTTTCCATTCCTAGTATTCCCCATCGCTACTTCGTGTTCCCTGTGTTCTATCCTACTTGTCCCCGGCACTCACCCTTCCCATAGCAGCTTTCTGGTTTCCTGGCATCCACGATACTCTAAGTTGAATACAAAATTAGATTCAAAATTAGGTTCCATATAGAAGGAAAACATGTATCATTTGTGCCTGGGTTATCCCACTTAATTTAACTTTTTTCTAGTCCCATACATTTACTTGCAATTTTCATCTTTCAGTACCTCTAGGTAGAATTCCATTTTGTTTATATAACACATCATCATTTAATGGATATCTAGGCTGATACTCTTTCCTAGCTAATGTGAATAGCACACCAATGAATGTTAATGAGCAAGTGTCTCTATAGTAGGATACAGAGTCCTCTGGGTGTATGCCAAGAGTGGTATAGCTGGATAATACTGGAGTTGTATTTCTAAAGTTTTGAGGAGCCACTGTGTTGATTTCTACAGGAGCTGTACCAGATGACACTCCAAGCAGCAATGAATAAGGTTCCTCTTTCCCCGTGTCTTTGCCAGTATTTGTTGTCATTTGATCCCTTGATGATACCCGTTCTAACTAGGGTGAGAAAAGAACTCAAAGTAGTTGCAATTTGCATTTCCCTGATGGCTAGTGATACTGACTGTTTTAAAAATGTTTATGAAATATTTGTATTTCCTTTGAGAACTGTTCAGATATATAACCAATTTTTTTTAGAGATGGATCTTTATTTTTCCAAATTTTTTTCTGCAGATTTTTTTATTTGAATTAGAAACAAGATTGTTTTACATGACAATCCCAGTTCCCTCACCCTTCCCTCCTCCCCTAATCCCCCTCCCCAACTAAAACCCTACCTATCACATATCCTTTCTGCTTCCCCTGGATGGTGAGGTCTTCCATAGGGTGTCATCAGAGTCTATCGTATCCATTGGGGTGGGGCCTAGGTCCACCCCGTGTGTCTTGGCTCAGGGAGTATTCCTCTATGTGGAATGGGCTCCCAAAGTCCACACCTATGCTAGGGATAAGTACTGAACTACTACAGGATTGGGCTGGAGAGATGGCTCAGCCATTAAAGGCTAGGCTCACAACCAAAATTGAATTTTTTTATGTTTTGGTTTTTAGTTCATGTATTCTAGATGCATATACCTTCCTTTGTTGGAAGCTGGTAAAGATTTTCTCCCATTGTGAGGCCTGATTCTTAACTTAATTGACTGTTACCGTAGGTTTTTAATTTCATGAGGTACCATTTGTCAGTTGTTAACTGTTTTTCCCAAATGACCAAGGCTCTGTTTAGAAAGTCCTTAATTATGCCTGTGTCTTGTAGGACAGTACATCTTTTCTTCTAGTTTTTTCAGAGTTTTGGGCTTTGTGTTAAAGTCTTTTATCCATTTAGCGCATTTTTGGTCAAGGCAAGAGATAAGAATCTAATTCTTCTACATGTTATAGAACACTACATGTTATAGAAATCACAAAATCATAAATTGACAACAGGTTTATGGTTGTCAGGTGCTAGGGCAGGCTGTGTTATGGTGGTAAAGGTGGCATGGAGAACTCTGCTTTTCCATACCTTCACTTAATGAGTGCCTTAGTTGTAATGAGGTACTGTGATTATACAGGATGTTGCTATTGGGAGAACTGAGCATAGGTTGCAAAAGATTTTTTTATATCATCTCTTTCAGCTCCATGAAAAACTACAATTCTCATAATAGAAATTTTTAAAAAGCTGAAAACTCTCAAAAATGTAAGTGTGATTCTGTCATAACTAAAATTGGAAAAAATGTGTAATATCATTGAGCAAGCAAACACTATTTAAATTTTTTGTGCTGTTTTCAATCAAGATCCAAATAAAATTTATGCATTATAATGGCCAACATCACTTACAACTTTATGAATCTATGTAAAATCTATGTAGATTTTCATTCCTCCCTCTTTTTCATGGCAATTTCATTGCTCAAGAAACAGGTTGTTTGTCCTACAAGTTTTTTGCAGTCTGTATTATTTTTCCTGATTACATCACTATGATGTTTAACATGTTCTTCCCTTTACGTTTTGTGAGCTGGTAGTTAGACATTAAGGTTTAATCTAATTTGCACTTGATTTGGGCAGGGCAGGAATACTCCATATAAGGGTTTTCTTATTGTGCTCAATAAGGAAGAACATAATGCCTGATTGTGGCTGTTTTTGTGATGTTAGTAGCATCTACTGATAACTATATCATTAACTCACTAAGGATTGCAAAAATTATGGTTTTTTTTTTTTATTTATCAGTTGAACTATTTCTCCCACCAGTTTAGTTACCTGAGAAAGACTTCTAGAAGACACCAAGAATTTTTTTTTAATGTGGGAAGTTTTATTGGGGGAAGGGAAGGGATAGAGAAAGGGAGCACAGACTGGCCTCAAGGCAAGAGGGAGGGGGTGCAGAGAGGCAGAGAGCTAGAGAGAGAAAGAGGGAGAGAGGGGACAACAGAGACATGGACCAGGGGAGAAGAGGAGGAAAAGGAAAAAGGGCAGAATTTTGTATTGAATATCTATTAATGAATATTAGTGTTTTATTTCAATTCATGGCAGTGATTATCTTTATTGATGTTCAATTTGTCTTAAATTACTAGTGAACATCTCTTTAACTTCTGAGTAATTTTGGTACAACTCATGTATTTTTAATGTCTTTTTTGCTTAATGGTAGGAGAGATTGCACATTCATGTTATACATGTTCTGCCCAAATTTGAAATCAGTTATTCCCAAGGAAAACTGATTGCTTTACCAAATGGTAAAGCGTGTGTGTGTGTGTGTGTGTGTGTGTGTGTGTGTGTGTGTGTGTGTGTGTGTGTGTGTGTGTGTGTGTGTTGAGCTAGACTTTAAATCTCAGTTACAGGACCCTCATCAAATTATGAAGCACTTTGTGTCTTAGTTTAAGAGATGATACTAGGATCTACAGAGTTTGTGGAAAACTCAAATCAGTATATATATGTGTGTATATAAATACTTTGAACATTGTCTAGGACACATAAGAAAATAAATTATATAAAAATAATCAGCATTACTTCTGGGAAAACAATTATTTCAGTAATTTTTACAATAACATGAATAAACTAGATTAAGTTTAGGGTTTGACCCACCTTTGTCTTTTCCCATTTAGTTGATACTAAACCCTGTGCCTTAGTCAACTGCATGGACCTTAAGATCTGTCTGCTCAAGGTTACTTCACTCTTTTCCCACCTTCCCCTCATTCTCTTTCATCACAGCTTTGTCTTTGTGGAGTCTGCATGAGTTCATTTTGTGTACCAAAGGAAAATATCTGAACATGGGCGCTTCACTTTGAAAAATAAAAAGGAAGCTTATTTAAGTTTCCATTTTGGATGCAGACAGTTCACCATTGAGCACCCCCACCTGTTGACCTCTGATGAGGAGGTCTTTGGCTGCTTTACAGCAAGGCAGAAAAGCAGAAAGGGAGACAGCGACATGTATTAGAGATCACATACCAAAAAGTAAAGGCAGAGGGTTCAGGGCCACCTTTGCTTGTTATTCTTATGCTACACAAGGGAGCTGACTAGTGTTCTGTGGTCATTACACTAACACCTTTTGAGAGGTCAGCCTCTGTGGAGAGTAGTCTTCACTATCCACTTGCCTGAATTTGGAACTGCCTAGGAGATATACCTCTGGGTGTGTCTCTAAGGGGCTTTCCCAGAGAGTTTTAACTGAGGTGGGAAGACCTGCTTGAGGTGGTGGCACCGTTCCATGGTCTGGAGTCTCAAACTGAATAAAAATGGGGACAGGAGAAAGCCAGATGAATAGAGCATTCCATGCTCTCAGCTCCTGATCTGTTGAGATGTGAGCGAGATGTGAGGAGTTCTGGCTCTATACTCCCAACACCATGATCATGCCTGTGTCACCATTATGTAGAGTCCCCTCCTGAACTGTGAGACCAAACCAGTGCTTCTTCCATTGAGTTGTTTCTGTTAGGAATTTTATCTGCTCACAGCCATGAAGAAAATAACTAATAACCATCTTTCTACTAGGCTCAACTACCTAGTAGACCAAATTTCTAGTATATAAAGTTTGGGATACACACCATAGCCAAATCCAAACAGCAGCTGGCTCCTTTTCCCACACAAAAGTACTAAATTTATATTTTATTACTGTTGTAATAGGGATGATTATATTCACATCATATATCAAAATACTTAATTTCACCTAAAAGTTGTTTTTTTATTTTTACAAGTAATATAAACATTTTCATGGGCCTGTAAAGAGTAGACAGCCCCTAGGTGCAGTCCCTTTGCTAAGGAATGAACTACAGGACTATAGACACTTCTGGTAGCTGGTCTTCTCATGTCTAGTCTTAGTCTTGCTATCACTTCTACCTACAACTACTAACACATGAATAAAGTATGGAAGGTATGGGTTCTTTATATGATTTCCAACCATGCAGCTAATGTGCTAAAGACATATTGTTTCTATTTTCAAATTCCCAAACCACAAAGGAGTCTACTGTGTTGTATCATTTTGTATACACATTTGTATTCAGACTCCTGAGTGATGAACACACATGCATGAAAATCTCTTCTGTGTGATGGCTTTTTCAAAATTGCCTTCTCTTCAACTCCCTGCTTTGCTTCTTAGCAGTAAGCAGGAGAGCTATGTGTGAAACTGAACCTATATCTTATTTCCTTTTAAATACATTATTTCTAGCACCCAAACTGTATGGTTTAAATTTGAAAGCCAAGAATTTTGAAGCACTTTGTTTCCTGGTTCTATGTGCCTGCAGGGGATGAGTTCAAGTCAGTGAATGATCCTAAGTGGGTGGAATTACAAAGGCACATATTGGTTGTTTTTCATCCTTGCATCTAATGTCCTGTGCCAGAACCAGCTTAAGGGACTGGGGAGATAGCTCTGCTTAAAGTGTTTGCTACACTAGCATGAGGACCAGAGTTCAGATTCCCAGATCCTCTGTAAATACTTAATGGCTGTGACAGTCCACCTGTAATTTTAGTCTGACAACAATGGAGATGGGATCTTTTGAGCAAGCTCTGTAGTGAGACTAGTCATATTGATGAGCTCTAGTTTTGATTGAGAGACCCTGTCATTGAGCAAAATGATCAGCAATTGACAGTGATTTCCAACATCAACCCCAAGCCCCCACTTGCATGTTTACAAACATGTGTCCACATACACACAAACATGTATACTATACATGCATTCCCACATACACACGTGAAAATAATAAAGAATTACCTAAGGATCTATACAAAGTAAAATACGAGGAGCCTTGTAAAACACATATTTACCTAATATACCATGACTCCCTCTTGAAAACTTGGACTTGCCTGAAACATGAAAAACTATGATAATTTCAGTTAGTTTCATTTTCTTACCACATAAAGTTTCTCAAATATTAAAAAGGCATGTATATAGTACTCAACCACAACAAAATACTTCAGGTGTCTTTGGTATATAGATTCCTTTTGACTCTTGGTGCTCCAGGAAGTCATTGGCTAAGGAGCCTTAAAAAATGAAGCTTCGTGTGTTGCCTGATGATTTATAATGATAGCTGATAAACTGATGATTTAATTGTGCTTCCTCTAGTAAGAATTTTAAGTGTTGAAGCAAAGCTGCCTTACGTGATTAGCTTTCTTCTGAACTCCTGAGAGTCTCTAGACATCTCTTTTACACAACATCTGATAAGTGACTTTTAACTCTTCCTATTTTAAATAATACAGATCAATTAAAACACACAGCTGCTTACCAAAACCTCTCAGTGTTGTTCTAGGTCTCCATGGGTGTTTCCTGATGGATCATAATGACATCAATTTAGTGCACCTGGTAGGATCTGCGTGAACTGGAAGTGGCTTAATTCTTAAATGACAAAAAAATTAAGATGCTTTATGGATTACTGCTGCTTCTTCCGAACCGCTGCCAGCTCCATGGCTGGCTTCTTTCACGGTGCAGTTTGATTTAAACAGGACCGCTGCTGTCGTGTGGTTGTTTTGTCTGTAATTTGCGGCTAATTTGTTCTATCTGAGTTTGAAGGTATTTGGGGCACTAATAAGTCATTCAGTAAGCATGTTTATGCAGGCACAGTGCTGTATCTATCTTTCAGGAAGTTTTTTTTTTTTTTTGTAGACATAATATTTTAACAGTTCCCAGTAATTCTGTCACTTTCTTAACTTAAGGGGATGAAATATGCTCCAATCATTGTATACTCACTTACTTTGGCATCCTAATTATGACAGGGCTGTTTTTCTCTCTGACTCCACGAGTAATTGTTTTTAGGTTGTCAATCTGTATGTGTGTTGTAACTTTTAATATTTACTGAATGTTGATGGCCATGAATACTGTATATCATCAAAGTACTTCACTTTCCACATTCATTGTTTTATCAATCCAGAAAACTCTGCTATTATTCATAGTCTATTATTTTATTATTCTATTATTTTCTTGCTTGTAGAAAATGACCACATTTTAATAAAGTCTTTATGAATTTGGTTTGTGCCCTTCACTCTCCTTCCATAAAGAGGCATATGAAGATCGAGAAATGGCTTGTTGATTAAGAGTACTGCTGATTTTTTTTTTTTTTTTTTTTTTTTTTTTTTTTTTTTTTTTTTTTTTTTTGGTTTTTGGAGACAGGGTTTCTCTGTGTAGCTTTGGAGCCTGTCCTGGCACTCCCTCTGGAGACCAGGCTGGCCTCAAACTCACGGGTGCACTGCTGCTTTTGCAGAGGACCCAAGTTCAGCTCCCAGTACCAGCTTCATTGGGCATCTCACAACCACCTGTAGCTCCAGCTCCAGGGGATCAAATTCCCTCTTCTGGGCTCCACTGGTGTATACACATGCGTGCATATATTTAAAAAGAGGAAGCAGCATATGAAACTTCTTCCTCATTGTCTTTGGCTAATTTGTCTTTTATAAATAAATATCTTAAGTTGTCAGTGCTGCCCAGGTGCTGGAGTGACACTGTTTTCCCATCTGGCTTGAACTTTCTGAACTTTTTGACCATTTACCACTAATGTTCAAGTTGATCTAAATGAAGAGATTTCTTTTTTAGTTTAGTCCTGCTTACACAATTTCTCAGATGTTTTGTTTTGTTCCGTACTACTGAGTTGAAAATTCATAGTTTAAGATTGTAATTCTTATAACTAACCTGGATATGCCAATGTATTTGAGTTCACATGTTTAAGCCTATTTTACTGAATAATAAAAACAAGATGCTGGCTAATACTCTCTGTTTCACATGTGTCTAGTTGAGCAGAGTAACTCTTAGCTTTTTATCATAAACTTATGATCCAGCGCATCCCTTGAATTTATCCAAAGGCCTTATTTAAGGAGTTTAATAGTATGACATTAGAATTTCTATTCCCAAAAAAGGAGCAGCTTATAAATATAAAAATACCATTTAAAATATTTAATAATTCATTTTAATATTACTCATCCTAGCACATTTCATTTTGGTAATTACCTACCATCAATTTTTAATTTTTAATAAACACCTTAGTTCCCAAACTTCAAGTTTGAGGAATATTTATATTCTCATTTCCAATATTTTAGGAAGGAGTTAGTGGTGGATAGGTGGTAAGTAATGTCTAGAGATGCCCAAGAGAGAAGGAGGACATAGTAGGGAGAGGGAAAGAGAGATGGAGACTCCACCGGTGCATGAGGCTGGATGTTAGGACTAGAAGCTACCTAAAAAAGACACCTTTATTATTTTTTTTTGAAACAGTGTCTCATGTAGCCCAGGCTGGCTTCAAAGTCACTAAGTACAGGCCTTGAACTCGATCCTCCCGTCACGACCCCCACACGCTGGTTTACCACACTGTACCCTATATTTGATTGTGCTTTGCGTAGAATAGTTGCTGTACACACATGTTCTATCATGCATTTCTCTAACTTTAGTTTTCATTCCACTTTCATCCTCTTCAGCTTTTTCTTCCTCGTCATTTTCTCTGGTTCTTGTCCATGTCAGCTGCTATGTTCCCACATATTAATATTTATAGTCTATGTCTTATTTTAAAAATTAACCAATAAAGAAAGATGACACCAAAGTATGTCAAGTGTTTATGAAAGTCACGACCATTATCTTACAGTATACTGATGTTATTTTTTTCATTGCCTTTGTCCAGGTGTACTTCTTTCTGTCCAATCTGCTTTTCAAAAACTTGTCAAGTATATCTACTCCCTCTAATATACAGTGCTTACATATACTGTAACCAACATAGCAAGTGAAGGAGGACTACCTTAATGGGAGAAATAGAAAACCCAGGCTTAGGGATGTGTGTATGCTTTCTAGAACAAGAAATATGGAGGAAAGGCAGTTCAGTATGTTGCTTTATTCTATAATGGAAGGAAGGACACATATGTATCTGAAGAGACTAATTTTTTTCTTGTACTAAATCCCATGTAGATTTATGTCAACATAATTCTCCTTTACAAACATCACTTAAGCCTGTTAGAGGATATGAGGAGGGGATGTTGTTCAGCCTTTGTCTAGCAAAGCTGGCGCAGTGTGCTCTGGTGTGTAAGTTTATGCTGAGAAGGATCTTATTAGTAGCTTGCTGTCCGGGTTCAGCCTGCAGATGTGCATTGAAGGTTTAGAAATGCTTTGAATTTGAATGCTTGTAGAATAGGTTCATGTTAATCATGGTTGCATCTGCCTCCTCATTCTGTGTATTTTACTTCATTACTTTGATTATTTCAAAAAGCATTTTAATTTTTCTATAGTTTTATTAATAAAAGCAAAGGGCAACAATTCCTTGCCTGATTTAAGAAGGAATATGTATACATGTATATATATATATATGTTTGTATATATACATATATATATATATAATTTTCTATAAAACACAAGATACTATAAGTGAGAAAATTAAGTTATTTATAACATCCAAAACATTCTAAGTTAGCAGTGTTAACTTTCTGGAAGGTGTGTGTGTGTGTGTGTGTGTGTGTGTGTGTGTGTGTGTGTGTGTCTATGTAAAGATTCAGACATTATGCTGACTTGCCCCTGTCACCTGGCAGAATGCACTAAGGCAGTGCCCTGGTCATCCCAGCATTCCGTGGTTTCATAGTCTGCACACAGGTGTAAAGGACCCCTTTAAAAGAAAGACTCCCCCTCCCAATTAACCTCTCTTTCTCTCTCTTTCCTGCTGTTCCCCTGAGGCAGATAGGACTTTTCCTGTTTCCCTCTTCAGTCCTCTCTCTGTCTCCGTGTCTCTTTCCTTCCCTCCCTCCGTTTCTAATAAAACTTTTCACTTAAGCTCTGTCTGCCTGACGTGTTTGTCCCCCACCTTGGTCACCCTTGCCTGTCATGGAATATGCCAATGTCCCCCAGGCGTATTACCATAACAATAATTATACACTCAAATTAGTTATATCGTGGCCCTTGTTTTAAAAAATTTACATCACGACTTTCCATCACAATGTTTAAATATCTTTTAATGACTTGCAGAATTCTAAGCTGGTCTCAATTATTTTAACAGATTTTGTAGTGTGAAAATTGAGTGTTTTTCAGTTTTTATTACCAAGCTTCTGAATGAATATCCTTACATGTATAACTTACACAATTTCCAATTATTTCTTTGGATATAATCTTAGAATGGAATTGCCAAGACAATGCAGATTAACTTTTAAAGGTTCAGTTAGCCATTCCAGTGTCAGTTTCAGAAATTCCTCCTACAGCTGCATGTTAGAGTACCTATGTGAGTTATTGCTCACTGGCACTGGTCATAACCTTTCTTGTTAATGAATCACAATCTCTTTTTAGTTTTTTATTTAAATTAGAAAGAAGACTATTTTTCATGTCAATCTCAGTTCCCTCTCCTTTCTCTCCTCCCCTGCCCCCCACTAACACCCTACCTATCCCATACCCTTTCTGCTCCCCTGGGAGGGTGAGGCCTTCCATGGGGAATCTTCAGAGTCTGTCATATCCTTTGGAACAGGGTCTAGGCCCTCCCCCGTGTGTCTAGGCTGAGGGAGTATCCCTCTATGTGGAATGGACTCCCAAAGTCCATTCTTATGCTAGGGATAAGTACTGATCTACTACAAGAGGCCCCATAGATTTCTGAGGCCTCCTCACTGACACCCACATTCATGGGGTCTGAATCAGTGCCATACTGGTTTCCCAGCTATCAGTGTGGGTACCATGAGTTCCCTCTTGTTCAGGTCAGCTGTTTCTGTGGATTAACCACAATCTTATGTCAAGAATAATTGGGGACAAAGTTAAGAATCAAACTAACCGTAATGTTGCTCAACAAGGGATGAAATGTGTTTTCTTCCAGGTGGTAGGCACATATGTTTTAGATGCTGGAGAAGCTGACATATTGCCTCATTTTCTGGGTCTGATTTTCATTCTTGCCAAAACCAAGTATTCTTCCTCTATCCAGGGGTAGCCTGCAGGAGTAACTGCCAGCATTTTTGCACTTCATCAGATTTGTGTGAATGTATGAGCAGAACTGCAAGGATGCCCTTAAGTTCTTCCCTAAGCAACATAGGATAAGTAGGGTCTTGAGGTATAAGGCTTTTGTGGGTGTTGAGTTCTTCAGCTACCTCTTCTAGATAATAATGTCATGGAATATTTGATCAAGTAAAACTACATCGGAATGTACTCCTTCCCAAATGAAGATTATTTTGAATACTTTAGAATTGTTTTTGGCTCCTTTAGAACATGTTCCTAGTATGGCTTTGGTGTAGCTATATTTGAGCCATTTATGCTGGCTGTAATTGGCACCATATAATTTATTCTGTAAGCAGAACCAGGCCATCACCCTAAAGACAGGTTCTTTCACAGGAAACCAAGTACTTCCTTTTTCTAAAAGCTCCATGGAATTGGAAATAAATATGAAAGTGTGTGTCTATTATGTAACTTCCTAAAAGTAGAATTTGCCTATCTGAAGGTATTCTAGTAATAGCAACTGCCACTCAGGAAGCACTTTCCAAGTGCCAGGTGTTCTTCTAAGTTCTTTGTTCATAGGCTCCACACTTTTGTATAAAAAGAAATACTGAGACCCCGAAAGTAATGTGCTAAGAGTGCAGTATCTAAGAAAGGAACTAGAATCGGATCTCAGATACCTGTGTCTAGAAGACTGTGTCCTCAACCACTCTTTTATGACCTTGCATAGCTCTGAAACTGGCATCATATTAAAGATAGTATACTAAAGTGAGTCAAATCTACTGTGGAGTCACAAATTCCCTTGAGAATCTGATGAAAACTTTGGAATCTTTGACATGTAAAAATTTACAACCCTAAATCAGAAGTTCTGTAAACCTCAAAGAATATTCAAGTCCTTGGAATTTGTTGTGACCATAGTGCTAATAAATCATCCTCCATTCATGGTGATAGTAGGTCATCGTCCATGGTGATAGTAAGTCATCCTCCATCCATAGTGATTGTAAGTCATCCTCCATCCATAGTGATAGTAAGTCCTCCTCCATGCATGATGATAGTAAGTCATCCTCCATCCATGGTGATAGTAAGTCATCCTCCATGGTGATAGTAAGTCGATAGATAGCAAGTAACACCAAAGGCTGCAGATTCTGTACTTGAGAAGTGATGGATGCAATGGTGTCTATTTCTACAGTGTGCCTCTGGAAAGTGTTCCTATAAAATGAACTAACCTTGGTTTCTCACCTCTCCCAGTAAGGACTTCAACTACATGAACTAAATTCTGATTTTTCAACTACAATTTGATAGTTGATAGCTTGGCCCAAGGAGAGGTTCTTCAGTGGGTTGGAAAGTTGACATTTAAGTCAGAAATACTTGGGTTCATCCACGTACTAAGGACACATTATTTCATCTTTTACTGCCTCATCTGCAGAATAGGAAAGGATTCCATGCAAAGACTATAAGAACTACCCCCCCAAACTCCTCTCATATATTTGTGTCACAATGCCTGTCATATGCTCAGCCTCATGCCTGGCCCATGGTCAAAACCATGAGTATGAAATGTACTACACATAGCAATTTATATATCGTATACATATAACACTGCAGTGGCTAATGGAGTTGTTGAACTTTAAGTTTTCTTCAACAGAATATTCACAAGACTGTTTCCTTCAACAGAATATTCACAAGACTGCTAACAGTGTATGAAGTAGAGGCTACCATGTGAGTGCTTACTATACTTACTGAGTGAATTTAAAGGGCTTTACAATCTCATCCAAAAACTAACTAAAAAATACAAACAAACAAAAATCTGCACCTGTTTACATAAAAATTTCTTCAGTTCTGGCTGTCCTGAAACTCACTCTGTAGACCAGGCTGGCTTCCAACTCAGAGATCTGCCTGCTTCTGCTTCCCAAGTTCTGGGATTAAAGATGTGCGCCCCACCACCTGGCAAGAAAGATCTGCAATTTTAAACAATTTTCCAGTTGTCTAGCTTATTATGGGATGGGGCTGTCAAATCACAGGAGGCGTGTCCTAAAGCTTCAACAGGTGGAAGGAGTCTCTCTAGACCTCAGTGAGAATCTGTCCCCATCAAGCTTCTCCTTCAGCCATCATTTTAGCAGTTGCTATTAAGTCTGTGGCTAACCCTGTAGCCTCCCATTGAGATATAGATGTATTGTAACAAACCCTAAGTGCATCTAGTATGGGGCCGCATATATTGTGCCTACTTTTTAGACCACTTGCTGATGAAAGCAGTTAAATTGAATGCATGTCTGAGTAGCTTCCTCTAGTCAATATACTCATGTTCTACCAGGACTTACCCCCTTCTCCACCATAGCCTTATCCAAATGGTCTTTATTAATCAAAATTTGTGGTGGCCTATTCCTCAACCCTATTCCTCACATCCTAGCACAGTATTTCAGGGTTTTCACATATAGATTTGTTCATACAGCTAATGTGGAACCTCCACAAGAGGATAGTCCCAACAGCTGAGTTTCTACTCAGAGAGTTGCTTATGAGATCATTTGTGTTGGCCAGCTATACCTGGACAGGACATGAGGCCCACCCTGGCAAGTGAGTGATATGTCTAGTGACACTCCATTGGAGAAAACAGATTTTTTTCTCCCTTTCCCAGAAGGTATCAATTGGTTAGGAGTGGACCCTCTCTCAGCATTGGGACCAAGTCTCACTTGAACTGTGCAGGTCTTATGCTGTCAGAGCCTATGTGAGTTCATCTGTCAATCAGTCCTCTTGTGTCTGGAAGACACTGTTATCTTGAAGCCATCTATCACCCCTGGCTCTTACAATCTTTCCATGTCCTATTCTGCATAGATCCCTAACCTTTAGGGAGAGGAGTTTGATGAAGACACAGTGTTTAGAGCTGAGTGTCACAATGTCTCTCACTCTTCCCATTGTCCTGTTGAGGGTCTCTAAATTAATTCCCATGTACTGCAAGAAGAAACTCCTTTGATGCACTGACCTATGGGCATAGCAGTATGTCATTATGAAGATACTTTATTGATTTCTTCATTTAGCAGAATAATAGTATTAGGTTTTCCCCAAGTCCCTTGTCATATATGGGTTCCATCTCATGGAGTGGGTCTTAAGTCCCACCAAAAAGTGATCAGTTACTCCGATAACATTTGTGCCACTGTGGCACAGGAGGGTTTCTGTTATTTGTCACAGGATTTCTGTCTGGGTGATATTGATGATTACCTTTCTCCTCTGATAGTGGGAAGAGTATCTTCCTGTACCATGGACTCTAGTTAGTAAGGGCAAAGGTTCCATTTAGGTACCAACAGGACTTCCCCATATTTGATGACATAAAAAAGTGTTGTATTTATCAGCAAGGCCTTACTGTCAGGTTATGGAGATCAACCATGTATGGAAGTTTCCATGGGGTCTCTCTGGCTAGTGACTCAACAGGATGTAACCCATTCTTGGCACTGAAGGTTTTATTTGTTGCCATAAGATGTCTAGTTATAGCACTGAGTCTCCAATTATTTGGTGACTCTTTTCATATTTTTGTATTTCATATTTATTTTAGGAAGCTTCTATAGTGGTATGTTTCCAATGGCCTTTAGTGTCAATAGTTATCCATCTCTGTGTCCCTGTTTTACCCTTCTCTAACTTCCCTATTTAACCCTCCTATCCTAGTTTGCTATTGACTCTCAATAACAATATATTCTATTTCCCCTTTCTCAGGAGATCCTCTCCTCAACAGGTGTCTGTAGGTGTGTAGAATTATATCTGGGGCTCCAGTTCAATTCCATTTATGAGCATATCTGTTTTTTGAGCAATACCACACAGTTTTTATTACTATAGCTCTGTAGAACATCTTGAAACCTGGAATGGTGAGACTTCCAGCAGTTCTTTTATTTTCAGATTTTTTTTTTACTATCCTGGGGGGGTGACTTTTCATATTGTTAAAGAAAATAAAGGAACAAAGGCAAAAATATTTAAGTTACACAAAACAGTTTCCAGTGTTAAGTTAGATTAATCTTTACTAATTCTTGGTTCATTTCATGATAAAATTTGTGTTTGTAAGAGATTTCTGTTTTTTCTCTCAAAAAAAGTCCAAGTCTTGCTAACTAGGATGTGAGTGTCTAAATATATGGAAAGACACATATATTGTATCAATTAAGAGGTGGGGTGAAGTACTAGTCTCTGCCTGTGAACCTATGTCTTGGGATAAATTGTCTAAAATTGTTTAACCTGGTATTAATATAATTAGACCGTCTTGCTTTCAATTATATTTGTCTGATAAACTGTCTTTTAAACTACTAAACTGTCTCTGTTAAATACAGCATTATTTTAAATTTTTACATAGTAATTTTTACCTTATGGTATATATTTCTCTACATTTTCAAAAAAAAAAGCATAAAACTTTGTACCTCAGGAAAACCAAGGTACAGAATTGTGTCACTCCTCTGCCCAACAGTACAGTTGATTTTCACTAACCTTTTTTCCAGCTCAACTTCTGTTCTTTATCTTTTTGTTTTTCCTTTTCCAGAATTTCATCTGTGAATTTATATAGCATGCAGGTTTTCGAGTCTGTCTTTCCAGTGAGCACACTGCATTTGAAATTCTCTGTGCTGCTGTGTTCATCAGTGGTTCATAATTTGTTGTATACCATTTTATAAAGTAGAACAATATTTTGTTTACCCAATAGTTAGCTATTGGACCTTAGAGCCAACCCCAGACTTCGTTGATTAATAATAAAATGATTAAACCAGATGGTGACATATGCCCATAATCATAGTACCTGGAAGGGAAATTGAAACATGAAGATTTGAAGTTTCAGCCTACGCTGATACCTGGTGTGGTGGTGCATACCTTTAATCCCAGCACTTGGGAGTTAGAGGCAGCTGAGTCCCTGTGAGCTCAAGGCCAGCCTGGTCTACATAATGAGTTCCACAGGCTCACTGAGGCTACACAGTGAGACCCTATCTCAAACAAAAACTAACAAAGAAGGGAACAAGCATGAACATTGTATGACAGCATTTTTGCTTATGTTAGCTTTCGTTTTTCTTGTGTAAAAACATAGGAGTGGGAGGGTGTTTATGAGAAATATTAATATTTCCCAAATATCTGAACTCTTCTGTTCACCACTAGTTTGTGAGTGTTCCACTACACTCTGCCCTCAGCTAGCCTTGTACTGTGAACTCAATTACTAACCTTCTCCATACCAGTAGGTGTGTAGCAGTTAAGACTGTGTGCTTTTATTTTAATGACCAATGAGAGGAAATGCCTTTTTATATGATGTTCAGCTGTCTTTATTTTCATTGGTAAAGCAGTTTTCCAAATATGTTTTCCTCTTCTGTTCTGGGTCTTTTAATATTCTTTTTACTGGGTCTAAAATGTCTTTATAATTATCTATAAAAGTCTTTTTCACATATATGATAGTCTGTATACTTTCTTCCAGTATGTGACTTATTTTTATTCTCTAAACAGTGCTTTCTGTAAGCCAAAAATTAGTTTATGTGGGAGTTAAAATTATGGAAAGCATATTAACTTATTTCACTCTGTTTTTGCATGTGAATGTTCTGTGGCCCAGCATCATTCATTGCAAAGACTATGCTTTCTTTTCCGAGTTGCCTTCAAACCTTTGGTAGCACTCAATTGATTATATTTAGGCCTATTTTGAGATTCTCTTTTCTGATAAATTGATACATCCTATTAAGCCTTTAACCAAGACTAAACTGACTGACTGTCTCCATCATTTGGCTGTGTGTTAAATTTCACTATCAGGCTAATATTGTCCAGCTTTGTGTCTCCTTTTCAGACAGTATCTGCTATTCCTTGGCTAGTTCTTTTATCATTCTGTGTAAATTGTAGAATCAGCTCCTTAACATTGAATGGCAATCCCGATAAGGCTATTTAATTTAAATTTAGTTTAACATATAAAC
Source organism: Cricetulus griseus (assembly GCF_003668045.3). NCBI lineage: Eukaryota > Metazoa > Chordata > Mammalia > Rodentia > Cricetidae > Cricetulus > Cricetulus griseus. The sequence goes on along the minus strand of NC_048595.1, from coordinate 309,861,422 downwards.
TATAAAGTGAAGATAATAGCAGAGTGCAGTGTAACAGTCTGATGCATGTACATATTAGGTAATATCTAATTCAGGTTAAACATTTTATTTACTCAATTACATTTATCATAACTTTGTGGTGAAAAGTCAATCTTTCTTTTAGCTTTTTCAGATGTACAATGTATTATCATTCCCTGTAGTCATCTTTCTGTATAATAGACACCAGAAGTACTCATACCTATCTCACTGTATTAATACCCATTGGTAAACTTCCTTTCATCTGTCCATCCCCTCTAATGACCACTGCTCTACTCTTGGCTTCTATGGGAGCAGTGATTTTAGACTCCAGTGTGGGTACGGTCAATGCTTTTCTTTTTCCACCAATGCTGTGACCTTTGGTAAGAATGGCTATCCAGGCTGCATTAAACAGATTCAGTGGACATTAAATAAATCAACTAAAGTTAAAAAGGGAAAAAGTAGAGCAAAGATTATAATTTCTGGTGAGGATGTGGAGAAAAAGAAAACTTATATACTGTCAGGGGCTTTTAATTTGTAAATCATTATGGAAAATGCATGATGGGTTTTTAAAAAGTTAAAAATAGAACTGTGACATGATCTAGACACCCTACTACTGGGTGCATATAAAAGTAAATACATCAAGGAGACAAATGGGTCCTAGGCAATTTACATCTCTTTTCCACCTGCTTCAATTCAGAGACCCCTTCCCAATGTAATGGTTAGAAGTAGGGTTTGCCATTGTTTTTGTTGTCTGTGCTCCTTGTATTGTTCCATTGTCTGGCACTGGGTCAAAGCCCAAGGTAATAGAGCAAGAGAATGCACTGCCACAGAGACAGGCATCAGCTTGGAAGTTCCTGCCTTCCCTGGATTTCAGCTATTTGCCCCAATCTGTTACTGCGATTAATGTTCAGAGGCCTCCTTTAGCTACCTGTTTTGTTTGTTTTTTTTTTCTTTAGGAATCATTTTACTGATTTTTCTTTCTTTAGACCAGTCATGTTTGGTCTCACCCTAGGCCTTTGGACTGTCTAGTCTCTGATTCTTTGTAACCTAACAGTGTTCTATATGGGATCCTTCTGTAAGAAGTGGGCCTTAAGTCAAATCAGACATTGGTTTGTCATTCCCATGATTTCTATGCCATCATTTCCCTAGCATATTTTGCAGGCAGCTCAAAGTTTTTGTGGCTCTGTTGGTATCCACATGTCTCTTTCAGTACCCTAAAGAATACCTTCCTGTACCAAAGAGACTAGAACATAGGGATGAAGATTCCATGTACACACCAGCTATACTTCTCTGTGTTCAATGAGTTGTGTGGATACTGTCCTCAGCTATAGGACACCACTGTCAGTTTGCAAGGAGCAATATTTGTCTTAGCATCAGCCTGGATTGCTTGTGGATTTCCATGGGACCCCTTGGCCAACAACTCAATTGAATGCAACCAAGCCTTGCCTCTGGAAGCCTTGCCTAGCTACAAGAAATAGCCAGTTAAGACACTATATCCCCTATTACTAGGAATCCTCATTATGATCACTTTCATAGATTCCAGGAAGTTTCCACTGCACTAGGTTTCCACCCAAACCCCCAAATGCCCCAATTCTATCTGTTCTGTACTCTTTCCCTCTATCCCATCTCCTCACTCCACCTGAACACTCTTGCTCCCATTCCCACTCACCCCCAGTCCACCCATAAAATGTATTCTATTTCCTCTTCCTGGAGAGATTCATGTGTCCCTCCCCAGACCCCTTCTCTTTATCTAGCCTCTCTGGGTCTGAGGATTGTAGCTTGGTTATCATTTATTTAATGGCTAATATCCACTTATAAGTGAATACATATCATATTTGTCTTTCTAGGTCTGGGTTACCTCATTCAGGATGATTTGTTTTCTAGTTCCATCCATTTGCCTGCAGATTTCATGATGCCATTTTTTTAAAAGCCAAGTAATACTCCATTGTATAAAGGTACCACTTTTTGTTTATCCATACTTCTGTTGAGGGACATCTAGGTTGTTTCCAGTTTCTGGCTATTATAAATAAAGCTATAATAAAAATGGTTAAGAAACGGTAGAGCAAGTGTCCTTGTGATAGGATGGAGCATCATTTGGGTATATGGCAAAAAATAGTCTGGGTCTTGAGGTAGGTAGATTCTCATTTTTCTGAGGAGCTGCCATATTGATTTCTATAGTGGCTATATAAGTTTGTACTCCCACCAGCAGTGGAGGAGTGTTCACCTTGCTCCACATCCTTGCCATCATGAACTGTCACTTGTGATTTTGACCTTATCTATTCTACCAGCTCTAAGATGGAATCTCAAAGTGGTTTTCATTTGCATTTCTATGATGGCTAAAGATGTTGAACATTTTTTTTAGTGTTTCAGAGCCATTTGAGAGTCCTCTATTGAGAATTCTCTGTTTATATTCTCCACACACACACACACACATACACTACCGCAACAAGGTTTCTCTTATAGCTCTGGCCATCCCAAGTACTGGGATTAAAGGCATGTGCCACCACTGCTCAGCTTTAGATACCTTTTAAAAATGGATTATTTGGGTTTTTGCTATCTAGTTTCTTGAGTTCTTTATGTATTTTGGATATTGGTCCTCTAATGATTGTGGAGTTGATAAAAAATCTTTTCCCATTCTATAGGCTGCTGTTTTGTCCTTTTGACAGTGTCCTTTGCCTTACAGAAATGTTTCAATTTCATGAGGTCCCATTTATTAATTATAGATCTTAATGTCTGTACTATGTTTGTTCAGTTCAGGAAGTTGTCTCCTGTACTAATGCATTCAAGACTAGTCCCCCTTTCTTTTCTATCAGGTTCAGTGTATCTGGTTTTATATTGAGGCCTTTGATACACTTATTTTTGTACACTGAGTTTTGTACAAGATGATAAACTTGGATCTATTTGCATTGTTCTACACTGAGGCATCCAGTTAGACCAATAGCATTTGTTAAATATACTGCCTTATTTCTATTGTGTATTTCTGGCTTCTGTATCAAAAATTAGGTGTCCATAGGTGACTGGATTTGTGTCTGGGTCTTCAGTTTGACTCCATTGATCAACAAGTCTTTTTTATGCCAATACCATGCTGCTTTTATTACTACGTCTCAGTAGTACAATGTGAATTTCATTGACTCTGTAGATTGCTTTTGCTAGGATAGCCATTTTTACTATATTAATCCTACCAATCCATGAGCATGGTAGATCCTTCTATCTTCTGATAGCTTCTTCAATTTCTTTCTTCAAAGAGTTGAAGGTTTTATCATACAGGTCTTTCACTTGCCTGGCTAGAGTTACCCCAAGATATTTTATATTATATTATTTGATGCTATTATAAAAGGTTTCCTTGATATCTTTTTCAATCCGTTTTTTATTTCTATATAGAAGGGCTACTATTTTTTTTTAGTTAATCTTGTATCCAGCCACTTGATCAAAAGTGTCTATCAGCTATAGAGTTTCACAGTGGAATTGTTAGGGTCACTTGTGTATACTATCCTATTATCTGCAAATAACAATACTTTGACTTTTTCCCTTCCCATATATATTTCGTTGTTCTCCTCCACTTGTCATATTGCTCTAGCTAAGACTTCAAATGCTATATTGAATAGGTATAGAGAGAATGGACAGCCTTGTCTTGTTTTGATGTTAGTGGAATTGCTTTGAGTATCTCTCCATTTGATGTTGGCTATCGGTTTCCTGTAGACTGCCTTTATTATGTTTAGGTATGTCCCTTGTATCTCTAATGTCTCCAGGAGTTTCATCATGAAGCAGTGTTAGATTTTGTCAAGGCGTTTTTGCATCTAATGAGATGATCATATGGGGTTTTTTCTTCTTTTGTTTTAAATAACAGGAGAGGTAGACTATAGCAGGCTTACATCATCTCACTTGCTTATCTCTCACACACATGTGTGTGCACAAATGCACCTGCCTCTATAGATGTTCATGTTGCTGTACTAATTTCAGTCTCTGGTTTTTGTCTCTAAACCAGAGTGTTTAATCTGTTTGTTTTATTGTGATATTGATACATTTCAAATTTTCTTACATTTTACTTGTGTGTTTTTGATATTATACTCTCTGGTTTCCTTCTATAACTTCAGCTACATGTTAAGGAAATGATAAAACTTTCATGGCCTCTTTTTTAATATCTAAAGTAGAGATGAAATGATCTAATTAATGTGTTCTCTTAAATGTTGCACAAGATAAACATTTAAAAACCCTGGGTACAGTTTAATTTGATAATGTTCATTGAACAACCGTTGGAGGTTCAACAACAGAATAGAACTGCTCTTAGAGAGCCGAAATTGCAGTGACAGACAGAACAGGAAATAATCTAGTGTGATGGAAGACAAAACAAGCTGTGAGAAAAGAGTGGGTACCCTGGTCAAGTGATGTGACAACTGTAAACTGGCAGAGTATGAGAAGTCCCACTGCTTCCTCCCTTGGATGCTTCCCTGGTGTCACACTGGGGAGTATGGAGTGCCTTCCTATCTTAGGTTTGTGTTTTCCTTCTTATAGGCCCAGTACATGTGGACCAAAGCTATACTAAACTCTGGGGTGCCAAATTAAGCATAAACATCTTGATACCTGCATGATGTCCTTAGGACTATTTCCATATTGTTTCCAAATGAAATAAGGATAAGGATGTCAATTTGTCCATCCCTTTGATAAATACTTCATTATAGCCTTACTAAGTAGCAGGTACTATAGTAATTGCTAGGTTAGCAACACAGACAGGGTTAGGGTTCTTTTGAGTACTAAATTAATTGAAAAACAATTGTTTAAACAAATAACTTCAGCTTAGTCAGGCTATGATATGGACAAGATTGGATGAAGGAGAATTGGAACAGGGAGACAAGTAACCCAAACAAAACATGAAAATGATGCAGATGGAGTAGAGGCTTGTGGAGACAAATCATAGTGGTACTTACTGTATGGCATTGAAGTGGAGCTGACAGTGCTGGGGAAACTGGTTGATGTATAATGTTATTTACAGCCAAGAGCTTGGATGCAGATGCTAAGCTTAGAGAACATGCAAGATACCTTGGATAAGAGCCATACGTTGAAACCCCGTGAGACAGTCCAGGAGTAGAAATGTGGCATTTTACGTATCAGCAATAAATTGTAATAAAGCCACAGGAGTAGATGATGTCACTCAGGCATATGTAAAATGGAAAGTGAAGACAGCCTAAAAGGCAGCTCTAAAGCACATGTCAGCATCATGTAGAAGAGTATTTGCCTCTGAAAGGTGCTAAGGAAAGCTAGTTTAAGCAGTGTGGGGAGAATGTCAGAAAATTCTGGTGTTGAGGACCTCAGGGATGGGTGGGCTTCATCTTCAGAGGATTCAAGTAAGAACAAAACTAAACTGTGCCCATCCAGTTACCAACACCAAAGTCATTTGTGTTCTTGCAGTGAATAAGCACATTTTCATGGCTTGTTGATTGGTGTGGGAGGTGAGGAAGCAAACACAGAACAAGGGATTCTATAAATTCTGACAGGGAAATGGGGTGATTCTTAGGGCCGTGGAGAGTAAAGAAAGGTGTCTTCTTCATCATTGTTGATTGGTTTTTCCAATAGAAACAACTGGAAAGGAAAACTGTCAGGAAAAAGCCAGTAGAGAGTGAGGATAAAGGAGGGGTAGAGTTGAAAGAGCAATGCCCTAGAAAAGGTGGTATAGTAGAGACAGAAAAGGTGGCTCTTCCTTGGTACCAAAAACAAAATATGTGTTACGGTCAGATGTGTTTAGTGGGTAAGAAAGGCTACTGCATGGTTTGACTTTTTCCTCTGTAAAGTGGGAGGAAACTCATCTGCATCTACAGACAGGGAAGGCTTTTGGGTTTGGGGACAAATGTTGATTGACTTCCTAGAACAGATAGAAAAGGGACTGGAGAAATTAACAGGATATGCACAGGATGTGGAGGACTCCTGGAACATATCGCAGGCTATGTGATTATGGGATGTGGTGCTTAGCACCCTGGACTCAAGGGCAAAGCAGGCCCTCATCCAGAACTGGAACAAGGGGGACAAGAGTATTGGAAGGAGAGTGGCTGAAGGGACAAAGTCAGCAACTCAAATTTAAAGGGAAGAGAGGAAGTGGCCGCACAGAAAATATAACCAAGAGGTCGAGGAAATGTTGACAGTTCAGAAGAGGTTTCAAAAGATGGGAAAATCTGAGATGCTGATGAGTGTAACAATAAGTCTTTCTGCCAAGCTGCCCGAGCCCTGCTGCCACATGGGTGCTTTCTGCCAGGCCACCCAAGTTCCGCCCACATTAAGGTCCCAAGTAACACACAGAGACTTATATTAGGTACAAATGCTGCTTGGCCAATCGACTAGGATTTCTTATATGCTAGCTCAGTCTTAATTATCATAAATCTATATATTTTATAAGACTTATCTTATCAAGGACGCCTTCTGCTGGCACCCTCTCTTGCCGGCAGATCACATGGCAACTCCAGAGCAGAGACCAGGATCAAGAGCAAGAGAAAAGGGATCACTTCCTGTTTGTCCCTGCTTATATATGAGTCTGCCTGCTATGTCTCTTCCTGCCTGTATCACAAGACTTCTTTTTACTATATTTCCCAGAATCCTCCTCGACTCCTAGTCCTGCCTAACTTGCTGCCTCATTGGCCAAACAGTACTTTATTCAACAACCAATAAGATAAACGTATACAGAAGGACAGTCCCCATCAGATGAACAACAGAATATGGCTGCTGGAGTGCCAAGCTACAGTGGGAGTTAGAGAGAGGCTGTGGTGTTGGATGAATCATCCACATGCATTTAAAGTCACCTAAGGGGAGAGTGGAACTTGAGCCTGAAGGTCTGAGCGAAATGGACAGAGACAGAAATACTGCAGATACGGCAGTGAGCACATGGTGTCAGGGAACAACTTGTGGGAGGCAGTTCTGTTTTCTACAACATGAGTTCCATCGATTGAGCTCAGGTTTGAGTCTTAGTGGTGGGTGCCTTTACCCACTGATCCATCTCACCACACCATAAATACAATGTATTATTAGCCACACTTGCTACTTATACACCCCTAGCTCCTTCCACCAACTTAAAAAAAAATAAAGTTCTTTTTTTCTGATGTTTTCAAATGGAAGTATGATATACATTCCAAAAAGTACACAGACCCAAACTATATAGATTGTTAATTATCCTGTAGTGATTCTTCCAGTGTAACTAACTTCCAGCAAAAACCAGAACACTTTTAAAATAATACCCACTGACAACCAATTACTCTCTCTCCATTACCTTGCTACTAGTAGTGGACATGTGGCCCTCCTTGCTGCAGGTTTTAACATGATCGCTCAATGCAAACACATTTTAATGCATGTCTATATGCACAGAGTTTGCATACCAATTTTGTCTCAAACTGTCCTATACTCACCTATCAGCAGTGCCAGAGTTGGGGCTGCTCCATAGTCTCACCATTTTTATGTGATATCACTCTTTTTAAGCTTAGCATTCAAATGGCTAGTATGACCAAGAAACTGGAGTCTGTATAGTACAGAATTGTTATCAATTGCGGCTCTCCATTGTGCTGTTGACTGGATTTATTATCGAGAAGCTTTACTGCTTGATCACTCAGATTTTGTCTATGAACCACCTGGAACTGGCTTTTGGTTTTGGTTTGAAGCATTGGCCACATTGCCTTTTTTCCTATAGATACCCACTCAGCAAATACTGCTTATTAGGAAGCTCAACCACCTAACACTGTCCTTTCCCCTTAGTGGCGTACATGCTTGGGTCTGTTCCATTCAGTTGGCTGTGCTCCTGTACCAGCTTTACTCAGAGAATTGATAGTAAGTAGAAATACTTAAATTCATTCTTTTTTCTTACATATTCTTGATTGTTCTCATTTTTATTTAAATTTTATAAGAAGCCTAATAATTTCCTTAGTCATGCTGATACTCTGGTATTAAATTAGATCTGGAGATCAATTTAAGCAAAATGGACAATTTTACATTATTGAATCTTCCCAGTATGCATATAGTATACCCCTCTGGTGATGTTTTAAATTATTTCTCTTAACATTATTTTATAGTATTTTGCATACTACTGTATCTTTTGCTATATATTTGATTGCATTCTCTTAGCTTCTTGTTTTATTTGGGAGCACACACGTTTGGATGAAAGTGATATTGGGCATCCTTGCCTCATTCTCAGTTTTGGGGGGGAAACTTTCAGTATTTTAAGTGTAGTGTTCACATTAATTTTTTCATGGACATTTTTATACAAATTTTCATACAAGTAGATGCCATTCAATGAGCATACTCTCCCATACCATCCTTGCCTCCCTTTTCCCCTTCCCCCATTGCAGTAATCTCCTTTCTTCCCCAGGCAGCTTCAATGGTACTTGAATGTCTTGTACACACACATGATTTTATGAATCTTTAGAAAATCTAAGAACCACAAATGACAAAATATATGTGATATTTGTCTTTCTGAAACTGGATTAATTTAATTAACATGACCATCTCCAATTGCAGCTGTTTTCCTGCAAGTGAAGTAACTTTGTTTTGTAGTCGAAAATTTCCATTGCATACATTTTCTTTATCCATTCCCCTGTTGTTACCATCTACTGTGCTTATATAACTTACTATAATAAATATGTTTCAGTATACATTGATACTCAAGTATCTCTGTGTTGACTTGGAGTCCCCTGGTACATATCCTATAGAGGTACAGGCAGGCCAAATGGTAGGCTGATTTTTGCCCTTTGAAGAACTAATTTTCTTCCCAGGGTGTATAAGTTTTCTCTTCCGTCCATTTCCTCACCAGCAGTTGTTACTGTTTCCCAGTGAGACATTCTCAGTGAGATAAAATGGAATCTCAGTGTCGTTTTGATTTGCATTTTTCTGATGGCTAGTGAGGTTGTCATAGTTAGGGTTTCTGTTGATGTGATAAAACATCATGACTAAAAGCAACTTGAAGAGAAACAGGTTTATTTCAGCTTATAGTCCCACATCACTGAAGGAAGTCAGGGTAGGAATTCAAATAAGGAAGGAACCTGGGCAGGAACTGATGCAGAGGCCTTCGAGGAATGTTGCTTACTGGATTGCTCTTTATGGCTCGCTCATCCTGCTTTCTTATAGCAGCAAGGGCCAGCAGCCCAGGGGTGGCACTATCCACAATGGACTGGGCCCTCCCTGATTAATCATCAATCAAGGAAATGCACTACAGGCATGCCTATAGGCCTGGTGGAGTCATTTTTCAATTGAGGTTCTCTTTTCCAAAATGAGTCTATCTTGTGTGAGGTTAACATTAAAACATCCAGCCCAGACAAACTTTTTTTCATATTTATTGTCCATTTGCATTTTACCTTTTGAGAGCTGTTCATTTCATTGGCCTATTTAATGATTGGGGTGTTTGACTTCTTTAGTTTTTTTCAGTGTGTGTATGTTAAGTATTAATCTTATCAGACAAGTAGCTAGCAAAGATTTTTGCCCATTATGCAGGCTGTTTCTTCACTCAGTTAACAATTTCCTTTTGCTGTATGGAAGCTTTTTGATTTCATGAAGCCCCATTTGTAGATCCTTGGCATTCTTCTTTAAGCAGCTGGAGTCATATTGAGAAAGTGTTGGCCCATGCCTAATCTTCATGTGTTTTCCCTAGTTTTTTCTTTAACAGTTTCTGAAATTCAGGTCTCACATTCAGGTCTCTGATTCATTTGGAGTTGAATTTTGTGCAAGGGGAGAGGGATCCAGAGTCATCCCTCATTTGTAGTTATCCAGGTTGTCTAGAACCATCTGTTAGAGAGACTGCCTGTTCTTCACTGTGTACTTCAGGCCCCTTCATATCAGTTGAGAAAGACTGTCCCTTTCCTGAATTGACTTAGTGTTTTTAAGTTTCCTCTTTTTTAGTCAAGTGTCATATAGTCATTTTAAGATAATCAAGTGACGTTCAGTTTTTAATTGATGTTTCAGGCATTAAAGCAGGTTATTAGTCTCAGGAAAAGAAATCCAAACTTGGTTATCATACCCAGTATAGCCAAGAGATGCAAGCTTTCCACAGGAATGAATGCTGGATTTCATTTGCTAATATTTTGCTTGGGACATTTTCATCCATATTCATAAAGAAATAGGCCTGTAATTTTCCTTTCTTATAATAGCTTTGTCACTTTTGGATATCAAGCATATGTTAACTTCGTAAAATGATTTGGGAAGGGAGCTTCTTTTCCTTTTTTGGAGAAGCTTTATGTTTTGCTGGTGTTATTCCTTCTTTAACTGTTTGGGAGAATTAATCAGTGAAGCCATCTGGGTTTGGAGTTTGCTTCATGGGAAGAAATTTAATAAAAAAAAAAACTGATTTCTTTGAGAGAAAAGCTACTATCCAGCTCTCCATATAATTAGGGCTTCTTTGAAAGTCACCTTCCCCTTAGGGCCTGGAGTGGTCATGGCTGCTCTGAGGATTTGATTTGATTCTGATAGTTTCCACTTTCATGATAGCATAGAATGAGTGTTTGTGCCCTCCCAAATTTATATACTGGCCCATGAATTCTCCAGGGTGATGGGATTGAAAGCAGAACAGCTTATTTAGTGATGTAGTTCTGAAGAAAGGCACTGATGGTGGGATTATTACGTTACGAGAGGGGCCCCAGAAGCAACTTTCTTCTCTCAGGTGAGTGCACAGTAAAGAGGTTCTGGCTCTCTGCCAGAAGCTGGCCTCCCCCAGACACCACGGCCTCTGGAGCTGGTGCTAGACTGCTTGCCCACCTCAACTATAAACAGCGATTTCTGTTGTTAATCAGCCACCCCAGTCTAACCGGAGTATAATAGACTATGTGTCATAATATATAACTATATACAGTCTATATATCTATCTCCTCTTTAAGACACATGGCTTCCTATAAACCTATGGCTTGATGATTTCCCCTTTTCTTTTAAAATGCTTGGTAATTTCCCACTATAGTCCCTACTGTCTTTCAGATTCAAGACATATTATTCTTTATTATTAATGTATATATATGCAAATAAGAATGCAACCTGCTGAATTGGTTTGGTATCTCTTCAACTTCCTTGACCAACAACTTGAAAGGAATTTTCTCATGCCTGGTACTGGGCTTTTGTTAAATTATCTATTACTCTTGGGGAAAATATGTCACCCCAAGTGGTAAAACTAAGGGGTCTGTACCAGGTTGGAGAAACCCACATAAACAGTTGGCCTGAAAAAGGGAAAGCATATCGACCCCAGACTATCTTTGGGAGGCCAGTACGGGACTGATCCAGCCCCCTGATCATGGATGCCATCAGGGAGGCCCCTGCACTCCTGGGAGCCTCCGGAGGTGGACTGGCTTTTTGCCCTGGTGTATGTGGGGGACTTCGAGAGCCCATCCCACTTGAAGGGATGCACTCTGTCTCTGAACACATGGGGAGGAACCCAGGCCCAGCACAGGAAGATTTGGTGGACTTGGTGGAGCCCTGGATGGGGGCCCTACCCTGCCTGGGGAGTGGTGGGTGGATGGGGTGGGGGGTAGGTTGGAGGTGGGGGAGAAGGAATGGGGGTAAGGGGAGGGAGAGGGAGAGGGAGAGGGGAATTACATGTGAAACAAGCCTGTTCCCTAACTTGAATTAATAATAATAAAAAGAGAGAAAAAAAACTATATAGATTCTTATGAACATACACATATATATTGTGTATTTTAGGGAAATATAAAATAATATGATTCCTTATGGCATTTTCAAGCATCCTTGATGTTATTTATCCCTCTGCCTTCCTGTTCCTCCTATGTTGACCACCCCCTCTGCACTTTGAGCCCCCTTCCATTTTCCCATTTCTCCCTTCATGTTATCTCCATCCCACCTATTGTACCCCTCCAAAAGTCACTTTCCCACATTTGTGTCTTTGTGTGTGTGTGTGTGTGTCCCACTGAATTTAACTGAGATGCCTATGTGATCATGAACATGGGACTAACAACTGGAGCCTGGTGGACTACTCAGTAGCTACACATGTGAAAATAATTACACACACCCCAGCCCATAATTAGCCAATAGTTCAGCAAGGAGAGACCTCCCCTGATCAGTGGTTGGCTGTTTTTTATTTCTTTTTTTATTTGAATTAGAAACAAGATTGTTTTACTTGTCAATCCCAGTTCCCACTCCTTTCCCTCCTCCCCTACCACATCCCCAACTATAACCCTACCTATCACATACCCTTTTTGCTCTCCCTGGATGGTGAGGCCTTCCAATGGGTGTCATTAGAGTCTATCATAGCCTTTGGGATAGGGCCTAGGCCCGCCCCAGAGTGTCTTGGCTCAGGGAGTATCCCAGTATGTGGATTGGGCCCCCAAAGTCCACACCTATGCTAGGGATAAGTACTGAACTTACCTACAGGAGGTCCTGTAGATTTCCGAGGTCTCCTCACTGAAACCCATGTTCCTGGGGTCTGGATCAGTCCCATACTGGTATCCCAGCTGTCAGCCTGGGGATTAAGAGCTCTTCCTTGTTCAGGTCAGCTGTTTCTGTGGGTTTCACCAGCCTGGCCCATCACTCGCTCTTCTCTGCAACTGGATTCCAGTTCAGTTCAGTGATTAGCTGTGGGTATCTGCTTCTACTTCCACAAGCTGCTGGATGAAGACTATAGGATGGCATATAAGTCAGTCATCAATCTCATTATCAGGGGAGGACATTTAAGGTAGCTTCTCCTCTGTTGCTTAGATTGTTAGTTGGAGTCATCTTTATAGATCTCTAGACCTTTCCCTAGTGCCTGATTTCTCTGTAAACCTAAAATGTCTCCCTCTATTATGGTATCTCCTTTCTTGTTTTCTTCTATTCTTCTCCCTCATGTCCTTCTCACCCCTCCTCTTCTCCCCTTCTCATTCCCTAGCTCCCTCCCCCCTCCTACCTTGCTCCTAATTTGCTCAGGAGATCTTGTCCCTTTCCCCTTCTCCAGGGAACCATGTATGTCTCTCTTAAGGTCCTCCTGGTTGTTGATAGTTCTTGCAGTAACTCAGACTGGACTCAAGCTCACTATTTATCTGCTTTGGCACCTGAATCTAGGAATAACAAGTATATACCACCGTTCTCTATTTTGGTAATTAAAAAAACTTTAGTCAGGCATGGCCACTCACACATGTAATGCAAGTACTTAGGAGGTTAAGCCAGGAGCCTTTGAGTTCACTTTGAGTTCCAGTTCATTAAAATACACAGCTTGACCTATTCAAAATGTCTCAAAAGAAAAAAAAAAACGAAGAAGGAAGGAAGGGAAGGAAGGAAGGAAGGAAGGAAGGAAGGAAGGAAGGAAGGAAGGAAGGAAGGAAGATCCAGTTACTTTACTAAAACTCTCAAGCTTTCTTGGGCATATTTTTAGAAGTTGAACTTCTAATAATATATGTATCATAGATGTTATTTATCTTGTCTTTTATTTCTTTTGGGGTTTGATTACATCTTTTCATTTGTGAATAAGTAACCCTTACTTTTAATTCAGCACCAGATATCAAGAATACAACATTTTACATAGATAATAGACATCTTATTTCTACCCAGAGGACATTTTCTTCTCCTTTAGGTGTGCAACTAATTTAAGGGCACTAGGAATTCCGATCATATCAATCCAACCAAGATTGATCTGTTTTGAAGCTGGGTTTTGGTTCCTGTGAGTACTTGTTTGTTTCCAGTGCCCTAACATTTAGAGTGTAAGTCTTTCTAACCACACTCTAAATCCCTCTGTGCTTACAGGGCCCTTCTCCTTGGTAGACCTGAACTTGCAGAGTGAGCAGCCATCCACATCTGGGGCTTCTCTGAACTTTCTCCTGACTCTCAGACCTACAACTCCTTGTTTTCTAACTCTCTGGTGCCTTCTGATGTTGACTGTTTTCATCTTTCTTAGAGGAAGCCTGGCTAGATATGAAGCTCTACTGAGCTGGGTCATTTGAAGGAGACTGAAGCAAGGGATTTATAACATCTACCTCCTCTTCACATAGTTGCTACATGATTGAATAGTCTGCTTTTAGTGAGGGCAAGAGAAAAAGAGAATATGAGGGAGTGGGAAGGTTTGGAGTCAGGGAGGATTAGTGTATCCATCCATCCATCTGTCCTCTTCCTCCCTCCATCCCTTCCTTCCTTTTTTCCTTTTCTTTCTTTGCTTTGGATGGGCTAAGTCAAACTAGGTGATATCTAAGTTCCTATATAATTTGAAATTCTAGGAGTCTATTAAATGAAGCTGAGCTTCATTTAGGTTAATTTAGAAGTTTAATTAGAACTTAAAGTTTCTCCTGTAGCGATAAGGAGGCTTATCATTATAAAGAAAACTTCTGGGTTTTAATTTCAGCACAATAGCTCCCACTTGTAAAACACTGAACCAACTTCTTTCCATAGTGCACAGTGGAACTGAAACTCTTATGTCCAGAAGGAACTACTTGCAATATTATCTGGCAGGAATTTGCTAGTCTGTGGATCACTGTACAGTCATACAATGAAACACCCTCATCTCTTCCTGTCTTGTATTATAATTTTTTATTTCTTACATATACTTTTCAGAGTCCGGATCATTCTCTGTTCATGGCATAACTAACTCCACATGCCCAGCTTTATGTTCTTGTATTCTTACACATCTTATTTCCTGTCCTCTCTCCCCCTTAAGCACATTCTCCACTTCTCTGCTCCAAGTTACAATTTTCACTGTGCTCTGTAGAATCTGTCCTCCATAGCATGGCAACAGAAGGAGGTGTCTGTCCCTAAGTTTTCTTCTGCATTCTCTTCTTATTGGGCATTTGTTCAGCCATTGCCTTCAGTTGAACCATGATTCTCTCAAGGGGATTCTGCTTCCCCTGTACTCTTCACTTTCCTCTTTATCTCATACTGCCATTTCAAACTAACTCCTTTACCCTTGTAAAATTCACCAGCTCCTTAGAAGTCCGTGCTAATCTAGTCTCTACCCCGAGTGTCCTTGGGTGCTGCAGTATATGGATACTGTCTAGTCTTATGCCAGGAGACACACACACACACACACACACACACACACACACACACACACACACACACACACACAGCTTCACTGGATCCTTCAGTCTGTTAGCCTCCCTGCTTCTTAACATAGTGTTTTCTGCTCCTCAACATTTCATGCCTCCCCTACTCACCATCAATTCCATGCTCCAGATCAATTATCATTCTCTTCCAAATTTCCTTTGTTCTAATGTAGAAAGTATATTGGGAGAAAGTAAGGGAGTAAGGGAAGGGAAGAGAGAAGAGAGAGAGAAAAAGAGAAAGAGACAGAGATAGAGAGAGGGAGACAGTGACTTGCCTCCTCAGAAAACAACAGAAAGAGAGCTCAAATTTCTTAATATGTTTGTATTTCTCCAATATTCTCACAATTACAAATCTAGGGATAAAACCTCACTGTTGAGGTTTCCTTCGATTTGATGATCACAAAGCCCAAAGATACACAAAACTGTTTAGTCATTTTGTTTCACTCTTCTTAAACTCACCTCTTTAATTCCATGGGAAATGCTTGGCATCTTCTTCCTTGACCCAGGGCCCACTCCCCTCACTCATATCTCAGAGTAAGAGTGGATGGAATATGAAGAGAACCACCTCATCTCTTTATGGCACCAGTTCTGGAACTGAAATTCTCTGTCCGTCATTGCTTCTGTTGCAGAAGGAACTTTCCAACCTGATCATTTTCTCTAAAATGCTAACCACTATTCAGATATGAATCTTTATTGTGACAGCATATCTCACTGACATAGAGTCTTTCATTATTTTGTCTGTTGTCCTGAGAAGCCTCCCTTTCAAAGGTTATGAGCACAGAGTTCATAGATATAAACAAGTATCCTAAACATTTTAAGCTAGTTTATGAAATAATACAAAATAAAACTGTATTGATATGCCATTTTTATCTACTATATTGGCAAAACAAAATTTTGAGTGTACTTTGTACATGAGAAAGGGGCACTCTGTTCATGGGGGAAGTCCTTCTGTGTATATGTTTGTCTTATTGGTTGATAAAACACTGATGGCCAATAGGGAAGCAAGATAGGCAGAACTAGGAGAGAAGGAGACTCTGGGAAATGTAGTAAAGAGGGAGCTGCCATATGATTCCAGGGAAGAGAGGATGCAAGGCCGGCGTCCTCGGTAAGATAACTCCTTATAAAATATATAGATTAGTAGTTATGGTTGATAATCAAGACTGAGGTCACAAATAAGAAGTCCTAGTCATTCATTGGCCAGCAGCATTGTAACAAATATAAGACTCTGTGTGTTATTTGGGGGCCCTAATGTGGTGGCAGAACTCAGGCAGCTGGTGGAAAGAGTTATCGTTACACTCTGTGTCCTCAATGCCATCTTTCCCTGGTGCTGGAGGATTGAACCCAGGGCCTTGGTCATGCTCAGTAAGTGTTCTACTCTGAGCCATAGCCTTCCACCTGGAAGGGTCAGTTTTGTATTGTTTTGCTTAGGGTAAAACCAAGAGTTCAACTTTACTGAAAGTTTATACTATGTAGCAAAATTGCCAAGTGCATCTAGCCTTTGACCTCCATCCTGACCTACATCAGGCTCATACTGTATCAGACCTGGGCATCTTAGAGTGACCTCAGGAGTTAGCCTTGGATGCTTCCCAGGTAGTTCTATCCAGTTCCATGCTTTTAGATGCTATTTTGTAAACTCCTGACTCTAAAGTTAGGTCCTAAGCTCAGAAGCTCCTCTAGGCTACAGACCAGTTTGTCTGCATAGCTTATTTGTTGACTTGATGGTACTTTCCAGCTCCCCTAATGTACCCCTACAAATGTCTAAGGTTTCTCATTTCAACAACTAGTGTTATATATTCTCCCAGGTTCTCAGACTCCCCACCCCCCTAATCTCTGATTTTTCCTCAACTGTGAACAATTCTGTGTATATCTAGAATTCTTTCTGCCTTTTGGCTAAGAGGCAGTATATTTATTCCTTGACTTTATGCTTTTAGCCTTGCTTCTCAAAGTTGTTGCCCTTGTCTGAAATCTCCAGTTTCTATTTCAACCTTCACTCTTGCCCTGGTGACAGTTGTCATGAGTAGTGTTGCTTCTGATTGTGGCCCTGGCATCATGCCTCCTTGCCTTTGCTGCTCCTAACTAACCAGGTGACATTCTGCTTCTGACCACCATCTTGTATTAGCCCTTTGAACAAAACTGAGAGAATACTGAATGACGACACAGAATGCTGTGTATGCGTGGGATTGTGAAGTATAGTTGTAATGTGAATGGAAGGCCTTATCTTCTGTCAGCTGATTAGCCTTGAGGAACATTACTGTTGGATGCTTTATGGCAAAAATATAGTTTAGCTAGCCAGGAAGCACAAGAATGAAATGATCTTAAAGGGTAATATCTAGACTGCTGTGGTAAACTCCAGGCATGTTCCTGCCAGTAACAGCAGTCACTCTGTTATCTAGAGTGGAGAATGCAGGATTTCTGGGGTTGGGCCTGTGTCTTTGATGCATTCCATTAAATCTGGTTTCTAACACCGGGGTGAAAACTCTAGAATTTTCTGCCCTCTATAGTGCTTCACAAGATCTGCTAATGGTGCTCTCTCACTACAGTCTCCTCCTGGTCTCTGCTAATTGTCTGCTGATGTATACACATTATTTGTAATTATTCTGGCCAGAGTTGCCCCTTCTTTATTTTGAGCCTTGGATTGCATCATTTAAGTTGACTTTTGAACAAATGTGATCACGTTTGTTTAGCGCCAAGTTCACCAATCAGTCATGATATTCTTCCTCACTGCCAGAGGAAGTAAGGTAAGCCCACTACTCATATCCATGGGCTTCCTCACTGTGGTCTTTTAACATTTCATCGTCTGCATATATACGGGATATAGTCCACAAATATTTAAATATGGATGACAAGATGCTTCCAGAAATGTAATTGATCTTCAGCAATACAAAATTGCCCCTAAAAAAAAAAAAAAAAAAAGAATTATCACAGTAACTGAAAGCATGTTGATTCAGAACCTTTCTTATCAGTAAAACTAAAACCAGAAAATGTGTCAGTATAATGAACCACATGTGTGAGGTTTGTAAATCTAATAGGAATAATTTAGTGGAAGCAGATGAAGACTAGTAATTTACAAAAGACTTGCAGTTGCATTGTTGTTGCAACAATTGTAATAGGTTTCCAATTATAATTACCATTATGATTAGGCAAATGGGATGCGATTTTTAATATAAAAATTACTGAGTACTCATTCTCACCTTCAGTGTGAGAGGGATGAGAGCATCACTGTCTGTACCTGCCAGGGATCCTCTTGTTCATGAGGAGACACTCACTGCATGTGGCATGCAGCAATTGGTCAGATGCGTCTATAGTTTACCCAAAGCCTTCTGGAGGAGAGCAGATCTCTAAAGAGAAGGGCTTTCTTGTCTTGTGGCAGCCAACAGTTGCCTGGGCTCTTGAAGGGAAACATAAGTAAACAGGCAGCCGAAGAAGAGCACACAGGAGTGTCTTCTGGCCCTAGAGGATGCGGACCACATGTGTTCATTTACACAACATTCTCAGTACCTCCTCAAATTCATGACACATCAGAGACTCTTCTTCAATATTTACTAAGTAACAAATGATGACATGCAGTTTATAATTATTTTTGAAATTCCCATGTACCAGTAAATCAGGCAGAGCCTGGCTGTATCCTCTACTTAAGGGCCTTTCACTGGGCTGAAGTCTTCTTAATAATTGTCTGGGAAGAGCCACTTTCTACCTCATTCATGTGGTTGTTTGGTTCTTGGTGGAACTCAGTTCCTCCTACTCTGTTAAAATGGAGACTCCTTTTGTTCTTTTCAAAATGATATCTCAGAACATGGTAGCTGGCTCTGTCAGGGCCAAGAGAGAGCAAGGGAGAATGACAGCAAAAGAGAAAGTATGCTAGCAAGCAGATTGGGTAACAGCCTTGCACCAAATCACAGAAACAGCATCATTGAATATGAGCATATTCAATTTGGTAAAAACAGGTCATGAAGTCTGACTGACCTACACACAAGAAGACTGGATTACATAGAGAAGTAAATACAAGATGATAAGTACTGTTGAGTCAGCTTGAAAAGTTGCCTACCAGGCTTTGTTAATGATGCTAGTCTCAAAGGTGTGTGTGTGTGTGTGTGTGTGTGTGTGTGTGTGTGTGTGTGTGTGTGTGTGTGATTTAAAGTCAGGTGTAGTGGCACATGCCTATAATTTTAGTACTCAGGAGGCCGAGGCAAAGGAATTATAAGTTCAAAGACAGCCTGGGATGTATAGCAAGACTGCCTCAAAACAAAATAAAATAGCTTTCATTAAATGTCATGTTTGATAAGAAATAACTATTCTGGGCTAGAGGAATGTTAAAAGTATCTGCTGCTCCTGAGGAGGACCTGAATTCAGTTCCCAGCACCTCCAATAGACAGCTCACAATATGCCCATAGCTCCAGAGCCTAAGGATCCAATGCCTCCTTCTTGCCTCCTCTGGTGCAAGTGCACACACACACACAAACACACATACACACACACACACACACACACACACACACACACACAGAGAGAGAGAGACAGAGAGAGAGAGAGAGAGAGAGAGACAGAGACAGAGAGAGAGAGAGAGAGAGAGAGAGAATAAATTAAAAAGAGAAAGAAACAGCAGTTCATTTTGTCATGGAATAAACAAAACAAATGCTAACATAGATAATATAGCACCTATATTGGTGGTATTTTAAAAAATATTCCAGATAGTCAGACTGTCATAAATAATGACCTTCTGAGAACTCTAAGACCCAAATACAAGGGACTGTGTTGCAGCAGGCTTAATCAATGTTTAGTGTTGATAGAATGTAAAGTCGAAGCACCAAGGATAGAAATCAAATTGCCTTTCTGCAGAAAGATCCTCAACAATTGAAAAACAGCTCTATAAAACTGTAGAACAGCTTGATGATTTAGAAAATAGAAACTGCAAAAATATTCTGTAGATCCTAGATATGTCCCCAGTGCTCGTTACCTTGTCTGCTTGAGAGTCAAAAGGAAGGGCAACAAAAAGAGACTCAAATTAGTGAGGTTTTTTTCTGGCCCTGGGCCACACTGGCTTGAAACTATTAACTAAGTATATCCCAGTCTAAAAATAAATCTTCTGCACTTTTATTTTCAAGTAAGTTTCCTTCTTCATGTACAAACTAGGATACAGGCATGAATTACTAATTTCTATCCAAGCTTATTTGATGAGTTCTTTAATGAATAGATTTCAGTGTCATAAATGGTAAAAAATGATGCATTATAGTCACAGGAATATTAATTACTGTTTTAAAACAACATGATCGAGTTATACCTTGACAACCTACATTACTTCAGGAATGTTAATTGGACATGGATGGAACTAGAGATCAATAAGAGACTGGCAACGTTTCTCTAAGAGACCCCTCTAGATATTTGCCCTGTGCCCAAGAAATGCCTTACCTAGCCATTGATTATTATGATATGCCTTTCCAATAAAAGTTGTGGTATTGTGTGTTTCCATTGGATTTATTTGAGGTATGCTGCTAAGAATGACAGTGATGACAACTTGAGCTTGTCCTTTTGCTTAGAACCCATGTCTTGGAAGCAAGATGTCTAGCCACTTGGGATGAATGCTGAAACCTGTGGTGAAACTGAGAAAGTCCTGAGCTTCAGAATTATATAGATCTCAGTGTCTGTCCTGCCTTTACTAGTTATGTGACATTTAGCTTCCTTGGAAATTCAGTGTCATCCAGGACAAAGGAGAAGTGACAGCGGTGATGGTGGTGGTAATACCACAGATGACTTTTGTGATGCACTTACTAAATAAGAAAATACTGGGTGATTTGTGTGTATTAATTGACTTCTGGGTCTTTTAAAGATTTATTTGTTTTATGAGTGCTCCTTCTTTAAATACAACTTTAAGCCAGAAGAGAGGATCGAATTCCACTTTAGATGGTTGTGAGCCACCATGTGGTTGCTAGGAATTAAACTCAGGACCTCTGGAAGAGCAACCAGTGCTCTTAAGTGCCGAGCCATTTCTCCAGCCCCTACTCTTCTGTTTTTATTACACCATACTACAATTATTTTTGTTGTTTTGTTTTGTTTTGTTTTACATCTCAAGCAAAGTTTCCCTCCCTCCTCTCCTTCCAATTCCCCACTCCACCACATCTTCTTTTCTGTTTCTCATCAGATACAAGCAGGGTTCCCCTGGACATCATCAACCAGCCATGGTGTATCAAGTTGCAGTGACACTAGGTACCTCCTCTTCTATTAGGACTAGATGAAGCAATCTGGTAGGAGGAAAGGGTCCCATGAGTAGGCAACAGAGTCTGAGATAGTCCCTGCTCCCACTGTTAGGAGTCCCACAAGAAGACCAAGCTACACAACTGTCACATATATGTAGAAGGCATAGGTCAGTCCCATGCAGGCTTCCTGTGAGACCCTATGGATTTTCTTATGGCATCTTCGATTCTCTGGCTCCTATAGTCCTTCTTCTCCCACTTGCACAGGTTCCCTGAGCTCCACCTAATGTTTGGCTGTGGGTCTCTGCATCTGTTTCCATCAGTTACTGGATAAAGCCTCTCAGATGTCAGTTGAGCTAGGCACCAGTCTGTGAGTATTGCAGAATATCATTAGGAATCATTTCGTTGAGTTGGGTTTTTTGTTGTTATTGTTTTGTTTTGTTGACCAGTCATGTTTTGTTCTATCCTAGGTCTCTCGGGTATCTTGTCCCTGGGTCCTGGCCCTCAGCCTTGAGCTCCCTCTCACAGTGTGGGTTGCAAGCTGGGCCAGTCATTGGATGGTCATTCCCACAATTTCTTCCCCATCTTTACCCAGCACATCTTGCAGGCAAGACAAATTGTAGGTCAAAGGGTTTGTGATTGGGTTGGAGTCCCAATCCTTCTACGGGAAGCCTTGCCTGGTCACAGGAGATGGCCAATTCAGGCTCCATATCCCCCATTGCTGGAGTCTTAGCTAGAGTCACTCTCATAGATTCCTTGGAGTTTGCACTGTACCAGGTTTCTAGCTCATACCACAGATGCCCCTTATCCCAGTTATCTTTCCCTGGGCTCTCTCCATCCTCTCCCACTGGATCCCTCCTGTTCCCATCTCCCCTACCTCATCCAGACCCCTCCCCACATCCACTGGCAATGTCTATTCTGTTTCCCCTTCACAGGGAAATTCATGCATCTCCCCTTGAGCCCTCTTTTTTACTTAGCTGCTCTGGGTCTGTGGATTGTAGCCTGGTTATCCTTTACATTACAGCTAATATCCATTTATGAGTGAGTACATGCCATGTTTGTCTTTCTGGGTCTAGGTTTCCTCACTCAGGATGATCTTTTCTAGTTCCATCCATTTGCCAGCAAATTAAGTAATAGCATTGTTTTTAACAGCTAAGTAATACTCCGTTGTATAAATGTGCTACATTTTCTTTATCCATTCTTCAGTTGAGGGTCATCTAGGTTGTTTCCAGTTTCTGCTTATTATGAATAAAGCTGCTATGAACATAGTTGAGCAAGTGCCCTTGTGATAGAATGGATCATCCTTTGGGTATATGCTCAAGAGTGGTATTCCTTGGTCTTGAGGTAGATCGACTCCCAGTTTTCTGAGAAACTGCTGTATTGGTTTCCAAAGTAGCTGTTCAGGTTTGTACTCCCACCAGCAATGCTCCACATCTTCTCCAGCATGAGCTGTTACTTGTGTTTTTGATGGTAGAGTTTCTGACAGTTGTAAGATGGAATCTCAAGTCATTTTCATTTTCATTTCCCTGATGGCTAAGGATGTTGAACATTTTTTTAAAAGTAATTCTTGGCCATTTGAGATTCCTCTCTTGAGAATTCTCTATTTAGATCTGTACTCCATTTTTAAATGGATTATTTAGTATTTTGGCATCTAGTTTCTTGAGTTCTTTACATAGTTTGTATATTAGCCCTCTGTCAGATGTGTAATGAGCTTTTCCCATTCTGTAAGCTGCCATTTTGTCTTTTAGACAGTGTCCTTTGTCTTACAGAAGCTTTTCAGTTTCATAAGGTCCCATTAATTAGTTGTTGATCTTAGTGCCTGAACAATTTAGTGTTCTGCTCATCTCCTGTGCCAATGCATTCAAGGCTATTCCCCACTTTCTATTCTATCAGATTGGGTATATCTGTTTTTTTGTTAAGGTCTTTGATCCACTTGGACTTGAGTTTTGTGCAGAGCGATAGATTTGGGTCTATTTGTGTTGTTCTACATGCAGTCATCAGTTAGACCAGCACTATTTGTTGAAGATGCTTTCTTTTTTCCATTGTATAATTTTGGCTTCTTTGTCAAAAAACCAGGTGTTCTTAGTGTGTATTTGCATCTGGGTCTTTGATTAAATTCCATTAATTGACCTGTCTGTTTTTATGACAATACCATGCAATTTTTATTCCTATAGCTCTGTAGTACAGCTTGAAACCAGGGATGATGATACCTCTGGAAATTCATTTATTGTGCAGGATTATTTTAGCTATCCTAGGTAGATTTTGTTTTTTGGTAGGTTTTTTTTTTTTTGTATGAAGTTGAGTATTCTTCTTTCAAGATCCATAAAGAATTATGTTGGTATTTTAATGGGGATTGCATTGAATCTGTAGATTGCTTTTGGTGAGATGGCCATTTTACTATGTTAATCCTACTGACCCATGAGCATGGAGATATTTCCATCTTCTTTCTTTTTCTTTTTCTTTTTCTTTTTTTTTTTTTATTTTTGTTTTTGAGACACGGTTTCTCTGTGTAGCTTTGTAGACCAGGCTGGCCTCAAATTCACAGAAATCTGCCTTCCTCTGCCTCCCAGGTGCAGGGATTAAAGGCCTGCAACACTACCACCACCCACCTACCTTTTCATCTTCTGATATCTTCTCCATTTTCTTTCTTCAAAGACTTGTCATACAGGTCTTTCACTTGCTTGGTTAAAGTTGCCCCAAGATATTTTGTATTATTTGCAGCTATTAAGAAGGAAATTCTTTCTTCTCAGCCCATTTGCTGTTTCTATATATAGGAGGGCTGCTGATTTTTGTTTGTTTGGTTGGTTTTTTTGCTGAAGGTATTTATCAGCTGTAGAAGTTCTCTGGTAGAATTTTGGGGTCCACTTATGTATACCATCAAATCATTGGCAAATAGCAATACTTTGACTTCTTCCCTTCCAATTTGTGTCCCATTGATCTCCCTAAGTTGTCTTATTGCTCTAGCTAAAACTTCAAGTACTATATTGCATAGATATGGAGAAGGTAGAAATCCTTGTCTTGTTCCTGATTTTAGTGGAGTTGCTTTAAATTTCTCCATTTAATTTGATGTTGGGTATTGGTTTGCTGTGTATTGCTTCTATTATGTTTAGGTATGTCCCTTGTATCCCTGATCTCTCTAAGGCTTTTATCATGAAGGGTGTTGGCTTTTGGCAAATGCTTTTTTTAGCATCTAATGAGATGATCATGTGGGTTTTTTTATTTCTGTTTGTTTATATGGTAGATTACATTGTCAGATTTTCATATATTGAATTATCCCTGCATCTATGGAATGAAGCCACTTGGTCATGGTAGATAATCTTCTTGATGTGTTCTTGGATTTGGTTTGCAAGTATTTTATTGAGTATTTTTGTACCTATGTTCATGAAGGAATTTGGTCTGTAATTCTCTTTCTTTGTTGAATATTTGTGTGGTTTGGGTATCAGGGCTTCTGTGGCCTCATAAAATGAATTTGGCAATGTTTCTCCTCTTTCTATTTTTGTGGAATAATTTGAGGAGTATTGGCATTAGCTCTTTTCCTTGAAAATCTGGTAGAATTCTGTGCTAAAATCATCTGAACCTGGGCTTTTGTGGGGAGCTGGGAGTCTTTTAATATTTCCTTGGGGGCTATAGATCTATTTAAATTGTTTGTCTGATCTTGATTTAAGTTTGGTAAGTGGTATCTATTGAGAAAATTGTCCATTTCTCTTAGCTTTTCCAATTTTGTGAAGTACAGGTTTTGGAAGTATGAAATAATGATTCTTTTGATTTCCTTGGTGTCCCCTTTTTGTTTCTGAGTTTGTTAATTTGGATATTCTCTCTCTGCCTTCTAGTTAATGTGGATAAGGGTTTGTCTTATTGGATTTTCTCAAAGAAGCAACTCTTTGTTTCATTGATTCTTTGTATTGTTGTCTTTGTTTTTATCTTGTTGATTTCAGCCCTTAGTTTGATCATTTCCTGCTCCTTTTAGGTGTGTCTGCTTCTTTTTGTTCTAGAGCTTTCAGATATGTTGCTGGTTTGAGATCTCTCTAACTTCTTTATGCAGGCACTTAGTGCTATGAACTTCCCTCTCAGCCTGTTTTCATGTGTCCCCTAAGTTTGCATTTGTTATGCATTCACTTTCATTGCATTCTAATTTATTTCTTTATTTCTTCCTTGACCCAATGGTAAGTCAGTAGAGAGTTTTTCAGTTTCCAGGAGTTTGTAGGCTTTCTGTTGTTTCTCTTATTGTTGGAAATCCAGTCTTAATCCATGGTGGTCTAATAGGATACAGGGGGTTATTTCAAATTTCTTGTATCTGTTAAGACTTGCTTTGTGACCAAGTATGTGGTCAATTTTGGAGAAGATTCCATGAGGTGCTGAGAAGAAGATATATCCTTTTAGATTTGGGTGTAATGTTCTATAGATGTCTGTTAGGTCCATTTGACTCATAACATCTCTTAGTTTCATTATTTCTCTGTTTGGTTTATGTATGGACAACCTGTCCATTGATGAGAGTGGGGTATTGAAATATTCCACTATTAATGCTTAGGGTTAGATGTGTGATTTAAGCTTTAGTAATGTTTTGTGGGGGGTGGGTGGGTGACCTTGCATTTGTGGCATAGATGTTAATAATTCAGACATCATCCTGATGGTCTTTCCCTTTAATGAGTATGAAGTGTCCTTCCCCAACTCTTTTGATTAATTTTGGTTTGAGGTCTATTTTGTTAGGTATTAGGATAGCTATACCCACTTGTTTCTTAGATCCATTTGATCAGAAAACCTTTTCCCAACTCTTTACTCTGAGGTAATGTCTATCTTTGATTTTGAGGTGTGTTTCTTGTATGCAGCAGAAGGGTGGATCCTGTTTTCTTATCTATTCTGTTAGACTGTGTCTTTTTATTGGTAAATGGAGTCCATTGATATTGAGAAATATTAATGACCACTGATTGTTAAATCCTGCTAATTTGTTGTAGTTATTGTTATTGGTGGTGGTGGTGGTGGTGGTGTGTGTGTGTGTGTGTGTCTGTGTATGTATGTGTATATGTGGTATGTTTCCCTTCTTTGGATTTTGCTGGCATGAGATTATCTATTGTCTTTGTTTTCATGGGTGTAGGTAACTTCCTTGGGTTGGAGTTTTCCTTCTAGTACCTTCTGTAAGGCTGGATTTGTTTAAATTTGACTTCATCATGAAATATCGTGTTTTCTTCATCTGTGGTGATTGAAGCTTTTGCTAGTAGTGTGGTCTGACATCTGTGGTCTCTTAGAGTCTGCAAGACATCTGTCCAGCCATTTCTGGCTTTTAAAGTCTCCATTGAGAAGTTGAGTAGAATTCTTTTAATTTTATTTTTATTTTATTTTATTAGTTCAAATTAGGAACAAGCTTGCTTCAGATGTCAATCCCTTCTCCCTCTCCCTCCCCTTTGAGTAGAATTCTAATAGGTCTGTCTTTATATGTTACTTGGCCTTTTTCCTTTGAATATTTTTTTTGTTTTTTTTTCCTTTGCATATTTTAATATTCTTTCTTTGTTCTGTATGTTTAGTGTTTTGGTTAATACGTGATGCAAGGACTTTTTTCAGATTTAATTTTTTAATTAGAAACAATCTTATTTTACATACCAATCCCAGTTTCCTCTCCCTCCCATCCTCCCATGACCCCTACCCCACCCCCCCATCCACTCCCCAGGGAGGACAGGGTCTTCCATGGATATTGAACAATGCTCAATTGCATCAGTCCTGGGACAAGGAAGAAATAAAGAAAGAAATTAAATACTTACTAGAATTCAATGAAAATGAAGGCACAACACACCCAAACCTATGGGACACTCTGAAAGCAGTGCTAAGAGGAATGTTCATAGAACTAAGTGCCCACATGAAGAAACTGGAGAATAGTCACACTAGAGAATTAGCAACACACCTGAAAGCTCTAGAACAAAAAGAGCAGACTCACCCAGGAGGAGTAGACACCAGGAAATTATCAAATTGAGGGTTGAAATCAATAAAGTAGAAACAAAGAAAACAATACAAAAAATCAATGAAACAAAGAGTTGGTTGTTCAAGAAAATCAACAAGATAGACAAACCTTTATCCAAACTAATCAAAAAGCAGAGAGAGAACATGCAAACTAACAAAATCAGAAAGGACTTTCTTTTCTGATCCAATCTATTTGGTGTTCAATAGCTTCTTGTAACTCTATAGGTATGTCCTTCTTTAGGTTAGGAAAATTTTCTTCTATGATTTTGTTAAATATATTTTCTAGGTTTTGAGCTGGGCTTCTTTTCCTTCATCTATTCCCATTATTCTTAGGTTTGGTCTTTTCATGGTGGCCCAGATTTCCTGGATGTTTTGTATTAGGAGTCTTTTATATTTAACATTTTCTTTGATTAATCTGTTTCTTCTATTGTATTTTCAATGTCTGATATTCCATCTTCCATCTCTTGTATTCTGTTGGCTATGTTTGTATCTGTAGTTCCTGTTCACCTACCCAGTTTTTCCATTTCCAGAATTCCCTCAGTTTGTATTTTCTTTATTGCTCCAGTTTGATTTTTATGTTTGTTTTTTCTTGGCTTTCTTGGCATTCTTTAAAGGATTTGTTGATTTTCTCCAATTTTGGTTGGTTTTTCCTTTCCTCTTTAAGCACCTCTATCATCTTCATAAAATTGTTTTTAAGGTCATTCATTTTCTTGCACTTTGCCTGTGTTGGAACATCCAGGTCTTGTTGTCAGAATGTGGGTGGGCTCTGGTGATGCCCAGCTGCTGTTGATTGTATTTTTACACTGGTATTTAGTCATCTGGGTTTGGGATAATTAGGTCTAGACCCTGATTTCTGAGATTGCCTTTATTGGATGGGTGTTTTTTTCCTTGGTTTCTGTTTCCTCTTTGGTTTTCTAGTCTTTGTGGCCTGGGTTTCTCATGATTTGTGAGATCTCTCGTCTAGTGGGGAGTCTCTGTGCAAGTTGGGAGCTGGCCTTCTGGCATTTATCTCGGCCTTTGGTATAGCAGGAGGGTGGGGTGTCCGTGTTCTTCTGACTGACACAGCTTGTGCCTGTTCTTATGAGTGGTGTGTTCTGCCCCTGAGCAGCTGGAGTCTGTCTGGTGTGGCCTGTGCTGAGTGACAAAAGTCCGCTGGGTTGGGGGCAGGGCCCAGCACCAGAGTGGGTGGTGAGCTGCAATAGTGTGGGCTGTGGGAAGGTTGTTTGGGAACAGAATCTAGAGTTTGGGGCAGTTCAGCTGGTAGGCAGGTCATTCATCTGTTCTGACTCCATACTGCATTTATTACTTAGTAGCCTATGAGGTATAAATACATTCTTAGCCTATGTGTGTGTGTGTGTGTGTGAGAGAGAGAGAGAGAGAGAGAGAGAGAGAGAGAGAGAGGAGAGAGAGAGAGACTACTATTAGCCATACAAACCTTTTGTGATGTATTATGGAATATGTATTCATATACACATATACATACATGCACACAAAGGACGTATTAGTTATTGCCAGGCAATGTGATTCACATGCATTTATTTCTTTTCATCCTTGAAACAGCCACATGATAAAGGTTACATTAGAAAATTCCTAATAAATACATGCAGAGAGAAAGACAGAGACAGAGAGACAGAGGAATCTTCCCTACACTAACATCACTGTTTCCATTTTACCTCTGCTCACTGAGCACCAGGCACTGATCTGGGTAGATTCTAACTCAGCTCTTGTAGTGTAGAGGTGAAATTCCTGTGGAAGTTTATCGAGCCCCACAGATGGGGGAGGGGGTCAGTTTTACTTCCAGGTCCGTGTGGTTCGTCCCACTACAGGCTCTGCGCATGTGTTCACCCATTCTTAATGCTTTGTTATCTAGCCTCGTTTATTTGGGGTGATGGATCTGGAACTCTGAGATCTGATTTTCCTCCTTAAGTATTTTTGACAGATAGAACATTGGTAATTGCTTCTATTAAGCAAGTTTGGTTGTGCTTGCCAGAGTAGCCAGGAGTGAATGGTGGGAATAAACCCATCATCGTTGGATATGGCAGCTTCCTGCTATTTACTCTCCTGATCTGGGATATTTTTTTTTAATGAATTCAGAATCTCTGTGGTTTTTTTCCCCTCATGTGTAGTTAACAATCTGAATGACACATTTTTTATAATACTACAATAATTCCGTCCATTACATCACTTAATTTATAGGAGTTCTAACACCAAAATCGATAAACATTATTTCTAAAATGTCAAGAGTGTTAATGGTGTGATTAAAAAAGAAAAAGATTCCACAATCTCTCTTCACAGAGCCCGTTGATATACTGTTGTTGAGGCACACCTAACTGAAGCTGCAATATGGAAGACTTAAATCATTAAGATGCTGTCAACTTTAAAAATGTGTGTCGGAAGCTATTTTTAGCTTCACGGGTCTTTTGTGCCATATTGTGGAATTCTGTTAGCAGAGGAAGGGAGAGACTACATGTCTCAGTGAAGATTGTTTCAGGTTGTTTTGAGACATATCAACAGTTGCTAAGGAACCATCTCTAATGCTTCTGGGAAATTCTGTAATACTTCGCTTAGAAATTGGGAGAGATTTTTTTTTTATGGAGCAAATCTTCTTGGACAAGGAAAGCATATAAAGGGTGGTATTAGGGAACAGTTTCAAACTGGAAAAATTATTTTAAAGTTTCCTAGAAGATTGAGTTTAAATGGGGCTTCCTAGCACTGTATAATCTCCTCTCACAGAATCCTGGAAGCTTTCATTTACATCTGATTTTAGAACAAGTAGCATTTTAAAATCTGGTCACATTTCAGTTTATTTTCCATGATTGATGCTTTAAAATGGAGATTAGCACTTCTTTTCACATGGAGAATTAATTGCCATGCTAGAATGGTGGTTTCTCGATTTTCTCTCCTTTTAGTGAAAAGCTATATTAGTAGTAAACGCTTTATAGGCTTCAATTGTTTACTAGACCCTGCACAGACAGTCTTGTCATTTAGTGGTACTGCAGCCTGCATAGCCCCCTCTCTTTATGTGTCTTTGTAAAAAGGGAAAAGATGTTCACAAACCAGCTTTCAGGAGGCAAATGTTGCTGGGGGAGTCAGGTTAGCAAGCAGTCTTACTCAATTCCCTGGCATGATCCTTGTAAGGACTATTGGGCCAGTGACTGGTAACACCTTCATGTCCATTAACCCTTACCCACCTGGAGGCTGCCCTTTCATGGGAACGTTGCTTTGAGACAAAATAATTTTAACTAAACTGTATGATCTATAGATTTTATTACTTCTGGAGCTTCCTTCTTCCTTCCTTCCTTCCTTTCTTCCTTCCTTCCTTCCTTCCTTCCTTCCTTCCTTCCTTCCTTCCTTCCTTCCTTTCTCTCTCATTCATAAACACTAAGTGAGCACCTAGTATGAAAAAGTTGTTCTAGTTAGCACTGAGGATGTGGCACAGTTAACACATAGCCTTAGTCCTCAAAGGACTTGTAGTCTAATAGGGACACAGCTCTGGAAACAAGCAGTTGCAAAAGAATAGGCTGGAGGACCGCCATGACTATTGCAGAGACATCTGGGATGGGACAGGTTGAGGAAAACTCCTCCCCCATATATGACTTCTTCCCCTTGAGTTCTTTTCTCTTTGGGTCCCTATGAATATGACATCATGTCGTTGCTTCTATAGCTCTTTCTAGAACATTCTCCCTGCCTACCAGAGTCTCCCAGCATATCTGTCCTCTGGACACTTCTGCTGCATCTGCATTTCCTATAGAAGCTGTTATAGGATACTTTGTCTCCTCTCTTCACCCAGACATCTCACTTCCTGTCTGTCTGTACAGACCTCCAGACCTGTGTGGTTAACTAGTGTAAGCTGCATTCCCTGACCGTCAGACAGGCTTTATTTGTATAAGCAAGATATCACCACAGACAGAGGTGCACTGTAAAGCATGACTGAAGTAGGCCAAATTGTAATGTTGATTAGTGAATTTTTCTGAAGTGATGGGGGATGTCCTTCTGTATGCTGTGGATATATGTTTCTCTTATTGATTGATGAATAAATGCTAATTGACCAGTAGCCAGGTAGAAAATATAGGTGGGGCTACCAGATGAAGAAGGCTAGGAAGAGGAAGACAGAGGGAGAGAGTTGCCAGGGAAATGCCGTGTAGCCACAAAAGGAGTAACATACTGGAGCATTACAGATAAGCCACAGCCTCGTGGCAATACATAGTTTAACAGATATGGGTTAATAATTAAGAGAGAGCTAGCCAATAAGAAGTCTAAACCACCAAGTTTAGACTTCAAACCATCAAACAGTTCATAATTAATAATATTTCTCCATGTGTTTATTTGGGGCTAAATGGCTGTGGGACCAGGCTAGACAGAAACTCAGTCTACACAGAAGTCATCTGACATAACTTCTCAGTCATGCCTTAGAAATATCAGCTGAATGGTTGTGAGTTTGTGCTTTAATTGACTGCTTTTTCCTTAGGATAAACTGCCGGTCATCACTGTCCATCATATAAAATAGTAGCATGTAGCCTAGCTGTGCTGTCTCATGCTTGAAATCCCAGCATGCAGGAGGCTGAGTCAGGAGAATCACCTTAAGTCTGAGGCCAAACTGAATTTCATGTGTTCCAGTGCAGCAGGAACTACAGAATTAGATTTGTGTGGAGCACAACACATTGTGGAAGCAAAGGTTCCTTGCATATATGAAAGAAAACTTAGAATTCTTTGTTTGTTGTTTGTTTGAAACAGGGTCTCTCTGTGTGGTCTTGCAGACCAGGCTTCTCCTGGACTCAGAGATCTGACTGCCTCTGCCTCCTAAATGCTGAGGTTTAAAGGTGTGTACCACCAACACCTGGAAAAACTTAGAATTCTTAATTCTAGATACCTGCTTGTAGATAGGTATTCTCCTGTAAGACTCCTGTTCTTAACACACATTTGAAGCCGTGGTAAATGGCTGATAACATATAGAAAGATAGGGTATAATTAATGATCCTTCATCTCCCAGTTTAGGAATATAACTGCTGAAATGAAAAGTAGCATAACATAGTAGTTAAGGACATTTACTTTAAAACCAAAACTGGAGTCTGGAGTAGTAGGTCACAAGAGCATCAGCTTGCCCTTGCAGAGGACCTGGGTTCAGTTCCCAACATCCACAAAGTGGTTCACAACTATCTGTGAGTCCAGTTTCAGATGATAGGATGCCCTCTTATGGATTCTACAGGCACTGCATGTACTACTTTCACAAATGTAGGCAAAATATTCATATGCATAAAATGAAGAATAAATAAAGCCAAGATTGCCTGGGTCTAATACTAGATTTCACAAATGAATTGCCAAACCTGGAGCAAGAGCAAAATACCGAGCCTTTCTGTGCCTCAGTTTATTTACCTGTAAAATGCATTAAGAGTACAACTATTTTTAATAGGACCTAGCACATAGTATGTAGTCACGCAATACACATTAGTTGTTACTGATATGATCTTACTTCAAGTTGATAATAAGCCTAGTATTCATTAAATCATTTTACAAATTTAAAATTAACTCTATTATATGGTTTGTGAAGGAGTTTAAATAACAAATAATTTTTTTTTTAGAGATCCATGGCTTTTATCCTGTGAAGCAGTCATCATTTTGTGGGCCATTTGGCAGTGATCATAGTTTTATAGACATCTACCGCTGGGGTAAAGAGCCCATCTACCCATGTGGGCTCTTTGGGGTGGACTCTTTGGGATCTCAGAGACACATTGACTATGCAGTTACACAGGTGTACACAGAACTGTGCACGCCAGGATAATAGTCAGGCCATGTCGTTCTTTCAGGTTTCAAAGAAAATAAGTGTCCTGCTTAAGAAATTTAGTCACACCATCCCTGATACCGTCCTAAAAATAGTGTTGTAATTTGTATGCCATATACTTGGTTTTAACAAGGTATTTAAGTCTGTTAAGCAAGTTGGAAGGTTAGAAAATCCCGAAAAGACAGGCTGTGTGGGGAGGTTTATAAGCAGCATTTGTTTACTCTGTAAAGAAATGATGGTGAGAGTTATAGATGCAGACAAGAGATAGCAAACACATTTACAGTGACTAATAGCACCAAACAAGGCTGCATTCATATACCGTTATCATTTGCTATCTGGTTTTTTGTTTGTTTAAGATGCCCTTTGTTACCTTCAAAGATTGAAATTCCATTATAAGCATGAAGGTTAAGTCAGATAAGGATGCATCCAATCCCTACTGTATGCAGATGGCAAAAGCAAATTATTAGCTGGAATATAAACAATCGTATTACATACTGTCTGCATGCCAGTGTCTACACACTTGTGGCTTATAGTCAGAATGATGAATAGCAGTGGTTAGGCTGTTGCTAAGTTGTGCATCACTTTGGTCATATTATCAATCCCTAGGCAGAGAGAGGTTCTCTGAAATTTCTATGGATCACCCCTGAGTGTTAGAGATAAGTTTCATCATCTTAGTACCATCACTTTTTGCAGTCAATCCTCAATAACTAACAAATAGAGATTTATGAAGTTGTCGTAAAAGGCTCCATGAGACACATCACTGTTCAGGAAGCAGAAATATATAGACTGAACTCCTTTCTCCAAAGATGGGTAATAATACATGGATAACACAGAAGAACTGCTCAATAATAATAATGTTACTATTGGTACTAGTAGCACATGATGGGGCTGGAGAGATGGCTCAGTGGGTAAGAGCATGTACTGCTCTTGCAGAGACCCTAATTCAAGTCCCAGCACCCATGTTGGACAGCTTACAACTTTCTGTAACTCCAACTCCAGAGATATTAAATGTCTCTGGTCCCTGAGGATGCCTGCACTCATATACGTATTCCCCCACACATACCCAAACATATACACGTAGTTTAGAATAATAAGGTAAATATTTTTTTAATGCTACATAATGCCACAACAAACCTTTATAGTCTTGTACAGGTGGTGTAGATAGTATATGGTAAAGTCACAAGCCATTGACAGAGATTATAAAAAGGGGTAGTTTTTTTTTTACTCTTTTTTACCAGAATACTTAATTTTAATTAGTTATCACTTTTTTTAATTTGAGTTACAAACACGATTGAATTACATGACAATCCCAGTTCCCTTCTCCCTCCCCGCCTCCCCTACCACCCTCTCAACTAAAACCCTACCTATCGCATATCTAAAAAGGGGTAATTTTAAAATGTCCTTTTAAAAGATTTATTTATTTTTATTTTATGTGTATGGGTGCTTTGCCTTTGTGTATGTCTGTATATCACATGTGTGTAGTACCTATAGAGGCCAGAAGAGGGCATGGGATCACCTGGAACTAGAGTTTGAACCAATTTGTGTGTGCTAGGAACAAAACCAAGTCCTCTGGAAGAACATCCAATGCTCTTAACCACTAGCCTTTTCTCTAGCCCTTAAATGTGTTTGTAATTGGATTAGAATACGTCATTTCCTTTCTTCCCTTTCCTTCCTCCAGTCCTACCCAGCTATCCTCCTTTGAACCCTTCCTGCGTCCCCCACTCTCCAGTTGATAGCCTCTTTTTATTTGATTATTATTATTGTACAAATAATACAGTTTACTATTTGTTCTTATTGTTTGTGTATATATGACTTCAGGACTGACCACACTGCATTGAATAACCAATAAGGGGCCTCATCCCTAGGAGAGGCTAATTCCCCTTCTCCCAGAAGACCTTAGTTGCCTTTAGTTAAAAGAGACATTTATTGAGAATTGAAATGGAGAGAACTTTTTCCGGTAGAGAGGCCAGCCCTGCAGTAAGGAAATGCTAGCCATACTGGTTGCAGAGAGTAAACCATGTTCCTGGTGTACAGTGTGTGCAAAGCCAGCCTTCCGTAACTGGGACATCATACCCATGAGGATAAGCAGCAGCAGGTTAGATATGACTAGATGCAGAACAGCCATAGGTCGGGAGAATATGAGCAACACAAGACCCTTTGTTATTGTGTTTGCTCACAAGTATTTGGAACTTAGATTATGCTTTGGCATATGATAGCTATTCAGTGAAGTCTTCATTCTATTCTTTGTTAGGAATACTCTAAAAGACAGGCTGGAAAAATTGTCTGGACCAAGTTGCAGGAAAAATAGAGGGCTATGCAGTTTAAATTTTATGATGCAGGTGTAGAATTTTTACCCAGTGCACAAATGTCCCATACAAGACCCACATGCATTAGTCGGGCATTATCCTGTGACCCACAGCTCTGACTGGCTGTGATAATAAGTAATGATTTTTGAGCAAGGGAGTGACACTGGGTTAGTATTTGAGTTTCTGTGTTGAGTGGCAAAGGGGAAATTTGAGGGACTAGAGCAGAGAAGGCTGGAGGAGAGATGCTTGCTAGAGTCCTTTTGGGGACTGGTTGTGTTCTAGTAGGTGGAAAAAATGGGGTGTTTGATGGAAGCTATGCTTTAGGTGAGTGTTGGGGGATATTCGATCACACTGTGAACCCCGGGTTAGGGTTAACGTTTGTGTTAATTACATGAAATTAACCTGGGGTCAGGAGGCTGAGTTAGCAAGTAGTTGAGAGCAAGTAATCAGAGGGCAACTAGAAGAGATTGAGAGATGCACTGAAAGCAGTAGGAAGGGGTTTGAGCCTTTTCCATTTTGGCCAAGCAGAATGACAGGCTTTCTGGGAGATGACAGCAAGGAGAGAAGGTTAGCTAGTTAGTATCCAGCCTCTCTGAGCTCACAGGTTTTCACCCCAGCCTTTGAAACTCAAGTCCTATTTATAAATAGGACAATAGAGATTTAGTTAAAGCTGCCTTTAGTGGCAGCAACAGAGCCAGTGCCTGAGGGAACAGAATTCCCACCAGGCTGTGGCCTGAGTGGCCAGACTGCTGAGAGAGAAGCAGGTCAGTAATTGAGGAGTCGCAATTGCTGGCTGAAATAGCAGCTACTGTGCTGAAGATAAAACAACCGGGGAGATGCTGACAAGTGTTTTGGAGAAATGAGGGAGTGGAAGCAATGAAGTAAAAGTAGTTTCCAAAGAAATCCATCAGCAAATGTGAACTTCCTAAGTCTTTCAGGACTTCCTGTGAGGTGCTGGTCCTATCACAGTGGGAGTCAGTGTTTCCTGGAAGTCTTGATTAGGCAGAAGGAATGCCCACCTTCCTCATGTTAAGGAAAAAAGAGCTCTATGTGCATTAAAAGAATGCTAAGAAATTAGACTTTTTTAAATTGCATGATTTAAATTTTTTGTTTTATTCATGGAAACATTTTTCTTCAATATTTGGATGTTGCCATATGGCAGAGATGCAGATGTTTAGTCAACAGACACAATAATTAAGCCTTGGACGTTTTCAATGTGAAGAAGTCCCAATGAAAGATTCCAAGATTTGTGAATTCAAGAAATAGATTTCCTCATTGCAAGTGCAAAGTAGCTTGGCTAGACCATATTGAAGAAGAATGTTGTAACCCTTGAAAACTAACATAGCAGCTGACTGTTATACTGCCCTTCAGTTAATGCAAAGTTTGATAGCCATACCACTAGAGGACCTGCCACTCACATTTGCCTCTGATCATGTGAATCAGTAGGGAAAAGAAATGTCCTGGGTTTTAAGTTGGCCCTACCCAGATGTTTGTAGACCATCACATCTGGAGGGCAGCACCAAGAAGGCATGTGGAAAAGAGATGCTTCTAATAGGAAAAGCACTTTGCTTTTCAAGCAGATGTCACATTAGCCAGCAATTGCTTCTTAGACCTGCCACAAAAGGTCTCAGAGCCAATGGCCTTGGTCTCTCTATTAGCCAGAGAGGTGGGGTGGCTGTTGCACTGGTTATGGTTTCCACCACCCTAGCTTATGCCAGGCTGTTACAGCCTGGTACCTTCTCTGCCTGTTTCCACAGCAGGAAATATGTCTCCGTGCCTATGGAGTGGTGGGTGGCTCTCTGGCGATCTCTGGTGGTGAATGCTGTAATGTTTCCAGAAGGAACAGCCCAAGTCTGACTCTAAGAGAAATTGAAAGAACAAAAACAAAAAGAACAAATATGTACTAGATATATACTAAAATTCCCTGTTGTGAACCTAAGTGCAACTCTGATCTCCAGCTATAATTTGCAAGTGTCACAATATTGTAGACATTGTTCACTAGCATCTTAGAGTGAACGTGCACATGGTGTGTCAAGCTCTGTTCCTTGGTTGAAGGGAAAGAATGAATCATTTAAGGTCAGTTCATGGTGTGTGGGCATGTGTGCTTAATCTCTCAAAGCTCACATTTCTCTAGTTTTTGCAACAGACAGTTCCCAGTATGTGCCTGAATGTTTGTTGAGTTTGTCATTGTGTCGTTAGTGTTCAGATTGCCAGCCAGCCATCAATATGAGCATTAAATTTTTTAATTATTATAGTCATCAATGTCCATATTTCCAGTTTACAATCTTCCATGAACAAATGAATTGGAGATATTGATTTGTTATATTAAGGAGAGCTAACATGTGTGTTTCAATGCATTTATTCGCAGACTGCATCAGAGTTCATTTCTCATCTGTCTCCATTTTTTTTGTTCATTTTAATTCTTGATAGACCATGTATAATCAGTGAAATAAACACCATCCATTAGTGAGCTTGGTCTTCTCTGAAGTATTAGTATTCTAAGCAATCCTATTACAAAAGCATTATTTTGATACTTTATTAAAAGTCCTGCAGCTCTCACATTGCTATACTCAGACACAGCTTTATGCAATTAAAGTTATAATAGGAACTTTATTACAATGATATATACCTTGTATCATCCTAATAAAAGTTCCTGTACACAGCGGTGTTTTAATAACGCTGTTTCTGTAACAGTGATTCCTTAGTAATGGAGCTTCTCTCGTGGCAACTTCATTATTAGGAAGTGATCTCAGTAATAGAAATGCAAATAAAGATTTCGAGAGGAGCGTTTTATGCATGGCTCTATTATTGACCTGCTGTCTTTTCATGCATTGCATATCATCATTATAAACCAGCCATGTAGATTATAGTTATGATTATTGCCATCCTGTTACATTTTAGCATTTGAGTCCTTCAAGATTGACATTGACTGCCATTTTAAGATAAAATTCAGGGGTTAAAATAATTTCAATTTTAATTAAAATTTGTTTCTAAAGCATTAAAAATGATTCACAAAACTTTCTCTAATTTTTACTGTATTATAAATTGAGTAGGCCATTGGTATTTAAAATGGGACGTTCCCTTTGTGTTCACACTGTCTTCTCAGTGGATATATAAGAATGAGAGATTTAAGGAGAAAAATTTCTACATCTCCTGTTTTCAATCACCCTCTCAAAAGACCTGCCTGAGACAACACTGTGGTCAAAGATTTTCCCATTAGCCTTCGCTCAGTACCACTCCCCATTATCCCTCTCTCAGTACCACCCTCCATCAGCCCTCACTCAGTACCACCCCCCATTAGCCCTCTCTCAGTGCACCCCCCATCAGCCCTCACTCAGTACACCCCCCCATTAGCCTTCTCTCAGTACACCCCCCATTAGCCCTCTCTCAGTACACCCCCATTAGCCCTCTCTCAGTACCCCCCATTAGCCCTCTCTCAGTACACCCCCCATTAGCCCTCTCTCAGTACACCCCCAGCCCTCACTCAGTACCACCCCCATTAGCCCTCTCTCAGTACAACCCCCATTAGCCCTCACTCAGCACCACCTCCCATTAGCCCTCTCTCAGTACACCCCCCATTAGCCCTCTCTCAGTACAACCCCCATTAGCCCTCACTCAGTACCACCTCCCATTAGCCCTCTCTCAGTACACCCCCCATTAGCCCTCACTCAGTACCACCTCCCATTAGCCCTCTCTCAGTACACCCCCCATTAGCCCTCTCTCAGTACAACCCCCATTAGCCCTCACTCAGTACCACCTCCCATTAGCCCTCTCTCAGTACACCCCCCATTAGCCCTCACTCAGTACCACCTCCCATTAGCCCTCTCTCAATACCACCTCCAATTAGCCTTCATTCAGTACACAGAAGTCACACTATGCATCAGCCCCTTACTAGGGCACAGAACAAATTGAGTAAATTTGGCAACTTCATTTATGGCACCCATGTTCTAAATTATATTTCTAATTATAAGAGAGCAGAGGATGTAGGTAAGTGCTTCAGATATAGAGACAAGAGTCCTCTCAGAATCATTTAATTTTTCTTTATTCTACATCTATAAGATGTGGATGATAATAGTAGGATATTGAAATGATTATTGATTTATACACATATAAAATCTGTGTGATACATAGAAAACATTTATGTGCTAATGAAAAGTATGTACTAATAACTTAATATATATTGTATAATGCTGTTTACCCGTAATTTCCAAAATTTTACTTTGTATGGTTCCTTGTTTATTAAGTTTTAAATATATTTCTTGTTTTAATCAACTAGTACTAATGAACATTTTATTGACAATTAAATTCAACATTATCTGAAACAATCAAAGAGAAATATAAAACTGTGTTCTACTCATCTGTTTTTAGCTTTACGTAAAAAACAATAAAAAGATTTTAAGTATAAAATATATGTTAAGATAAAAAGCAGAATGGAAATATGACAGGAGAAAAATAAAATATCCAAGTACTTATATGTTTTTCAATGAATGACAGTAGGTATTTATTTTCAATTGAATGTATTTAAGAGACTCATATAATAGTTACATTTATAATTGTAAGTTGGTATAGTACATGGAAAATGACACATTATATAATGCTTAGGTATATATACATGAAAATAGTCAAAAACTTTGAGATGGAATACTGATTTATGAAAATGAAGATGTAGTACTATCAAATATGAAATCATCAGTTGGGTGGTGGTGGCGCATGCCTTTAATACCAGCACTTGAGAGGCAGAAGCAGGTGGATCTCTATGAGTTTAAGGCCAGCCTGATCTACAAGAGCTAGTTCTAGGACAGCTAAGGCTATGCAGAAAAACCCTGTCTCAAAAAAAAAAGAAAAAGAAAAAAAAGAAATTGTCTTTATAGCTTGTGTTTCTCTGAGTACCCACTTTGTTTGGGAACCATAGTGTCCTTACAAGTTTGGAAGCTTAGCAAATCATGTAAGTCTGAAGTTCTCAGATTTGACTAGACTTTTTTCACTGAAGCCCCTTTGAAAACAGCTTGCTCCTGAGTAGAGCGGTAACACTTGGCACGGCACCCTGCCTTCTAGGGGTCCTGGCTTTGTTTTCAGGACAGGCTGGCTAAGTCTATCCTGCCCTGTGGCTGAAATGGAGAACTTGGGGGCTTGGGTGGTACTCCCACAGTCTGACCTCATGACTCCTAGAGGCATACCAGCTAGAACTAGAAAGATTAATTGGCCTTTGTGGGGAACATCCTAGGAATTAATTATTTTCTCCTTAGAAAACTAAATAGGAGAAAATGTGTGCCTTAAAGTATGCTTTCTGCTAATTACATTTATGTGAGTTTGGCATGCCCAAATTTGCTTTCATTTTTATTTTTTTTTAATTTTTTTGGTTTTTCAAGATAGGGTTTCTCTGTGTAGCTTTAGAGCCTATCCTGGTACTTGCTCTGGAGACCAGGCTGGCCTCGAACTCACAAAGATCTGCCTGCCTCTGCCTCCCGAGTGCTGGGATTAAAGGCGTGCACCACCAACGCCCCGAGGTGCTTTCATTTTTATTTCATACTATGCTTCATGTTGAAAGTTTGGATGCCACCTTGTTAGTGGGTAAATTTCATATCAGCATAGCAAATAAACAATTCTGTGTGTTGATATCTAGACAATGTTCCTTGTCAAATTTTTGTTAAATTTCAGTTTTTATTATTGTTTGTGTTTGGGTCCAGCAGTCAGAGGACAACTGGTAGGAGTCAGATCGCTCCTTCTACTTTGTGGTCCCCATGGATCAAACTCAGGCAGTCATGCTTGACAGCAAGCTCCTTTAGTGACTGAACCATCTCACTAACTCCCCACCCCCCACCCCACCCCCACCCCCACCCCTCCCTTAATATTCTTTTCAGACCCTTTCCAGGGTAAATAGTTTTTCTAAGAGGCATGTTAACACTCTTGCTGTATTTATACCAGCCAGTGCAGAAACTTAGGGGAAAGTGAGCTTCAGTTAATTTGATTTCTATGGTCTATTCCCATGGCCCTTTGAGACCATACCATCAGCTTGTCTGGGATTCACATCAGAAAATGCAAGCCTGTTCTTAGAAACTAGAGCCTTGAAACATACTGTTTTTGAAAAGTTCTTGACTCTTGCCCTACCCAGTCAGGAAAAGTACTGTACTTTATATATTTACAAGTATTCAAGTCCTGTCCCAACCCTTCTCCCCATGTCACTTTGCAACATGCAATTGTCTCTGGGTTGCATTCTGAGGTCAAGACAAGAGTGGTGTACAGCCTAAGCTAGTTGCCTAGGACCTTATAGAAGAGACTATGTGATGTTAATATGAAATATTTCAGTTACAATATTAAGACAATGTTATTTAGGGAGTGGTGGCTCATGTCTTTAATCCCAGCACCCAGGAGGCAGAGGTAGGTGGATCTCTGTGAGTTCAAGGGCAGCCTGGTCTACCTAGTGAGTTCCAGGATAACCACGACTGAAACACAGAGAAACCCAGTCTCAAAAAACCAAAGTGGGGGAGGGGGGAAGAGGGAAAAAAAAAACAGTGTTACTTTAAAATGAGCAGGGATTGGAAAGCAGTCTGTACTGTGGCAACATAGATTAATGAATATTTTTGAAGGAAAGGCAATATAAATATTCCTACTGTGTTAACTTATGTTAATATAGGGAGACATCCCATAAGTAAGAATATATATGTACAATGTGTAGTGGTATAAAACTGGAAAATTATCCAAATGTTTATTTATGGAATAATGTTTGCACTGTGATTTATTAACAAGATGGAATATTATGTAGGAAAGATACAATTCAAAATATAGAAAATAAGTATGAAATAATGTTATGAAGTAGGAAGACATATTTGGTCACAAACATATTCATTGAGTATGTGCATAGCTATTACAGACAGGTAGGTAGATAGTTAAAGACATACATATGTATCAGTGAGACCTGAGCAGGATTCCATCTCCAGGGCAAAGGAGGAGGATGCTGAAGGATGCCCAAGTCTGAAACGTGTGGAACTTGACTGTTGGGAACAAGACAAGAATGGCAAGCTTAGCACTCAGCCTCTAAATCAGGCTCCATCTTATGCATTCATACAGAACCTGTCTCCTTCCTCATCTCGGGCTTCATTGAGGATCCCAAACTCCCTCTGGCTTCTAGGCTTTCTTGTCTAGAATATCCAACTAGAGCAAAATTATAAAAATCAGTTCTTAAAATTCAGCAGAAGTTACTATGAAGAAATTAAAGTGATTGTGAGATGAGCTGAGACTCTATTTTATCTTTACATTATTGTTATTATTACTATCGTTATTGTATTGTTTTGTTTTTTATTTGACACAGAGTTTTGCTTTGTAGGTCAGGCCAGCCTTGAACTTGCGGTCTGATTGCCTCATGATGTATACCTGTAAATAGACGTTTCCTGTCTCAACTGCCCAGTCTCAGAGGTTACTTCTAATTCTCGGTCGATAGCTCCGGCTGTTACTAGCTAACTCTTACACTTAAATTAACCCATGTTTCTATTTATGCTTTGCCATGTGGCTCATCGCTTTTACCTAATTTTTTTTACACATCCTGCTTGCTTGGCAGCTGGCTGGCAACTCTATTAACTCCACACTCCTTCTTCCCATCATTCTCAGTTTGGCTTTCCTGCCTAACTTCCTGCCCAGCTCCTGGCCTGCCAGCTTTTTATTAACCAATGAGAGCGATACACATTCATAATATAGAAAAGGATTCTTCCACAGCATATACCTTAA
This sequence comes from Cricetulus griseus, assembly GCF_003668045.3. NCBI lineage: Eukaryota > Metazoa > Chordata > Mammalia > Rodentia > Cricetidae > Cricetulus > Cricetulus griseus. Next base: position 309,818,518 of record NC_048595.1, on the reverse strand, counting down.
TCCCACTCAGGACTTAGGCAAGAGGACTGCTTCAAGTTTGAGGCCAGCCTCCCCTACATAGTAGGACCCCCTCTCAAAAAAAAAGATAGGAAGGAAGGGAGGGAGGAGGGAGGAGGGAGGAGGAGGGAGGGAGGGAGGGAGGGAGGAAATTGTGATCCTTGCCCTTCATACTCTTTTATGTACTTCCTTCAAAATACTAGTATGAAATTGTCTCAAAAGTACTAAATTGATAACCTCTCCCCGGTGACACTTCTGTAACCTGGACTCTGAGCCAGCACACTTCAGCTGTTAGCATTGTTTCTGCTCCCTTGTTTCTAATTATTAGTGTTCAGGAAAAATGGGGAAGATAATCTCACCGAGCTAAATGTTTATAGGTTAGATATTTACCTAACAGTTTTCATTTTTAGAAGGGCTAACACCGATTCTGCAATGAGTTTATCACATCTCCAGTAATTTTCTTTTTGGAGTGTCTTTGAGAGTGCTTCTAAAGAGAAAAACTAATTTTAGCTCAACAAAATCCCCAGGAATGTGCTCCAGGGAAAAAGGGGGAGAGTCTTATTATCAGTGAGGTGAGAAGCAAGAGAAACTGCATAATTGCCAGGAGCCGGGCTCTAAGAGGATGCTCTTATTAGAAATTTGCCATGATTGTGTGTATCTAAAGAGAACCATTGTGGTATTGTACAAACTGATCTTGAAGATTCATCAGTATCTTTTCTGTTGCTTTCAAATTCCACTTGGCACCATGCTAAACAGTAATAATACTAATAAGCTGCTATTTTATTTTGTTAATAAAATAAATATCTTCCTTGTGATAGTTGCTAAACGATTAATATCTGGTTATCAATAAATTACTATGTTTATGTAAACTTGTTCTTAAAAATCTAGAATTTTTTGACTGTCCATTGCTAAATTCTCTGATATACATAGCTCAAAAGTGGTGTCACTATTTTAGCATGTAGCACAGGCTTACTGGAGCAAATGTTACCACCATTCTGAAACACAGTGCAAGTAGAGAACTGAAGCTTGGAAAGTGCAGGCTCAGAGTTATTTTACTATATAATAAAAATAGAATGAATGCACCCCTCTTTGTTATTTCATGCTTAAGGTCTGTGTTTAGGATCAGCAGACTTTGCATTGGAAATCCTAAACTATGCTTTATTTAAGATATATATATATATATATATATAATGTATATACACATATATATTGTAAATGTACACACACCATATATGCATATATTGTGTATACACACATATGTATTGTAAATGTACACACACCATATATGCATATATTGTGTATACACACGTTTATTGTGTTTACAAAGACACATATATATTATACACACACACACACACACACACACATACACACTTAGTTTTCTTCAGCTGGGGATTGAAATCAGGCCTTTTGCTGTTAGACCAGTGCTCTACAAGTGAGCTATATTCCCAGGCCTAGTTCTTGTTCTAAAACTGGACATGGTTTATAATATTCTGAAATTTTAAATTAGATGACATATATAGGTGGATAGGTTTGGTTTCTTCCTTTTTGTGATTAAATAGCAACATCTGCTGTTTCTGGTCAGCTGTATCTCAGACCCACATCACATCCATGCTATATTTACTATGGTATCCCTAACCTTCCATGATGCTCCTTTTTGACTCACCTATAATCCATTTTTTAGTCAGTAGCCAGTAAAAAGCATATGTCACTCATCAGTCACTTCCCATTATACTTAGAGGAAGGATGCTGCCTTTGGGCCTGAAGGTTGCTGGGCCCTACTTCCTTTGGAGACTGTTCTGTCTTCCCTCTCACAAAATATTCCAGTCCTACAGCCTGTTTCTGCTCCTGAACACGTGCTGTCTGCTCCTTTCAAATTCCTGAAAATATTTTCTTTAGGTTTAAAATGTGGCTTTTAAATTAGTTTTTAGAAATACACAAATATATAATGCTAATGACTTTAGATAAGACTAATTAGGAAATTAACAAATAACATACAGGTTGCTTTGGTAACATTTTCCATGTTTGTTTTTATATACTCACTTTCAGGTTATTTGGTTATTTGAGTTTAAAAAAAAAATCTTGAGTTAAAAAGAAAATTGCTGGTGCATGCCTGTAGTTCCAGCACTTGGCAGATGAAGGCACAATATCAGGAATTCAAGGTCATCCTCAACTATAGAGAGTTGGAGGCCAGCCTGGGCTACATAAAACACTCCCACAAATGCAAACAAATTCTAGAAAGTATTTTTTTTCCTGTTAAATTATGCACCTGACTTGAGTTTTGTTCTGATATGTGAGGGGAAAGTCGAAGGATTTGTCTCCTTCAACACATTCTTTAAATAACTTGGCAGACTGTTTCCCTCAATTTAAAATGAAAATGTTTTCAGCTTTCAGTTATTCTTAGGATAGTGCTTTCTTTTGTCTTAAAGACATAGTATTTAAAATTTTAAATATACTTTTGTGTTCCCATTAACCGCTTTTTAGACTGTTCTCAGTCGTTGCATGAAATGAGTTGGAGCACATATTCACATGTGGGAAGCCCTGGCCCCGAGCTGCCCTTTGTGTACCTCCTTCACCCTTGTTCTGTGGCGAAGTCCAGGTGTGTTTGTAGTATTCAGTTACATGGAACAACTCCAGAAAGGCCCAGGCCTCTTCCCCAGCTTACTTTGTTACTTTTAAAGGGAAGGGGTAAATCTTTCTTCTCTCCACATAAGCTGCTGCCTACAGGCTAACAAGGAAAATTTAAATTATGTGATGTTGTTAGTTTTGTCTCTAATGTACAGAGAGAGTCCTTCCTAGAAAGACCTACAAAGTCCGTGAGAGCTGGGAGCTTATGATCCCATTTTAACAGAAAGTGAGTAAATGTGTGGAAGTGACAAGAAGAACAAAAAGGAGCTGGCTTTCCAGGGCAAGAAATTATAAGTATGAGAAGAAACTGATGGAAGAGTATCTTTTAGTCAGGGCTGTTTCTACAAACCCACTTCAGTGCCAACTTCCTGTCCTTGCAGTGGTTGTGAGGGGTGGCTCAGCAGTTAAGAGCTCTGACTGCTCTTTGAGAGGACCCAGGTTCAATTCCCAGCATCCACATTGCAGATCAGAACTATCTGTAACTCCAGTTCCAGGGAATCTGACACCCTCACACAGATGTGGATACAGGCAAAACACCAATGCACAAAATAAAATAAAATTTATTTATTAAGAAAAGGCAAAGAAGAAATGAAATGCCTTCATAAAGAGATCTTAGGTCCGTTTTAAACAGTGGGAGAAGGAAGCAGTGCCTTCATTGTCTTAGTGCAGAATGATCCCTCTGCTAAGTGGCATATTTGGGAGAGGCATATTCCAATCCTCCTCACTTGCCTTCTCGTTGACAGCCTTCACTAGCCAGAAATCAGGGCCCGCTTATAGAGGTGAGTTCAGAGTATATCGTCTGCAGGGTAGGTGTCAGATTCAACTGTGGAATCTTTGACTACCTCTGGCACAAGAAAGGTAGGACACTAAATAGGAATTGAGTGTTACTCTGTACATTTGAAAAGGAGCAAGCAAACTTTGAAGAAGAAAAAAAGGTGAAGGCAAAGCAGAGATGTTGAAATTAAACCTTAAATTTAGCCAGCCAGCTGGAGAAATGGCTCAGGGATTAAAAGAACTGGTTGCTCTTCCAGAAGACCTGGGTTCAATTCCCAGCAGCCATACAGCAGCTCACAAGCATCTCTAGGCCCAGGGGATCCAACATGCACACAGTGTACAGACAGACATGTAGGTAGAACATCCATTCACATAAAGTACAAATAAAGGTTAAAAGCATACTTAAAAAAAAAAAGATAATAGGTAGTAGTAGCTAATACTTTAATCCCAACACTTGAAAGGCAGAGGCAGGTGGATCTCTGTGAGTTTGAGCCCAGATGTTCTACAGAGTGAGTCAGAACAGTCAGGGCTACACAGAGAAACTCTGTCTCAGAGAGAGAGAGAGAGAGAGAGAGAGAGAGAGAGAGAGAGAGAGAGAGAGAGAGAGAGAGAGAGAGAGAGAGAGAGAGAGCTCAGACAGCCTTGGGAAAGATAATTGGCATTTCTAAGTCTTTTTCCTTACTTTTGACAATAATCATGTACCAATCGTTTAGAATTACTCCATCTCCCCTGGTAAAATCGCCACTGGTCATATTCAGTGTTCTGCTAGTTCATTCCTTCTTGCATTTCTCTTTGACAAGAAAATGCTACTAAAGCAGCATTAACCTGTGGATCGCAACCCATTTTGAGGATTGCAGAAGACTACCAGAAAGAAAACACATATTTATCCTATGATTCATAACACTAGCAACTTTACAGTTATGAAATAGCAACAAAAACAATTTTATGGTTGGGGGTTACCACACATGAGCCGTATTAAAGGGTCACAGCATTGGGAAGGTTGAGAGCCACTGTGCTAGAGAAAGATGTGGCACTGTTTGTATCCCCACAATCTCACTCTTCAGTTCTCTCTGTTCTCCTTTTACCACATGGAGCATGACACACACTCTGCAGTAACATCTGCATGGAAGCCTAGGGGCACAATAGGCCTCTTTTTTTTCTATTTTATGTATTGTAATATTTTATTATTCTTTTATTTTAAGATTATAATGTAATTACCTCATGCCTTCTTCCCTTTCTTCCCTCCAAACTGTTCTATATACCTCTCCTTTCTCTCTTCCAAATCCATAGCCTCTTTTTTCATTAATTGTTACATGCATTATGTGTATTAGTCCTCATGCCTCATCAAGACTGATCTCTTATTTTACTGGAGTCCGCTAGGTTGTGCCATTTTTGCCTTCTGAACTCAGAGCATCATTGAAAACATCTTCTTCCTTTGTCTGTTTATGTGGGGGAAAGCAGCCTTTGCCCCTGGTGAGGAAACTGGACTTCAGACACCTGTGCACCAGTATCAACCTTGACTTGGTCTCAGGCTTCCAGCAGCTTCCAAACATCTTCAAGATCAGCAGGTTACTGAGCCTGGTGTGGTGACAGCACCCTGTAATGCCAGCATGTGATTGAAACAGGAGTCCAGCCTGGGCTGTGCAGTGAGTCCCAGGCCAGTCTGGGCTCCAAACAGACAACCAGGCCCATGCTAACAGATGTTCTGGATGGTCCTGAGGCTACCCATGAGGAACTGCTCTGCTCTTCTGTGTTTGACTTCTGAGGCTGACCTCCACTCTGTTCCCTCCTGAGGCCACACTCACACTGTTCACTCCTGAATTCACACTCATACTGTTCACTCCTGAGGCCACATTCACACTGTTCACTCCTGAGGCCACATTCACACTGTTCACTCCTGAAGCCACATTCACACTGTTCACTCCTGAGACCACACTCACACTGTTCACTCCTGAGGTCACACTCACATTGTTCACTCCTGAGGTCACACTCACATTGTTCACTCCTGAGGCCACACTTCTCTGTTCACTCCTGAGGTCACACTCACATTGTTCACTCCTGAGGCCACACTTCTCTGTTCACTCCTGAATTCACACTCACACAGTTCACTCCTGAGACCACACTCTCACTGTTAACTCCTGAATTCACACTCACACTGTTCACTTCTGAGTTTACACTCACACTGCTCACTTCTGAATTCACACTCACTGTTCACTTCTGAGTTCACACTCACACTGTTCACTCCTGAGGTCACACTCACATTGTTCACTCCTGAGGCCACACTTCTCTGTTCACTCCTGAATTCACACTCACACAGTTCACTCCTGAGACCACACTCTCACTGTTAACTCCTGAATTCACACTCACACTGTTCACTTCTGAGTTCACACTCACACTGCTCACTTCTGAATTCACACTCACTGTTCACTTCTGAGTTCACACTCACACTGTTCACTCCTGAGGCCACACTCACATTGTTTACTCCTGAGGCCACACTTCTCTGTTCACGCCTGAATTCACACTCACACAGTTCACTCCTGGGACCACACTCTCACTGTTCACTCCTGAATTCACACTCACACTTTTTTTCTTATTTACTCATTTTAATTGAGTGTTCTCCCTGGGAATTTTCTCTTACATCTTCTGTCTAGTTTCTTTATAAAATCTCAAACCCCATTTTCCCCACTACCAATTATTTTTCTTTACCATGAAAAAGAAACTAGATGGGGCCATCCATTGTCCACTTCTATGCTGTGGCTGAGTGAATGTGGGCTGACTGGAGGCTCCTCTCACTTGCCCTCCCCACATTGAGTGTTGACAGACACTGAAATCCACAGGATCCTCTTCTCCTGGCACCTCCCCAGAGACATCTTAAAACATTGAGTGTTTCCCCAGAACAGAAGATTTGGCAAAAACATTGGTATGGAATTTAATAAGACTTCCAGACACAGACGTGGCTTCTTTTTGTCTTCATCTAAATGTTTTAGTTTTCTTTCTGTGACACTATATAAAAATCTCATCAATATACAAAACCATTCTGCGCCTCAGATTTTCTCATTTTCTCTGGATGAGAGCTTTGATTAGCTTTTTACAAGTTCTTCATTAGTAATTGGCTGGCTTTCTTGTTTTTGTCTTTAGCTGTTGTCTCTAATAAGTTTATGTTCTATCAGAGAATTCTTTGAAGATCATCTGGAAGCTGCTATGCTGTGTTAGGTTATGGAATATTGCAACATACTACACTGTATAAAATGCAACAAGTGCTTGTTTCTTCTGGATACTGATGGCTGGGGTGCTTGCTCAGTCTTATCGTCTGCCTGACCCAGTTGTGCAGCCGTGACTGTTTAATTAATAGACATTTGCATAAGCGCCTCATCCCCCAGCAGGCTTTGTAAGTCTCACGGTGGTTATCTTCTTTCCACTCTGTGAAGTATCAGCGGTGCTATTTCCATTTTGCATATCAAAACACAGAGAGATTAAAATTACATACAACAAATTGATAACTAAGTAAGTTTGGAAACTCAGAGTTCTCACATATTAATCATGTTGCTTAAAGCAACAACCCATAGACTTTGTAAATATGTTCAAAGTCTACTGCTGTCTAACCCATGAGTTGGAGTTGGGCTGTCAAAAGCCCAAGGCTGGAGCCCTTTATAGATTTATGCAGGGAGGGGTGAGATTACTTTCTGGGATCTCTCTGGGGCCATGAAAGGAAGGTTTGTTAGTTGACAAGGTGGTATATGAGAAATACTACTGTGATGTCTGTAATTTTTAATAAAAATTCTAGGAATCCTGGTGATGTCTATGCAGCACATGACTGAAAAACTGTTTCATGGTCTTTTTTAAAAGCCACCATCCTAAATATCATTGGACTTTTCTGGCCACAAAATGTCTAGGTGAAGCAAGAGCAAAGTGTGGCTCACTTGACTCCCCAGCCCACTCCAGAAGTGATAAGAAACCAGCTGAACTTTCTGGGAAAGACTTTCATTTCTGCCTCATGTTTTTGTCCTTCAATGCTACCTCATTGTCTTTCTGTGTGTGTCTTCAGCACTTATATGGTACAGAAATATGGACTCAGCTAACTATTCTTCCCTCCTACAATGTTCTTCCTTGGTTTTTCCAACTGTACAATAGAATTATCTGTGTTTCGTACCTCATGCTTTCATCTTGTGAGAGTGTTGATTATTTTCAGGGAATTTGTGGTTCATAAAAGGGATTGCCTCAATCATTTAGCAATAACTATAACAAACAAAACACACAATAGACATTTTCTTCTCTTATTAATTTTTCTCTTATTAATCTCCTGAGTGTTTTGTGAAAATGGAAGTTGGCATGTCTCATTCTTAACTAATTTTTCAATAAATTTGGAGTCAATTTGGAGGCTTATGTTCTCCAGTCACACTCTTCTTTTCTCCTACTTTAATCCTACCTGTTCTTTGGGAAATCCCAAGGGCTCCTATTCATCCCATCAGATGCAGGCCATCCTTTCCTTCAGTCCCTGTATACTGGATTTGGTTCCTTAGTCAGCAGCATCATAGTCAACTCTATTATGGTGTCTTCTGTATCCTTGCACTACAGGTCCCCTTGATGCATTAGTTTTATCAGTGATTAAAATAGGTATAATTGTTTATATAGAATCAAGTAAATAGCCAGGCATGGTAGTATACACCTTTAATCTAAATGCCCAGAAGGCTGAGGCTGAAGGATCAGGAGTTTGAAGCCACTACATAGTGAGTTCAAGACCAACTTTGGCTACATAGTGAGATCATCTTTCCAAAGGGAAGAGGGGTGAGTAGATTTTAGAATATACTGCAAAACTGACATGTCTTAAAGTAAGTGACATGGGATGAGTTGTTCCTACCTGTGCCTCCAAACCCTCTTCTTTGGAGAATTAGTTGACAGAACAGATAGATGTTGAAGTTCTCCTACAGATGTAGAGTAAGTAGGTGCTATTCTAGCTCCATTCTCTCTCTTTTGCCTTCCAGTGCCGTAGAGCCCACTGATGCCTCCCACACAAATATTCCCCTTTATGGATCAGGCTGCATGTGTAAGGAACAATTTGCTTTGCACAACAGACTATCTCCATCTAGGCATTGGTTCTACAGACATCCACTAAGTACCTAGCATGTCAAAGGAAGTGTCCTGGATGCTGAAATTGAACATTATAATCAGAGTATTCCCTGTGCCCTTAAGAAATGCAGGATACAGCTGGGCGTTGGTGTCGCACACCTTTAATCCCAGCACTGGGGAGGCAGAGGCAGGCAGATCTCCATGAGTTCGAGGCCAGCCTGGTCTCCAGAGCAAATGCCAGGATAGGCTCCAAAGCTACACAGAGAAACCCTGTCTTGAAAAAAAAAAAAGAAAGAAAGAAAGAAATGCAGGATACTTGGGGTACTTGTCTGTAAATAGTCAGTCACCTTCATGGAGCACTGTGGAATTAGCAGTAGCCTAGGGTGCTGGTAGAATGTGGTAGAAGGCACCTGCTTCAGCTCTGATCTATAAGAGGAAAACAAGTGTCCGTGGATGAAGACTGGAGAGAGAGAGAGTTCCAAGCAGGAAGAGCAATGTGCATAATAGTTTGTTTGGGGAACAGCATCGGGTTTCAAACTGAATGTAAAGTATTGATTTAGTTTCCTAAGATTACATTCCACACATCTAAATCATCATAAGTAAAGCTTGTTTCACAAAGAATTACATGGCTTCCTCTTCATAAGTCCGCTCAGGTGTCAATTCTGCAAAGAGGCTCTCCTTACTAACTGTCAAATAGGCCCTCATGCACCATGTTCTCTATGGTTAAAAAAACACCTCTTCCTTTTCATTTTATCTGCCTTACTGTGTTTTAAAAAGATGAAGGGGGCAGGAAATGTCCGGAAAATTTCTAAAGATAGGACTTAATGTTGGCATGGAATTGGAACCCTCATAAGTACCACTCAGAAGCATGTAGAAACTTCTTCAGAGGGGTACATGTTTAATCATAGGCCCCAAAGAATTACTGTTATATAGTCATGCTGCAAACTAACGATTACAAATACGGAATTCATAACAAGAATTTAAGAGGGAATACCAGCCAAGACAAGAGACTTTAGTATCAGAATCCACAAGTTCAAATATTGAAATTATTCATCACAAAATAGAAGTACATTAAACATGTTTTGGAAATAAGATAATCAGAAATGGGCAGATTTCGAAGAGTGTGATGGCATATACCTGTAATGTCATCACTTAGAAGGTGGAAGCAGGAGGAATGGGAGTTTGAGGCCATCCTTGGCTGAATAATACATTTAAGAGCAGCTTAGATCACCTATGTCAAAAGAAAAAGTGGATGCGGTGGCACATGCCTTTAATCCCAGCACTTGGAAAGCAGATTCAGATAGACTCTGGGAGTTCAATACCAGCCTGATCTGCACAATGAGTCCTAGGGAAACCAGGGCTACATGGAGAAACCATGTCAAAATAATTAATAATAATAATAATAATAATAATAATAATAATAATAATAAGGCAAAATTGAGGAATAACTAAATAGAACATTTACAAAATAAAGTTTCATTAGAAAGCCTAGGTTAAAAAGCTAAAGGGAGTATTAATGTACTAGAAGAATCTGAGGAATTGCATATGTCATAGTGAAAATGAGCTGGTAAATGTGTTAACAAGTAAAGAGACATAAAGGCTAGAAGAAACCTGACATATGTAATAGAATTTTCAGGAAAACGAAGGAAAGGAGCTGATGCTGAGAACCCGTCACAAGTGTTGAAAGGACCTGCATGTGTTTATTTGGGAGATCAGTGAAACTCAAGCACTGTAAGTGAAGAACCAGATATGTCATGGTGAAACATCAGGAAGGAAGAAGAGACCTTAAGAGGGGCGACAGTTAACTCTTAGTTCCAAAACTGGAAGAAAGTGAGGTGCTACAGCTCGAGTCCTGGTACAACTGTTTTTTCAGAAGTGAGGGCAGATGGAGCCTCGTAGGGTGGGACTGTTTATCACCTGCACATCCTCACCAAAAGATACTCCTGAAAGATGCCGTTCAGGGATAAAATGATCTCCTGAGGTGGAGTCACGGGGGCAGGACAAGGCTAATCTCTAAGATATAGCCACATGAGATGCTGTCTCAAGAAAAAAAAAAATCCCCAGATGAACGTTGAGATTCACAAAAAAGTAAAAGGATAAAATCTGAATAACTCTCAAGGAACATGGACTTATAAAATATTAATAATATCTATAGAGTTGAGCAGCAGCAAATATAACTGACAGGAGAACAGACGGAGCTAATCATCCTCCAATACTTCAATTGCTTGGGAAAAGAGAAAGATACTGAGTAATTACAGATTTTTATTAAGAAAAATCGTTAATTAGATATTTTGGGGATAACGTTAAAATTAAAAATACATGTAATGTTCAACCTGAATAAAAGAGAAAGAATAATGCGAAAGTCCCCCTCCCCCGCTGGGCTGGAGAGATGGCTCAGTGATTAAGACTGCATATGACTCTTGCAGAGAACCTGAGTTCTAATCCCAGCTCCTGTGTCAGTGGCTTCAGCACCAGGAGATCCAGTGCCCTCTTCTGGACTCTACAAACACTTGCACTCATGAGCACATACACATAGACATACATGATTAAAAATAAAATAAAACTTAAATAAATGTTTACTCTTATATTAGATCCAAAAGAAATCAACAAAGGAAGGGACAGAGGAGCCAAAGTAAAGACTCTAAAAACACATAAGACAGAGGGGACACTGGGGAACAGGAAGGGGTCCAGTAAGGTGTGGACAGGAAGATGGGGAGGGTGGGGGGAGGAAGAGGAATAAGAATAAAGTGAATGAAAATATCATAATGAAACCATTACTTTTTATATACTAACTTAAAAACTAATAAATACAATTAAATAAAATTTTAAATAGAAAAAGTTTAAAAATCCACAATAAAATGGAAGAAATCAAATTGTATCTGACTACAAAAAAGCTATAAGTAAACAGACCTCTATCCAAACAACACATTGTAATATTTTAATCTATATTCTTTTTACATTAAGTAAAGATACAGAATGACTGTGAGCCAAATTATTTTCCAATAACATGACTAAAAATCTGTTGTGATTATACTGGCATGAGATAAAAGTCTTTCTTGTCAGTATGATCAGAGTAAATTTAATTGCAACATATTAAAACCCAATGCTCTAGGAAGGTATACTTTCATGCGTTTAATAACACAGATTTGGGGTGTATAAAACAAAAAGTTATAAACTATAAGAAGAAATGGAAAAATTAACACTTATAGGAGAGATTCTATTCCTCTTAGAAATTGATAGTCACGGTAACAAGGACATAGAGATCTGAATACATATCCTATGGAAACAAAGCAAACAAAGCAAAAATGGAGGAGGCGTCTTTCTCCCCCCTCCCTCGCCCCTGTATGGGAGGAGAGTGAGCATCATCAGTGACCGGGTAGTGGTGCTGTACACTCAGCCACAGCACCCCTCTAAGAAGGGCTTTGCTCTGGTCACTCTGAGCCTCATGCTTAACACCATTCATGTAATGATGTCACAAGTGAAGTATCTTGATGTAATGAACGAGTGTACCCAAAAAGTGAGCATTATGCATTCTCTCTTCATGTTTTTCTAAGCACCTTTGGAACGTTTTCAAGATTAAGAGTAGGGGCTGTAGAAGTGGCTCATCAGATAGAGGTGCTTGCTGTACAAGCACAAAGGCATGAGTTCTAATCCCCAGAACCAACACGGAAAACTAGGTGTGGCCACACACACCTGAAATTTCAGTGATGTGACAGGCAGGGACAGGAGGATCACTAGGTTTTGATGGCCAAAGCCGAGTTCCAGGGTCAGTGACAGGCGCTGTCTTAAAAGAATTAAGATGGGAAGCGATGGAGCTGGATACCTGACATCTTCCTCTCATGTCTATATATATGCAGGAGCATGTTCGTACAACACACACAGAGAGAGAGAGAGAGAGAGAGAGAGAGAGAGAGAGAGAGAGAGAGAGAGAGAGAGAGAATTTTTAAAGATTAAGATCAAACAAAGTTATAAAGTGTAAAGCAAATAGTAAAACAGAAGATAACAATACTTAGAGAGGATCCCCAAAATCCCTGTATGGCAGGGAATGGCACAGGGCAGGCACTTCATGGGCACATGCTCATTAAACAAAAAACAACAGAAACTCTGAGCATGTGTGTCTTCTGAAAGGAAGTTCACTGGTGATCAAATCCAGTTTCATTCTTTGTTGTCTGTATTTCCTGAACTCTGTGTACTTCTCATAGAAGTTTATGAATGTCCATGATCTTAAAGTAAGTAAGTAGATGTTTGAAGGGCTGAACTAGAGAGTTGAGAGATGGAGGAAGGGACTGTCCTAGACATCAAGTCTGCTGGTTGGATGCAAGATGAGCTGCAGTGTGATGAGCTATAAGTCCGGTGCTGTGAGGGGCCTTTGCCATCATTACGTGAATGGCATTAAGCATTAGGCTCAGTGTGGCCAGAGCAAAGTCCTCCTCAGAGGGCACTGTGGCTGAGGCCACACCATCACCACCAGCCCAATGCTGGTGCTCACACAAGGGGAGGATGAGAAAGACACCGCTCTCCATTTTTTGTTTGTTTTGTTGTTGACACAGGGTCTATTTGCTCTGGTTGTCCTGGGACTTGCTATGTAGACCAGGCTACTCTAGAACTCACAGAGATCAGCCTATCTCTGATTCCCACGTGCTGGGATTAAAGGCTTGGGCCACTGCCCAGCCTAACCTTTCTTCATATCTAAGGAATGTGATCAGAGTGGAAGCAATGATCAAGCTGGAGTATGAAAGCAGGCAAAAGCTCAGTATGTGAAATTGTATCTGTGCCCTCCCAGAGAGCTGAGAGAATTAAGAAATGAACCAAGTGACTCGTCATGTTTATTACATGTAAGATGAAGGTGCAGTATTATTATTCTCCTCTGATAGTCACATCTAATAGTTCTAAAAGCAATTCCCAGGATTCATGTCAGACTTACTTTATGAGACGTCTAACCATTGCAAAATTAAATTTCATAAGGGAATGTGCCTATATAACTCCTCTGGAGTTACAGAGATAGAAATCTGACCCATCATTTCTGTTTCCACAGAAAACCGTTTAGTAGACCCATGTTCCAGGGAAGTGCTTATTGAATTGTGAAGCCTAACACAGCATTGGCTGTGTACTTCCTCACGGATGCTTTTCTGCATGCACATTTGCTTAGTTCATTGGTACTAACAGCAGATGGTAGCGCTTACACATGAATTTACCTCTCAAACTGATCCAGAGTGAACGTCACTAGAAAGATCCTGCCAGATTTGATGTTCTTTCATTTCTGAAAAACATTAAAAAGTGTGTTAAGCAAGTCAGGTGTAGGAGTTTAGTTTTTTCCTTTGATTCCAACACTTAATTCCTAAGTGAACTAAGGACTGCTTTCATCTCTTCATCCAGCTATCTACAGAGAAAATGGAAACTGCAGATATTATCTCCTGATGGGATCAGATTTAAAAGAAAGGGCCATTGCAGAGAAGTAGCTTTTGAAAATTATTGTCCCGACTAATTGTCTTTCCTGCTCACATACATCAGAGCTTTTGAAACTCCCTCCCCTGCTGTGTTGGCTAGTTTTATGTCAGCTTGATGCAAGCTGAAGTCATCTGAGAGGAGGAAACCTCAATTAAGAAAGTGACTTCAGGGCTGAAGAGATGGCTCAGAGGTTAAGAGCACTGGCTGCTCTTCCAGAGGTCCTGAGTTCAATTCCCAGCAACCACATGGTGGTTCACAACCATCCGTTATGAGATCTGGTGCCCTCTTCTGGTGTGCAGATATACATGGGGGGAGAATGTTGTATTGAAAGACCCCCGAAGAGGTACTTTCGTAGAGGGAGACCCACACCCAGGAATCAGCGAGGCCACGAACTGGATGCAAAAAACAAGAGGCTTTATTGGAGACGCGGGTACCCGGGGCGACTTAGCTTCTGTGTGGCTAAGCGCGCCGAGCCAAGGGAAAGGGGTCCTTATATAGGGAAAAAGGCGCAAGCTAGGAGCAGGGATTCTATTGGATGGTTCAAATGAGGCACAGAGCCATTCCAGATCAGCATATTCTCAAGGTCTGGTGTCTGGTACAACAGACTTGATTCCCCCCCCCTCCGCGTCCAGATGGCTGACCTTGGGGGCGGAGACCTTGGGACGGAGTGTTTCTCATCGGGCAGGGCTCAGGGGCAGGGCTCCAGGCCGGCTCACTTGGTGTTCGTTCTCGTGCCGGCCCACCTGGTGCTCGTTGCTCGGCCCCAGCCCCGGGGCGCGGCGCCAGGCGGGCGGGCCTGGGTCGCCCCGCCTGGGTGAACCTGCTTGGGAGGGAGCCAGCCGCCAGGCGTGTGGGTGCGCGCGCTTACGGGAGTGTCACCGAGAGAGAGAACGAGCCAAGGGGCGGGGTCTTTCAGTATACATAATAAATAAATAAAATCTTTAAAAAAAAAGAAAGAAAGGAAGAAAGAAAGAAAGAAAAAAAGAAAGAAAGAAAGAAAGAAAGAAAGAAAGAAAGAAACTCCATGCTGGTCGTTGGTGGTGCACACCTTTAATCCCAGCACTTGGGAGGCAGAGGCAGGCGGATCTCTGTGAGTTCGAGGCCAGCCTGGTCTCCAGAGCCAGTGCCAGGATAGGCTCCAAAGATACACATAAAAACCCTGTATCGAAAAACCAAAATAAAATAAAATGAAATGAAATAAAAAGAAAGAAAGTGACTCCATAAGGTCAGGCAGTAGGCAAGCCTGTAGGACATTTTCTTAATTAGTGACTGATAAGGGGGGAGCCCAGCCCACTGTGGGTGGTACCATCCCTGGGCTGCTGGTTCTGAGTTCTATAAGAAAGCACTGAGCGAGCCATAGGGAGCAAGCCAATAAGCAGCAATCCTCTGTGGCCTATGTCAGTTCCTGCCTGCCTCCACGTTCCTGCCCTGTCTGAGTTCCTGTCCTGACTTCCATCAGTGAAGGACTATTACCTAGAAGTGTTAAGTTACCTGAAATAAACCCTTTCCTCCAGTCCAGGTTGTTTTGGTCACAGTGTTTCGTTACAGCATTGACAACTCTAACTAAGATGCCTACTTGGTCTGAACACAAATTTCTAGGATTGTAGGATCGACTGACTGGGACTCAAAAGCATTGAGGGGTTGGTTGCCTCAGGATCTCCTCCTCCAGCTTCCCTGTTTGAAAGTAGCCGGCATTAGTAAAGGACCTGACCACCTGAAATCCAGCTCGTCACATCCCAACCTGGAAAGAAATCTTCCATTTTTTAAAACACCGGGGGGGGGGGGACATGGTTGAAGCTGTTGCTCAGCAGTTAAGAGCACTTGTTCTTGTAGAGGACCAGGGGAGGGTTCACGTCATGGCTTACAGCTGCCCTAGGCTCTGATGCCCTCTTCTGGGCCCCACCCCACCCCAGCACTGGACATACACACAGTGCACATACATACATGCAGGCAAAATACATACACACAGAAAATAAAAATTAAGTAAATAAGACAACTTTCAAAGGCAACTTTTAAAAAATGATGCCAAACACTGGTGATTAGTAGGACTTCCATAATAGCACAGCCCACACTAAACTAGATATGAACTGAGTTCTCTTCCTATCCTAGAGAGAATGCAGCTCTCAGAGGCGACTTGTAACCCAGTTGACTTCACCTACTCCCAAGACATCTTGGGGAGACTTCAAACTCCTGATCAAGTTACAACCACTTCTTTCCAGTCCAGCTGTAAACTCAGGGTCATCTTCTGAAGGCTCTTTTTGCTACTGTTGCTGTTGCTTCTTTTTTTATTAGAAATGTCCCTGGGCTTCATCTTCAGAACATGCCTTCCCTTAAGTGTAGCCTCTCATATGTCTGTTGTTTTCATTATTGCTATTTTGGTTTTTGTTTGTTTAAGATGAGGTCTTACCATGCTCCTCAGGCTGGTGGGCAGCCTCATGATCATCCTGCCTCAGTCTCCAAAAAGAGTGAATATTATACCCATGGGTCTGTCCCTATGTCTGGCTTTTTATTTTCATTTTAAAAAAATTTAACCTGCCTTCTTCAGAGTGACTCAGCTGTGTCTGTAGAGTTTACAGGTTGATAGAGATTGTGTTTAAATGCACCGAGCCCATAGAGCTTCCCCCTTTTGCCACTGGCTATCATGTGGGAGAAGCACACTGGGTGGGTCTTCCGGAGCTATTTAAGCCAATCTTGGCTTTCATCTCCTGGCAGCCCTTGTGTGTCACCTGCATTTGTGTTGTTCCATCAGCCAGGGATGCCTGCAGAACATTCTTTCCCTCCTGCAACTGCCTCCATCCCAGGATTTCCCTTCAAATGTTTGCCTTACCAGCTTGCCTCAACTGGAGCTGTACCCTCTGGCCCCGGAGCTGTGGAGTTCCTTCCTGAGGTCTGGTTTTGTGATTTGTCTTGACAGCACTTCTGAACAGTAGACAGAGAGCAAGTCCGTCCCTCTGGCTGCACACCTGCTACTTCTTGAGACCAGAGAGGGGAGCTGGGACTGGTTGGGGGATAGGAAGCATTTCTAAGCAAGAGAGCTGCAAGATTTCTTCTGTTTCTAACTTGAGATCACTGAGTTTATCATAAATTATACTTCCCCAAAGTTTTATTTGCCTTTGGTTGTTGGTTTCTAGTCCCTGAACAGTTTGTGTGGAACTGATGGTTGAAAATTTTACTCAGGTTGTACTTACTTTGGGAGGAGAGGGGTTGCTGGCCTATTTTGCCACAATTGAAGGTTTGTTCCCCTCAATTATTATTTCTTTCCCTTTTTGCAATATTTTTGTTAATTCTTTAGGAATTTCATAAATGAGCTGGGTGTCTGTCGTGGCACACTCTTTTAGGACCAGCTCTTAGGAGGCAGAGGCAAGTGGGTTTCTGAGTTTGAAGCCAGCCTGAACTACACAGAGAAACTCTGTCTCAAAAAACAACAAAAGTAATTTCATAAGTATATTTTTAGCATCTTCACCCCACCCCCAGATCCTTCTCCTTACCACCACCCCATCCCTTCTCATCCAACTTTGAGATTACTTCTTTTTTTTTCCTTTTTCCCCCGTAAAGTCCAGTTTGTGTTGCCAGCTGGTTTTGGGATTGAGTCCTTTCCTAGTGTGTGGTCAATCCATCA
This sequence comes from Cricetulus griseus, assembly GCF_003668045.3. Classification (NCBI taxonomy): domain Eukaryota; kingdom Metazoa; phylum Chordata; class Mammalia; order Rodentia; family Cricetidae; genus Cricetulus; species Cricetulus griseus. The sequence continues at coordinate 309,800,985 of NC_048595.1, read as the reverse complement.
GCTCACATATTTATCTGACTCTCCTTCTTCCAATAGCTATCAAATGCAATGGCTCCTGAACTCATCATGAGATTACATATATACTGTTCACTCTTGAGTCTGTAAAACACTGTTTCCTTGATATTATCAACCACCTCTGACTCTTAGAATCCTTCTACTCCCTTTTTGAACAAAGATCCCTGAGTCTTGAAGGGAGAGGTGTGATATGAATGTCTGATTTAGGACTGAGCATTCAACAGTATTTTGTTCTCTGAATGTTGATTGGTTGTGAGTTTCTGTGTTAATTGCCATCTATTGCAAGGAGAAACTTTCCTGTTGACAGTTAAAACATGCTCTGATCTATTCGGTATTATAATTAGTCAAGAATCATTTTAGCCAGTCGGTGGTGGCGCACACCTTTAATCCCAGCACTCGGGAGGCAGAGGCAGGCGGATCTCTGTGAGTTCGAGACCAGCCTGGTCTACAAGAACTAGTTCCAGGACAGTCTCCAAAGCCACAGAGAAACCCTGTTTTGAAAAAAACCAAAAAAAAAAAAAAAAAAAGGAAAGAAAGAAAAAAGGAATCATTTTAATACTATGTCCATGTAGCAGAATAATAGTACTGGATTTCCCCCTAGGATCTATCTAGCTACAGGTTCTTGGCTCCTTTAATAACACAAGGTATGGATTCTGTCTCATGTAGCAGGTCTTTGAGCTAACCAGAAGTAGTTGGTTATTCCCATAACATTTGTGCCACTATTGATCGTACCAGTGGGCCTGTCTTTTCAGGCCAGTAGTTGTAATTTGCAGGATTCATAGCTAGGTAAAATTGAGGCTTACATTTCTCCTCTGGCAGCATGCATAGCACCTTCTAGCACCATGAACTAGTACCCAGTAGGGATGAAGCTTTCAAGTGAATACAGTTATGTCCCCATGTTCTGTGACTCAAATATATAGGGTCTGCAGCACTGAAGTCTTACCATCAAGTTGTAGCCAGGATTATTGGCAATATCCTGTAATGCTTGGCAGTCAATATGACCCAATGTGACTCAAAAATAGGTCACTCATTCCTGATATTGGGGTATTTATTTGCTAGTATAGGATGTCTGTTTGGGGTATTCGCCTCCCATTGTAGGGTAGCACAACTAAACCTCTTTTTATGTAAGTATTTACCATTACAAAGCTTCTATAGTACAAAATTTCCATATGGCTCTTTCAAAAGATTGTTAGTGTTAGTTGTCCCTCCTCATATTCTCTCCTTGACCCTGCTCTCCCATGCCTACCCCAATTTAACCCCTCTTATTCCTTTAGCATTTTCTATCTATGTATTCTGTCACCTCTTCCTTGGAAGACCCTTGCTGTAATTGTCCCTTATTAAAATTCTGACCTCTATGGATATTCTAATCTGGATATTCAGATAGCATCCAGAAATTATAGAAAGCATATGACATTTATCTTTCTGTGTCTAGGTTAACTCACTCAGGATGATTGTTTCTACTACATTCAGTTGTCTGAGAATTCCATAATTTGGTTTTTCATAACAGCCACATAAAATTCCACTGTGTAAATGTACCACATTTTCATTATCTATTCATCGGTTGATGGATATCTGGCTTGCTTCCATTTCCTGGTTATTGTAAATACAGCAACAATGAACATGGATGAGCAGGATATAAAATACTTTGGGTATATGCTCAAGACTGGAATAGCTAGAACATATGGTATATCTGTTTTCATTTTTCTGAGAAAGCTCCGCACTGATTTCCATAGTGGTTGTACCAGTTTCCTCTCCCAACTGTAGTGAATAAGTGTTTCCCTTTCTCTAAATTTGTTTTATTGACCTTGGCCATTCTGACTGAGGTAAGAAGAAACCTCAAAGTAATTTTAATTTGCATTTTCCTAATGGCTAAAGATTTTGAATTTTTTTTCAAATATTTCACAGATATTTTGTATTTCATCTTTTGAAAACTGTCTTTACATCATATCCCATTTGTAACTGGATTGTTTATTTTTTTGATGTTAAGTTTTTGGGGTTCTTTGTTTATTCTAGATACTAACCCTTTGTCAGATGTATAGATGGTAAAGATTTTTCCCTGTTCTGTGTGCTGTCTCTTCACTCATATGAGGATGTCCTTCACTGTATAGAAACTGTTTAGTTTTATGGGTTCCATTTATTAATTGTTGTCCTTTTTTTGAGACAAGGTCTCCGTGGGTAGACAAGGCTGGCCTTGAACTCATAGAGATCTGCCTGCCTCTGCCTCCCAAATGCTGGGATTCGACACATGTATCACCACACTCAACAACATATAAGAAATCAGAACGATTACTAACACATTTTTTTAATGCCTAAGCTTTCAGTTTAACTGAGTGTGGTGTCTCACATCTATAATCCAGCACTCAGCGGGCTGAGGCAAAAAGATTGCCATGAATTGGAGGCCAGCCTGGGCTACAAAGTAATTTCTAGGCTGGACAGAACCATATATTAAGATATGGTCTCAAAAAACCAAAGCCAAAGGTAAGATTGCTCAGTAAGTAAATCAACCCTAACAACCTGAGTTCAGACCCCAGGGCCCACATGGTAGGAGGATATAGCCACGTCCTACAGCTTGTCCTCTGACCTACCCACATTTATCAACCTACATACTAAATAAATGAAAATATAATTTTAAAAAATATATTGATAATCCTAGTTATCCTATATATCTAAATCTTTTGTCAACTCAGACATTTCTTTCTTGTAGTTGTAATCAGTTGTCAAGTATTCCTAAATCTTAAGATACTAATCAATGATTTCTTTAATGCTGCAAATTTACAAGAGTGTCCCTGTGTATTCATGCATGTGCATGAGTGTGTGTGTGTGCGTGTGTGTGTGTGTGTGTGTGTGTGTGAATAGAGTATTGAATCCGGGTCTCATTCTCATATAGTAAAAATCTTTCAGTGAAACCTGTACTATGAGGAATATAGGTCTAGTATAAAACGTTCACTATCACTGCAAGACTGAATGGCATATTTAGCTATGAATTAATTAATAACTAAGTGTGAAGTCTCTGTCAAGCATTCTTCTGTGCACATGTGTGATGTTGTGTCATTGAAGAGTTGCAATCATTCTATCCAATAAGGAAGGAGACAGAAAATGATCGAGGTTCTCCTAAGACTCATAGTTCCTCAGTGGTAGAGCAGGAGACTTCACAACAGAGCTTGTATGCACTCTTACCCATTCTCTGTATGGAATGAGCAAAAATAGCAAAGAGGCCAAGTCCTTACAACACATCAGCCAGCCAGCAGAGCTGTAGTGCCCATGTTCCTCCACCTGCTCTGGGAAAACGGTTCCCTGAGCTGAACTGTGTCTATGAATCTCCTGAGGTCTTGTTCTTTTGAGGTCTTGTAAAGTGTAGACCATACTCCTCTAAGAGGCAAGTCCACGACTGTGTAATGAAACTGTTCTGTGTGAGTCAGTAAGTCCTTCAGGAAACTCAGTGTGAAAGTTCGAGACTCTTCCCAGAGGTTCTCAGTACAGTGGCTGGTGCTTCATTCTCGTGAGCCCTCTAGGAGTGTGTGGCCCTGTTAGATTTCCTTCAGAACACCTGCTATTATCTGCATCATTGGGCTTATGTCTCTGTGTGTTGTTGGCTGTCTCCTGCCTTTGAGTCAAGTTCCATGAGACTAGAGACTTTGCTTACTCTAGAGATATGCTAGTCTACAAAAGTATAACTAGATCTATTCCTGGGAGATACATGAAAAGTGATTTCTCTTATTAATACATGTTGAATTAGTAAATACCAGCCTAAGACAGATAAAGGATCCAGAATCAAGTTGCACAGGAGACTTTCCAGAGGCACAGTGCATCTGAGTTGTGACCCCAGTGCCCAGTAATGGACGGAAATGTGGGTAGGAAAGGAACCGATAAAAAATTAGAAAACTAGAAAAAAAAAAAAAAACAGTGTAGTGAGCAGAGATGTCTAAAATGGCAGTTAGGGAGGCCAAGTAGTGCTAAAAATCCCAGGTCCATACCACAGCTACATCCCTCACCACACATAAATCCCTCAGTTTCAGCACCAGTGCATTTTTGTTTGTTTTTTTACTTTATTTATGTGTATCTGCGTGTGTCTGACACACATGTGGGGATGGCTGCAGAGGCCAGAAGAAGCATCAAATCCCCTGGTGCTGGAGCTGCAGGCAGTTGTGAATCACCTAACATGGGTACGGTGAATCAAACTTGGGTCCTCTGGAAGGGCAGCAAGTGCATCATATATATAGGTGCTTAGGGAAGAGGGTAGAGGCAGAAATCAAGCTCCTCAGGAACTGCGGTTGGGTTGGCTTACCTGTAGGATGACCAAGAGAAGCTGCTGGGAAGCCCCTAACCTGGATCCAGCTACATGCCTGTTTGATTTAGCCTGCTTCATGATTCAAGACATTGTGTCAGCATTTAAATTTAAGAGCATTTACATAAGCTGATTTTGTAGGTCATTTTGACAAATAGAAGAGCTGGCATGTGGGACCTGCATTTTCATATGGCCCAAATGTCTGGTTCAGGGTAGGAAGTACAGCCTGGAATTGCAGCCCTCTCCAGCTCTCATGGCCCTTATATATATAGCCAGAATTTTCCCTCAAAGTCATCTGCATGGACTCCATAGCTACGTGGGTTGGTAATATCTATGGTATATATTACCAATATAATTGGTAATAACAATGTAAATAACTCATCATCAATAATTGTTTTGCGTTGATAGACTTTGTACATGGGTTACTCACCATATAGAAACCCTCTAAGATCTCCCCCTATTATTTGTGTCTATAAATTATCAGCAGAATGATCTGCAGCTTAAAACCAGCCATTTTCCTATAGAGGAAATGGATTGCATCATAGGGGATGTTGGGTTATAGAAACAGCCCTGTACATTTGAGAGACAAAGAAGAGGGGAAGAGAGGAGAAAGAAATGATGTAGGCCATTCCCTGCCACACTCCTTGCTGTGCTCACACAACATGTACCAATTGATATTGGGAGGAAGATAGCATGCTGAAACAATAAGCACACTAACCAAATTTAAGTTAAAATATGCAAATCACTTTTTTCCCTTAACTACTACAAAGAGGTAAGAGAAATGCTTTGTTCTGATTGTCAAGTTTCTGGTCTCCCTGTACATCACTGAAGAAAAATTAAGGAATAATTAAAAGCCAAAGAGAAACATTGGCTAAACAAGAAAGAACCAAAGAAATTTATCTAATTTATAGTGTGTAAATGGCATGTATGCCCCCACTGTGTTTGACAGTAAATCAGTGAATAGCTCCTTCTCACAGCCTTTGTCATGTTTGGATTATACTTGTATTTCAAAGTAGAAATACTGAATGTTAATCAGTGACATGGAATTTAAGGTAGATGTTTATCTTGAAAGAGCAGAGCTGGTGATATGACTTAGTGGGTGTATTAGTCATTGTTCTATTGCTGTGAAGAGACACCATGATCACAGAAACTCCTACAAAATAAAGCATTTAATTGGGGACAGTTTAATTACTTACCGTTTCAGAGGTTTAGTCCATTATCACCATGGTGGTGAGCATGGTGGCATGCATGCAGTAGATGAAATCCATCATGAACCATAGGTCAAGAGAGAACCTCTGCCTTGCATAACTTTTGAAACTTTAAAGTCCACTCTTTGTAGCACACTTCCTCCAACAAGGCCATACCTCCTAATCCAGTCCTTCTAGTCCTTCTCAAATAGTGCCATTCTCTTACGGATAGACATTCAAATATATGGCCCTAAGGGGCCCATTCTCATTCAAACTGAAGGGACCAGCTCCCCATTTTGGCAGCCATGACAGTAACACGTGCTTGCCATGACCTTGTCCTAGTCACTAGAAGTCAGATGCCTGCCTCGTGGCAAGGAACCAATCAGAAGTTAGCTGGTGGCGCTATGCTTTACGGCTCTGGATGTGCTTTATGGACAAGTGCACAGCAATGATGCATAGAGCATAGCAACCACCCTGGGAGGGCCTATGGGCCATAACAACCAATTGGCCAGTCAACACAGGGCAAGCCCTCCAAGCCTGGAGGCACACCAATCCTGAGCCTGTGCGTACCCCTAGACACTCCCCTTACGCTGCCCTACAAGATCTCTCTCTGCAGCCGGTTCGAGCTGTCTTTGCTAGCCATCCGCCATGGCGGGTGGGTGAAAGACCCGAGCTAACATGGGGTTAGCTCGTTAAACAACAATAAAGCCTCATGCAGTTTGCAGCAAGCTTTCGAATCCGCCTGGTGATTGGGGTGACTGTGGTCCTGGGCTGGGACCCCGGAGGCCTGAGTTTTCCAGGGGTCTAACAAAACCACCACAATAGGTAAAACACTTGCAACCAAGCCTGATGACCTGAGGTCAGGCCCAAGATCCCAATGGTAACAGGAGAGGAATAGCACCTGAAAGTTGTCCTCAGATCAACACATGTGTGCATGTGTGCATGTGTACATGTGCTTGTGTGCAAACACGAATGTGAATATGTGTACACACACAGAGGAAGAGGGAAAGAGAGAGAAATGGTATACACATTTTAAATAATAAAAAGTGAAGCAAATTGTTTAACTTTTCAATGTAGTTCAGTGACAGTTTGAATTGTTACAGGAACATCCTATACTTGGGCAACCATTCTTTGTTCTACATCCCTGCAAGACAAATGAATTCATGACTGCTGTGCTGAAAAATCCACAGAAAATCAATAGGTAAGAAACAACTTTAAGACACATTGTACTTTACTCTGAGTTTAAAAGTATAAATCTTTTCATGTGACTCTAAAAGCTGGGCTAAAATAAGAAATATTCTTTCTAATAGTAATGGAGAACACATTGATTTTGGCTGTGTGCTAAGTGTCCTGAGTTTTAGATGTATGAACACATTGGGCTTTTATTATATCCCAAAACTAAATACCACTGTTTTACTCGGTTTTCAGACAAGAAGGCTAAAACACAGAGGAGTTGGGTGACTCTGCTGAAGTCACACAGCTAGTTTGGGGTAGGACAGGGACTTGAATACAAGCATTTTTACCTCAGCACCACTGTTTTACCTGCTGCACTCAGCCAGCTCAATAACTGCTTAAATTCAAATGAAAGCTTGGGCCATCAGGAGAAATCAGAGGCCCCAGTTCTGTCTTGGCCTACCTACCTTGGTGGGAGATCATTATATACTCCAGGCACACAGACCCAACTTACAGCATGTGGCTGCCATAAGGATTTTGGGATTCCAAGCAAGCCCACATCTTGGTTAGAAAGGCCTCGTTTCTCTTCCTTTTGGCCACTTTCTGGTTCTCCATCAGAAACTGTGATACAGAATTTATATTACATATGTTTCCTAGAAATGTCAACTACATCACATCATGGCTGAGCATCATGGGGCCAGTTGTTGGTCTGAATCTTCCTCTGAGCTATGCTAAAGCAACATCGCAGGATGAGTGATTTGTTGACAAGAAAGGTAAAGAGCAAAGCTTGGGTTCATACTTCGTTGTTAGAAAGGTGATGGTGTCTCTCTTACCTTTAGCTACATGTTGGATCTGGGTGTCAGGTTACATTGTCTTTATTGGGTTTGGCCCTGGCTAGTTCTTTAGTGTTACATGTATTTAGAGGTGCTTTACCCTGCTACAAAGGATCCCCACACAACTGCAGGAATGGATGGTTATATTTATGGCCAGCACTCTGGAAATAGACTTTACTGCTACGGTTATTCTCTTTGCTTTGTTTTGTTCTTGTTCCAGATCTCCTGCTGGTCCGGAAGCTGCAGCATGATGGACACCAAGAGTGTACCTGAGGAGCCTTGGTGTTTATGCATATGGGACTGCAGTATCTCAAGTCACCAAGATTTGATGCAGATTTCTTTCCTTGGGAAGAAACATCTGCAAACCTGTTTGGAATAAGTTGTTTGGAAGGACCACATCGCAGATTCATATCACTATATATAGCAAAAATGCATCTAATTCAGTGACATTGCAATGCTGAATGACTGTTCTCACACATTTTCCTCTAGGCAGAGTTCCTTTTCTGTTGTGGAGATTGATGGAGAAATATATTTGTGTGTGTGGTCTCACAAAAAAACTTGTCTCTGAAAATTAATGTTATAAAAATGACCCATCTGTGTGGAGGCCTCAGCACTCTATGGGGCCTCCGGCAGTGGATCAATATTTATCCCTGGCATAAGAAAGGACTTTGGGAGCCCATTACACGTGGAGGGATGCTCTAACCCTGGGCACATGGGGGAGGGCCTAGGCCCTGCCCAGGATGATATAACAGACTTTGGGGATCCCCCATGGAGGGCCTTACCCTCCCTTGGGAGCAGAGGGGGGATGGGTGGGGGGCTGGTAGGGAGTGGGGGAGGAGGGGAGGGAGAGGGAGAAGAGATTGACATGTGAAGCAGGCTTGTTTCTAATTTGAACTAATAAAAAATAATTTGTTGGGGGGGAAAAAAACCCCATCTTAAATTATTCTCTTACAGTCAAACTCAGGAGTAATGGATTCTCTCTCACTCCCCAAATGTGTGTGTGTGTGTGTGTGTGTGTGTGTGTGTGTGTGTGTGTGTGTGTGTGTGTGTGTTTGTATAGATACGAAATAAAGAATAGAGAACAAGAGGACTGAGACAGAGGAGGAATAGAGGAGGGCAAGAAAGGAAATGCCTTGATAGAGGGAGACAGTACAGGTTTGGAGAGAGTTCTGGCACAGGGGAAATGTTAGGGGATCCACAGAGATGACCCCAACTAAGAATCCAAACAGTGGTGGAGAGGATGCCATTGATGCCCTTCCACTATAATGAGATTGATGCCTACCTTGGTTACCATTCCTAGAGCCTTCATCCAGTAGCTGTTCAAAGCAGAAACAGGTACCCACAGCTAAGCACTGAACCATACTACTGGAATTCAGTTGTGGAGAGGGAGGAGGGATGAGCAAGGAGCCAAGATGGGGTTGGAGAACCCACAGAAACAGTGGACCTGACCTACTTAATAGCATGGAGACCCTAGTCATAAAGCTGGGGAAACAGCATTGGACCAAGCCCTCTGAATGTGGGTGCCAGCTAGGAGGCCAAGACAGTCTATGGGACCTCTAACAGTGGAGCCAGTCTTTATACCTAGAGCACAAATGGACTTTGGGAACCCATTCCCTATGGAGGGAGACTATTGCAGCCCAGATACAGCAAGGAGGGCCTAGGCTGTATGATATGATATGATATGATATGATATGATATGATATGATATGATATATGATATGACGAACTTTGAAGGTCCCCCGTGGTGGGCCTTACCATCCCTGGGGAGGAGTTGGGGGGTGGGTTGGGAGAAACATGGGAGGATGGGAGGGCAAGGCAATGGGGGGATGGATATGTAAATATGAGTAGTAATTAAAGAATAAAAAAATAAAAACAGAATAAAGAATAACTGATTATTTTATTATAATAATGTGTTTTACAAGCAAAGTATGGCATGATAACTGGAAGTCTTTAAATAACTATAGGAAACATTAAAGCATTGCAAATAAAAATAACACAATTATTTTTCCTTCTACCTGAGAGAGTCACAAACACTCTGCTACATACTGGAGGCTTTTGTGCAAGTCCTCATAGCCCTACAGCTTTCTTTCTTTTCAATATGAGAATAACAAGCTACCTCACAACACTGCTGTGAGAACTACATTAAATCATTAATGTACAAGTATTAAATGTTCACTTGCCACATAATCAACTGCTATTAATTCAGTCCATAATATGTCTCATAGCTGCAAGACATTAAGACAGGCCTTTTCTGGGGGAATTACAGGTTACTTTACTTTTTTGTTTTCTAGAATATGAAACTAAGTGGAAAATACAAGTTGTATAGTTTCTTCCATGAAGTGTGTCCTGCAGAGTCACCTGTGGATACCTTACACCTCCAGATGCTAGAGCCAGCTTCTGGAACAGCCTAACTGGGGTGACTTTGGCAGCCACTCTCCCTGCAGAAACCTCTGATTTGGATTCATATTCTATTATTGCCAGCAAGCCCTTGTCAATTCTCTGCAAGGCAGACAGACTTGCTTCCTGATGTTTAGGTTCTATCATATCCCAGTATAAATTGAAAATATCATAAGCTGAAGATGAGTTTAATATATCTAACCTATTGAGCATCACAGTTTAGCTTAATCCACTTTTTAAATTTTTATTTCTTTTGTCTACATGTGAGCATGGGCCAGGGCTCTTGCCACATAACACATGTGGAAATGAAAAGAAAGGGTTCCCTCCTTTCACTGTGTGAGTCCTAGGAGTCAAACTCAGGTCATTGGATTTGGCCACAGTGCCTTTACCCACTGAGATACCTTACTGGTATTAGCTGCCTTTATATATGCCCAGAACACTTACATTAGCCTGAAGTTAGGCAAAATTATCTTATAAAAAGTCTATTGTATTTTAAAAAGTGCTGAATATTTTACTTGTACAGGCATCTAGCATTTTGTGAATGTTATGGGATATGAAATCACAAAACAAAGTATGCAAAAAAGCTTAATAACACAATACTGTAGAGTACTGTTTTATTTTTATTATTATTAAATATTTTTTCGGCCAGGCAGTGATGGCACATGCCTTTAATTCTGGCACTCAGGAGGCAGAGGCAAATGGATCTCTGAGTTCCCAAGATAGCCAAGGCTACAAAAAGAAACTCTGTCTCAAAAAAGACAAAAGAGGGAAATGTTTTTTCTTCAAAACAGTAAATTTTAATCATGTATTTCCCCTCCCTCAATTCCTCCCAGATCCTTCCACCAAACTTTATGTTCTTTCTTTCTCTTTATAACAACATAAAACAGGGAGAAAAAAAAAAAACAAACAAGGAACACACACATACAAAACCCATGAAAATGAGAGCCAAAATAAACAAGCAAACAACTAGTAAGACACACACACACACACACACACACACACACACACACACAGAGAGAGAGAGAGAGAGAGAGAGAGAGAGAGAGAGAGAGAGAGAGAGAGAGAGAGAGAAAGAGAATATCCAAACAAAGCAAAATGAGACAAAAAACATCTAAAAAGATACCACTGAGAGTTTTTTGTTTGTGTTGGCCAACTACTCCTGTGCATTGAGCCCACCCCTGACATGTGGTTAATATGCCTATAAGACTGACTCTATTGGAGAAAACTGATTTTCTCTTTGCCAATGGGTATCAATTGCAGATAAGTTCAGAGTTAGGTTGGGCTCCTGGGTCCACTTTCTCCACCCAGTGCTGGAACCCTATCTGCCTTGTACCTATGCAGGCCCTATTTATGTTGCCATAGCCTGTGATTCATATATGCACCAGGCTTGTTGTGTCCATAAGAAATTATCCACCACCTCTGGCTCTCACAAAGTTTCCTCCTTTTCTGCATAGTTCCCTGAGCCTTGGGGGAGAGGTTTAATGAAAGCATCACATTTAAGGTTGAGTGCTCTGAAGTCTTTCACTCGCTACACTTTGTCCAAAGTTTTGTCCAAAGCTTGCTGTCAATGCCTGCTGTCACAAGAGAATATTGGACTGCATATTGATAGCCCAGGAGAAGATCAAAATTCAAAGTATGGTTTCTGCTGCCTGTGTATCACTTTTACACCATCATGACCTAAAACATTGCTCAGCTGCACTATTGTAAGTTGGTTTGTCTGTATAGGAATGGTAAGGACATTTAGATGTTTTTTCAACATGATGGTTGCTGTGGTTTGAATGAGGTTCATCTCCTTTGAAACCTCTATTGAAATTTAATTCCCAGTGGTACTGAGAAGTGCTGGACCCTTTAAGAGAACAGGTTGTCAAGAGGGTCTGATTCTGCTCTCAGATTCTTGAGGAAGTTGGTTGTTATGAAGCAGGTGTGTTTGTTGGATGAGAATGGCCCCCATAGGCTCATATATTTGAATACTTGTTCCCTAGTTGGTAGACTATTTAGGATGGATTAGAAGAGGTGGCCTTATTGGAGGCTTTTGTCACTGGAGATGGGCTTGGAGGTTTCAAAAGTCCACACTCACTGCCTACAACTTGCAGATTAAATCTGAGTTTTCAGCTACTGCTCCAGTGCCATACCTGCATGCTGCCATGTTAACTCACAATGGTCATGGATTCACCCTCTGGAACTGTAAGCAAGCCCCCAGTTAAATGGTGTCTTTTATAAGTTGTCTTGGTCATAGTGTCTGTGGCAGTTTGAATGAAAATGGCTCCCATGGGTTCATAGGGAGTGGCATTATTTGAAAGGATTAGAATGTGTGTAGCCTTGTTGGATTGGTGTAGTCTTGTTGGAGAAGAATGTCACTGAGGGTGGTCTTTGAGGTAGCAAATGCTCAAGCCAGGCTCAGTATCTCTCTTCCTCATACCTGCAATCCAGATGTACAACTCAGCAATCTCTCCAGCACCATGTCTGCCCACATACCACCATACTTCCTTCTATGACAATAATGAACTAAGACTTTGAACTGTAAGCCAGCCCAAATTAAATGTTTTCTGTATAAGAGTTGCCATGGTCACAATGTCTCTTCACAGCATGGAAACCCTAACTAAGACAGATGTTATTACCTGGTACTGGGGTATTGCTGTGAAAGGCGTCACTATGATTGTTTAGAGGAATATAGGCTTAGGACTAGAAAATCGACTTGACAATTTAAAGGGGGATCAATGGACCATCCTAGTGGGAGCATTGAAGACAGTGGTGCTGAGGGTGATTTGAACTGCAGGGACCCAGTTCAGAGGTTTCAGATGAGAAGAATATTAATAAGTGGCCTAGAGATCATTCTTGTGATATTTTGGTGAAGTGTGTGGCTGTTTTCTGCCCTTATCCAAAAAATCATCCTGAAGAGTTATGGATTAGCAGCTTTAGCAGAGGAGATTTCTAGACAGCCTAGTATTGACTGTGCTGTGTGGTTATTAGTAACCAGTCTTATGCAGATCTGTGATGAAAAGGAGCAAGCTGAGTTAGGAAAAATACAAAATATATAGTTTGAAGAGAAAGGGGGCACTAGGAAATGTAATGAAGCTTAGGCAAGAATAAGACTACTAGCACAATTTAAAGTCAAATTTGAATCAAACTTTATTAAATACTGGCCAGGAAGTTGGACACTGTCCAGGTCCGTACCCAGGATTCCCAGAAAATGGCTGCAAATTATGTTCATTGGGTGCTTATAAAGACAAAACCCACAAGGCTATGTACTTCCTGCCTTCATCCAATTGCAAGCAAGCATACACCCTGACATATTTCCTGCCTACATGTGATCAAACTCATCCTGTGCAGTTGGGGCAACCAACCTTGTTTACAAAAGTGAAAACATGTCTTGTTATCTTATGTGAACAGCCCCCAAATTCCAGGAAGTTATCTGTCCTTTGGCAAGTGAGGCTTACAGGTTTGTCTGTCCTTGGATAAGTGGAGATTATAGGTTAGATGCTTTTTGTTCTTTAGACCTCTTAAGCACAGCAATTAAAAGTTAAAACATAACTTTAGCCCTCATAAGTCCTGTGATCAAGGAGATAAAGAGATTAAAGAAAAGCCTGATGCTAAAGGGAGTGGTGACCTCAGGGCAAGACCCTACCTAGCTAAGCTTCCAATTTGTAAAAAGGAATTAAAGAAAAGGACAGCCAAGCTCAGACAATGAAGGAAATTATCGAAAACAGAAAGTTGATGAAAATATATTTTAATGAGGGGGTCATGTTCCACTCCCAGAAAGCAGCAGAACTTGGCATCTTTGGCCATATGGTTCTGGTTTTAGAGTCAAGGATACAAGAAAGAGGTTATGCAATCTCCCTCTGTGACTAAGGAAAGCTGCTGAGGCTAAGCAAGTGGCAGGGGTATCCCTGCATGGAGATCCAGAGAAGCCATTCCATGAAGTTGTGAAGTTGAAGCCTGATTGCTTTGGAGACCCCAAAATGCTGAAGATGCCAGAGCATTTTGGCATCTTCTGTGGAATACTTGCTGAGGAGGGCTGCTTACAGGGAGTGGAACCAGCCCAACAGACACAAGTGTGTTGCAGTCAACATAGCTGAAAGGAGTTGGAGATCTGAAGAGCACTTTGACATCAGACTTGGAAAAGCAGAGTTTAGAGTTTGTCCAGCTGGTTTTTGGTCTTACTTTAGTCCAGTATTTCTTCATTATGCCCCTTTCTTCCCTTTTGAAATGATGATGTATATCCTGTGCCAATATATGTTGGAATTATGTGATCTGCTTTTTTATTTTGATTTTATGGGGGTTACAGTTAAGAGAGTGTCAGAAGAGACGTTGAACTTTGGAATTTTAAACATTGTTGAAACTGTGATAGACTATGGGGACTTTTGAAGTTGGACTGAATGCTTTTTGCATTATGATATGCCTGTAAGCCTATAGAGACTAGGGAGTAGAATGTGGTGGTTTGAATGAAAATGGCCCCCATAGGGAGTGGCATTATTAGAAAGGATTAAGATAGGTAGCCTTGTTGGAGTAGATGTGACATAAGAGTCTCTTCACAACAATAGAGCAATAACTAAGACAATAGGTCTGTCCCTCTATCCCTTCTATTCTTCCACATATCTACCTGCTTTCTGCAATGAGTTAAAGCAGCATAAGGTTTTAGCCAGCATAAGGTTTGACCAGCCTTGAACTCTCCAGCTTCCAGAACCAGGTGTCAAAACAAACCCATTCCATTCTGAATCAACTTTAGATGTTTTCTTACAGCAAGAAAAATGGAGCCACATGTGGCCAGAGATAGATTTGTGAGAGTGGGATCTGTACTAAGGTAAGGCAGTGCTCCTCTGGGCAATCATGGAAGTCTGCAGAGCACCCCAGTCCACATGTGCAGCTCACCCCAGCCCATACCTGCAGAACACCTCACTCCACACCTGCAAAGCACCCCAGTCCACACCTGCAGAGCACCCCAGTCCACACCTGCAGAGCACTCTAGTCCACACCTGCAGAGCACCCCAGTTCACACCTGAAGAGCACCCTAGTCCACACCTGCAGAGCAACCCAGTCCACACCTGCAGAATCACTTCAGTCCACCCCTGCAGAGCACCCCAGTTCACCCCTGCAGAGCACCACAGTTCACACCTGCAGAGCACCCCAGTCCACACCTTCAGAGCACCTCACTTCACACCTGCAGAGCACCCCAGTCCACACCTGCAGAGCACTCCAGTCCACATCTGCAAAGTACATGCACATGGCATGTTTACTTAGTGGCATACCTTAGCAGGGCCATGTCTTCCCAATAACAACTGAACTCTTGGAAGGAGTGGAAGTAGGAAAGGGTTAATCTAAACTGCTAGAAAAGTTAGCAGGGCGTTGGTGGCGCACGCCTTGAATCCCAGGACTTGGGAGGCAGAGGCAGGAGGATCTCTGTGAGTTTGAGACCAGCCTGATCTACAAGAGCTAGTTCTAGGACAGCCTCCAAAGCTAAGAGAAACTGTCACGAAAAAAAATAAAATAAAAATTTAAATAAAAATAAAAGAAAGAAAGAAAAAAGAAAGCTACAAGTGAGTTCAAAATACTGAGCCGCACATATTCCTGCTAGGATGAGAGCTTTTGTATATGCTTGCTGGGCACTTTGCTGTTCAGAATTAACATCTTCACAGCTTCTGAAAGGGAATTTTCTCTTCACTGTCCCTAATATGAACAAAGATTTCTCAGCAAATCATTTCCCAAGCCTGTCCTCCTGTGTGTGTGTGTGTGTGTGTGTGTGTGTGTGTGTGTGTGTGTTGGTGTGGTGGGTGGGTGGTCCCTCTCTGTGTGTATGTATGTGTGTATGTAATGTTAAGGATTTTTTTTTAAAGAAAAGCAAAGTGGGTGTCTTTTGTTGGGCCCTGCCAAGGTATACCACTAAGTAAACATGCCACATGCAGCAGAATTAGTGCAAAAGATTTATTGGGGGAGGGGAACAGTGTAAGAGTGAAAAGCCATGTCAGAGTGGGGACATGAGGAAGGCAGAGGGATAAATGGAAGAAGAGAGGCAGGAGAAAAGCAAGAGGGGTAAGAGAGGAAAGAAGAGGCAAAGAGAGGAGCAAGAGTCAAGAGATGGGCACTAGCCTGGCAGTGATGTGCACGCCTTTAATCCCAGCACTCAGGAGGCAGAGGCAGATGGATCTCTGTGAGTTTGTGGCCAGCCTGGTCTACAAAGTGAGTTCCAGGACATCTGGGCTGTTACACAGAGAAACCCTGTCTTGAAAGAGAGAGAGAAGAGAGAGAGACAGAGACAGAGACAGAGACAGAGAGACTCTTAAACTGTGCATAACTGGCAGTCAAAAAGCACTTAGTGACAGGTGATAACATAACTGCTTTGGTGGCAGAGGGAGGCTACTGCTGTGGTGAAAACTAACCGTGTATGTATGTTCTGAATAATGTCCTTATCTGGAAATACTAGATAGTTTTTAACTAACAAGCTCTGAGATGTTAACCTACCAGCTCAGGCCCTGTTTAGGTTTAGTTTTGATTTTTGTTCTTTCAGTACTGGGGATTGAACCTAGGGCCTTGCACATGGTTAAGCAAATTCTTCTCAGCCTCTTTTTACTCTTTATTTTGAGATAGGGTTGCCTAGGTTGGCCTTGAACTCACATTGTAGCTCAGGCAGGTCTTGAACTCTTGATCTTTCTGTGTCAGCCTCCCTAGTAGCTGGGACCACAGGCCTATGCCACAAGGCCTGACTTAACATGAGCTTTGTGGTTGCTCCTTCATTTTAACCCCTCCTCTTGTTCATGGTATATCCTAAGTCATTGAAGGTGAGGACAGCATTTGGGGGCCTGGCATGGTGACACATGTCATTAATTCCAGGAATTACTCAACAAAACTAGACTCTATATGTGAAATTAGAAAATAAAGTTGGCAAATATATTGAGAGAGAAAAGGTGTAAAGTTAGGGGAGGGGAAATCATAATCAGAATATATTATATGAAAACATTTTTTAATTAAAACATAGGTGTCTTCTACACTTAGGGTGCAGAGACTGGTAGATCTGAGTTCAAGGCCAGTCTGATTTATATAGCAAATTACTGGCTAGGTCTACATGGTGAGATTCTGTCTGGAGAAAAAAGAAAAGAAAGAGAAAGAAAAAGAAAAAAGCCCTTTGGGAAAGGCTCCAGTCTGCAGTGGAGATGGGGTTCTCCAGCCAGTGGAAAAAGCAGAGTTGGTTATGGTCAGATCAAAATGGGATTTTCTCATCTTTCTCCCCAAGATAGTGTCAGTTGTCTGTATGCTCCTGAGATAGCAGGGTGTGGGCTCTGCTTTGTAAAATCACCCTTTACTTAATCCACAGTGGTACTCCAATGACGTTAAATCAAGGATATGAAAATATTCTTAGAAATATTTATCATACTTGTATCACTTAGGGAATGCTCCCCCTACCCCCCTCCAACTCCCCCTTCAGTGCTACGGATAGGACCCATGGCCTTGCATATACTAGGGAAGCAATTGACCTCTACAGCTCTCATCTGGAACTTTGTAAAAATATACTTTATGTGTATTCATGTATCAGTGCATGTGTGTGTGTGTGTGCACATGTGTGTGTGCACATGTGTGTTCAGCTACCTGTGGGAGCAAAAGGGTATTGGATCTCCTGGAGTTGGAGTTAGTGACAGTTGTGAACTGACGAGTGTGAATTCTGGAAATGAAACTCGAGGTCCTCTGCAAGAGCAATAAATGCTCTTTGGTTTGTTTTATCATTTTATTGAGACAGGGTTTCTCCTTGTAGCCCTAGCTACAAGGAACTCACTGGAACTCACTCTGTAAACCAGGCTGGCCTTGAAAGATCTGCCTGCCTCTGCCTCTGGAGTGCTGGAATTGCAGGTGTGTACCATCACTGTCAGGCAGCAGTAAACACTCTTCACCCTGAGCCATCTCAGCCTTCTCACCTGACATTCTTACATTTGTCAAGTTCCTCTTACATACTGAACTCTGAGTGACCTGCCAGGGGACATGTGACCTGGAGAATGCTGTAATCCAGTGGAGACAGGCAGAAGGAGACTCCGGGCCATAGAATGGATGCTTTAGCTGAGAGGTGGGAAGCAGGTCTCAAGGAAGGCTTTGAAGCAAAGAAATGTGAGCCAACTGATGAAAGACATGTCCTCTGTCCTGCCAGGAGGTGGTGAGAAATGAAGCTGCCTACTGACTCTGTGCCAGACTGGAAGAGCCATTTGTTACCGTCACACTGAGAATTTGTACTTGGCCTGAGAACCACAAAGAGTGGTTGAAGAGATTTGAGATGTTAACATAGTCACGTTAGTATTTTACAGAGAAGTACTTTTCAAATTTTGCTGCTACACACAACTATCTCACAGAGGTTTTCCATCATTGCATTGACAAAGTAGAGAATGACATGTGTCTGGCCAACTACCAAGGACATGTTTCAGTTCTTACCTGGGGCCTTCTATACAAAACCTGCTAGTGTTTCCAGAATCCTGAGTCACCCAAGGCAGGGCATCAAGCCTCTCCCAGCCTCTGTTTTCTGATGTGTCAAATGTCTGAAAGTATATTTAATCCAGTAAAATCAGTTTGTTGGCTATTACTTTTTAAAATAAAGACCACATTAGGAAGAAAATATCAACGTTATTTCACATAGTGAAAGTATTGTCTTGTGAACTTTGCTTTCAGTCAGTCATTGTCCTAAAAAAACAGGCATGGTGAAGTGCTTCATCCCTGAGTGAGTATGGTTCAGCCTGCTGCACACTAGCATAAGTGACGTGTGCTGTCACGTATGTGTGGCTTTGCCACTGACTGAGCTGTCTTCATGTATACATGTGGTCTGTGTATGCGTGTGTAAAATCTATAAGGAAATGCATGTGTCTGGTGGGGTAGGCTGGGTATGACTGGTTTGTGATCCAGACAGGTTTCTAACTGTGAGGAATGGAGATCTGAAAGTGAGCAGGCGGATTAGTTCCTTCCACTGCAAAGACCATGTCATGACCTTGTCACTGCTGCCCAGTGAGTTGATGGCCACCAGGACTTAGGCAGTATTTAACTTCTTGTGCCCACAGCCCTGGATACTTTCATGGACGCTAGACTGAAACTGTCCCTGTGGGTTTGAGTTTTGTTGTTTTTAATACAGGGTTTTGCACTGTAGCTCTAGACGGCCTAGAAATCAGTATGCAACCTAGTCTGGCCTCAAACCCACAGTAATTCTCCTGCCTCAGCCTCCAGAGTAATTGGATTACAGGTGTAAGATAACATGCACACATTATGCCTCAGTATTTTATAGGGTGTATTGGTGTTTTTACTTTTGTATCCTTCAGTTTGGTAGTTTAAAACAGGACCATAAGCCCTTGCTTTACCGTTTATGTTGTCAGTGGTGACATCTAGTGGTCTTGTTGCCAGTGCCCTTCAGTGCAAGTCTTCTTTTGTAAAGTATTAAAAATGAACCAAAACCCACATGTATTCTATGTTCAAATTAGTCTGTATAATAATAAACCCATAGCTCTGTGGTGCTTTTTTTATTCCCTTCAAAGTTGTCACATGACCTAAAGCCATTACTAGTTATAAAGAAAGCTGATAACAAAGGCAGCCTGACATGTTAACAGGGAACCACAGCTCAGCATATCTGCAGCATCCAATGACTACCATTTGCCAGGCTTTGTATCATGCCTGGTACCTCATAGCACTCAGTAAGCATCTGCTGGATATTTTAATTACATAGGTAATCACCAAGCCAGGGGATGCAGGTTTAAAGAATAGAGAGAAATTTGATCAGAGGTTGAAAGGCCAAGAACATTTAAAAAGTAGCCATAAATAGGATCCAATAAGGCATCCTCAATTGGTTTTCACCTATGAAGGTGAGGCTATAAATACATACAATCCCAGCACTTGGGAAGCTAAGGCAGAAGGACTATCACAAGTTCAAGGTCACACTTGGCTACATAATGACTACCAGGCCAGGCCAGTATACTTATCAAAACTCTAGCAACAAAAATAAGTAAATATACTGGGAGTTGTCACTTGATTGTCCCCATATCTTTATTTTGCTGATTACACTGAAGCTATACAGATGTTCTTGTCTACTAGCATTGTGGCTACACAATTAGAATGTATATAAATTTTTAAATTATGGAAAATTTCAAACATAAGAGTGGAATTCAAACATACCTACAAATCAGAATTATCAAGCCAAGATTGTGCCATATTTGCTTCCTTTAGTTCTTTACTTGTTCCACTATAAAAGCAAATTTTTGACATTATGGCATTTATTTCTATGGGTACAGAATTTTTTATTTGACTTTGTCTATCATTTTTTGCTTCATTTTTACTTGTTGAACATTATATTTTGTCCTATGCCTTTTTCCTGATGGTAGGCTTCATACCCACTATGAAACTATAAATTAACTAATGTCTTTGGGCCACTTTGATTTACAAGGACTACAATCAAGCCAACGAGTACAACCAAACAAGAATGGGCAGGTTCCATGGGATGGGTCAGTAATACTGTTTGTGCTCCACAGGCTTATTCATGGGCTGGAAAGTTGGTGGTAATGTTGATGTGGGACCTCATCATAGTCAGTGTTCTATTGCTGTGAAGAGACACGTGACCATGGCAACTCTACTAAAAGAAATCATGTAACTGGGGCTGGCTTAGAGTTAAGAGGTTTAGTGTGTTTTCATCTTGCTAGGGAGCATGGCAACACTCAGGCAGAACATAGTGTTGAGGAATGTAGTTAGAGTTCTACATCTGGATCCACAGGCAGCAGGAAGAGAGCCACTGGACCTGGCTTGGGCTTTTGAAACCTCAAATCCCACTCCCCAGGGACACACGTTTTCAAACAGGACCACACCTCCTAATCCCTCCCAAGTAGTGTCACTCCCCAATAACTAAACTTTTAAACTTCTGAGTGTATGGAGGTCATTCTTGGTCAAATCACCATAGACCTTGTGGGAAGTAATTATGTCAGGTGGCTCCACCCTCATGAATGGATTAATGCTGTCTAACACGATTGGGTCAGGCAGGACTTTAAGGACTAGGTAAGTTCTCTTGAAAATATGCTGTTATAATTGTACTATACTCACCTGAATAGGATCTCTCACCTGTATGTACTCCCTCTGTTGAGATGCCATCCACCGAGATGTCCTCACCAAGGCCAAACAAGTGCACTGTCATGCCCGTCAGTCTCCAGAACTGTGAATCATCTGAGAAGAAGGATTGCAATTGAGAAAATGCCTCCATAATATTGGCCCTTAGACAAGCACGTGGAACATTTTTTTTGATTAATGACAGATGTGGGCGGGCCCAGCCCATTGAGTGTGGTGCCACACTGGGCAGGTGGTCTTGGGTTGTATAAAAACCAGGATGACTGAGGCAGTAAGCAGTAAGTACCCTTGCATGACTTATACTTTAGCTCATGCCTCCAAGTTCCTACCTTGAGTTTCTACCTTGACCTCCCTCAGGAATGGACTGTTAGCTGAAAGTGCACGATGAAATAAATCCTTTTCTCCCCATGTTACTCTCGTCACAATCTTTATCACAATAGAAAAGTGACTAATACACTCCAGTTCTAGAGGACCCAACATATTCTTCTGCTTTCCATGAGCATTGCACATATGGTGTACACACCTACATTCAGGCAAAACACTCCTACACATAAAAATCTTTTAGAAAAATAAAATGGAAATTTCCTATTGTAATTCTGCTCACAGTTGAACAGAACTATACAGTAGTTAGCTTCTTAACTTCTTTTTAAAAGTCTAAAAATGAGTAAGAATATACTTTCAGAAACAATGTATATGCGCTTTCATACATATACACATACAACCAGAAAATTCATATAATATCAGAATGGTCCTACAACCCTTAAAATCCAGGCATAGGATAAAACCTAGATCAAGAATCCTGTCTGATAAGTGCACACACTATGGGCAAGAGGAAAAGGAGTACAGTGCTGGGGAAATACATACACAATGTGCAAATACAGAATGAACAAATCATCTAATATTTATGAGACATGAGTCTAGAGTGAAGCACAGGGGAAAAGCAGGACATGAAATGTCCACTGTGCAAGCATGAGGACCTCAGTTTAGGTCCCCAGAAGCAACATAACAGCTGGGTATAATGGCAACAGCTGTACCCCAGTGCTGTAAAGGCCTTGGAGATAGGTGGTCTCTGGCTCTCTGGCCAGTCAGCCTTGCCTAATCAATGAGCTCCAGGTTCAGTGAGAGACCGTGTCTCAAACAATAACGTGGAAACTTAATGAGCACGGAAGACACCTGTTTCCAAATCAGGTGTTAAAGGATGAAACACACCTCAGCAAGTTACAGTGCTGCGTTCCATTGTGACTAAAGTGAAATACTGTCCCAAGTGTGGCAGACCCACTACCGTCCAGGTGTTAACATAGATGTGTGCTAAACAAGGTGAGGAAGGATCATAAATCCGACACCATGAAAATGTGAAAGTCTTTGTAAGTGCTGTGTGTCCTGCACTTTAAACCCAGCCATCTTTAGTCAGCTACAGTGAAGTCTAAAAAAACAAGCAACAATAATACACAGTGAGTAAACTAGAGAACAAATAACTCATTGCCTCTGTCATAGTTATTGTTTCTGTTTCTATAGTAAAACACCATGACCTAAAGCAACTTGAAGAGGAAAGGATTTACTTCATCTAACTCTCCATCACTGAAGGAAGTCAAGGCATGAACTCAAACAGGGCAGGAATAGAAGGCAGGAGCTGATGGAGAGGCCATAGAGGAGTGATGTTTCATGGCCAGCTCTTCATGGCTTGCTCAGTCTGATTTTTTATAGCATCCAGGACAACCAGCCTAGGGATGGCCCCACCTACAATGTTAATTATCAATTAAGAAAATATACCACATGGACTGGAGAGATTGCTCAGAGGTTAAGAGCACTGGCTGCTCTTCCAGAGGTCCTGAGTTCAGTTCCCAGAAACCGCATGATGGCTCACAACCATCTGTAATGAGATCTGGTGCCCTCTTCTGGCCTGCAGGGATACATGCAGACAGAATACTGGATACATAATAAATAAATAAATAATAAATAAATAAATAAATAAATATTTAAAAAAGAAAGAAAGAAAATATACCACAGGCTTTCCCACAGGCCAACCTGGCATTTTCCCACTTGAGGCTTCCTTTTTCAAAATGACTCTGGCTAGTTTCAAGATGATATGAAACTAGATGGAACAACCACCAATGGTTTAAAATCTCTGGTAAAGAACCTGCTAAGGAGGATGAGAGATACCATATCAGAGGGAGCCACTATAGGTCCGAGAAGAGATCTGGAACTAGAAAGATCTCCAGAGACCTACAAGGATGACACGATCTGACAGTCCGGGCAGTGGAGGAGAGGATGGCCTAGAAGCCCTTCCCCTAGAATGAGAGTGATGACTACTCTCTATGCTATCCTAGAGTCCTCATCCAGTGGCTGATGGAAGCAGAGACAGACATCCACAGAAATACACTGAGCTGAAATCTGGAACCTAGTTGAAGAGAGGGAGGAATGAAGAACGAAGGGGTCTGTACCAGGTTGGAGAAACCCACATAAACAGTTGGCCTGAAAAAGGGAAAGCATATCGACCCCAGACGCTCTTTGGGAGGCCAGTACGGGACTAATCCAGCCCCCTGATCATGGATGCCATCGGGGAGGCCCCTGCACTCCTGGGAGCCTCCGGAGGTGGACTGGCTTTTTGCCCTGGTGTATGTGGGGGACTTCGAGAGCCCATCCCACTTGAAGGGATGCACTCTGTCTCTGAACACATGGGGAGGGACCCAGGCCCAGCACAGGAAGATTTGGTGGACTTGGTGGAGCCCCGGTTGGGGGCCCTACCCTGCCTGGGGAGTGGTGGGTGGATGGGGTGGGGGGTAGGTTGGAGGTGGGGGAGAAGGAATGGGGGTAGGGGAGGGAGAGGGAGAGGGAGAGGGGAATTACATGTGAAACAAGCCTGTTCCCTAACTTGAATTAATAATAATTAAAAAGAGAGAAAAAAAACAAAAAACAAAACAAAACAAAAAAACAAAACAAAACAAAAAAAAGAACCTGCTAAGGAAGTTGGTACTTCTTATTGGATCTTATTAGAGATGTGGAATGCTTAGCTCATCTACACATCCTAAGAGAACAGTACTCTTGACCCCAGAGTTTCTGTTTGATAGTTTCAGTTGCCTGGGAGGCAGAATGCGCTAAGGTGGAGATTTGTGATGGTACTTGGCTGAAGTTCTAGGGTTTGTGTCAGAATGGTTTGCCCAAACTGAGAGAAATCTGGAAATGAAAAATTTAGGAATTTGAAAGCAACCATAGAGGCGAGCCGGACCAATAGAATACAGGAGATGGAAGAATCTCAGGCTCTGAGACAAGATAAAAGAAATAGATACTTCAAACAAAATGTCAAATCAAAACAACAACAACAACAAATCCAGGCATAAAACTTCCAGGAAATCTGGGATAGTATGAAAAGACCAAATCTGTGAATAATAGGAATAGAGGAAGGAAAGGAAACCCAGGTCAATGGCACAGAAAATATTTTAAACAAAATCATGGAAGAAAATTTCCCTAGCCTAAAGTTCCAATAAGCATAAAGAACATCAAATAGACTGGATCAGACAATAAATCCCTCCCAAACATAATGATCAAACCATTAAACATACAAAATGAATAAAGAATACTAAAATCTGCAAGGAGGAAATATCAAGTAGCAAATAAAGGCAGATTCATCAGAATAACACCTGACTTCTTAATGGAGACTCTAAAACCATCTCTAAGAGACAATGGATGCCAGCCCTGACTTCTATACCTAGCAAAACTTTAAATAACAATAAATGGAGAAAGAAAAATATTCCATAATAAGCCTAAATTTAAGTAGTATCCATCTACAAATCCAATTCCAGGAAAGGTGCTAGAAGAAAAACCTTAATCAGAAAAGTGAACCACACCAAAGAAAACACAGGAGTAAATAATTCCAGATGAGCAAATCAAACAAGAGGGAAAAATCCAGATCTTAACAACAAAATAACAGAAATCAACAGATAGTACTCATTGATAACTCTCAACATTAATTGTCTCGATTCCCTAATAAAAAGACACAGACTAGCAGAATGGATTTAAAAACAGGATCCATCCTTCTGTTGCATCCAAGAAACACAGTTCAAATCAGGGTAAAGGGTTGGAAAAAGATATTCCAAGCAAATGGACCTAAGAAGAAAGCTGGTATAAGCAATTTAACATCTGCCAAAATAAACTTCAAACTTAAACTAATCAGGAGAAATGGAGGACACTGCATACTCATCAAAGGAACAATCCACCAAGAGGACATTGCAATTCTTAACATCTACACACCAAACACAAGGACAAACAAATTCATAAAAGAAACACTACTGCAGCTACAATCACATATCAACCTTCACACAGAGGTAGTGGGATCTTTAGTACCCCAATCCTGCCAAGACAGGTCATCCAGAGAAACACTAAATAGAAAAATGCTGGAGTTAAATAATGTCATGCATCAAATGGACCTAGCAGATGTTTACAGAACATTTCACCCAAACACAAAAAAGTAAACCTTCTTCTCAGCAGCCCACGGAACTTTCTCCAAAACTGGCCACATACTTGGTTGGATACAAAGCAAGTCTCAACAGACATAAGGAAGTTGAAATAACACCCTGAATCCTACCTGCCCATCACAAATTAATGCTGAATATCAACAATGACAAAACAACAGAATTTATAAACTGAACAACTCACTATTGAACAAAAAATAGGTCAAGATATCAATTAAGAAATAAATTTAAACTTTTTAGAGTTGAATGAAAATGAAAACACAACGTACCAAAACCTATGGGACCCAATGAAGATGGATCTAAGAGGCAAGTTAATAGCACTGAGTGTCAACTTAAAAAGAAGTTGTAGAGATCTCATTTTAGTAACTTAATGGCACACCTGAAATTTCTAGAACAAAAAGAAGAAATCAGACCCAAAAGGAGTGGAAGGCAAGAAATAATGAAACTCAAGGCTTAATAAAATAGAAACAAAGAAACAAACAAAAAGTACAAAGAATCAATGAAATGAAGAGTTGGTTCTTTGAGATAATCAGTAAGACTAATAAACATTTAGCCAAATGTCAACTAATAGATAGAATGATCCAAATTAATAAAATTAGAGATGAAAAGGGGAACACAACAATGGAGACTCATGAGGACATGCTTTAAAAATCTGTACTCCACACTTTTTTCTTAATTATTTATTTTTATTTTATGGGTATTGGTGTTTTGCCATGGGTGTTGGGTCCCCTGGAACTGGAATTACAGACAGTTGTGGGTACTCAGAATTGAACCCAGATCCTCTGGAAGAGCAGTCAGTTCTCTCCAGCCCCAAGAGGACTGGACCCTGCCCCAACCTAATGAGCCAGACTAGGATGACTTCTCATGGGAGGAGTGGACTGGGTGTGGGGGCGGGGAGGTAAGGGAGGTGGGGGAAACAAGGAGGTGGGAGGAGGGGTGGAGGGAGAACTGGGGTTGGAAAGTAAGATGAAATCAAAAATTTTTTAAAAAATGGGAAAAAATCTGTCCTCCAAAAAACTGGTAATTTTCTTGATATATACAACCCACTAAAGTTAAATCAAGATGGATAAGCAATTTAAAGAGATCAACATACCTCCTCAGGAATAGAAGCAGCATTTCAAAGTCCCCCAACTGAAAAAAAAAAAAGCCCAGGGACAGGTGGTTTTAGTACAGACTTTAAAAGAAAAATTAATGCTAATACTCCTCAAATTATTCTGCAAAATAGAAATAGAAATGACATTGCTTAACTCTTTTTAGGAGGCCATAGTTTCCCTGATACCTAAATCACATGAAGATCCAACAACCAAAGAAATTTTCAGATCAATTTCTCATATGAATATAGATGCAAAAAATCTCAACTAAACACCTGCAAACTGAATGAAAGAATACATCAAAAATACCATAACCTATGATCAAATAGGCTTCATCCCAGACATATAGGTATGGTTCAACAAATGTAAATCGATAAACGTAACCCACCATATAAACAGACTGAAAGACAAAAACCTTATGATCATCTCATGAGATGCAGAAAAGGCCTTTGACAAAAAAAAAATTTTTAAAGATTTATTTATTTATTATGTGTACAGTGTTCTGCCCACATGCTGCCTGCAGGCCAGAGGAGGGCACCAGATCTCATTACAGATGGTTGTGAGCCACCATGTGGTTGCTGGGAATTGAACTCAGGATCTCTGGAAGAACAAGCAGTGCTCTTAACCACTGAGCCCTCTCTCCAGCCCAGCCTTTGACAAAATTTAACATCCTTTCATTATAAAAGTCCTGGAGGGAGTAGACATACAAGAGACATACAACATGCAACAAGCCCTCAGCCAATATCAACCTAAATGGGGAGAGAAACTGAAAAGGATTTTCATTAAAATCAGGAAAAAGACAAGGATGTCCACTCTCTCCATTCCTATTCAATATAGCACTTGAAGTTTTAGATAGAGCAAGATGACAACGGGAGAACAACAAGATATCTATTGGAAGGGGAAAAAAATCAAAGTATTTTTATTTGCAGGTAATATGATAGTATACATAAGTGACCCTAAATATTCCTACTGTGAAACTCCTACAGCTGGTAAACACTTTCAACAAAGTAGCTGGATACAAAATTAGCTCACAAAAATCAGTAGACCACCTATATACAAATGGCAAACAAACTGAGAAAGAAATCAGGGATAAACAACACCTTTCACAATAGGCTCAATAAAAATATTATGGGGTAACTCTAACTAAGCAAGTAAAAGGTTTATAATGATAAAAACTTCAAGACATTGAAAGTAAGAAATTGAAGAAGATATCAGAAGATGGAAAGATAACCCATGTTCAAATATTGGTAGGATTAACATAGTAAAAATGGTCATTTTACCAAAAGCAATCTACAGATTTATACAATCTCCATCAACACACCAACACAATACTTTACAGACCTTCAAAGGATGACAATTCTCAACTTCAGATAGAAAAGCAAAAAACCTGGAACAGCTAACACAATCCTGAACCATAAAAGAAATGGTGGAGATATCACCTTCTTCAATCTCAAATTGTACTACAAAGACAGAGTAATAAAAGCAACATGGTATTGGCATCAAAAAGCAGACATAATGATCAATGGACTTGAAAACCCAGACATAAATCCACATGCCTATAGACACCTGATTGAAGTGTTAATCAAATAAATCTTAATCAATAAAAAATTGGGAGTCAATTATCAGGGGAAAACCATAAAGACCAGAGAACCCAGAGCAGCTACCAGTTGCTTCCTACCTGTTCCAATCCTCAGTCCAAAAGGACTGAGATCCTGTCTCTGCTCCACCTTATCACTTCCTCTCTCCACCTCCCGAGTGCCAGGGCTAATATCCAAAATACATAAAGATGTAAAACAAAGAAGCTGGATATAAAAAATAAATAACCCAATTTTAAAATGGGGCACAGAACTAAACAGAGTTCTCAAAAGATGAAACACAAATGGTTGAGAAACACTTAAATAAACATCCTTAGCCATAAGGAAAATGGAAATCAAAACTACGTTGAGATACCATCTTAAACCAGTTAGAATGGCCAAAATCAATAAAACAAATGACAGCTCATTTTTTAAATTAATTTTTTAGATTCCAATCCCAATTCCCCCTCTCTCCTCTCCTCCCACTCCCCCCATTCCCCTCCTCACTTCCCATCTGCTTCTTGGAGAAGGTAAGTCCTCCCCTAGGAAGTCTACTAAAGCCTGTTTTATCATCTAGATGAGACACAGCCAAGGCACCTCTCCACCCCCCACACCCTGTGTCTAGGCTGAGCAAGGTATCTTTCCATATAGAATTGACTCCACTAAGTTTGTGCATTAATGTTAGATCTTGGGCCCACTTCCAGTTGGGCCAGTCACACCATTGTCACCTATATTAAGGGAGTTTGGTCTTATGCAGGTTCCCCATTTGTCAGACCTGAGTCAGTAATCTCTGACTAGCTCAAGTCAGCCAATTCTGTGGGTTTCCCCACCATGGCCTTGACTCTTTTTCATATTATCACTCTTCCCTACTTCAGTTGTATTCCAGGAGCTTGTCCCAATGGTTAGTTGTGGATTTCTGCATCTGCTTCCATCTGTTTCTGCAAGAAGGTCCAAGCTTTCTCAACATCCTCTCCAGCATAAGCTATTATTGGTGTTTTCTATCTTAGCCATTCTGATTGGTATAAGATGGAATCTCAGAATGGTTTTGATTTACATTTCCCTGAAGACTGAGGATGTCAAGCATTTCCTTAGGTATCTCTCCACCATTTGAGATTGTTCTGTTGAGAATTCTGTTTAGATCTATACCCAATTTTTTAGACTTCAATTCAATGACTTCGACAGGCTTTTCTTTTAGAATGTGTCTTTTGTTATATGCCAGCTGCGACCCTTCTGATGGATTAGGAAAGACCACCACATCTTACTGCCTTCTCGTTTGTAGCTTTTCTTTCCTGTCATCTTTCTGATGGCCTCCTTTTGTACCACTTTTGTCAACATTTAACAGCCTTTGTAACATTGGTGGTGCATACCAGACACCCGCATTAAAGATGGGCCTTGTGGGTGTTATCTGACTATAACAAAAAATTCATACATCCAGGTTCCCAAGGTTTGTGACCTTGGCGTCATTGGGGCCGGTGTGTGTGTGAGGAGGGTATTGGCAATAGATGGTCTCACTCCTGCACACAGAGACTGTCTTCCTCTACTGCTTGCAAAAGCAGGCTGGATGGCGTAGGAAACTTATTTTGTGGAGCTGCAATGTTATTAGCAGAAGAGCAATCCAAGCAAAGAATATTCAGCCAGTGACAAGGATGTTTTTGTACAGTGTATTGATAACTTCTCTTCCTCTCTGTCTCTTTCCTGTCTTTGTTCGAGAGGCTTCTTTTTCTTTTTCTAATTGGATTATTTGGTAGTTTGATTTCTAGTTTCTTGAGTTCTTTATATATTTTGGAGATGAGCCCTCTGTCAGATATGGGGTTGGTGAAGATCTTTTCCCACTCTATAGGGAGCCGTTTATGGCAGCTCATTTTGGTGAGGATGTGGGGAAGGAAATACTCGTCCATTGCTGATGGGAGTACAAACTTGTACAGTCACTATGGAAACCAGTGTGGTGGTTACTCAGAAAGATAGGAATCAATTTATCTCAAGATCCAGGGTATACACTTAAGGAAGGCCCTGTGCCCAGCAGTAGATGACCAATACAAAACAAAACTCAATGTCTTTTTTTTGGAGATTTTGTTTCATAATGCTTTAATGCTTTTTCTAGTCATTTTCTATTGTATCTCTGAATGTGTGTTTCTAGAGCTTTTTAAAATTTGCCTCTTTGCTTTGTTATATTCTGGTTTTTATTTTTAATTTGGACTGTTTCCTCAAGAGCGAAAGCAAGCATGGAATTGGGTAACGTGGTAGGGAGGATCTGGGAAAATATGAGGGAGGGAAAACTATAATCAGAATATGCTTTATAAAAATACTTTCAATAAAAACATAGTACTTTGTAAAATTAGGACCATGCAATTCTATTAAAAATGAAAGAAAAAAGTGGTATCTAAAGTGCTATGTTAACAGAAAATTTCAATACACATTTAAATGTTTTCATATAAACACAAAATTTTACTGATCATATATATGCCTCATTTTCCCTCAGACACAGAACAGAAACTGACTAAATACCCAGCATGAAGCTAGGCTGAGGTGGCTAACTAAGTAGCTTGTAAATCGGTGCCCACTGCTTAGCAATGGCTCTACTTTCCTCAGCAACAAAGTCGTTAGAAGACCAACAACTGTTCTGAGCTCAGCAATTCAATTACTTGGGCAAATTGTTTTTAAAGGGATAGGACTTACCTATGTTCCATGTATTTCCAGTTTATGAAATGAGGTGGCCAGATATGAGCAATGGTTCCTGAGCAAGACAGTATAAAGTGCCTGGTTTAAGAATAGTACCAGTTACCAGGTGTGGTGGCCCACACAAGCCTGTAACCCCAGTATTTGGGAAGTAAAAAAAAGGGAGAAGAGACTGTCTTAAGACAGATCAACACAATACAAAAAAGACAAGCGGTTTCAAGTGGAGAAAGTCAGGAGACCATTACCTTGGAGCTACCTGAGTGTGTTTAAAAAAGCTCTCCCAGACATTTTAAAAATCATTTCTCAGGGTAGGGGAGGACGGGAGGGAGAAGGGATCTGGGATTGTCATGTAAAAAATCTTGTTTCTAATTAAAAAAAAAAAAAAAATCTTTTCTCAGAAGACCTGAAATCTAACAAGTGGCTAAAGGGATTCTGACATCCCTTTATTATGGAACCTTTCAGAATGAAGGCGAGTTTCTTTCTGCTCTGAAGAGTCTCTGTGGTTTGGGCTTTGCTAGACAAACAGACCTAACAGATTAATAATGGACTAGATTAACTACTAAGTCACAACTTTTTTCTTCTTCAACAGTGTTTCTCTGTACCCCTGGCTGACCAGGAACTCACTATGTATACCAGGCTGGCTTTGAACTCAAGTGATCCACCTGCCTCTGCCTCCTGAGTGTTGGGAATAGTCTGGCACACTCCCCCTTTTTGTGAGGGGGTATGACATCCCACCATATTGAGTTGTGTTAACCCCAGCATAATCAATACATAAAACTACAAAGGAACCTTTTGGCAGGCATGGCTGAGCACATCTTTAATTCCAATGCTCACTCAAGAGGCAGACACAGGCAGAACAGCCAAAAAGATTATGTGTTGGGCAGGGAGGGAGGAGTTAGTACAACTTTTTGTGGGCTCTACTCCTTCTCATCCCTGTTGACTGCCAATCTTATCTCCATGCTGTACTCTTCAAGAGTTAAATAAACGACAACATATAGAATGTAGCCTTTTGAAATTGCCTTTTTGTACTTTTGAGAGTCATGTAAGTTGCTGCATGTAACACCAATTGCATTTTATTTTTTATTTTTTGAGATAGGGTTTCTCTGTGATTTTGGAGGTTGTCTTGGAACTAGCTCTTGTGGACCAGGCTGGTCTGCCTGTTTCTGCCTCCCAAATGCTGGGATTAAAGGTGTGGGCCACCACCGCCCAGCTGCATTTCCTTATTTTTAAAAATCAAGTGGAAAAAAAAAAAAAATCAAGTGCCCATGTGTCTGTGTATGGATTTGTGCACATTGAGTGTAATGCCTATAGAGGCCAAAGAAGTTTCAGTTATCCTTGAACTGGAATGACAGTTGTGTTCTGCTGGAAATGGGTGTGAACTCAGTACATGTTCTTAAACTGAGCCATTTCTCCAGTCCCAACAATAGATTTTTTGCGGATTTTAGACATACAGGATTACCAGCCTACAATCCACACTGCCAGAGAAACTAGTAAACAAGGACCCTAAGAGACATATATGGTCCCCTGGAGGAGGAGAAAGGGTCAAGATCCCCTGAGCAAATTGGGAGCACGGGAAGAGGAGGGAGGGAGCTTGGAGAATGAGAAGGGGAGAAGAGGAATTCAGAGGACATGAGGGAGCAGAAAGATTGAGTCAGGCGAATAGAAGAAGGCAAGATAAGAGATACCATAATAGAGGGAGACATTTTAGATTTACAGAGAAATCAGGCACTAGGGAAATGTCTGGAGATCTACAAAGATAACACGAGCTAACAATCTGAGCAACAGAGGAGAGGCTACCTTAAATGCTCTCCCCTGATAATGAGACTGATGACTGACTTATATGCCATTGTATAGCCCTCATCCAGCAGCTGGTGGGAGTAGAAGCAGACACCCACAATTTATCACTGAACTGAAATCCAGACGCAGAGACAAGGAGTGTAGAGCAAAGGGTCCAGACCAGGCTGGTGAAACCCACAGAAGCAACTGACCTGAACAAAGGGGAACTCTTGGTCCCCAGACTGACAGCTGGGATACCAGCATGGGACTGATCCAGACCACACATGGGTTAGTGAGGAAACCTCAGAAATCTACGAGACATCCTGTAGTTCAGTACTTATCCCCAGCAGGTGTGGACTTTGGGAGCCCATTCCACATAGAATACTCCCTGAGCCAAGACAGACAGACAGACAGACAGACAGACAGACACATCACGGGTGGGGGGGGTTATCCCTAGCAGGTGTGGACTTTGGGAGCCCATTCCACATAGAATACTCCCTGAGCCAAGACACACACAGACACACAGACACACAGACGGGTGGGGGGGGTAGGCCCTATCCCAAAGGATATGATAGACTCTGACGATACCCTATGGAAGGCCTCACCAAGGGGGCGCAGAAAGGATATGATAGGTAGGGTTTTAGTGGCAGGGGAGGAGAGGGAGATGGGAACTGGGATTGTCATGTAAAACAATCTTGTTTCTAATTCAAATAAAAAATCTGCAAAAAAAAAAAAATTCAAGGTACTCAACAGTGAGCCTTTGCAGATGGAAGAGTGGTTTGAGCCAATTAAATCCAAAAAATATAGCCAAGTAGCAAGACCAAAGCTGCCATGGGTCATTTCCCTTCACCAATCCACTTACTGAAGCAGGTGATCTAACTCTGGTCCTGCAGCTTATAAGTGCTTCACCGGCTGGCTGAGCCCCAGCAACTGGTTTCATTCTATGTTTGAGATTAAAATGTACTGTCATTTCCCTTGTGGAAAACTTTCCTTCTGCACCCCTTTACTTTGGCCCAAGCTCCCCGTATCTAATGCACATATGAACTGCTGGGGTTGCAACCCCCTCCCACACACTTAGCCTCCCAAGTGTTGGGATTACAGCCCCACAGAACAGACAGTTTTATCCACCACTGGTGACTGACCCTCAAGATAGTGCATGCTAAGCAAATTCCCCACAAAGTCACATCCTTAGTAAACACAGAAAAATTAAGGATCTTTATAAAAACTACTTAAAGATATCCATGATAAGCTATTTAAATCGACAGCTGGTAAGTAGCAATAGAAATTCAATGCATGTTTAGAATACTATACATGAAGACACTGTTCATTTATTGCAGACTAATTTACTTATCTCTACACTGTAGAATAAGGGACGCTATGCTGTCTTAGTATAAGCCATACATCACAAAACATTTTAGCAACTGTCTCCAAAACAGGTATTTTGGAGATTCAGAACAGGAATTAAGACACAAATTATTTTCAGAATATGAAAATTTATTACTGTGTTTCCACTGTCAAAATTTAGGATCTTGGTCTCTCCTTCTTGCCTTTGTACAGGGCCAAAAGGGACACGTTGGCTACTTTAACAACCTTAAAGCGCACTCCAGGAATATCACCTACGGCATGACCTTTTCGACCAAACCCAGCAACCAGAACTTCATCGTTTTCCTGAAATAAAATAAAGTCCATCTTAGTATTCAGTAGCAATTAAAAGCAAACTAATTAAAGGAAATGCCCCATGCCAGGTTAAAAATCAAAACAAAAACACATGACACTCACCTCGATAAAGTTCAAGCAGCCATCATTGGGCACGAAAGCTGTGATCTTCTTGCCGTTCTTGATGAGCTGAACCCTGACACACTTCCGGATAGCAGAATTTGGCTGTTTGGCCTCAACCCCTCTGAAATATCAATGGCACATGTGAGGCACAAGGTTTCTGAAAAAGGGTTACAGTCCCCATCTCTCCACCTAGTCTCAAATCCCGCAGATCCCATGATTTCAACTATCTTTTTTCCTTTAGCCTGAGTTTTTCCCGAACAGCAGAGAGAACTTCCAGCTCCTTTGGAGTTCCAAAAATGAGGAAACAAAAGATTACAACTTCAACTGACCTGCCAAAACTACACAAAAATCACCATTTTAAAGTCAATGCTTCATTCAAGGTCGGGCGTGGTAGCCCACACCTCTTAATCCCAGCAATGAGGTAGAGACAGTTGGAGTTATGTGCTAAACAGCAAGTTCCAGGACAGCCAGGGCTGTTGTACACAGAAACCCTGCCTCAAGAAACAAAAACCTAAAGTAAACACATCAGCTGCATCTCAAGTAAGGCAGCTTCTCACACATACCCCCAATTCTTAATAACGTACCAGCTGGTTCCGGTACTTTATTTTTTAACAGTTCTCACACAACTAGACATGGGCTTCTCCCATTCCTTCCAGACCAATGCTGAAATTAAAAGCTCTATCCATCTAGCTCTGAGCACTAACTCAGGTTAGTTAATCCTAACACGGGTACCTTCCACTTATTCCTTAAAAACCCAAACCAATGTGACCTCACAATCCTTTGTAGCTTTAGTTCGTCCTCAATTAACGATTTTTAGGAAGCAGTCTCTCACTTACACTTTTTCCAGTACAATTCCCTTCGCATGAGAGGCACCTCCGAAAGGATTGGCCTTCAGGGCTGTGCCCAAGTGGGCTTTCTTGTATTGTTTGTCATGCCATTTCTGGTCCCGCCGATGACTGCGGAGCTTCCTGGCAGTACGGAGACCACGACACTTGCCTGAAAATAAAACACCACTGAGTCCTTTGCAAACCCGCCCAAGCCGCTTTAATACACTAGCCTTGGACGGATGGGCCCTTTACGCCGGAGGGTAGCTCATCTTAGTCCGTGGGCCAATTGCCCTCGAAATTCTCTAGTTCGAGATGTACAAATACACCCAGCCGTGACCCTTCAGCTTATGTAAACTCCCAGTCAAGGTTCTGGAGCAGCCGAGGCTACCGGGCATGGCAGCCCGGAGGCCGCATGAGTCCTTCGGCCACGTGCCCGCCGAGCGGAGCTTCTTCAACCAGCCTCCGCCCACTGCATCCAGGCTCCCCGCCCTGTGGCCCTTTCACGGACTGTGCCCCGAGTCCCAGATCCCTCCCGCAGATGCTCATGCTGACCCCACACAGCTCACCCATCTTGCCGGCGCCACGGGCCCGAGAGAAAGAGAGAAGGTCAGGAAGGACCCACAAGCCACTGCGCGAAGCCCCGCCCAGCCAAGGACCCAGTGCGGTCGTCCGAGCGGCGCCTGTGCCGATATGGAAGTTTCCTTAGGAAACGACTCAGTTATTCCACTTTTCTGAGACACAATCTGATTTTCTTTAATTTTATCAAATTCAAAGATGTCTAGTTTACGTTGCTATTTCTTTTTTAGGCAAATAACCAGGATAGAGTTATATGGACTACCAATCCCAGAAATCTTTGCGCTAAATACTCACTGCGCAGGCGTCCTCGGCAACCCCGCGGGTGGGGTGGGGGACACAAGGAAGGGCGGTGCTAGTTCGGAAGAGGCGGAGCGGGACGTCCCGGAGGTTACTGAGTGTTGTGGTGTCCTGAACAGTTTTCAGGAAAAGAGGCTTCTGAGGCTCGCTGTCAATGTGCTGCATAGTAATTTTAGTGAGGCAATGATGCAGTGATGAAAAAATCCAGTTTCACTTTAGCTTTAAAGAGTGAGCTGACATTTGCTGCTTGTGCGTCCTTGCTTATTCTTTTAATTATAGTACCTTTACAACCCCAGTTTCTCTTGGAAAGTGACATAAATATAAGGTTTTTCTGGGATGTTAAGTCACTTAACAACAAAAATTTTAATAGCTTTGCACTGGGGATTTGGCAGTTAAGAGAATGAAGGTTTCTGCTCATATAAAGTTCATGTTTTAGGTGTAAAGGGACAAGCTATATGAAAATAAAAAATATTTTTACATACTGACAAATGTTATAGAAAAATTCAATTTAGTAGTGCAGGAGGTGGCTTTATCGGGCATTTAATAACTCATCGATGTAGGTACATTTGAGCCGGGAGCTCGTATTTCGCGTAGGATACAGTCTTCCAGACAGGGTGGTTCTCTGGCAGTGGAGCGGGGAGATGGGTGAATAGTGAGCAGAGGTGGCCCGGGAGGCCGCCTGGGTGTTACACTGGACACAGGACTTTACTGCAGGGAAGCTTCCTAAGATGCCTGCTTTAACATTTTAAACTGGGGGATTCTTAGATAAGATTTGTATTTTTCTGAGAGGGACCATTTAGGGAAGTGTCAAAGGAGATGACTTGGATGCTCTGGGGAGGTGCTGAAGCCACTGGACTGGCTTTACTGGTTTGTGGGAAAGCCAAGGGGCTTTTCTGAGGACTGGATCCTGAGTGAGAAGGAAAACTTGTGGAAAGAACATATGAATGGCTGGTTAGAATTGCTGGGCGGTGGTGGCGCACACCTTTAACCAGCACTCGGGAGGCAGAGGCAGGCGGATCTCTGTAAATTCGAGACAGCCTGGTCTATAAGAGCTCCAGGACAGCTCCAAAGCCACAGAGAAGCCTTTCTCAAAAAACCCCAAAAGAATTCACGTACTGTGGGGAGATTGGGATGTTGCAGCTCCAAAAGGCAAGTCAGTTTAGTCCTCTGAACAAACCTTTCCTTGCCCACCTCTGTGTTGGAACTAACATCTTGTGACTAATAGATAAAAACCTGTTTCCACCAATCCGAAAGCAAAGAAGGTCATCAGATAGCATATTGGGCCTATAAAAAAGCCTCCCCATCTTTATGCATCATCCTCTCTAGTGTACCCACCAATCTATTTTAAACTTGCCTTGATTTATGACCTTTTTGTTCTGTAAAACTGTAAAAACTTCATGAAACTGCTTCTGAATGGGAACATGGAATTGGGGGTAAATTAAATTTGTGTTCCTGGACCACGGTCACTCAAAATGGCTCCAGAATAAACTTTCCCTTATTCCCTTTAAAATGAGAGCTGTGACTTTTACACCGTCCTGAGTTAACTACTGCCCCTTGATTTTATACTTCAGCAACTGTATTCTTAAGCGAGAGAAGCTGAGAAAGTTTTTCTTGAGAAATGATGTCATGTGGTACAGGCTGGCCTTGAACTGACCGTCTTAGTTTCCTGAGTGCTGTGACTGCAGGCGTGAACAAGCACTCTTGGTTGGAAGGGGAAACCCAATGCTCTGTTTTGCATGTGTTCAGTTTCCCATCTAGGGATGTGAAGTGTGTCCGTAGACTTAGATCTCACAAAATCATGAACAGATATTGAAAACTATGGCTCTGACTGATAACATCGAAAGACAAACAGTGCATGACCTTAAGGAATGAATGCTCAGCAGAAGGAAAAAAAAACCATTTGCTACCTTCTTCCTCACCACCACTAGGGGCACGGCACATACATACCTCCCTCAGCTTCCTCTAATCAAATGGCATGATGATGTAGACAACAGGTACCTTCTATTTTAGATACCTCTGAGACATATGAAGACCACCATGACAACATCTGTCAGATAAATATTTGGTTGGAAGTCAGTAACCCCTTTTACAAATGACTCCGTTGGTGGTCAGTTGATAGCATCATTTTGATTTGAACAAGCCTGCACTTCCTTTGCCTAGACAAGGCCTGAAGCCTCCTGTCGTAAGAAGATCCTCTGTTACAACTTAAAGAAGCTATCCAGAAGCAATATACAAGAAAATAACTGTCTCTTTAAACAGAGATGTACTGAAATAAGCCAAGAGTCCCTTATTCCACACAGTTAATCATAGACTCTCAACTAAGCCTGCCCACTTTCTGAGTTCTAACTCAACAGCATAACTTTTGTTTCCCCTTTCCCATCTCTCTTTTCTAGACCCAGACCGAATCCTGATCTTGACTGCCATGACAGCCTAAGTACCCATCTCCACTGAGCTGCTCACAGAATTCCACTACTGAGCTTGCCCTCTTCTGCCTGTGGACAGCTGCTAAGATCTAGAGCCTGCCTGAGCTGTTATTATTTTTTTTCTCTCAAACCCCAATAAAATTGTTCTGGAGTCTGCCTCCAATACTGCCTGTAAATTATTTTTATCAATAAGACAATCTGCAAAAGGAAATACTACATGCCCAATGACTATTACCTAAAAGAGTTAATACAGGCTGGGAACTGAACGGTAATTTCCAGGTGCTAGATGCTAAGCAATTGAAGAGATGTTAGTCAAAAGCTAAAACAATACAGTGATAAGAAATTCAAGAAGTGGGCTGGAGAGATGGCTCAGAGGTTAAGAGCACTGGCTGTTTTTCCAGAGGTCCTGAGTTCAATTCCCAGCAACCACATGGTGGCTCACAACCATCTGTAATGAGATCTGGTGCCTCTTCTGGTGTGCAAGTATACATACAGGCAGAACACTATATACATAATAAATAAATAAATCTTTTAAAAAAAGAATGACTTTCTCTTTAAAAAAAAGAAATTCTTATATTTTTGGTTGTGAGCCTAGCCTTTAACGGCTGAGCCATCTCTCCTGCCTGGCGTTGGTGGCGCATGCCTTTAATCCCAGCACTCAGGAGGCAGAGGCAGGTGGATCTCTGTGAGTTCGAGACCAGGCTGGTCTACAAGAGCTAGTACCAGGACAGCCTCCAAAGCCACAGAGAAACCCTGTCTCCAAAAACCAAGAAAAACAAAAACAAAACAAAACAAAACAAACAAACAAAAAAGAAATTCAAGAACTGTATAACATGAAGAGTGTACTTAGTAATACTACTTGAAAGTTGTGCTGGGAAGCAATGATACCTTTAATCATAGCACTTGAGAGGCAGAGGCAGGGTGATCTCTCAGTTTGAGGACAGTCTGGTCTACAGAGTGAGTTCCAGGATAGTCAGAGCTAAAGAGAGAAACCCTGGTGGTTTTTTTTTGTTTGTTTGTTTTGTTTTTTTGCGGGGGTGGGGGTGGGGGAGGGGTGTTAAGAAAAGAGAAAAAAAAGGTTGCTACAGGTAGATTTTAAGGTACTTAACACACACAATAGGCATATTGTAATGCAGGTATTATATAGCTTAATTTAGCCACTAAAATTTACATATCTACCTCATTTTTTTTTAGTCAAATGACATGATGATTTAGACAACAGGTAGTTCTTTTGTCAGAGACTTCTCTGAGATGTATGAAGACCAAAATAATGATATCCTCCTATACAAATACATGGCTGACATATATGTGTGTGTGTGTATCATGTTGTATACCATATATGTGTTTAACTATTTGATCAAATACTTCAAAAATAATTTTAAAAAATGATTTCTCTGACTAAATTGCATCACCACCTTACACTAAAAGTAAACACCCAAATATCTTAAGGGCTTAAATATCTACAACAAAATTCAAAAGGAAATAAAAACTGATATGTATTCATTTGAACTTGGAAAAGGAAAATATTTTTGTAATGAAAAAGAATTTGATCATATTAAAATTAAGAACCTCCATCAAAAACATCTGAAAAGGCTGGATAGCTCAGTAGTAGAGCACTTCCATAACATGCACAGCGTCCTGGGTTCGCTCCCCAGAACTGAAAAAGAAACCTGAAAAATAAAAGTTATAAACTGGGGTTTGCTGTTCAGTTGCACAACTGCTGATAGGTTGACACTTAGAAATGTTTATGCTGTCGAGCATTGGTGGCACATGCCTTTAATCCCAGCACTCAGGAGACAGAGGCAGGCGGATCTTTGTGAGTTCGAGACCAGCCTGGTCTACAAGAGCTAGTTCCAGGACAGTCTCCAAAGCCACAGGAAACCCTGTCTTGAAAAACCAAAAAAAAAAAAAAAAAAAAAAAAAAAAAAAAAAAAAAAAAGAAAATCAATACTTCAAAGAAGACCAGCAGGAGAAATAAATAGCATATCTCAGAAACAGAAGCAGTGTATTCCATAACTTCTTAAAAAGCCATGTATCATTTCTGACTGGTGCTTAAAGTGCAAAGCTAGCCTTCAACTTCACTGGGAGAGCATTCCCTTATTTCATCTTGAAGGGTCCAGGTAAAATTTGGATGACTGGTTTATATTTTAAGGTCTATGTTATTTGTATTTATGTCTATGTGTGTGTTTCTGTGTGTTTGTGCACATGAGGACAGGAACCTGTAGAGACCAGTCAAGGGTGTCAGAGTTCCCAGAGCTGGACTTATAGGTGGTTGTATGCTCCCACCACCCCAATGAGGATATTGGTAACTAAACTCTAGTCCTCTGAAAAAAACAGTAAGTGTTCTTAACCACAGTGCCATCTCTGTAGCCCTTATTTATTTATTTATTTATTTATTTATTTATTTATTTCAAGACTGGGTTTTTCTGTGTAACTGCCAGGGTGTCCTCAAACTCAGAGATCCACCTGCCTCTGCCTTCTGAGTGCTGGGACTAAAGACATGCACCACCACACCCTGCCTTGGGTTTTTTTCTTGAGTCATTTTTCTAGGATTCCCTCCTCCCAGTTTATCTTAGTTCTCAAAATTATTTTTTAGAGCTATAGATTAGATGGGATAATTCTGTCCACTGTTACATTTTACACATACACACACATGTTTGTGTGTGTTTGTGTGTGTGTGTGTGTGTGTGTGTGTGTGTGTGTGTGTGTGTGTGTGTGTACATATATTGTGGTAAGACGTTTAATTATGAAATTAAATTTCTTTAGCAAATATAGTACTAGCTAATTGGTTGTTTAGTTATACTATATGTTCAGTAGTGGGCTGAATTACTGCATCATTCTTTTGTTTGTATGTTTGTTTTTCTTTAGACCACAAATAAAGCACGGTTTAGTATTCAGTATGAGTTCTGAGGCAAAGATTAGCGTTACTGTAGCTAAGCAAGGCAACAGAAGAGTTCAAGCAACCTGTGCACAGGCCAGGAACCTCAGCAGCATATGAAGTTGAGGGCTAGCCTGGGCTTCTTGAGACCTTGTCTCAAAAAACCAAAGGTGGGGAACAGCTTGAAGAATGAATATTTGAAGAGAAAGGTTTCAAAGGGTTCCCTCACATAAAAGAAGGGCTCCCTCACTCAGGAACAGTGAGCTAGCCAGAACAGAGGAAGGTGGAACTAAAGAGATAAGCGGTCCTAATCATGATCACCCCGTTGGCCAGGACGGAGGTGTGGATCGGATTCTATGCTGAAAGGCCATGGGAAAGTTCCAGGGAAGCATGTAACAATATCTGAGCGACATTTTCAAAGGATCTCTGTGCCTGTTCTGAAAGAATGGCTGTGGGAGCCAAGGAGGAGACTTGGGTGAAAGAGGGGAGCCATTACAATGCCCACTGAGAACCATAGAAAGCCACCTTCGACATTGAGCAGGATCTTTCGATTCAGGCTATAGGTTGAGCAGGCACACCTGCGTCAACACTATGCTCTCCACCAGCATCCCAGTGCTTTTTGGTGTTAGTGTGACTTACTAAGAATGTCACTGTATACTTCTTTTTAACCGTCTTCATAAAACTTGTGTGATAGGTGCTATTGTTAGTTCTGTTTTACAAAGATGAAATTGAACTCAAGGAAGCAACTTACTTGAACAAAATATGCTTGTTTTCACATTAATTATGAGGCAGGTTTTTTTTTTTTAAGGTTTTAAAAGAACCTTCTGAACGTTATGTAAACATGATTTAAATCTAGATGGAAAATAGGTTGCTGAGCTGTGAAATACTTGGGCAATTACTACTAAGTCGGTGTAGCTGTTGTGTTTTCATTAGGTTGGCAGCCCAATATCTCTGGGTTATTAGCGATACGAAGAAATACCAAGAGATACCCTGAAACAAAGGAGTTGACTGGTTATTCCTGAAATGTGGGCAAGTGGGAGAAAGGAATGGGTCTTCTCTTGTTCCTGGATGTTTTCCAGCCAAGAGGAGTTCAGTCATGGACACTTCGTGGTTTTCGTTGTCCTTCCACTACTCCATCCAGGTCAGCAGGGCTGATGCCAGTGATAAATTTAGGAAGAATACCTTGGACATATTTGGCTTTTCCCTTTTCTGGCCTAGTTTGTCCATGCCCTGAACATTTCCTCAGTTCTTTCCTGACAGACCTCTCTTCTGGCAGAGAGCGCAGTGTTGGCATCACAGGCTGCCATGTCTGGGTCTCACAATCCATTCTGCTTCCACACTGAGCCTTTCTGGGACCTTTTAGTGATAGGGAGGGAGGGTCCCAGCCTCTGCAGCTCCTACCCTTTGTCCTCTTCCTCAGCTAGTCTAGCACACAGGGGTGTGGGAGCAACATTTTTATCTCAGTTCTGTCAGATGTTTGTCTTTCCCCAACTAGGAAGAAAGATTTGGTTTTCAGAAATTAGATCAGATGATGAGATTTAGGTCAAGGGTGATGCTGACCCATTATCCTCTACCCGGGAGAAGTTTTTGCTCTGGGGGAAAAGAGCCAAAGGTTTTAACAGAGTTGACAACTAATATCAGAGCATTTAATGTAGTTGGAAATAGCGGCCAGTGCTTTAACTATAAAAAGCGATGTAGCAGTTGCTATGGAGATGTGACAAGTTAAAATAACAGCTCTAAGTGAGAATACAGAAGCAGCGAGGGCAGGCCCCTGATTATACGATCCGTGTAAAGGCAGCTGATGAATGCTGAGTGCTTCATTTTACCTGATTAAATTATTAAACATAATTTTTCTCTTTATACAAAATGAATAGAATTTCTTATCCTTCTGTTCGAGCTGCCATTTGGTGCAGCGATCATTCTAACTATTCCAAGAAGCTAAAGAAATAAGTCTGCATTGCCATGCAATCTAACTAATATTCGGGATCTGCAAAAATCCTGTTATAATTAAACCTCTGTAGGACCCAGGGGGAATGGCAAGGCTGTTCTTTGATGCCCTTTGTGAGATTCCCAGGAGGGAGCTTTCATTTTAATATGCACATTAAAATTTACCCCCAGGTGTTCTCTAACTTTGCCAAGAACCAAACAAAGAAAACTAGGCTTCAGTTTCAGCAGGGACCTTTATAGGAAAGGTAATTTCCCTCCCCGCTGTGAAATATTAAGTTTTCGAATGTTTTTCCCTGGAGAGGCAAGGCTGGAACACGAACAGAAGAAGCAGGTCTGTCCAGTGCTGTCTGTGAATTCAGCGGGGAACCACCTGATTCACAGGAGTGAGAGGGGCCGAGAGAGATACTCTTAGCCCTTGGATTCCATGGTGAAATGAAGACTCACAGGAATATTTCAGAATTGTGTAAAAATAAAATGTGGTCACAACATAGAAATACAAAGCTATCAAGTAAATATGCAAAAATTTGGTCATCTGACAGTGAGAATTCATTGGTTAAAAGATTTCATTCAAAACAAATTTATTGAAAGAAAAAAGGATCAGAGGGAAAAGAAATGAAATGAATGAATGAATGGCTCTAGGTTTTTAGTCACACAAAATGATGGTAATTTTTTATGTTAATTTAAAAAGTTGCAGGTCGATTGTAGGCCTGGTGGGCTGTGGAGAAACAGCACAGCTCAGCCCAAGATCCCTAGACTTGTGTCAGGAAGAATTCACCCATGAGCCTGCGGCACCATTAGGCTCTCTCAGCAGAATCACCAGGCCAGTCCACTGGATAAATGGCTTTTGTTGGAAGCTGCATACCGTGGCCCGGAAAAGACAAGAACCTGCACAGCACCAGACTGAGCCAGAGACAAAGATCCACGTGCTGGTCTGAGGCCCTCTGCCAGGACAGGAAGAGAAAACACAGGCCCACCAGGCACCTGATTATGGTGTGCAAAAATATATGATGTGATATGGAAGAATGAGAGAGAGAGAGAGAGAGAGAGAGAGAGAGAGAGAGAGAGAGAAGAGAGAGAGAGAGA
Source organism: Cricetulus griseus (assembly GCF_003668045.3). Classification (NCBI taxonomy): domain Eukaryota; kingdom Metazoa; phylum Chordata; class Mammalia; order Rodentia; family Cricetidae; genus Cricetulus; species Cricetulus griseus. The sequence goes on along the minus strand of NC_048595.1, from coordinate 309,756,638 downwards.
GAGAATGGTTTATGTCCTGTGGAAAGAGGCATTCCTAAAGAGGTGAAGGCAGTGAGGAACGGGCTGAGGTGGGTGACCTGCTTGCCACCTGAGCCAAGGTGCTGTTTAAACCTGAGGCCATGGGCCATGTCTGTACCTATGGTTCTGCTGCAGCTGTGGTCTGTGTTGATGTCCTTGGCTCCCACTACCTTCTAAGGCCTACAGGGTAGGGCTGCCCAGAGTTGGATCCGCCCCTCACTGGCTGCAACATTGGAGAGCGTGATGCGGTCCTGCACCTCACCTGGACAGCATGACAGAGCTGACCCTGTTGGGTTGGGGGGGGGAGGGGAGCGGGCTGGCCCTGAGGGCATAAGAGTTGGAGGGCTGGTTCTGCCATCCCTTGTCTGCCCTGTGATAGCAAGGGTGAGAGAAAGATTCCCCCCCACACACACCCCTCCACACCTGTGGCTGGCAGAAGAGCTGACCTAGCCCCTCACCAACTGCCCAACTTCAGCACTAGGGAAATCAGGCCCTGAACTTAACCTAGGCAGTAGAGTAGAGCTGATCCTGTTGACAGGGATGAGGCGAGCTGTGAGTGTGAGCATTGGAGCTCTGGCTTTGCACCTCATCTGCCATATGGTGGTATGAATAAGGGGGCGATGTCCTCCCCTCCACCCACCGCCGCCACCTGTGACAGGCGGGAGATTGGACCCTGAGGTCAGGAGAATGGAAGAACTGACCTAGCATCTGCCGACCTGCAGCACTGGGGAAAGCAGGCCCTGTGCCTTACCCAGGCAACTCAGTAGAGAAGCCCCTGTGGTGATGGTGCAAGCCTAAGTGTGGGAGAGCTGGTCCCACTTCTCATCTGTCATGTAAAGTGGGCAGGGGAGAGAGGCTCCTACCCCTTTGCCCTTTGACTCCTCCTTCTTGCCCCTTGCTGTCCCTGCACCCCTTGTCTGCCATGTGATGGTGAGTGAGAGGAAAAGATGTCCTGCCCCTCCCCCCCACCGTGTCCCTTGCCACCTGCGGTGGATGAGGAAGCTGACCCTGTCCCTCAGATGCAGGACTTGAGAGAGTGGGCCCTATACCTTGCCTGGGCAACACGGTAGAGATGACCCCATTGATGGAGGCATGGGTGTACTGACCTCGAGAATAGTGAGTGTGAGAGATAGAGCCCTGCCCTCGTCTACCATATGGTGGTGTGGGCAAGGGAGAGAGGCCTCCCCCATGCCCCTTGAGACCTGTGGTAGGTGGGGAGAACTGTCCCTAAAGTCACTAGAGTAAGAGTTGGCCCTGCCTCTCAGCAGCTGCAGCACTAGGCAGAGTGGCCTCTACACTTTCACTAGGCAACACAGTAGAGCTGGCCCTGATGGTATAGTGTGGGCAGGCTGACCCCAAGGACATGAGAGCAGGAGAATCAGACCCTCCCCTTGCTGCTTACTGCATAGCATGAGCTAGCCAGGGCAGTACTGAAGAGCTCCTCCCTGGTGCTGAAGATGAAGGAGAGCTGGCAGGCTGGCCAACCCAGCAACCACCCAGACCCAGAACCAGAGCTATGAGTTGGTCTGTCCCATCATCATCCACCCCATCTATGATCTGCTGGAGCATGTGAAGGGACTGGTCTTGCAGACCCAAAGTCACAGGAACTCCATGACACAGGGCAACAACAGGATATCCAAGAGGAGCCCCAGTGAGGGCCCAGTATTGATGATGTAGCAAAAACTAGAGACCTCAAACCAGGCCAGTGACTGAATGCAATGAACACTTGCAAGTAACAATATACAGACTAAAGGACTGTGTGACTCACTGTGTTACACTACTGCTTCCACAATGAGATCTTTCTGTTTTTAAATCTTGTTTTCTTTTATTTTAAATTTTATCTTGTTTCATCCTGGGGGGAGGAGTGCAGTTGCAAGTGCAGATGGGAAGGGACAGGGAGATAAGTGGGATCAAGATGCTAATGTGAAATCCACAAATTAATAAAAAGTTAAATTTGAAAAAATTACAGGTCTGGAGAGATGGCTCAGTGGTTAAGTGCACTGGGTGCTTTCCCATAGGAATGGGGTTCAATTCCCAGCACCCATATGGCAGCTCACAACTATCTGTACCTCTAGTTCCAGGAGATCCGACACCCTCATACAGATATACATGAGGGTGGAAGTGGACATCAAGAAGGCTGCTGGCTTGCCACGCAAACCTTTTAAAGGTGTTAAAGGTGTTTGCCATAGCCATCAAATGTTTACATTTTTGCATATTACCTGGCAAAGACTGTTTTGTTTGTTTGTTTGATTAATTGACTGATTGGTTAATTTGATTTTTTTTTCCCCCTTACATTTCTGGTAAAGAATCTGGTACAGTGCCAGTCAGTGTTTGCCACATGGACAGATGTCTGCAGGGGCAGCCCTCCCATCTCAGTTGAACCTGAGCAGCAATATGTGCCACTAATCTTAGATGTGAGCCATGTCTCCTGAAGTGGAAAGAAACCTACAGTAAGAAGCATTAACATTTAAATTAGAAGCACTTGTAACGGTTTCATTTACTATTCTGATTCCAATCAAATCACAAGTTGATTTGATGGAAATTGCTGGAAACCTCGGCAGCAGTTAGGTCCTGAACTTGATGTAGGATTACACATCCTGCACACACCCCCTGCATACCAGGAACAAGATGCACACACTACAGCAGTTTGCTGTGGAACAAAAGCAACCTGGGTTTGTTGATTTCTTTCTTATTTTATTTAATTGTTTTTGTTTTTCGAGACAGGGTTTCTCTGTGTAGTTTTGGAGCCCATCCTGGCACTCACTCTGTTGAAGAGCCTGGCCTTGAACTCACAGTGATCCACCTGACTCTGCTTCCCCAGTGCTGGGATTAAAGGCGTGGGCCACCAACGCCCGGCCGTTTATTTATTTATTTTTTTTAGTCTATAAAATAATGGATTTCATAATAACATTTTCATAGGTATGTGCTGTTTTTCTTTGTCAATTCTATTTTTAGTCAACTAAATCCTATGGAATGTTTGAAGTAATTCATCTTCTAGTTAACATGATCTAAAATTCACACCCTAGAAGTCATAACCATAAGGCAAGAAGTAGAGATTCATTATGTGGGATTATTTATGGGTTCATTCATTCAATATATTTTCTTGAGTATCCACTAGAACTCTAATTATATATTAGTTAATTTCTCAAAGTCCCTGCTTTCACTGAGCAAGCTTTCTGGTGAGTTGTAGCATGAATAATAAAAACCCAGAGACAGATATTGGGGTTGAAGCTGAAGACCAGAGAAGCAAAGCAGTCAGACACTAGCTCTCTTACCTCTACCCCAGACAGAAATGGATGATCCTGTCTTCACAAATCCTCAGACTGCAATGAGACTGCTGTCTCTTGCCTTATATTCCTTTCTAGTTCTAGGATTAAAGGCGTAGGATCCCAATTGCTGAGATTGTGTGAGCTCTGTTTTTCTTTTAGACTGGGTCAATTTTGTGTAACTAAGGGTGGCCTTGAAGTCACAGAGATCTGTCTGCCTATGTCTCACGAGTGCTAGAATTAAAGGTGTGTGCCACCGCTGCCTGGCCTTTATGGCTAGCTAGTGTGACTAGCTTTGCACTCTGATCTTCAGACAAGATTTATTTGTTATATCATAAAGAAAATATCACCACGGTGTGGAAACCACATAAATAAGTAAATATTTCAGTTCAAGCTGTGATGTCTGGTTACAAGGAAAGCTGAGTTGACTCCCACAGATGGCAGTCTGTGCCTGCACCATGGTCAGGAGAAGTGGCTGATATGTGAAGGAGTGAGCAGCAGGGGTCTATTCTGGACTTTGTAGGCAGTAGATAGATTTGGATCTTGAGTCATTGTGCAAAGACCATTATCATTAGTTTACTATTTCAACTGGTTTATTTTTTAATCTGATAGCATTGGATAAATACGGCCTTCTCTCAGTATAAGCTTCCTAAATTAAGTTAGATGTGTTTTTTTTTTCTTGCATGAGCATAGTTCTATATGTTCATATATGAATATGAAAGATAAATTTTGATATTCAAAATACTTGGTAAATTAATTTAGTATTATGTAACAAGAAAGAAAACTAAACTGTTCAAGTTTCTATTCCTCCTGGATACTGCTGAAGGGGAATTTTTCTCATGTGTGTGTTGTGAGCTACTTGCTTTTCTTTGTTCTGGGAATTTTTTTCCCTTCTGTTTTCATGGTGAATAACTTTGAAACATGAAAATTCATCTCCTCTTGAAGACAATGGCAGGTTAATTTATAACCTTGGAAATAGGGGTGTTTTTCCTCTAGAATTAAAGGCAAGGGTTACCTAGACAGTATGAATGATTGGGTCACTGTGACAACACCCAAGTACAAGAGGTGTGTGTGTGTGTGTGTGTGTGAGAGAGAGAGAGAGAGAGAGAGAGAGAGAGAGAGAGAGAGAGAGAGAGGGAGAGAGAGAAAGGGAGAGAGAGAGAGAGAGAGAAAGAGAGAGAGAGAGAGAGAGTCTGAGTTAGAATATATCCTTTGATGACACATCTCCAGTGACCCACCTCCTCCACTAGGTCCTAGCCCCCAAGTCTGTTCTGCTAGGACACTGACATAGGAATAGTGATGTTCATGGATCTGCTGGGGATGAGTCATGAAGTCTTTGTTTTTCGCCTGGGAGCCTTGTTGTCTGCCACTATCTCTAAAACGGGAAGACTAATTTGTCAGCTGCAAGTGGATAAAAATCTCAGGCTTTCCGCAATCTTGACAAAGACTCCCAAGCAGTCTGAGAGAGAGGAATAACAAGAGGCAAAGCCATTCCTTAGTGTGTTCAGCCTGTAAAATATCCAATTAACATTTTTCTACTGTTTTTCTTCTGCAAAGTCACAAGACAAGCTATTCTCAGACAATCACATCTTAAGTGTGACTTCTATTTTAAAATGTGTGAAACCTACTAGGTGTTAATTATTCTGCTCTTAATATTCCTAACCAAGTAGGAAGACATTCTCACAACAAAAAGAGTGATATGGTAAAATTTTAGGATCATCAAGACATATAATACTTGCTTTGAAACTAACAATTTTGAATGTATAGGCTTGAATAATGCCCAAGCATAGTTCTATGAATGATTCTTACAATACTATGGTTTCTCTGCATTCATACAACCAGTCCCAACACGATGGGAGATGGTCTTGGGATTACACTTCCTCACTACTTGGGTTCTGAGGAACAGACAGTGTCATCGATACTTTAGAAGACTTCTAGGAGCTGTTCTGGCAGTTGGAGTTGTTCTCTGTCTCCAATATAGTGGCTACGTGTGAAGGGTAGTGACTCAACACCTGGAATCCGATGAGTTGGAATTGAGAGCTGTTATGTATGTGCATTTCACACCAGCTTTTGGAGTCTGGGCAGTAAAGAATGTTAGAAGTTTCATTAAAAATTCTTAAAATTAAGAATGGTAGTATTTTAGATATATCAAGTTAATTATCATTAAAGTTAATTTCACATTTATTTTTACTTCTTTAATGTGACTACTAGAAAATTTAAGCTACACGTGCTGCTCTTACCTAACATTGGCTGTTCTAGAGTCTTGCTAATTGAAGGGCAGTCCTTGAGCCAGTAGCACCTGTGTCAAATATAGGAGCAAAGATTCCTCATGCCAACTAGACCTACAGAGATAGAACTCAAATCCCAGAAATATCCTTGTGACATGTACAAACATGACACAAGGGTTAAGTAGCAGAGAAGTCCCTGGGGCTAAGCTTGCCAGATTTAACAGTTACATATGTAGACTATTCAATAAAATGTAGTTTTTTAATAATCATGACTTTTATATACATTGTATCTTTGTGTGTGTGTGTGTGTGTGTGTGTGTGTGTAGGCCAAAGATCAACTCTTATTCCTCAGGGTGTTGTCCACCTTGATTTTGGAGATAGAGTTTCTCACTGGCTTGGGACTTGCAGAGTAGGCTAGGCTGGCCAGCAAGACTTTGGAGTCCTCCTGCCTCCCCAGCACCAAGATGGAGATGTGAGCCTGAGGGCCCAGCTTTTATACACAGGTTCTTCAAATCTAACTTGGATCTCATGCTCACACAGCAAGCATGTACCAACTGGCCCCTCTCTCCAGCCCAGTGTACTGTCTTAAATATTGCATGGGGCACACATATGACAATTAGTTGTTTTTTCTGGATTCCAATTTAACTGGATATTGTATAGCTTATCTGTCAACCCTACAGAAGACTAAATTCCTGCTCTCAAACCTGCTTTAGTATTAAAAATTCCACAGAATCAGGAAAAAGATCAAGTTGATAAAGGGAGAGGTGGAGAGTTGTAGTTGCATATTGTTCCTCCAATAGACTTGAGGTTATGGCGTTAGGGTGTGGCTTCGTGTGTGGAAGTGATCCCTTATAAGGAAGAGGAGGGGCCAAGCTCTAACTTGAATCTTCTTCTTCTTTCTTTTTTTCCAAGATAGGGTTTCTTTATGTAACCTTGGCTGTCCTGGAACTGGCTTTGAAGATCAGGCTGGCCTCAAACTCAAAGAGATCCCCCTGCCTCTATCTCCCCGGTGCTGGAATTAAAGGCATGTGCTACCACCCTGGGCTCCCGCCCTGGAAGTGGGGAAGTGAAAGAGAAGAAGGTGGAAAAGCATGTATGAGAAGTAGTAGAAATGAATCAGGGCACAAAAAGCAGTGCTAATCTTGTTATTACTGTTACTATTGGGACAGTATCTCATATTGCCCAGGCTGACCTTGAACTGAGTGTATAGCTGAGAGTGAAGTTGAACTTTTGGTCTCTTTTTCCCCTGTGAGACTGAGTGTCTCAGTGTAACTCCTGTTGTCCTGGAGCTCACTGTAAATCAGGCTGGCCTTGAACTCACAGGATTCTCTTGATTCTGCCTTCTGAGTGCTGGGATTAAAGGCAAGCGCTGCCACCACCGCCCAGTGAACTTTTTAATCTTCTTGCTTCCCGCTCCCAAGTTCTGGCTAACAGACGTGCGCCAGCTCATGCAGTTTATTATTAAATCATTATCCGGTGATTGTGCTTTATGTCCTTTCCTGAAGGGGTTCCTGGTGGCATGTAAGGAGGAGACAACACACAAAGAAGACAAGAATGTCATCAAACAAGTCCTCAGCTTCCCTCCCTCGACTCTATTACTGCTCTGAAGTTTCATTTAAACCAGCCCTTCTCAGGCTGGAGAGATGGTTCCGTGGTTAATAGCACTGGCTGCTCTTCCAGAGGCTCCATGTTGGATGCCCAGCACCCACATGGTGGCTAAGAACCATCTGTAACTAACTCCAGTTTCAGGGAATCCCAGGCCTTCTTCTGGCCTTTGGTGGTGGGGCATTGCACACATGCAGTGCACAGACATATATGCAGGGAAACATGGATACATACAAAACAATAATTTTTAAAAAGTATCAAGACCTTGAAGTGACAAAAATGCCTGTGTTTCATTTCAGAAGACTTTCGGTGTTATAAAATTTTATTATGTGTGTTTTAAATGCAAAACATTTCTGGATTTTTTTTTTTTTTTGTAGACTTGGGGGAGTAATACAGTCATTCCTTATTTATTCAAGGCAAGAGGCTTTTCTCTACCATTTCATTTAATTTCCTCTTCCCCAGACTCCTTTTCATCCAGCATACACCAGCATAGAAAGCACTGGATTTTGTTCTGACATCTTCCAGCACCTGTGATTCTCCTGTACTTATTCCCCTCCTCTTCCCCTCTGCAGCAGCAATTTTTTAAGCACTCCTGTCCTTGTGTTCCTGTTCTGCAGAATACCAGTGCAGATGGGAGAGCTTGCCTGGCTGTTACAATAGCCGCTCTGGGAGCCATCCCACTGAGCAAGCCTTCAGCAGCTCCTGACTCTAGAGCCGGAGGGTCATTAGCATCCCTCTCAAGTTCTCTCCATAGATGGAAAGTTCACATTTAACAGAGAACTGTGACCTACGACATATCTGCAAATATAGGTAAGTTCCAGTGGGTTTTTTGTTTGTTTGTTTTTGTTTTTTTCTAACCAACTTGCTTAAAATTTATGGGAAAATGTATAGTTCATAGATTTGAGAGAGAAGGTAATCATTTCCTGAGAAGTGGTGTGAGAAGCTTATGAGGAGGTGTGTGACAGTCACACACCAGTGCAACTTCCCATAAAGTGCTTACTAGCTATGTATTTTCTCTCTAAAGCGATATCTAATAATTTTTATATGCAATGAATAACTGAAAGGCTAAATACTGGGTTAGCTCTGTGCTTCAGATTGAGCATTGCCAGGTCTCACCCTCCTTGCTCCCCCACAGTACATTCTGGGAAAGCTGTCTTTTTATTGGTTGAAGGTGCTGTCAGTCACTTGGCAAGAACAGTTCAGCCTCTGCTCTGTTTGTTCTATGAATTAACAGATGTGCTTGGCTTGAAGAGACAAACGTTTCTTGATGGGAAGAAAACTCTTGTTTAGTTTTTCACTTCTGTTTTTGTGCATGTTGTTTGCAGCCACTTTGGACCAGATACTTGCCAGGAAGAATGTAGGGTGAGTAATAGCCCATCCTTTACTGCAGTGTGTTTGTGAACCTCAGTGCAAGTGTGAAATTAGATGTTTTTGTCATTTCTTTATACAGTTGCATATCTGTATTTGTTTAGGGTTCAAAAATGTATAAGCTAGGTTAGATCATACAGCTAACTACGATATTTATTATATTATACTTTTACCGTAAGAGGCAAGGATTACTGTTTAAAACACTACCAACACTGCACTTGAATTAAATATACCACTCCTTAACTGACTCTCAGACCAGCCCTGGCTCTGGCTTCTTCTATGTTTATAAATAAAGGCTAAGTTCACAGTCTCTCCCATTGTAATTACGTGAATTACCTTAGGAATGTTTAACCTGTGATCCCAAAGAAAAGATGTTAAGTCATATTGACTGGCTAAAGGTGATGATTGTTCAGGACACAGTATTAACGATTAACAAGCACCATTTTTGTTCCCTTGTCTGTTTTCGTTCCATATCTTATGAAGAAATACACAGACTTATGTCTTAAAAAGTATATTTAGAATCTCAACTGCAGCTAATGTATGTTGTTTTCCAATTATTCATGATATGCCATCTCACCAAATGCATCAGGGAAATTCGTGTGAACTCAAAGCACAGCAGCAAACAGGGTGAGTCTGCAAAGCGTCTTGTAGAACTCCTAAGTCAGCAGCTAATAACAGCTTTAAGAATAGATATTCAAAATGTTTCCTTCTTTTCTCTCTCTAAACCAATTAGTGCTTCCTTTCAAGCTTATTTTTAAATAGTGCACGGCTTAAATGTCTCAGGTAGCTCAGGTAAATGTTATCATGTTTTGTTTGGGACAGGTCCCTTGTAGCCCAGGCTGACCTTGAATTTACCTAAATAGCCAATGGTGGTCTTGCACTTCTGATCCTCCTAGTTCACATTCCTATTTCGGGGATTACAGGTATTCACTGCCACAGCTGGCTTTGTAATAATATGGAATCCTGTGCTTTTGTGCAATGCAGCAATTAAATTTAAGACCTCATGAATGCTGAGCAAGTGCTCTACCACTGAGCTATATCCCAGCTTATAAGACATAATATTTCTCTACCAAGTTTGTATGGAAGTGAGTGGCTTTTGTATTACATTGGAAAAGATAGTGTTGAAAATTTAAAAATTCAAATTCTGCCTTTATTAAGGCAAAAATTAACATAATTTTAGCTTTAGAAGCTCAGATCTTAGAAATTATACAAACAGCTGCATCCTTCACAATAGCTACAGAACTATACACTACAGTCACTAGTTACTAACAAGTGACTGAACAAGGAATATGTGGTATATAGACACAATAAGATTTTATTTAACCCAAAGAAGAAAGAAACTATGACATTTGCAAGAAAAAAGGGTAGAGTGGGAATATGAAGTGGGTCACCCCTGGCTTAGAACTGGAAATACAGCATGCTCTCTCTTACGCAGGGCCTAGATTTTGATTTCTAGCTATGTGTGGAGGAGGAACAAGTGGAGGTCATGAACCTAGGAAAGGGATCATGAAAGGGAAAAAGAGGTCTTAAGGGAGGGCTGGGGTGGAATGAAAGAAATGAAGTCATTGAATACAAGTGTCCTTACAATGGAAGGGAACTACTGGGGAAGGAAGAGGAGAAGGGGTACAGAGAGGAAAGGAGGGCCAATGAAAGCCAATTATGTATGATAATTTAAAAAAAATCAAATAAGTTAAATCACATAGATGACCATCCCAATCTAATAATGCATGCTAATTTACTATAAAGGGACCAACAATTCCTATTTTGGAATCCAGCAGTCATGGATCTGGATTTAAAGCTATCTTTTAACACTGTAGGGCGATTCCGAAGAGAGATGACAGCAGTTTCAGGATGTTGCACATTTCCAAAGTTTAAAGAGCAGAGTGCTGGGGCTTCAGGTGGCTCAGCGGCTGAGAGCACGCTTCCAGTAGTAAAGGCCCGAGTTTGGACCTCAGCACCTAGGCAGAAAAGGCAGACTTGACCTTGAACACCTGTCACCCCAGCCCAGCAGGAAGACTGCTGAGAAACAGTGAGCTCCAGGATTAGTGAGAGACCCTGTCTCTAGGGAGTAAGGCAGAAGGGAAGACACACCCAGCAGTCTCCTCTGGCCTCTACACACACATATACGCACATATGCATACACCTCATGCAAATATGTAAACACACACGCACAAAAGGAAAAATGTCCTGTAAAAAAAAAAGAGTGAAAGTCACAATTCCTTTTTTTTGGAATCCTAAATTGGATTTATTCTTTTGTTTGTTTGAGACAGGGCCTCACTATACAGCCCTGCCTGGTTGGGAATCCCTATGATGGTCAGTCCGACTTTGACTCACAGAGGTCTGTCTCTGTTTCTACCTTGTGTTTTTGCAGCAGGGTCACTTCAGAGATCTAGAACTTGCTGATTCAGTTGGGCTGGCTAGCCACTGAGTCCCTGGGAGTCTTTTGTTTCTGCCTACCAAGTGCTAAGATTACAAGTGTATGGCACCATGTTCCATGGGGTCTCGGAATTGAACTCTACATGCTTATCGAATGAGTTATCTCCCCAGGCCCTTAACCGCTTAAAACTATTTTTGTTAGATTATATTAATGATACATCATTATGATATCTTGCTACTTAAAAATATAGTAATTTTATGAAAGGCACTCAGTAAGTTACCCAAGCTGGTTTTGAACACCCTATGTGGACTCAAAAGACCATGAGCTTTTGATCTCGGGCTCCTTAGGCATTTCAGGCCTAGGCTACTAGGCCAAGCAAGGTTTAATTTTCTCACATTAGTGTTTCTCAACCTATTCACCAAAGACAATTGTGGGCAGTTGTATCATCCAGATACTATGCAGTGATGCATATTTTGTTTTGGTCGAAATTAGGTTTCCAATAAAATCTCATTTGGTCAAGCTTAGGGTTGTATGCAAAGCCTGTCTGCATTGCAGTATTCTTTTTTTTTTTTTAAATGACATTATTGTATTGTAAGACCAGACAGTGAACTTCTTTGTTTACTATAAGGCTTTCATTAATGAACACATGAAAAAATTTAATTAACAAACCAAAGCCTCAAACCAAGCAGTTTACTGGTATTACAGCTTTTTTATTTATTCATTAATATAATTCTATTCAATAAATATCTAGTAAATATCTTCCATTAGCTAAATATTCCCAGTTGACTTGATACATTTATCTTTCCTAGGTAAAATATACTTCACCATTTCTGTTTTTGTTAATGAAGAAACTTAAAAAAATTGGTTGTATAAGCTGATGTTATGATATATGGCTTTTGAATACTCTTCTAACTGAAGAAAAATTTAAAATTCTGTTCACGTGTATGAGAAAGCTTTGTGTCTCCAGGGAGTGTTTTCTGCTAGTTAGTTCTTCTGTCATGTATTTAGTGATGTTTCAACTCACAGGATTGAGGATTTGGAGTTTAGGTAGGTAGAAATGTTTTACATAAGACATACAGTACTTCTGTTGTTCAGGAAATTAAATTTCTTAGTGCTCCCAAGTGCATCAAGATGAGATTGGCTTTAGAGGACTGAATCATGCCAACCTCACTCACAAGGGACTTCTTACAAACAGAAATGTCTCCTAAGCTGTGGTGTGGCTAAGTGGTAGCGCACATGCCTGGCACAAATGAAGCCCTAGGTTCATGCCTCAGAACTGGGAGGGGGAGGGGAATGGGACATAGTCCACACTAGCCAGCATACATGAAAGTTCTTAAATCTTTGCATGTAAAGTCCCAAGCTACAAAAACTACACAAGCCCATAAATATCAATATGTACATATAGACAGAAAAAATGTGTTTATACAGTGAAGTCTTTCTTTCTTTTTTTCTCTTTTTTTTTTTTTTTTTCTGAGACAGGGTTTCTCTGTGTAGCTTTAGAGTCTATCCTGGCACTTGCTCTGGAAACCAGGCTGGCCTCGAACTCACAGAGATCTGCCTGCCTCTGCCTCCCGAGTGGTGGGATTAAAGGCATGCGCCACCAACAACTGGCCCTTTGGAGGACATTTAAACCACAACATAAATATGTGAGACTAGTAACATGATACTGAAGACACCATGATACATATTTATGATGCAATATTTTGTGAAACTCAAAATTTTGTCCAAAAAATGACAGCATAGGTAAATGTTTGTGATACACACTGAAGTTCAAAAGTTGCAGGCTGAAAAACAATGTGCCCTCAATATATTTTTGTTTTATATAAAGTAAATTATGTGATATATGTATATTTTTATGTGTATAGATAAAGAGTGGAAGGCTATAGATCATAATTTATATTTTTAGAAATGCTTTTTTGGCAGTTGAATTTGTCTTTTGTTTGTTTGCTTGCTTGTTTTTTCAAGACTGTGTAGCACTGGCTGCCCTGGAACTCTCTCTGTAGACCAGGCTGGCCTTGCCCTCACAGAGATCTCCTTCTTCTGCCTCCCAAGTACAGGGATTAAAGGCATGAACTACTGCCTGCCTGAATTTGTCTTTTTAAAAAAATAACAAATATTGAATATTTTGACTATAATATAGTAACAACAGAGTATGATATAAAATTTCATTGTAAAATAATTTACTACATATTATTATGTTTTTGCTATTGGTTAAAGCTGGGTGGATAGCTCACTGCTTGGCATGCAAGTTGTGTCTCTATAATATCCAGTAAAGATCAGAATTGATTCATAAAAAGAGAAAGATTTCAGGAATTAATGTATTTTTTTATACTTTGTTTGGAGAGGATGTGTTACATTTAAATCAGAAGTTCATCACTTAGGAGTGCTGAATTCTGAGTGGCCACAGTGTGCCCCCGAGTGAGATGGACACAGCTGAAATGCTTCTCGGAACTTCATGTGAAGCCTCCACTGTAGATGTTTGCTCTGCATTTCAAACTCTATTTCTAATTGCAGTTCTCAAGCGTCTTCAAGTAAAGAAGTGATTATACGGAGTGGTAAGGCTTGGACTTGCCCTTGTGTTTCCTGGGGGCAGGGATAAAGAAAGGTCTTTTCTGGGGTACATTAACCTCACTGGTGTAGTTTGAACCAGAATCCCTCCTGGAAAAATCCTTTAAACTAGGACATTTCAAATGGTAAGCCCAAATAGGATACAGACCGGTGATTAGCTCCTTAGCATCATCCCATGGTGTTAACTTGGTGCTCACTTGGTGCTCACGCCATCATTTATTTGACAGGTCAAGAAAATAGCGGAGAGGTGAAGCCAGTCCAGAATTTCACAATACCGATCACACAGGTATTGCTGTCCAGACATTAACCTTTAACCTAAATAACATATGCACTTTTTAATGCTTTCAGAGCTACTATGGAATATGTACACAATAGTTACATTAGGTATTAACATAATCTCACTTGAACTCTGGGAAGCTGAGAAAAACACACAATTCTTAATTTTACTTGTACTCTCATATTTTCATCACAGCATTCCATTTTATGGTTTTCCCACAGGAGCTGCAGCAAGTGCATCTTTTATTACTTGCTGCTCTCTCTTGACCAGTTTTTCTTTCATTTGCATTTACACTAGAATAATTGGCCTACTCTTTGTGTTGTATTTAAGTAAATATATAACACCATGTATACATTATTACAGGATGCCAGTTGACCTTTTTATCTGTGGGGAGTCTTTAATCCTAGGGACACACCTTTCTCTCTTAAATTTCTTTCATTTGGCTAATTAGACTTTCAACTACAATCTGAGCAAAACCCTTTGGAGTACATTCAGTCATCACAATCCTGTTAAGTTCTCCAGGGATGGAGTCCCCTGCATCCTCTTCTGGACTAAGAGAATCACAGTTAAATTCAAGAATCAGACCTGGCTGGATCTCACAGATGAAGCACCTGGCCAAAACACAACAGTAGACACTGGCAACTCAAACTGCAATGAAGAAAGTGCCATGTAAGTCAATCTTTCTGGCTGAAGAAGCCTTAGGGGTACTGCATACATTCACTGTGGCAAACCGGGTGCTTTCCTTTGTCATCTAAATTAACTTCAAGAATACTCTATTAGTCCTTTGAGAATTTTGTGCAACTTGCTTTGATCATATTCACCCCCGACTCTTCCCAGACCCACCCCTTCTACCTACTATTCCATCTAACCACCCAATTTTGTGTCACTTTCTGTGGTAGTTTGAATGTAATTGGCCACCAAGAGTTCATAGGGAGTGGCATTATTAGGAGGTGTGGCTTTGTTGGAGGAAGCGTGTCATTGTGGGGGTGGGCTTTGAGGTCTCATAGATGTTCAAGCAACACCTACTATTCAAATGGCTTCTTCCCTGTTGCCTGCAAGTCAACTCTCAGCTACTTCTCTAGCACCAAGTCTGCCTGCATGCCACCATGTCTCACTGGGATGATAATGGACTAAAACTCTGAAAATGTAGGCCACCCCAATTAAACGTTTTTCCTTTATAAGAGTTGCAGTGGTCATGATGTTTCTTCACAGCAATAAAAACCTTAAGACATTTTCTTTTTTTAACCAGCAAAACCAATTTTGGCTGCTGAGTTCCAGTGGAGAGTGGTTGATTAGTTTTTCTTCTGTGGGTTTTGAAAATGAGAATTTCCAATTCATTCTAAAAAAGGAGGAAGGAAGAAAAGGGAGGGAGGGAAGAAGGAGAGAAAAGTATTGTCTACAAATATATGCATAGATATTTAGAAGGAAGTTTGATAAACAATAGTACTACATTTCACAGTGGACTTACGATATCCCCAGTCCTGGATTGTTAGCTGGGATTGCAATACCAGGCATGGGGTACCTCCTCTCATGTCCTTACCCCAAATAAAAGGGCAGCAAGTTACCTTCACAATAGTCATGCCAGTACTGTGCAGGTAGGCACATCTTGCCTAGTGGGTTGGCCTTTTGGTTGCAGGGTTCACATCTGGGTTAGACCAATGAAACCTTTACCTCCTGAGTAGCCAGGAGGACACTCTCTCATGCTTTGTAAGCTAGCCAGATAGTAGGAAGGTTTCCAACTACGTTCTAGCTTTTCTCTGTATCTTGCAATGTAGGTGTGTGATGTGTCCTTCAATTTGCTCTTATTCTCTGATTATGGTAGGCAATCAAGAACACTGAAAGGGTCTGTATTGTTTGGAGGCAGAAGAAAGGAGGAAAGAATGGAAAGAATGGAGGAAGGAAGGGAGAAAAGTTAAACTCTCTTCAGGCTTGGTCTCAACTCAAAACGTTAAGAGTCAAAGTACCTGAACTTATAATGAAAGAACTTGATCTCACAGCAGGGCATACATGTCTTAGTGTATTACTCAGGACCAATCTTTGCCTCTAGGTGGTGTGTTTGGTCTTAGTGAGAGATTCTCAAATTACAGAACGTGCTCCAGTTTGTGTGTGAAAGGACATTTGGTCAAATTTCAGTCAATCTTTTGGGCATTTGAGTGTGAACAGAATGATTAGTTTTGGTTTTAAATAAGCAGATTAAGTAAATGTCCCCAGTGAGAACAGATCACTTTGAAAGTCTTTCTCTGCTTTTCAGGCATCCGAGAACTTTTTTTTTCCCGTTACTTGCCTGGGAAGACAAAATTTGAAGTGTTCCCTTTGTGTTCTACAAACCCCCTGTTCAATATTTGTTGGCACAGTGGGTGCTTTTGGAAGACTCTGTGCTTTTATTCTGGCCTGTGAGGATATTTTGTATGAACTGTAACATATTATGCACATACTCCTGTGTGCATTCTTTTTACACTATAAATGGTTTGACTTGTATTGCTCGTCTATTCTTGAACTCTGTTTCTTGTTTAAAGTTCTTGATGATGGGTGAAAACGGATATATTGATATATCCTTAAAAGGGATATTATGCATTCTCTATGTCTTGTGTTTCGAATGACTGTCTCCTATTAGGGACTTAAGGAATTGTGATACTTACAAGATTTAAGGAGTTGTTAAGAATCCATCCACATGTTTAAGCACAGCTATCAAGGACTATGGGAGGGATGCCCACACTGCTGAGGGCTCAGGCCTTCTTTTCCCAGGCTCTAATTAATTCCCTACAGGGCTCTTGATTTGTGGTCAGTTGCATGGAGAGATGCTGATTGCCCAGGGTGAGCTCGCTTGCCCAGGGCTGGCTGCGGTTCCATTTAGCCTGACATTAGGGGGCTGTGGGAAGAACCAGGGCAGTGCAGCTTTTTATTTGTCTGTGGAGAATTTAGTCATCAGTGGAAACTATGTGTGGAGAAAAACAAAAACTTGTCTCTTGGGCCCAGTTCTGCCAGGAGCTGTATGCCTTTAGGACCCAGGGGGTTGTCACATATGGAAATGGTGACAACTATCCATTGTAGCTTTACCACAGGCCAGTGCTGGGGAGGTCTCCATGTCTGGTGGTCACTACAGTGGCTCTCATACAGTCATAAGGAATTCAGGCTGAGGCCAGGAACTTACAAAACTGTCCCTGGGGTTCTAAAGTGTCATTCAAGGGGACATGTTAGCACCTTCCTCTTGGCCTTATCTCACAGGATTATGAAAAGCAGATGAGGAAATGTAAGTATAAGGTCTAGAGGACTTGTCAAGTGCTGTTCAAAGCAGTGCCACTTTCTTCTTAATACCAGCAAGTGCGATGGAACACAGTGCTGTCTAACCCTGCTGGAGGGGCCTCGGGGGCTGTTTGCTGTTCCTCTGTCTTTAAATAAATTTTAAGATTAGTTTATTTTTTGTTTATGTGATTATATCTGTGTGTATGCACATGTGTGTTCTGGTGCCTGCAGAGGAGACAAGAGGGTGCTGGATCCCCTGAAGCTGTGGTTAGCCACTTAACGTGGGTGCTGGGAACTGAACCCCAGTTCTCTGGGAAAGAATCAAGAGATCTTAACCGATGAGTTCTCTCACCGGTCACTTTCTGGTTTTTACAGTGCAAACATGAGATATTGGGCAGGCACCAATGTTTTATCTTTCTAGTCGCCTCCCTAGAAGTATACTCAGGTGTGAGCCCCTGCTGGGCAACCCCTGACTCCTGTAGTCCTGCTCAGGTGAGATTCAGGCAGCTTGGGAGTATCCTCACCCAGAGAGCAGGCCCGGGTGGGGGGCAGGGGGGATCTTCTCAGGAAGTGAGGGGTTTAGTTCCAGCTGCTAAAAACCCCTCCGTAGAACAATGAGATGCCTTTGCTGTGCTTGTATCTGAACCAGAGTCGGAGCTCCTGAAAGAGCAAACCCAAGAGGAGACATAGCCATGTAAGGTCAAAAGCCCAGATTAAAAAAAGATGACCATGTTTTAGCTTTTGGAAACAAAACGCTCAGGGAGAGGCAAATTTGGCAGACAGATTTGCTATGGAAGTCTTTTTAAATAGTGAAAGCCCTGCAAATAGAACACAGTCCACGCATCTGTGCACATTTTGAGGTCAGGCAATTATAGCTTGAAGAACTCAGGGTCTGTTTTAAATGTGTAAGAATGAGGCACCGGCTGAGTTCTTTTCTCACTCTTGCTCTGGGAAGTATCCATTTTTGTGTTCCTGTTGCTGTGTGGCATCCAGCACCTACAAGATCCTTGCTGAGCAAATGGTGAATTAGCTTTGTTGAAATCTTGTCTCATGCTCGTTGCTCCAGAGCATAGTGAGCTTTCAAGCTTTCCCCAAACCAAGCCTGCTGGGGAAAAGTCCCGGTGGGTCGCTTCTGGGAGCTGGGCAGTCGCCTCACCAGGAGATGAGGGAAGGCTTGAAATGGCTTGAAATGGCTTTGCTCTGGATTTTGGTTCATTAGTTCAGAGCAAGCTTCTACGTGAGGAAGTTAGTGTGGTGGTCCATCGGAGGAACTAGAGAGATCTTCTTAGTGTGAATTACGGGAATTTCATTTCATTTCCTTTCTTCCATCCTCCCTCCCTCCCTCCTCCCCTCCCTCCCTCCCTCCCTCCCTCCCTCCCTTCCTCATAAACAGTATTACTACAGAGTTCTGTTTCTTGGAAGTAGGTCAAGCTGAGGAAATCATGGCATGCTATCTTTCATTCTCGATACCATTTGCTTTTGCTCTCTTTGGTGTCTTAAGGCATATTAAGGTGTTCTGACTTTTAGACATTTTATTGATATAGCAGCATCATTCTTTGTATATTCAAATTTCTTTTACTTTCTCATTATAAACACTCTACTTGGAAATATGAATGAAGAATAGTAACATGCACAAATTCAAAGTGTATCTTGTGGTTAATTGTCACACACACACACACACACACACACACACACACACACACACACACACCTGTCACCACAACCAAGATAACCACTTTCATCATGTCTAAAATATACTTGTTACCCTTTGTAATCCATTGCTTGAATCACTACCACATCTCCAGGTAACCATTGGTTTAGTTCTTATCATTCAAGGTTAATTTATGCTTCCTAGAATTTTATGTAAATATAGCCATATAGTGTGTTCTTTATCTAGTGTGGCTTCTTTCACTTAACGTAGTGACTTAGGCATTTTCTGTGATCAATGCAATATTCTTTTTCACTGCTGAGCAGCATTCCATTGTATGAGTATATCACAACTTAATTATCCATTCACCCATTGATGATAGAAGTTTGCCACTTCCCTTTATGTAACTTGTCAGATAGTTATGAATATTCCTGTTTGAGTCTTTGTGGCAGAATGTGATTATATTATAGAAGTGATTATATTAGAGAAGCGCAACATCAAACCTGGTTCCAAACTTTAAAAAAAGTGAAGCCCTATTTTTTGGGACACTGTCTTTTGTATTCCAAGTTGGCTTCAAATTTTCTCTGTAATTGAGGCTGGCCTTGAACTCCTGAACCTCCTGCCTGTACTTCCCGGGTGGATGAACACCTCCCACCCAGTTGAAAATGAACCACTTTGCTTTCCCAGCAGGATTACCCACTTGCTTCAGGTCCTCTTCGGTGTGAAGTTGTAGAGAAAATCCTTTTATAAATGTTTCTGTGTGGTTAATACTTTTTGAACAAATTCACTGGCCTTGGGCTAAAGGATAAGCTTTAGAGTTAGTAAGAAAGTTACACCTTAGGGCAATGCTTCTGCATGGCAAAGGCCTGGAGAGCCAAAGGGACACATCTTCCTGCTGGAGACATTTATGAGACATAGATCTTAAATGTGCAGCCATTCATGCGGTTCATGGTAAGCCAGTTGCTTCCATCCAGATGTTGATGACATTCTGCCATTTACCTCCAGGGTAGAGGCCCAGGGTCTCCTCTTTTCTCTTCCCAAGGAGACTCTGTGAACACTGAGGGGACAGATGTTTTTCTGTCATATTCAGGAGGTGAGGAAAGGGCCACCAACTCTCCACATAAACTTTGGACTCTGACTTCCACTGTAAAACCCAGATCCCAGTATGGGTAGACTAATGTCTGTCTCTCATTGTGCTACCCAGGGGATGAACTATGTCAAGAAGAGAACTAATACTGTTGTTCCTGAGTCAATAGTTAATCTATCTCTGACCCAGGAAAGCTAGTATTTACCTTCAGAAAAAACATGCATGAATATAAGTTACCAAAAGCTTGTGAGTTCTGCATCTAAGACATTCTAATCACTCTGTTTATTGTTTCTATTATGTGTGAATGTGTTTTTATTTTATGTTCTCCTAATACCCAAAAATGCTGAGCATATTTTAAATTTTATTAACTTTTGACTCTTTATCTGTGTGTGTATGTGTGCTTGTCCACTTGTGTGCAGGTGTGCCAGTGTGCTCAAACCATTGTGTCTGTGTGGAGGTTAGAGGACAACTTTCAGGAATTGATTCTCTCCTTCCACTATGTGGGTTCCAGACATTAATCTCAGAACTCAGGTCATTAGGCCTGGAGGCAGGTGCCTCCACCAGCTGAGCTATCGTGCAGTCTGAGCCATTCCTCTTTTGATGAACTATGTTGTTTCCATTTTCTTAGGTTGTCTTTAAGGTTTGGTGATGCTGAAAATCCCAAGGATATTGACATAAGGTAGGTAGTGTTACAGTTTCAGCATGTTAGGTATAACATGCTCTATTTAATTTATTCACTTCCCCTGTGAATGTGAAGCATGTACCCTGCCCGTGACACATCAGATCCACATTTAAGTACACTGAGGGGCCCGTGGCCATGTCTGATGGGATTCTGCAGGAATGTTTTCTATACATCAAAGTTCATACATAGCTTAGTACTCTGAGAATTCAGTGGTGATGGGTAAAAGGATCCGGTAGGAATGCTTTCTTTAACATTAATTATTATTGAATTCTTTTTATAACCACTATCCAAACACCTCTACTCCTCACTCTCTTCAGTGAGGGGTTTCAGAGTATGTGAACTAAGAACCCAGAACAAACAGTAATACTGAGTAAAGTCCAACAGGCTTCAGGCTCTGCTTATGGTCATTCATTATAGCTTCTTATAAGAATCACAGGATTTGACTACAGTGGAGAAATCTTTGCTGTCATAATTCCCCAGAAGGCAGTCAATACAGGCCTACATTTTTCTCTGATTGTGATAGAAGGCTGCACCTACTGATAATGATTTATCTTAGCAGCCAGTATTCAACAAATTTGAAGGCAAACTATTTTTTTCTTGTGTCGGGTGATACCTCCTTTTAAACCCAGCCTGTGTGCAAGGCTGTTGGGCATTTTCGATTGGTGTGGGAGGGCCCAGCCCACTGTAGGTGGTGTTACTTCTAAGCAGGTGGTCCTGGGTTCACTAAGAAAGCAGGCTGAGCAAGCCATGGAGAGCGAGCCAGTAGACAACATTCCTCCATGTCCTCTGCATCAGCTCCTGTCACCAGGTTCCCACTTTGTTGAGTTCCTGCTTTGATTTACCTCAGTGATGATGGTTACCCAGGAAGTTAGCTCCTCAAGGTGATTAGGTCATGCTGCTTTTAATCACAGCAATAGAAACCCTAGCTGTGATGGTTCAAAGTTTATACAAAAAGCAAAAAATACCTCTAACATGTAAGTCCCTACCTTGTACAGGCTGCACTGTAGCAGCCCACTGCCCTTTTCTCTTAGATGCTGAAGACTATTAAATTGACTGATCTTGTAAAATTTGCTGTTCTAGCAAGATAGTGGTCATAAAACTGACTGCTATTTCTGCTTTTGTAATCAAATTTGCTTACTCTGCTGAAAAAGATGACTAAGACACTGCAAGATATATATGTTAAAATTAGACCCTGCTGACCCAGAGGCAGACTGCATGTAATCTTGTGGGTTTTGTCTTTATGAGCTTTGGGCTGACTGGCTAGGGTCTGCATCTTGGGATGGGTCTCAGGGGCAGTCCTGGCCCCACACTGGCTGCCAGTATCTAAATAAAGAGGCTCTTCTTTTAAAATGTATTCCTGGTTATGGTGAATCTCTGAGCGACCCAGACATACAACATGGACTATGCCTTCCATGCTTGTCCTGGAAGAGTATAAGCATCCCAGCTTTCTCTACCCCAAGTGAGGCTGCTCAGAAGTGTCTTTATTTTTTTGCCTTGACACCCAGGATCTCCATTTGGTCCTTATCCACTGTGAAAACACACTTAACATCCTCCCCAGTGACGATCTCCCATCTATCATTGCCATTGCTCTTTTCTCCATTCTGCATACCTGAATGACCGAATCTTTACATCCATGTCTTTGTCTCAGGGTCTGCTTCTACAGAATCACAAAATAAGATAAAAACCCATGAAAACAGAAAAATCAGAAATATCGAGCCACAAGAATAAGAAAAATAAGCCAGGCAGTGGTGGCAAATGCCTTTAATCCCAGCATTTGGGAGGCAGAGGCAGAGGCAGGTAGATCTCATAAGTTTGGGGTCAGCCTGGTCTACGGATCAAGTTCCAGGACAGCCAGGGCTACATAGAAAAACCCTGTCTCGAAAAAACGAACAACAACAAAAACAAGGATAAGAAAATAAAAGTAACTGATAATCCATCCCATATTTGCAATTACTGCTCATGTTTTGATCCCATCATTCTTGACTTTTGTTCTGTGTAATAGCTCATTTTTTTAAAAGTAAAAGACAGTTATCATGAGCTGCATCCATTATATGTTTTTGTGATCAGAGAATGTTCCACCTCAGAGCTGTTAGCCTTGACGGTGCTGGTCTCAGGTTGCATCTGAAGACAACTAAACACGACATTCTGAGAGAAACTGGGCAAGGTATTTTGTTCTTCTGGACTCAGGTCCTCATAGGTGACACTAGGATAACAATATTGTCTGTCTCATAGTGCAGCAGTAAGCTTAAGTAAATATACATGAGTAACAAGTGTGGCTGGCACAGAAGAAAGCTATTACTATTATTTTATGACAATTTAATTCTATGTTAATGTACATATAAGTTTTAATCAAATTTGTGGCAATGATAAACATACACTTTGATTCTTAGAAAAAGAAAAAATACCTGCCCCCCACCCCATTTTTAGGATTTTTGTGTTGCTCTTTTCCTGTTGGCAGTCACTAACAACAGGCTCTTGTTTGGCGCCAAAGGGAAGCCTCTCCCCAGTTCGAGTCCACAGTCTGACAAAAGAGGGCGCCATTGTACTGTTCACAGATGACGCTCTGCAGGCGACAGTAAGATCTGGGGCTAACACTCATGTTCAATCTTTTTCAGGCTCACCCTAACCAATTACAACAAATTGTCCAGTCAGAGCTGGTTTAGTTTACACCGAGTCGAGATCATCTTCAACAACTCAGTGCAAGCAAGTTTTAATGCAACTGGTATATACGCTCTGTCAAGTTACTCCTACCGCTGCCAGCGAGTCAGCAGTCTGCGGAGAAATGATGCTCTAATGTTGCTTAGCAGCTCTGACGATGTGACAAGCCTGTGGGAGGTCACATTTATTGATTTCCAGGTAATAAACTAAAACGTATGCTTGACACACCCACATACATAGTGCCAAAGAAACTCAGTGTTTGTTGAAGTCACCCAAAACAAGATGTTTAAAGGAAGAGCCTTTAAGGTAGCATTGGTTTGTTTGGGCTCTTCTGAGGTACGAGATGGAACAGGATGGCGAAGTTCTTCCACCTGAGCCCTCCAGGGCTCGATTTTTTACTTTCCTGATTACCCACTCACTAGGTACTTATCTAAACCCCAGTGCAGCTGTGGCTGAAGCCTGGTGACTGACACTTCCTGGGCCCAGAGGCTCTGTGGGCAGAGGCACTGCAGGGTAATTACTTTATTCCCTCCTGAGAGTGAAGCAGTGATCTTATCGGGGCTGATAAGAAGTACATCTGCAGTGTGAAAGACGGCGTTGACAGTTAACTTGGGAATGGAATCATCAACCAGTCAAAAATAGCCCAGAGATCTTGAAAACCTTGGGAGAAAGGCATGGGAATGTGACAGGCACTTTTGTACCCCAACATCCCAGAATCCTCTCTGGGCTGAGGGGCATTCTATCAAGTCCCTCTATCTTGTTTACTTGTGGCCAGTGATTACTCACTGAGGTAGCAGGCATGGCTTTGCTGTCCCTTATAAGGGCAAGTTCCTGCTTTCTCCATCTATACATGGGTATACATATTTATGTGTATTCCTCTCTGCTTGGGGGAGGTATAGTGTTGGCAAAAGGCCAAGGGGAAGGGAAGAACGTGCATTTGGAGTGAGGCAAACCTGATTTGAAAATCACTCTTCTGCTTCACCACTAAGTTACTTACCCTTGCCAATCTCTGACCTATCTTCATTAATGTAGAAGATACATGCATGGCCTTATATGTGTGAAACAGGACTGTTCCAGGCATGGAATAGCAATACCACTTATACCACCATATGTTAAAGGTTAAGACAACACATTTTTTGTTATGTGTATGTTGTGACAAAAGTAACAAAACAAAATACATGGGCAAAGATCAGGGGTGGGGATTTTGAATGGAAGGAAAGAGAGAAAGGACCAGACATGACTCCGAAGCTAACAGTGAGACTGGTTTACAAATCCACAGGATTAACCCCTCTGCTGGCTGGATGAGGCACAGTAATTTTGACTCCAAGCTTTGGAGCAACAGCATAAGGGATACTTCAGCATACATTCACAGGCCCCCAAGACTCCAGAGAGCTCGCTGTGAGGAGCACAGTTCTCTCCTGGCCTATGCAATGTGTACGCATGACATCAGTCTCTCCACAGGAAATGTATATCCTCGCCTAGTGGAAGCACCTAGAATGTAAAAAGAGGCAAGAATGCAAGGTCAGGACAGGGGAAAAGAGTGTTCGCAGAAGACCACTTTAACACTGCAGGTTTGCTGGTCTTTCTTACAGAATAAACATCTGTCCCTCAGCCGACCCAAATTCCTCCCATAGGTACCAAATCCATGAATGCTCATGCTCCTTACGTAAAATGGCATGGTGTTTGCCTGTAACCGATGTACAGCCCATGTGGTAGGGACATGAGGAACAGAGAGAGAAGACACCAGAAGCTCTGGAGTCATAAACTGAGTCTAGGTATGAAGTCAGGTTTCCCAGTGTTATTCTTTTGTTTAAAAAGAAGAAAAGAGAAATGCTGAGACAGATATATTGACTATAAGTTTATTATAAGGCCTGGCAGAATGGGGAGACTAAGAAGAGGAACAGGGTAAATGGCTGACCGTCACAGCTGGTTGCCATAGAGAGACAGAGCGAGAGCATAGGTGGGGGACGGAGTAGAGCGGGGGAACAGAGAGCACAGAGAGCGGGAACAGAGAGCATAAATGGGCAGGGGCCTATCTTTTAAAGGGGTCCTCTGCACCTGCGTGCAGACTTAGTTCCCATGGAACCTTGGGCTGACCAGGGTATTGCCTGTTCCACCAGGTAACAGGGGCAGGCCAGCATAATGCCTGAACCTTTCACCCAGGTGTAAATTTTTCATCACGCATTTTCTGCTGTTACTCCAGGTGAGTTGCTGAACTTTGCTGAGCCCTAGTCTCTTAAGTTATAGGAAAATAGTCCCTT
Source organism: Cricetulus griseus (assembly GCF_003668045.3). NCBI lineage: Eukaryota > Metazoa > Chordata > Mammalia > Rodentia > Cricetidae > Cricetulus > Cricetulus griseus. The sequence continues at coordinate 309,731,352 of NC_048595.1, read as the reverse complement.
GCTCAGAGGTTGTCATGAAGCTAAATTGGGTAAGGAGTATCTAGTGTACCCAAAGCCTTTGAGTCTGTGTTTCTGTTTGTTTTTGCTGTATCAGGACTCATGTTCTCCCCGAGAGATGCTGTCTAACTTCTTCTTGTCTGAGGTTTCAAAGGCTGAACATCTCAGACCCAGAATATGCTTGAGTTAGAGACACAGCTGAGTGTGGTTTTACACGAACTCACACAGTCCTAAGAACTGAATTACAAAAAAGTTTTGTTTCAGAGTCTTGAGTTGCAGGAGACTTAGTTGCCACAGTTTATCCATCTCCGAATGTTTGGTTGGTTTTGCTTTGAAAATCAAATTTCAAGCCAGGGATGGCACTCCTGTCTGTAATGCCAGAACACATGAGGCTGAATCAGGAGGAATGTAGTGAGTTTGGGGCCAACTGTGCTACCCTGTGAACCCTCGAACAAAATTTCACAGAATCATAGTTATCTGATCAGGTGCTTAAATTATTCTACAATGTGGTAGTGGTATGTGCACTAGTCCCCTTCCCATTGCTTGGTAAAATACCCAGCTAGAGCCTCTTTGAGGGAGAATATTTCATTTGGTTCACAGCTCCAGGTTCCAGCCCATCATTGCAGGAGGTCATGGCAGCAGACATGTGAGGCAGCCAGCCACTTCCACAGTCAAGAACATAACTGCATGCATGCTGCTCAGCTCACTTCATGTTTACACAGTCTGGGACCTAAACCTAGGGGATGGTGCTATCCACACTAATTTACATAATTAAGACTATCCTCCCCCATAGACGAGTCCACAGGGAATCTGACAGACATGTATCCTCACTGACACTTTTCTTAGGTGGTTCCAAATTCTGGGGTTGACAATTAAAACCAAACACAACATATACAATTTGGTTAACTGGAGCCCTTAATCACTAGCATACTGAGAACTGACTCTTAGATGGAAGGCATAGGTCACTTTTGCTCTTTTCTTTCTCCGGACAGATCCAAGGCTTCTCCATCAAGGGGGCCCAGTTTGCCCAGGCCAGAGACTGTGGCTCTGCCTTCTCACCCGCTGTTCTCATTGGCCTGGCCATGTCTCTGATACTGTTGCTGGTGCTGGCCTATGCCCTGCACATGCTCATCTACCTGCGCTATCTGGACCGTCACTATGAGTTCATCACATCTCCTGCCCACTTCCCACCTCTGAGAGAGCTAGATACAGGGGAGGAGAAGGAGCTGCTGGGGAGCCAAGGAGCTGAATGCTACGAGCTGAGGAGCCAACAGATCTGCAAAATCTATATTTAGCAGCATAAGTTTCTGTTTCCTCACCAGGGCCACAGCCATTTCTGAAAGACCTTGTTTTCTTCCATACTGTCTGACTTGTGAATTGTTTGATTAAAAAAAAAGAAAAAGAAAAAAAGGAAATACTTTGGCAATGAGTTGGTTTTTAGCATCTATTGGTTTTGATAGGTAGACCTGGGGAAGTGAAAAACGATCTCAAGGGACCCCATAGGGTCTGATCAGCAGGACTGATGTCTTGAGCACGACAAGGAAAGAGAGAAGGGCAGCATGATGCTAGTTTTCTATTAACTTGACACAATCTATAGTCATTGAGAGGAGGGACCTCAGCTGAGAAAATGCCTCCATAAGACTGAGCTGTAGGCAAGTGGGTAAACCCCTCCATGGCCTCTACTTCAGCTCCCACCTCTAGGTTCTGCCTCTCCATGTTGGTTTGGTTATGGTGTTTCATTACAGCAATAGAACCCTGAAAAAACAGTGAGGGAAGCGGAGAGAGGCAGCAGTGGAAGTTCAGATCTTTAAGTGTTTTGTAACAGTTTACATCTCCCCCAACACACAGGAATTACACTGGAGTTTTATTTTTAAAAGCAGTCTTCCTTTTCTCTCTTTCCTAGAGCTGCTTCAGAAATCTGCTGTCAGTCTGTGGCAGGGAGGGCCTGGTACTCTTAAGCTGTCAAGTCAAGGGCTTTGTCATTCACAAGCAGCAGGTCCTCAGCTGTGTGGTAGGGGTGACAGTCATGCCCTTTTCTGTCTGGCTGTGAGCCTGGGCTGGCCTCATTCATGTGCTGCAGACTTCTGTAGGCTACCATGTGCGTCCTGAAACAAGCAACGGAGGATGCTGTGCAAATGCTGGGGCAGACAAACCTCTCATCCCCACCCACTGGCAGTGTCCCCTAAACTCATGCTTAGTGGAAATTCTGGAGCCACCACCATGTTCTTGCTCCCCTTTCCTCCTCATGGATTCCCCTGTGATCCCTTCCAGTTCTTAGAAGACTTGAATGCTGAAGATTGCTTCATTCCCCATCTCTCCAAAGCAGGAATGTGCTTTCCTTGTGATGGAGCCAGCATTGCATTCTCCTCTTCAGATTGTGCACATGACCTAGGCTTACTAAGAATACCCCTCCACCCAACTCAGAGTGCACACAAAGGAGTGGCATTGGGGAGGCTGTGGTGATAGGTCCACTCTCCACTTGCACATTAGATGGTGAGCAGCAGGTGATGAGCCCTGACATTTCTGACTTGACAGTCTAGTCAGCATTTCTTTTGGCTGCATCATCACTAGCTGAAGATAGGTTGGGTCCTAAGGCTGTCACAGTCTGGAAGATGAAAATACTTCATATAAAGTTCCTTTTGTTTGGATATTTGGAGTAGATTTGGTAGTCTGCAGCTGAGACTCCCTACTCGTGTTGCTGATATACAGAGAGAACTGCAAAAAAAAGATGCTTGAAAGAGTGGGAACCCAAGATGATCTATCTGCTCTAGTCTGTTTGAAACCAGCGGTCTTTCTAAGAACATTTGAAAATGATGAACCCATACCACGAAGTTGAGCTATGAAAGCTGTATTTTCATGTTGTTGCCTTGAGTATTCACTGGTGAGACAGGTAGCTTTTTATTGGCTATAGGTACATGAGAAGTAGGAGTTTATTGTTCAAACCAGGCTGCATTGGAAAGTGAAAAGGAATGTCATTGAAGTTCCATGACAGAAGACATGGATGGTGCTAGGTAAACTGAGGTATACCATCAGCCTCGGTATTGGCGATCTCTGTGTATGCTGCTCTTTCCATGTATGCAGGGAAAGGAACTACAGAGTTTGAATTAAGAGAGAAGCAGCTAGGCTAGCTGCAGATCTCCATCTCTCCCTCCTCTACCCCAAATCCAATCCCCTAGTCTCACCCCTGCTCTGTAGCAGACCACCTGATACATCCTCACCCCTATCCACCACCATCTTCAGCAGATCACACAACTCTTCTCCTTCAATTTTTCTTCCCCCAACTCATCCCATTGTCCCAGCCCCACATTCCAGCAGACATTCTCTGGGAACTCAGTAGCCAAACTGGCCAGAGAAGCAGGGAGCTGCACTTCAGATCTTCACTGTCCCATCTCCTCCAAATTCAATCTCCCAGTCTCATTCCCAGCTCTGAAGCTGGCTAGCCATTGTGACCTCTCCTCATTCTCTGCCCCATTTCCAAGCAGATCCTGGTGGAACAACCCACTTTCCATTCTCCCATGTACTCATTCACCATTCCCTCTCCTAGTCCATTCCCATTCCTAAGTGTCAGCTCCCAATACCTAGAAACACATTGTCTTAGTTAAGGTTTCTATTGCTGTGAAGAGACACCATAACCATAGTAACTCTTATAAAGGAAAAACATTTCATTTGGATAGCAAACATTTTCAGAGATTTAGTCCACTGTCATGGTACAACATGATGGAGTTGCGGGCAGACACAGTGCTGGAAAAGGAGTTGAGAGTCCTACATCTTGACCTGTAGGCAACAGGAAGTGGTCTGAGACAGAAAGACTATCTTTCTCAAAGTTTGCCTCCACAGTGACACCTTTCCTCCAATAAAGATACACCCACTCCAACAAAGCCATACCTCCTAATAGTGCCATTCCTAAAGAGCGTATGGGGGCCAATTACATTCAAACCACACATACAAACTGGAACCTCCCAGTGACCACACCTATCAGGATCCCAAAAGAATTACCTACCCAGAACACACAGCCACTATATCCTCCTAAGATAACCAGAAAGGGCAAAAATAAATAAATAAATAATAAATAGATAGATATCAAGGAACAAAACACCCATCCCAAAAGATAAAACCAGATATTAGCACCTAGAATGACAATCATTCCAAACCCAGATGCTTAGACATCAGCATAAAAGCAAATCAATAATAGACAGGATAATATGTACTAGTAGAGCCTAGCAATTCAACCACAGTAGGCCCTTGAGAAATACAACATAGTTCTAACACAAGCCAGGACCTTGAAATAGCCTTTACAAATGTGATAGAGGTCCTTAAAGAGAAAATGAATAAATCCTTTAAAGAAATCTAAGAAACAACAGACAGTGGAAAGAAATGAATAAAACAGTTCAAGACCTAAAAGTGAAAATAGAATCAGTAAACAAAACTCAAACTGAGGGAACTATACAAATGAAAATTTAGGAACTCAAACAGGAACCTCAGAGGCAAGCCTCACCAACAGAATACAAGAGATGAAAGAAAGAATCTTAGGTACTGAAGAAATGGATACCTCAGTCAAAGAAAATGTTATGTCAAAAAAAATTTCCAGACACAAAACAACCAGGAAATCTGGGGCACTATGACAAGGCTTAATCTAATAATAATAGGAATAGAGGAAGGAGAAACTTGGGTCAAAGGCACAGAAAATATATTCAACAAAATCAAAAGAAAATTCCCCTAATCTAAGGGACATGCCTATCAAGGTACAAGAAGCTTACAGAACTCCAAATAGATAGGACCAGAAAAGAAATTCCCCTTGGCACATAATAATCAAACCACTAAACACACAGAACAGAGAAAGAATAATAAAAGCTGCAAGGGAAACAGACCAAGTAACATATAAAGACAGACCCATGAGAATAACAGCGACTTCTCAATGGAGACTGTAAAAGCCAGAAGTGCCTGGACAGATGTGCTACAGACTCTAAACTATCACAGATGCCAGCTTAGACTATTTTCCAGACAAAACTATTTTAATCACAATAAATGGAGAAAAAAAAGACATTCCATGATAAACCCAAATTTAAGCAATATCTATTATAAATCCAGTCCTACAGAAGGCTCTAGAAGAAAAACTTCAGCCTGAATAGGTTAATCATACCCAAGAAAACACAAGAAATAAATAATCCCAGACCATTAAGTCAAAATAAAGGGTGACTCCTCCCCCCTCCCCCGTCCCCCATCCCACAGCAACAAAATAGTAGGAATCAACAAACACTGCTCATTGATAATTCAGAGTAATAAAATGAATGGGAAAACAGGAACCATCCTCCTGCTACATCCAAGAAACATACCTTAACATTAAGGATAAACATAACTTCAGGATAAAACGCTGGAAAAAGATTGTCCTAAGAAGATAGACCTAAAAGATAGACCTAAGAAGCAAGAAATAGGGAAGGTTACTACATGAAAGGAAAATTCCAAGAGGACATTGTAATTCTTAGCATCTATGCTCCAAATACAAGGGTATCCAAATTTGCAAAAGAAATATTACTATAGCTTAAATCACATATTGGCCCTCACAAAGATAGTGGTTGACTTTAATATATCACTTTCACCAATGGACAGGTCATCCAGACAAAAACTATACAGAGGAATACTGGAGCTAACAGCTATTTACAGAACATTTCGCCAAAACACAAAAGAATATACCTTTTTCTCAGCACCTCATGGAACTTTCTTCAAAACTGACCACACATACCAATTAATTCAAGGCTATTTCTCACTTTGTCTTCCAATAAGAACTAGAAGAAACCATTCTGAGAGAGGTAACCCAATAACAAAAAACCAAACATGATATGTACTCACTCATATGTGGATTTTAGACATAGAGTAAAGGATTACCAGCCTACAATCCACACTGCCAGAGAAGCTAGTAAACAAGGAGGATCCTAAGAGAGACATACATGGTCCCCTGGAGAGGGGAAAGGGACAAGATCTCCTGAGCAAATTGGGAGCACAGGAGGGGGGGAGGGAGCTAGGAGAATGAGAAGGGGAAAAGAGGAGGGGTGAGGAGGACATGAGGGAGCAGAAAGGTTGAGTTGGGGGAAGAATAGAAGAAAACAAGAAAGGAGAATCCCATAATAGAGGGAGACATTTTAGGTTTACAGAGAAATCAGGCACTAGGGAAATGTCTGTAGATCTACAAAGATGACCCCAACTAATAATCTAAGCAACAGAGGAGAAGCTACTTTAAATGCCCTCCCCTGATAATGAGATTGATGACTGACTTATATGCCATCCTATAGCCTTCATCCAACAGCTGGTGGAAGTAGAAGCAGACACCCACAACTAATGACTGAACTGAACTGGAATCCAGTTGCAGAGAAGGAGGAGTGATGAGCAAAGGGGTCAAGACCAGGCTGGTGAAACCTACAGAAACAGCTGACCTGAACAACGGGGAGCTCTTGGTCCCCAGACTGATAGCTGGGATACTAGCAGGGGACTGATCCAGACCCCAGGAACGTGGGGTTTCAGTGAGGAGACCTCCAAAATCTATGGGACCTCCTATAGTAGTTCAGTACTTATCCCTAGCATAGGTGTGGACTTTGGGAGCCCATTCCATATAGAGGAATACTCCCTGAGCCAAGACACATGGGGGTGGGCCTAGGCCCTATCCCAAAGGATATGATAGACTCTGATGACCCCCTATGGAAGGCCTCACCCTCCCTGGGGAGCAGAAAGGATATGTGATAGGTAGGGTTTTAGTTGGGGGGGGTGTAGGGGAGGAGGGGAGGGAGAGGGAACTGGGATTGACATGTAAAACAATCTTGTTTCTAATTCAAATAAAAAATTTTTAAAAAACTGACCACATACTCAGTCACAAAGCAAATCTCTACAGATACTAGAAAATTGAAGTAACTCCCTGTATCCTATCAGACCACATCAAATTAAAGCTGGATATCAATAAAGACAGAAATCTTACAAACTCATGAGAACTGAACAACTCACCACTGAATGGAAAAAAAAATGGATCAAGACATAAATAAGAAAGAAATCAAAGATTTTCTAGAATTTAAGGAATATGAATACATAACATGCTCAAACTTATGAGACAGAATGAAGACAGTCCTAAGGAAATTTCATAGCACTAAGTGCTCACATAAAGAAAAAATTGGAGATATTTGGTACTAGTAATTTAATAGCACACCTGAAAGTTCTAAAACAAAAATGAAATCACACCTAAAAGGAACAGGTGGCAAGAAATAAACTGGTCAATGTACCAGAAAAAAACAAACAAAAATTACAAAGAATCAATGAAATAAAGACTTGGTTCTCTGAGAAAAATCAATAAGATTGATAACCCTTTTCCAATTTACCTACCTAAAAGGCACGAAGAGAGTATCCAAATTAACAAAATTATAGATGAAAATGGTGAAATAACAACAAACACAGAGGAAATTCAGAGAAACATAAGGACATACTTTAAAAACCTATACTCCATCAAACTGGAAAATCTAAAAGAAATGGCTAATTTCATTGATAAATAGAACTTATCAAAATTAAATCAATTTTAGATAAGCAAATTAAACAGGCCTGTAACCTTTCATGAAATTAGAACCAGTAACTAAGTCTCTCAACCCCAAAACAAAACAAAAACAGCCCAGGGTGATGGCTTTACTGCAGAATTCTACCAGGCTTTCAAAGAAGAGTTAATACTAATTATACTCCTCAAACTATCCCACAATATAGAATCATAAGGAACATTGCCTGACTCATTTTATGAGGCCACAGTTTTCCTTATATTCAAACCACATTAAGACCCACAAAGAAACAGAATTACAGAACCATTTCCCTTATGAACCTTGATGCAAAAATTCTCAATAAAATACTTGCAAACTGAATCCAAGAACACATCAGAAAGATCATAGATTATAATCAAGTATGCTTCATCTTAGAGATGCAGATAGTTCAACATATGTGAATCAGTAAATATGATCCTGGAGAGATTAGGGATCCATGGGCCACCTCAACATCATAAAGGCAGCTTATATCAAGCCCGTAGCCAATATCAACTTAAATGCAGAGAAATTCAAAGAAACTCCACTAAAACCAGGAACAAGGCAAGGTTGCCCCTTTCTCCATACTTATTCACTATAGTATTTGAAGTCTTTGCTAGAGCAGTAAGACAACTAAAGGAGGTCAAAGGGAAAGGAAGATGTATCCTTATTTGTAGATATAATAGTGTGCATGAGTGACCCTAAAGATTCCATTGTGAAACTCTTACAGCTGATAAACAGCTGATCAGTAAAGAAGATGCTTACAAAATTAGCTCACAAAAATAAGTAGCCTTCCTACATACAAATGACAAATGGACCGAGAAGGAAATCAGAGAACAACATCTTTCACAATAGCCTTAAATAATATACAATATCTTATGGTAATGTTAACCAAGCAAGCGAAAGACTTGTATGATTAAAAACTTCAAGACATTGAAGGATGAAATTAAAGAAGATAACGGAAGGTGGGAAGATCTTCCATGCTCATGTATCGATAGAAATAATATGTATCGATAGGATTAAAATGGCCATCCTACCAAAAGCAATCTATAGTTTCAATGCCATCCTCACTGAAATTCCAATGCAATTCTATACAGAACTTGAAAGGACAATTTTCAGCTTCATACGGAAACAAACAAACAAATCAGGATAGCTAGAACAATCCTGATTAAAAATAATAAAAGAACTGATGGAGGTCTCACCATCCCTGATTTCAAGTTGTCCTCTAGAACTACAGTAATAAAAACAGCATGGTATTTACACAAGTCAATCAGTGGAATCAAACTGAAAACTGAGACATAAATCCACATACGTATGTACATCCGATTTTTGATAAAGAAGCCAAAAAAGACAGAATCTTCAACAAATGGTGCTGGTCAAACTGGATGTCACGTGGAAGAATCCAAATGGAACCATAGTAATTACCTGTGCAAATCTCAACTCAAATGGATCGAAGACCTCAATATAAAACCAGATACACTGAACCTGATAGAAGAAAAAGTGGGGAATAATCTCGAACTCATTGACACAGGAGAAGCTTTTCTGAACAGAACGCCAATAGTGCAGGCAATTAATAAATGGGACCTCATGAAACTGAGAAGCTTATGTAAGGCAAAGGACACTGTCAATAGGACCAAACAGCAGCCTACATAATGGGAATGTTTTTTTTTTTTTAACCAGCTACACACCTGAGAGAGGGGTAATATAAAAAATATATAAAGAAATAAAAAATAAAAACAAACAAAACTTTCCAGGATATCAAGAAAACAACCTAATTTAAAATTGGATACATAATCTAAATGGACAATTTTCAAAAGAAGAAACTCAAATGTCTGAGAAACACTTAAAGAATTGTTCAGTGTCCTTAATCACCTGGGAAATGCAAATCAAAACTACTTTGAGATTTCACCTTACATCCGTAAGAGTGGCTAAGCTCAATAAAGCCAGTGACAGCTCAAGGTGGCACGGATGTGGGGTAAGAAAACCCTCATCCATTGCTGATGGGACTGCAAACTTGTACAACCACTATGGAAATCAGTGTGGTTGTTTCCCAGGAAAATGGGAGCAGATCTACCTCAAGATCTGGCTATACCACTCTTGGGCATATACCCAAAAGACACTTCATCCTACTAGAGAGACATTGGCTCAACCATGTTTATTGCTGCCCTATTCATATAGCCAGAAACTAGAAACAACCTAGATGTCCATCAGCAAATGAATGTACAAAGAAAATGTGGTATACTCACAATGGAGTATAGCCCTTTAAAAATGAAATAATGAAATATGTGGGTAAATGGATGGAACTAGAAAAAAAAATCATCCCGACTAGGGTAATTCAGACCCAGACAGCCAAACATGGCATTCATTTTCACAGATGTGGATATTATCTGTTAAGTCAGTGATATGCAAGCTCTAATCTGCAGAACTATAGTTGTTAGGTTTAGAGTGAGGGATTCAGGGGCACAGATAGATCTCCGTAGGAAAGAGACATATAATAGCTATGGATTGATGGAATTGGAAGATTAGCAGGTAGGGGGAGAAAAAAGAGGGTCGAGGGAGGGAATATGGAGAGGGATAGCTAAAACTAAGGGCCATTTCATAAATATGTATATATATATATATATATATATATACATATATATGAAAACTTTTATTTCATTTATGAAATATATGACAGCAATCTAAATGAAATTGACAAATAATGGGGGAGACAGAACCTCATATGGACATTTCTGTCACCGAATGGAGCTTCCAGTACTGGGATTGAGTTACATCCAATTGAGCTGTTGACCAAAGGGGTTCCATGGGAATCCCCCTAAACCCTAACTGTTGACAAGACTATAGGTTGCTCTCCACAATTGATGGAAAGACCCTAAAACTGAAGATAACACTACAGAACACTTTAAACACAAATAAATTGGTGCCTACCTAGAATCTTCATACTCATGGGCTAATGCTCTTGGTACAAGAAGGTACTCTGCATGATAACAAAGGAGAAATGTAAACACCAACGCAGCCACAAATACTTTGATCTACAATGATCTACAAGATATGGTGGCACAAGGCTTGTGGGAATAGCCAACCAATATCTGATTTGACTTTAGGCGCACTCTACTGATGGAACCCATATCAGATGCTGCTTGGGTGATCAAGAACCTGATACTAGATGGCCCAGGAGCTAGATCTAGGGATCTAACCAATATTATTTTTCTACTAAAGGAACATAGCAATAAAGTGACTCCTAATAATATTCTGCTATACTCATAGATCAGAGCCTTGCTCAGCAATCATCAGAGAATCTTCCTCCTGTAGCAGATGGGAATACAGAAACACAGAACCAGACATTATCCAGAGAGTGAGAGATCTGGGAACACAGCACTAAATGGGATGTCTCCATCAAATCCCTTCTCTCAAAGCTCAGGGAGCCCCATGGAAGAGGAGGCAGAAAGAGTGTAACAGCAGAGGGCATGGAAGACATCCATAGAACAAGGCCCTCTAAATCAGAGGTTCTCAGCCTTTCTGATGTTGTGACCCTTTAATATTTCTCATGGTGTGGTGACCCCCCAACCATAAACTTATTTCTGTGTTATGAAAATTATTATTGGCAAAATTATTGCTAGTGTTATGAATCATAATTTAAATATTTGTTTTCTGATGGACTTATGCAATCCCCATGAAAAGGTTGTTTGACCCAAAGGGTTGTGACCCACAGGTTGAGAACCAACCTAAATAAATATGAGTCAGGCTCATGTGAGCTCACAGAGGATTAAGATACATACACAGGGCCTGCCACACAGGTTTAGCTCGGTACAGCTCCTTCTGTTGCTAGTGTTCTTAAGAAACTAAAGTAGGACAGAGATTATTATAGATTTGGTCCCTATCAGCTCTTCAGTGTAAAAGTTATCACTGAAAAACATAAAATAATGAGAAAATTGTTTTTTTCTTTACAAAATGCTTTTCAGTATATGACTATTATTACAGTTTGGTTAAGGAACTAGTGATTATTTTTTGTTCATAGTAATGGTACTGATTCCTAAATGGTACAGTGATAAAGTATTTACTGAACACCTCATCTTCATTTAACCATGGCACCATTCTGATCATATAGCATGAACAGAATCATCTCTGGCATTCAGAGTTTATTGGAACATTGTTTGAGGGGCTGGACTTAAAACCTGCTCAGCAGTCTCAAATTCTACTCTAGCCAGGCACATCCCTTTTTCTGCCTTAATGAATCTTTCTATTGAGACCTGAGCATACCTTTAGGTGTTGTTGATGCCTCTTGCTATTTGACCATGATCTCATAAAAATATGCTTATATTGCTTTGTTTTTATTTTCACTAGTATTTTTAATTAGCATACAAAGTAATATATGGTTTAATTTTATTTTCATTCACATGTGACAATATATTTTGTTCTAATTGATCACCTGCCCCCTACAAATGTCATGATTTCAGTTTTCTTTACAGCTGAGGACAATGCAGTTGTGAATATGAACCACATTTTCTTTTATTTTTTAATTTGTATTTAATGTTTTTAATTTTTATAATAGTAATTAGACCAATTCTAAATTAGAAACAAGCTTCTTTTACATGTTAATCTCAGTTCCCTCTCACTCCCCTCCTCCCCTTCTCCCCACTGACGACCCCCTATCCCAAACCTCTTCTGCTTCCCAGGGAGGGTGAGGCCTTCCATAGGGGTCTTCAAAGTATGTCATAACATTTGGAGCAGGGCTTAGACCCTCCCCTGTGTGTCTAGGCTGAGAGAGTATCCTTCTATGTGGAGTGGGCTCCCAAAGTCCATTTGTGTGTACTAGGGATAAATACTGTTCCACTACCAGAGGCCCCATAGATTGTCCAGACCTCCAAACTGACATTCTTTTTTTTAATTTTTTTTGATTTTATTTATTTATTTATTTAGTGTATAACATTCTGCTTCCATGTATATCTGCACACCAGAAGAGGGCACCAGGTCTCATAACGGATGGTTGTGAGCCACCATGTGGTTGCTGGGAATTGAACTCAGGATCTCTGGAAGAGCAGTCAGTGCTCTTAACCTCTGAGCCATCTCTCCAGCCCCCAAACTGACATTCTTGTTCAGGGCGTCTGGAACAGTCAGTCCCATGCTGGTTTCCCAGCTATCAGTCTGGGGTCCATGAGCAACCCCTTGTTCAGGTCAGCTGTTTCTGTGGGTTTCTCCAGCCTGGTCTTGACCACTTTGCTCATCACTCTTCCCTCTCTGCAACTGGATTCCAGAGTTCAGCTCAGTGTTTATCTGTGGGTGTCTGCTTCTGCTTCCATCAGCTACTGGATGAAGGCATTAGGATGGCATACAAGGTAGTCATCAATCTCATTATCAGAGAAGGGCTTTTAAGGTTTCCAAGCACCATGTATTAATGAGGCTGTCCTTTTCACCAAGGGATGTTTTTGACAATTTTTTCAGTCCTTAGGTCTCTGAAATTTCATGGATTTGTCTAGGTCCTCTATTTCATTCCACTGGTACAGATCTGTCTTAGTGCCAGTATCATGTTGTTTGTGTCTGTCACTATAGCTCTGTAATATGATTTGAGATCAGATATTGTGAGAGTTGCAGTGTTTGCTCAGTATTATTCTGGCTATTCCGGATGTCTGTTGTTTCCATATGAATTTTAGGCTTATTTCTCTAGTTCTGGGAAGAATATTAATGAGGGAATATACTGAATATTAATTTCAATAAAAACATTTTTACAATACTAACTGAGCCAATTTATGAGCATGGGAGGTTTTCTCATCTCAGTCTTCTTTATTTTTTTCTTTATTTTGAGAGAGAGTCTCAATTATGTAGACAAGGCTACCTTGAAGTACACAGAGATCTGCCTACCTTGGAACTTTTGTCATGAAGACATACTTTAATTTTGTCAAAGGTTTTCTCTCTATCTACTGAGAAGGCCATGTTATTTCTGTTCTTAAAGTTTTTATGTGTTGTATCTCACATACTCATTTGTGTATGTTGAATCATTCTTGCATCCCTGGAATGAAACTAACTTGGTCGTAGCTTATGATCTTGTTGTGTTCTTGAATTCAGTTTGCAAAAATTTCACTGAAACTTTGTATTATTTTTATTTTATTTTATTTTTTGTAATTAAGACAACACTAGCTTCACAGAATGAGTTTGGGAATGGTCTCTTCTTCCTATGTTCTGAGAGTGTTTGATTAGTATAGGTGTGAGTTCATCTGCAAAGGTTTGGTAGAATTCCACACTGAATCTGTCCAGTCCTAGAGGTTTCTTTGTTGGGGAATTTTAAAAATTTGCTGCTTCAGCCTCACTATCCTTCAGGAGTGGGTGGGGGGGATTGGGAGGATGGAAGGGCAAGGGAATGGGGGAATTGATGTGTAAAATAAGACTGTTTCTAAAATAAAAAATATTAAAAATCAAAATAAAAAATTAATGCTTCAATATTGTTGATTTTTATGGATCTATTTAAGCTATTTAAATTTTCTTGATTTAATTTTGGTAGTTTGTATATGCCAAGGAGGAATTTATCCATTTCTTTTAGATTTCCTAGGATTTTGCTGTTCCTTTGTTTGTTTAAGTTTTCAAAGTATGCCCTAATGATTTTCTGGATTTCATTTGACTCTGTTGTAATCCTCCTCTTTTCATGTCTAATTTTATTAATTTGGGTCTTCTTTCTTTATTTCATTTAATTTGTTTAGGAGTTTGCCAATCTCTATTTTCAAAGACCCAACTCCTGAAATCGACTCTATATGTTGTTTTATGTTTTTTCTCTCTCATTAGTTTCTGCCCTGACTGTTATCACTTCTTGTCATCTTCTGCTTCTTGAGTTTGGCTTGCTGTTGTTTTTCTAAAGACTTATGGCATACCACCAGTCAGAAATAGTCTCCTGTTGCATCCTTTGTGTCTTTTGACTGTTTCAGGTCCTGGGGAACTGAGGTCAGAAGTGTGAATTGTCCTGGAGAACTAAGGCTGGAAGTCTGAAGTTGGAGCTAGAGCTTCTGAAGACATTGCAAGCATGTGCTACTACAGTAGAACTTACAGACCACAGTCTCAACACTGCAGCCAGGAACCTTTAGTTAAAGCAAAACGCAAAGAGATGCTTTTAGTTTTTATTTTTAAAGTAATATAATATTTTATTAATTGAGAATTTCATCTAATGTATCTTCATCATATTCATAACCTGCTCCTCCCAGATCCACATCACCTCTCCCTCCCCACTTCATGTCTTTTTTTCAGAAGAGACTATGTTACGGGAGACATCTTAATCCTCTGGGTCTTACAACTTTTCTGGCCCCTCTTCTGACATGTTCTCTGAGCTGTAGGCATAGGGGTTGTGTTACGAATGGATGGTGCCTCCTGTTAGGACATGTAAAGTGGCTACCTCTGTTTTTCTGACCTTTGTCATTTAGTAACCTTCCCAGACCATGCCCAGTACTTGATCCTCTGTGTTTCATGAATCTGGATTGAGAGAAGAAGCCATAAGGGAAATGGAAGACCTCTCCCTGGTTCTTGGATCTGAAATGGCTAAGTCACCTTTTCTGTACCTCTGTTGTTAATGGATCTCCTCCTAGAGCTGGGAGGCTATATTTGAAAAAAAAATGACCATGATTATTGTCCTTCTTGAACCTACATATCTTGTGAATTGACTGTGTTGGTTCTCCCCTCAGGAAGTAGAACATGTATTTTCATTTGATTCTGGGACTATTTTATGGTGTATTTTGACTAACAGAGCAGTAGAAGCTACTGGCCAGGACAGTTCTTCCCTATATATTCATTTGATTTCTGGAATCCTGCTTGGGTATGGCCTGAATATGAGAGGACAGGTCAGCCTGCTACAGGAAGACCCATTGAAGGCAGCCTAGTTAGCTAGTACCCAGCCGACCTTGAAACTGACCAGGAATGTCTAAGTGTGCCTGGAAGAGCCCAAAGAACTGCCCAGCAGAAGCCAATCTGGTTTCCCACCTGTAGAATTTCAAGTTTAATCATTGGTATTTATATTGGCTATGTCTTAGAAGGATTGCTCATGCAACAAAAGCTTACTGATTCACCATAAAAATTAGAGGCACATGTACATGGGAGTTACATCCATGCTTGAATTATCACATCTGTCACACAAGGAAAGAAAGTGTAGAGAATGAGCTATATGGAAGAGAAGAGCTGTATAGGGAGGGCTGGAGAGTGAGGCTGTTCCCAACTTTAGTCAACTGTAGGTATGTAGTCAAGTTTCTTCTTCAATCTGTCACCTTTTTCTTTAACAAGCTTAGACCCTGACCCCAAACTCACATAAATAGAGGGAAATTAGTCTCAAATTACCTCATAGATCCCCAGACCCAGATATATGCTCCCAAGTGACTGCTGGTGTGACTGGAGTACAATCTGGAGCCAAGGCAGCTATACTCTTTGCCTTGCCCTTAGGATCTTTCATCACTCTTGTAGTTTTCTTCATTTTCTCTCTTTAGCTCTTGCTTACACAGAGATTTATCATGCCTATTTCAAAATGGCAGTGTCAGCCAAAGCTTTTGCATGATGTTGTAACTAATTATCTTAATTAATTCTTAATAGGGAGAATCAGATCGGTGGTCTTGTTAGGTGTCCACATGGATGGCAAATTCAATAAAATTATCCATGTGGGGGTGAGAGGTATAGTAGTACAATGGTAGATGTCTGCTCAACATCAAGAACTGGTTTCAATTCTTTCAATTCCCCCTCCCACCCCTTTTCTTGGCCCAGGAAATTGAATTTCTCTTCTTAATGTCTCCTGCCAGCAGGAGCCTCCCACCTGCTGAATTTGGAAGCTGTGTTCTAACAGTAACCAGGGGATTTGACCACAACAGTTCAGTGAGGGGTCAACTTGGATACTTTGCACTGCAAGAAAATTAGTGAAGCTCCTTTCCCCTTCAGATAGAAGGCTGGAAAGGGAATTGGAAAGACTATTTAATGACAGTTAACGACTTGGTTTTGCCTATCTTTATGTTGCTCTAGAGCTCAGAAATTCAAGAAATCCAGCTTCTTCTTAGATAGAAGTATCCATGCTCCTAGTATCCATAGCATTCTACTACCAGCATGGTCTGTTTCTCTAAAAAAACAAAATTCCGAGAAGTTAAAATTTAGAAGTCTGGTTTTTAAAATCTCTCTGGGGCAGGGGGGCGGGGGAAGCTCTTTCTAGTGGTAATCTCTAGTTTATATATTTTTCTGGGTTTTATGAACTAAAAATTTTAATTGCTGTTTTATACAATCCAGTTCTTTATTTTGCCATATAATGAAATTAAAAAACAAATCCAAACAAAGCTATCACATCTAGTAATCATGACCTAAAGTTAAGTTGAAACCTAGGAAATAGCTGGGTTTTTTGAGACAAGCAGTCCAGGTTGGCCTTGGATTTTAAATGTAGCCAAGGTTGGATTCTTTGAATTCTCTGTCTCTACCTCCCATGTGCTGGCATTATAGTTATATACCATCATCTGGGTAGAAATTGCTATTTTTGTTGGTCAAAATATTGGACCATTTCACATGGTTTAACCAAATATGCTAAGAAGTATTTCAATTTGAGTAATTGGAAGAATGTAATTTTATAATAAAGAACCAGTCTCTATATGTCCTCATGTGTCCCTCCTCCCTCCCTCCCTCCCTTCCTCCCTCCTTCCCTCCCTCCCTCTCTTCCTTTCTCCCTTCCTTTCTCTTTCCATCTCTCTCTTTAACTTGGAGATAAGGTCTTGTAAATTGGCC
This sequence comes from Cricetulus griseus, assembly GCF_003668045.3. Classification (NCBI taxonomy): domain Eukaryota; kingdom Metazoa; phylum Chordata; class Mammalia; order Rodentia; family Cricetidae; genus Cricetulus; species Cricetulus griseus. Next base: position 309,714,097 of record NC_048595.1, on the reverse strand, counting down.
CAAGACCTTGAACTTGTGAGCACTGGTCTTGGCTTCCAAAGTAGCTGGGATTACAGGCCTGTAACAGCATGCTTGGTTTGCTATCTCATTAACCACACATATCCAACCCAGTAAACAAGACGAATGAAACAAACAAACAAACAAACAAACAAAAAACCAAGACAAACACCACTGTAAAGAAATGTGCATGGGTGAGCCTTGCAGGACCAGCCTGGTTACTTAGAACATTGGCCACTGTCCTCTTAGGACCTTATACTGTCCATGGTGACTTTCTCATTGTATCCATTCTACCATTCAATTCATTTCCACATACACTCCACTCCCCTCACCAAAGAATATGGTCCCCTTTACAAGGATCCTGGTGACAACCTGTGACACTGTGAATGAGTCCTGTCAAATCAAAGGTGATACCTTTGGCATCATCTTTGGTCAACCTTTGCATTTTTATGTGCAGTCTTAATATTATCTGCATTAGAAGATAATATAGAAGGCCTTCTATTTCCTACACAAGGAACTTCATCCCCCTTCCAGGCTGGATTCAGACAGACTGTATAACAAGCCAACTTTGGTTATTAAAAACATCTTTTTAGCTCTTGGCACTACAAGAAAACCACTCCTGATGAAAAGAAAGTCTGTCTCATATGGCTTTGGAGAGAAGCACAATTTTTTTTGAATTTACTGTACATGTGAAAACAATAAACAATTTGCATTTCTTTCTTTTTCTAGTAATTCAAACTCTAACCTAAGGGTTTTTACAGAATGGGTTTAGTAGTTTCTACATTGCACCACGTTTGAGATATTACTGATTCTTGGAGAAGTAACTGAACCTTAGCCAAGTCTCCCTCCCCCTTCTCTCTCCCTCTCTCTCCACCTCTCTCTGTCTCTCCCTCTCCGTTTATGTGTGTGTGTGTCTCCTGTAAATGCATCAGAAAATATTTACTTAAAAGCTAAGATGCACATGTGATGGCCTTAAAGATGTGGTTTTGTTTCTATGGGAAATCAAATAGAAACAAAGTTACAGTTGACTCCTGATATCTGTGGTAATGCAGTGCAGACGGAGTTTGTACTGATAGTCTTTAAGCTTTATACTTAGAAATTAAGTTGAACTTTGGCTTCTGCTAAATCGTTTGCCACAAGCAGCTAAATTATTTCTCTCTTGTCCTTCTCGATGATTGTGGGATATGAAAGTAGCTAGGAGTAAAAAAGGACAGAATCAAAAAACTTCCCTGAAAATCTCATGTTCCTGAGATTTTTTTCAACGTGTTGACTATTTGTGAGCAGAGCAAAGAACTCTGTACTAAAACAGGATGCAAGTCTTACTTATTTTTTTTTAAGTAGGCATCTTTTCTTTACAATTTAAGTGGCAGAATCAACCAAATTTACATTAGCCTCTTTTGCTGCTTGGTTGCTGGTTACTGAATGATAAAAACAGTAAAAGGGTCTTGAGGAATTCTGTAGCCTCTTAAATCTATTCTCTCAAGATGAGGTGATTCCAGATACAGTTGCAGACATGCAACCATTGATCTACCTACCTCTAGCCATGAGTCTGCAAGAGCAAGGACACATTTCATGTGGGTGACTTTCTAAGCCCTTGGAAGGATGAGCTGGTATACAAGGCCCCTATGTCCTCATGGCTCCCATAGGGGCTTGTTACAGAGTGGAGGCTCAGAGCCTCATTTATTCTTGATCTGTAGTGTTGCCTAAATGCTAGCAACTCATACACAGGGTCAGTGTACATTTCAGCTGTGGTGTCCATATGTGTTCTTCCAATGATGCAAGTCCTTAATTTGTTCTGGAAGAATTACTGTTCTCTGTTGAACAAGACTCAGAGGAAGAAGTCTCGCTTAAAGTAATTCCAGAGGATTTTATAACTCCCTGCCACTGACACCAGTGAGTTTGATACAGTTCTGCAAAAACTCTGAAGATTACATATATATGTGTGTGTGATATGCATGTATGTATGGATGTATCTATCCACCCATCCATCCATCCATCCATCCATCCATCCATCCACTCACCCATCCATCCATCCATCCATCCATCCATCCATCCATCCATCCATCCATCTATTCATCCCATCCCACCCTCTGTAGGATTACAGTAGAGTTGGGGGAGTCATAATTAATATAAATTAGATAAACTGAAAATGCCAAATGAAACGATGGTTTTAAATAAGGCTGGATATTGTAATTAGGCCCAGATGGCTCCTTTTGTAGTAGGAGGGTTTTCCCAGACAGCCAGGAGATTGTTTGACCATCAAAAGAGAAAATAAATTAAGTCCCAGTTTGTTTTCTTTTTTCCTCAGAACTTCTTGGGAAGTTTTCTGTATAGGCTCCATGAGTTGTCCATTGAGGCAAAGATGCTGGGTTCTTCATAATACAGATGCCCTGAGATACAGCATCTACCACCCAGAACTGAGGGCATTGTGTTCTCACAGACCTTTTCCCCTCTCTGTGTCTCACTGTTCAAAATGCTCATTACTTTGGGACAACTGTTTCAGGGATCACAGGGTGTCACCCCCATTTCACGTAGGAAACCAGACTCATGACCAAATGGAAACTCTGGTTTCCATGAGAATATGGACGAGTAGGGGCAGTGGTGTCTTCAGGCAGTTTTGCTTGTCACAGGAAAACAGGGACAAGCAAACCAAAAGAACAAAGATCTGTTTGCCAGTGAGACTGCTGTCTGTAGTTTTTTAGAAGACGTCACTATTCCTTGTTATCGTTCATAAAAAACTTGTCAGCAAAAATACTTTTCCTTCTCATTCTATCCCCCAACAAGTTTTACCCACTCAGATACTTAATTGGTTGCAGTAAGCAGTCGGGAGAATGCAGACACACCCAATCTTTTCTCGTAAAGGATTTTCCTAAATTTGTAAATACGTATTTATTTGTTCTGGAGATCCAAGATTTTTTCTTAAATATTCAAAATCTTTTCATTTTTAAGTAGATAGTTAACACACAATGTCTGTTTCTCTTTCACTCAAAAAACAAAAACAAACCAAGAAAACAAATACAAAGAAAAATCCCAAATAAGTTAAGGAGTTTCTGGCAACTGGCACCTAGTTCAGGATGGAATGAGGCAAGCCTTACCTTCCAGAAAGATGTTGAGTTTAAAAGACACATGTGAAGTTTAGTGAGAAATAGAATAGCATTTTTGTTATGAGAAGGGTTAAAGATGTAGGTTTATAGTTTAATATTTAGATGAATAAGGGACATGATTTACTTCCTCTTTCTAGGTCAACATGTTCATCTTATTTTCTCGTTTACTTTGAATTAGTAACATCCTGAAATCAACCTATTTTATAATAAATGTAATATGTGAACTGAAAAATAAATATGCAGACTGAAATATGTAGTTGACTAGTGAGTCACACTGAAACCAGGTTTTCTCATGGAATAGAGATGAACGGTTTGACATAAAGATCAGATTTATTAGTTGAAAATTGTTTATTTTCCAGATCATGTGAAACAGCCAGCAACCCTCTCCCTCCCTCTTCCTCTCTTTGCCACAAGGCCTTGCTATGTACTCCTGGTTTACCTGGAACTCACTGTGTAGACTAGGCTAGCCTCACTTGTAGTTATTCTTCTGCCTCTCCCTCCCAGCTACTGCAGGTATGTAGCAGCCTACCTGGCTTTCATTCTTAGTTTTATATGAAATATCTAGGGTAATAAGCAAAATATATTTCTCTCTTTTGAAATACCTAAATGACTACAGAGGTTTGCTACTTTTTAAAAGTATTAACAAAAATTAAATGTAAATTTGAAAGAGAAATATGTATCTCCTTAGTGTATATAAAACCATTTTTTCCTCTGTCATAATTTACATTTTCCCCTAAAGGATAACTTACTGTTATAGGTAACCTGATAAATCACCAGTGTGTGAACATTGACCAAATAGCATTGTGTCTACAGCTTGACATTTTCATATTAACTTCAAGTTAAAATTGATTAGTTAGTCAAGGGTTATCAAATGCCGGAGTACTACAATACCTTGCAAGTTGTAATACACATATTACATTGAATTACACAATTTTATTATTATTAATATTCATGTGTATTTTAAAATTAAGTATTAATAATTACTCTTGATACCAGGGTTGTGTCATGTGTTCATATAGATTCCTATGGCCTTTTGGTAACTTCCTGATAGAGATGATTTAACCTCAACATGTTTTGGAGCATAGGAGTACTAAAATGGTGTTATCAGAACTATGAGAAATTGGGAAAGTTATCTCAGTTTTATTTACATATGGAAGTTAAGAAGTTACTACCATAGAATCAGAGAATAGGATCAGTATTACTCAAGTTTGTGTGGGGGAGAGAGGATGAAGATGGAGAAGGGACAAGAGGGGATAGAGTGGAGACAGAGGGGATAGAGAGAAGACAGGAGGGGATAGAGTGGAGACAGAGGGGACAGAGAAGAGATAAGAGAGGATAGAGAGAAGACAGAGGGGTGGTTAATGGATTATGAATACAGCTGAGAATGACTGCTGTATGATACATTGAGGTGTCACATTTCATCCATCAGTACCTTAGATTGTCAATTAAAATGGTTAAAATAAATTTTATATTGCTTACTGAAGAAGAGTAAAACAGTTACAAATTGTCAATTGTTAACACCAGATATAACATTTAACATCCTTAAAAATCAGCATTTGGAATAAGAATTATCTAAGTCAATTACCCAGTATTTTTGTAATGTGTTTTTTATTCAAATTAGAAACAAGCTTCTTTTACATGTCAATCTCAGTTCCCTCTCCCTCCCCTCCTCCCCGCCCCCCAACGATCCCCCTATCCCAAACCCTTTCTGTTCCCCAGGAAGGGTGAGGCCTTCCATAGGGGATCTTCAAAGTCTGTCATATCATTTGGAGCAGGCCCTAAACCCTCCCCTGTGTGTCTAGGCTGAGAGAGTATCCCTCTATGTGGAGAGGGCTCCCAAAGTTCATTTGTGTACTGGGGTAAATACTGATTCACTATCAGTGGCCCCATAGATTGTCCAGACCTCCAAACTGACTTCCTCCTTCAAGGTGTCTGGAACAGTCCTATGCTTGTTTCCCAGCTATCAGTCTGGGGGCCAAGAGCTACCGCTTGTTCAGGTCAGCTGTTTCTGTGGGTTTCCTCCAGCCTGGTCTTGACCACTTTGCTCATCACTCTTCCCTTTCTGCAACTGGATTCCAGAGTTCAGCTCAGTGTTTATCTGTGGGTGTCTGCTTCTGCTTCCATCAGCTGCTGGATGAAGGCACTAGGATGGCATATAAGGTAGCCATTAATCTCATTATCAGAGAAGGGCTTTTTTTTTTTTTTAAGATTTTATTTATTTATTATGTATATGCTGCCTGCATGCCAGCAGAGGGCACCAGATCTCATTCAAGGTGGTTGTGAGCCACCATGTGGTTGCTGGGAATTGAACTCAGGACCTCTGGAAGAGCAGTCAGTGCTCTTAACCGCTGAGCCATCTCTCCAGCCCCGAGAAGGGCTTTTAAGGTAGCCTCTCGACTATTGCTTAGATTGTTACTTGGGGTCAACCTTGTAGGTCTCTGGACATTTCCCTAGTGTCAGAATTCTCTTAAACCTATAATGGCTCCCTCTAGGATGGTATCTCTTTTCTTGCTCTCCTCCATTCCTCCCCTGACTAGATCTTCCCTCATGTCCTCCTCTCCACTCCCCTTCTCCTCTTCTCTTTCTTCTAACTCCTTCTCCCCTCCCTCATGATCCCCAATAGCTTAGGAGATCTTGTCCCTTTCCCCTCCTCCAGGGGACCATGTATGTCTCTCTTAGGGTCCTCCTTGTTTCCTAGATTCTCTGTTGGTGTAGATAGTAGGCTGGTAATCCCCTACTCCATGTCTAAAATCCATATATGAGTGAGTACATACCATTTTTGTCTTTTTGCGCTTGGGTTACCTTACTCAGGATGTTTTTTTTCTAGTTCTGTCCACTTGCCTTTGAATTTCAAGATTCCTGTTTTTTTTCTGCTGGGTAGTACTCATTGTGTAAATGTACTACTTTTTCTTCATCCATTCCTCAGTTGAGGGGCATCTAGGTTGCTTCCAGGTTCTGGCTATTATAAATAATGCTGCTATAAACATGGTTGAACAGATGTCCTTGTTGTACGAATGTGCATCTTTTGGGTATATGCCTAAGAGTGGAATTGCTGGATCTTGTGGTAGACTGATTCCCATTTTCCTGAGGAAACGCTATACTGATTTCCAAAGTGGCTGTACGAGTTGACACTCCCACCAGCAGTGAAGGAGTGTTCCCCTTTCTCCATATCCTCTCCAGCATAAACTCTCATTGGTGTTTTTGATTTTAGCCATTCTGACAGTAATCACTCAGTTTTTTAATCATTTATTTGTTTGCTTTTCAACAGCTTGGTATGGAGTGTCTGCTATGTCCCAGTTATTCTGGCACATGCCAAGACACATCAGTGAGAACTTCAGGCCTTGCTCAGAGTCTGTTGGAATACCTTCAGTGAACTTCAGAATTCTGATGTTTATAGATCTAGGAACCATTCACTTATGTCATGGAGTCTTAAGTTTCTGATGAAGGTGGGGTGATGACAGCAACTACTTCCTGTTTCTTCCTCATGTTTCTAAACCTGGAGAATAGAGAGGAGGATAGGGACCATGTAGGGCTGTTCCTCAAGAGGACCCAGTGTACATGGGAAAGGGGCCTATCTCTGTTGGAAGAGGAACCAGGTGGGAGCATCTTGTGCAGATGACTATTATGTCAAGGAAAATAAAAGCTTTCATTGCCTTGGCTTTCAATTATTGTCAGAAAGTCCAATAGCAGCCTGGGAAACTCAGGAAATTACCTCTGAGTTGTCTTTTGTTCTTAGTCTTTCTATTCTTTGTTGTTATTTAAAAAATGTGTCTCTTCTTTTTGTAATGAGAAAAAAATTATGCTGTGTGGGTATTCACACAGGAAGGTCCTTTTCTGAGTGAATGCCTGTGTTTAGCTCTTTGCAAGTTTAGACTTCTTGGGTGTTGCCTCAGTGGAACAGATGAAAATCCCAATCACAGGTGCCTTGGAATGTGAAGATGTCCAGCAGGTTTGTTAGGGAACTAAAGGGGTTATGATAGACTGAGTGGATTTCAGCGCAGCATTCTTTTTACAGTTGATATGTGATGTAAAAAGCTAATTAACGATGTGCCTACTGGACTGTATGGGTTTTCTCACCCATGGGTGGGAACCAGCTTGCTAGAACCAATGGTCTTCTCATCACAGAGAGATGTTCAGCTGACTACTCAGGTACTGATGAGGATTTAAAGCACAGGGAAATTTTTCCTGAAAGAAGGACAAAGTGTGCATCTGAAACCTGGGTAATAGGCACATAGTATTAGAACTTTCTTTTTCATGAACAAGCAACTCAAGTAGGGAAAATGAAAAAAAAGTTGAAAGAAACATCTAGAAAAATTAAATGTAATAAAAAAGAAAAGATCATGAGCTCTACTACATACGTATATTAATCTGTAGTGTGTGTGTGTGTGTGTGTGTGTGTGTGTGTGTGTGTGTGTGTGTGTGTCCTGCATGTGCATTTATGTGTATGTTATTCTGTGTATGGATATTATAATTTAGTTAAGAATGCTGACAAGGAGAAAGAGAAATGATGTTCAAGATGCAGATGAAATGACCTTAAGGAGGTGAATTGCTTTAGACCACATGATAGGTAACATTCCCAGTGCTCTGTGAATCTAGCATAGAGCCTTGATTGTACATAGGTTCAGTGGTCCTCTGGCTATCTTTGACAGGAGTAGGTAAAGAATATTGTACTCTATCTAACACACCAATCTTTCAGATCGGAGGCTGTGATGGGTTACACCAAGGCTGCCTTTCCACCATGGTTGGCATGGTCTGGGTTGTTCTCTTTAACATTGTGCTCTTCCAGGTTACAGGAAGGGTGGGTAATGAGTATGCATGTCTCTTTCATGCTTGTACACATTACAGTGTATACATTGAACAACAACATTTAGAAACATTCAGTTCTTTTAAATGAATCTCCAGTTATTTTATAGATTGAGTCAGTTACAAAGTAGTGTTCAGTTACATGATTACCATGCTACTTTTCTCATCATTGCAACAAGATACAGTATGAAAGCCATTTGAGGAAGGAGTCTAATTTGGCTCACAGCTTGAAGATATCTGAGAAAGCATGGCTACAGGAGCATGAGACTGCTTGTCACATCCATCAGCAGTCAGGAAGAAGAGTGCTGGTATGCAGCCCACTCTCTCAGTGCAGGACCCCGACCCTTCGAGTGGGGCTGCCTATATTTAGGGTGGGTCTTCCCACTTCAATTACCTTTATTTAGAAACTCCCTCTCAGACAAGTCCAGAGATTTGTTTCCATAGTACTCTAAATGCCATCAAGTTGCCAATCAAGGTAAACCACCACAATTACGTTCTTCTCAGAACTCTGATAGAATTAGAGGGAATTTTAGTTTCTCTAAAGGGCGCATAATTATGTCAACTTACATTAAAATTTGACACAATTAAGTTTGGAGAAGTGACTCAAAGAGAGTGTGTACTGCTCTTCCAGAGGACCTGAGTTCTCAACATCCATGTCAGTTGGCTCACAACCATTTGTAGCATCTGTTCCAGGGTACCTGTCATCTTCTTCTAAACCCGGTGGGTATTCACAATTATGTGGTTCACACACAGGTCATGTGTGCGCACACATACACACACACACACACACACACACACACACACACACACACAGAGAGAGAGAGAGAGAGAGAGAGAGAGAGAGAGAGAGAGAGAGAGAGAGAGAGAGAATAAATATTTAAAAATTGATGAACTGAATTCTTACGTTTTGTATGTAACAATTACATAGAGATTATAATATAGCAGAGATTTTCTTAAGCATTTTGTATATATAACTGGTACATTCACTTAGGTCAAATGACTCACTGGTCAGAATTTATTTATAAAGGAATCGTATAGAGGGCAGAGGAAACTGGAGACTGAACATGGACTGAGAAGATAATGAAAGCCGAGAAGTGGCTGTCATCATTGTTTTCGTGTGATTATTGTGGCCATGCCCCAGAGTGCACCCTATACATCTCAATGAGCAGGTGGCCTGTATATCACCCTGCCTTCAGATGCCAAGTGAAATCTTCATTCTTCCTTTTTAATGCCTTACTTTCTAATAGGTTTTAGCTACACAAACCTTCCACGACACTGGAGCAGGCCATGCACTGATGCCTGCATTGGGTGCCAAGAATTATGTGAGCCAGTGTGGAGAATTTGGGAGATGTCCAGTGGTATTTCTTGAATCTAAGGTTTTGTGTTTCATCAGTGGAAGATGGAATGCATTCAGCCAAGCAGTGTGGTGGTTGCACTCGATTGAATGGATATATTCCTCATCACTCACTGCTAAACAGAGTCAGGGGTGAATTACAGTGAGGAATAGGCTTGCGTGGACCTCTATTTGCCCACAAGGTAGTTAAAGCATTTGCACTGACACTACAATTTATATGCCCCTGTCCTAACCAGAGCAGACATTTGTATAATGGATGTGCCAACCTGATCCCTTCCCACATTGGTGTCATTCCTAGAACAGCTAGGCAGCCACTGCTAAGTATTCCACAAATAAACCCTGCTAAGAATAGTGTCTTATTTCTAGAGCTTGCACATGAGAAACTCAACACCCTGCTGGAGTCAGATAAGCAGAACTTGTTTTGAGGGCTTCATCCAAGTGAGACCACAGAGGATGGAGCCAGAGACAGTCCCAGACTGAGTGCAGTCAGCTTTGCCGGATGCTGGAGCAGACTGGAAAGTGCCTTTGATATGCTGCTGAAGGACTGCCTGTCAGAACCTTGGGAGACCCTAAAACACTGACAAAAACTGTGCCCAGGACCAAGTGAAAAATTCCCACTATCATCTTGCACTTGTTAGATGCTAATTAATAGACTCTGATATCTTCATCACTTGTTCTACTAAAATATTTTGGAAAGGTAACATTCAGTTTCTCCCCTTTAACCAGAATTGATATGCTTTCTTTAATTATAATTATTTTTCCTTTTAAATTATTTCTTAATTTTAAAAGTAAGGATATAGGGCTGGAGAGATGGCTCAGCCATTAAAGGCTAGGTTCACAACCAGAAATATAAAAGTAAGGAAATAATCAGCAGGTTTTGAACAAAGTGTGCTTTAGTTATTTCTCATCACCTCATCTCACTCAACCCTCATACCTTTGAGTCCCCTTTGTCCTACTCAATCATGTTCCCACAACCTTGCCCTCACCCATGCTTTCTTAGTAGGTCCAATTTATAAAATTTGTTCCTAGACTTGCTATAATGTTGCCTCTATTCCATTTTTATTAATGACAGAGGCACAGATGAATGCCCACTCCAGTTAAGGTTTAATAAATGACAGCTCTGGATGTAGCTACAATGCATTTATCCTTGCTCCCATTGCTCTACAGTGTCTTTGTGCACTTGACTAAGTGTTCAAGCCTCAGTCTCCTCAAATGTTCTTCCTCATGTATTTGTTTTAATTTAGCAAAGAAAAAGTCTTTGAGGCTATAGAAGGGTCTCACTTTACAGTACAGTATTTGAGGCAAACATCCTAAGTTTCTGCAGGACTTTTCAAGAGTCATTTTAATAATAGTTCTCACATGACTCCACAGGCAGGAGAATATCGTGTTATTTTTTCTTGTCAGGCAGTACCTCTATTGTCCCACCATTTAACATAGATGGTTTGCATTTAGACTGCCTCGTGCTGTCTGCTCTGGCCTAAATTATTCTTTCCAAGTTAGAATGTTTTTCCTTCTTTGGCATCCATTAAAAATCGTCGGCAACATGGCTACCCTCCAGAAACACTTCTGTAATGCTAACCACAGGACTTGGTGTCTAAAAATAAGAATTGAAAAAGAGATTTAAGTTAATGCCCAGAAAGAAATCTTTCCACGTGTCTTTACTAGAATTTGGTAAGTCCTATTCTGGGGAAAAGTCTGTGGGCGCTACCCAGTGTGGCTGATCAGTGCGTGCCCACCGTTTTTTCATCCAGCTGCCACATTAGCCACTTTCGTTCTTCCCTGAAGGTCACGTCAGTTCAGACATGGCTCCATCTCACCCGGAGCGGAGCTCACAGTGCACTGTGAGCTAGCTCCTCACTAATGGGTCCCAAGTTTTTCAAGTTCATGTGATCTGCTGGCCATCATTTGTTGCTTTCTTTATGGAACTGATTAAACTCACCAAATGATGCAACTCGAAATAAAATAGTTTGGGAATGGTGTGGGCAGTTTAAAATTTGTTTGAAATTTAGTATGGAAACTGTAAAATAAATAAATTCAAAATTAATTACTTGGGATTGCTCCCCTCCCATTCTTCCACCAAAAACTCTTCCAGCTCATTTCACAGGAATGACTGTTTCCTAAAATAAATCATTCTTATTTGCTGTTTATTAATCTGTACTCAGCATTTTCATCTATTTTTCATTTTTTTCTGAATTTCCAGGCCATGGTCTACTTGTGAAGCCCTCTAGTCAGTCCAGTCTTATACTTTCTCAAATGTGCCAGGCCTAGTGTGTTACTAATTGTTCGTCTTACACGTCCTTCTTTCCCTCCTTCATCCTTCCCTTTATTTCTTCCTTTTTTTTGACTTATTTTGGACAAATAATTATCATAGATTTTTTTATGGCAGGATGCTAAGTGATAAGTATAGTAACTTTTTCTGGGATATGGAAAAAAAATCTGCCTCATCCAATGACAAGACAGCACACATTTACTATACAATGATTCCTGATGTTTTTTTTTTTTTTAAATAATGCTTTCAAAACTTTACATGTAGTTGGAGAAATGTCACAGGTCTTCAATATTAAGAGTAACAGTCAGGACAGTTCTGTATATGTTCTCATTCCTCAATTGTCTGCAAATGCTATTTTACAACATTGACCACATTTAGTTATAGGCTAATGGGTTTAGTCACACAACCAGGTTTGGAATGCATCAGTCTTTTTTTGTTTATAAAATATTATCTTTTAAAATATTTATTTATTTTGTATACAGTGTTCTGTCTGAATATATGTCTGAAGGCCAGAAGAGAGCACCAGATCTTATTACAGATGGTTGGGAGCCACCATGTGGTTGCTGGGAATTGAACTCAGGACCTCTGGAAGAGCAGCCAATGATCTTAACCACTGAGCCATTTCTCCAGCCCCCAATGTGTCAATCTGGTTGCTATTTTTCTAAAGGAAATTTTAGTTTCTTACTTTCTTGACTGTCTTGTCTAATGAAGATTACTATAGATTCACACAAGACATATAACTTAATTATTTTTGTCCAGAATGATTTTGCTTGATGTCTTCAGGACCCAGGTATTTCTTATAAGCCCTTCTTCATATTCACAGCTTATGATATCCAAAGCTGTAGATTTTATTATACGGTGTTGGTGGTAGAACCAAGGCTTTTGCACATGTAAAACATATGGTCTATACACTGAAGTACATGCCCAACCCAAAGTTATGGCTTTGAAATTTATGTAAAAGCAGTTAATATATATCAACATTTTTCAGTAAAATAGTCTCAGTTTTGTTCCAGAGTGAGGCTTTATCAGTTTTCAAAATAATGACTTTTCCTTCACCAAGTAGACCCTGTTGGGACCCAGTGAATCAAAAGGAGGACTCACAAGTCTCATGAGTCAAAGTCCAATATTTGATTTGCTTTTTTGTTCCGTTAGGCTCTTATCATTTGACTGATTTCAAATAGACAAGAATTCTGACAATCTTGCCAAAATGATAGAAACAGTTATCTTTAAAATTCTCGTAGTTTCTACATACTTACTTTATTCCTACTAATTCTTGCCATCCTTATTCATGTCAGGATGAAGGTGGAATTTAAATAAAAATTTCATGAAAACATGAGTATGCTTGCTGAATGACTTCTGATAAACTCAGACACCTGTGTTGACACCCTCAGATGACCTTGTGGACAAAGCTCCCCATTTTGTTATCCTCAGTGCTCTCCCAGGAACTGGGAGGAACTGTGTAATCTTCAGAAACAATTCCAAGTTAGTAGATTATGCTGCCAACACTTTCCCAGCAGATACAGATGCGGGCAGTGTTCTGTAGATTTCCAGGGCTTTGTCCCTGGGACTTTTTTGAGCAGAAATGTCATTAGCACATCCAGCTGTGGCAAAGACAAGCATGCTTGTACTTCCAGTGAAGTCTGTCCAGTTTCCGCTGGCATGGGGGCTGTCTGGTATCATCACTGCTTCATGTGTGCACCATAGAGTACAGTATTTGTGCCCGTTACAACAAGCTTTGTATGATATAAAGGAAGAATGACAATCAGCTCCAACTATTTCTCACCTTTACTGATCATCAACACCTTTAGAAAGGCAGAAACCTAGAACCCAGTCTCTTTGATTAAGGACAATACCTATCAGTTGCTTATAATTTATGAATCCTTAGAGATGACTTGATATTTTATTACTTTTGAGTCATTTCTTTAAATCTCAGATTTGGTGAATGTTTAGTTCTCAGTTTGTATAAACAATGCATGTGATGTTAGACAGAGTTCCCCAGCTTCAAATCCTTGAAGAAGGACAAAGAGGGCACAGACAAGGACTCCTTGTGGTCAATGCTTTTGTGTCTGTTTTGCCCACTCTGAGGCCCTCCGATGGCTGAGCTTGGTGAGCTTGAGATGCATACGTCCTCTGGGATGGCACACAATTGGACCTCACAGACGATCCATCACACAGTCTGTAGTCATTTGGTAAGCTGAGCATGGGACTTGTCAGAAACATTTTCTTCAGTGCTCTACTGTGTTCCCTGGAAGGGAAATTTAATCCATATGTGTCAAAGATTCATTTACACTTAAATCACTAAAGCATTGTTCTGAGCTTTTGATGTCTGACAAGTCTTTTGACTTTTTCCAAGCAGTTTTCCGTTCCTTGCCAAGGGCAGTCCTAATCCTCAACAGTAGAAAATGCAGGTTTTCTCCTGGGCTCTCACCCTTTTTGCCTCCTTTTCTGGGAAAAGTTCTTTAGCAAATTCATATTTACCTGTCTCTGTTTCAAAATGCCTCCTGGCAGCAGAGCTTTGGAAGGGGACAATGTGATACAGGGTGATTTCCACATCTGGCCCCAATTGATCAAGGCCTTCAGGCCTGTTCTCTAACTTGGCAGGGGGCACAGGATGTTTTTTCCTTTCATTTACCTCTCTACTCACTGAAGGCATTGTGTGCTGCAAACACAGGAATATTCTATAGTAATCTGGTTTATGCTAACAAAAGGAAGGAACCTGGTCTCGTGGGAAGTATTTGGGGCTAACATATTAAAGGGCACGAATGCTCAGAGAAGGAGAATTACATCTGTATTCTTCCCAAACTGGGAGTCACTCTGCTGTACAATTCACCAACAGTCCTTAAGTCCAACAATCTGCAAGAGTCCAGTGGTCTATTAGTAAATAGAGATTGCACAGCTGCTTGCTGGAGTAGCAGTCTGTCTCATTAGAACCATTAGTCCCTGGCCTCTCACTTAAGTAACAACTTCTGTTACCTGGGTTAGGTTTGGGTCTGGCCCCAGGAAACTGTGTCTGTTTCCTAAACAAACTTATTTTAGCATTTTGCCTCCTTGTTTTCATTTGGCATTTCCCATGCTCTCTTTCCCGTTCTCTTTTCTGCTCACAAAGCATCCTAAATCTTCCTGTCAGTGAGGAAACAAGTGATAAATTTGGGTCTATGAAGTGCTTACTGAGCACACACTGTTTCTTAAACATTATTGACAGTTAGAGGTAGAATATGTTTCTTTGCATGCCTCTAGTGCCTACAACAGTGCCTGGCTTTCTACTGGTGCTCAAGTATTGTAACATTTACTGAATAGATGTAGTATCTGTGTCCATGAAAGAGTAGAACTAATTGTAAAAGGTTGAAACTCAATCATGACATGTCAGTCGTAGATTGAACCTCAACAAAAAACCTCTTGGCTTTTTATATTTTTTCTAGTTATTTTACCTTTTAAATCCCAACTCCTCACTAGAATATACATTAACTAACAACTAATTTTTCCCTCCATTTTTTATTTAAATTAGCAACAAGATTGTTTTACATGTCAGTTCCAGTTCCCTCTCCCTCCTTTCCTCCCCTGCCCCCCCCAACTAACACCCTACCTATCCTATACCCTTTCTGCTCCCCAGGGAGGGTGAGGCCTTCCATAGGAGGTCTTCAGAGTCCGTCATATCCTTTGGGATAGGGCCTAGGCCCACCCCCTAGGCTCAGGGAGTCTCCCTCTATGTGGGATGGGCTCCCAAAGTCCATTCCTATGTTAGTCCATTCCTACTACAAGAGGCCCCATAGATTTCCAAGGTCTCCTCACTAGCACCCACATTCATGGGGTCTGGATCAGTCCCATGCTGGTTTCCAAGCTATCAGTCTGGGGACCATGAGCTCCCCCTTGTTCAGGTCAGCTGGTTTTTTGTGGGTTTCACCAGCCTGGTCTTGACCCCTTTGCTCATCACTTCTTCTTCTCTGCAACTGGATTCCAGTTCAGTTCAGTGTTTAGCTGTGGCTGTCTGCTTCTACTTCCACCAGCTGCTGGACGAAGGCTCTAGGATAGCATATAAGTCAGTCATCAATCTCATTATCAGGGGAGGACATTTAAGGTAACCTCTCCTCTGTTGCTTAGATTGTTAGTTGGGGTCATCTTTGTAGATCTACAGACATTTCCCTAGTGCCCGATTTCTCTTTAAACCTATAATGGTTCACTCTATTATGGTATCTGTTATCTTGCTCTTTCTCTATTCTTCGCCTGACTCAACCTTTCTGCTCCCTCATCTCCTCCTCACCCCTCCTCTTCTCCCCTTCTCATTCTCTTAGCTCCTTGTACCCTCCACCATGCTCCCAATTTGCTCAGGAGATCTTGTCCCTTTTCCCTTCTAAGGAGGATCATGTATGTCTCTCTTAGGGTCCTCCTTGTTTACTAGCTTCTCTGGTGGTGTGGATTGTAAGCTGGTAATCCTTTACTCTATGTCTAAAATCTACATATAAGTGAGTACATACCATGCTTGTCTTTTTGTGACTGGGTTACCTCTCTCAGAATGTTTTCTTCTCGTTCTATCCATTTGCCTTCGAATTTCAAGATTCCATTTTTTTTTCTGCCGAGTAGTACTCCATTGTGTAAATGTACCACATTTTTTTTCTATCCATTCTTCGGTTGAAGAGCATCTAGGTTGCTTCCAGGTTCTGGCTATTACAAACAATGCTGCTATGAACATCGTTGAACAGATGTCTTTGTTGTATGAACTAACAACTGATTTTAAGTGGAAGTGTTGCTGGATTATCATGTCCCTCCAACCTGGTCCCGCTGCTTCAGCCCCAAATGAACACACAGATGCTATATTAATTATAAAACTATTGGCTGATGGGTAGGACTTTTAATTGGCTAGCTCTGTCTTAATCATTAACCCATTTCTATTAATCTATGTATTTCTATGTGGTCTTATCTTACTGGAGAACACCTGGCACGTCTTTCCTTTTGGTCTCTCCATGGCAACTCCTTCTTGTGTCTGTCTTCCTACCTTCCCCAGAATTATCCTCATCTCCTAGTCCCGCCAATCTTTCTGTCTCCGTTGGCCACAGTGTTTTATTCATCAACTAATAAGAGAAACATATATACAGAAGGACATCTCCCTTCCTGGGAATATTTATAGTGCCTTCTAGTCACAGTTGGTCATTTACTGAGGACAGAATGAGATTGACCTTTATATGCAGGCTGGTAAACTTTCACAAAGGCAGAGTGTAGGGTCATTATCCACATTTTGAGATAGTCTTATATTTTCTTTATAGAGTGATATTTTGTTGTGGAATATTTGTTTAACTATGCAAAGATGTATTGTACTGTAAAGATGTGTTGCTGTTTTACTTTGTCTGCCTAAGCCACTTGATTGGTCTAATAGAAAGCTGAACAGCCAATAGTGAGGGAGGAGGTTTAGGCAGAACTTGCAGGCAGGGAAAGTAAGTAGGAGGAAGAATTTAGGCTGGGGTTTGGCGGGGGGGGGGGGGGGGGAGGGGAAGACAAAGAGGCACCAGGGTGATTACAGGGATCAGCAAGTCAGACATAGAGGAAGCAGGAAAGTAGGGCATACAGAAGGAAAGAAAGATAAAAAGCCCTGAGGCAAAATGTAGATGAATAGCAACAAGTAAAATTAAGTTAAAAGAGCAAGCGAGACAAGCTTACACTAAGGCTGAGTATTAGTAATTAATAGTAAGTTTCTGTGTCTTTATTTGGGAGCTGGTTGTTAACCCAAAGAAAATTCCAACTACAATATTTCTTCTTTGTAAAGTGAGATTTAGACTATGTTATAGGTTAAATGTGAAGTGTCCCCCACAAGCTCATGAGTTTGAACACTTGGACCCTAGTTGATGGCGTTATGCTGGGCGGTGACACCTTGCTGGGGCCAGATCAGGAAATTTATAGGCTATTTCCTCTTCAAGTCCAGTCTCTCCTTCTTCCTGTTCTACATGTGTATGTGTTGGGGAGGTGGTGGTGGTGGTGGCAGCAGCAGTGATGAAGAACCCCTGTTGCATGCACTTGCTGCAACAGAATTAACTGTCACCATGCTTTCTCTGCCATGATGAACTGAATCCTCTCAAACCATGAGCCAAACTAAGTCTTTCCTACTTTGAATTGTGGTTTTGATTGTTCTCTCATCTCAGCTAGAAAAGCAACTAATATACATTGGTTCAGATGTTCTGGACCTTTTATACCTTCTAAGGCTATTAAGTCTTTAGAGAGGCTCAGGAATATAGCTTTTTGGGAAATTGACACAGCTAGGCTATGTCTGGACACTGCTGCCAAATAAACCTTTATTCTCATGTTCTGTCTGATATCTAGTCATATCTCAAGAAAAGAACTGATTCACATAGCAAAGCATTTACTCAAATACCTAAAGAGCAAATAGTCTTCAAGAGTAGCCTGAGAGCAAGATTACTGGTGAATAGAGGCTGTAAGGTAGAATTTCACCTGGGGATTGCTTTCATTGATACCATGTACTTAGTGAATGAGGGGTATCCCATTCCTACTCACATCTAACTAGTAGATGCTACCTGTAACTGCCAAACAAACATCATCATGTTGGTTTGCATGAGTTCTCAAAACTGGTAAGACCAGCAGGAGTGTGCATAAATAGCCTATCTGTCTTTATCATGTTCCCAAATAGCTTTAATACCTCTTGTTCCCAAAGTTCTACAAATTCTCCAAACAATCACCAGTTGGGGACCAAGAGTTAAAACACATGAACTGAACATGTGGAAGACATGTCACATTAAACTGTAATATTGCATCTCTATCTCCTATAGCCTCATGGTCATCTCAGAAGGCAAAATGTCTCCAGTCCAACTTCAAAAGCTCCCATAGTCTTAACAGTTCCAATTAAAAATTCCAAGTCTAATATTTCTTTTGAGCTATGAACTCCAGTAAAATTGAGAAGAAAACAAATAAAATAAGTAACAAGAAAAACAACAACAAAAACCCATATAGTTAATTATATACTTCCAATATAATATGTCACAGAATGAACAGAATGAAAGGGAGAAATGAGATGCAGTAAGGAAATAATCCTCCAAAAGAAAACCAAAACACCACAGCAAATATGTGAAGTCTCTTGTTTGGTGTCTGAAGCTGTCAGTGTCACCCTCTGGGCTCTAATGGACTTGTGGGGCCCTGTTTTTCTGGTGCTGCTATCCACACTGCACATGTGACTTTGGCAGAGTACCTTTGGTGCCTGTAACTTTCCTTCACAAATGTTCCATGTTCTTGAAGTCTCCAATACCTTGGGGTCTCCATCACAGCTCAGACTTCACCTTCACAGCTTCATGGACAACTTTATCAATAATTTCACATAGGAAAGTAACCCTGCTACCCATTGTCTGGCTTCACAGGCCTTTCTCCCCTGGAACCTTGGTGTAAGCCTTGATGGTTTTGTGACTCTTGTATTGACATGCTTGTGAAAACAGCACCATGAGATGATGACAGATTCTGCAGCCAAGTTGGGATGCAGCCTGGGCTCCATGGCCCATAGCTGCAATGGCTCACATATCTATATGGCTGAACTTGGGAAAAAATTTCCATAGAAGGACCTGTTTGAGTATAGCACTTAAGGAAACAATGGATTTTTAAATGAAAATCTTTCAAGTAGGTTTGTGATTTCATTCTGTGTGACCTGTGATGAGGAGTTCCCCAAGGTACTGTTTGCATCTTGCAAGCACAAATTCCACAGTTTATGGGTTTCTCCTTAATGGAATTAATCTGCTCACTTAGTTCCTATTTTACTAATGAAATTTCATCTAAAATCCTTTATTTTAATTACATCTAAAGTTACAGAGTTGGAAAGCAATATAATAGTCCTTCCTTACCCACGAGGCACACATCCCAGGAATCCCACTGGATACTGAACTTCCAGACTGTATTGAACTTACATTTATACCTGTTTTTAAGATTGGGTACTGTGGAATAATCCCTTTATATACTGTGAAGATTTGTCACTCTGATTGGTTTAATAAAGAAGATGACTGGCCAATAGCTGGACAGGATGAGGTTAGGTAGGATAACCAGACTAGGGACACTGGGGAAAAAAAGGGCAGAGTCAGAGGGGTTGAAAGAGATGCAGAAAAAAGCATGTTGAAAGAAGGAACCACCATGTGGCAGAATGTTGATTAATAGGAATGAGTTAATTTAAACTGTAAGAGGTAGTTAATAATAAACCTGAGCTATCAGTAGAGCAATTGTAACGGAGTCTCCATGTTGGTTATTTGGGAACTGGCAGGTGGGAAGGAAAACTCTGCCTATAATTAACTTAGGTACAGTATGAGGCTAGTGATAATAACTAATAATAAAAACAGAATGATTATAGCCATGTGCTTTTATTAAAGATATGTGAATATCCTCTCCCTCCAATCTTCTTGTGCTTAAGCACAACACTGAAGATGGCTGTTGAATGACTAATGGACAGGTAGCCAACACAGAATGGATGTACTGGACAAAGGGATGATGCATCTCCCAAGCAAGATGGAGGACAATGTAGGGCATCATACTACAGATTTTGCACAATTTAAAACTTAAAAGTATTTATTTCTGGACTTTTATGTTTAATATTTTTAGATGGAGGTTACTGTGTTTGAGGCATCAGAAAAATGAGACTATGGATAAAGGGACTCACTGTCTTTAAAGCCCCTTGAGTAGACTTACCAAATTATTTCTTTCATGTAGTTTGGTCACAGTAACAAGGAAGTGATATAGGGATGCACGGTTACTGGTTAGGTTCATTTAAATGTTAATTTAACTACCCATTTTAAGTTCAGGTTAAGATGAACACACATTGTACTTTATAGAAATATTCCTGGTTGTGTTAAAGACATTAAAACACAGTTGAAACACATTGAAAACTTGTTCTCTTTATTTTTATCAACAAAAATACGATTATGGGCCAAAAGTTGGCTTATCAAGTAAAGGTGCCTGTCACCAAGCTTATGACCTGAGCTTGATCCTTAGGATCTACATGGAGGAAGTAGAGAATGACTCATGAAAGCATGGCACAAGCATGTGTGTTACCTGTACACAAACATACACAATAATAATAATGATGATGATGATAAATATGATTAGGCCCTTTCTATTACATCCTGAAAAGACAAAAATGCCAAACTAAACACAAATGGTTTTGAATGTAGGCTAGAAGGTTTTACGTCATTCTTTTAACTTAATATTAAGAAATCTACAAAAGACAACACATCTTCATTTGGTATGTGCTTATTTTATATGAAAAATGGAAGTGTCACTTTTAGAAATGAAGTAATTTATTGACATAATGATTTTATTATTCCCTACTCAGTGAACATTGGCATTTAAAAGTTATTAAAATTATTTAGATATCGCTAAAAATTATATAATGTGACACCTTTGGGAATTCATGTGTTTATAGAAGGAAGTGCATTTTAGTCACAGCAAGGGCCTGTTCATCTGTCTCACTCAAGCATGACACATTTATTAGCAAGCAGTAGTTGCATTCCCATAGGTTTTATTCTGTTACCATACATTGCAGTTTTAGGCATAGAACTGATTCTGTGATACAGGGCCCAAAGCATTGGCCCTATTTCCAAGGAATTCAAATGATTTATTCATGACTTCAGCAGATTTTGTATCATCAGAGGTCTGGCTTTTGTCAGGGACACATAAATCGTTACCTCAAAAAGCATAGATGTTATGGATGTGGTAGTCACATACAAAGGTGGACGATTGCTTTGTGTGTGTGTGTGTGTGTGTGTGTGTGTGTGTGTGTGTGTGTGTTCCGCCAAGTCTCTAGGAGTGTTTACTATGTACCCGATGCTCCAGTGAGCACAGGGTTGGATGTTTGGGTGCAGCAGTAAGCTTCCAGCTGTGTATCACTGCTCATCGAGCCATAGCTACATAGAGGGAGATGTGCATTGGTTTAATGGGCCAACAGGACATCTTTTTGTTGCTGTTGTTCTTTCTATATGTGTTTATTGTTTTCTATTATTTTACTCTAAAAAAGGTTCTTTTATTAAAAAAAAACAGAATACAGAAAAAAGAGCCAAATGTCTTTCTTTTACCTTTCCACTTTAGTTCGACTCTGAAGTCTGGGGTTGTTTTGCTAATTTCATTTCTATCATGTTCTGCATGCACAAGTTGCATGGGGATGCATGCTTGCATGCAAGTATGTGTGTGTCTGTGTAAGATTACAGCAACTAATTTATTATGCATGAAAATACCATATATATATATATTATTGCATACACAGAAACAAGATAAAACAATCTCGAATATGGTTAGTACTAAAGATGTTTCCCTGGGGTATAATACCCATTCTCAGATTCTTAATTACTACTCAAATACTGATGATCCAAAGACATCAGTATAGTCCTATCCTTTCCTACGAACTTCAAACTCTTACATACAAATCCCCACTAAATATTTTCATGTAGATATTTCTCTCTCTCTCTCTCTCTCTCTCTCTCTCTCTCTCTCTTTTTTGAAGCAAGATTTCTCTGTGCAGCTCTCGTTGTTCTGGAACTCGCTCTGTGGACCAGGCCAGCCTATGAATTCAGAGATTTGCCTGCATCTGCTTTCCAAGTGCTGGGATTAGAGGTGTGAACTACCACTATCTGGCTACATGGCTACCTCTTGGACATCTCAAATTCAAGGGTAACTGTTACATTCAAATCTGAAATATCCCTTGTTTTTAAACACTGCATCCTCAGATTGTGGTGCTATTTTGAAGGTGTGAGAACCATTAGGTGACAAGGTCCTGGCTGGTGGAACTAAGACACTAGGAGCAGGTCTTTGAAGCTACCAACTGCTCTGGTCCTAGTGAGTCTCTACTTCCTGTCTGATGCCATGAGAAGAGGACTTCTTACAGGTTCTGGCTGTATGGATTCTCCACTGGGAAGGAAGCAGACCCAAAAGTTGTCTCTCCATGTTATTTCTGCTGGATATTTTGGTCACAGCAGCACAAAAGTGACTCAAGCAGACCTCTTTGTTGTCAGTGTGGATCTGAACATCTCCTTCTCTTTTCAGTTAATGGTGTACCTAGTACTGAGGAAGAAACATTCTCCACTTTTTCAGATCTTCATCCATTCATTGTCAAGACTAACTTAACCAACCTCCTTGCTTTCTCTTTGTCTTTACTAGCTCTGCTGCAGTGGAGGGCCTCACCTTCTGTGTGGTCTTCCCCCTGATTTATATCCTCTGAAGTCAGAGAACAGCAGTGAATTCACTGACAACCAGGACACTTCCTTTTTCATATCCCTTCAGTGTTCTACCTGGACCACCACAAGTGTGTCAGGAAATTGCTTTAGTCATTTGGAATGAGAGCCTCAAATAATGGAAAATAAGACACTGGAAGATAATAGATTAGAAAAAAATGGAGAGTAAGGAATGTTCTGAAACTGGTTGCAGGTTTCTCTCTGTGTGTGTTTAACACCAATAAAATAAGGCATCTTTTATTTTTAACTGGTATCCTGATTTTAAAAAGAATTCATGTAGAGAACTCTAAATTTGCTTCAGACATGCTCTTTGGACCGAGACGGTTGAAACAGTCTGCAAGATTGTGGCATATCATCTTTCTAAATGAAACCACTCTATCATTTATCTCTTTGATTTACGTAAAATTTTCATTTCTCTCACTAATCTACAATTCCCTGTTACAAATGCCATATTTTAAACAGCCCATCTTTACATTTGTTCTCTGTTCCTTGTCTTCCGACTTTCACTCCTTTGTCACAGAAACAGGATCCAAATGTCAATGGTCACGATGCAAAGCACTTGTTTTGGAAATGCCCAGCTTGCTTCTACAATTCTTTTGAGGATTAGTTTTAGCTGCCAACTTGACACACTCTAGAATCATCTGAGAAGAACATCTCAATGAAGGACTGTCTAGCTCAGGTTGGCCTGTGGGCATGTTTGTAAGGGGACTGTCATGATTTTTAAATTGAGAATGGAAGATTATGGGTGGCACCCATGCCAGGGTTGGGTCATGAACTGTGTTGAATGTAGACAGGGCAGTGAAGACAGAGAAGCACACACACATCCATTTCTCTGCACTTGACTGCAGAAGTGACTGGCTGCTTCCAGTTCCTTCCTTGACTCCCTGCAGCAATCACCTGTAACCTGGGATTTTCATTCAAAGAAACCCTCCCCTCCTGGTACTTTTTTGTCAGGGTATTTTTCTTTATCATATCAACAGAAATAACACCAGGACAACTGCTGACCTTCCTTCTCTGTCCTCCTGTTAGCACTTGACTGCTGTAGGTGGGGTTTTTCATTGGGACTGAAGACTCCCAAATAATCACACGGAGACTTAATATTACTTATAAATGCTTGGCTAATATCTTAGACTTGTTTTTAACTAACTTTTATAACTTAATTTAACCCATTTCTATTTATTTACTTGCTGCCACCTGTTTCATTGACCTTTACCTCATTTTGTACATGTCCTGCTTCCTCTGCATCTGGCTGGTGATTTTTGTGACTCTGCCCTTCTTCTTCCTAGAGTCCTCTTAGTCTGGCTCTCTTTTTGTCTTAAGTTCCACCTAATCTCTACCTGCTCAGCTATAGGCCAGTCAGCTCTTTATTAACCCATGAAAGGAGAGTAATACTTTTTTATAGTGTTCAGAAGGACTATTGCTCAGCAGCCTAGTATCTTAGCCTTTTGCAGGTTGACCCTCCTGAGATGGTGCTCAGCTCAGGAGTCATTTCCTCACAGAAGGCATTCCCTACAACCCTGGATGAGGAACTGAATATTCCCTGAATCCCTCTATCCACTGATGTTTCCCAAGAACTTCATTACCTTTCCCAAGGCAGCTTTTAAGTCATGGTTCCTGGTGACCCTGCCCTAAGCTGGCATTATTGAACACATTATGACATGTTATTACAAAAGAAGACTACGTTGGGCTATTAATTTCTTTCAAGTTCCCATTTTCTTCTTTTTTAAGTAGCTGGCACACCCTTTGAATCTTTGTCTCTGAGAGGAAAGTTAAATCTTTTTGCCCTTTTGCCTACTGCTATATAAAGAGTTAGAGAGAAACAGATAGGGTTGAGGATGACCTTTGTGGACAAACAGGAAAGGAAGGGAGAGTGTCTTCAAAGGGGAGAAGAAACAAGAGTAATATGAGAACTGCTCTGGGCTGGCAAAAGGATCCAGGGTGAAACAAAAGAGGCCTTTGACCTGTATAGAGAAGGACCCTGAAGAGATCATGTGTATTTCCACATTAGGGCCCACAGCAGAAGCCATCATAATGGCACATGATGGATGCATGACCCAGGGCTGTGTGATCCTCAGCCCAGGATCCCTGGCTCTGGGATTGCATGCCCTGGCTGCTTCCAGTTCACTCAAATCAATTTCAAGAAAATGAAAAAGGTGGATCCTCTTGCCCATTTAGCTTTGAGAACCAAGATTTATGCCTGTTATAGTAAATATTTTTGCTTTGTATTTGAGTTTTAAAACTGTTTTCTCCTCCCCCAACTCCACCCAGATTCCTACCTCTCTACCCCTCTTTTTCTCTCTCACTCTCAACCCAATAAAACAAGAAAAAATAAAACCAAAAGAAAGAAAATAAGACAAAATGCCAAACAAAACACAAACACACACACATAAACCCCATTTTTCCCCATTAATAGTTGACTTTTATGTTAGCTCTTTATATACTCTGGCTTATTTAATTCTCATAATGATTATAAGGTTGGTCCTGTTGTCTTATTTTGGAATTGAGAAAATGATGACGTAAACAACCTGCCCCAGACCCCATCCAGTAGATGGTGGAATCTAGAATTAAACCAGGGCAGCCTGGCTTCGTAGTGATCCCTGTATCCTAGCAGCCTTTGTCTGACCGTGCTGCACTGGCAGATGCTTCTCTCTGTAAATCTGAGGCTTTGAGCTCCATCTTGTTACTTAGAGAGGGTATCAGAGGTCACCAGCAATCATCAATTGACACATTTGTTGATTTGTTGGCTTCACAGGAACTGGCCTTCTACTGAGGAAGCCTGGCTGCTTAGCCCTGGCTTCATCTGATGTGATTTGGTCAAGAGAATGGTGGTTAGTTTAGAATCCAGTTGTCATCCATTTTCCCTCCCACACTCCTGCTCTTCCTGTTGCTTGGCCATTCATATGGAGGGGACAGCTGGGTTACATGGCAGCTCCCTGTGTGTTACCACCTTGGTTTTGACCTGTGATTGGTCTTTCAAGCTATGTAGAGAGGGGCTTCTGGAGCCTGCTGTGCTAGTAACACTACTTTCCATGACAGACTGTGGGCATAGGTCCTGGATGTGGCTTGTGGGTGTGGAAGGGAAGCAGGGACTAGGGAATTCAGAGTCCAGTGATGAGGACATGTGGGACTTGACAGAGGGAGTCCCTGCCATGATTGACTGAAGATATTTAAGAGTCTCTTCCAGTATAGAGAGGCAAGGCCAGTGGAGATCCAAATTTCCTCTCAAAAACAAACTCTTAGTTCCCAGAGAAGGGGTCGTTTTCCGTTTCTGTGACTTTGATTTGAAACTAAATGTGCCATCAGGACAGAAGCACTCTATTCTGGGGCTGCCTATGCAACAAGGGGATAGTGTGAACCCTCACGGCACACCACAGTGTAGCCCCGCCAGGCACCACAGAGTGGCAATTCATGCCCATCCCAGGGCAGCTATGCTCTGTGAACTCCAGGAGGAAGCTGGAGACTGAGGGCTTTTGTAGCCTAGGGACTGGAGGATGAAATAGGAACTATTTCTGTTTCCTCGCCTTGTTCTCATCTAAGCCCAGGAAGTGGCATGCATGAGCTAAGGTCTGGGGAGACAGTTGTACAAGCTGTTTCAAAGGACTGTGGGGCTCACTGTAGGACTGGGGGTCTTTTCTGCTGCCCCCTGTCAGGCTGCCTCCAACCCATTCAGTGTCAGGAATGCCAGGGCTCTTCTTACATTTAGATCAATACATCAAGCATGAGTAACTGTGGGCTGAACGACCTCTCCCAAAAGATTCAGCTTGGATCTTTGGGGTATTGATTTTGTGGTTTCTGAGACGTGCACACACAGCTGCAGATGGTGTCCTGAGATCCGTCACATCACCCTGCTGAGCCTTTGGTTTTGTACCCAATGTGTTGGCCAGAATTGGGCAGATAAAAGGCTATTATTTGTTCTAAGCCGGGCTCCTTCAGGTACTGACTGCTGGGAGAGCTAGCCACGCACTGATCTTCTGTCCTTTGCTCCCACATTTGTCCAATTGTACAAAATCATCTCCTCTACAGCTGTGATTAAGGAGGCCAAGAGATTGTGTGGGTCCCTTTTAGACCTGAGAACAAAGCTGGTAGAGTGTCATTCACAAAAGCCTGACCCTGAAGGAGACGTGTCTCAGTCATTGCTCACTGCTAAGTTTCCATACAATGGATGCCAGGCTTAATGTTGGGTACACTGATTATCCTGTTGTCTCCCATTTGGAAGGATACAGGTTGAGATCCCTCATAGCTTAGTGCTAGGTTGGATCTTGGGACCTGGGGATGAACTGATGAGGAGATATACACCTACTTACTGCCTCTTCCCCAGCAAAACACTAATGCTCCTGGCTGCATGATTACCTCTTTCTGGGCATCAACACTAATGCTCCTGGCTGCATGACTGCCTCTTGCCCAATATCAACACTAATGCTCCTGGGAGACAGTTACTCCACTGGGTTTCAGCAAGCAGGGATCCCTGGGCTGTATTGGGATCAGGTGAGGCAGGCTGGGTTGAACACCTGGGCTAAATTGGGTGATGGGCCTACTGAGTTTCCCATAGCTGGGTTGAGGCAGAAGCCCAGTGAGCCTTTGCCAGAGTTTATAAACAAGGTCCAACAGAGTGTTCAGTGTAAGCTGCTGCCAGGAGACTTCAGAGAACAATTTATCAGACTGCTGGTATGGTAAGGGGTGAATGGGGACCTGAATGGGATTAAAATACAGTTCCCTGAGCAGATGGGTGGTAGTCTCCCAAGATGTAGGTACCCAGCAGCACCAATCCCAGTCTTTGGCCCTGGCCTTACAGGCACAGTCAACTGCCATGATGGAGGCCATCACCCAGGCCCTGGGAACCCAAGGTCAAGGGTCCTCAAGGCCACTGGGAAAAGCTCCCCCTAAAAGGCCAGGAGGGGCTAAGCCCCCCTCCACCCCATCCCCTTGGTGCAGGAAGTGGTACCATTGGAAGAAGGACTGTAGATCAAAATTTGACCTGGCAGGGAAGCCTTTAACCTAGAAGAGGGGCAGCCCCCTTAAAAAAGGGAGGAAGTCTCTCTGAAGGTAGGATTGGAATGTCTCATACCCCAACAACACAAGCCTACTGGACTGTCCCCTTGATTGAAGGACTTCATCAAAAAAAAATTAACCATTTTTATAGGCAGTAAGAAGTTTTACTGTTTGGTGGATAAAGGGGCAGACAGGACAATACTGCAGGAGGAGGAAATACCTTCCATCTGGGAGCTGGCACCTGGGCCCTCGGTTTTGGGTGTGGGAGGTAACTCCCAATCAAGAGAAACAGTGGCCTTAATATACTAGATCAGCTCAGACAGGGACCAAGAAAAAATACACCCCTTAAGGGTCAAAGGCCTTACTGCCGATTTGCTGGGATAGGACATACTAGGTCAAATGGATGTTGTTGTGAACCATAGATCATCGGGCTTTTTATGAGGAAAAGAAAGAGGTACAAAGGGTGGGAAAGGACCTAAAGGGGGGTCACAGAGAAGGATTTTTTCAACCTCCACAACTACAGGGGGAACTTGAGAGGTCTATCCGGGTGTACCCCCAATCATAAGGGTC
Organism: Cricetulus griseus; assembly: GCF_003668045.3. Lineage (NCBI taxonomy): Eukaryota > Metazoa > Chordata > Mammalia > Rodentia > Cricetidae > Cricetulus > Cricetulus griseus. Next base: position 309,685,819 of record NC_048595.1, on the reverse strand, counting down.
ACTGCCCCCTGAGTGCTGCCTATCAGATGGGTACCAAAAAACAAACAAACAAACAAACAAACAAACAAACAAAAAACAAAAAATCCCCAAACAACAAAAAAACATGTATGGGTGGAGCAGTGGCTGCTGACTAAACCTGAGCTGATAGCCCTCTATCATCTGGTGGATAAATAACTAAGGCTAGGACATATCTGCCCTTCTATGAGCCCATGGAACACCCTGGTGTTTGTAATTCAAAAGGCATCCAAGGCTTGGAGCATGCTCCAAGATTTGCTCAAGATAAATGAGAGGATGGAACCAGTGGGCACCCCCTTAGGGGGCATGCCCTGGATCCTGCTTTCCCCATAGAATATACATTTATGTAATTGATATTAAGGATTGCTTCTTTTCTGTACCACTACATCCAGAGGATTGTGATAAATTTGCCTTCTCTGTTTCTGCACTTAATTATTCCAAACCTGATCGACGTTTTGAATGGGAATGGCTAATTGCCCAGCCTTTGGTCAACAGTATCTTGCTACTCTCTTAAGGCCTATGCCACAGCCAAAGGATTCAATAATATATGCTTATATGGATGATTTAATTTTGGGACATCGGGATCCAGCATATCTGGAGGGCTTTGTGACACAGGTGCTCCAATTGCTTAAAAAAGGGAGCTTTATTGTTGCCCAAGGAAAGGTCCAAAAGGTGCCCCCCTTCAAAGTACTTGGGTTGGGCCTCATGTTGACACAGGCTAGCCCGCTTAAGCCTGTTCTGGAGGTGCCTGACTCTATGACCCTGACCCTGCTCCAGCACTTACTGGGAGAGATTAATTGGCTGAGACCCTGGGTGTCAATCCCCACAGAAGACCTGGTACCCCTGTATGCCCTGCTAAAGGACAAGGCACCTCACGATATTATAACTATGACAAAGGAACACTGTGAGATGCTCCTTGTCTTTCAGAAGGCCTTGCACAAATGCTCCCTAAGGAGGTATTTGGTGACTAGGCCCTTGTCCCTCTGGCTGTTTGTTGTCCCTCCCTGATTAAAGTGGTTCTAACCCAGGAGGGGGAGCCATTGGAATGGATCCATATGTCTTTGAGAGGAATACAGTGGGTCTACTCTCAGGCAGATCAGCTCACTGACTCCATCATAAAGGTCAGGACCCAGTGACACTATGGGCTAGACCCCCATACCATTGTCTTCCCCTTCCAGGTGAGGGATGTTAAATGGCTTACTCGGGCTAACACCCACCTTGCTCTCACCTTAGAAGGATTTATGGGGAGTATTGATTGCCACTATGGGCCATCCAAATGGGCTCCTCTTTTACAGAGATTCCCCCTTAAGATGCCTTCCTCATTTCTATCAGAGCCCACCCCTGAAGCCATTTACATCTTCACTGTTGAGGGCTGAACAGGCTCTGCCAATGTTGCCTTCAGGGGATACTAAGTGACACCAAGCCACCAAAGATTTCAATCCTGCCAAGGTTCTGCCCAATATATGGAAATGCTGGCTATGATGTTGGCATTACATATAATGTCCTGTTGTGGCCAGATTTCGGAACCCCAAAAGAACCCACCAACAAGGAGACAACTCACCGAATGAAAGGACAAAGGTTTCTTTATTGACTCGAGGATATGAGCTGCAGCAAGGATCCCATTCAATCGGGAACAAATGGAATACCCACTTTCGACTGAGGGGTGTTTTTATAAAAGAAAATTGTAGGGCTGGAAGTCCCAAGATTACAAAACTTCCGTGGTTACACAGGATGGGACAATGATTGTATGCTTCAGGCAAGGTGCAATTAAGCAGGATGCTGCAGAGGAAATGAGTTTGTTAATTATCTCCTGGGCTGGGGACTTCTACAATTGATAACTATCTGATCCTCTTTGGACTAGAGAAATGTCCACACAGCTCAAAGGTGTGATATCTGGTCTAAGGCCTTGAGTCATATGGACCTTTGTTTAACCTTGTCTGTTGGGCTGCCTTTTGGGAACTCAGAGAATCTTAAGAGTTTTTCTTTTTGGGCTTTGGAGTTCAGATTTTAGACTTGTATTTTTTTTTTCCTTTCAGTACTGCTTTCTGACTGTTCTGACACTCCTGCTGCTGATGCTGACTGCTTCAGTCAGCATCAGAACCCAGCAGAACCCTCATCATCTCCAAAAGATGATGTGGATGGTGATCAATGCCACCAATGGAGATGTCCTCAACAGCACCATGAATGAGGGAGTCTCCCAGACCTGATGGACCACACTCTTGTTCAACTTCTGTGACCTGGCCCGAGGATCTTGGAACTTGGGAGATTGGACTTCTCTTCATCAAGGATGGTCTGAATGTGGAGGGTTGTGGGGGTGCACCTGCCCCACGTATTGAACCCCCAATCCCCAGGCTGCTCACATGTTCTCAGTAGGGCAGTCTTAAGGAACACTGACTTTTACATATGCCCAGGGAACAATCGAACAGCAAGAGACATATCCAAATGTGGTGTGGTGTATGCCTTCTACTGTACATAATAGAGGTGTGAGAAAACTGGAACGAACTCCTAGATAAGGCAATCTCCACCTTGCTGGGTTCCTATGTAGTAATAACCTTAATTTGTGTCTTTGGGCCTTGCCTTTTCAATAGGCTGGTCAGACTCACAACAGACTCAAGAGACCCAACTGATAATCCCTTGTGTACATTGTGATAGGCTTAGCCCTGAGGATATCTCCCTTTTGAGTGAACCTTGGCAAAAGGTGCTATTAGAGGAGAACCTCTGCAGAGGTGCCAAGAGGCCCATACTTCGAAATGAGACAGGCCATGGTCTAAAACAAAAAGGGGGAATCTGTAGGGCACACAAGCCAGTCAAAGATGGTACTGAGGGGAAGTCAGATGGGCGAGTCCTGAGTTGTTTACAAAAAAAGATGATTGGTTGCCTAGATAGAACCAGATGAGGTCACTGCATGAATAGCTCTTGTGAACTAGGTAAAGCCTAGGGCACCTAGGCATGTGTAGGCTGACCTTTAAAACCATTGGCTGGCTGTTTTCCTGCTCTGTGTTTTTTTTTTTCCTTTAAAAGATGCTTGCTGTGTGTTAATAAATGAATTCCTGCTTGACTATACTTCCTGCTGCATCTGATTTTCTCCGGGAGGCTGGGAGTAGGCGAGCAGTGCATTTACTCTTCCTTGGACCCAGTTCAACCTTCCCTGGTTGAGCTAAGACCCTGTAGATCCCCTTTCTGAGTAGTCCCACCATGGTAACACCATGCATGGAGGTTATGCTTATAAGCTTGTTGGTAGACTGTGTTTGAAGAGCATCTTTCAGGGGAGCAGTGTGGTCTTCCATCCAGTGGCTGAGTAGTGGGTGTCTCTCTGAAGAACAGAGGGCCTGTAAGCTGAAAAGATGTCTGAACACTACCAAACCTCCAGGTTGATGAGTTATCACCACTGGTCCATGCCTGGCTCTGAACTCTGAGAGCAACCTTTCCCATATACAGAAGTTTCTTCCTGTTGGTAACTCTAGTCACTTTCTCTGAACTTTTGTTTAGGAGACCTGTGGATATGAGCTTCTCTCAGCAATTATGTCCCTAGCGCTATATCTACTCCATCATCCTCTCCTGGGGAAAGAGGAAAGCTCCTTGAGTTTCAGCCTCAGCTCCACTTGCTAGGGGAAGCAGAAAAAGGGTGACAGGACAGAATGGACCTGTGGGATGACTCCCCTTACCTCCAACCTGGAATGGTCCCATTCTTCTAGCACAATTGGTCCATTTTCCCAAAACCCATCTCAACAATAGTTAAACAACCAATTTGCTGCATTTAGTTACCAAAGTACTTTATTTCTTTTATGCATTTATAAAGACTTTAGCAATTGGCTTGGGCTGAGTTGGGAGGGCCTGAAAGGGCTTTGAATGGTCAGGAACAATAGTTTCTGTGAAATGCCCTGAGGGCTCAGGCTGGAGGCTCCAGGATGCTGTTTGCCAGACAACACCACACAGGGCCGATAGGTGGGAAGTTAAAGGCTTAACCACAAAGACAAGCATTTCTGAATATTCAGTTATTATTTGTATACCACTTCCCCAACATTTCTGAATATTCAGTTATTATTTGTATACCAGTTCCTTTTTTTGTGATTCTCTCTTTAAAATTTGGCTCATCAAGGGAATCATGCTCTCTGGCTACGTGGTTTACAGGTTTCCATTCCTTATACTACATGATTCATTGTCTGTTTATCTTGTTCTTGCCTGTCCCTCTGAAGTGACATCAAAGTCATCTCTGTCTCACCCACAGAACACTTCAGAGCAGGTTAACTGTTCTACAGCAGTTCCCAATCTGTGGGTTGTGACCCCTTAGCAAACCCCTTTCTCCAAAAGTATTTACATCATAATTTATAACAGAAGAAAAATTACATTTATGAAGTAGCAACAAAAACAATTTTATGGTAGGGGTCACTACAATACGAGGAACTGTATGAAAGAGTTTTAGCATTAGGAAGGTTGACAACCATGGCTTCAGCAGCTGTTATTCCTAATCATCCTAACATAAACACAGAGTCACCTTCTACCACAATAGATTATAGATTATCCAGAGGAAGAAGAAAGGAGAGGAGGAGGAGGGGAGGGAGGGAGGGAAGGAAGGAAGGAAGTAGGAAGGGAGAGAGAGACATATTGTATGCATTTTTTCTTTACTAAGGGTATTATGGTACCAGCTGTTCAAATAAGACCACTATTTTTTATTTATTTTATTTTATTTTATTAATTCAAATTAGGAATAAGCTTTCTTCAGATGTCAACCCCTTCTCCCTCTCCCTCCCCTCCCCCCAACATCCCACCTGCCCCTAGCAATCCCCCCTCCACTCCCCAGGCAGGGTAAGGCCCTCAAAAGGGGCTCCCCAAAGTCTACCACATCATCCTGGGCCAGGCCTAGGCCCTACCCCATGTATCCAGGTCAAGAGAGCATCCCTTCACAAGGGATGGGCTCTCAAAATCCCTTCTTTTTTTTTTAAGACCTTACATATTTAATACAGTGTGTTACCTCTGTACAAATGGAAAAAAATTAAGTTCAACATTTCTAGACCAATATGGCTGTTAATTTTTGTACAATGCCAACTCAACATGGTAAACTGGGATACTTTTTTCCAAAGTTGACAGCACAGCTAAAGTTTCCAAAAAGTCAAATTACATATATATAAAAGACCAATAATAGCAGTATGTTATGCATCAATAGCAGCAACAGCTTTTCCAGGTTCTGCAGTCATTTGAACAAAATTGTAGAGACATCCAGCACTCTCCATTTAAAAAAAAAAGTAAAAAACAAAATCCCAGAAAAACAGCACAGTTCTGTTACTCTTGAAGACCACTAATTTTTTTCCTCATACAGATCCACTTTTGATTTTGGAAAATGAAGAAACACAAAACCAACTTTTATAAACTTGGTGTGACAGTTTTCATGCTGTATTCCAGAGATCAACAAGTGACTGATTTTTATAATGAATCTCATCCTAAAATGGACGGAAGATGTGAGACAGAAAACTAACTTATGCTGAGACCACAGTCTTTGATGTTGACAATTCAGTAGACTGTTGCCAACTGTTGCTCACCAGTTCCTGCACCTTCTAGGTTAGGTCAACTAAGAAAGCAACCAAAGGAATAAAAGGAAAGGTTTACTCCTCCCTATTCCTTTAAACATTTGTTTAAAAAGCACTGTGATGCCACAAACCACCAGAACACAACATGACAGTGCACCAGTATGTACCTGTTTATTTTGTGGCCCAGCCATCCCTTTGACAGGCTTCTGGGAAATCCTAATGCTCCTGCAGATGAAAGGAAGCTACTCAAGTGTGGGCACAGATGAAATAGGTCCTTCTGGTCTTACTGCTTCTACCATTGGCCCGATCTAATCTCACAGTCACCAGAAGGAAGAAAGGGATTGATCTCAGAGGTTCAGTAAGGGATGGTTTTAGTGGATCAGAGAGACATTTTCTTAATCTTGGAATAGGACTTTGAGGCAAAGTGGGAATGTGTATAAAATTTATGGTGTTGTCCTTGAATTATAACCCTGTTTCTGTTGGCATATTTCGATTTTTCAAATTTTCAAAGTATATTACTATTTTAATTAACACAGCCATTTCTGGCAAGCATGGTTGTGCATATCTTTAATACCAGCACTCAGGAGGCAGAAGCAGATGAATCTGTGTAAGTTCAAGGCCAGCCTGATCTACAAAGGCAGTTCCAGGGCAGTCAGGGCTATTACACAGAGCTGTCTCAAAACAACCAAACCAAATCAAACCAACGAAGGAAGGAAGGAAGGAAGGAAGGAAGAAAGGAAGGAAGGAAGGACACAGCAGTTGCATATGTTTCTGAGGGACAGTGGCCTTTTGATGTATGCATATCATATATGAAGAGGAACTCAGGTTTCTACTTTCTACTGAGATAAAGATTTGTTCAATGCCAAAGCAGAATTATCTATTATTTTGGGAAAATGTCCTTTTAATACACGTTGGTGAGCATGTCCTTAAATATATGACATATGTTCAGTAGTTGTGTGAAGGCATGGTGGAGGGGAGAATAAACATTGTAACCCAATAATGTACTAGGTAAGGTCCATTGTCCAAAGTGCAGAGCTGTGTGGTGAGTTTTATTTGCTTGGAAGGGTTTTCTCCGAAGTTTGTGCAAAGTTTAATATTCTTTATCTTTGCTGGCTGTCCTTTTAAATATCTATTAAAAACCTGGCTCGTTCTGCTTCTGGGGCTTCACAGTGAACCCCTGCCCCCACCCTCCCACAGCCACCACAAAAACCAAAACCAAAACCCAAACCCCAACAAAAACCTGGAAGAATAATAAAAAACCCAAACAAGCAAAAATCAAACTTTAACAATAGCTAAAATATAGCTCTTAAGATATAACACTGGAAACATCCTGTCTTAATTCTTCTGAAGAAATACTGTGCTGGGAGAGGGCGGTTAAGGCAAACAAGACTGAAAGAAGGATAAAGACGAGCACAGAAAGGTGAGCACACAGACTACATGGAGAAGGGAGTGAGCTACACCTTCCCTTAGTTAAAGTTTTAACTATTCTTAGGGCTTCACCTTCTCTGTCCCCTCATTCCCCTTTCTATTGACAGAATATGTTCCCCATTAGACCACTAGAGGTCGCTAGAGAACCGCTGACCAGTGTCTGAAGCCCGATAGACAACCTTGTCAACCATGCAGGAAATGCTTATTTTTCAAATATGACCAGTCTTATAGGCACAGGAAACTTAAGGTCCGAGCCTTAAGTTTCAAAGATCAAAACATGGGTATTGCTGTCTCAGCACACAGTTACCTACTCACCGTGAAGCTGGCTTCACAATTTCCTGAAGATGTCCCTGCCTGTACTGATGGTAGAAAGTCTGCTGTTGGGTTAAAGAACTGGCTCAGCCGGGTTAAAAGCTTGTTCCGTAAACATGAGGACCTGAGTGACAATTCCCAGAATCCATGTAGAATTGGATACAGATGCACCCATCTGTTAGCCAGTACTCCTATGGCAACATGGGAGGTGCAGACGAGAGAATGCCTGGAGACTGGGGTAGGGTAGTGGTGCTGGGTGCAGCTATCTTGGCATCCACAGTGGTGAACATCAAAGAGACCTGTCACAAACAAGGTGGTAGACAAATGCTGACACCCATGGTTGTCCTGAGACACACACATCATTCACACTTGAGAGCATGCTTAAACACAAACACATATACCTAGGAGTAGGGTGGGGGTGCAGGGAGGAGGAAGAGGAAGAAATCTCACTATTTTGTAGAATAATAGCATTCCTTCTATTAAAAAAGAAAAATATATGGGAGACATTCATTTAGTGTGTGTGTGTGTGTGTGTGTGTGAACTGGTGGTTAAACCTAGGACCTCATACCTGCAGGGAAAGCAATCCACCATTGAACTATATTCCCAGCCCCTTTTCAAACATTTTTTAAAATTTAAATTAGAAACAATCTTATTTTACATATCAATTCCAGTTCCTTCTCCCTCCCATCCTCTCATGTCTCCCACTCCCCATCCCATCCCCCTTCTGCTCCCCACTTTTCAAACATTTTATTTTTAGCCAGGGTCTGTTGTTCAGACTGGCTTTGAGATGACTCCGTAGGCCTTGTGATTTTCAGGCCTCTTGAGTAATTGCAATTACAGGCCTGTACGACCAGGCTTGGCTTACATAGTCACCTTTATCCTAATATAAATTATTTCCTTGGGTTAGTGGGAAACAGGAGGAGGCAGTAAAGGGGACATGAAGACAAAAGCATCTGTTTTTCTTCATTTTGGAGGTCTGACTCAGGTATTCCTCATCTTGCCCTTAGGAAATGCTATGGGTATCTGAGCCAGCTTTGAAAGCAAGAACAAACAACCCTGCCCTTAGTATCTTTAAACTCTCCATTTCCAGACAACAACTTCCAGACTTTGCTGGGACACTGGCACTGTCATCTCTGGAGTATTTAGTGTGAATGTATTTTGGGTGGGCTTGACATTTTTGATAGTGTTATTTAATGTTGATACGTGCACATTTCAACAATCTATTATTTCAAACATTCACCGTTAATTTGTAGTGAGCTCCTGATGAAGTCTGGAAAACAATGGAGTCCCCTCCTTAATGCCCAGGTGATTAGCTGTGGGAAAATTTTGCCTTGATTACATTTCAGTTTTATCTCAAGAATTCTCTGTGTTATTTCCTGATGTGCGTTTATTTTTCCTGCACTTACCCATGATTCAAACGTTCATTATACTTCTACCTCTGTACATTCCCTGAAGGCTCTATGGATCCAAAGATGAATGGGCAATAGGCTTGGGATCTCACGTTAGAGTAGTGTGAAAATGCTGGATGAATAAACAAAGAGAATTGAAATTCTTTTTCTCAGTTCATCTGAATGCAGCAGTCTTCATCAGGGAAAATGCTCCCTGCTAACTCACCCATTGTTCTTCATAGGCTTTAAAAAATTGCACCTAATGATTTGAAAACCATGGGCCGGGGGTGTTAGGGTAGAGCCTGGGAAAAGGGATGTGGCCACCGTCTGCTTTTTAGCCCCTTCTGGAGCTCTGAACACTCATCCTCTGCAAGGCAGGCCAGTGACCATTGAAGCGGCTCTGTGTTTTCACAGCAGACATCTTGGAACTTCTGGGGTCAGGTGTGCATGGTAAGTATGTACACACATGGTATCTACAGCCTTGTGAGGAGTGTGGCTTTCTCTCAGCACCCCATCATTTTCCTGAGGACTCACAAGACAATTAGGGGAACTGCTAAGATGTGGAGTGGTGTCTATCAGGGCAGGGAGAATTAACTTGGCCCTTCAAGCAGAAAGGTGGGTAGATCTTGCCAGCACCCAGGGTGTCACCAGCTTCTCTGCTGATGACAGTGCCAATCAGTGTACTATGAACATCTTTTCATTCAGACCCAAGTAGCACTTGTAGTAAGTTCTCTTGTTTCAAGAGTTAATTTCAACTTTTTATTGTGTTTTGTTTAAGAGCACATCTGTATTTATAATGACTAATCCATTTGGCTTCTTTCTGTTTAGTGGGCATGTTCTTCTCCTGATGCCAGATCCTCTGTTTTCCTTGGAGAAGTCTGTCTGGTCTCTCTTAAGTGGATTTTGTAACTCTACTTTCTTTGCTCTGATATTCTTCATGGGGGGAAAAAGGTTTGAACTTCTAAACCACGAAGTGAGACAATAGGAAGCAATGTTCCTGAGATTGAGAAGTAAACATAACAGTTGTGTTGATGTTATTTAGATAGTTTGATGGAAAATAAACTATTAGGAGATAGTTGGAGTCATAGGGAGACTTGTAGTAAAACAACTAACAGAGACTTAAAAATGAACTATAAGGAGTGTTGAATCCAAAATCTAACAACTCTCTCTTTTTTAAAAGCATTGTATAATTTTTGAGATTATAGTAAAATGATGTCATTTGCTACCTTTCCTTTCCTTTCCTTTCTCCAACCCTTTCTGTATAATCTCCTTTCAAATTTATGGCCTCATTTTCTATAACTGGTGTGTGTGTGTGTGTGTGTGTGTGTGTGTGTGTGTGTGTGTGTGTGTGTGTGTTTTCAAGGCTGACCACCTGATGTTGGATAACTAGTTGGTGTACTCTTCCCCAGGGAAGACTAATTCTTCTGTTTTCCTTAATTCCTTAATTGTCTGTAGCTCTTTGTTCCTTCCATATTAGCATACCTTATTGGTGTCATCCTTGTTCAGGTCATGTTTAGGTTGCAAGGTTGTTGAGATGTCATGGGTGTAGCTTCTGTGACATTTCTAGGAGACACAGTCTCACAGCAAACTGTGGTTCTTGCATTCTTCCTGTCCTCTCTTCTACAGTGATCCCTGAGTGGTAGGTGCAGGTGTTGTGTTGTAGATGTATCCTTTGGGACTGGGCTCCACAATTCTGTATCTTGGTTAGTTGTAGTTTTATGTAATAATTTCCATCTGTTGTAAAGAGAAATTTCATTAATGAAGACTGAGAATTACATTCACCTGTGGGCATTAGAATGAATGTTTAGAATGTAGTTAGGAATTATGCTGGTGTAGTAAAGTGGTGGCTATAGGTTCCCCTATGAGATCCATGACTTCACTAACCCTGGGTAGTTGGCTAGGTTTTCTGAACCAGATATGATCTTCCTCTTGTTGCCTGGACTTTAAATCCAATTAGAGAATTCTTGGCTACTACCAAGGTATGTATGGTATTTTACCCTTAGGCTTACTGTGTCATGCTGACTCTTGTTGTGGTTCATAGAGTTGTAACTGGTTACTCCTTCTTTTGGAAGCTTTCATGGCGCCTGCTGGTACCATGAAAACTAAGTTGTCAGGAAGGAGGCTTTCAGGTCAGATCTGGCTCAGGTCCTCTGGAGCCTGTGTCTGAAGTACATGGTGTCTTCAGCAATAGGGACTTGCCTTCCACCTCTGGGGGTTGGGGAGGGCAACCAAAGGCAGTAGTAATAGCCTATATAATGCTTTGGGTGTCTCTTGGACAACCCTGACCAACAATTCAAAAGAGGGTGTCTCACACAGGTGTTGGTTTTTTCCCTAACAACAGTCACTTCACAGATGTAGTTAGTTGATGTTAACCAAATTCATGGTGTGTATCAGGCACTGTAGGACCAGATTATGAAGAAGCAAAAGCCTGAGACTGACCTCTGCCATGTTAACATAATTTTGGCTGCCCTGAGAGTCCTCAAGTCAGGTCATTGTATAATTGTCCTGTCTCACTTTCATTATTAGGATGATTTAGAAATCTCTGTGGCCTTTTCTTTGTTTTTTTTTTTTTTTTGTGTTCCAGGGAACCTGATAACAATCATAATAAAGACTGAACAATATAGCTTTCTCTTGAAATATATTTATATTCTTAGGCTGCCCATTCTGAAAGGGCTTTGGAAAAATGGGTGTTAGAATACCCCCTAACATCATCAAAGTTCTGTTGCTTACTTGAGTAGAGTCCATTTGCTGTGCGTGAAGAAAATGACCAGGCCTAGAAAGAAGTGATTTACATCCATTGACAGCTCAATTAAGGGTTGAGATGTGATTTCAGTTAGACTTCTTATATTTTTGGTTGTGAGCCTAGCCTTTAACGGCTGAGTTATCCCTCCAGCCCTCAGTTAGACTTCTTTTGGATCCAAAGGCCTTGTCCAAAGAGTGGCTCAAGAGCCACATGAGATCTTGGGAAGGCTTCAATTTGAGGTCACTCTTCCTGGCCTCTCCCCTACTTCTTATACAACCATGGGCTCCAGATAATGTTGTGACATAGACCAGCCCCTCAGGACACTTCTTCTTAATGTCTTTACTCAGTTCATGACAGGCATGGCCACAGAGGGCTGCTTGTATTGGGCTTTTTATTGAAGGGCCTCAAAGCCTGATGTCCGATGCTATCTCCAAAACAATGCATGCATGTTGTTTTAAAAATCACTCCTGGGTCAAAGGCATTCATTTGCTAAATGTAAACATGAAAAAATACTGTAACTTGTGTAGCAGTATTCTGGAATCGATTTAATTTTTAATATGTTAGAGGTTTTCAAACATGTAATTGGTTCAGAACTCACTCAGCCTCTGAGAGGCCCTGAATTTACCACTAAGTAACAACCAGCTTTTGAGGTCTCTTAAGCTTTTGTCTACTGCCAAATGACCCAGCTGGTTCCTGTGCTCACAGACCCTGAGAACAGATTAGCTGTGCTGTAATCCCTGATCTTCCTTACATGACTGCTTCAAAGATGGGTCTCATAACACCAGTTTTCAGACTTTTCACATTCATAGGACACCAGCAACTTTCTAACATTTTACCATTTGAAGGGAAACCCTAGTTGAGACCATTTCTATGTAAATGGAGGGAAAACAAAGTCTGAAACCCCAAACTCCTTCAAGGAAAATGTAAAGCAAAGCAGTGGAAATAAAACAGCAGTGTGTGTGTGTGTGTGTGTGTGTGTGTGTGTGTGTGTGTGTGTGTGTGTGTGCCATTTAGTCTGTCTACCTTTGCATACTCACCAGGTCAATCTCAAACAACCTTACGTATCGTGCACACACAGAACAACAGACTCAGGTGGCGGCCTCTACATGTAAAAGAATCTTTGGTTTTGCCCTTTTTCTGGGCTGGAAGTACTGCTGGTAATCTCTAAGAAATATCTGTGGCCCATTTCCATTTAGATTTTGAAACCTGGGTCTCTAGAAGCTTCCAAAAGAAATGTCTAATTGTGCCAGTAGAGGAAGTCATGATGCAATCTTCCCATGTTCACTACTCTTTGATCGCTGTTTTCCTTTAGATAGCCCCATTTGTGCATTGCAAGTCAGCTGGTACTTCAGTTTTTTTTTTTTTGTATTTAATTTTTTTCTAACTATGAAACTAATCAAGTTTTTGGTAGAATTTTGGAAAGTATAGAAATATATACCTACATACAGGCATATATATATATATTGTACATACATATTACATACAGGCTAACATATTGCATACAGGCTAAGATATGTATAATCTTGCTATTACTTTAAGATGATAATTCTAAAAAGAATGTCACTGACTCTTGCTAACTATCCATTTCTATGAATGACAATTATGTCATTAAATATGACATCATAACATCGGGTTGTCTGCACCTATTTACATGGAATCTAAAATACAGTGGGGAATCTCTTGAGATGCCATCCAAATTTAAGAGTTCTCTAGTACATATTTTGATTATTCTATTTTCTGTTTTTAAAATAAACAGTGACAATTAGCATCTATTGCTGACTTTGTTTCTGTCATTGTACCAAATTCTTCACGTGGTTCACTTACTTTAATATTTAACCTGTTTTGGGTTTTTTGCAAAGCCCTAGGTATTGTAAACAATGATGCATTGCAGTGTGCTACTGTTTCAGTCCCATTTTGCAGGTAGAAAAGTTGAGGGATTAAGTTACTTGGTCAGGGTCACACAATAGCAAGTGGTAGAGGTAGGCCAGCCCAGTGTTCAGAGACCCTCATCATCCTGTTGTATAATCTGAAGAGAACTTGATTTCTTGCAGAGGTGAGAGCATTTTCAGGTCAGGTATGACATATCTGAGCACACGAAGGGACATTAAACCATACCCCTTTGTTTTGATTTCAGCAGAAATATGTCCTCTGCATTAGGTGGTGACAAGCCTCATGGGGGTTTTGCTCTGCTGCAAATGCATGTGTGTGACAGGAAGTCTTGTGAGATCACATTGAAGGCTGGCTGGACCCATTTCAACCCTTTGGAGTGTTGACTTGGACAAGGGGCAGAAGAGGCAAGCCCCTCTTCTTTGGCTTAGAGTATTGTGGATCTGCAACTTCAAAAGCTGTTTGTAATTTTATATTCAAGTCTCCCTGCCAAGGTGCTTGTCTTATCTTAAGTCAGTTGGCTGGAGCTGTTCTGAGTAAGCAGGCTGTTTCCTTCAGCTGGAAGGGAAGTTACAGGGCTGGGAAGGGGGGTTTGTGCAGAGGTGAGTGTGGCTGAGGATAATACCAGTGGAAGAAAGGAAGGGGCTTGAGAGAAGTCCTTCTGAGTAGTGTGTGGAGAGGCGGGTATGCGCTGAGCTCCCCAGCTCATCTCTCCAGCCACAGTCTGACTCAGAGGAACTCAGGTCTGATTTTTGCAGTTCTAAGGCTTTGTGACCATGGAAAAGTCACTCACCCTCTTGGGTTGGCCTTGCCTTTTCTTTTCTGTTTGCTCTAGACTTGGTCTATATTCACTTCCCCAATATCCAGAATTTTCACCAAAAATCTCAGGACTTTTCAGCTCCACAGAGGACAGAACACTGGCCTGGGAGACAAATGAAAATAGACTTTCTTTCTTTGCCAACAGCAGCATTCAGACCTTGAGAGACCATTTCTGTTACCTCCAGTTCCTCATCTATAAAGTAAGGTTCCAAAGAATAAGAACAGATCTTCATGATTCCGAGGCTTGGGAGAGAGGGACATTTGCTGTCGGACAGCCTGGCAATGCCACTTATCTGCTGAGAAGAGGGAGGGGCACAGTTGTAGCCATGTGGACCCCACAGAGGTTCTGTGTTCTATAGTCTTCACTTCTCCAAGTTTCTGACTTGTGAGCTTCCTGTAACAAAAGTGCTTCTCTTCCTGCCTGGTCCTCATGGTTTCCCTGTGTTCTGTGTGCTCTGCATTTTCTGAGTTAGGGTGGTGGTCCTAGGTCTCACTATGGGATTCCACAGAGTGTCTCTTACAGTTCAGAGTGTCTACTCTCAGCCAGACCCTGTAAGATGCTCGGGAAATGAAAAGAAGAACAAGGTGAGATCTTCCTGCCTGGAGACCCCAGGCTATTGGACCCATGTTGTGGGAGAATTGTTCCTAGAGCCATTCCTCAGAGAACAAATGAACAAATCTAAATGAGTATGCAGTGAGATAGAGACTTGACAAATACTCATGATGCATAGTATTGGCTGTCATCAAGAACTGCTTAAGAGCACGTCTGTGGAGGAGCTTTTAGACTGGATTAATTGAGATGGGCACCCCCACTGTGGTTGACACTGCTCCATGAGATGGGACCCAGGACTGAATAAAAAGGAGACAGGGAACTGAGTGCCAGCATCCATCTTTCTCTGTTCCTGACCACAGATGCAATGTGACCAGTTGCCTCATGACTTTGCTTCTATAGCTTCTTCACAAAGATGGACTGTCCTCTCAAACAGTGAGCCAAATAAACTCTTCCTTCCCCCTCCCAAAAAAGAGGATCCAAATGCCTTACCTGCATAACTCACAAAGGCTTTGAGAGGCTCAAAGTTCAGGTATGAGCTAAGAGTTTGTAAAACTAAAAGAATCAGATAATAGAGTATTCTAGATGCTCAGCTAAACACAATGGAGTGCAAAATGTTAGTGCCTGCATTCTGTCATTCAGGGATGGCAGGGAGTTTTCAATCTGCCAGCCAGTTCTCACTGACTCATGGGAGCTGCTTGGAAGGATCCATAAAAGGGGTTCTGAGGTGGAGTAGGTTCATTGGCCATGCTGGTATTGATTATTTATGTCTGCCATGAACAAAGGAGTAGGGGAAATAGTTCTTATGCTATATATTTTCTTTTCTTTTCTTTCTTTCTTTCTTTCTTTCTTTCTTTTTTCTTTTCTTTTTTTTTTTTGCTCAGAAGTGGTTGCTTTTGAACCTGGTGGACCACTTAGATTCATGCAAAAACACCCTCATGCTACCTACCCTTTTGAACTTAGTTGTTGATATGTGAGATCTGGGTCAGGACCAGCAATCTTCTAATTTTTAAAGAAAAATTTCCTTCCTGGTTATTTTGATATTTGTGTAAGTTTAGGTCACATTGCCCATATTTGAAGTACAAATTGGGCAGAGATTGAGTCTCATGAAGCCATGAGGTTTGGATCAGAGTGCAAAAGACTTAAGCAATTTTTCTAGATATGATCGCAAAACTGAGAAGTGAGGCCTGTGGTTTTCTGTAGGCAGCATAACTCCTTCCTCATTAAACAGTCTGGTTGTTTTTCCTATCAGATGTCTCCACCTCCATTTGTAGGCAGATGCTTTTTCCTTGTGGCTTACAAGACATCCATCATGGCCACAACCAACTAATATGACTGGTTTCTGAGGCTCATTCCCCATTCTCCCCTTCTGCTTTGAATCAACATTAGATTGTCATCATTAATTTCATGAATTAGGAAAAACAGAAAAGGTGAGTTAGATCTGTGGCAACCAAGTAGGATGTGAAATTCTACTTTATATTGAATCATTTTCCCTTAAACTTTTGTTATAAACCAAACTTGCAGGCAGAACACTGTAATCGTGTGCGTTTCTCTGTGTGTCCAGGGAAGTGGTTGAGCTTTCATCTTAGACGATTGTGTCTCCACATCGAAGAGGCACAGCCAGGAGGAAAGAGACACTTGTGTTCTCTTCCTTGCACTCTCTTGCTTATTACTCCTTGTTGGGTAATCAGCGTAGTGACTGATAAACCTTGGGGAGAGAAGAGGTCTGTGAGCTTTCATCGAAATTCCAGTTCTTTCTCATTCAAGAGTCAAGAGAAAGAAGCTGCAATAGCAGGTCCTGGTGCTGCTTCCTGCTGTTCACTTAGTCAGAAGATGGGACCAGCACACCTTGTAGACCCCAGGCTATTGGACCCATGTTGTGGGAGAATTGTTTCTAGAGCCATTCCACTCTGCCAATAAAGTCTTTGAAACTAAGGATGAAGTCAGGGATTGGGGAACCAGGATTAGCCTAGAATTCTTGGAGGACTGAGGAGGTCTCCTAGAGAGGACAGGACAGAGAAGAGGGGATTTACAGGGCTGGTGGCTGGGCAGGTGACAGGGCAGCATGGAGGAGAGGCAAAATTAACTCTCCGAAGTTCCTTGGGTTTTTCAGGTCTTTATCTCAATTTCTAACTCTCAAGTTTTTATTACACTGGAACAATTTAGATAATTGTTACATAACAGGCTTCAGTCCCAACACAGGTCCTCTTAGACTTCTTGGGAAAGTTTACAACCTTTGCTGAACTGGACTGATTATATCCCTGGCTGTCTAGAGATCCTACAGGCAGGGTGGCAGTCCCAGATACTGGAAGGACTTCAGGGCTCACCGAGTAGCTGTCAGGCAGAGGTAACAACATACATGTGCTACTGTATGGTTCTTGACTTATTACCAAGACCTAGGGTGCAATATGCCTTCTTCTTTTATCTGAAGCTGAGGTCCCTGAATCCTGCTAGAAACCAAAAGGCCTTTCTTTCTGCCCACCACCCTCTCCTTTCTCTCTCCCCCTTCTTCAGTCTAGCCCGATGAAAACTGGGAGCCTATGTCACAAATCTGGCCCTCCATGTACTTAGTTTGCTTAGTAAAGCATTTGAAAAGCAAAATTATCTGTGAGTCCATATTTTCTTACACCAAGGATCTTTCTCTTTCATAATGTTTGACCACTGAAGTCATTGGGGCCTGTGGATTATAGCTTTGTTTTAGCTAAAATCTACATTTTCTGAGGGCTTTGTAAGAATGTGGGCACAAGTCAACCAGATAACAGTGAAGCAAATTTCAAAGTGTTTTAAGCAACTACATGTTCGTGTCTCTGAGGCAGCACTTTGTTCTATAGATTTTAGTTTCCCTGGAAAGGATGAATCTACAGCCACAAGTGAATAGTCACATCCCACGAGCTGCAGGGCTCTCACTGGCCTTCATTTTGAGAATTTCAGTTTTTGTTTTATTTTTGTTTTGTTTAGGATGGGCATAAGAGGAAACACAGGTGTGTACTCACAGAAGACAAAGGGACACAAGTGACTGAAGGCCACAGAAAATCCTGACAAATTTGTAGACAATAGTGTTTGTCAAGAGAAGCATGTGTGACAAAAGAAGTGTCAACAATCACCTGAAGTCTCATTCTTCAAGACCTGGCCTCTGAGGTAGAGTCGGGAGCCAGAACAAACCTATTGTCTGGCTTGATTGGAAAAAATCACTCCAGGTGAGTGAGAGGGGATGACAGTTACTCATTATAGGGAGGACTTTGTGTGTCTTTCTTACAGGCTTGGAAGAGCTGGCTGCAGC
The DNA here is from genome assembly GCF_003668045.3 of Cricetulus griseus. Taxonomy (NCBI): domain Eukaryota; kingdom Metazoa; phylum Chordata; class Mammalia; order Rodentia; family Cricetidae; genus Cricetulus; species Cricetulus griseus. The sequence continues at coordinate 309,667,872 of NC_048595.1, read as the reverse complement.
TTTCCCTATTAGGAGGACACTGCAAGGCTTGAAACCCCAGAAAAGAAGCAACAGCAAGATGATTCCAGATTCATAAGCACTTGCAAAAGGCTTCTCGGCCAGCTACTCTATTGTCACCAACAACCTTCACCTCAGGGACAGTTTCTTCGCTTTCATGAAGAGAGATGGGGAATGTGAGACAGCGCTTCCTGTGTCTGAATGTGAATGCTTGTGGCCCTGTCTGGTAGATCAAGCCATGGACACTTTCAGCCATTGCTTGCAGGGCACAGAGGTTTTGATCACTTTTCAGTCATTTGGTTATCTGCTAGCGTTGCTGATCCTTAAGCGCTATGGCTTCTGAGGGCACTGTGGCTTCTCATGAACTTCAAGGACCCTGGAAATGGGCCTAGGGAGTTTGGAAATGGAGGTGGGTTACTCACTGTCTGAGCTCAAAGGAGCCTGTTGTGTCTAGGCTGTCACCAACCAAGGATGCTGGGGCATGTGCGTTCGATTTGGGCATTAGTGCAATTTTTCAGCTTCTTATTTGGCATCAGGCATTTCTCTCTAGATAGTTCATTTGGCTTCCAATGCTTCAGCCAGCTAGGAGTAAACTTCGTGTTGTCTTTTAGTGACACATGAGGTTGGTGGCATTTATGAAAAGGACACACTTCGAGTACTACATAATTCAAGGCTTGTCCAAACCCAGCTTTGCCTACCAGGTCCTTGAAAATAACATAAACTTAATGAATTTATTTTACTTCAATAATTTTTTTTTTTTTTGAGACAAAGTTTCTCTGTGTAGCTTTGGAGCCTGTCCTGGAATTCACTCTGTAGACCAGGTTGGACTTGAATTCATGGAGAGCCACCTGCCTCTGCCTCCCAAGTGCTGGGATTAAAGGCATGTACCATCACTGCCCTGCCAAAGATTTATGTATGTATGTATATATGTATGTATGTATGTATGTATGTATGTATGTATGTTTGTATGTATACAGTATTTTGCCTGCATGTATGCCTGCCCGCCAGAAGAGGGCACCAGATCTTATTATAGATGGTTGTGAGCCATGATGTGGTTGCTAGGAATTGATTTCAGGACCTCTGGAAGAGCAGCCAGTGCTCTTAACCTTTAAGCCATCTCTCCAGCCCCTATAATTTTTGAAAAATATTAACAGTTCTTTAACTAGATTATAGGCATGAGGGAGAACTAACAGGACTTGGGAAGTGTTTTAAGAGAACTGTTGGGGCTGTCATCACTACCTTTATGTGGTGAGTGTACAGATGTCTTAAAAACAAAGCAGTCATCTAGCCATGGGGGCACCTGCCCATCAAATGCAGTAGTCACTAAGCTTGCACTCAAATGTACAAAACTTTGATTAAATTCAGTGGAAATTTATTTATGGCCTACCACTGGTTAGGCAAGACAGTAGCTATTGGGCCTGTTATAAGGAAGAGTGAACTGCAGCTCAAAGGTATAAGTGCTTACTTAACAAAGCCTGGTCATATGTGGTCCTCAATGTCACTTGGATTATCTTCTTTTTTTTTACTATTTTATTCTGGCCCTTTGTGAAAATAAATATGTCTTTCAGTCTGACGCAAGGAGAAATGTAGGAATATTTAGAATTTTCAGAGGATGGCCAGTGAGGGAATAGAAAATTTGTATGGTTTTTGTTGCTTGAATTTTAAGCATAAAAATTAGTTTTTCATTGCTGAGGCACTGTTGCATTGCCTAGCTGTGTGCCATAATCTTGAAAATATATGTTTTCAGCTGATTTGTAAAAGTGTAAAAAGAATACAGCTAAAATGTCACTTCTCTCTCATCTTCTCAAAATTGGGTTTTAAAGAAACTTCCTTTTTTTTTTTTTTTGAAAAAAACACCCAATTGTTCCTTTTTGGACATATCACTGTAGAGTCACTAAATGTGGGTTTGCTTAAAAACAAGATAGGAACAACCAACTTCATTTCCTCTCTTGATAGAGTGGGGAGCCTGGTAAGGAGGGGAAATGCCACAGACAAACCACGTCTGGATCTCAGGAAGAAATGTGATTGAGTCTTACAACATCCCCATGGGAAATGAAGATACAGCAGTTGAGGGACAGCTGAAGTAGGAGATTCGTGGATGATGGGACATAGGCAGGCAAAGGACACCAAAGAGGGAAGCTGTGGGCTCTGTTTGTGGACTCCACTTTCTTATAGCTTGACCTGAGGTTTGGACAAGATCAACACAGGGGGAAAAAAATCTAAGAAATCAGGCCATAAACGATTTCATTTGTAGCTTGGCCAACGGTCACACTTTCTGAGTGAAAATTACAGGTTTGTCATGGGTTGTGAGCTCTGAAAGGGTGGTCAGTGTGGTGCAGCTGTGGTAAGATCAAGGCCTTCAGCTGCCTTTGTACCCAGTTTGGATAGCGAGAAGGCAGTCATCTCCCTGTACTCTGCTGCAGTCAGCCTGCATCTAGATGGCTGCACAGCACCAGATGTGGCAGTCACACAGCTGGACTGAACCTGGGTAAATAAAAGCCCGAAAAACAAATCATACAACGAACAAAGGACTGTTTGGACAGTAAAGGAGACTAGGAGAGGGGACTGTTCTCTGATACCTGGTTCCAAACATTTAAAAGACATTAAACAGAACAATGAAACAATTTCTGTATCACTCTCACCGACAAAATTTGTGCCAAAGGACACAAATCATGGGATAACAGTTCCTTAAACAAGGGAGGCATTAGGCAATAGAATGAGATGTTGATGAATCCAAGGAGGGGGTAGAGAAGCTGGTTGGGAAAGCCTATTGTTTCAGGCTGACTGAGGACTCCAAAAGTAAGTATCTGAGCTAGAGGAGCTCCTGACTAGACCACCTCAAGTTTCTCATTTGAGATATGTAGAAAATAACAACTTCTTTTCTCAGAAGTGGCTATGACAATTCACATTAAATAATGCAAGTGAAATGCTCTTATTCCCTGTCACCTAGGTAAAAATATAAATGAGAGTTGTTGGTACTGCTAGTCTTGACATGCATAAGGGCTGATGCTGTCCATTTCAAACCTTACAGTTAGTATTTTTGATCAGTATAAGAATTAAAAGGGATAAGTATATTTATGCCATAACCTCAGAAAACCTTCAATTCCATCACTCACTTTCTAATCTACACTCCTTTCAATTTTCTTAGGGACACAAATGCTACTTTTTTTCCTTCCTGCCTTAAATTTATGCCTCCAAAACTAAAAAAGCACCAGTCTTGCAAAGATCCGTTCTGAGCACCCATGAATATGCTTTTGTTAATGTTCTTTGAAATGGTGGTCATATTATGTAGAAAACCACAGAAAGACATGCCCAAGTTAAAATTATGTTAGGGATTTTTATGCCTACCAATTTGTTATTGTTTCTTTGCCTTGTATTAATATAATATGAGTTGAGTAAGCATTGAAATAATTGTGTAATTAAAAATAATTATAGACATTATTAGAGAACAAAACACAAATGCAACTGGAGCTTAACAATGTATTAAGCTTTTATCTGACTTCCTAGTCACATCCCACTAGTTTGCTGACAGAACACCCACAGTATATTTCTTGGGAGAGAAAACCACTTCCAGGGGTCTAGCCTCCCCCCTCCTGCTTTTCTCACAGCCACTTTCTGTCTCCAGAAGATGTGTGTCTGCCTGAACACACAGCAGGAAGTCACCAGAGGGCATTCTTGGACCATCAGTGATCAAAGGACAACAGCTGGAAAGTACAAAATTATTTCTGATTTTGGCCTCCTTTTAGATGAAGTGATGGTTTCCAGTACACACTTGGGAACACACTGAGTCTGAAGGCTCCCTGCTAAACAAAACCACCACCCAGTGTTGGGGCATTGACAGGAAAATCCTCAAGAGTGACCACAGACTTCAGACTTTCTGTTCCTGTACTGGTACCAGTATGGTCTTAAGAAGTTAAACAGGCAAGACATGCAGAGAAGTAGCTGGCCTGGGAGTGTAAGACAAAAAGAGTTTAGTTTCAGTATTAATTGCTTTTCAAATAGTCATCAAAGAGCCCCAAATCCCAGTTGTCACACCAGTAAAATGATGGAGAAAGGATTCTTGAAGATCACTTCAAGGTCCTTTAGTGGATGGATGCCCCACCCCCTTCCTGCTTTCTGGCTCTGGCACTTCTTTTCCGTTTGATCCCACCCCTTTCTCCCTCTCTCTTTTCCTGGTTAAAGGAAAGCCTGGGGTCTAGTGATACATGGTTTTGAGCAGCTTTGCTTTGAGCTTGCATGCTGCAGAGACAGCCTCTGAATGTCTGCCACAGCAAAGGAGTGATGGAAGCCAAGTACTCAGAGCTTCAGTAGACACACCCTCACCCAATTGTTCTTTGCTCAAGTTTCCTACAGTTAGGCAGGGATGGAATAGTTAGTTACAGGACCAAGTAATCCAGCAGCAGTGTGAAACATTGATTGCACTCAAGGATCCCAGAGAAAAGGATGTCATGGCTTAGGCTAAACAGAAACATTGTGGAACTTAGTTCAAAACTGCAGACTTTTAGAATTCTGAGCAGTGGTGTGTCTCAGGGAGAGTGATATGCCTCATGTGACTCTGATTGATATATTGTACCACAGAATCAACTAACCATCGACAAGAGAGCCAAAATTTTGGGCATCTGCATCTGTTAGTCATTGTTGGCGAGTACCTCTGGGTGAACTCTGACTCTAGGAGTGGAATGTGTTCAGAGAAGGCAATAGCTATGAGCTCTATGGTGTCAGTGGTGTGCCGAACAACTAACTAAGGATTTCCCAGCTCCCCATTCAGCAACAACATTCTGGTCATGAGCAGTTGGCCATGATGAAAGATGGTGTTTGCATCATGAAAGTCAACAAAAGCTACACACATTCAACACCTTTACAACCCCACAGGGATCTGGCTATTAAACACTTACTAACACACCCTACTCATAACTCTTGGCAGCCAGGGAATGGTGCCCTGGATGGTGAAGGGGAACTGGAAGGGTACCTGCATCTACTCTGTAGGAGTTACAAAAGACCATCCACTAAATTACCTTTCCAGAAAACTCATAAGCTGACAACTGTTTCCTTTAGATCTGGCTTTCTTAGCCTCTTTTGAAACATTTGGTTTTGAGAAACATACAAATAATAATTGACACCATTCTAGTCAAAACAACTATGGTTTCAAGCATAAGAGAACAAGAGAGCATTGGTGAGTAATGTGTCTATGAATTGGATAATCTACCTGAGGAAAGGAAGATGGAGTCTACTGTATGAAGTAGAGAAAACATTCAGAATAGCTGCAGAACTACAGTACTTTTGGGAAGATATGTTTCAGAATCTGTCATTTAAAATGCTGTATTTGATTGGAATTGGGGTTGGTGGGTCAAACTGTAGTTTTCAGTTTTAGGGATCAAACCCAGGACTTGGTATATTTTCCATGGATACTGTACCACGGAGCTACATCTCCAGCTCTTGGTTAAACATTTTATTAGGGAAGATTTCAAATATGTACGAAAGTATACCTGTATATGATGAATAGTACAACCCCCCATCACTCTTCAGATTAAATAATTAACTTCTGGCTGATCCCTTTCATTTATGTTCCTCTCACTTTCCTGGGACCTAAAAGAAAAACTGAAGACTTAGTTCGTTGGGTAAAGGGTGAATGCTGTCTCCACAACAGAAGTCAGGATGGGGCTCAGGCACGGATGGATCACTATCTGTAACTAGGCTCTGTTACGAGTCTCTTGGAGGACAGACAGGTAAAGCTCATTATTACAGGGACTGTATTCATTTTTATCATCATTGCTATTATTTTTATTGTTTGACAGCCTCAGACTTGCACATAAGGAATTTTAGTCCATTTCATTGCATATTCCCCTTCATCATGCCCTCCCTCTCCCACCAACACACTTCTTTCCAATGAGTCCCCTCTACTATCTAAATTCTTTTCCAGTGGCCCATTAAGTTTAATCAGAGGTTTTTCCTGAGTGGGGTGGGAGGTTATTCACTGGAGCAAGGACAGTCTATCAGAGATGACACTACGGAATAAAATGGCATTCTGTCCCTCATCCATGAAGGACCTGCAGCTTATGAATTCCAGCTCTTCTCCAAATAGGAATGAATACTGGGAAGGAGAGAAGAGGTAGCAGAGGGTTTCTATAAAGGAAGTGTCATCCCCTTCTCTATGAATACTGTGTCTAGCAGTTCTGTTGCTGTAAAATCCCAAGACCTTCAACACCTAAGATCAGAAGATTTGTTGTAGATGGTCCAGTCCATGATCCGATGGATCCACTGCTTTTGGACCTGGTGGGGCTGTAGGATGGTGATTCTGGGGAGTATATATGGAGCAAAATTGGTCACCTCATAGCCAGAAAGTGACGGGAAGGGGAAGGGGTTGGGGCCCCAATGTCCATATCCCTCCCACAGATCCCATTTTGTTAGTCAGATTTCTGAATGAATACCCCAGGAAAACAACTTAAAGAAGAGAGGGTTTATTTTGGCTTATGGTTTTAGAGCCCATAGTCAAGTGATCCCATAGTTAGGTGCAGTGAGATGGTATTCTGGTGGCAGGAGGGTGTGGCAGGGCAAAACAGCTCACCTGCAGGTGGCCAGAAAGCAGAGAGGTGTGCAGGAAGAGGTCAAAACATATCCATCAAAGGCACATCCCAGTGACTCACTTCCTCCAGTTAGGACCCACCACCCACAGTTTCCAGCACATCCTGAAAGTCTATTTATCAACCACAAATTCATCAATGGGTTAATGCTTTGATTAGGTCAGAGTCTGTCATCCAATCACCTCTCAATAATGGATCTACTAGGTGGGAATCGATTTCTCAGCACATGAACTTTTTGGGAATACTTCATGTCCCAAATGTGGTGCTTCTCAAAGGTGTAACTATCTCACTATAGTGATAACTTGGAGCTGATTCTTTACCTCACAGGTATTTGGAGACACTTAAGATACATCATGGACTTTCTTTGGGGCTTTCTCACTCATAAAAGATCATAAACAAAGACTATTTCTTAAAAAAAAAGGGTCAGGATGTCTAAGTAGGTAGAAGTGCTTGCTATCAATGCTGACATTCTAACTTCAATCCCTGGGACTTACATGGTGGAAGGAGAAAACTGACTCCCAAACATTGTCCCCTGATCACATGCATGCTGTGGCACCCATGCCCCTGTCCCAAATAAATGAGTAAATAATAGATAAATAAAAAGAAAATAATGTATTTAGCATACACAGTATTAGATTTCATTATGGAATTTCCAATGAATATTGCTGTTGCTAATTCTCCTTTTTACTCTTCTCTCCCATTCCCTGAGTTCCTCCATCTTTGCTCTCTACACACCCTCAGCCTCCAATTCCATTTTCATGTCACTTGTGCATAAGGTAACTTGTATGACAAACTCTAAATGCTGCTCAATACTAAAGATTCCTCACTGCTATAAGATAGAAATCATGACTCTAATTAATTAGAAAGCAAATGAGCTTGTGACAGACTTATTATGCAATGGGTTATAGGCTATCTACATTTCTTTTTCTTTGTTTTTCCCTATAAAGTCTCTCGTGGTCTGTGGTAAGAGATGGCCTCTGACTCTTTTCTATGAATAGCAGGTTCCCTTACTCTTTGTTTACTAGCTAACCCCCTCTCTCCCTCTCACTGGCTATAATTCCAAAGATAATGCACCTGTTAGCTCTTGACAATCTGGAGTTGAAAGAGTAAGTAATAGGCCCCCAGGAAGAGCATTGACTTGGAGAATTAATAATTAATTCAGCATGACTGATAAACCAGGGAAGGTTTAGCTCAGCCATTATATATTTATCAGTGGAACCACCAAGCAAGGTCAGTTTAGATGATGTAAAAAAAATGAGACCACTGGGAACTCCAGAGAGCCAGCATGGAAAAAAAAAAGCTTATACAACACAGAGAAGCATCTCTAGCTAGGTTTCTGTATAGCTGCTTGCTGAGGCAGTTGAAGCAATGTATTGGAAGTGCTCAAGATGGAGTCATTTCCTTCGTGCATGTGGAAACCCTGAGAAAGAAGAAAGAAGGCGCTCTGATGCGTAGACAGGCCTGTGAGCTGTTTATCGGCAGAGGGTTTCACTTGCCAGTTGTGTGGAGGAGGTCGTTGACAGACTGTGAGTCTGGGCCCATATGGATCAAAGGCAGAAAATGAAAGAAAGCACTCTTTCCTAAGGCACACTTACAGCTGAACATTGGAAAAGGATGAATAGACTTCAATCCTTACAACTCATCTTTTCTAGCTAGTAAAGCTTCAGGATGTATATTTAAGTTTAAATCCGACGGCTCTTTGGCTGAATTTCTGGTCAAGTTTTTCCACAGTTATCAGGAATGAGATGAGAGTCTTCTAGTGATTTTCTTGGCTTTTTTACTGGTACTCTATTGTTTCTTTTTCTTTTTTTTTTTAGTGGAGGTTTCATGATGTCAAAGTAAGTATGATACGCAATCAAGATGCATGAGTATTTCTGACATCCATGAAACAAACATGTATTTTTTTATAGGACAGGTAGGTGTATATGTGTGTATATTGCATTTCAGTTTTTGAATGAATGTTCTTTTATAGACCTTTTGGGGACAGTTTAAATTCACATCAAAATTGGAAGGATGATGCAGAGATTTCCAGTATATTACTGTATCTACACATGTATGAACATTAATATCCTATACCAGATAGGTACATTTGCTATGCTGATGAACTTAACAATGACACAGCATGCTTTCTCAATACCTATAGTTTATGTTATGGCATGAGGATTCAGTTTTGGTATTGTACAGCCTATGGATTTTGAAACTATGGTGACATGTGTCTGCTCTTAGTGTATCATATAGAATAGTTAGTTGTTGTGTGTGTTGAAAATTGAACCCAGTGCTTCATGCATGCTAGCTAACCAAGGACTCTACAACTGAGGATAACTCCAGGATATCTCAGGATATCACTTAAAAAGACCTCCATTCTTGAATAAATTTTGTTGTTTTGTGCTGGTTTCATGTAGGAGAGGCTAGGAGATTGTGGCTGTTTAATCTGTGAGATTTATGTCACAATCCCAACCTGCAGCATAAGGCCTAGAGGCTCTTTAATGAGCAGGTGGTCTTTAGTTCTCATTGGTTGGCTGCAGAACCTGGGATCCAGCATCAACAAAGGATGGTAACATCATCATCATCATCATTAGCAACAGCAGCAGCAACAGCAGCAGCAGGACAGATGAATTTATCTGCAGAGCTCAGAGGCAGGCAGGCAAAAGGTGTTGCTTTTTCCTAGTACCGCTTTATCTCTAGGCTGCTGGCAGAAGATGTCGCCACCTCTAGGGTTGGATTTTCTCCCTTAATTAGTCATTCCTGGAAATACCTTCACATAGTGCCCAGGGGCATGTCTCTTAATTGATTCCAGGTTTAGCCAAATTAACAATCAAGATTACCCACCACATAGAGTATAATTAGACCAGGATGTTTTGCAAGTATATGATTATTGGGAAAATAATATTGAAATCTAAAGTGTTACCCCAAGCAATGAACCCACTGGCAGAATAAGGATGCTAGTGTGAATTTAGTTGGCCCAAGTGGAGCACTCCTCAACACGACCCATCTTCAGGCTTTGAGTCTGATAGTAGAGTAGGTTTTAAAGTCTTTTAAAGGAACATCCTTTGAGTCTTTTTGAACTTCCATGTTCAAACTCTTTCAAAAACTAGAAATTACATCTATCTAGGAATGAACTCCAACCAATCGATTTTACCTCATTTCATCTTGGTGGTGTGGCAGTCATGCATGCCTTTAATTTACCCAGGGAATATCAGGATAACTTCGGGCATCAAAACAGAAGTTGTCCCCTGTTAGTCACCTATCTCATTGTTCTCTTAAAATGCCTGGCAAATCACCATCCAGGGGGAGCAGAGAGGATATGTGATAGGTAGGGTTTTAGTTGGTGGGGGTGGTAGTAGGGGAGGAGGGGAGGGAGAGAGAACTGGGATTGTCATGTAAAACAATCTTGTTTCTAATTCAAATAAAAAAAATGCCTGGCAAAAGCAACTTAAGGAAGGAAAGGTTTCTTATGGCCAACAGCTTGAGGGTGCAGAGCATGTGGTGGGGCAGGCATGATGGCAGGAGCGTTGCTTACACTGTGTACACAGTCAGGAAGGCACACAGAAAGGTGTGCTCAGCCCGCTTTCTTCTTTAATACAGGGCATGGCATGGCACTGTCAGTACCCAAGTTAGATCTTCCCACTTTATCCAAGGTACTTTATCCTCCTTGGAAACGCCTTCTCAGACGCACTGAGCCTAACTTCCTAGCTGACTTTGAGTTAGGATGACAATGAAGATTAAACATTCTATGGCCTGAATTTCCCTAACATTTTACCTGTGTAATGTACTTGTAACCAAATCAAAGGAACCCAGACTTCTGATTACACAGTTGGACTGTGACAGGGATAGAAGGAATATGGGGGGCGGGGGAGCTCATCAGATTGAGTGAAAAATACAAAATGTGGGAGATACAACATTCAGATTAGACAAGTCATAAGGTTAATAGAATCAGGGATGGCAGATGGTATGGAGAGTCTGATGTTATCTATCATGGATGATGTAGGGGACCCAGTGGGAAAGGGAAAGAAATCAGAAGGGGAAGGATACAGAAGCGAGTGTAGAAAGAAAGGATTGTAGTTGGAGGAAAGGAAATAGAAGCATTAGGAAAGTAGGGTCATGTAGGCAAAGGCCACAACCTGAAGATTCATAACTATGACAAAATAAGGAGAACATTCAAATATGGATTAGTAGGAGACAAAGCTGGGAGGAGGGTGTAATACACACTTTACTGGAAAATTGTCAGGTGATGTTCGAATTCACTGAGGAACTAGTTCTGGAAGTGGGGTTGTGTTCATCACCATCCCCTGTGCTCCCTAAACATCTGTCTCCATTTCAGGCCAAGCACGTTTTCTTAAAGTATCAGCCAGGCCAAGGTACTTCCTTTGTCTAGAAGTCCCCCCCCCCCACACACAATAAACTCTCTATGACAGGAAAAGAAAAACAAGTCGAGTGAAAACACTGTGTACTTCAGAACAGCTAGAAGGTGAGCCATTGCCAATAGCAGTTGCTATTGTTTGTCCCTTGATATAAAAGTATCTGCAGGGGAAGAGAAGTCACTGGATGTTCAGCTATGGGAACCTCATCCTTGGAAGAAAGCTCAGGTGGGAACTCCAGCTGACTGCCTGCCTCAGTCTACCCAGTCAGTTTCCACTGGGTGTTTTGAGTGCCTAATTTGTGCTATTGTATCTATCTATCTATCTATCTATCTATCTATCTATCTATCTATCTATCTATCATCTCTTACTATTTAGTCTACTTTGACTTGTATATTTAATAAATTCAAAACCTAAATCACTGATATTGTAGCTCACTCTCCAAACCACACAGAACAGAGGACATGGGGTTAGGAGCTTCAATAGAATGTGAAAACCTGGGTTTGGAGTATGAATGCCCCTTCCAATACTTGAAAACTTAATGACTCAGGGCAATACTCCAGGCAGTTGAAAGGTTCATGGGGACGATGCAACTGGAAACACTGCACATGTTATGTGCACTAACCAAATACTTCTATATTTTATTTAGGAAGATGTGCTCTCATCTTTCTATAATTACAAACGCTTAATGATAGTAAAAGTAAACAGTGTAGAAATGTGACACGGGTCTAGCAATTAAGTGAATTTAATAGGAGATTCTGGGTGGTGACCCTGTGCAAGTCCAAAGCATGGTGTATTGGAATACACTCACTAAGTGTTACTTCTTCTCCAAGGCAGTGATCTTTACTGATGAGGTAGATCCATGCATGTCTATTAGATTTGCCCAGCAGTAACACACTGACTGTGCTCACCTGCTGTTTCCCCCATGAGGTCATTTAATTAAGGGGTGTCCTTCTCTTGAGACCTCGTTAGGTCCTTGAGGATGTCACATAAAGAAAACTACTCAGGGAGAGCCCTCACACACCCCAAGCATGCTGGAGATGCCTGGGAAAAGCACTTCTAACCAAACAAGACCCTGCACTTAGCAGCCCTTTGAAGGCAAGGGTTGCATAGCCACAGACCTGGCCCTTGGTCCACATAGCCAAGTGCTGTGGTTGTTCTCTGGGCTTAGGCATGAGAATCATGAAGAGGTGTGGGTTTGAGGTCTAAGTGGATCATAAAACACTGGCCACATCCGTGGTTTGGTAAGTTCGTCCTGAGCCAAGGAGACTGACAAAGGAAGAGGTACTCTAGCAGTGCACTGTGGGAGAGAAGCAAAGCTCTACACATTCTGTTGCTTGGTGACTGACTGTGAGAATGAGCTTATTTCTTTATTTTAATATGGATTTTAGTGACATTGTTTCAGCTGAATTTAAAAGGCAGAAATTAAATAAGTACCCCTAAATGTAGGCAATAGGAGAACCTGTTCAAGCCAGCTCTGTTTGTAAGATTGGGGCTTGACTTTTTCATTATATTAAGAACTTTATTCTTTGCTCTTTGCTCAGCTTTGGTTCAGGAGTTTTGCTGACTTGGAAACTGTGGAAATTTCTTGTAACTGAAGGGGAAATAATCACATGTGGTTTCCTTCCAAGTCCTTTTCCATTTCTTTTTTTCCTTCTTTCTGAATTCCATGGGAAAATTACCCGGCAAGCCAACTTCTCTAAGATGCAAAAACACTCATTTTGCTTTGGCTGCCTTTGTTTTCTAGCTGTAGCATAATTACATTTCCCACATGATTTACTATTTTTTCTTTCAAATTAGTAGATATAAAATGCTGATGTCTCTTTGGGGAATGAATATTTGGAGGTTCTCTCCTTGGGCTGTCCTTTGTGTGGGAATAGATGATGCTGGTCAGCTAGCCTGCCTGCCTATTTTGTGGTGATTCATCACCCTTCGCCTTTTAATTAACAGTTGCAGGTGAATCACTAATTGGCTCCACATTTGCATACACAAGCCAGAGTCGTGCAGGTTTATGGTTATAAATCTTAGTCATGCAGGCAGAGCAGTAATGTTAGCCTTCATCCCTCATCTCTTGCTTGCCTTGGCAGCTCTTTTACAGTGGGTCTGCCTATATTGGTACTTGGAAGTAGGTAAAAAAATGACTTGCTATATTAATCTGTCAGAAAAAGTGGCATTATTCTTGAAGAAGAAACGGTTAAGAAAAAACATATAAAAAGCATCACAGAGGGCACTATTAGATAGTAGCTAGGAAACATGGTCTTTTAAATAGTATACAATTTAATTATTTTATTATGTCAATTCTTTGGTGGAAGGAGCATGGAAAACACTATCAAAGAGAATACTCTTTTTCCTTTTCTCCCCCCTTCCCCTTTCTGTCCTGTCCCCTCTCTTACTTCTCTCCCCTTTCTCTTTCTTGGCATTGTCTCAGTAGCTATGATGTGAAATCTGAATTTTCTCAGAATTCCTGAAAGTTAGATGCAATATGGGACAGATAAAGGAGACTTCAGTCTTTCGTAAACAGAAATCCTGAAGAGCCTTCTGTTTATAGCTTGGTGTGGTGGTACACCTCTGCAATCCTAGCAGTCAGTAGGAGGCAAGGGAATCTAGAGTTTTAGGAAACCAGGCTATGACTTAGCAAATGGGGCATCTCCTTACTCTCTGCCATGATTCTCAGGGGAGTAAGCAGATACTGGCAGAACAACATGCTTTCCTCACTCTGGACTCCTTCAGAACACTTCTAGTCCATGCCCATTCCTTTGTGTCATCTCCCAATATCTAGAAACACATTTTACCACAGTGGTCATATTTCGTAAGATCCCCAAGGAATTCTCAGGCAACACGCATCCACCACAATCTCCTAAGAACCGTACAGGATTCAGAAATAAGAAAATAAACAACAGCCACCTAACAAAGATAAGACCAGATATCAGCACCTAGAATTACAATCATCCCAAACCTAGATGCTAAGACACCAGTGTGAAAACACACTCAATAACATCCAGTATTATATGTCTCCACTATAGTCTGGCAACCCTTCTACAGAAGGCCCCAATTGTCACATAGCTGAAGTACAAGACAATAAAATGGTCTTTATGAATATAACAGAGGTTCTTAAAGAGAACATTAGTAAATCCATCAAAGAAATCTATGAAAACACAAACAAACACTGCAAGGAAATGAATAAAATGGTTCAAAATATGAAAGTGGAAATAGAATCAATAAAGAAAACCCAAACTGAAGGAAATCTGGAACTGAAAACTTTAGGAATCTGAACAGGAACCTCAGAAGCAAGCCTCAACAATACAAGAGATGGGAGAGAGATTCTTAGACATTGAAGACATGATAGAAGAAATGAATAGCATAATGAAAGAGAATGTTAAATCTAAAAAATTTAGATTTTCCTGGGCATAACACACCCAGGAAATCTGGACACTATGAAAAGAGAAAAATCTACAAACAATAGGAATAGAAAAAGGAGAAGAAAACTAGCTTCTTGAGTTCTTTGTAAATTTTGGAAATCAGCCCTTTGTTGGATATGGGGTTGGTGAATATCTTCTCCTAATCTGTGGGCTGCCATTTTGTCTTGTTGATTGTGTCCTTTGCCTTACAGAAGCTTCTCAGTTTCAGCAGGTCCCATTTATTAATAGTTGATCTCATTGTCTGTGCTACTGGTGTTATGTTCAGGAAGCAGTCTCCTGTACCTATTTGTTCTAGGGTACCTCCCACTTCCTCTTATAAGAGGTTCAGTGTGGCTGAATTAATGTTGAGGTGTTTGATCCATTTGGACTTAAGTTTTGTGCTAGGCGATAGACATGGATCTATCTGTAGTCTTCTACATGCCAGCATCCAGTTATGACAACACCATTTGTTGATGCTTTCTTTATTCCATTGTATATCTTTATGGTTTTTGTCAAAAATCAGGTGATTGTAGGTATGTGAGTTAGTATCAGGGTTTTCAATTTAATTGGTCTACCTGTCTATTTTTGTTTCAGTACCAAGCTGTTTTCAGGACTATAGCTGTATAATAGAGCTTGAAGTCAGAGATGGTGATGCATCTGGAAGTTCCCTTATTGTACAGGGCTGTTTTGGCTACCCTGGGTCTTTTGTTTCTCCACATAAAGTTGAGTATTGTTCTTTCAAGGTCTGTGAAGAATTGTGTTGGGGTTTTAATGGGGATTGCATTGAATCTGTAGATTGCTTTTGGCAAGATTGCCATTTTTACTATGTTGATCCTACCTATCAAAGAGCATTGGAGAGCTTCCCATTTTCTGGTATCATCTTTAATTTCTTTCTTTAAAGACTCAAAGTTCTTTCAATACAGGTCTTTCGCTTGTTTGGTTAGTGTTATCCCAAGATATTTTATGCTGTTTGTGGATATTGTAAAGGGTGATGATTCTGATTTCTTTTTCAGCCCTCTTATCATCTGTATATAGTAGAGCTACTAATTTTGTTGAGTTAATCTTGTATCCAGCAAATCTTGTATTTGCTGAATGTGTTTACCAGTTGTAGGAGTTTCCTGGTAGAGTTTTCTTGGGTCACTTATGTACACTATCATATCATCTGCAAACAGTGAAAATTTGACTTCTTCCTTTCCAATTTGTATCCCTTTGATCTCCTTTTGTTGTCTTATTGCTCTAGCTAGCACTTCAAGTATGAAATTAAAGAGATATGGAGAGACTTGACAGCCTTGTCTTGTTCCTCATTTTAGAGGAATCGCTTTGAGTTTCTCTCCATTTAGTTTGATGTTGACTGTTGGTTTACTGTATATTGCTTTTATTATGTTCAGGTATGTTCCCGTTATCCCTGATCTCTCTAGGACCTGTATCATGAAGGGGTGTTGGATTTTGTCAAAGGCTTTTTCAGCATCTAGTGAGATGATCATGCGGTTTTTCTTTTTCAGTTTGTTTATATGGTGGATTAATCCAATTAAAAAGTGGGGGAACAGAACTAAATAGAGAATTCTCAAAAGAGGAATCTAAAAACGGCTGAAAGACACATAAGAAAGTGCTCAACATCCTTAGCCATCAGGGAAATGCAAATCAAAACAACTCTGAGATATCATCTTACTCTAGTCAGAATGGCTAAAATAAAAAACACCAATGATAACTTATGCTGGAGAGGATGCAGAGAAAGGAGAACACTCCTCCACTGCTGGTGGAAGTGCAAACTTGTACAGCCACTTTGGAAATCAGTATGGCAATTCTTCTGGAAAATGGGAATCAGCCTACCACAAGATCCAGCAATTCCATTCATAGGCATATACCCAAAAGAAGCACATTCATACAGCAAGGACATAGCTTCAACTATGTCCATAGAAGCATTATTTGTAATAGCCAGAACCTGGAAGCAACCTAGATGCCCTTCAACTGAAGAATGGATACAGAAAATGTGGTACATTTACACAATGGAGTACTACTCAGCAGAAAAAAAAAAAAAAACAATGGAATCTTGAAATTCGCAGGCAAATGGATGGAACTAGAAGAAACCATTCTGAGCGAGGTAACCCAGTCACAAAAAGATAAACATTGTATTCACTTACTCATATATGGATTTTATACATAGAACAAAGAATTTCCAGCCTATAATCCTTACCACCAGAGAAGCTAGGCAACAAGGAGGACTCTAAAACAGACATACATGGGTCCCCCCCCCCAGAAGGGGAAAGGGATCTCCTGAGCAAATTGGGAGCTAGGAGAATGAGAAGGGGAGAAGAGGAGGGATGATCATGGAGCAGGAAGGTTGTGTAGGGGGAAGAATAGAGGAGAGCAAAATAAGAGATACCATCAAGGAGGGAGTATAGGTTTAACGTGAAACCAGGCTCTAGGGAAATGTCCAGAGATCTACAAGGATGGCACCAACTTAACATTTAAGCACAGAGGAGAGACTACTTTAAATGCCCTCCCCTGATCAATGAGATTGATGACTAACTTATATGCCAATCTAGAGTATTCATCCAGTAGCTGATGGAAGTAGAAGCAGAACTGAACTTAACTGGAATCCAGTTGCAGAGAGGGAGGAGTGATGAGCAAAGGGGTCAAGACCAGGCTGGTGAAACCCACAGAAACAGCTGACCTGAATAAGAGGGAGCTCTTGGCCCCCAGACTGATCACTGGGAAAGCAGCATGGAACTGATACAGACCCCATAAATGTGGGTGTCAATGAGGAGGACTCAGAAATCTATGGGGGCCTCTTATAGTAGATAAGTACTTACCCCTAGCATAGGAATGGACTTTGGAGCCCATTTCACATAGAGGGATACTCCCTTAGCCTAGACACATGGGGGAGGGCCTAGGCCCTATCCCAAAGCATATGAAAGACTCTGTAGAACCCTCATGGAAGGCCTCACTCTCCCTGGGGAGCAAAAATGGTATTGGATAGGTAAGATGTTAATGGGGGGCAGGGGAGGAGGGGAGGGAGAGGGAATGGGGATTGACATGTAAAACAATCTTGTTTCTAATTTAAATAAAAATAAAAAACAAAGAAAAAGGAGAAGAAACTCAGGTCATAGGCCCAGAACAATTTCCCTTATGAAGGTGAATGCAAAAATTCTCAATTAAATACTTGCAAACCAAATTAAAAAACACACCTAAAAGATCATCCACCATTAGCAAGTAGTCTTCATACCAGATAAGAAGATACGGTTCAGCATACTTAAACCAATAACTGTATTCCAGCATATAAACAAACTGAAAGACAAAGGCTACATGATCTTCTCATTAGCTGAAAAAAAGGCCTTTGACAAATCCAGCAGTCCTTTTGGATAAAAGTTTTGGAGACATTAGGGCTACAAGGGACTACATCACTAAACATAATGAAGTCAGTATACAATGAGCCCATAGCTAACATTAATTTAGTTGGAGAGAAACCCAAAATATTTCCACTGACATGAGGAATAAGACAAAATTGTCCCCTCTCTACTCAATACAAAACTCAAAATCTCAGCTAGAGCAACAAGACAACTATAGGAGATGAAGGATACACAATCCGAAAAGGAAAAAGTCTAAGTATCTTTAATTGCAGACGATATCATTTTATAAAAAGTGACCAATCCAGAATGTCCTACAGCTAATAAACTCTGTCAGCAAAGTGGAGGATGTAAAATTAACTCACAAAAAATCATTAGCCTTCCTATATACAGATGACAAAAGGATTGAGAAAGAAATCATTGACACAGTATTTTCCACAATACCCTCAAACAACATATAATATATTGGGGCAGTGCTAGCCAAGCAAGTGAAAGACTTGCATGATAAAAACTTTCAAATGCTGGAGAAATTGAAGACTATATCAGAAGACCTCCCATACTCATGGATAGTTAGGATTAATATAGTAAAAATGTATATCCTACAAAAATCAACCTACAGATTCAATGCAATCTCCATAAGAATTTCAATACAATCCTTTATAGCTCTTAAGAGACAATTTTCAGGTTCATATGGAAGCACACACACAACCCAAAAAACCAAGATAGCTAGAACAATCCTGCATAAACTAAACTGAATGTCTCTATCAAATCCCTATCCTTAGGCCTCAGGGAACCCTCAGAAGAAGAGGTAGAGAAAGGCAGAGGGGATGGAGGACATCAAGAAAATAAGGTCCACTAAGCCAACAAAATACACACACATGAACTCCCAGGGACTGAGGCAGTGTGCACAGGTCCTACACAGGTCTAGGGTTCTAGAGCTGAAAGGAGAAGTATACACACACTCCATCCATAAGCCATAAACAATCTCCAATTAATAACCATTTTCAAATGAAAATTTATTTTTCCTCCCAAGGAATTTATGGCCTTTTCCTTCTGTATATTTGTTTTGTCCTATTCTGTCCTATTCTGATGTGTTAGTTTTGGATCTATCTATCTATCTATCTATCTATCTATCTATCTATCTATCTATCTATCTATCTATCTATCTATCTATCCATCTATCCATCTGCCTATCTCTCTTCCCTTAGAAGTCTGTATGGCTGCTGGGATTAAAGGTGTGTATGACCATTACCTGACCTCTATAGCCTGTGGTTGACTTTGCTTTCTGAATCCTCAGGCAATCTTTAATAAATCATAAATATACATCATCACACAAGAGAGAGGCCATTGGCAATGTTCTGGTTTCTTTCCAGCCTCATCTATTAGGCAAGAAGTGCACATTCAGCTCTGCAGGTTGTATTTTATCGTGTTTTCTTGATAGGCAGATTAACTGGCAATGTGATGGTTAATATTGTCAACTTGACAGGATTTAGAATCACCATGGGAATATATCTTTAGAGATCTTCGAGGTATTATCTGTTTTAGATTAGTTGATTTGGGAAGGCCTACTCTAAAATGTGGTGGTAACATTCCACATGCTAGGGTCTTAGACTGAATAAAAAGGAGAAAGCAAGCTGAATACAAGCACTAAATATTTCTGCTTCTTGATGCAGATTCTCTGTGGCCAGCTATGGTCAGCTGTGGCCAGCTGCCACAGTCAGGTTTCCCACAAACATATTAGTCACCTTGAGCTAAGAGTTCCTTGATTTTATTTAAAATCAAATAGTCCCCAAATCTAAATGCTACCTGACTATAACAATTTCACATTGGAAGTTACCTGTGTAGTGTGGGATGGGAGTGTGACCCATCTACTTCTATGATGTGGGGAACATGGAACTCAGCCTTGGGTTTGAACTCATCTAAATTTCCATGCTGGCACTGTGTTGGTGAACAATCTTCCCCTCTTTGCCAATTCTGTTTTATACCAGTGGTGATACTTAGTCATGGTGTTTCTTTCCCAGGAAGACAATGCATTTCTTGATAAGTAATCTTTTCATTTACCAATTACCCTTTGCTTCAAATGGAAACAGATTCCATTCTGTGAAAGCTATTCAGTGAAATGATGGAGTGAAATTTTGGTGAATCAGTCTGATGTAGTAGTTACAAAATAGTGGGTTTGGGACTCATAAAATCCCCTTCCTTTGATACTATTTTATTTTTGATAAATTGACTTCTTTTCTATGATGTTCATTTATACACTGTAATCATTGTCACTAATTCAATAGGGTTGCTATAGGTACTAACAGAGATTATGATTACTTTTCACAGCCCTTGTTTAGAGTATAAATGCTAGCAACTCCTAAGATTAGTTACAATTTTATTAGTTTTGTAGCTAGTGAATGGACACATAAGCATGAGAGCCTAACATTTGAATCATTAGATTATACATTTGTCTAGGCCCTTAAACTTCCTATATTCTTTGAAAGAAAAAAGATGAAGGATTTTTAAACTTTTAAAAAATAAGCACAGCAAAGACACTTGTCATTTGTCAACTAACCATATCATGAAAGATAACCATTTTTCTCTTGGATGTGCAGAAGTTGACAAGACTATTTTCTGTTTATTATTTATTATTACTATCTTGTGGGGTTGGAGATGACATGCTATAGAGCTGTGTAGATGGAAGAGACAAACTTTGTGGAGTTGGTTCTGTCCTTCCACCTTGATGTGGCTTTTGGGGATCCAACTCAGTTTTTCAGGCTTACATGGCAAGTGCTGAGTTGTCTTGCAGACACCTAGAATGTTTTCTTTGTTGCGATTATCTGGAAGCTGATGTGAATCATGCAAAACACATGAGAAATACAAAAGTTCTCTATGTCTTCTATGGCCATCTGTGGTGATATATTGTTTATGATCTAATAAAGCCACTGAAGATTAGAGAAGCAAAGCAGCCAAGCCACTAGCTCTTACCTCTATCTCAGGCTGAAAGGGCTGAAACTATCTCCATCAGTTCTCAACAAGCCTCAGACTTCTGGCTCTCCTCAGAGTGGCTGGAGAATCTATCTCCACATGAGGCCCTTTGCCTTTTATACCTCCCTAGTGCTGGGATTAAAGGCCTGTGCTCTAATTCTCTTTTAGACTGATTCCCTCTAATGTAGCCCTCAGTAGCCTTGGACTCACAGAGATCCATCTGCCTTTATCTCCTGAGTCCTGGGATTAAATATGTTTACCACCACCACCAAGCTTCTATAACTAACTAGTGTGGCTGGCATTGCATTCTGATCCTCAGGCAGGCTTTAATAAATCATAAATATCACCATAGCCATCCATTAACTCATACTCTTCTGCTTTTTTAAGCAAAAGTTTTCAGCCTTCAATCCCTGGATGTAATCACCTGAAAAATTCTAGAACCTTCTGATGCTGAGTCCTCTCCCAACAACCCCCCAGTATTCCTCTTTTCCCGACTATGATCCCACCATCTAGACTAGTCTGAATTTCTGGGCCCTCCCAACATCTTTTTTTTTTTTTTTTTGAGACAGGGTTTCTCTGTGTAGCTTTGGAGCCTATCCTGACACTCACTCTGGAGACCAGGCTGGCCTGGAACTCACAGAGATCCATCTGCCTCTACCTCCCAAGTGCTGGGATTAAAGGCATGCGCCACCAATGCCTGGCCCAACATCTTTTTTATATTATTATTTCTTCATTTTAAAAATTTACATTAGAAACAAGCCTGTTTTACATGTCAATCCCAGTTTCCTCTTGCTCCCCACCTCCCCTGCCAGGCACCAACCCCTTACTTAGCCCATACCCTTTCTGCTCCCCAGGGAGGGTGAGGCCTTCTATGAGGGATCTTCAAAGTCTGTCATATCATTTGGAGCAGGGCCTGGGCCCTCCCCGGTGTATCTAGGCTGTGAGAGCATCCCTCTATGTGGAATGGGCTCCCAAAGTCCATTAGTACATAGGGATAAATACTGATCCACTACCAGAAGCCCCATAGATTGCTCAGGCCTCCTCACTGACACCCACTTTCAGGGAGTCTGGGTCTGTCCTATGCTGGTTTCCCAGCTATCAGTCTGGGGTCCATGAATTCCCTCTTGCTCAGGTCCCCTGTTTGTATGGGTTTCTCCAACCTGGTTTTGACCCCTTTGCTCATTACTCATCCCTCTAACTTTAAAGCATAGTGGTCTGAAAATATACAGGAGGTATTCCAATTTTTGTGTATCTGTTGAAGTTTGCTATGTTGCCGAGTATGTGGTCGATTTTAGAGAAGATTCCATGTGGCGCTGAAAAGAAGTTATATTCTTTTGTGTTTGGATGGAACATTGTATAGATATCTGTTAAATCCATTTGGCTCTCAACTTGTGTTAGTTCTTTTGTTTCTTTGTTAAATATCTGTCTGGTGGTCCTGTCTAGTGGTGAGAATTGGGTGTTGAAGTCTCCCACTATAAGTGTGTGAGGTTTTATGTATAATTTGAGTTTTAGTAATGTTTCTTTCACCAATGTGGCTGCCTTTTTATTTGGAGCATAGATGTTCAGAATTGAGACTTCATCATGTTGGATTTCTCCTGTGATGAATATGAAATGACCTCCTCCATCTCTTTTGATTGTTTTTAGTTAAAAGTCTATTTTGTTAGATGTTAGGATAGCTATACCAGCTTGCTTCTTAGGGCCATTTGATTGGAAAATCTTATTCCAATCCTTTACTCTGAGGTACTGTCTGTCTTTGAAGTTGAGATGTATTTCTTGTATGCAGCAGAAGGATGGATTCTGCCTTCGTATCCATTCTGTTAGCCTGTGTCTTTTTATAGACAAGTTAAGACCATTAATATTGAGGGAAATTAAGGACCATTGATTGTCAATTGTTGTTTGTTTTGGATTTGTTGTTGTTGTTAGTATTGTGTGTGGATTTACCCTGCTTTTTCTTTTGGCTTTTGGTAAAGTGGGATTTCTATGGCCTATGATTTTGTGAGTGTAGGTATCTTTCTTGGGTTGGAGTTTTCCTTCCAGCACTTTCTGTAGGGCTGGATTGGTGGCTATGTATTGTTTAAATCTGGTTTTGTCATGGAATATCTTGTTTTCTCCATCTATAGTAATTAAAGCTTTGCTGGGTATAGTTTCTGGGCTGGCATCCATGATCTCTTTGTGTTGGTAGAATATCTTTCCAGGACCTTCTGGCTTCCAGAATTCCTAGGAGAAGTCAGGTGTATTTCTGATAGGTTTGCATTTATATGTTACTTGGCCTTTTTCATTTGCTGCTCTCAATATTCTTTCTTTATTCTGTATGTTTGGGGTTTTGATTGTTATGTGGCGAGGGGACTTTTTTTTTTTTTTTTTTTTTTTTTTTTTTTTTTTTTTTTTTATTTTATTAGTTCTAGTTAGGGAACAAGCTTATTTCAAGTCCCTTCTCCCTCTCCCTCCCCTCACCCCCAAACTTTCTCCCCCACCCCCAGCCCATCCCCCCAACCCCATCCACCCACTACTCCCCAGGCAGGGTAGGGCCCTCAACGGGAGCTCAGCAAAGTGCGAGGGGACTTTTTTGTGTGCCCACTCTATTTGTTCTGTAAGCTTCTGGTACTTTCATTGGCATGTCTTTCTTTAGGTTGGGCAAATTTTCTTCTATGATTTTGTTGAATATGTTTTCTGCACCTTTGAGGTGGGTTTGTTCACCTTCTTCTATACTTACTATTCTTAGGTTTGGTCTTTTCACGGTGTCCTATATTTCTTGGATATTTTGTGTTAGGGATTTGTTGGACTTAAGATTTTCTTTGGTCAATGAATCTATGTCTCCTGGTGTATCTTAAACGCCTGAGATTCTCTCTTCCATCTCTTGCATTATGTTGGTTATCCTTGCATCTGTAATTCCTGATCACCCACCTTTTCTAGTTCCAGCATTCCCTCAGACTGTGCTTTTTTTATTGTCTCTCTTTTGGCTTTCAAACCTTGCACTATTTGAATTGTTTCCTGCCTTTTTTTTTTAGTTTGTCTTTTCCTCTATTTCTTGTTTTTTGTTTTATCTTCCATTTCATTAAAGGATTTTCTCATTTCCTATTTTAGGTTCTCTATCATCTTGATGAAGTTGTTCATTCTCTTCTGCTTTATCTGTGTTGTGTTGTTCAGGTCTTGATGATGTAGAGTCCCTAGACTCTGGTGGCATCATATTGGTTTTTCTGTCGTGAATGTGTTCTTATATTGTCATCTTCCCATCCCTTCTTCCAGTGGGCACAGGTGGGGTCTCTTCCTCTCCTGGTGGGTATATGTCCAAGGTTCTCTTCTGGTGGATACAAGCAGGTCCAATTCTCCAATGGGTCTCAAGATGCTTGCAGGCTGACCTGAGACATTTTCTTTCCTGGTTTGTGGAGGCAGTACTCACACCATGAAGTCAGCAGACTCTGGATGTCTTGATTTGCCTGGGAAGAGTCAACCTGCCCGAAGTCCCTAGGTCAGGAGATCCCAAAGTGGGCAAGCAGAAGTCAGGCCTGAGTCTCCCAACTTCTTTTCTCTCTTCTTCCCACTGCACTATTGCGTTTAGCTTTCTCTGGTGGTTAATCTAAATTGTCAACAGAATCTGGAATTACTTAAGAGACTAATCTCTGGTTAGATCTGTGAAAGGATTTCTATTGGTCTAACTGGAGTGGGAAGATGTACCTGATGTGAACAGTGCTGCTCCACAGACTAATGTCCGGGGTGGACTGGTCTTTCTCTGCTACCTGACCTGTGGACTCAATATGAACAGTTAGTTGCCATGCCTTATTTACCATGTTGTGCTATACTCTCAAACTGTGAGGCTAAAGAAACCTTCCTTTCCTTAAGTTGCTTTTAGCAGGTATTTTCCCTTAGCAACAAGAAGTGACTAACCCACTTGCATAGTATCATTCTTGATTGATTGATTAGGAGAATCTGTGTTAGGGTACAACACCAGCTCCTCAGGCTCAATGACTGAAAAGAATAAGGATTTATTTTCTTGTCTTTTTTTTGGGGGGGGATTAAATGTCTACTTTCTATTTGTAGAGGAGCTACAATCTCCAGATCTTCTTACTCCAAGATCTTCACTGCAGTGGCTCCTTTCTCTGGGTTGTTGATTGAAATGTCAAGGGAGGAGACTACAGGAACTTCAGACATGGGCAGTTAAAAGTTCCAGGTCAGAACTGACACATCATATTAACATAGGATATTTGTCAGCCTCAGCCAACTTGAAAAAAAAAAAAAAAGAACTTGCTAGAACACTCTGTACCCAGAGGCAAAAACCAACACAGTGGGAATAATACAATGGATTACACCTTGCTGCTCTTGGCACTTGTGAGTATGTGTATGTGTGTGTTCAAATGTTACAATTTCTCCATCTGGGTAGGATGCCAACGATACAACTTCAGGTTATCCAGTTGAATTTGAATTTAAGATATACATTTTTTTTCTTTCTGTATAGTTATCTCCTGATGGGCGAGTGTAGGTATACCTGCATTTTTTGGCTTATTTTTTCTGAATTCCTTTTGAGCTTGTGTCTATTACATAGAGCCTTGTTACTTCCGAGTGTGCTGTTTTGCATTTTTGATCTGCACAGAACCTTGGAAGCCATGCGAGTTAACATCTTCACAGACTCACATTCTTAAAATCTGAGTGGATTCTGATTTTTTTCAAACAAAGTGTTTTCCCAATGAATAATAAAACAAATATTGTTAGGATGGAGAGATACAGGCACAGAAGGGAGAGATGCATGCCTTCCTTGCTTGGAGAGAGAGGGCCATGCTTCATGGCACATTGGCACTTATTCAGTTGGCCTTATGCCTACTTGTATTCCAATCATATATGCAGCCACCACGGAAATAAGGGTTTTGGAGAAAGTGATCTTATCATTTTTTCCAGGGTCTGGCCTGTATCAGTCCCATGCTACAGAGGCCATCTATTCCGGACTGATGTCTTTGGGACTGCCATCCATCTGAACAGCCCTGGGTCCGACCCTGAGTTGGGGAATGTGGATCTGGGAAGTTCTAGCTACCCATCAGCATTAAGGATGAGACAGAGACATCTTGTCATCTTTGGAGGGCTCTCAGTCCATACTGGAGACCACAGTTTATTCAAGCATCCTCTTAAATAGCTTTTCAAAAGTGGGGGTACTGGTAGAAGACATCTATTATCATGTATAGAGTTGATATCAAATATTTCCCTTAATCCTCGAAATAGTCCTAGAAGCACATACTCGAGCCCTCAGACATTCTGTAATGTACCATTCTCCATCCCGGCCAGGTTGTCTGGAAGTAACATCTAAAATCAATGGGGGATTCGAGTTCCTGAATCGAGATTAGGCCTATATCTGAAATATCATATTCAATATTTGGGTCCTGACATATCCCAGTCATTCCAAAGTTTTATTGAACACATTTTTTTCTTCTTTTTTTTAAACCTGGAAATACCCTCAGGAGAGTGGCAGACCAATAAACCAGGCATAGTGATTGTGTCATGTGTATGGCAGACATTATGCTTATTCCCTTGTGAAATAAGACTTCTCAAGCCTCTGGAGACAGATTGATTCATCATTCTGAAACAGCAGGGAGGGTCATAGCCTGAGTGGCATGCCATGCAAATATGAATGGAGAGCCTAACTCCATTGTGTCTGCATCATTTGATGCTCTGAAAGCAGCTGAGAGTCAGGGAAACAAGGAAAAACAAAACAAAACAAAACAAACAAACAAACAAACAAACAAAACCCAAAAACAGTGTGGGTGGAACTTGGCACTCCTCCTGCAAGGACAATTCATTCTTAAGCCTTTCTTCTTGCCTTTCAGCATCTGTGGGAATCGAAAACCTCCATGATTTGAAGGCATTTGGAAATCTACTGATCCTTTTTGTCATTAGGCCAATAGACATCTCTCTAACCTTTGAGAAAAATAGTTTCAGATAAAGCCACTTCCAAAGAACCTTTTTGTCTAGGAAGCAAACCATGAAGAAACATTTGAAAAGTGGGAGAAATTATGAGTATCTTAAACCTCACAAACTATTAATAATCAACTTCTTGGGTATCAGTCTTAATTATTCACTCCCTTCATCACCATTCAGAAATCCAAGTTCAAAGAGAGCAGCTTCAAAAACCAGTGTTCTGGGTTGAGGTTCATTTACTGCCTATGTTTTTATTTTCTGTAACAGTAGAATAAAGAAGGGGAGCTTCCAAAACTGCTCCTGCAACTACCCCACCACCCCAAAAAAGAGAAAGAAAAGTTAATGCTATTGTGCCAGACAACCGAGTTCATAGCAGTGTTAGAAAGTCCTTCTGTCCACTGAGATGAGGCAGTACAGGATAAAGAAGGGCTGGGGGTGTGACTGATGTGGTTTCCAGATAACTAGGAAAAAGAATGGAGACTAAATGAGGCTTTGGTGACACGCCTAAGAATGTGTGGGTGACAGTAGAATAGACTATGTTTGTGAATGACCACATCTAGGTATGTGTGTGGGTGCATGTGTGTATGTGTTCACATGTGTGGGTGCCTATGTATGTGTGTGTTTGTATTTGTGTGTGTGTATATGTGCATGTGCATGCATGATACACATGTGTATGAGTGTGGGTACATGTGTGCATATGTGTGTGTTACGTAAAATGTTTATGTACAGAGCAAGGAGAAGGTACTTCAAGTTAGGAAGCAACAACAAGAAGTTGTACTATTGAATGGTGTGGGTTCTCTGTGGATCATTTCAACCATTCTGAAATCTGTAGAACAATGTTTGAGAATGACTCATCTCATCTAGGACCTATTTTGGATGCAAAGTTATTCCAGACATTTGTTTGAGATAATTTGAAAATAAAGGACAAGTTCCCTCCCTTTACACATGATGTACCAAGTATAATGTTTGGGCACAATTCATATGTAGCATGTCTTAGTCATCAGGTAATTATTATATTTAAAACTATTTCTGTTATTAAGTATCTTGGAAATGGAAGACAACTGATGTCAAGGAATGTTTGGTGGCCCTTACCTGTAATACCAGGAATTAGAGGCAGGAGGATTTAGGAATTCAGGGACATACTTGGTTGGTTATTCAACAAGCTCAAGGTCAGCCAGAGCTACAAAACCTCATCTCAAAAATACGCCAGCAAAGAACACAGAATGTGGCAAAAACAAAACAAACAAAATTAGGTTAAAAAAAAAAAAAACACCAGAAAGGCATGGTTTTGTTTCGAGAGAATTCTGACTCCAACTGTCTCACCAAATATGAAGTCTTTGGCAAACAAAACCCAACTGTGTGGAGGGCCTGGGTCTAGTGAGTCCCAGGAGTCCAACACTGGAGCCATTGTGTGACATAGTCTCTTGTCTGCTTCTTTCAGTGTTTTGTCTTCATTTTCTCAGTGTCAAGAGTCAAAACTTGTCACCCAAGACATTCCACAGCCATAACTATGCATGCAAGGGAATGGGTATCGGGCCACACACCTATAATGTCAGCTCTGGGAGGCTCAGACTTGGGGATAAAATGTTCAAAAGCTTTAGGGCAGCTGGGGCTACATGAACAGAGCCTGTGTCAACAAAACAAAACAAACTAACAACAACAACAAAAAAAACAATCTAAGGGCCGGACTTGGACAGGACATGGGGCCAAGTCCCATTTTTATGTTTTGGAGGAAATGGAGGCTGCGATTCATAATCTTGACAGAATCTTGTGTTGAGAGGGCAGTGTGCTTTTCTTTAAGGAAATCTTAATGTTGTTTATTCATCTAACAATGCCTCCTTTCCGTGGACACCATCCTGATAACATTTGCTTGGCTTCTATTTCCTAGAGCTATAATCTTAGTTTGAAGGGCCCAGACCCTCCCTCAGCTCCCTGCTTTGACAGCCATGACAGGCTGCAGAAAATACCCAGTAAGATGTAGGCCTCCCAACTCAGCAGCAAGTGCAACCTTGCCTGACCTTGCCCTAATCACTAGGAAGCAACCACCAGATACCCTCCATGTGACAAGGAACCAATCAGAAGTTGGCTGGTGGGCTCTGGATGTGCTTTACTGATAATAATGGAATGCACAGCTTAGCAACTACCCTGGGATGGCTGGCCTCTAGGCATAGCAACATTTCTACAGCTGTAGTTGACCAATCAACTCAGGACAGGTTGCCTAAGTCCAGAGGTGCACCAATCCTGAGACTGTTGCTATGCAACTAGCAGACCCCCAGACACTCTCCTTTCTCTGCCCCAGTATATGCCCTGCCCCACTGCTGCTTGGGGACCCTCCTGCTTCACCAGCTATGTTGGATGGATGGAAGACCCGAATTAAGTGGTAAATTAAAAAGACTCTTTGCTTTTGCTTGGGACCTGGTCTCTTGGTGGTTTTGGGGATTCAGAGTCTGGGTACAACAAGTTGTTAGGCTAGTATGGATAATCTGACTGGAGTGAACGAGAGCATAAACCACAGGTCATCACACTTCTGTACCCCCTGCTCTTTCTTAGGGACGTTTGAAAGCACACTGAGTGTTGACTCAGTTAGATCCTTTCTGATGATGGATGCATTCATCTTATTAATACCCAACAATAGTACTAGAGTTTACTTACGCTAAACCATGTGAATTTAATTTTCTATGGCAAAACTTAGTATAATAATTTTTTCAGAATAAACAATATTAAGAGGGGATTAGAAGAAGCTGTAGGTGAGTTATTTTATTTTATTTTATTTTATTTTATTAGTTCTAGTTAGGGAACAAGCTTATTTCAAGTCCCTTCTCCCTCTCCCTCCCCTCACCCCCAAACCTCCTCCCCCACCCCCAGCCCACCCCCCACCCCATCCACCCACCACTCCCCAGGCAGGGTAGGGCCCTCAACGGGGCTCTGCAAAGTCCACCAAGTCTTCCTATGCTGGTCCTGGGCCCTTCCCCATGTGTCCAGGGCCAGAGTGTAACCCTTCACGTGGGATGGGCTCTCAAAGTCCCTTCTTGCACCAGGGAAAAATACTAATCCACCACCAGAGGCTCCCTGGAGTGCAGAGGCCTCCTTATTGACATCCATGTTCAGGGGTCTGGATCAGTCTTGTACTGGCCTCCCTGACAGCATCTGGGGTTGATGTGCTTTCCCTTGTTCAGGTCAACTGTTCCTGTGGGTTTCTCCAACCTGGTACAGACCCCTTCGTTCTTCATTCCTCTCTCTCTTCAACTAAATTCCTGATTTCGGCTCAGTGTATATCTGTGGATGTCTGTCTCTGCTTCCTTCAGCCACTGGGTGAGGGCTCTAGGATGGCATAAAGAGAAGTCATCAATCTCATTTTAGGGAAAGGGCTTTTGGGTTATCCTCTCCATCATTGCCTGGATTGTCAGATTGTGTCATCCTTGTAGGTCTCTGGAGATCTCCCTGGTTCCAGATCTCTTCTCGGACCTATAGTGGCTCCCTCTGATATGGTATCTCTCATCCTGCTCTCTTTCCTCTATTCTTCCCCCAACTCAATGTTTCTGCCCCTCCATTTCCTCTCCTCTTCTCCTCTTGCTCTTATTGTAGCAGCTCCTTTCCCCCCTACCCTCATGCCCCCAATTAGTTCGGGAGTTCATGCCACTTCCATTCCTGGGGACCATTTATCCCTTAGAGTCCTTCATGTTTCCTAGTTTCTTTGGTGAAGAGCATTATAGACTGGTAATCCTTTGCTCTATGTCTAAAATTCATATATCAGTGAGTACATACCATGTTTGTCTTTTTGTGACTGGGTTACCTCAATCAGGATGGTTTCCTCTAGTTCCATCCATTTGCCTGAGAATTTCAAGATTCCATTGCTTTTTTCTGCTGAGTAGTACTGTAGGTGAGTTATTTAAATGGTTGGGGAAATTTAGTACACACACACACACACACACACACACACACACACACACACACACACACAAACTTACTTTCTGGGAAGGGTATGCATGACTTCATTTCCAGTACTTTCAAGGCCATCCTGGTCTACATAGTGAGTTTTAGGTCATCCAAGAGCCACAGGTGGAAACTTTGTTTCTAAAAAAAAAGTAAAACCAACTGAAAAAATAAAACTCTTCAGAGAACAATAAAAATCTTAGATTTTTGGATAATAGTGTTTCTATAGTGCATACATTACCTATTCAACGTATTTTTAAAAGAGTGTCTTTACTAGTTTTTCATACACTGGTGGATATCCACTTTCTTTCTCAGAGCTATCCAGCATGGTGGATGATCCTCTCTACTGTAAATTAAGGTAGAATGTTGGTTAAAGCAAAACAACAACATCAAAAACTGGACTTAACCTGCTAGAAGTGTTGATTTATGAGGCTTCTGGCCACATTTCTTACATACTGCGGTACCCTCCCTCTGTTGGCTCCTCCAACTTTGAAGTTCATAGGAAATGAACGATGGTAGCTCCTATGCTTGACCAATTCTGTCTGAAGCTCTCCCGTGGAAGTTTGTGAGAGCAGTATTTATTTACTAGCATGGATTATATAAACATTTGTTCCATTCACAAGTAGCATGTTAATGCCTAATTCTCAGAGAGAGAGAGAGAGAGAGAGAGAGAGAGAGAGAGAGAGAGAGAGAGAGAGAGAACCCCCAACCCTTTCTGCCTTCTCTGTCTAGACAGAGCCTTGTTAGTGTTTGTCTGATCATGTGGGTGCTCACGCTGGTAATATTAATCGCTGGGAAATGAGCCAAGGAAAGACAACCCTATCTACCAATTAAATTTACCGAGCTTACAGGGTGGTTTATAAAGTCAACATGCTGGGCAAGGTTTACATCTGACCAGGGAAATTATTGTTTTCTGATCCTTGGTTGGCTGTCAGCCATCTCAAACACAAGACAGATGTTGGCTTTACTAGGGTCAGGGTTATCGTGGGGTGGGATGAATAGTCATTGGTTTTGGGGTCTGCTACTTTTCATTTGCTAGTGAATACAAGCAAACAGCACTGTTTCTGAATGCCTTGGGGGTGGATGTGGGGAGTTTTGCAAAACTGCATAGGACTCTGAATACCAACATCCCAGAGACAAACTTCTCAGACTCAGCTGTTGTTAGTTTGCTTTGTTTGATCTGTGGACAAGGGATTCCATTATCTCAGAGGGCAAGGGTTAATGCCATCTCATAAAGATAATGATGATAAACACAACAAGGTATCACTCTGATGTATTGGTTTCTTATCAGGCATCCAGGCAAACCTGTGGGAGAGCTAAAAATTCAGGGTTTGAAGGAGTAAAGAGGTCCTTTGTTGTTTTTTTGAAGCAGGATTTTTTTATTAATGTTTTTAGTAGATTTAAGTTATATGGTAACTTGAATTTTTCCTGCTTTTGCTCCATGTTGAATTCATGTAGACTGGGCATGGGGATTCCTATTGCTTTGTGGCTTGTCTTTGGGGATAGGTTAGCTTCCATTAGGTGCTAAGAAAACTAGCCACGAACCTGGACCAGATCCAGGCCTGGAAGAATGGAGTCAGTGGCCTGGAAGCACAGTGAGGCTTGGAGTATGGGATCCCAGATCCACACTGGGAACTAGGGACATCCCCTGACCCTAAGCAGCCTGGGAGAAGCAGGCAGCTGTTAGTGAGACTTAAATGTGCTTCTGGGAGAAGGAAGCACACAGCATTTCACAAGGCTGGAAATATATAGCTAGGGCAATATAATTTATTCTGGGAATTGCATATTAAATTGTACTCCAGATACCAGGTTATATTTGGTGGTTGACTAGAAAATAGTATGCTATTTATCTATTTAAGGCTAAAAATCTCCAAGATAGCTTTTTAAGCCTATAATCGTCTATGAAAATAAACAGATATTTCCCTCCTTCCTTGAATGGCCTTTCTCTTCAGTTCATTCTAGAATGCTCTTATGGGAGCTATCTGGGGCTGGCCATTCTATCTTTCAAATGTTTCCCCCTGGTCACTAGCGTGTCCTCTCTTCAGTGTGTTCTTTTCAAACGTTGAGTTCTAGACTTTGCCTCCTTTAGCTTCCTTGGAGCTTTCTGGGTTGGATCTCATTCGAAGATGGGCTCCCCAGGGAGCCTCATCTGTGTGAGTGTGTGGTCATCTTTGGGTTAGGTTTCTTTTCCCAAGAGCTCCCTCCAAGCACCCTCCTGCCTCTCTCCCTCAACCTTTTTGTTGTCTGCCAAGCTATGCACCCTTCCTTCTTTTGGGAAGTTCCTTCTGCTCCACCCACAGCCAGTTCTCCATAACTCCAGGGCCTTTCACCTCTGACCTTCTCCAGCTGGGATCTTTCAGCCTAGCCAGTTCTGTTTTATTGCATGTGCATATGACTGTAGGAAGTTTTCTTACTATCTCCTCCATTTATCTGTCATGTTATTTTGGGATACTTTGAGTTGCTTTTTTTCCTTGCTGCTTCTCATGACAACTGCTTCACCATGCATGCACCAGATGCATGACACAGGAGCTTTCCTTCTGTAAATTGTACTTCTCAATCCAGGGCAGTGTGTACAGGCTGTCTGCCTGCACTGCAGAGACTGGAGCAGAAGAGAGCTGGAGAACTCCACTCCCCAGGGTGGTGTGCATAGGCTGTCTGTCTGTCTGTCTGTCTGTCTGTCTGTCTGTCTATCTGTATTGCGGAGACCAGAGAGCAGAGGAGAGCTGGAGAAGCTTGGCTGTCCTGGGGAAGCTATGGGAAAGCCACACCAGTCAAGGTTCTCTCCTTCATGTTCTCCCTCACCAGGGGATTAAAATATTGTACTGACAGTAGAATGAATGACTCACTAGGTCACAGGAATGTCAGGCAGCTGAGACATCAGCTTGGAATCCCAGGTCTCATATTTTCACCATTCAAATCATTCAGTGTTGCCATTTTTTTTTGTGTGTGGAAACTTTTCTGTCTGGAGGTTGTCTGACTAAGTCAGTTTCTTTGCCTGAACACAATGTCTGGGGCAGCAGTCCATTATATTTTGCTTTCTGCCTTCATTCCCTGTTTTTTTTTTGTTTACTCTACTGATGGAAAAATTTAGTTACATTATATGAACTGTGGATTAGATTCTGGATTTATAACAGCCTGCAGGAGGGTCTTCTCCCTGGGAATGGAGAGTAGAGGAGGAGGAGCTGGGGGTTCTGAGGTTGGGAAAGAGCATCTACTTTTATCTTCGGGCCATGGTTTAGGAGAGGTGACATTATTATCTGAGGATCACACAGCTGGCTAGCAGAATATAGATCTGTCTGGCATTAGTCACAGGGAGACAATAGTCAAGCTCCCTTTAGATAGTGAGGGCAGGACCCATGGTGATGGTGGAAATTTGTCTCATAACATACTTGACCACACCCCTGCTGGGAAAAATGACATATAATCACTTCTACAGCTAGGATGAAGGAGCATGTGGCAGGGTGTGTGGACTCCTTTCTGCTTGACCTGTGATGTCAAGAATGGCCAATCTAGAGTGGGAGATGATTTGGCAGTTAAGGTTACTTGCTGCTCTTAACAGAGGACCTGAATTCTCTTGCAGAGGACTTGAGTTAGATTCCCTAAACCTGTTACCTGTGACTCTAGTTCTTAGGGAATCCAGCACCCTCTTCTGGTCTCTGTGGCATTTCACTCATGTACATATACTTTAATGCTTGCGTGCATGCGCGCACACACACACACACACACACACACACACACACACACACACACACACACACTTAAAAAAAATAAGAGCAATGTCAGTAAAGATTACCCCAGTCTCTGTCCACTCCCCCACATAAGACCTATAACAGGCCATTGCTCAGGGCAGTGTATCAGTTTTCCTCCACTGAAACTCTACCTGTTAGGAGCTCTTGTTCACTTCTTAATAAATCTACATTTGTCATGCTCAGTCTTTGCCCAAGTTTCCTTATTCTCCTTAGATGTGAGACAATACCTTTGAAAGCTACTGGGTTGGCTTTGGTGATCGATCACTGAATTTCCTACATCCTAGCTCCCCAAATTAAGCTCACTAAGAAATTTTTTTTTGCTCTGGAAAAAAACTACCACCATCACTACCAAAACAAAAACAAACACAAACAAACAAACAAACTAACCCAGAACCAAAACATACCAGTAGTCTTTTCATGCTGCCCCTGTTAAAAACCCAAAGGCTAAGTTTTGTTTTGTGCCCTTCTATCTTTTTTTTTACTTCAGCTATGCATATAAATCACCCTTTTTGTTTAATCATAGCACCCAGTTATTATTTTACTGCACCATTCTTTATATTATTATAGCTTAAATGTTAATATTCTTATTTTCCCACCAGGGACAAGCTATTTGAAGCCATCTAACTTGAGAGTTAGATTTCTTGCTATACTTTTAGTGCCCTTATCAAAGGAATGGGTGAGAAACAATAGGCTTGAGATTCATCAGAGGCACAATCAAAGTTTGCTATAAAGTTTGGCATAGCAAATTGCCAAACTATAATGGTCAAAGAATGAAATGTGATAGAGGTTGCAAAGGAACAGCAATTAAAACAAGGTAAGAACATATTTATGATATGGAAGTAAAATTCTTGGAAATAAATAAGAAATGACATGTTTTTAATGACAAGGTTTCTGAATATAAGTACACAGGATGTATCTTACTTTTATAGTAAAGTTTTCTTCCCCTATATGAAACATTTCTGTCAAAGTAAGTTCAGATTAGATTGAAAATTGTCCCAGAAAAATATAGAAATACATTGAAAAGAGAAAAGCTTGTCTTCAATTGTATTTCACAGCAAACTTTAATTACACCAGAGTCTACTAAGTTGAAATTGATGGTAATTTGGCTATATCTGGAATAAGCTTTGTTATATATGCAAATCATGTGTGTAATGCAGTGTTTATAGTTTAATATATAGCAATATTTGTACACATATAGAAATCATATATAACCTGGCAACATATTTGACTCATTAAAATGCTTATTTTAAATGAATGAGTATTACATACTGCTTATGTATTTTATTCATTAATATAGCTTATGTAAAGTAATTGTAGTTGAAATTACTGAAGCATATTTTAAAAATGTTGCAATGAGACTGCCACTGGTTTGTATGGATTGATGGATTAAGTCTTCACTGGCTCAAATATTTCCTAAGGTCTACTATTTGCAAACTACTGAGGCAAGAAGAAATAAACATAAAATGTATGCAGGGAAACAAACAATACTAAAGTAATCAGAAAAATTGCACTGTGAACATTGCCAAATGAAATTAGCAGATGAGGGTCGTAGGATGAATGGGTAGAATTCACTCAGTGGCTTTCTGGAGAATGACTTTGAATTCATCTATGAACATCATAAATGTGGGTAAGTGGAATAGAGCAGCATGCTGACCACTTTGGCAGTCTGTTAGTAGAACGTTTTAGCAGGAATTAAGAATTCTGTAGGGAAGGTAATTTGGGCTCTAATGTGGAGAACTTGAAATGCTGGGCTAATGAATTTGATCAACGACATTATTTAAAGCTTCAATAGACATTTTCATTAGATGTTTTCTCTATCTCCACCAAAAGCTTATCAGCTACTGATAGAGACACTGTAGTACATCTCATAAGAAATAATAAAACCCCCAAACCATGATTTCTATTCTCAATGAATCTTTGAGAATAAGATTCATTGTGTTTATGTATGTATATGTTTGATTGGCAAAACATGTATACATAAATGACTATTGAATAGGTTTGAAAATGGCAGGGTTTATAATAAAGTGTAAGTTAGCTACTGGGATAAAGACACGAAGATCAAGGACTCTCACAAATAAGCAGACATTCAAGTTTGTCCCAAAGATAATACCACCTTCTCTCTGTGAGAACGCACCTTTTAAATAGGATAATCAGGGGCACATGGAATAGAACATTCTAGAACAAATTGACGACCTAGAAAACAATGTAATTGGTTAGAATCCACGGTATTTAAAAGGGAAGAGAGGGAGATAGGACCAGAGGTATAAGATGATGCAAACTTAAGAAGTTTGAGAACTTGGAGTTCTCAAAATTATCCACCCAGAAATTTGTGTCCTGGTAATCAATACTCAAGTGGCAATGGAAAGAATGATAGGTTGAGGGTTTAGAGTGCAATGAGTGGGAAGAATTGGAGGGATGGAGTTACAGGTAGGAAGAACTTTGGGAACTGTCACAGAAGTGCTGGTTGGTCTGTGATTAGAACTGCATCCATAATTGGCTCTCATCAGTCTACTCTTTCCATATGGCCAGTGGGAATGCTAAATAGAAACAGACTTGAGAAACTTTTCAGGGAATAATAGATAGGAGTCAATGAGTGACTACATTTGGAGATCAAGGCTAAGGAGAAATTAAGGATAATTTCATGATTTAAGTCTTTAGCTAAAGAATAATGTCTGTCTTAAAATTAAATGAAACATGGAAAAACAGAATAGAAGAGCTGTCCTGATTGCCTGGAAAATAGTGCATTCATGTCCAAGATTGTAGGATAGCAGACCAAGCATGCTTATTTACTGGCCTTCTGTCTCGAATCCCACTGAAATAACAGTAAAGCTGTCTAGAAGTTTCTAACAAGTAGGAAAAAGAGAGGCATAGGTAATCAGCAGATGGGAGTTTATTGAGTTTCTGGAAATAGGGAAATGTGAGTAGGACTTAGACTGGAAGAGGTATGAGAGCCATGGGCATATATGAGATGGAATGAAAGATGACCCAGGGACCAGTTGGCAGATATGGCATGCTGAAGTCAAGGGTTGAAGTTTTTCTCTTCAACGCAGTGGGTGTAGAGATGAGGAAGGAAAGGGTGTAAGAAGCATAGGTAGTGAATATAAAACACCCCGCCCCCCAGAGCAAGAGTATGATCATTTATTTATTTATTTATGATTTTTTTTCGAGACAGGGCTTCTCTGTATTGTTTTAGAACCTGTCCTGGAACTCGCTCCTGGAACCAGGCTGGCCTTGAACTCATAGAGATCTTTCTGCCTCTGCCTTCTGAGTGTTGGGATTAAAGGTGTGCGCCACCAACGCCCAGCTGTATGTTTGTTTTATAAGGAAGGAAACATGATAAACAGCTGGTTCTCTTGGATCTCCACCAGACACAAAAAGTACAAGAAAATTAATGGTCTAATTACAAACATGATAGTGTCTAGACACAGTAGGGCAGCTGCACATATGATTTCACAGTGGTTGAGGCAGTTTGCACAAGACCTGTGCAAGCGCATGCCAGACCAAATGTCAGCAGGAAGAGAGGCATTGGTCACAAAGTCTTAACTCTAGCTGTGCAGCGGTGGCAATTGTTGGCCACCAGTAGAAGGAGAGTCATTTTTCTCTATCTCCTAATAAGTAGACCATACTCTAATGGAAGGCCACACATCTAATAATATTTGGCCACCAAAAATTGGTCTTGATTATTTAAAAAAAAGAACAAATTTTGGTGGATGAGGATGAGGAGACAGATCTTGGAAGAGTTGGGGGAGGAGTGAATATGATCAAAATACATCATGTCAAATTCTTAAAAAGACTAAAATATTTAAGAAGTTACACATGAATTTTAAAAAGCAAAACAACAAGAATATAATGTAAAACTAAGTTAAAATAAATAATCAATCCATTGAGCAACCACTCTTAAAAAAAAGAAACGAAAGAAAAGTATACATTCCTAAGACTTTACTGGATGATGACAGCACAGCAGGTGAACTGTTCTAGTCAGTAACACTAGAGGGTAAACCTGACAATTAGTTGAGACAGACCTCTAGACAAAGACAGTTTGAGGAACTGGCTACTTTAGAGAGTGATGCATTCTGGGGCATTTTCATATGAATATGGTAGTTTTAAAAATGACTTTCTTTTTCTGACTATAGAAATAATGGGTGTTCATACAGAAAGTTAAAAAAATCCTAGAGAAGTACAAACTGCCTCAGCCAAACACCTGTCAATGGCACCTTGCCACCCCTAATATTTTGTCTTCCTTTCTGGATACACCAAAGGAGATGAAGTCTCCTGTAGCCTTTGTCATCATATAACTCACCTTCACACAGCAAAGCAGTGTCTGGAGTATGCATCCAACCCTCCTGGATGTGGAATAGAATTTCTGCTATTCATTCTTTGCTATTCTTGCTGTTCTAAGAATAACTGGTCAACGTCTCCTGTAATTAGATTGGTGACTACATTAATTGTCATTGGTGAGCCTTTATCCAGTAACTGATGAAAGCCAATGCAGAGATCCACAGCCAAGTACTGGGCCAGAGCTCTGGGAGTCCTTTCGAAAAGAGGGAGTAGGGATTGTATGTATGAGCAAAGTGGGGGAGGGCGTCAGGATCATGACAAGGAAACCCACAGAGACAGCTGACCTGAGCTAGTGGGAGCTAACGGACTCTGGACAGACAGCTAAGGAGCCAGAATGGAACTGACCTAGGCCCTCTGCATGTGAATGGAAGTTGTGTAGCTTTGTCTATTTGTGGGCCTCCTGGCAGTGGGATCAGGACCTGTCCCTGGTGCATGAGCTGGCATTTTGGAACCTATTCCCCATGCTGAGATGCCTCAACTAGAACTGATGTAGGGGTAGAAACTTGGTCCTGCCTCAACTTGGTATGCCATGCTTTATTGACTCCCATGGGAGGCCTGCCCCTTTCTGAACTGGAGGAGGAGTGGATGAGGTGTGGGGAGGGGTAGATAGGAGGTGGAAGGAAGGAACGAGAAGAGAGGAGGGAGGGGAAACTGTAGTTGGTATGTAAGACAAATGAAAAAATTTAATAAAAAGAAGAAAAAAAGATTAACTGATTACGGGAGACTCCGGTGTTACTATCCTAGCTGGGATTCACCAGGGTTAAATGCTGTAGGAGGTTCGTGTAAGAGGGCTGGAGAGCTGATTCAGTAGGTAAAACAAGGTTGCGATGACCTGAGTTCAATCCCTTGAAGTCACAGTGGAAGGAGAGAATGGACTTTTTAACGTTGTCCTTGGACCTTCACACACTCACCTTGGTATGCATACACCATATACATATACCCACTCTAATAGTAAAAGTAAAAAAAAAATGTACAAATCATCCTTAGGGGCAGCAAAAATGCTGATTTCCAAAACTTAAGATGGCCGAGATGGGTCTAAAATCGGCTTTTATCTAGGGACCTGCAGTTTGAGCATCACATTATACCTGGGAGCCTGCTACAAATACTGAATTACAGGTTTGTTTACCCAGAATATGTTTTAGGAAGCTCTCCCGAGAATTCAGGAAACCCTTAAGGAGATGACTTTACAATTGTTCTGGGGCTATATTTTAATTTTAGTCTTTGTGCAGGTATGCATTGTATGTTGGGCTATGAGCATATTTCCCTCCTATACTCCCTATTGTCATCACCATTATGGCTCAGCCTATTGTTCTGCAAGTCATCATCTTGACCTTAACTGAAGCAGCCACTCAGAAGCAGCAGGCTACAGCCTCTCAACCACTATCTCTTCTCTCTTCCCTTCTTTGGGGCTTTGATATCCCCATAACATTCAGAAAGGTGCTATCCATAACTTTTCATGTTTAGCTTGAGTCAGGATTAAAGTAGGTAATCCTGCAGACTTCAGTAGGATTTGTTAGTTGATGGGCAAGGTAGAAGGAGTGCCCATTCCTGTGAGTCCTCCAAAGCTCACCAGTGTGGAATATATTGGACAACGCACCTTTGTGGAAATCAGATGCATGAATGATCAGTGACATTTGCAACACTCTGTGATATTTTTGTGTGCGCATGTAGCAAGTGAGCCAGGTAGACGACAGCAACAAGGGCAAATGCAGTTCAGGATCAATGCTGCAGGCTTTGCATAGCTCAGAGCACATGGAAACATCCCAGGCATGACCTTCAGGAACTCCAATTATTGTGAGAAAGGTTCATGCTGGGAAATATTTTTAGTGGGGCTAATGATTTAGAAACTATAAAATAAAACCCTCTCAAAATGCTTTGATCTTTTTTTTTCTTGTGCAAATTTGTGTTTTCTTTCCATATTTTGTTTCTTTTGAAATTTCACTGAGATCATTCTGGAATGTGTGTGTGTGTGTGTGTGTGTGTGTGTGTGTGTGTGTGTGTGTGAGAGAGAGAGAGAGAGAGAGAGAGAGAGAGAGAGACAGAGAGAGAGACAGAGAGAGACAGAGAGAGAGACAGACAGAGAGAGAGAGACAGAGAGAGACACAGAGAGAGAGAGAGACAGAGAGAGAGAGAGACAGAGAGAGAGAGAGAGAGAGAGAGAGAGAGAGAGAGAGAGAGTTGTTGGGGAAAGTGCATGAGAATTCCCATTATTCCCGAAGCATTTTTTCACGGGAAAGAACTGTAAAGGCAGAGTTTTGTAACATGGCAGTCTGCAGCTTAACACCCGGTTCATTCCCTGGCTGGTGTGCATGTGGGCACTTTGCTTGTTTTGGGGTTCAGCCAAGGCTGAGCTATGTCTGTGGGCTTTGGGCTGTCTGTGCTCTGACCGGTCAGCACTGGCAGGTGATCTTCTAGTCATCTTTTTATCTCCTGGGTAATCTTGGGCTTAATTTGGTTCCTGCTTTTTATATACCCATCTGGCTTTTTTCTCCTTTATTTTGAAACATCTGCCTGAAACTTATACAGCTGTCTTCATGACCATTTGGCTATTTAGAGGCATGTTTCTCTTTGTGGAATTGGAGTGCACATTAACCTCTTATGATGAACATAGAAGGAGTTAGTTGTAAACATTAGATGATCCCTTTCATATCCAGGTCCCGATTTCTTTGGTTTCACTGCATAGTACTTGTTCAGGATGTTACCTTGAAGAACAAAGCATTTCTCCCTTACAGATACCCATGGTCTCTGAAGATAATGTAATTATTTGTTTTGTTTTTCTGAGACAGGGTTTCTCTGTGTAGGTAGGTCTGGCTATCCTGGAACTCACTCTGTAGACCAGGCTGGCCTCAAGCTTAGAGATCTGTCTTCCTCTGCCTCTCAAGTGCCAGGATTAAAGGAGTTTACCCCCACTATGTGGTATTAATGTAGATTCTTTGACTACATTTGCATGGATAATGATCAGATGAGTGAGTTAAATAGTAGGTTAATTTTTCAGTGGACTGTTTGTCTTTGGACAATCTATACTTCTATTAAGAACTATCTCTTGATTTTCCATAATTTGCCTTGCTACCTTTATTGAAGAATTAATTTAACTGATGGTAATTTTAGTTTAGAACGTTTGTCTTTTGTTTACTTGATTTTATTATCAGTGGCTAAATTGATCAACCTCAGAGCTTGCTTTAAAGCATGATTCTACACAGGGACATTCTGGAACTGCTGATTACTGAGCATGTTTGATATGTTGGCCAGGTTGAAGGCTACTGTACTAAATTTATTTATTAAAACTCTTCAAGTTGCATGCTTAGACTCACTAGATTTTGATGACTAATGACTATACTCGACCTTAAAAGAGCTGATTAAAATAAACAATGCTAAGGAAAATTATCTAAATATGAGCATCATAGCATTGTTATCTTTCAAAACACTCAAGATTATTTTCTTCCCTGGACATTGTGGGTGTTGTAGTCTTGG
Source organism: Cricetulus griseus (assembly GCF_003668045.3). Taxonomy (NCBI): domain Eukaryota; kingdom Metazoa; phylum Chordata; class Mammalia; order Rodentia; family Cricetidae; genus Cricetulus; species Cricetulus griseus. The sequence continues at coordinate 309,625,829 of NC_048595.1, read as the reverse complement.
AATCAGTACAAACAGTGGGATACAGGTGATAGGTTTTCAAGGTCTAGATAACATCACTGGATTTTTTGCTTAATTGTTTTAGATGGGTATAGATACTTGTGAGCTTGCTTTTGCTTGTTGCTAGGAGCTGTCAGAGGAACAGTTCCTCACTGACCAGATGCTGCATTCCGGTGAATTGACTCAGTCAAGGATTGTTCAGTATCTCCTGTGTTCCAGTGGGTAGGCTTGATTTGCAGTTTCCAGCCCTAATTTATAAATACCTGGCCCCATTTTATCTTCAGGAATCAAAATTGTCTGATTTTGTATTTCTCATTTTTTTTTTTTGATGAGGAAAACGACCAACAAAGAACAGACAACAAAAAGGTGAATCTTTTCACCTTGTCAAATGAGCTTGTGCATGTGGGGGTGCCATTTTAATTTTTTTGTGTGTAAATTTATTTCTGGAATGAGATTGCAAGGTCCTTAAAGGAGGGCACAAACTAGGAAACAAGCCCACTGAGGGTTGTTTCTGAGGGTTGGAGGTATGACTTAGAGGTTAAGAGCACTTGCTGCTAGCACTTGTAAAGGACTTGGGTTTGGTCCCAGCTCTCATATGGTGTCTTACAACTACTGTAATTCCTGTTCTAAGGGATCCTACCTTCTCTTACAGACTCAGTAGGCACTGTATGCATGTGGTACACATACATACATACATACATAGGCAACACATAACAAAATATAAACAAATCTTGAAAAAAAAATTCTTAAACACAAGTGCAGACACTGAATATTTCCAGGGATAAGAAGTAGCAAGAAGAAGCCCCTAGATATCTGGACTAGAGGAGAGGGGCATTCTGAGGTGGGGATATAAGAAGAGGAATAACAGATAATGCCCTACTTCTTGGTTGCATCTTTAGTCCAGTGTATACCCATCTATCCAGGCCAGGAATGTTTTCAGGGAAGGACTGTACATCATCCAGCTCTTCATCTTCACTGCTAAGCAAAGTCCAGGACACAGCAACTATGTGCTGTTGCTATGTCTAGGTAAAATAAGCAACTTGTATCTATGAAACACTCATGATGTACCACACACGCATGTGTAGTAGATCGTTTTGAGCCTTGGTCAAATCTCCTTACCTGCCATGAGGATGGATTGTTAACTACAAAGTTACCCTCTTTTCTATAAATCAACACCAAGATCTCTTGGCCTTTCACTTCCTTAACCTTCTAACTAGAATATGAGTCCTGTCTCCAAATGAGACCAGCATAGCAATGTCATCTCTACCTAGCACTTTGCATACATGGCAGGAGAAGTCCTCCTGGATTCCTTTGTAAGGGATTTTGGCACAGCCTGGGTCTTTCCTTACGACTTGTATCACAACTGAAAGGAGACCATTTGGTTATGATGTCTCTGCTCTTTGCTACACAGGAGTTTAAGAATCCCCATTGGAGAACAAACTTCAAAAGAATTCCAAAGCTGTACACTGGCTCCATCTCAACACTTACACTCATACTTCATCTTTCATTAAAAAATGACCCTCCCAAGATGACTTCACTAGATTATCCTTCAAATGTATTTGGCTGTTTTAGCAATCAAATCACTGTGCAAAGAACAAAGGGTTGTCATATTAAGGGCATTCAAGAGAATGAGAAACAGGCATCTAAGCAATGGTGAGCACAACTTCCCAAGATGAAAACTCCTTCCATCTTCCCTTTCAGGCAGTGCAGGTCTCCAGACTATGAATCTCAAAGCCCACATGGGTGAGCAACACTTACCTGAGCACAGTCGACTCATCAGTAACAGTTTGGTTACAGGTTGGAGGCACAGCATCATCTGTGGCACTTCCTTTCCAGAGATCCCAACTCAGGCAGAGATGGGACTTTTTTTACTTTGTGTAGAAAAGAAATTCAGTGTGAGACAGAGTTGGAGTTTACTAAGGAGAAATTACAATATAGATGTAAGTGTGGGGCCATAGAAAGTAGTGCTCAGAGAAAAGTCAGGACATACTCAGGATATGTGATTTCTCAAGAGAGAAGAATACCTTAGTGTCTTTATAGTGGCCATAGATATTGTTTTTAGTGACTTCTGTCTGTACTTTCAAGGGCTGCTAAGAAACTTAAACCATCATCCAATGGTTCCTAATAAAGTGAAATGTTAGGCCATGAGGGTTACAGGGAATTAGTGTATTTTCACTGTCAATGAAGGTTGAGTCTTCTTTTTGAGATTCCTAGCAACTATCTGAAAAAGGTACAATGTCATACTTGAAGTCATATAGGCTCAGAAATTAGCCATATTTTAACATTATCCTCTGCATAGCAGGCATATCTCTATGGTGGCAATCATCTCAACAAATTTTAGAATTTGCTAGAATTCTTTTTTTCCATTTTAAAAATTTTAAGTTAGAAAAAAGATTGTTTTACATGCCAGTCTCAGTTCCCTTTCCCTCCCCTCTTCCCCTGGCCCCCACTAACACACTACCTATCCCATAACCTTTTTGCTTCCCAGGGAGGTGAGGCCTTTCATGGGGGGGTCTTCAGAGTCTGTCATATCCTTTGGGATAGGGCCTAGGCCCTCCCCCGCCGTGTATCTAGGCTGAGGGAGTATCCCTTTATGTGGAATGGACTCCCAAAGTCCATTCATATGCTAGGGATAAGTACTGATCTACTACAAGAAGCCCCATATATTTACGAGGCCTCCTCACTGTCACCCATGTTCAGGGGGTCTGGTCAGTCCCAAAGTGGTTTCCCAGCTATCAGTCTCAGGACCAAGAGTTCCCCCTTGTTCAGGCCAGCTGTTTTTTGTGGGTTTCACCAGCCTGGTCTGGACCCCTTTGCTCATCATCCCTCCTTCTCTGCAACTGGATTCCAGTTCAGTTTCAGTGTTTAGCTGTGGGTATCTGCTTCTACTTTCATCAGCTGCTGGATGAAGGCTCTAGGATGGCATATAAATTAGTCATCAATCTCATTATCAGAGGAGGGCATTCAAGGTAGCCCCTCCTCTTTTACTTAGATTGTTAGTTGGGGTCATCCTTGTAGATCTCCGGACATTTCCCTAGTGCCTGATTTCTCATTAAACTTATAATGGTTCCCTCTATTATAGTATCTCTTATCTTGTTCTCTATTCTTCCCCTGACTCAACCTTCCTGCACCCTCATGTCTTCCTCACCCCTCCTCTTCTCCCCGTCTTATTTTCCTAGCTCCCTCTCCACTCCTCCCATGCTCCCAGTTTGCTCAGGAGATCTTGTCCCTTTCCCCTTCTCCAGTGGACCATGTATGTCTCTCTTAGAGTCCTCCTTGTTTCCTAGCTTCTTTGGCATATGGATTGTAGGCTGGCAATCCTTTGCTCTATGTGCAAAATCCATATATGAGTGACTGCATACCATCTTTGTCTTTCAGTGACTGGGTTACCTTGCTCAGAATGGTTTCTTCTAGTTCCATCCATTTGCCTGTGAATTTCAAGATTCTATTGTTTTTCCCCCTGCTGAGTAATGCTGAGTAATACTCCATTGTGTAAATGTACCACATTTTCTCTATCCATTCTTCAGTTGAGGGGAATCTAGGTTGCTTCCAGCTTCTGGCTATTACAAATAATGCTGGTATGAACATATTGGAACAGATGTCCTTGTTGTATGAATGTGCTTCTTTTGGGTATATGCCTAAGAGAGGAATTGATGGATGTAATGATAAGTCTTTCTGCCAGCTGCCTGCTTCCTCCACAACGTTAGGACCCCCAAAATAATGCACAGAGACTTATATTAGGTACAATGCTGCTGGCCAATGACTAGGATTTCTTATTTGCTTAATTATCAACCATAATTGTTAATCTACATATTTCTACATATTTTATGACTTATCTTCTTGAGGATGCCTTTGGCAAACATCCTGTCTTCCTGGGCTCATGTAGTGACTCCAGCGAGAGAAGAGAAGGAAGAGGAAGACAGCAACTTCCTGCTTGTCCCTGCTTATGTTCTGAGTCTGCCTGCTATGTCACTTCCTGCCTGGATCACAAGAGTTCTTTTTACTACATTTCTCAGAATTCTCCTAGACTCCTAGTCTCACCTATCTTACTCCCCTATTGGCCAACAGTGCTTTATTCAACAACCAATAAGATAAACACACAGAAGAACTTTCCCCATCAGCTGGATCTTGTGGTAGACTGATTCCCATTTTCCTGAGGAATAGCCATACTGATTTCCAAAGTGGCTGTATTAGTTGGCACTCCCACCAGCAGTGGAGGAGTGTTCCCCTTTCTCCACATCCTCTCCAGCATAAACTGTCATTGGTGTTTGTGATTTTAGCCATTCTGACAGGAGTAAGATGGTATCTCAGAGTTGTTTTGATTTGCATTTCTCGGATGGCTAAGGTTGTTGAACTCCTTCTTATGTGTCTTTCAGCCATTTTAGAATCCTTTATTGAGAATTCTCCATTTAGCTCTGTACCCCACTTTTTAATTGGATTATTTGGTGTTTTGGAAACTAGCTTCTTGAGTTCGTTGTAAATTTTGGAGATCAGCCCTCTGTCAGATGTGGGGTTGGTGAAGATCTTTTCCCATTCTGTGGGCTGCCATTTTGTCTTGCTGACTGTGTCCTTTGCCTTATAGAAGTTTCTCAGTTTCAGGAGGTCCCATCTATTAATTGTTGATCTCAATGTCTGTGCTGCTGGTGTTATGTTCAGGAAGCAGTCTCCTATGCCTATTTGTTAAAGGGTACCTTCTACTTCCTCTTCTAAGAGGTTCAGTGTGGCTGGATTTATGTTGAGGTCTTTGATCCATTTGGGCTTAAGTTTTGTGCATGGTGATAGACATGGATCTATCTGCAGTCTTCTAAATGTCTGAATCCAGTTATGCCAGCACCATTTGTTGAAAATGCTTTCTTTATTCCTTTGTATATCTTTAAATTCTTTGTCAAAAATCAGGTGTTCATATGTGTGTGGGATAATATCAGGGTTTTCAATTTTATTCCATTGGTCTACCTGTCTATTTTTGTGCCAATACCAAGCTGTTTTCAGGACCATAGCGCTATAATAGAGCTTGAAGGCAGGGATGGTGATGCCTCCAGAAATTCTTTCATAGCACAGGGTTATTTTGGCTCCTCTGGGTCTTTTGCTTTTCCATGTAAATTTGATTTGTTCTTTCAAAGTCTGTGAAGCATTGTGCTTGGCTTTTGATGGGGATTGCCTTGAATCTGTAGATTGCTTTTGGCAAGATTGCCATTTTTACTATGTTGATCCTACCTATCCAAGAGCATGGAAGATCTTTCCATTTTCTGGTATCTTCTTTAATTTCTTTTTTTAAAGACTCAAAGTTCTTGCTATACAGGTCTTTCACTTTTTGGTTAGTGTTACTCCAACGTATTTTATGTTGTTGTGGTTATTGTAAAGAGTGATGTTTCTTTGATTTCTTTCTCAGCCCATTTATCATCTATATATATATATATATATAGTAGGGCTACTGATTTATTTCTTAGTTATTCTTGTACCCTGCCACTTTGCAAAAAGTGTTTATCAGCTGTGGAACTTCCCTGATAGAGTTTTTCAGGTCACTTATGTAGACTATCATGCCATCTTCAAATAGACAAAGTTTGACTTCTTACTTTCCAATTTGTATCCCCTTGATCTCCTTTTGTTGTCTTATTGCTCTAGCTAGAACTTCAAGGACAATATTGAAGAGATATGGAGAGAGTGGACAGCCTTGTCTTGTTCCTGATTTTAGAGTTTAGAGGAATCACATTTAGTTTTTCTTCATTTAGTTTGATGTTGTCTGTTGATATATATATATATATATATATATATATATATATATATATATATATATGTGTGTGTGTGTGTGTGTGTGTGTGTGTGTGTGTGTGTGTGTGCGCGTGTTTGTTCAGGTATGTATTTTCCTGTTATCCCTGATCTCTCCAGGACCTTTATCATGAAGAGGTGTTGGATTTTTTCAAAGGCATTTTCAGCATCTAGTGAGATGATCATGTGGTTTCTTCTTCAGTTTGTTTATATGGTGGATTACATTGATAGATTTTCATATGTTGAACCAACCCTGCATCTTGGAGATGAAGCCTACTTGATCATGGTGGATGATTTTTATGATGTATTCTTGGATATGATTTGCCAGTATTTTATTGAGTATTTTTGTATCAATGTTCATGAGTGATATTGGTTTGTAGTTCTTTCTCTTTCTTCATTGTGTTTTTGTGTGGCTTGGGTACCAAGAGTTTGGCAATGAACCTTCTGCTTCTATTGTATGGAACAATTTGCTGAATTTTGGTATTAGCTCTTCTTTGAATTTCTAGTAGTATTCTGCACTGAAGCCATCTGTCCCTGGGCTTTTTTTGGTTGGGAAACTTTTGATGACTGTTTCTATTTCATTAGGGGTTATAAGTCTGTTTAAGTTGGTTATCTGTTCTCGATTCCATTTTGGTAAGTGATATCTGCCCAGAAAAATCATCCATTTTCTTTAAATTTTCGAATTTTGTGGAGTACAAGTTTTCAAAGTATTACCTGAAGATTCTCTGGATTTTCTCAGTATCTGTTGGTATGTCCTCTTTTTCATTCATGATTTTGTTAATTTGCATGTTCTTTCTCTGCCTTTTGCTTAGTTTGGATAAAGGTTTGTCTATTTCTTTGATTTTCTTGAAGAACCAACTCTTTATTACATTGATTCTTTGAATTGTTTTCTTTGTTTTGACTTTATTGATTTCTGCCCTCAGTTTGATTAGTTCATAGCATCTACTCCTCCAGTGTGAATTTGCTTCTATTTGTTCTACAGCTTTCAGTTGTACTGTCAATTCCCTGGTATGACTATTCTCTAGTTTCTTCATGTGAGCAATTAGAGCTATGAATTTTCCTCTTAGTACTGTTTTCAAAGTGTCACGTAAGTTTGGGTATGTTGTGTCTTCATTTTTATTGAATTCTAGGAAGTCTTTAATTTCTTTCTTTATTTCTTCATTGACCCAGGAATGCTGCAATTGTGCTTTGTTGAATTTCCATGAGTTGGTAGGATTTCTGCAATTTGTGTTGTTTTAGAATTCTAACTTTAAAGCTTGGTGGTCTGATAAGACACAGGGGGTTATTCCAATTTTTTGTACCTGTTGAGGTTTGCTATGTTGCCGAGTATGTGGTCAATTTTAGAGAAGGCTCTATGTAGTGCTGAAAAGAAGGTGTATTCTTTTGTGTTTGGATGGAGTGTTCTATAGATGTCTGTTAATCCCAATTGGGTCATAACTTCTGTTACTTCCTTTGTCTCTTTGTTAAGTTTCTGTCTGGTGGTCCTGTCCAGTGGTGAGAGTGGGCTGTTGAAGTCTCTCACTTTAACCATGTGAGGGTTTATGTGTCATTTGAGTTTTAATAATATTTCTTTTATGAATGTGGGTGTCTTTGTATTTGGGATACAGATGTTTAGAATTGAGACTTCTTCCTAATGGATTTTTTCCTGTGATGAATATGAAATTACCTTCTTCATCTCTTCTGGCTGATTTTAAGATGAAGTCTACTTTGTTAGATACTAGGATAGCTACACCAGCTTGGTTGTTGGGTCCATTTGATTGGAATAGTTTATACCAACCCTTTACTCTGAGGCAATGTCTGTCTTTGAAGTCAAGGTGTGTTTCTTGTATGCAGCAGAAGGATGGATTCTGTCTTTGTATCCATTCTGCTAGCATGTGTCTTTTTATAGGCCACTTAAGGCCAGTAATATTGAGGGAAATTAAGACCATTGAATGTTTATTCTTATTTGGTTTTGATTTGTTGTTGTTGTTAGTATTGTATGTGGATTTACCCTGCTTTTTCTTCTGGCTTTTGGTAAAGTGGGATTATCTATTGCCTATGTTTTTGTGAGTCTAGTTAATTCCTTAGGTTGTGGTTTTCCTTCCAGGACTTTCTGTAGGGCTGGATTAGTGGCTTTGTATTGTTTAAATCTGGTTTTGTCATGGAATATCTTGTTTTTTTCCATCCATAGTGATTGACAGCTTTGCTGGGTATAGCAGTCTGAGCTGGCATCCATGGTCTCTTATTGTTTGTAGAATATCTATCCAGGACCTTCTTACTTTCAGAGTTTCTATGGAGAAATCAGGTATATTTCTGATAAGTTTGCCTTTATATGTTACTTGGCCTTTTTCTTTGTTGCTGTTAGTATTCTTTCTTTATTCTGTATGATTGTTGTTTTAATTATTATGTGATGAGGGGACTTTTTTTTCCTGGTCCACTCTATTTGATGTTCTGTAGGTTTCTTGTACTTTTATTGGCATGTCTTTCTTTAGGTTGGGAAAGTTTTCTTCTATGATTTTGTTGAACATGTTTTCTGTACCTTTGAGTTGGGTTTCTTCACCTTCTTCTATACCTATTATTCTTTGGTTTGGCCTTTTCACGGTGTCCCATATTTCCTGGGTATTTTGTGTTAGGGATTTGTTGGACTTAAGATTTTCTTTGGTCAATGAATCTATTTCTCCTACTGTATCTTAAATTCCTGAGATTCTCTCTTCCATCTCTTGTATTCTGTTGGTTATGCTTGCATCTGTAGTTCCTGATAGTTTACTCATCAAACATGCATACCAGCAGATATGCCAGCTCCAGTACTACATCTTCTAACCCAATGCCCACTCCTCACCTTACTTTTTTTCTTTCTCTCCATTTTTATTTAAATTAGAAACAAGATTATTTTCTATTTTTTATTGTCTCTATGTCAGCTTTCAAACCTTGCACTATTTGAATTGTTTCTTGCAATTTTTGGCTTGACTTTTCTTCCATTTCTTTGAAGGATTTTCTCATTTCCTCTCTTAGGGTCTCTATTATCTGCATGAAGTTGTTTTTCAGGTCATTTTCTTCTGCTTCATCTGTGTTGGGATGTTCAGGTCTTGCTGGGATAAACCTGGACTCTGGTGGCATCATATTGGTATTTCTGTTGTTGGATATGTTCTTATATTGTTGTCTTCCCAGCTCTTCTTCCAGCGTGTGTATGTTATGTCTCTTCCTCTCCTGTTGTGTAAGGGTCCAAGGTTCTCTTCTGGTGGGTACAAGAGGGTCCTATACTCTGATGGGTCTCAAGGTGGGTGCAGGTGGGTCTGAGGTATTCTTTCTCGAAGTAGGTGGGTGATGGATTAGCACAGCAATGTCAGAAGACTCAGGATGCTTGGTTCTCAGGGGTTGAGTCAACCTGCCTGCAGACCCCAGGACAGGAGTTCACCAAATTTGCTAGAATTCTTGATTCTCAGCTAGTGAAAGGCTTCAAGACTCCTTCCCCCTTCCCCATTCATTTAATTTCTCATCTTTCTTCCCTGCCTCAGTATTATCACAATTATTTAAGATGAAAGTAATATTATTCTCATCACAAAGAGGACTAGATGCAGTTAAGATGGGTAAAAAACTTACTTTGCATCACACAGCTAGAAAATAGAAATGAAGTTGATAGTCACAGTGTGCTTAACTACTGTGCTGCTCTGCTTCTTGTATTAAGCTCTGTCAAGAAATAACCAAGTACTTTATACTATGAGCAATATTAAGAAGAATACCATATATGTCTTTTATAGTGGCCACCACCCTGTAATGTGCCCTAGTTCTTGTGTGTAGAGGCCAGAAGATTGGAATAATGACCTCTGGATATGACAGAGACATTACACACATGTGCTCTCAATAACCATGATTACTAGCATAAGACTTGCACAAAATCATACTTGTCAACATTCTAGCAGGGATGGGAGAAAGGCTCACAGAGTACATCCCCTATCTGAGGAACTATAGGGAGTTGACAGCTGCTGAGGAAGGGACAGTGATTATGGAGAAGTTCCCTGATAGGTTGCCCATACCCCAGTGATCAGCCTCATGCCTAACTGCATACAGGTAAAACTAACTGAATCCAACAGGTTAAGAATAGTTGGTCGTTGTGTCGACACATGCCATTAATCATAGCACTTAGGAGGCAGAGGCAGGTGGATCTCTTGAGTTTAAGGCCAGCCTGGTCTACAGAGTGAGTTCCAGGGCAGCCAGGGCTACACAGAGAAACCCTGTCTCAAAACAAACAAACAAAAAACAAAGAAGAGGGAAAAATTGAGAGGGGGATATGGAAGGGACACAGGAGGAGTTGGAGAATGGGGTGAGGGGTGGATAATCAAAATGCATTGCAATTATGTATGAGATTCTCAAGAAAAATGTAAAAATCCTAAAAAGCTTAAGGTGTGCTAAGGTGTGGGTGTGCTAAGTATTCAGTGTGGTCATAGTGAATGACAGTGTAGTTATAGAAGAGCAATTAGCAGATAACAGTGATCCCAGAGCTAGCAAAGAAGACAGAAAAAAACAGAAGACACTGTAGTTTAGAAACTATTAACCTCAGAGTGAACAAATGATTTACTGCAAATTGGATTCCAGACACAATTACAAGTTGGCTTTTCATCTTATGTCTGTGGATTAGTCAAGGCCAGTGAACAACTGAGAATATACAAATTAAAAAGGTAATTTTATCTTTAAAATGAATCTCTATTGCTACATTGACAAGAAAGAATCTGGGCTTTCCTCTACCTACTTTTAAACTGTGGAGTGGACTAATAAATATTCATAACCGTATTATGCATGTCAAAGTTTTAAATAATCTCATAAGTGAATGTGTGACAAGGGCAGCAGCAACATCTAATATCTTCCACAGCAAACACTGATTGAGAGTATCACCGTGTCTCCTTCCAGCCAGGCACACGCTTGACTCTGCACACATGACTTGTTTTGGTTTTAATTTTTAAACTTACTTTATGTACCAACCACAGTTCCACCTCCCTCCCTCCCTCCATCCCCCCAATCCACTCTTCCTGCATTCCATTCAGACGACCTATGACTTCCCATGAGAATCAGCAAAGCATGGCACATCAAGCTGGTCTTCATTCATCCCTCTATGCAACTGGGTTCCAGAGTTCAGTTCAGTGTATAGCTGTGGGTGTCTGCCTCTGCTCCCATCAGCCACTGGATAGGGGCTCTAGGATGGCATATAAAGTAGTCATCAGTCTCATTATAGGGGAAGGGCATTTAGGGTAGCCTGTCCACCATTGCCTAGATTGTCAGTTGGTGTCATCCTTGTAGATCTCTGGAAATCTCCCTAGTGCCAGATCTCTCCTTGGACCTATAATTGTTCCCTCTGTTATGGTATCTCTCATCCTGCTCTCCTCTATTCTTCCCCTGACTCAACCTCATCATGATCTTGATATCCCTATCTTGCTCATATAATCCTCCTACCCTGTCCTCAACTGGACTTCCAGATCTTGGCCCAGTGCTTGGCCGTGGATCTCTGCATCTACATCCACTGAACTGTTCTACTGAACAAAGGCTCCATGATGATAATTAGGGTAGTCACCAAACTGATTACAGGGGAAGGTCAGTTCAGACACCCTCTCCACTCTTGCCAGGAGTCTTAGCTGGAGTCATCCTTGTAGATATCTGTGAGTTTCCTAGCACCAGCTTTCTCATTAACCTCATAATGGCCCCCCTCTATCAAGATATCTCTCAACTACTTTCCCATTCCGGCTTGACCCCAACTCACCCATCCTGATCCTTTATTTCCCATCATTCCACTCTGCTTTACTTCCTTCCCCCAGTTTATCCAGGATATACTATCCATTTCCTCTTCCCAAGGAGCTCCAAGCATCCCTCTCATAATCCTGCTTATCACCTAGCCTCTCTGAGGCTGAGGACTGTAGTCTGGTTATCTTTTGCTTTCCACTTATGAGTGAGTACATGCTGTGTTTGCCTTTCTGGGTCTGGGTTACCTCACTCAGGATGATTTTTTTTCTAGTTCCATCCATTTGCCTGCAAATTTCATGATGGCATTGTTCTTTTCTGCTGAGTAAACTCCATTGTGTAGATATACCACATTTTCTTTATCCATTTTTCAGTTGAGGGGCATCTAGGTTGTTTCTGGCTACTACAAATAATGCTACAGTGAACATAAGTGTACTTGTGGTATGGTTGAGCATCCTTAGGGCATATGCCCAAGAGTGGTATTACTGGGTCTTGAAGTAGATTGCTTCCCAATTTTCTGAGAAACCGCCATACTGATTTCCAAAGTAGCTGTACAAATTTGCACTCCTACCAGTAGTGGTGGAGTGTTCCCCTTACTCCACATCCTTTCCAACATAAGATGTCATTAGTGTTTTTGATTTTGGCCATTCTGACAGGTGTAAGATGGTATATCAGAGTTGTTTTGATTTGCATTTCCCTGATAACTAAGGATGTTGAACATTTCTTTAAGTGTATCATGGTCATTCTAGACTCTTCTATGGAGAATTCTCTGTTTAGATCTGTGTCCCCTTTTTAAATGGGATTATTTGGTGTTTTGATGTCTAGTTTCTTGTTTTTTTTATATATATATTTTGGATATCAGTCCTCTGTCAGATGTGGGGTTGGTGAAAATCTTTTCCCATTCTGTAGGCTGCTGTTTTGTCTTGTGAACTGTGTCCTTTGCCCTACAGAAGCTTTTCAGTTTCAGGAGGTCCCATTTATTAATTGTCAATTTCAGTGTCTTGTGCTGTGCTACTGGTGTTATATTCTGGGAGTGGTCGTCTCTGCCAATGCATTCAAGGCTACTTCCCACTTTCTCTTCTGTCAGCTTCAGTGTAAGTGGATTTTTGTGGAGGTCTTTGATCCACTTGGAGTTGAGTTTTGTGCATGGAGATAGATATGGATCAGTTTGCATTCTTCTACCTGCTGCCATCCAGTTATGTAAGCACCATTTGCTGTATATGCTGTGTTTTTTTTCCATTGTATATTTTTGGCTTCTTTGTAAAAAGTCAGATATTCATAGGTATGTGGATTTATGTCAGAGTCTTCTATTCCATTCCAATGATCCACGTGTCTATTTTTATTCCAGTACCAAACTGTTTTTATTACTATAACTTTATAGTATAGCTTAACATCAGGGATGGTGATACCACTAGAACTTCCTTTATTGTACAGGATTGTTTTAACTATCCTGTTTTTTTTTCATATGAAGTTGAGTATTGTTTTATCAAGGTCTGTGAAGAATTTTGTTAGCATTTTGATGGGGATTGCATTGAATCTGTAGATTGCTTTTGGTAACATTGTCATTTTTACTATGTTAATTATACTGATCCATGAGCATGGTTGATCCTTCTATTTTCTGATGTCTCTTCAGTTTGTTTCTTCAAAGACTTAAACTTCTTGTCATGTATGTCTTTCACTTGTTTGTTTGGAGTTATCCCAAGGTAACTATTGTGGCTATTGTAAAGGGTGTTGTTTTCCTGATTTCTTTCTTGGCCCACTTACCATTTGTATATAAGAGAGCTACTGATTTTTTGAGTTACTGTTTCACCCAGCCACATTACTGAATGTGCTTATCAGTTATAAGAGTTCCCTGGTAGAATTTTTGGGGTTACTTAAGTATACTATCATATCATCTGCAAATAGTGAACATTTAACTTCTGCCCTTCCAATTTGTATCCCTTTGATCTCCTTTTGTTGTCTTATTGCTCTAGCTATATTGAATAGATATGGAGAAAGAGTGGACAGTCTTGTCCTGTTCCTGATTTTAGTAGACTCGTTTTGAGTTTCTCTCCATTTAGCTTGATGTTGGCTGTTGGCTTGCTGTTTGTTGTCTTTATCATGTTTAGGTATCTTCCTTGTATCCCTGTTCTCTCCAAGACCTTTATCATGATGGGGTGTTGGATTTTGTCAAAGTTTTTGCACATGTAGATCATTTTTAGTAATATGACCATTTCACAATATTAATTCTGCCACTCTGTAAGCATGGGACAAATTTCCATTTTCTAGTATCTTAACTTTTCACATCAGTGCTTCGTAATTTTCAATGTAGGCATCTTTCACTTCTTTGGTTGTGTTGTTTCTAAATGTGTTTTGTTGTTATTATTGGGGTTATTGTAAATGAAACTTTTTCTGATTTCTTTTTCAGTAAGTTAGTTATTGAGAGATAGAAAAGTTACTGATTTTTTTATGTTGAAGATTTTGTCTGCCATTCTTTTCCTTTTTTAAATTTTATTTTAGAAACAGTCTTATTTTACATACCAATCCCCCATTCCCTCACTTTCCCATCCTCCCATGCCTCCCACTGATACCCCCCCAACCCACCCCATTCCATCCCCAAGGATAGTGAGGCCCTCCATGGGGAACCATCAAAGTCTGGCACATCATTTATGGGAGGGCCTAGGCCCTCTTTCGTGTATCTGGGCTGCAATAGTATCCCTCCATAGGGAATGGGCTCCCAAAGTCCAATTGTGCACTAGTAATAAACACTGGCTCCACTGTTAGAGGTCCCATAGACTGCCCAGGCCTCCTAGCCTCCTAGATGGCACTCACATTCAGAAGGCTTTGTTTGGTTCAATGCTGTTTCCCCAGCTTTACAACTAGGATTTCGGTGCTCTCATTAGGTCAGGCCAACTGTTTCTGTGGGCTTCTCCAGCACAGTCCTGGCTCCTTTGTTCATCCCTCCTCCCTTTCCACAACTGGATTCTAGGAGTATGGTTCGATGTTTAGTTGTAGGTGCCTGCTTCTGCTTCAAACAGCTACCGGATGAAGGCTCTAGGAATGGTAACCAAGTTAGTCATCAATCTCATTATAGGTTAAGGGCATCAAAGGTAGCCTCTCCACCATTGCCTAGATTCTTAGTTGGCATCATCCCTGTGGATCCTCAAACATTTCCCCAGTGTCAGACCTCTCTCCAAACTTATACTGGCTCCCTCTATCAAGGCATCTCCTTTCTTGCCCTCCTCTATTCCTCCCTGTCTCAGTCCTCCTGATGCATTCTGTTCTCCTCCCTACTCCTCTTCTCTCCCTCTCCCATTCCCACCTCCCTCCTCTCTTCCCCCATGCTCCCAATTTGCTCAGGCCGTTCTTGTCACTTTCTCCTTTTTGGGGGGGGACCATGTGTTCTTCTCTTGGGGTCCTTCTTGTTTCCTAGTTTCTCTGGTGTTTTGGATTGTAGGTTGGTAGTCCTTTGCTCTATGTCTAATATCCATATATGAGTACATACCCTGCTTGTCTTTCTGTGACTGAGTTACCTCACTTAGGCTTCTTTTTCCATTCACTCGTCTGCAAATTTCAAGATGCCAGTGTTTTTTTTTTTTCCCCCGCTGAGTAGTACTCCATTGTGTAAATGTACCACATTTTCTCTATCCATTCTTCTGTTGAGGGGCATCTAGGCTGCTTCCAAGTTCCGGCTATTACAGACAACTCTGCTATGAACATAGTTGAACATATGTCCTTGTTGTATTTTTTTGAATTTTTCATTTTTGTGTTCTTTCTTTCTCCCTGGCTCAATACAAGCAACTAGGCAGCTTAGGTGATAGAAGGGCAACAAGTCATTTTGGATCTACTCATTGATGATGATCGGGGCAAACTTCTTCATCATAGCCTCTTCTTCAACTGATCTGTTATCATTCCATAAATCAGCCTCTTTTGACTTAACTAAGATTAAAACTGAAGCACAGAAATAACCCCAGAGGACTCTCTGGGGAGAGGGAAGAGTGATGAAGAATCAGGAAGCTATTTCCACACTGAACAATATTCAGTAGCATCATTGGCCTCTATTCACTAGATGCCAGGGCCACGGGAGTGTTTACTGTTTACAAACTTTCATGCAAAACAGCATGCCAGTGCTTAATGGGGCAAGATTAAAATGTAATTCTCCAAGCACTTGCTGAGTGAGACCTGTGTTTCTATCATCTCTCTCCCTTAGTTACCAATTTCTTGGTTATGGGTAGAGGAAGGGGAAAAAGACAGAAATTATTTTACAGAAACGCTACCATTTGGAAATACTTTCCCTGTGTGAGTTCAGTTATTTTCTGAGAGTTCAAGTTTGGAATGCAGTTTGTAACTTGAGTTGTGTATATTGAGAAAGAGAAGCAGAGACGTGAAAGTAGAAACACTCGGTCAACATGTGCATTTGTATGTATTTTCCTTCCCTGATGCAATTATGTGTTTTATTTTCTCAATTAGGTTTTAATCAACTTGTATGGTGGAAAGTGGGTTTACTTTAATAAGGGCTCCTGAACAGGTATGTAGACTCTTGATTAACATTGCCTGACTAAGGGAAAAAGTATATATTCCCAAGGGGCTTTCTCAGCGCTTGGCCTTGTCTGTGAGAAATGGCCTGGAGATGAAACATTGGTCCTTTGAATTGGGATGTTTTCCTGGAAGGTTTCAACACAATGACATTGATTAGCTGCCAGACTAATTGCTTGCCACCACCACCCTTGTTCTGTAGGCAAACTGGACCCAGGGGTACCATTACAGCACACGCTGAGGCAAACTTTCCAACATGTGCTCAGAAACCTTCCCCCTTGACTGAGGAAAGTGACCTTTCGGTGAACAACTGTTCTTTCACCTTCAGTGTTGAGAAGCAGTTAACACTGGGCCCGTCATAGTGACATGATTGATGCTCTACTTTCCTCTTTTCTGTGGCAAAGCTTCTACTCTTTCCCTTTGGAGTTGTGAGCTTTTTATATTGTTTTCCTTTGATAAGGTAGCTGGATTACCCATAAATCTGAATGTAGTTTTTAATGACCTGGTGGTTGCTGGAAGAGTGTTCTGCCAATCTGAGATCTTCTAGCTTTTCTTACTGAATGCATAGTACTAGCCAGCTCTGCTTCTAAACAGAGCCTCCAGCTAGCAGTCTGAAGAAAAGGGATTTGACTTGTGTTTCCTGTTTAGGCCTTAACTTGTTTAAGGCAAATGAGAATGTTTTCGTTGAGCCTGCTAAAGAAAAGGTAGACATGTAAATTCCTTCATTCTACACATTGCAGTTTATTTATTTATTTATTTATTTATTTATTTATTTATTTATTTTTCCTGGAAGAAATATCAGAAAGAACAGAAAGGTTGCAATCAAATTCAATTGGACTTTTAAAAATTTTTAGTAGGAACAGTGAATGTTTTCTCAAAGCCCATAATTGCAGATAGGGGAGACTGAGGAAGAGGGATTGTAAATACAAGCTATAGGTTAGGTGTGTGACTTGGGCAATACACTCATTCTGATGCCTTAGTTGTCCTTCCTGTGCAATAGAAATAATGATAGCTTACCAGACAGGGTTCTGTGAAGAGAAATGGGCTAATACATAAAAATCACTGCTAGTGAATTATAGGTCCTAAGTAAGCGATAGTTATTGCAAACCCAACAGTTTTGAAACCACACAATGGCTATTTTATTATTTCAGAAATAATTTATCTGTTGGTAGGAATAATATGAGCTGATTAAAAATATATACATGTATATATATTAATATATGTATATGTCTTAATTAGGGTTTCTCTTGCCATGATAAAAACCATGACTGGAAACAAATTGAGAAAGAGAGGATTCATTGACTCTTACAACTTTCAGGTCACACTCCATCACTAAGGGAAGTCAGGGCAAAAATTTGAAGCAGGAACCACAGCAGGTTCTCCAGCAGGCCCTGGAGAAATACTGTTTACTGAGTTGCTCCTATTGGCTCACTTAATTTGCTTTCTTATGCTGTATAGGACTACTTTTCTAGTCCACCTGCCTACATCAACGATTAATCAAAAAAAAATGAACAACAGACTTGACTACAAGCATTTTCTTAATCAAAGTTCCCTCTTCCTAAGATCCTAGCTGTGTCAAGGTGACAAAAACTAATCAAGACAAGTCTCTCTCTCTCTCTCTCTCTCTCTCTCTCTCTCTCTCTCTCTCTCTCTCTCTCTCTCTCTCTCTGTGTATGTGTGTGTGTTTTGATTGCTCTTTCTTTCCCCATTCTGGATCAACCTCACGAGTGCGAGGGTTAGAGAATTTTTTGACCTTTATTCTACTTAATGTGATAATTCACTAATTTTCTATGGAAGCATTGTTTCCCTCCTCCTTTTTTTATTTTAGCTATTCCATTGGGTGTAATGCTAAGCACCTGTGGTGTGGCTTCTGCTTGTATTTGTAGTGTTGGATGCTCTGGTTAAGTATATTTTAATGTGCTTGCTAACCATTTGTATATTTTTTCGAGCCGATTTGCCAAAAGCATTTTCTTGGTTTTCTTTTGGGGGTGGGGGACCCTGATTTTCTAGGTGAGATGGTCCTGGAGCTTAGTGCCCAACTCACACTGTTATCCTTTTTTGACAGTATTTTCTTAATTGCTAGGAGGAGAGATATTTGCATAAAGAAATTTGCACTGCATACAGTCTCCAAATATTCCCTTTATAGGCACTTCTCTAAAGTTAAAATGAGACTATGTGATTCACTCCCCAAATTTTCATTTTAGCCTACTTAGGATCACATTTATTTAATTAGGTGAGGTAAAAATTACTGAATAAATTAAAAAAATAAGCCAAAACCAAAAACTATTTTTCTTCTAAAAGGAGCTTTTAGAAATATGTGCTAATTACTTACAAGTATTCTTAGTTACAAAGCACATGTTGTATAATATAAATTATTTTAAAAGAAAGAGTAACATGAAGTTGAAATACTTGTCCAATCTAACAAGCACATAACGCAGCGTGCAGACCTCTGACCCTCAGGGTTAATTCTGGTTT
This sequence comes from Cricetulus griseus, assembly GCF_003668045.3. NCBI lineage: Eukaryota > Metazoa > Chordata > Mammalia > Rodentia > Cricetidae > Cricetulus > Cricetulus griseus. The sequence continues at coordinate 309,607,370 of NC_048595.1, read as the reverse complement.
TACCTTTGTAGTCTTTTCCAGAAGGAAATGTGTCCACCATGCAGGAGACATTACTGGAGTCGGCTGCTGCCAGATAATCTACTGATATCCTTTAAAGGTTAAGAGGTAGAACTGGGCTCATTAATTTAAACACCAAATCTGTGTATTTATGTTCCTGTTGGACTCTCACTTAACTTTCGAGGATCAAATAATGAGCCATGGCCACAATTAGGGAAAGGAAGCAAGAGCTTCAGCTTCTTGAGTAAATAAATATGAGCTGTGGTGGTAAAGTGTTTCCCCATCTGTCTTCAGTGAAATTGGGAGGTGGTTCTGAGAACCTCTGCCACCCTTTGTGTTGGGTCCTCTGGGGAACAGGTCACATTGAGTGGCAGATTTCCCACCCAGGTTGATTTCCTGCATATTTTTGTTGTATTCATGTCCTGGCATTGAGGAGTAAGCTTTACTTCATTCAGAGGTATTTACAGTTTCTGTCAGAGGATTCAATTGGACATGCTTTATCTTTTTTCTTTCTCTCATTAAATGGTTTTTATTTATTTATTCATTTTTTAAAATTTTATTTTGCATATCAACCACAGTTTCCCCTCTCTCCTCTCCTCCCATCCCCCCTCCACCTCTCCCTACCTACCCCACTCCCCATCATTTAGAAAGGGGCAGGCTTGGCATTTCTGGTTGAGGCAGGATCAAGCTCCTCTTCCTGTATCAAGGTTGAGCAAGACATCCCAGTATGGGAAATAGGTTCCAAAAAGCCACCTCTTACACTAGGGACAGGTTCTGATCCCATTGCCAGGGGCCCCAATAACAGATCGTGCTACACAACTGTCACCTACATGCAGAGGGCTTAGATTGGTCCCATGCAGGCTCCCTAGCTGTCAATCCATAGTCTGTGAGCTCCCACTAGCTCAGGTCAGCTGTCTGTGTGGATTCTCCTGTCATGATCTTGCTCCCCCCTTGCTTGTACAGTCCCTCCACCCTCTCTTCAGCTGGATTCTTGGAGCTCTGGCTTAATGCTTACCTGTGGATCTCTGCATCTGCTTCCATCAGTTACTGGTTGAAGGCTCTCTGATGACTGTTAGGGTAGCCACCAATCTGATTACAGGAGAAGACCAGTTCAGGTACCCTTTTCACTACTGCTAGGAGACTTAGCTGGAGTCACCCTGTGGATTCCTGGGAGTTTCCTTGGCACCAGGTTTCTCCCTAACTCCAAAACATGAAAGATCAGATTGGTTGAGTTGGGGGCAGAATAGAGGGGAAAAGTAATGAAAGAGATATCTTGATAGAGGGGCCCATTTTGGGGTTAGGGAGAAACCTGTTGCAAGTAAGATTTTACATAGAAATGTTGGATGATGATGTTTATTAGATAAATATTTGGGGTCACTGCACTATTACAGGTTTTCTAAAGATTCAACAACTCAGGAATAAATCTGTGTATGTACACACACACACACACACACACACACACACACACACACACACACACACACACACACACACAGAGAGAGAGAGAGAGAGAGAGAGAGAGAGAGAGAGAGAGAGAGAGAGAGAGAGAGTTTATATTGATTTTATGCCTAGGCAAAACTAGACTACCAAGTCTGGGAGCAGTGAAAACTTCCTGTCTCCTTTTAGGATTCTGTGGTTTGCCTTTCACAGGGAGCTTTATTCTTTGTTAAGAGATACAGGCCTGTCCCATGCTCTCCATTTGACTCCATCATTGTGGAAAGAAGAATACTAAAGATTCGAGTTGGCCCACTCTGTTCACCTCCCTTATTCTGATTTCCTGAAGTCTTCCCTTTGATTTCAGGGGAGGTTGTCTTTCAAAGGGTCAGTATAAACCTATTGCTTTCAGGTTTTCAGACACCTCTGGTAGCTTCTGGAGTCAGAGATGCAGACCTTCTTTGGGGGAGTCTATTGTTCTTGGGAGCTCTTCAAGGAGTGCCCTACTTCCAGGGACCATGCTTACTGGCCATTCACCTCTCAAAGTTCATTACTTAGGAGATCATTGCAATGTTTCCTCTGTTGTGCAGATAGTGAGGCTAGGATGCAGCCTGAGGGTCAGGACAATGCTGACTTCCAACTTCATTAAAAAGAAAACAAAAAGCAAATTTGTCTTCCTGTGTATAAGCCCCACTATTGCATCTCTTAATAGCACAGGTAGCTCTTTACTGGTGTGTATGGATCCAAGGTTCTCATCCATTGGGTTCAAGAGGTTCCGATACTCTGATGGGTCTCAAGGTAGGTGCAGGAGGGTCTGAGGCACTCACTCTCCAGGTGGCTGGGAGCAGGACTAGCACAGAGATGTCAGAAGACTCTGGGTTGCTGGGTCCTCAGTGGCTGAGTAGCCCTGCCTGCAGACCCCAGGATAGGAGTTTCCAGATTGGGCAGGCGAAGTTGGGCCCAAGGCAGGGCCGAAGCAACTCACCTCTGCCCTCAAGCAAGTCAGACACAATGTTTATCAACGTGAATGCTTTAAAAATGTTTGTTCTAATGATTGAATGGAGCCCTTCCTAGCCTGCCTCTTCTGCTTGATGGAGGCAGTTCAAACAATAAAGTTAGCTTTGTTATGGAGAGACCAGCATATAGATCTGAATTACAGTGATTGAGAGGAACATAATAGGTGATTTCAGGATCCTCTTCCAGCTATAGACTGGGAGAGAATTGTCCCCAGGAAATTTGGGAACATGCTATGGATAAATGGAAAGCAGCTTTTCCACAGAATATAATGTCTAGTGAATCTATGGGACATAGAGGTGACATATGTGTTCATAAGACCTGCCCAGAGAATCATTGGATGTAATTTTGACCATTTCCTCTCTAATTTTAACTGTTGCATTCTACTATAAAGAAAGACCATAGTAACTTAACACCATATTTGGGCTGATTTTGACCACTGCTGATAAATGATGCAAGTTTCCTTTTTCTTTTCAATTTTACACAGTGCTAATGCATTCATGACTTTATATGGCTATTGCTTCAGACTCCAATAGAGTGTCTTATTCTCATTCCTGTGGTTAGTAGAAGCAGAAGAGTTCCACTTTTGTAATCTACTGCAGAATTTTTATGATTTACTTTAAATGCAACTGACTCTTCTATTTTTTAACAGCCGATAGACAACATTCAAATCTCTTTAAGGTATCACATGCATGAATTGTAATTATTAAACACTGCTTACAGGTCTGTCACCTACAAAATTTGTGTCTATGTGTCTACGAGTTCAAGAAGCTTGAGAAATGATTTGTAGAGACACTTGCAGTTCTTGCTGTTCTCTTAATGTTCTGAGACTGGAAGTCTGACTGTGATCAGGGGCAAGGGTGTGAGCGTGGCATCGTGGCCTGAGTTGACTGATTCATGGTCTGCAGATTGAATGTTCAGGGTTAATATATATTACATATTTATTCAACCAAGAATCAGAGCCCTACTTCTTGGCCCAAATGCGTCCCATCTCACTGAAGAATTGAGATTATTATTCTGACTTTCCATTGTGTTTTTGGGAGAGGGTTCTTGGGCCACTGGGAGTCCAGTAAGAGAAACTTAGGAGAATAGTTTCAACTCTTCCATTTTTAAAGCCTGTGACAAGGGACAAGAATCTTCTCCATAGAACATTGTAATAGTTGTCTTAATCTACTTCAAAACACTTAGGATGATGATCAAACCAGGCAATGGAGGTAAAGTTCAAATGATTATGCAAATATATTATTTCACTGCACTGTGACTTTTCCTGCTTTCTTATACACACAATCCTATTAATATATAAACATTCTAATACTTTCAAAAACACTGATCATGGCTCAGTCAGTCATGACACATACCACCAAGCTTGACACCCTATATTTGGCACCTGAAGTTCATATAGTGATTAGAGAACCCTCTCCCACAGATTGACTTCTGGCTTAAACATGTATGTGCACATGCACAGATAGGCACACGAAGTAAAGACCTGACCATACTTATTGGTTAAGATACCATAAGTGGTTAGATGGTTAGAGTGAAATTCATTGACACAGGAATTGAACTCTATTCAATGACAGATTATGAAGTGGTCTTTGCATCTCATGCAGGAGGTCAAAATCCAGGAAGTATGCAGCCTGAAATGGAAGAAGAAAGAAAAACGACTAAGAACAAACTGGAAGTCACAAGCAAATGCTGAAACTTTCTGCCACCATGGTGTGTGTGTGTGTGTGTGTGTGTGTGTGTGTGTGTGTGTGTGTGTATGCACATGTGTGTGTTACTCTATTGTGTAAGATGATGATGATGCTTGTCATAGAGCTAAACACATAGCTGGTTCCAAATTGGTGTATCTGATGGAAGATCCAGGGGAGAGAGGAGCGGGCCTGAAGGTAAGGTGTGCCTGAGTTTCGAATAACATGACACTCCTCTTTATTCTGTACTGTCAATTTCATGCAAGTATCTCTCTCATGGTACGCCTGGACACAGGAGCTGTCTAGGGCTGCTCCTTCTTTTGTGGGGACACTGCAGGAAGGACACAAATAGGCTTGTGTTTTTCCAAAGCAAGAAAACTTTCCCTATTTCTGTGATCTAACTCTGATCTTTGAATGCTGTTTATTATTTTTCATTGAATAGCACATTCCTAACTCATGAATACTTGTGTAGTGAATACAGGTGTCTACAGGACCCTGAGTCTGGCTTTATCCCTCAACACACAGAGTATACCTACTTGTTTTTAAGCCTGCCTTCCCTGTTCTCAGGAACTCACAGGGAGAGAGTAGTAACAGACAATATGAATGGCAGGAGAGTAGGTGTCTGGGAACTCTGTCTACTGAGGTAGAGTGGTAAGAGGTGTGACTACACATGAAAGTCAGCACAAGATTCTGTAGCATGCTCCAGTTTCTCACTGCACTTTACTTATAAAATACATATTTTAAGATGAATTTAATAGGAATTTTGGTGCTGAGCATTAAGTCTCAGGTCTGGGCATCTTTTTGAGAAGAGCCCTGTGCCATGAAATTGCACTGGTTGCGAGTCCATTAAAACAGCACTGCTTTCAAGGAAAGGAAAGACTTGGGTATCTTTTATGAGGGGATTCCCTTGCAAAGTTGCTCTTTTTACATGTTCATTTAAACAGCACTGCATGCAAGGAAGGGAATCTGGAGAAATGTAGCTCTGTCTACCTGAGCTGACACACTCAGAGGCACCACACTTGTCACATTAACTACCTACTCCATTTTTCACACTTAGCACATTTGCTAGACTCCCTCCAGTTCTTTCCCACAGGACTATAATTAGCATTAAAGCATAGGAAGCAGAGAGCTATGGACATGCTTGGTTATTTTTCACAGAATTATGGTATTGCTGCTAGTGTTTCAAAGCCACCGTGACTACAGAACAAAGGCTTTCCATGTGATGCCAATGAAAGCACATTCATCTGTTCCAGCGCTTCGGAACAATGAGATAGAAATTTTACAGTGGATTTCCAAAGCTTGATGAGAATATTTGCGTGACAAAATTTCTATATTGCAGTCTGAGATTTCTAAGATGGGCTATTAGAGTATACATCAGTGGTTCTCAACATTCTTAATGGTGCGATCCTTTAATATAGTTCCTCAAGTTATAGAGAACTCCCCAACCATAAACTTATTTTTGTGACTACTTCAGAACTGTTATTTCACTACTGTTATGGATCATAATGGAAATGTCTGTGTTTTCTGAAGGGCTTAGGCAACCCTGTAAAAGGGTCAATTGACTGTCCTGATCCACAGGTTGAGAACTGCTGAGATACATGCTGAGCACTTTGGAAGAGGTCACAGCACTCTACAGGACTTCTCCATTCCTTCTTTTGTTTCTGGGTGTGCAAAAAATGCAAGGATCTGATCGAACCCTAGCTGGGTGACTTTTCAAGGTCGTGTTTGTTTTGAGCAATCTTTAGAAATATGGTAATGTCTCTCTCTGGAACAAAAAGTAAATAGGCTACTATGAATGTGGTAGGTTTCCCAAGTTTAGTACTTGTGTTAGTTTGTGCAGATAGGAATAGTAAAATATGGGGGAGACTGAGCAACAGAAGAGTCTAGAGGATGGAAGCCTAGGAGCCAGAGGTCAGTAGGATTTGAGGCCTCTTGGAGATGATGGATGGCTGTCTTCTCCATGTTTTTAAGTGATCGTCTCTCTAGATCTATCTGGGTCAGAAGTTCTTTTATAAAGGTATAAGTCACACTGGATCTGGGCTCACCCTAATGATCTTCTAACTTATGAATGTAGCCACTGTCTGAGGTACTGGAAGTTAGGATATCAATGTACGAGTTTGTGTGTGTATGTGTGTGTGTGTGTACACCGCTCATCATTCTATAACCATCTTCTACTGTGTAACAGTAGTCATTGCTCTTGATGCTGTTATCATGAGTCTTAGGGCTTAAAAGAATTAATATAATCAATATAATAATAATATAATCTGCTTGCTGTGCACGAGTAAGAAGACTTTTGTCTCAGAAATCTTGCTTCTTCTAGCATTTAGGAAATAGTTATATACTCAACTGTTATTTCATAAATAGAGTTAAATAAAATCCAAGGCCTGACATATTTTACATTTTATATTGAAGATAGGTATTTCCAGAACATTTTCATAGTAGATCTAATTATATGCAATAAAATCTTCAATGATGATCTTCCCATCCTGAAAGACCAGTTGGTTGGGTCTATTATTTAGGTGTGAAATTTATTCCCCTCTTTTTCATCCTTAGCAAGGCATTGAATCTTTCATTATCACTTCAGGAGAGCACATGTGTCCTGGATGCACAGACAGTGGGTGGGCAGTGGGACTTGCTGGAGAACAGCTCATCTCCCATTCCACTCTACTGTTGGGAGAATCTCTTCCTTCATTCTTGCCCTTGGGAGACTTCTTCCCTCTTGTCCGTTTGCCTCCTTTTTGAGTCAACATTCAGCCTCTTCTCTATCCCCCCACACGTCCCCATGCCCTGCTTTTATATTATATTACTGGGATGGGAAACTGCTTTGATTTGTACTTAGGACAATAGTTTCTTTGAGTGTTTGTTTGGGCCTTTGTGGAGGAGGCATGTGGTCCTGTGATACCTGTAGAAGCTGCCAGACTGTTATCAAGTCATGATCTGTGGTACAACATGGACATCTTCATAACTATCAGAAATGAAGCAACGTTTAGTAATGCAGGTGCTATTCCTAGCATACAGGCATAGTGCTGCAGACAAGACCAATCCTTGCCAGAAATATAGGGTTGTGCATGCCACTATAGCATGCATGTCAGGTCAGAGGATAACCTCCAATGTTGGTCCTCACCCTTCACTTTGAGAAAGGGCCTTTTGTTGTTAGCCACTGTGCACACAGGTTAGCTGGCCTGTAAGCTTCCAGGACCCTCCCATCTTCACCTGTCATGCTGTGTGGTAGAATACTGAGATTACACGTACATTCTACTTCATCCAGCTTTATGTGGGTTCTGGGGAATCTGAACTCAGGTCCTCACATGGGTTCAGTGAGTACCATTGCATCCTCCCAGCTCCACAGAGAGAATTTAAAGAGATAATTGGGTTAAAATCAGCTCTTTGGGGTGAATCTGAGCTAGCATGACTGATGTCCTAGAAGATAACTTCTAGACAGACAAGACCAGAGAGCATTTAACCAGGGGAGAATTACAGAATAAACCAACTTGTTTATATCTTTATCTTGGATGTCTATATTCCAGGACCATGGAAGAAATTAGTTTTGGCTGTTTAAGTAGTTAGTTTTTGGTGCTCTGTTGTGACATTCCTAGCAAACTAAGAAATTCTACCCTAAACATTGCAAATGATGGCTAAGCAGAGCAATGGTAAACTAAAAATCATGACCATGTTTTACACAGTAAGTGTCCTGATAGAAGGGTTTATAAAACGGTTTGATGGTCCACAGACATGTGCATGCTGGTTATCAAGTAAAGCCTGCTGGTTATCAAGTAAAGGCGAACATGATGGCCATGAAACTGGAATTTTAAAGTGCAACGGAGAATGAACAAAACCCTTTTCCAGTTCATCCGTATGGGCTAGAGCCAGGCTCACTGCTTAGAGCCGGGGCAGAAATGATTCCCCACTGTAACTGGAGTCCGGTGACAAAATTGCTGGCTTATGTCTAGTGAGTAGAAGAGGGAAGGACACACAGTGCTTCTGACTAGCCCTTGAACTAAAATGCTTTTTTCAGATCTATGGAGTCTCCAGCATCACCAAGGAGTGAGTTTCCCCAGTCTCCTAGTCTGAGACTAGGATGGCCAAGGATCTGGGCAGGGGTCAGTCCTCTGTAGAGGGGAGGGATTAAGGGATTAAGGGATTAAGAGCCTACCTCTCTGTATCTCTATACAGAGAGGTAGAAGCCACATTGAACTCCATCAAAGAGACTATGTAAAGCAGAATTCCAATGCAGGTAAAGATGGCACTTGCACTGGTAACCTGAATGAGTGTGGAAGATTCACCAGGGTCCTTCGTTGACTCTTGGAAATTTTGCACTATCATTTTCTATTGAAATTTTAAACTTTTAAGTCATGTGGAAAGGTGAGAGTTGAGGGAGGGTGCTGAGAGAGTAATCCCATTTGTCACCAGCTACTTCCTGTTCTTAGAAAGGAAAGGTCTTAGATCCAAAGACTCTCAAAGACCTCATTAGTAGCTCACTCCCCCATCCTGTTTTGTTTTATTCCACGAACAGTGACCACTAATACAAGATAATAGGCTATAGTAGTTATCAAGAATGTGGAGTTGACTCAGTATGAATGGCTTTGTCTGGTACAACTTATACAGAGGAATGAACATAGGCTTCTTTAGATGCCCAAGGACTGCATGGTTATGGTGGTGGCTGAACAAAATGATCATGTGTCTTGTGAACTTCTGAGGTATACATTAGTGATTTAAAGTGCGATACCATTCCCACCTCCACGATGGGCTAGCTCCTCTATGCATATGTCAGTGTTGTCCATCCATTAGTTAAAACCCAGACGAAAGACATTTAGTTAGGACCCCAAGTCATTCACCAGTTTCCTCTTAATGTTTCTAGATGAGATACTCAACAAATATGGCACCAGATGCCACTTCTATATTGTGAACAAGGCATTGGCCCCAGGAAAACATTCTGGTCAGTAGTGTTGGAGTCCTAGATAGCACCACATGGGGCTTGAGGAGATTCCCTTTGCCCCTCTAGGCAAAAGTCCTTCCTTGGTCCATTTAGATTCCTTCCTTATCTAGTTGTCTGGACACTGCTATTTTCATTAAGAGAAGGTATAGAAAACAGATCTCAGACAGAGATTTTACTCTAGCTCTACAGTGCAGGTGTAGTAAGTGGCCCAGTGCATAAGAAGTTTGCAGGACAGAGTTGACAAGGTAGTCATCTTTAGAGGAGGAGGACAGCCATCTCAGACTTTTTGGGAGTCAATTACTTTTGAAGAAGCTTGACCTTTGATTGACCATGAGGGTTATGTACTGTTAGCCCTTCCTACTTAGACAAGCAGCCTTGTTTAATTTGTAAAAAAAGAGGAAAACCTTAAATCGGCCCACACCATCCAACAGCTTCAGGTTTTAAATAGTTCGGCAATTATCACACAGGTATAATCTTCTACCTGCAATGAAAGCTAGCTTAAGGTCATACCTTTAGCAATGTAAGACTCACTGAACAGCATCGATAGTGTCTCAGCTACAGTCATTGTAATTTGATTGAACTGAGAAGTGCGTTCTCAATGTATATACTTCCACAGTTTCTGGCAGTCTTGGCATCACGTCAAATGCCTGGGTAGACACATTCCTGGGAATGCTTCCCCTAGAGCCGAGCTCCCTAGGAAAATAGTATTCCTAGGCGAAGCACGTTCCTTCTATGGCCAGTGAAAAGTTAGTCCCCGTGCTTCTGTGTGAAGACTGGTACAAGAGAAGAGGACAAAAGCCAGACACAGCTATCCCGTGACAGCCTTGGAGGTCCTATCTGACCTCTGGCCACTAGGACACCAAATTCCAGCAAGAATTATAGTTTCTCTCTCATATACTTCTTTTAGCTCTTACTATCAGTAAAGTAGTCTTACAACAAACTATTAAATAATCTCTAGGGGCAGGGAAGTCTGGCCTATGTTTCAGCAAGACTAACAGAAGACGGCGCTTTCCCTTCCAAACCGGAACGGGGCTCCTGGCAGCAGGCCCTGCGAGGACAGCTGTGTTCACAAAAGACCCTGACATTGGGGTGTGGCTGGGAAGGGCAGCAGCATGCCTTCGGAGCAAGGAGTTTCCAGCGGAGAAAGCGGACAATTCTCGCCAAGGCAGGAATGACTGCACATTCCTGGAAACTGTAGGTCTAGGCCTGGATTCCAGGAACTAGAATAACAGTAACTTATGTCATAGCGATTTGGGAATAAGAAGGAAACACAGTCTCATTCCTTGTCACAGTCAGTCACGGGCTGGTAAGACGCCACAGGATCGTACCCCTTCTTGATTTGGAGTGTCCTAAATGAGTCGTGTCTTCTCAGGCTGACTTCTGTGAAGGAAGCTGGGCACGCCTCTCTGTTCTGACTACCTGGAAAGATGGAAGAAGAGAGACTTGAGAAGATGCAGTATGATGAAGGAGAGCAGCTTTAATATCTTATTAATACACCTTCAGACTGGGGATGTAGTCCATTTAGGACAGTGCTTGCCAGGTGTGCACAAGGCCCTGGGTTGTTTCTTTAAAACTGCATAAATCAGCTACACACATGTAACTCTGGTGCCTGGGGTGTTTGAGACCCAGGCTACAGGAGACCTGTGTCAAAGGCGCGCGCGCGCGCGCACACACACACACACACACACACACACACACACACACACACACACACACACACACACACACACCACACCCCTTTTGTACCGAAGAAGTGTTAGGTGAAGTGAATATGGCCTCCCAAGCTGAAGGCTCTTTGAGGTTCTTAAAATAGAAGGCAGGGGATGAAGACGTAGCTCTGTTAGTAGAGTGTATACCTACCATACATGAAACACTGGGTTTGGTCCCCAGCACTGCATGAACTGGGGGACTACTCACATAATTGTAGTGATTGATAGGTGGTAGCAGGAGGGCCAGACATTCAAGGTCATTTGTGGTGATATGTTGTTTATGATTTAGTAAAGCTTGCCTGGGATCAAAATGCAAAGCCAGCCACAGAAGACAGCCATAGAAGCTGGGCAGTTGTGGCACACACCTTTAATCTAGGACGCAGGAGGCAGAGGTCTCAAACCTCTTTGAGTTTGAGACCACCTAGGGCTACACAATGGTGAATCAGTCTAAAAGAGAAAGAGAGCTCACACCTTTAATCCCAGCACTGGAGAGATATATAAGGAAGAGACCAAGGGTCTCATGGGGCAATTAGTCTCCAGTCACGTTGAAGAGAGCATGGCAGTCTAGGAGTCTGAGGCTTGGTGGAGAGCAATGCAGTCTGGAGATGCAATCTGAGGTTCAGTGGATCACCCCTTCGCTCTGAGCATTGGTAGAGGTGAGAACTCTCCAGTGGCTGGCTTCTTTGCTTTTCTGATCTTCAGCTTTAATACCAATATCTGTCTTTGGGTTTTTATTTTCTGTGTTACAGTCATTTTTGGCTACATAATAAGTTTTAGAGTTTTAAGACAGATTTGGCTACATGAGACCTCGTGTGTGTGTGTGTGTGTGTGTGTGTGTGTGTGTGTGTGTGTGTGTGTGTAGTTAATTTTCCCTGGCTATTTAGTACCCAAATATTTTCCACACTGTCATGCTACCCCATCCTCAGCCTTCTTCAACTAGAGATGGGATATCATCTAGAAAAAAGAAGTAATAAAGGCCCAATAAGAAAAGAAGTGCATTTACTTCCCAAGGCCAAGGTCGCTGGTCTCAAAACTCTCCTGCCATGGGATATAGACTTGCAGCACATGCATCTGGCCTGGGGTGAGGCAGATGTTCTGTTGACAGGAAAGTGACTAGGGTTGCAGAGGAAAGTGAGATGCTTGCGTGGCTGATTTCTTCTAGCCAGTCCCCTGGGAGAAGGCTCCATTTTCAGCCTGCACCTGCACCATCCATGCATCTAGATTCAGGCTCTCCTGGAGGTAGAGCTGCCTATTACTGGTCTGGGAGGTTGGGCTTCGCCTAAAGCCAGAGAGGTACATTTCCTGTCTTGATCATGGAATGTGTCCTGGGAAGATTTTTCCCTCTTAGAAACAATGATCCGTTATCATCATTCTCTCTGTGCTAGATGTTTTTGATGTTTCAAATATGCAAAACAGACAGGCTTGAAAAAAAAAAAGAGTTTCTGGTTAATGTGCTATTCTCTCCACCTCAGGCGAGTGCATAGAGTTGTAAGGCTCCCTCCTATCACCACAGCTGTTAAGTACGTTGAGTCCAGTATTCTAGAAGATGCAAGGTGTAAAATACGAGCCATGGTCCAGGCCTAGCAGGATGGAGGTTTCCAGTAGTGGACTCATAAGGCAATAAGCTTAATGTAAACCACAAGAACAATTAGAAATCTCAAAATGAACCTGGCCTTGTGTCAACTCATATCACCAACCCTCATGAGCTGATGCCAAAGGTGGATTGTGATCCTTCCAGGTCTTCCTTCAGCCACGGCCTGACTACATTGCTTACCCTTGTGAAGGGAACACAATGCCCCTAGAAACATCTGACTGGAACTGCAGGAGATCTGGATTACAAGCAAATTGAGTTCTTGATGTATAAATTTCTTATGTATAAATATGATGCACATATGAACTCATAGAGACTGGAAACATGCACAAGGCCTGCATAGGTTCAAGACAGATGGGGCTTCCAGCACTGAGCAAGAAGAGTCAACATGGGGTCCCACTCTTAACCAAGAAGCTATCTACAATGACACCCACTGGAAAATGGAGAACCAGCTTTCTACAGTATTCTGGGTATATCAACCACACTCCGTGGAGTAGTGTCCATGGCCGACACAAAATGAACTCAATGATTTTTCTTAAAATGTGAACTGTTTGTTTGGTTTTCATTTGTTATGGCAGTTTTGTCTTTTGCATGTTTTAATATTTGCTTTGCATTTTTTGTTTGTTTCTTGTGGCTGTTTTGAAGGAAAGAGAAATTTGGGCAGGCAGGGAGGTGGGAAGGATCTGGGAAAAGTTGTGAGAGGGTAAAATGTGATCAAATACATGAAAAAAATTTAATTGGAAAAATGAACATAGACATACAATGAGTATCTTACAAAGCTATTCAAGGTAAGGTGTGATAAAATGTACCAGAAACTAGACTGGGGTGATAGCTCAGTTGATAAAGTCTTTGCCTTATAAGCCTGAGGGACTGGGGTTTGATCCCAAGGATCTATTTGAAAATGCTAGGCATGATAGTTGTCACTTGTAATCTCATTGCTGGAGAGGCAGGGAAGAGGATCTCTGGAGTGCACTGGCCAGGCAACACATCCTGGAAGTGAATGTAAGTGTGAAGGAGCTGGGTCAAGTGTAGAAACAAAGAGCTCAAAGAACTATAGCTGGAAGCTTCCCCTTGGAAGTCAGTGCTACTGGGTTTAGCTCAGTTGAGGCTCTGATGTTTCAGTTGTGTGTCATAGTAGTGCTGCAATGTGTCAGAAGTGCTGCAAGGTTTAAGTGAGACACTGTGTGTGTGTGAAAGACCTTCAAAATGATGTGGTGCTGCACAATGCAGGTCAATAATGATAAATCTTTCCCCAGATGAATACTTGGTTCAATTTCCTTTAAATAAGAAGTTTCAGGATATCTTGTCTATTTTATCTTCTTGGGGGTGGGGTCCATGTATGTCTCTCTTAGAGTTCTCCTTGCTTCCTAGCTTCTCTGGTATTGTAGATTGTAGGCTTGTTATCCTTTGCTTTATTGTAGACAGAACTTTCTCTGTGTAGCCCTGTCCCACCGCCCTTCAGTCCCAAATAAACACATAGAGGCCTATATTAATTATAAATTTTTGACTGATGGCTCAGGCTTCTTATTGGTTAGCTCTGTCTTAATTATTAACTCATTTCTATTAAACTATGTATTGCCATGAGGTTGTAGTTTACTCGTAATGCTCTGGTATGTTACCCCTTTGGTGGCTACTTGGTGTCTCCCTGGAGACTCATACTCCATTCCTCTTCATAGAATTCTTCTTATCTGGTAGCCCCGCCTATACTTTCTGCCTGGCTACTGTCCAATCAGCATTTATTCATCAACCAATAAGGGAAACATATATTCACAGCATACAGAAGGACCTCCCCCATCACTTTATGTCTAATATCTACTTAAATGCTCTATAATGGGCACATATCCTCTCTTATTTTTGAGAAAAACATTTATCCCTTTAATGCCTTGAGCTGTGAGCCTCTTCAGATGTTTTGGAGTTGGGAGCTATTCAGCTGTGGGATAGATGTGATAGATTGACTCAGCCATTCAGCTTCAGTTACACATGGAACTCGATGCATTAGAGGGAGAGCCCAAGAAACTTATCCATGAGGCATGGGATGGGAGATACAAGGGGATTAGATCCTGAAGGTCATCTGTAAAACAGTTGTCTCATTTTCTTGGCTTGACCACGTTATCTGTCACTAGACACTGTGGAAGTTGATCACCACACAGTTGTGACTCAGTGCTCCACTTTGCTTTGCTGACAAGAAAGAGGAGCAAGGAAAGCTAATCAGAGACAGGCGTATGTTTAGAAAACAGATTCTCCCTAGTTCTTTCAGAAAAGAGCAGGGAACTATGAGACTATCTTCTTATTAGTGTTCATCTTCCTTTCCCTTGTCCTTCACCTCCTTCTTTTCTCCTCCTTTTCCCTTCTCTTTCTCATTTACTTTCACCACCATCTCTTCCTCCTCCTTGTTGTCATCCTCCTCCTCTTTGTCTTCTTCTTTACCAGGGTCTCAGGTAGCCCAGGCTGACTTCAATTTCCTATGTGGCCAAGGATGCCCTGAAACTTCTGGTTCTCCCACCCCTATCTTTACAGACATATGTCACCTATGCAGTGTGTATGATGCTGGGGATCAAATGTTGGGCTTCATTCATATTCACTAAATACTACTACAGTCTCACACACCAACCCTACTTTCTTCTTCTGCTTCTGCCCCAGCCTCTGCTGCCGTCATCTCATCCTCTTCCTCCCCCTCCTCCTCCTCCTCTTCTTCTGCCTCACCTCCTTCCTCTTCCTTCCCCTGTTCCTCTTTCTTCTCATCATCCTCCACTTTTCAATGGCTTTTCTATGGTAGTGAAGGTGGTGGGGTTTGGTGATCAAAGGGCACACAGATTCTTAAAGCATCTTGATTCCTGCACAGCGGAAGCTTATGCAGTGGAGCACCATGGGAACTTCAGTTGATCATAGCATGGCCTTTGTCTTCAGTAGGGGCAGACACAGAGCCCCACATTGGAACTGTAAGATGTAAGAGAAGTTGAGTTGTATAAAATGTTGCCATGGTGTGTGTGAATAGAGGGTGTCATTGACAGAAGACTCCCAAAGTCCAAAGAATCCCATTTAGTTCTGATAGTGGGGATGGGGTATTTTGGTGAGTCTGGGATTCTTCATACTGTGACCATCATGTTTCTCCTTCTTTCCTCAGTTGTTCTTTGTACAAATAGTTCTCTCTGGGATTTTTATGGTAAATCCAATCTTATGTGATGTTATGTTCAACATATTGTTTTCCTTATAGCAAATGCAAAACCTGAGGTATATACAAGTCTCACATGTGGTTTTATTTTATAGGTGAATTTGAATTCATGGGCAGCTGACATCTAGATTTGAGCTTTTAGCCACTTCTGAAGTAAGGTTGTATGACTTAAGGGAAGAACTAAGAGGTTTCTCATGTAATGGAAGTGGGACTTTCCCAAATCCATATCATTTTATTACAAGTAATAAGATGATGCAAAGTCTCCCTGGGTGGAGACCACATTCCATAGATGAGTTAGGTGTGTCATGGGACCATCTTGAGACTTCTCATGAAGGAATGTGAAACTCATCCTTGTGTCTAACCTCTTGCCAGAGATAGGAAGTAAGATGCTGGGGAAGGGGGAGGCCTTGGTGAAAACTCTAAGTTTCTAACACTTGTCCCGGGACTCTTGTAAGAGGAACCGTTGCTTCTCCAGAGTCAGCGGATTCTTGCCTTACTGACTCTTGAACCAGTGTCTGGAAAGCAACCTGCTTCTCACCTTAAACATCTGGGCTGTGCAGACATCTGTATTCAATTTTCCTGCTCCAAGATTGATTCCCCACAGAAGGTCCGACTATTCACACGGCAGGCCATCTGCAGAGGCCTCACTGATTCATAATGATTGAGAACATGTCATCATGTGTTAGTTCCAAAGGGTTCTAGCTCTTTGGTGCACCACCTTCTCTATCATAATGCATAGTTGCCATTTTTACCTTTAACTAACTTTTCATATTAAATCCCATTCATTTTCATGTTAATAAACACATCTGAGTTTCCTTTTGATTTGTATTTTCCCAGTAGATCTTTCTTCTTTCTTTTAAATTCATTTGTTTGTTGTTCTGACATTTCAAACATGTCCAAATTATTCTATAGGTTATAAAGGACAATTTGACTCTTTTAATCCAAGACAGCAATCCTCTTTAATAGTCCATTTATTGCTTAATTGATTTCTATTATTTTTTCTTCCCACCTTATATTTTCTGTGCCCAGCTTCTCTTGTTTTGTAATCAGTTGTGCTGACTGACTTTTATTGATTGTCTCTGCTGGCTTAGATGTGATTCATCTCACTCCTATCCTTTTTAATAACCATCTTGTAAAATCTAACCCTCATACAATAATGTCAAGAGCTGCTCAGTATGCTCACAGTCTCAGAAATTTAAGCAACCTTACAAGTTTGGTCCCACCTTACTACAAATCAGTTCAGTCTCTCAATGTTGTATGCTGCCTCACACTTTCCATTGCTGTACAAGCTAGACATCTCCAGAGAAATAATGGCATTAGTGTGTGTGTGTGTGTGTGTGTGTGTGTGTGTGTGTGTGTGTGTGTGTGTGTTGTCTTGGGAGGAAGGGCAAATTTTTATGGAATGGGCTCATAACTGTGGAGACTGAAATTCCAGTATCTGTAAGATAGGAATGCAAAGTGTCTATCCAGGGAAGAGCTGTGCTTTGAGCTCAAGGGCTGTCTGCTGGCAGAGTTCCCTCTGCTCTGGGGAAGGTCAGTGTTTTTCTTAAGTCTGCAAGTATTTTGTGGTTTTGGATATTGAGTGTTCTCCCAAACCTCATGTCTTGAAGATTTAGTCCACAGTTCCTATTGCTTCTGGGACATGCTGCTTACAAGGTGAGAGGTGGAGACTAGTTGAAGAAAGTCACTGGGCACGTGTCCTCAAAGAGGGAACTGGGGTTCTCTTTTCCTTCCCTTCAACTTCCTGGTCACCATGAGTGATGTCTTCTGTTAGTATTCCTGCCCTGATGAGCTGCCTCATCATGGCTCAAATGCAATGTAAACAAGCAACTTTAGCCTGAGAGTCAGAAACTCTGGGTCAGAGAGATCCCTTTTCTCATAACTTGATTATTCCTGCTATTTAGTTACAGCCATGCAAAGCTGACAAAAAGGATTAGATGAGGCCCACTCAAATTATGGAAGTTAATTTGTTTGATTTAAATGTTAATTCCTAGAAAAAGACTCAGAAAAACATCCAAGAGATTTGTTATCATGGCGCAGGCAAGTGTACATGTGAAATCAACTATCCTATAATGTGTTTATATAATTATTCTTTATCAATAAAAAATCAGGAGTCAGCTATTGGGGTAAAAACCCGAATGATCAGAGAAGCGGAGAAGCCACCAGTGACCTCCTCTTTCTTCATTTCCTCAATTCAAAAGGGCAGAGACCCTCTTTCCACCCTGCCTTACTGTTCCTGTCTCATATCTGTCCTCAATCCAAGACCTCTATGGTTAATTTTGGTCAGCTAGTGGCTAGCTCTGCCCTCTGACTCCAAGCAAGCTTTATTGTGAGAAAACCATGAAAACATCACAGGACGATCCTAATTACCTGATTAATTGTGATGCTCACTGCTTCTAGAGGTTTAAGTTTGCTTATATGTTCATCACATTTCTTCTTGTCCTGGCTACTTTTTTGTTGATAAAAGTTAGAATCACTTAGGAAGAGGGAAACTCAATTGAAAAAAAATGTTTCTACCACATTGGCCAGTGGGGCATTTTTTTTTTTTTTGATTAATGATTTATGTGGGAGGACCCAGTGAATTGAGGGACAGTGCCACTCCTAGGCTCATGGTCCGAAGTTGTGTAAGAAAACTAATTGACAAGCCATGAGGAGCAAGTCAGTAAGCAGTGTTCTGATGAGGAATGTCCTTCTGTGTATATGTTTCTCTTACTATTTGATGAACAAAACACTGTTTGGCTGATAAAGGCAGGAAGATAGGTGGGGCTAGGAGACAAAGAGAATTCTGGGAAAGGGAGGCAGAGAAGCACTGGAGAGGATGCCATGGAGGAACTGGGAGGATAGGACGTGCCAGGCATTCTCTGGTAAGATAAGGCCATATAGAAATACATTGATTAGTAGTTATGGGTTAATAATTAAGACAGAGCTAGCCAATAAGAATCCCTAGCCATTGGCCAACAGTTTAATAATTAATATAGCATCTCTGTGTGTTTATTTCAGGCTGAAACAGGGTGGCAGGACCTGCTGGGACAAGAAAATTCTCTAACAGTGTTTCCTTATGCTCTCTGTATAAGTTTCTGCCTCCAGATTCTTACCTTGAGTTCCTGCCTTCACTTCCTTCAATGATGGATGGGGGAGTGTAAGCAAAATAAACCCTGTCATCCCTAACTTGATTATGGTCATGGTGTTTTATCACAGCAATAGAAACCCTAACTAAAACACTTCTTATGTCTGATTTATTCTCTTTTCCAGACTTTCAGTGCCAGAAGAAGAACCATGTCCAGATAAATTAGTGAAGTTAGAGAGAACATGAATGTATTTCCACATATTTAAAAAGGTTACCCTTACCATAATTAATAAAAGTTTGTTTAAAACCAAAATGCTTTGAAAATGATTTTATGTCTTTAGATTTTAAGGATGTTAAAAATATCTGCTTTCAAATGACTAAGATCAAAAATACTAATGACAGCTTATGCTGGAGAGTATGCCGAGCAAAGGGAACACCTTTCCACTGCTGATGGGTGTGCAAATTGTACAGATACTTTGGAAATAAATATGGTGGTTTCTCAGAAAATTAGGAATGGATCTACCTCAAGATTCAGTTATAGCACTTTTGGGCCTATACCCAAAGGATGGTCAACCATACCACAAGGACATTTGCTCAATTATGTTCATAGCAACTTTATTCATAATAGCCAGCACCTGCAAACAACCTAGATACCTCTCAACTGAAGAATGCATAGAGAAAATGTGGTACATTTACACAATGGAATATTACTCAGCTGTTAAAAACAATGGCATCATGAAGTTTGAAGGCAAATGGAACTAGAAAAAAACAAATCATCCTGAGCAAGGTAACCCAGACCCAGAAAGACAAACATAATATGTTGTCACATGTTATTAGTTACTTAAATCTTCACATATGATGAATTATAGTTTGAACCAATATTTATATCTTAAAATTTAAGTTTTATTTATTATTAGACACTTTATTTTTTATTTTTGGTTTTTCAAGACAGGGTTTCTCTGTGGCTTAGGAGGCTGTCCTGGAACTAGCTCTTGTAGACCAGGCTGGTCTAGAACTCACAGAGATCTGCCTGCCTCTGCCTCCCATTAAAGGTGAGCACCACCACCACCCAGCATATTAGACACTTTATATTTGTTAGTATTATTATTTGAGAGAAGATTTCACTACATTAATCATAGCCTCTAAGTCAGAATATTGATGCTCCAGCCCCTGAAGTGTTGGGATTACAGGGATTGTGTCAATTACTACAAATATTGCAAGGGATTAGCTGTAAAATTTAATTCTTAATTTCAATGTCTTTACTTTCAATTTCTAGAAGTTCAGCCTTTTCCTATTTAAATCTTCATATTTTTAATAATATCTTATACTTTAAAAATATTTTGCTTTGTTTGATGGTTCTAGGGGGTTGTACCCAGTGCCTGGCACATGCTGGAGAGACACCCTGCCACTGAGCAACCAACAGCAGCCTTGCTTTGTGTACTATTATTTCTTGAATATCTCTTTCATTTTATAATTTGGATTAGAAATAAGATTGTTTTACATGTCAATTCCAATTCCAATTCCCTCTCCCTCCCCTCCTCCCCTGCTCCCCCAACTAACACCCTACCTATCCCATATCCTTTCTGCTCCCCAGGAAGGGTGAGGCCTTCCATAGCAGGTCTTCAGAGTCTGTCATATCCTTTGGGATAGGGTGTAGGGAATATCTCTTTCTTATTTGGATTCTTTTATACATGCAATTTTGTAGTGTACTCATGATTCAGAATTTTGAAAAATTTTAATACCTAAAAAATGTGAGTGAGTAAACCTGTCAGTATGCTTACTCACTGTGGACACACCATGTTACACTAGCAATCTTGTCAGGTAAGATATGCCTACAGGTTTCACACCAGCATGGACATGACTATTATGGAGGTATCCAATAGCTGTGTGGTTATATTTGAGGCTGTTGCTAAAATTCCTTCCCAAGGGAAACACAAACAGGGCTACCTCTTTTACTAAGGTCCCAATGACAAAACAAGGCAGGACTCTGCTAAAATTTATTATATGGAACCAGTGTTTATTGGGCTTTCTTACAGGTAAGAGGTTAATTATGGGAGTGTGGTATCTTAAGGTTTCTATTGCTATGAACAACACTATGACCAAAGCAACTTGGTGAGCAAAGGGTTTATTTTCTTTACACTTCCATAACCCAGTCCATCACTGAAGGAAGTCAGGGCAGGACTTTTAGGAAGGAACTGATGCAGAAACCATTGAGGAACATTGCTTACTGGTTTTCTCCTCATAGTTTTCTGTTTTCTTATATATCCCAGGAATACTTGCCCTGAGGTGGCACCACCTACAATGGACTAGGGCCTCCCACAGCAATCAGTAATTAAGAAAATATCCGAAGGCTCACCTACAGTTCCATCTTATGTAGGCATTTTTTTTTTCAACTGAGTTCCCTTCTACTCAGATAACTCTAGCTTGTGTCATATTGACAAAAATTATCAAATTGATGCCTCTCAACTTGACACACAAACATATTATACTATCCTAGCTACAACCATTTCTTTTTAGTTTCTTCCCAGATGCCTTATTAATATCACAATATAAAGTTTACTATAACTTTAAAAGTCCCATACCCTTTAAAAATTCAAACATTTGAAAGTTCAGTCCCTTTAAAATATACAAAGTCTCTAACTCTCCAAAGTCCTTTTAAAAATTCCAATCTCTTAAATTCCAAGGTGTCTTAACTGTGGGCTCCTGTACAATAAAAAATTAACTTACTTACTTTCTTGCCCAAAGGGGAAGAAGCAGGGAACAGTTACATTCAAATGAAAGCAAAACCAGAGTCTGACAGTACACAATTCAGTATGATGCTTCTCAGACTCACCCTCTATCTTCTGGGCTCCCAAGGACTTCCGCATCAGTTCCAAATTTCTATCTTTGTTATCCACAGCATTCCTGTTCCACTCCATAGCTGGGGCTGACTTTGGTGGTTGTCCCATGGTACCAGAATCTCCAGAGTGTTGGGACTGCCACTGCACCTGGGCTAACCCTTCACAAATAGCTTCTCTGACCCTCTTTTCAAGGATTCTACCCTTGCCACATGGTGACAAGCCTCAACTTTTCTTCATGTCCCCTTCAATCCTGAGGCTTCTACTTCAACTGTGGCTTCACATTCACCAAAAGCCTTTCCTGGATTTTCATGATGACAAGCCTCAGCTGTTCTCCATGACCTCTCTTCATGCCTTTAAAAACCAATGCCACTTAAATGACTGTTACATATTGCCAACTTTGACAGACAGCATGAGATGTGTGTAGCCTTGGCCCTGTCTAGACCATAGCTTCTATGTGCTGACCCTAAGAAAATGTCCCCAGATGATTTCATCTCAATGATACTGGTCTCTTCTTAATCATAGCTGATTCTTCATCCCCAGTTGAGCTGATTGTCCCGAAAAGCTAAAGTTTTACTTTAGGGAGTTTCATCTCTTGTTATTCATAGCTGATTTTCAGTCCTAGATGACCAGAGGCATAGATTCTTAATTTGAAATATGAAGCAGCCTTATCAGAATCTTTAAGGAACTGTAAAAACTTCCCTTTGAAACTTCACAAACCAGGCCTCCTCTGTGGCACAGCTCTCAGCCTTCTTATTTTCAAACTCTTACAGAGCAGTTCATTGAGCTCTGAGTACTCCATGGCTTTTTCAACTCAAAGTTTGAGTGACACCACACTCCTTCCCGAGATTCATGGTCAGTCTGTCACAGCAATCTCCCATTACCCAGTACCAACTTCTGCCTTAGTTAGGACTTCTATTTATCTGTGTTCTACTTACTTCTCTACTGCTGTGAAGAAGCAACAGGACAAAAGCAACTAATAAAAAGAAGAGTTTAATGGGGTTTATAGTTCCAGAGGGTTAGAGTCCATGATGTGGGGAGCAAAGGCATGAAGGCAGGAACACCTGAGACTTCATATTTTGACCAACAAATAGGAGGTAAGAAGAGAACACTGCTTACATCAATCCCTGGATGAAGGTTCTAGGATGGCATATAAGGTAGTCATCAACATCATTATCAGGGAAGGGCATTTAAGGTAGCCTCTCCACTATTGCTTAGATTGCCAGCTGGTGTCAAAGCAAAAGCAGACACCCACAGCTAAACACTGAACTGAACTCCTGGAATCCAGTTGCAAAGAGGGAGGAGTGAAGAGCAAAGGGGTCAAGACTGGGTTGGCAAAACCCACAGAAACAGCTGACCTGAATAAGGGTACTCATCGACCCCAGGGAGGCCAGCCTAGGACTTATGCAGACCCCCTGAACATGGGTGTCAGTGAGGTGGCCTTGGCAATCTATGGGGCCTCTGGAAGTGGATCAGTATTTATCCCTGTCTTACGAATGGACTTTGGGAGTCCATTCCATGTGGAGGGATGCTCTCTCAGCTTGGACACATGGGGGAGGGCCTAGGCCCTGCCACAGATGAGATGGCAGACTTTGGGGATCCTCCATAGAGGTCCTCACCCTCCTTGGGGAGTGGAGGGGGGATGGGGTAGGGGTTTGGTGGTGGGTGGGGAGGAGGGGAGGGAGAGGGAGCTGGGATTGACATGTGAAGCAGGCTTGTTTCTAATTTAAATTTTAAAAAATCAGATAAAAAAAGAAGAGAACACTGGGTATAGCACATATCTTTTGAAATCTCAAAGCCTGCCCACCTCCAGTATCTTTCTTACTGTTCCTTTACTGTGAAGAGACAGCATGACTAAGGAAACTCTTGTAAGATAAAGCATACAATTATGGGTTTTCTTACAGTTTCAGAGGTTCAGTCCAACATTATCATTGCTGAGAGCATAGTGGCATGCATGGCAGTCATGGTGATGAAGAAGCAGCTGAGAATTCTATATCCTGATCCACAGGTATCAGGAAGAGACAAAGTCTGGGCCTGGCTTGGGATTTTGAAACCCCAAAGCCCACCCCAAATGATGTACTTCCTGCAACAAGGCCACTCCTAATCTTTTCAAGGAGTTTCACTCCCTGGTGACTAAGCATTCAAATACATGATCCTATGGGGGGACATTCTTATTCAAGCCACCACAGAAACTTATAGAAACTTACAGTTTCAGAGGGATGGGTAGTCCATGATCATGGCTAAGAGTGTGGCAGACAAGACAGACATGGTGCTGGAGCAGTAGCTGAGAGCTTACATCTGATCTGTAGTGGCATGGGCACTCTCACACACACACACACACACACACACACACACACACACACACACACACAGAGAGAGAGAGAGAGAGAGAGAGAGAGAGAGAGAGAGAGAGAGAAACTGGGTTTGGCATGGGCTTTTTCAGCCTCAAAACCCACTCTAGTGACACACTTCCTCTAACATGGCCATACCTTCTCTAACAAGACCATAAATTCTAATCTTTCCCAAACAGCTCTAATAATTGACCAAGCATTGAGACATGGGGGGATACTCTCAGTCAAATCACCACACCTAGTGACACACCTTCTCCAACAAGGCCATACCTCCTAATCCTTCTCAAAGAATTCCACCAACTAGGAAACAAATATTCAGACATTCAAGCTGATGAGAGACATTCTCATTGAAGTTACCACACTGTGATAAATGTCATAACCAAAAGTAACTTGGGGAGCAAAATGTTTATTTTGCTTACACTTACACATCACAGTCCAACACTGAAGGAAGTCAGGGCAGGAGCCTGAGATAGGAACAGAAGGAGAAGTCATGGGGGAATGCTTCTGCCTCTTAACTTAATCTTCCTTGCTTGCTCATCCTGCTTTCATATGCACCCAGGATTACTTGCCCAGGAGTGGTGCTACCCAAAATGGACTAGGATCTCATTAAGACAATGTCCCACAGGCTTGCCTACAGCTAGACATTATGGAGGCTCTAGCTTGTGTCAAGTTGATAAAAATCTAGCCAGCAGAGTGGGCATTCCTCATAAAAGTCTGAACCTGGAAAGACTTTTTCTAGCATGAATGAAAGCTTCCAAGAAGCTGCATAGATGGAGTCCCACCTAGATTTCACTTGTTTGTATTTTCTATTTCCCCACTCCCTGCCCCACAAGGCCATATGTAATTAAGGCAAAGGTGCATTCAACAGGTAGTAGTAAATAGCTGGATATTAAGGTGATGGTCCCTTGACTTTCTCTAACTTTCCATGAAAGGATGCAAACAGTCAACAAGCCCAGCTGGGATAAACCTTTTGCAAAAGAGATGCAGCTGAACTACCTAAGGTGATGGTTGCTTGGCTTGGAGGACAGTCACACACAACAGATGTCTGCTTCACAGTTGGAAATTCATGCCTGGGACCAAAAATCTGGTCCAAAGCTAACATCCCATAGGACCAAATGGGAAAACTATCATTGTTTTGCCACGTGGACTTGTCAACAAAATACTTGGCAAATTGAATCCAAGAACACATCAGAAAAATCATCCATCATGATCAAGTAGGCTTCATCCCAGCGATTCAATGATGGTTCAACATATGAAAAACTATCAATGTAATCCACCATATAAACAAACTGAAAAAGAAAACCAAATGATCATCTCACTAGATGCTGAAAAAGCCTTTGACAAAATCCAGCATCCCTTCATGATAAAAATCTTGGCGAGATCAGGAATAACAGGAAAATACCTAAACATGATAAAAGCAATATACAACAAACCAACAGCCAACATCAAATTAAATGGAGATACACTCAAAGCAATTCCTTTAAAATCAGGAACAAGACAAAGATATCCAGTCTCTCCACATCTCTTCAATATTGTCCTTGAAGTTCTAGCTAGAGCAATAAGACAACAAAAGGAGATCAAGGGGATACAAATTGGAAAGTAAGAAGCCAAACTTTCTCTATTCAAAGATGGTATGATAGTCTACATAAGTGATCTGAAAAACTCTACCAGGGGACTTCCACAGCTGATAAACAACTTTAACAAAGTAGCAGGATAAAAAATTAACACAAAACAGCCAGTAGCCCTACTATACACAGACAATAAATGCAATGAGAAAGAAATCAGAGAAACATCACCCTTTACAATAGCCACAAACAACATAAAATATCTTGGGGTAATGCTAACCAAAAAAGTGAAAGACCTGTATAGTAAGAACTTTGAGTCTTTAAAGAAAGAAATTAAAGAAGATACCAGAAAATGGAAAGCTCTCCTATGCTCTTGGATAGGTAGGATCAACATAGTGAAAATGACAATCTTGCCAAAAGCAATCTACAGATTTAATGCGATCCCATCAAAATCCCAACCCAGTTCTTCACAGACCTTGAAAGAACAATACTCAACTTCATATGGAAAAACAAAAAACCTAGGATAGCCAAAACAACATTGTACAATAAACGAACTTCTGGAGGTATCACCATCCCTGACTTCAAGTTCTATTATAGAGTCACTGTCCTGAAAACAGCTTGATTTGGCACAAAAGTAGACAGCTAGATCAATTAATGAATTGAAAACCCTGATACTAACCCACACACATATGGACACCTGATTTTTGATAAAAAGCTAAATTTATACAATGTAAAAAAGAAATCATCTTCAACAAATGGCGCTGGCATGACTGGATTCAGACATGTAGAGGACTGCATTGATCCATATCTATCATCATGCACAAAACTTAAGTCCAAATGGATCAAAGACCTTGACATAAATCCAGCCACACTGAACCTCTTTGAAGAGAAAGTGGGAGGTACCCTTGAACAAATTGGTACAGGAGACTGCTATCTGAACATAACACCAGTAGCACCGACATTGAGATCAACAATTAATAAATGGGACCTTCTGAAACTGAGAAGCTTCTGTAAGGCAAAAGACACAGTCAGTAAGACAAAATGACAGTCCACAGAATGGGAAAAGATATTTACCAACCCCACATCTGACAGAGGGCTGATCACCAAAATATACAATGAACTCAAGAAGCCAGCCACCAAAACACCAAACAGTAAAATTAAAAAGAGGAGTGAAGAACTAAATAGAGAATTCTCAACAGAGGAATCTAAAATGGCTGAAAGATACTTAAGAAAGTGCTCAAAATCCTTAGCCATCAGGGAAATGCAACTCAAAACAACTCTGAGATACCATCTTTCACCAGCCAGAATGGCTAAAATCAAAATTACCAATGACAGTCTATGCTGGAGAGGATGTGGAGAAAAAGGAACACTCCTTTATTGCTGGTAGGAGTGAAAACTTTTAAGACAACTTTGGAAATAAGTATGGTGGTTTCTCAGGAAAATGAGAATCAGTCTACCTCAACATCCAGCAATTCCTCTCTTGGGCATCTACCCAAAGAATGCACATTCATACCACAAGGACATATGTTCAACTATGTTCATAGCAGCATTGTTTGTCATAGCCAGAACATGGAAGCAACCTAGATTCCCCTCAACTGAAGAATGGATAGAGAAAATGTGGTACATTTAAACAACGGAGTACAACTCAGTGGAAAAAAAGCATTGGAATCTTGAAATTCACAGGCAAATGGATGGAACTAGAAGAAACCATCCTGAGTGAGGTAACCCAGACAGAAAAGACAAACATGGTATGCACTCACTCATATATGCATTTTACACATACAGCAAAGGATTACCAGCCTACAATCCACATCACCAAAGGAACTAGGAAACAAGGAAGACTCTAAGAGAAGTATGCATGGACCCCAGAGAAGGGGAAGGGGACAGGATCTCCTGAGCTAATTGGGAGCATGAGGGTAGGAGAGAGAGAGCTGGCAGAATGAGAGGGGGAGAAGAGGAGGGGAGAGGAGGAAATGGGGGAGATGGAAGTTGAGTCAGAGGATGCTGGGAGCCAAAGATCTCAGGGCTTGGCATGAGATCCTAGGCCAAGCTTGGCCGGCCACATAGTTAACCTTTACATAGCAGTTCCTTAGAACCTCAGTTCAAGAAAAGAAACAACTTAATCCAGTCCTCCAACCTACATTCCACCCTCAGGTTCAGTCACCTAGGCAACCCTTCCTGGACCTATTACTCATGAAGTCTTTACCCTGCCAAACATCCTCTCTTTGTGGTTTCCTAATATCCTGCCTACACTCACACCTGGTGCACAAACAACCCATTCTTCCCCTCCCCATATCCTGCTCTACTTACTACATAAGCTAGCTTGAGAAAAATAAAGTTTGCCAGCTGGATCAGAATCCTGTCTTGTGGTTATTCTTTTTGCATCTCTTATTCCCATTCCCTATCTCTGACTCTCTTGCCCCAGGTTGATGTCCTGTGGGTAGGGACAAGGGGAAGAATAGAGGACTGCAGGATGAGAGATACCACAACAGAGGGAGCCATTATAGGTTAATGGAGAGATATGGCACTAGGGAAATTTTAAGACATCTACAAGGATGACATCAATTGACAATCTAAGCAATAGTGGAGAGGCTACCATAAATGCCCTTCCTCTATAATGAGACTGATGTCTACCTTATATGCCATCCTAGTCTTCATCCAGTGGCTGATGGAAGCAGAGGCAGACACCCACAGATACACACTGAACTGAGCTCTGGAACCCAGTTGCAGAGAGGGAGGAGTGAAGATCAAAGGGGTCAAGACCTGGCTGGTGAAAGCCACAGAAACAGCTGACCTGAATGAGGGGGAGCACATGGACCCCAGACTGATGTCTGGGAGGCCAGAATGGGACTGATTCAGACCCCATGAACGTGGATGTCAATGAGGAGGCCTCCGGATTCTATGGGGCCTCTGGTAGTAGATCAGTATTTGTCCCTGGCATAGGAAAGGACTTTGTGAACCCATTTCACATGGAGGGATGCTCTCTCAGCCTGGACATATGGGGGAGGGCCTAGGCCCTGCCCAGGATGATATGACAGACTTTGGGGATCCCTTATGGAGGGCCTCACCCTCCCTAGGGTGCAGAGGGGGGATGGGGTGGGGAGCTGGTGGGGGGTGAAGGAGGAGTGGAGGGAGAGGGAGAAGGTTTGACATGTGAAACAGGCTTGTTTCTAATTTGAACTAATAAAAATAATTTCTTGGGAAAAAATAAGACATGGACATAAAAGGATAGGCTGGTCAGGGAGAGAAAGGGGATCAGTGTGGTGGAGGGGATGGAAAAGGGTAATGGAAGTAGATTTGATTAAAATACATTATGTATAGGTATGACATTGTCAATGAGGCCCATTATTACATATAATTCATATGTTCTATGAAACACAGAAGAGAAATGTAAATGTTTCTGTTAAATAAGACAGAAGATTGTTCTTTGTTGTACCTGCCTCACTAGTTCATTCTGGATTGTGGCCCTGGAACCCTGCAATTTGGGGAATAAGAAATCTTCAGATAGACCTTCTTTTTTTCTTTGTATTAATTTAATTTTAATTTTTTTAAATTAATAATATATTACATTTTACCTAATATAGCCACAATTCATGTTATCATTTAAATATATAATCTTTCATAGGCAATGAACATAAGTTATAAAAGATGATTTAAAGCTCATATTTTTTCTGGTTCTCATTCTGTAATGAATTTTTTACTTTTGGTGGTGGGTAAGTACACAAGAATATATTTAGTAATGTATGTACAAAATCCAATATGAAGCCCCATAGCTTTTTATACCAAATGGCTACTCTAAATGTGTAGAAGTTCATTGAGTTGTATAGTCTCAAGGGTCTAGTTAGTTTTTTATTCATCTATTTATTTTACATTCCAGCCACAGCCTCTCTCATCCTCCTCTCCCTTTTCCTTCCCTCCCACCCCCAATCTTCTCCTCTTACCTTGCCATCCAGGAAAGGGCATGTTTCCTGTGCTTAATCTCACTGCTACTTGATATGCCATGTTTTACTGATACTCATAGGAGACAATGTACTCTTTCCTGGATGGAGACAGTTAGGCTTTCTTTATGCTCTGTGTGTTTTACTGATTTGCCTGGCTTGTGTTGGAAGTGCACCCCCAAAGAGGGGTTCTTTGTCTCGAGAGGGCTCTAGACCAAGGAGGAAATACACATTTGATGCTCAAACACAAGTATAGATCTATGTGGTTACGTGCTCAGAAAAAATTATGTTCTTACATTTTCTTAAACATGTTTTTATTTTTGAAGTTAAAATATAGTTACATCATTTTCTTTCTCCCCTTTCTTCTCATGCACTCCTTTTGATCTTTCTCTCAAATTTATGGCCTTTATTGTTGTTCACACACACACAAACACACACACACACACACACACACACAGAGACACCCACTCACACATATAAATATATAAATATCAACTCTTCATTCTTTATAATATTACTTGTATGAATATGGCTTTAGAACTCCTGGCACCTAAGGCTCAAGGATCATTGAGGAGAAAAGGGTAGGGAGATTGTAAAAGCTGGAAGAACAGGGGGTTTGCTGTGAGACTGTCTCCTAGGAATGTCAGAGAGATCCATGAACTCTCATCAATATGGCTGCCTAACCATGATGTGAATAAGGACACCAACTACCCACAGACATGATAAGATGGAGAGGAAACTATCTTGGGGTTTCAACACTATACTAAGAACTACTGGTGATTAAGGAATGCTTAGAGGGGGAGAAATTAATTTTCCTGGAAGAGCCCCCAAATGTTGGCTACTCAGTACTAAGGGGTCATCCCTGAAGTACTTCCAGGTCTTCATGCCACATCCCTGTCCTGGCATATGTTAGAATTCAAATACTTCTGTAGTTTCAGGACTGATAAAGAATGACAATTGCTACTTTGGATTTTACCTCCTCTTTTCTTTTGACACCTGGACTTTCCCTTTTCCTGTTTATAAAGTCAAATATTTATTTAAAGGCCCCCTTTCTCTCTTTGTTTCTTTCTTTTGACAGGGTGTCATATAGCTCGGGCTGTTTTCAAATTTTCTATGTAGTAGAACCTTGAACTTCTGATATTTCTGCCTCTAGTTTTCAGAATGGTGGCAATAGAGTTGGTATTGCTACTCCTTTTCTTTCTCCTTTCTTTTTAATGTGGGAAAATACTGTGGTTATTGAGTTCTATAGTGTTGACTAAAACAAAAATACGGTGGCTGAGAGTAGAACAGCAAGTTCAAGCTGTGTCTGGGCTGCATAATGAGATCCCATCCAAAACAGAAGAAAAGTAGTAAAACATTGATACATATATGTTGTTTGCAAAGTCCCTCCTTTGACTTTCCTTGGGAACACAGCAGAATTATCCCCTGTGTTTTAAGCCTTTCTAGTGATTTAGCTGACTTTTCCTTAAAGTAATATTCCTATAAAGATGTCTGTCTGCCTCTGCCACTCCTTTTTTTTTTTTTAATAATTCACTTTTTCTTTGTTCTTACTTTGTAAGCCCGCCCCCCTTCTTCCTCAACAAGCTCCCTTCACACAGGACTCTCAACTGGGAGATGAGATTGTCCTTGCATGATTCCTGCCATAGCATATTTTCTCCTATGATTCTAAAAGTCAAGACAAGTATAGTCTCCATCGATGTTCATGTAAGAATGGGACTGGAACCAACCGGGAGCCATGTCATGAACAGCACACATCATACAGAGAACACAATGACAATTTGTCTGACATGACATGTGATGTTACCAAGTGGCCAGGCCCTTTATAAATCCAATTTTAGGTCATTTATTACAAAATAATTTCTATGTGATCCTCAGTGTTTGCTTTTAAGCAACGCATTGCTTCTTCTGAGTTCATGCTGTTCTCAAACTGAGCAACCACAGAAGCCTTTGGGGAAATTAGTGAATTCACCAAGTTTTGGCAGAGTGCATAGCTCTGTTGCAATCTTTACTTTTACTACATTAAGTCTCAGGAAACTACTTTTTGTACACTGAACTCTTCTGCTGTCTGCCAAGAGAAGTTTCACAAACAGAGCTGATGCATATCTACTGATTTATAGCCCAGAGGTTAAGAAGCTCAGGGACTGTTATGTCTAAGGCTCATGTTTTAAATCTGTGAGATATGCTATCAGTACCTATAAAATAGGAGCATATTTAACATAATCAAGTTATGAATATTTCCTTCAATTCCAGCATTTTCTTTTGTTCCTTCTTCCTAGTTGAGTGACAAAAATTTTTGAAAATACTCTCCAAATCTCCCTTTGTATTTGTTTTCTATATTTGTTGTCCCCCTCTCATCATTCAGGTTATTTTGTTAGCAGTCTTCTGGTATCTAATTATCCCTCCTTTTTCTTACATTTGAGGATCTTAGGGTCACTGAGGATGTGGTCCAATAACTAGAGACACATTTCCTCCTCTTTTTTGAGACTGGGTGTGGCTAAGGGATATGAACAATGAAGATACAAGTTCATATTTTAGGAGATATTCTTCTTCATGAATGTACCCAGAAGACTTGTAAGGAACCCTAGAAAACAGAGGAAAAAAGCTAATGGACTATAGAGGATAACAAAGATCATTTGGAGTTTTTTGTTTTATGTTTATATACTTTCTGATTTTTACTCCAAATTTTTATGCAGCATATCCTTTTTATATTACTACTTGAAAAATTATGACTTCAATTTCCATATGTAGATGATTGTGGTGAGTGTGACAGGGTCTACAATGTATGTGTGAATCAGTAGGAACAGAGATGAGTCCAGCCCAGATTCATGAGAACGTATCAAAGAAGTGTACAATTGGTATTTGAAGATAAATGAGGAGGTCACATAGTGTTATCATTGCTCAGTGTGAGTCTCTTAACTTGAAAGACTTTGATGGCATAAAAGATGGACATTTTTTGGAATATCACTTGGGTTACAGGAGTAGCATGTCACTGTAAATTTATTTTCACAATTCCATAAAGGCCAAAAAAACCCTCTTAGGCAGATATAACTTATGCTTATTGAGAAATTGTTTTCTGTAGCTGATAAAAAAATCAATGAACAGAGTGATGAGCAGCATGAACAATGGAGGTCCCTTCAATTTTGTCACAAGTCATGTAGCTCTGTTGTGTATATAGTCAGAGAACATTTTGCCTATGAAACAGTCAGAGGAATGTATAAGGTGAATCATTCATATTTTAAATGAATATTGGCTTCCTGTAAGTTAAAGCATACCACTGGAATTTTTGTAGGGGGAAATGTCACTGGGTTGAGTATTTAGAAGTAGGACTTGGGTTGTTTCTATATATCTGTTCCCAGGAAGAAGGTAGTTGGTTGATCACCTCAGTCTTCACATCAAATCACAGGAGCTTTTACATGAATACAACCCAAGAATACTATTCCACTCACTGGGTCGTCTGGTCATTAGAATGAAAGGGAGTTTTTGGAATTTAAGTAAGGCATGGTTGTGCCATTTCACAGAGGGGTGTAAACTTCTCTTGAAGTCACACACTGACAAACTTTTGAAAAGTCATTGGAAAGGTGTATAGTGTATTTTTAGAAAGGTCATGGTCTATCTAGCAAAGCAAAATCAATCCTGGTTACTTGATGAACAGAAGGGAGTGCAACGTTGAGTAGTATAAGGAAGTCACAGTATTAGTTCAATGGAATGAAGCATTGGGGTTTGTTTGCTTTTTGTTTGTTTTTAGTATTTGAAACTTTTGCTTGCCCATATAATTAATATGAAATGCTTTGACTGTGACAGGTACTTTCCTCTTAAGAAACTTGAGGATCCTCGAGCATTAAAATCTTAATGCCAGTTACAGGATAGGTATCACAGGCTGAAGTGCCCCGTTTTTGCCACACCTTGACCATGTTCACCTTCTGGATGCACATAGCCTGATATCTCTTAGGTCAGCTGTGCCTCCTCTTTGTCAGTAGACTCCCTCTCTGCCAGTGTGGGTGGGACACAAGAGTGACTGACTTGGGGAAACAGATTTAACTTCCTTATCTCTGTAAGACTTTCAATACTGTTTTCTGGTTGGGGTTGATTTTCCCACTGGGTTCAGGAAGGTACTGCTGCTTTCCTATTCTAGAAAAAAAGAATTTTTCTTTCCACAAACTACAGCCTTCTTTAGAACTCCAGTCTCCCAAGTTCAGGCAGAATGAGTCAGTGTGTATTTTTTAGATGGATTGCTGATTGGTGCACTTGGTATATCACCTCCCAGTGTGATAATGCTGGTGTTGGTGTCATGAAAAGTTGTCCTAGAATTTTCCAGTCACAGCCTGCATGAGAAAAGCTAGACAGACATATCACACACACACACACACACACACACACACACACACACACACACACACACACACACACACACACGTTCAGATGTGTATGACTGTTAGCTGTAAACCAATATGCCAGCAGTTATATTTGTGGGTAGTGTGTTCAGGTGTGTTTGAACGTTGTGGTAGGGACTGGGGAAAGAGAGAGTTTCTTTTCAGACACTACAAACGTTAAGGCCCTGTGCTTCAGGGGTTCTGAGGATCAGCACTCACCTTCTCTAGTTATAAAAGTGTCCCTGTGGCCCTCGTGATAATTGGACCTGCCACCATATCTCTGCACAGGGTCATGTCAAGTCAATCATGCCAGTGCCCAACATGTTTTCTAGATCAGGGATTTGTGAAATTGGGCCACCAGGACTGTGCTGACAGCCTGATTTGTGGTGACTTGAGTTGTTTATATAGACTGAGATTGGCAAAAGCCATTTCTCTGGGCTCCAAACACCCTGGGGGTGGCCCTGGCTTGAGGCATAAGTTTGGAAATAGTTTGTTAATGAAAATCCTGGAACTCGATGAGCTCATGTGGGAGGGAGTGTAGATAGGAAAGGGCTCACACCAGAACTCCTCAGGGGCTGTGGAATTGGCATGCTCACACTATGGGAGCTTCCACTGCTCCATGGATGGGCTGCCAAGCAGCATGGTGCCTGGATGACCCAGGAAGACACAAAGGCCATCTTCACGTGAGAGTCATCAAGACAGCTTTTGAAGTTAGTAGGTCCCTCTCATTTATTTCAGGTAGGCAAAGCCAGTGTAGAGGTGCTTAGAGGTGGGAATATTTGTGTAAACCACACTAAGGCTTTCATATTTGTGGAAAGGGGAAAATCTTATGTGCACAATGACAAAACAATGAGTGTGTGGGTTGGAGAGTTGGTCAGTGGGTGCAGCAAGGCATTCTTATTTAGTGTTTCCATCCTCGTCTATGTGTTTTGGCCAATCACTTCTATGGCTTCCTGGAGCCTAGGTTTACTATCAGCACATGCCAGAACAATTGAACAACTAACATTTTGCTTTTGGCTTCGTAGATACAGAATTAGCATTTTAATCTCAATATTTTTAACATTAGCCAGTCTCCCACTCTTCCTTCAATTGTCTGGAAGTTTTAGTTTTGGACCAGAATTATCAGTATTTGCTTAGATTCTTCCCTTAACTGCTTACATGCATTAAATGCCTTTCCATCACCGTGACTCCTAGCATAAGGCCTTGGACCAGAAGAGTTCTTAATTAAGATTTAGCAATGCTCTTTAGGACTATGGTTTGGTAAGAAGTAAACACTGAAAAAGAATCAGATAATGACAATTTTCCTGAATTTACATTTATCAAAGCCCGAAGAATTAAAAGATCATCCAGTCCCATGAAGGTATAAATTCTTGAATTAAGTAGGTCAAAATCAGTTTTTTGTTAGCCTGTGGCTTTGCATAAGACAGAGCAAAGCAGGAGAGTTGTGGCATTCAATTCAGGAGAGGTGGTGCTCTGAACTAACACACAGGGTTTTGGTTTCCATATCAAGTACAGTGCCTTTGGCTTCCTGGCCTGCCATACTCCAAGCTTTCTCAGACACTCTGTAGCCCAAAGCCAGGACACTTACTGTATGTGAATGAATCTACCCAGAATTGTTGGGGAAACATTAATCACTGCAGGATGTGCTCCCTGACACTTTCTGGGATACACAAAATACTCAGTGGGTCACTAGAATGGAAAATAGGTAGTAGGAAAGAATAATACAGGTTTCTTTTCTGAGATGCTAGCATATACCTATATTTTTAGGTATGCTCACAAGCAAAAGGGAGAATTTGCTGCTCATTCATATCCCCAAACCTAAAAGATCATATTTTCAAACAAGGCTTCCTGAACGAAATGTCATGAGTAAAGAGTGGTCATTAAGGAAGAAGAGTGTAG
This sequence comes from Cricetulus griseus, assembly GCF_003668045.3. Classification (NCBI taxonomy): domain Eukaryota; kingdom Metazoa; phylum Chordata; class Mammalia; order Rodentia; family Cricetidae; genus Cricetulus; species Cricetulus griseus. The sequence goes on along the minus strand of NC_048595.1, from coordinate 309,571,802 downwards.
GGACAGGAGGACAAGGGTGGATGGGAACATAGACATATTCCAATTCTAAGTGTATTTAGACTGTAGTTTTCTACTTTACCCACATGCAAATTGCATTCACCATTTTAAGGGGCTGGAGGTTAATGTAGTCATTGATCTATTAACTGTCACTGGACTGGGCTTACAGGAAGTAGGTGACAGATGGTCAGCTGTTCATCACAGAGGCAGTGTCCCAAACCATATAATTAAGAGTGTATTCCCAGTCATTTGTGTTGGTGTTTTTGTGTTTATATGTATGTGTGTGTCTATGTGTGTGTGGGCATGTGTGTGTGTGTGTGTGTGTGTGTGTGTGTGTGTGTACCGAGAGTTGGAACATCTTTTGAATTGATAGTTTTGCATAGGCTGACACTGACTACTGGAGGTCAGAACTCCTTGAATGAGAAAGGACGATCTTGAGGCAAATAAATACTCAACTTTTAAATCTTTTCCCCCATGGGATCTTCTGTCTTTGGATTTTCCACTTTTTACAGTTCTCTAAGCCGGATTCTTCTAAGTTGAGATAAAAGGGAAGATGAGGTAGGAAGCATTCAGAGTGAGCTTAGGGAACAGTAGTTTTGCAGCTTATTAAAAAGTGGCCTTCTGGGAATGTTGTTCTGATGAAATAAACACAGCCCTGTGTGGCTTTATGGAAAATGGGATCTTTCCTTGAACAGATGTCCTCCCCAGCTGTTTGGAAGAAGTTAGCTTTTCCTCCCTTTGCCCTTTTTACTGGGGGAGGGATGTTGGGTTGTCTTTGAAGTCTGATTAACTTTTTAAATCCTGATATATGTTCTGTAGGGGAAATTCATAATTTGTGAATGAATGGGAATACATATAAAAAACTGGTTCGGAGAAGCCTGAAGCAAAGTCTCCACCATTTTCCTTCATTCTTCCCTGTCTACTTCCTCTTCCCTATAGAAGTGGGATTGCAGGGGAAGTTTGTGGACTGTTCCTTATGGCAAGCCTAGTTTGAACTTTGCATAGCATCAGCCTTTGTTTTCTCATTTGTGTGCCAGGGATCATTGTGAGGATTAATTAAGAAGACGAGAGAGAGAGAGAGAGAGAGAGAGAGAGAGAGAGAGAGAGAGAGAGAGAGAGAGAGAGAGAGGGAAGGAAGAGAGGAACATGAAGGGTTAATATCAGGGATTCTAGAATTGAAATGCCAAGATTATAGTCTTGACTCAACTAACCACTTGCCAGGTGATTGCTTCAGGGAAGTCATTTGATCTGCCCTTGCTCCCTTTTCTCATCTGTGAATTGGTGACAGCAGTACGCATCTCACAGGGCTGTGGTATTGAATGGATGAGGTAATATATGAAACCTGGCTCATAAAATAGGGTTGTTGCTTGTAATATGGTTTTTGCAAAGGAGATATTCAGCCTATATATTATTTATTAGATACTTATCATTAAGCATTTAATGTTGGTATCTTGCTTATTTGGGTAGTGATAGGTAATCTATAAAAGTCTCTTTTGCTCAGAATTTCCTCCAGAGTCAGTTATGGATTTTCTCTGTCCTTTGTTCTAGGTCACTGTATCTTGTACAGGAATGACATCATTTTCCCTGCAGCTGATTGGCAGGGGCCTCTGTCTACCTTCCCAGGCTCACATAACAACTGCTCTCTTGCTGTCCAGTTTGTTATCTTACAGAGCCAGGCACTCTTTCTGTCCTCTCCCTGCTTCCTGGCCCCCTGGCCCACTCTTTTCCTTTATCACCTTTGTGTGTCTCCCAAATTTTTAGAATTCCTCTGCCTAATGATGGGCCTTGGAAGGCAGTCCTTGAGCATGTCCAGACCTGGGTGTTGGGGGCAAAACAGAGACATTCCTTCCTATAGCATGCTTCAAAGAAGGCCAGCAAAGGAAATCTCACACTCAATAATTGGGTCTGATTTGAGTGTATCTGCACCCCAACCATATGCTTCAGTACTTTAAGGAGATATTTTTTTCAGACACTCTATTTGATTGCTATGCTACCTAGCTACATTAAATTCTAGGTAGGAGGGAATTAGGAAGCTATGGAGCCTTTTTCCTGGAGTAAACATCACCCCCAAAGTATAAAGGAACATTTTATTAGGATAGTGGAATGGCATGCACTTTATTGTCTCTTAGACAAACTCTAGAGTTTCCAGTGCTTCAGAAAGAAGACCAGGATACAGGGAGTTAACATGGAAGGCAGTCCTGGGTAAAATGGACCTTGCAAATTGTCCTCTCATTTCCTTAGTTTGTGCTATAAAACAATGACATGGAAAGTAAAATGTTCGCATTGAGAAAATGTATTTGTGAGGATTGAGGGTTAGTTACTAGGGCTTAAGATGAGGACAAAATATGTGCTTAACTCATCTTTTGAGAATTAATATGTTATGTATTTGGTATATGTCTACTTTGCCATCACTTAAAGTGATATTCTGTACTTAATATGATTCAGTTTCTCTTGTTGTTTTATTCAACAACAAGAGAGTTGACACCTTATCAGAGACTATGTACTGGGGACCATGTAGTGGCCATGTAGAGTTGGTGTGAGAGTGTGTGTGTATGCTTTCTCTCTCTCTCTCTCTCTCTCTCTCTCTCTCTCTCTCTCTCTCTCTCTCTCTCTCTCTCTCTGTGTGCGTGTGTGTGTGTGTGTGTGTGTACTGAGGAGGTATAGGCACATAAGGAAACTCTCAACTTCTGCGGAAGTGCAGAATAATTAGTTTCTTGAAATTATCTGCTTTTCAGAGGGTAAAAATCAAGGCTCTGTAGATAGAGCAGATTTTGAGTGGGTTTCTTGTCTATTGTTGTGGTCTTTATCCTTCCCTTTGCTTTGGGGCTTTGATGATGACCCAGAAGAAAAGTAGCTGAGCTGGCTGGCTATAGGTCTGGATAGGAATGGGTGGTGGGGGTGGAGTTGTCCACAAATAGCTCCACAAGAGCTCTTGAGTATCACAGATGGGAACAGATGGGAAGCAATGAGAGATATGGTCGCCAGAGGGTACTTAAAATTCTGCCAGGCTGTGAAAACATCATAGACTTTCTTTGCCTCAAGCTTAGTAATTCTGTACCAAGGTCATTCTGAAGGGCCTGGGAAGGATACCTCTCCAGGTGTCTTGGAGGAAGAAGATCCTTCTGGAGGCAGAGCTAGATTTTCAGTTCCAGGGAGTTAAATTTTTCAGGTGCAATTATTTTTTGTGATTTTGTATCTATTACATATTTCTGGCCTATAAAATTAGCTTAATAGTCATCTTCCTCAAACTTTTTATTTCATCTTGAAAGGCAATTTTGAAAGTATGTCATTTACTTAGCTAACCATTATCTCACTCGGACATTAGATCTTCCTTAAACACTTAATTATCAACACAGGAAACATCAGACATTGTGAGAACAACCTTCTTTTCTTTTGTTATAACATCACAGACAATAGCAGGGTTAACATAAAAAAAAAAGCAACCAAAGCAACAATTAGATCAACTCATAGACTTACATAGAAGCAATGTTCAGCTTACACTTATTCCAGACAAAATATTATAACAACTTTATAGACAGCCTTAACTAATAAGAACAGTGAAAAAAATCTTATGTGCGGGGCTTGAATTGGGATTGACATGTTGGAATTCCAGGGAATTCGGCCTTCAGCTTTCCAAAGAACACTTAAGATTTGTAAATAACAAAATGACAGCTAGAAATTAAATGGTAGAAATTTCTCACTGGTGTGGATTATGTGCTGGGGTAAGGATTCTCACTCTTCTATCCTTGTAATGTTTGTATTTGAGTTTGTTTTGGCCCCATGTTGGCCTCATCTAGCCTTACTTAGCAATCACAACTCTCTGCAACTCAAAGCCTTGAAGGATTGACAGCTCCTGAAGCTAGTCAACTTCAGTGTGATGCATTTATTACTGGTTATTTTTGTTGACTTGTGGCTGCATTTCTTTATCACAAGAGACCAGAAGCTTGTGTGCTGTTTGTCAGATTCCTTTTGACAACTGTTACTGAGGTCCTACTTGTAGCAGACACAGTAAGAAATCTGAGGGTATTAAGGAGAGCCATTTTCTTTCTGCTGAGACATTCTGTCTGTTATGACATCAGCAGCAATAGGAGAGTAAGTCCTTTTTGGGTTGTGCTTTTCAACCAAAGACTTGAGGTATGTAGCTTAGTGGTAGCTTAGTTGTCTAGTATGCCCAAGGCCCTGGGTTCAGTCCCCTGCACTGCAAATAAGTAAAACGATTTTAAACTGCCGAGTCTAGTGATAATTTTACAAATTTAAAATACAACATGGCTTCACATTAACCACCACAAGAGCTAAACTAAGTGCATATATTTTGTGTGATGGCCACACAAAAGTTGGGTAATTGTAATTTACATCTACTAGAATATTTTTACACCAAATGTTGATATATATATATATATATGTATATATATATATAATATATATATATATATATATATATGAATAATCCACACTTAATTTGAGTTCCACGATAAATGAGGGACACACTAAGAGCTTTGTGTTAATTTCTAACACATTGAAGTTTTCTGGCATTTTGGTTGAGTTTAGCAGGCAGGGAAAGCACGAGAGTGAATTCATTTGCTTCATCATTGTTCACTGATGACTACTTTTATGAGAGCAAGGTAGTCGAGAGTGCTTCCTGGACTATTCTGAGCTCTAAAACCAGTGTGAAGCCTGTGATAGGTAACTGTGCACCAATTCTATGCCTGGCTCCACTTTGCAGAGGACCTTGAAAGTTCGTTTTGGGACATAAAGTTTTCATTTGGCTCCATCTTATGAAATAACTTAATTCTATCGTGACCTTTCCATGCTAGAATTCTGCTCCCCTGCATGGCCTCTGAAAACACATCCATCTGCATTGCATTAGAAGGAAAGACTAAGAGTTTTGGGCTTCATGTTCATGGTGGCTTAATTTCTAACAGAAAGGGATGAACATAACAAAAGCTGTCTTTTAAGGAAAGCCCATTCTCTTCTATTGTTAGTTATTATAAAAAATGTAAGTTTCCTCATGCTGCTGTTATTGTACTTCTACCCCTAGTAAAAGAAAACAGAATAGAAAATCTAACTAGCCCTGTGTCTATTAAAGAAATTGAATTTGTAATGGAAAACCTTCCTATAAAGAAAAGGAAATAGGACTCGACTTGATGGGTTTACATTTTGCTCTCACAAACTAGCTTGTGTGTTTTGGCAGTTCAGTTGAAATGTGCTGAACTCTGAAGCAACCATGAAGGTCCATGGAATGGTGGTTGAATGAAAATAAGGACACTTCCCAGACAGAGGGCACCGGCTGTGGCATCTTTACAGAAGCAGGGAATCCAGATGTGGCCTTCACATGCTATTATGATTAAACAAAGGGTCCTTTTTTGATATCTTTTCTACTGAATTTAGTGGTCACTTTATAGTATGAAATGCTTTTCGAGTGTTCTTACAAAATAAATGTGTAATACAAAGAAAGAAAAGTAGCCAATGGAAAGTTGGTGTCTTGAATTCTATCCCCTGCTACATATAAGGTTTAATAAAAGCTGGGTTTACCTAGTCTGGCTCCCTGTGACAGTTGATCTTTATTGCCAACTTGACTTGGAGTCACCTAGGAGACTCACCTCTAGGTGTGCTTGTGAGAATGTTTCTAGAGGTTTACCCGAGGATGGAAGACCCACGCCAGAATGGGAAAATACCATTCCTTTGACTGAATAAATGGAGAAAGGGAGAAAAATTCCAGGATTTATGTCTATTTGCTTCTATATTGCAGATACAACATGCCCAGCTGCCTTGCTTGCCCCCACCAAAGCTAGAGCCACTCTTGTTACCATAGCTTTCTCATTATGATATACTGCAGCCTTACACTGTGAATCAAAAGGAATCCTTCCTTCCTTAAGTTGCTCCTGTCAGTATTTTTTTTTCACAGCAACAACAACAACAAAAATAACTGGCCTTGAGAAGTTGTTCATTGGGTAAACATGTATGCTGGGCAATGCTGGTGACACAAGTTTGATCCATGGATCCCACATAAGGATGGAAAAAGATAGAATTTTTTTCTTCTGATATTAACACACCATCACATCACACCGCTCCCCCACCATCACAACACACACATACATGCAAATAATACTAATAATAAAGAAAAAAGAAAAACAAACCTTATATGCTGCCCTTGGAAAAGCCAAATGCTCTTCTCACTGTGTGTCTCTGTGTCTGATCTCATTGTCAGCAATGAACCCAAGGTCCAGCACACCCTAAACAATTGCTTTACTATACCATTGAGCAACACCCTCAGCATCTTCCCATATAGAAAATGTTTGAGACAGTCTACCATTGTACTTATGGTCCTTTTGTTTCAGTATCCTAGGGTTGGAACCACAGGGATGAACACAGCAGAAGAACCCTCATCTAACCCCACCTCACTAGTCTTTAGTTTTATCTGATGTCATCCACATTTAGAGTTCATTTCTAATTTTTACTCTCAAATTCCATTTTTCTGATACATATCTCTTATCTAATTGTTACAAGAGAGCTTAAAATAGGATGTCTAAAACTGAAATTTTTGTAGTTCTCACATATTTCTCTTTTAGTGATATATTATTTACTATATAGTATATATTCTCTACTCAATCAAATTGGGAACTCTAGGTATTGCCTGGCTGTCTCCTTCTTAGCCAACATCCAGCCAGTTGTTAGAGTAGAATGCACTTGACGCTTCAGATCTTTGGGATGTCTATAGAGTTTTGAATATTACCACAGTATATTTTTGTTCCACAAAATGCAGTGAAATTCAACATTCTGTTAACTCTTTGCAGTTAAGATAAAATACCACATCAAGGGAAGAAGGCTGTGTGCAATCAGCTGACCTTCTTAACTAGCTAAAACAGCTTCTTCCAACATAGCATGCTTGTGTTAGGTTACCAGCTTAGTGCTGTGTTATAGGGGGACCCTGCAGACTTTATGTCCCAGCTTGGCAAAATACTATGGCCCTGAAGATCCATTAAGTTTATTAATTTTGTAAGGATAACAAGGCCAAGCCTGTTCTGCAGCCAACACAAAATTGTTCAACAGGGAAGGGATTAGACTTGAGCAAAGTGTAAAAGGCAGTTAACTTTTTGTGTGACTCCTAATGAAAATGGAATGTTGAAAAAAAATAAGAAGAACATTGAACATTTCTGGGAAGGGCCTTCCCAGACAACCCAACTGAATGATAATACTTTGAAGACAGAAATTATCAGCAAATGGTCCATTGGAAAATATGTGATTGCTGAATGTCTAAGGATTTATTCAATGTGAGTCAAAGACTTTACAGAACTGTATTTCATGAATCTTAAAGTTACTTACAAATATTAACATCTATGCTATTTCAAAATAAATTTATTGATATACATATATACATAATATGTGTACTTATATGCACATAATTAGATTTTCACATACATGTATATATTCTTTACTGAACAAACAGGAAGGGAAAAATAAAATCTAGTTGTGGTCACATACTGCATGTCTGCAATCCAAGAACAGAGGGAGACAGACATAAGAGGATCACTGAAATTTGCTGCCTGCCAGCCTAACAGGAAAAAAAAAACAAAAAGAAGAAAAAATAATACAAGCTCCGGGTTCCGAGAGGGATTCTGACTTAGAGGAACATGGCTGAAGTCTAGCAAGATGCTTTAAAAGGTTAATGTATTTTTTTGTGAAGCCAGATGGCCTAAATTTCATCCTTGGGACCTACATAGTGAAGGGAGAGTGCCAACTACTACACGTTGTCCTCTGACCTTGTATCCATATTGTGATATGTGAAGCAATTCCCTCAATAAATAAATGCTATTGAAAATAAGAGAACAAAGGGACAAAGTAGAAAATGTTAGAGGAGGAAACAGAATGCTTTCCTGTACCCTCCATGGCTTTGAACCACAGCAGACATGTACATACATCACACACAAAAGACATACCCACGGGAAGATGTGCTTTACATGCATATATATGCTTACATGCATGCTCATGACACATAGTACATAAATTATAATAATATATATAGTGCATTTAGATCCTCGTCATTTTATATTTTTGTATATTGTTGAAAATTTCTGTTGTTCTTGCAGCCCAGAATTTCTGATGTTTATTAATCCTGACATGAAACAACTAAATTAATTCTTGGCGTTTATCTAGGCTTGCAACAATTTCAATGTTTATTTTCCTTGCTAGAAATTGAATTTAGCCCACCAGTACATTTCATTAAGATCAGCAGATGGTAATTGCTTTCCAGCTGAGTTGGGCTGGGTTTGAACCAATGACCTTTGTTGTAAAAATCTCCCTTTTCAGTCTCTTGGTCTATGTATTTGTGAGGTTAACCTTAAAGTTGAAAACAGCATGTCTTAACAAACACTACCATGAGATGTCTTGATCATCAAATTGTACTTCCATATATAAAATCAACCTATAGTACAAATTTTCTAAGATAAAGATTTTGGATTAGTTTTTATTCCCAGTAAGGTTTTAGGGTAGGTTAAAAAAACAATTCTTAACTTTATATGGAGAAACAAAAGACGCAGGATAGCCAAAACAACTCTGTACAATAAAGGAACTTCTAGAGGCATCACCATCCCTGACTTCAAGCTCTATTACAAAGCTATAGTCCTGAAAACAGCTTGGTATTGGCACAAAAATAGACAGGTAGACCAATGGAATAGAGTTGAAAACCCTGATATTAACTCACACACCTACGAATACCTGATTTTTGACAAGCAATCCAAATTTATATGATGGAACAAAGAGAACAAATGGTGCTGGCATACCTGGATGGAGACTTGTAGAAGACTGAAGATAGATCCATGTCTATCACCAAGCACAAAACTTAAGCCAAAATAGATCAAAGACCTCAACATAAACCCAGCCACAGTAACCCTATTAGAAGACCAAGTGGAAATACACTTGAATTAATTGGTACAGGAGACTGCTTCCTGAACATTACACTAGTAGCACAGACACTGAGATCAACAATTGATAAATGGGACCTGCTGAAACTTAGAAGCTTCTGTAAGGCAAAGGACACAGTCAACAAGACAAAACGGCAGCCCACATATTGGGAGAAGATATTCACCAACCCCACATTTGACAGAAGGCTGATCTCCAAAATATACAAAGAACTCAAGAAGCTAGTTTCCAAAACACCAAACAATCCAATTAAAAAGTGGGGTACAGAAGTAAATAAACAATTCTCAATAGAGGAATCTAAAATGGCTGAAAGACACATAAGGAAGTGTTCAACATCCTTAGCCATCAGGGAAATGCAAATCAAAACAACTCTGAGATACCATCTTACTCCTGTCAGAATGGCCAAAATCATAAACACCAATGACAGTTCATGCTGGAGAGGATGTGGAGAAAGGGGAACACTTCTCCACTGCTGGTGGGAGTGCCAACTTGTACAGCCACTTTGGAAATCAGTATGGTGACTCCTCAAGAAAATGGTAATCAGTCTACCATAAGATCCAGCAATTCCACTCTTAGGCATATACCCAAAAGAAGCACATTCCTACAACAAGGACATCTGTTCAAAGATGTTCATAGCAGCACTATTTGTAATAGCCAGAAACTGGAAGCAGCCTAGATGCCCCTCAACTGAAGAATGGATAGAGAAAATGTGGTGCATTTACACAATGAAGTACTACTCAGCAGAAAAAAACAACGGAATCTTGAAATTTGCAGGAAAATGGATGGAACTCAAAGAAACCATTCTGAGCAAGGGAACCCAATCACAAAAAGACAAACATGGTATGAACTCAGTCATATGTGGATTTTAGACATAGAGTAAAGCATTACCAGCCTACAATCCACACTGCCAGAGAAGCTAGTAAACAATGAGGACCCTAAGAGAGACAGACATGGTGCCCTGGAGAAGGGGAAAGGGACAAGATCTCCTGAGCAAATTGGGAGCATAGAAAGAGGGGGAGGGAGCTAGGATAATGAGAAGTGTAGAAGAGGAGGGGTGAGGAGGACATGAAGGAGCAGAAAGGTTGAGTCGGGGCGAGAATAGAAGAAAACAAGAAAGGAGATACCATAATAGAGAGGAACATTTTAGATTTACAGAGAAATCAGGCACTAGGGAAATGTCTGGAGATCTACAAAGATGACACCAGCTAACAATCTAAGCAATAGAGGAGAGGCTACTTTAAATGCCCTCCCTTGATAATGAGATTGATGACTGGCTTATATGTCACTGGATAGCCCTCATTCAGCAGCTGGTGGAAGTAGAAGCCGACACCCACAACTTATTACTGAACTGAACTGGAATCCAGATGCAGAGAAGGACGAGCGAATAGCACAGCGGTCCAGACCAGGCTGATGAACCCCACAGAAACAACTGACCTGAACATCAGGGAACTCTTGCTCCCCAGACTGATAGCTGGGATACCAACATGGGACTGATCCAGACCCCAGGAACATGGGTTTCTGTGAGGAAACCTCAGAAATCTATGGGACCTCCTGTAGTAGTTCAGTACTTATCCCTAGCATAGGTGTGGACTTTGGGAGCCCATTCCACATAGAGGAATACTCCCTGAGCCTTGGCCTCCCTAGGTCCACAGGGAGGTGGACCTAGGCCCTATCCCATAGGATATGATAGACTCTAATGACACCCTATGGAAAGCCTCACAATTCAGGGGGAGCAGAAAGGATATGTGATAAGTAGGGTTTTAGTTGCGGGTGGTGGTGGTGGTAGCGGATGATGGAAGGGAGACGGGAACTGGAATTGTCATGTAAAACAATCTTGTTTCTAATTCAAATAAAAAAATCTGAAAAAATGTTTTAGTGTAGGAATTATAAATGACTTCCAAAATGTTATGTAATATTGTGGAAGGGAAGGATTCCTTTAGTTTTAATTTTTTCTTAAGTCCTGCTCTCTATAAATATTTAAAAGTTTATTGTGCAAGGAACTAAGTTTCCCAAATGAAGCATGGAATAGTTTTTTTTTTTATTGAGAATTTGCTGAGAATTTCTGGCTACTTGTGTAATCTTAATATCCTTCTTAAAATGGCTGTGAGAGAAAACTGTGATGGTGGTCTCACATTTGCTCCTTGACCCGAGCTTTTCCCATGGGAATAAAGGAAAAACAAACCCAAGACGACTTATTTTCTATGGCTTGTCAATATGGATATTAGGAGCTTGATTGATTTTTGTGGGGATCAATGAGGTCATGCGTTAAAAGCTGATGGATTCCTAGACCTTGTTGCTCCAAGCGTTGTAGAAGCCAGTTTGTATCCTTCCCCAGAAACTGAAGAATAGTTACAATTGGATGTCTCCGTAATTAAGACATGACCTAATGATCCTGTGATAGGAAATTGTGCTTTTCCTTTCCTCAGTAAGAAAGTACACTGGAACGATAGTACACAAGGTCTCCCTGGTGGGGTGTGTACTTTACCTGTTTCCATCAAATGCTGGCTTAGTATTCTCTTGTTCAGAGCTTGCTTTCTGGTACTATCCTATCCAACTGAGGTCCTGTGCTCTAGGACAGCTCATCCCCCAGAAGTCCTGTTATCCAAACTATAGGAAGTCTTGTAGATTCTTTTGTCCACAACTATTCAGGTGGATGGCTTACAGGTATTTCCAGAACCATCATGCTGTTGGCTTGCCAATTTATTTGTTCCTCAGGTGACTATGTAGTCGCCTAACCAAATTATTGGTTTCTACTCTTAACCTCCGTACTCTGTCCCATACATGAAAGCAGTTAGATTTTTTAAAATGTACACAAAACTGTGCTTCATTCCTAGTTTCCATCTTGGTTGGCTTAAGATTCACATTCCTGGAGCACATGGACCCCAGACTGCTGACTGGGAGGGCCAGCAGGGGACTGATCCAGACCCCTGAATTTGGTTATCATTGAGGAGGCCTCCATGCTCTATGGGGTCCCTGGTAGTAGATCAGTATTTTTCTCTGGTGTAAGCATCCCATCCCACATGAAGGGGTGCTCTCTCAGCCTGGACACATGGGGGAGGGCCTAGGCCTGGCCCATGATGATGTGGTGGAATTTGGGGAGCCCCTGTTGAGGGCCCTACCCTGCCTGGGGAGTGGAGGGGTTGAGGTGGGGGACCAGTGGGGGGTTGGGGGGTTGGGGGAAGGGAGGGAGAGCAAGCTTATTCCTAATTTGAACTAATAAAAAATAATAAATTAAAAAAGATTCAGATTCCTTATTCATAGGAGTTATACTACACTTTATTCTAAATCTCTTCCATTTAGACCATGCAGACATTCTGATTCCTCCCTACCTCCATTCCTCACTCCTACCTTTCCTTGCCTCTCAGATTGCTCAAACATCTTAGATTTAAACTACACATACACATTTTTTTCTGCTTCTCTTTACCAGGAAGTATCCCATTGTCCCCTTATTCCTTCTCCAATATGCACAGCACAGTAATTTCCCCAAATGTCATTCCATACCTATGCTAGATGATACATTTTTCTCAAGGTCTTCCTTTGAGTCTAAGGTAGCCAGTCTAAGTCACTCTCAAGTGAAGCACTGAATTTTATTATCTTGCCTAGCAATTAGCACTGTGTGTTACTTCCTCCTGAGCTACCATCTACCTGAATATAATGTAACCTAGCTGCCTTCTTCTATTTATTGTTATTCTTCCTGTAAAGTATATCACTGCATTACAAGTGATATAGGGACACACAGCTCTTCCTCTGGATCAGCATTTAAAATTATGAACTTGACAAATGACTAGCTCAGTGGCTGTTCAAAGACATGAATAAACTTACAGCCATCTAGGCTAGTCACTACTCATCAAAGCAAGAAGGATGGCTTTATTCATTTTTCTACAAGAGTCAGTTCTCATGTTACATTTTTCACCATTATCACCCTTTACTCTCTGCCTTTGATCTGTACCCTGATTCAACCTTCGGTCACTTCTAGTCAGGAGTAAGTCACTGGCCTTTTAGCTAGATTACTTGATTTAAACTCTTAATATTTAACTGGTTCCACTTTTGTAACAATTACTGCTTATAAAAAGACCTTAAGTTATCCTTAAAAACATAATTTTAAAATACTGTTAAAGATGTCATAACATTTATGAAAAACAAAGAAAAGAAATATATTCAACAAACATCCTAATCATAGTCTCTCCTTTCATAATGTTTATGTTTTAATTGTGCATACGTCGTACACTTTTTGTATGGATATATTCAGTGTATGTACAATTTTGAGCTTTGCATTTGACATAATATTTCATAAGCAGTTCCATATTACTCTCTATTTCTTGTTTGCTATGGTCTATAATGTTCTATTAATTACATGCTATAATTGAATATTCAGTATCAATAAAAGAGTTAGACTGCTTACAGTTTTTTCTTAATATAATATAGTTATGAATGCTGAACAAATGGCCTTTTTCTTTTAAATGATTTACTTTGGAGTAGTTCCAAGCAAGGGAATTAATGGACTAAAAGTTTAGGTTAACACACATGCACACACACACATACACAAATGCACTCATACACACCATATATACATATAGAGCATATATATTACCTCCTTCCTCAATAAAAGCTTTATACATTTCTTAGTGCTATAACCTATTAATTGGTTGCAACACACCTGCATTGGGTTTTTCTTTGCAAAATCTCGACAAACTCAGTGGTTGTATTATTTTTCAATTCTTACAATTGATTGCAAATTATAAGATTTATTGTGCTACTTTGTGTTTATTCCTTGTCTGTATGTTTCCTCACGAGAATTTACTACGGTACCTTTTTGTATGCTTATTTATAGAAGCCTTAGTGGTACTAATTTTTCTTTTATTGAAAATAGGTATTTTTCAATTAGTATGTCCTGATTATGGTTTGCCCCCTCTCTACTCCTTCCAGTTCCTGCCTTCCTTCCCTTCTACCTGGATTCACGTTCTTTCTGTCTCTCCTTAGAAAACAAACAGGCATCTAAGGGCTACTACTACTAACATAAATAAGATAAAATAACAAAAATAGACAAATTAGAATAGGACAAAACAAACAGAAGGAAAAGAGATCAAGAAAAGTCACAAGAAACAGATAAAGAGACCTCGTCCTTGTCCCCTCTCTGCCCTCTGCCCTCCGCCTCCTGCCTGAGGTAAGTCTGGGCTTTGCTCTGGTCCCAACTTTCCCCATCACCCCTCCTCCTCTTTCCTGAGCCTCCCCCTCAACAGGAGTGGACCTGCCCAGATCTGAAGGCCCACCCCTGAGTCTGGACACACATCACTCTTGGTCCCCCCTCCGCCCTCCACCCTTTGCTTGAGGAGACTAAAAGAGAGGGAGAGATGCCACATGCACCCACTGGAAGAAGGGATGGGAAGACTACAGAATAAGAACACACTCAACAACAGAAAGACCAATATGACACCACCAGAATCTAGGGACTCCACACCAAAAGAACTGAGAAGCCCAACGCAGAGGATGAAGAAGAGATGGACCTTAAAAATTATCTTATGAAGATGATAGGGACCATTAAAGAGGAAACAAGAAAATCCCTTAAAGAAATAGAAGAAAAAAAAGCAAAAATTTACATGAAATAGAGGAAAAGATGAGCTAAAAAATTCAAGAAATAAACAAATCTCTTAAAGAATCTAAAAAGAAAGCCAAGAAAAAACAACCAAACAAGTGAAGGAAGCTCTTGAAACAGTTCAAGGCATGAAAGCTGAAATACAAACAATAAAGAAAACACAGAAAGAGGGCATGCTGGAAATAGAAAAGCTGGGTAAATGATCAGGAACCTCTGATGTAAGCATAACTAATAGGATACTAGAGATGGAAGAGAGAATCTCAGATGTTGAAGACTCATTAGAGGATACACAGTCATCGACCAAAGAAAATCTCAAGTCCAACAAATCCCTAACACAAAATAACCAGGAAATATGGGACACCATGAAAAGACCAAACCTAAGAATAATAAGTATAGAAGATGAAGAAATTCACCTTAAAGGTACAGAAAACTTATTCAACAAAATCAAAGAAGAAAACTTCCCCAACCTAAAGAAGGATATACCTATGAAAGTACAAGAAGCTTACAGAACACCAAATAGATTGGGCCACAAAAAGAAGTCCCTTGCCAGATACTAATCAAAACACTAAACTTACAGAATAAAGAAAAAATATTAAGAGCAGCAAAAGAAAAAGGCCAAGTAACATATAAAGGCAGACCTACCCAAATTACACCTGACTTCTCAATGGAAACTTAAAAAGCCAGAAGATCCTGGTTAGATGTTCTACAAACTCTAAGGGAACATAGATGTCAGCCCAGACTACTGTATCCAGCAAAGCTTTCAATCACTATAGATGGAGAAAACAAGATATTCCACCACAAAACCAGATTTAAGCAGTACATGTCCACAAATCCAGCCCTACAATAAGGAAATGGATAATTTTCTGAATAGATATCACTTACCAAAATTAAATAAAGAACAGATAAGCAATCTAAACAGACCTATAACTCCTAATAAAATAGAAGCAGTCATCAAAAGCCTACCAACAACAAAAAAATCCAGAGCCAGATGGTTTCACTTCAGAATTCTACCAGAAATTCAAAGAAGATGTAATACCAGTACTCCTCAAATTGTTCCACACAATAGCAGCAGAAGGGACATTGCCAAGCTTTTTTTTTATGAGGCTAGAATTACCTTGGTACCCAAACCACACAAAGACACAATTAAAAAAGAGAATTACAGATCAATATCCCTCATGAACATCAATACAAAAATATTCAATAAAATACTGGCAAATCAAATCCAAAAACACATCAGAGAAATCATCCACCAGGATCAAGTTGGCTTCATCCCAGGGATGCAGGGATGGTTCAACATATGAAAATCTATCAATGTAATGCACCATATAAACAAACTGCAAAAGAAAAACCACATGATCATCTCACTAGATGCTGAAAAGCCTTTGACAAAATCCAACATCCCTTCATGATAAAGGTCTTGGAGAGATCAGGAATAACAGGAACATACCTAAACATAATAAAAGCAATATACGGCAAACCAACAGCCAACATCAAGCTAAATGGAGAGAAACTCAAAAGAGATTCCTCTAAAATCAGGAACAAGACAAGGCTGCCCACTCTCTCATATCTCTTCAATATTGTCCTTGAAGTTCTAGCTAGAGCAATAAGATAACAAAAGGAGATCAAGGGATACAAATCGGAAAGGAAGAAGTCAAACTTTCACTATTTGCAGATGATATGATAGTTTACATAAGTGACCAGATAAACTCTACCAGGCAACTCTTACAGCTGATAAACATCTTCAGCAAAGTGGCAGGATACAAGATTAACTAAAAAAAAAAATCAGTAGCCCTACTATATACAGATGATAAATGGTTGAGAAAGAAGTCAGAGAAATATCACCCTTTACAATAGCAACTAGCAACATAAAATATCTTGGGGTTACGCTAACCAAAAATGTGAAAGACCTGTATAGTAAGAACTTTGAGTCTTTAAAGAAAGAAATTAAAGAAGATACCAGAAAATGGAAAGATCTCCCATGCTCTTGGATAGGTAGGCTCAACATAGTAAAAATGGCAATCTTGCCAAAAGCAATCTACTAGATTCAATGCAATCCCCATTAAAACCCCAATACAATTCTTCACAGACCTTGAAAGAACAATACTCAACTTCATATGGAAAAACAAAAAACCTAGGATAGCCAAAACAACCCTGTACAATAAAGGAGCTTCCGGAGGCATCACCATCCCTGACATCAATCTCTATTATAGAGCCATAATCCTGAAAACAGCTTGGTATTGGCACAAAAATAGACAGATAGATCCATGGAATCAAATTGAAAACCATGATATTAACCCACACACATACGATCACCTGATTTTTGACAAAGAAGGTAAAGTTATACAAATGGTGTTGGCATAACTGGATTGGGACATGTAGAAGATTGCAGTTAGATCCATATCTATTGCCATGCACAAAACTTAAGTTCAAATGGATCAAAGACCTCAACATAAATTTAGCACACTGAACCTCCTAGAAGAGAAGGTAGGTGGTACCCTGGAACAAATTGGTACAGGAGACTGCTTTCTAAACATAACACCAGTAGCGCAAACATTGAGATCAACAATTAATAAATGGGACCTCCTGAAACTGAGAAGCTTCTGTAAGGCAAAAGACACAGTCAGCAAGACAAAATGCCAGCTGACAGAATGGGAAAAGATATTCACCAACCGCACACCTGACAGAGGGCTGATCACCAAAATATACAATGAACTCAAGAAGCTAGTCACCAAAACACCAAACAGTAAAAGTAAAAAGTGGAGTGCAGAACTAAAAAGAGAATTCTCAACAGAGGAATCCAAAATGGCTGAAAGACACTTGAGAAAGTGTTCAACATCCTTAGCTATCAGGGAAATGTAACTCAAAACCACTCTGAGATATCATCTTACCCCAGTCAGAATGGCTAAAATCAATAACACCAATGACAATCTATGCTGGAGAGGATGTGGAGAAAGAGGAACTCTCCTCCATTGCTGGTGGGATTGTAAAGTTGTACAACCACTTTGGAAATCAGTATGTTGGTTTCTCAGGAAAGTGGGAATCAGTCTACCACAAGATCCAGCAATTCCTCTCTTGGGCATATACCCAAAGAATGCACACTCATATAATAAGGACATAGATCACCTATGTCCATAGCAGCATTATTTTAATAGCCAGAATCTGGAAGCAACCTAGATGCCCCTCAACTGAAGAATGGATAGAGAAAATGTGGTCCATTTTACACAATGGAGTACTACTCAGCAGAAAAACAACAATGGAATCTTGAAATTCGAAGACAATTGGATGGAACTCAAAGAAACCATCCTAAGTGACATAACCCAATCACAAAAAGATATACATGGTATGTACCCACTCATTTTTGATTTTTAGACATAGTGCAAAGAATTACCAGTCTACAATCCACACTGCCAAGGAACTAGGAAACAAGGAGGATCCCAAGAGAAGATTGCATAGTCCCTGGAATAATCGGATGGAGACAAGAACCCCTGACCAAAGTGGAAGCCCTGGAGGGTAGAGAGGAAGGAGGTGGGAAGAGAAGAAGGGGAGGGGGGAGGAGAACAAGAGGACTGAGACAGGGGAGGAATAGAAGAGGGCAAGAAAGGAGATGCCTTCACAGAGGGAGACAGTACAAGTTTTGAGAGAGGTCTGGCACAGGGAAAATGTTAGGGGATTCACAGGGGTAACCTCAATTTAGAAGCCAGGCAGTGGTGGAGAGGATGCTATTGATGCCCTTCCCCTATAATGAGATTGACGCCTACCTTGGTTACCATTCCTAGAGCCTTCATCTAGTAGCTGTTCGAAGCAGAAACAGGCACCCACAGATAAGCACTGAACTATACGACTGGAATCCAGTTTTGGAGAGGGATGAGGGATGAGCAAAGGACCCAAGACGGGGCTGGAGAAACCCACAGAAACAGTGGACCTGACCTACTGATAGCATGGAGATCCTAGTCATAAAGCTTGGGAAACAGCATTGGACCAAACAAAGCCCTCTGAATGCGGGTGCCAGCTAGGAGACCAACACAGTTTATGGGACCTCTAACAGTGGAGTCAGTCTTTATCCCTGGAGCACAAATTGACTTTGGGAGCTAATTTCCTATGTAGGGATACTATTGCAGCCCAGATACAGCAAGGAGGGCCTACGTCCTCCCCCAAATGATACGACTGACTTTGAATATCCCCCATGGAGGGCCTGACTAACCCTGGGGAGGAGTTGGGGTATGGGTTTGGGGTTGTTGGGGAACATGGGAGGATGGGGTGCAAGGGAATGGGGTGATGGATATGTAGATATGAGTAGTAATTAAAGAATAAAAAAGAAACAGATATAGATGTAGAGACGCACTCATTTACACACTCAGCAGTCCCATAAGTACACAAAACTGGGTACATTTTCAACATATATGCAAAGAACCTATATGGTAAAACAGAGAAAAAGATAAAATTAAAAAAAAAAACAGGCAAACACACAAATAAACAATGACAACAACAAACTGCTCTGACACATGGTTATGAGACAAGGAACCTCCAAAGGTACTGTTGAGTTCATTTTCTGCTGGCCATCTACTGTTGGGCATGCAGACTTCCATAAGGATAATTTGTTTCCCCAGTTTTCTCCCATGTAGAAAACTAAATTTTTATTAGTAAGTGGTTATCCATTGACGATATCTTCTGGGTTAGGGATAGGAACATCCCCTTCTTTCAGCTTCAGGCCTCCATCTAATGCAGACCCATGCAGACCCTTTGCTTACAGTTTCTGTGAGTGTTGTATTTAGACGGCCTTGCTTTCTTGGTGTCCTCCATTTCCTCTGGCTCTTATACTCTTTCAGTCTTTTCTTCTGATGGGTTCCCTGAGCCCTAGAGGGAGGGATTTGATGGCGATATCCCTTTTAGGGCTGAGTTTTTCAAGGGTTCTCACTCTGTATATTGTTTGTCTGTGTGTCTCTGTATTTGTTCCCATCTGCTGCACGAGGGAGATTCTTTGGTGATGGCTTAGCAAGAAGGCACTTATCTGTGAGTACAGGAGAATGCCATTTATGAGTCATTTTATTGCTACATTCCTACAACTAAAATTTGTTTTTTTTTCCCCTAGGTCTCTGTGGTTTCTAGTCTCAGGTTTTTGGTCACCTAAGCAACATTGATTATGGGCTGTATTTCATGGAGTGTGTCACAAATCAAATCAGGTATTAGTTGGTTACTCCCACAAGCCTTGTGCTATCATTGAACTAGTATAACTTATCTTGCAGGCAGGACACCTCTGTAGATTGAAAGGTTTATATCAGGGTTGGTGTTTACATTTCTCCTTTGTTAGCATGCAGAGTACCTTTTGGTATCAAGAAAGTAGCCCATAGGAGTGAAGGCCATAGGTAGCCACCAGTTCAACCTATCCGTGCTCAATGAGTTGTGTAGGTGTTATCCCCAGCTTTTCTCTCAGTTTGTAGAGAGCAACCTGTAGTCTTGGCAACAGCCTGGATTATTTGGGGGTTCCCATGGGACTCCATTTGCTAATAACTCAATTAGATGTAACCCATTCCTCATTCTGGAAACTTCATTTGGCAACAAGAGAAATCCAATTGGGACTGTCTCCCCTGTGATTTGATGATTTCATTTAGATCACCTTCTTATATATACATGTTTTAGGACACTTCTATTTAGTATACTACCTCTCAAATGACCCTTAATTTTATCTGTCCTTCCCATATTCTCTCCCCATTCCACTTTTCTCTCCCCTTTACCTCATCCCGCATTCATAACTATTATATTCCCCCTTCTAAGGAAGATATACCCTTCCCTCCTAGTCCCTTACTCTATACCTAACTTTTGTGAGTCTATGGATTGTAGCTTGCTTATTATTGACTTATTAGCTAATATCACATACAAACTAAGACATACCATAGTTGTGTTTTTGGGTCTGGGTTATGGTTCCATCCACTTACTTTCAAATTTCATGATTCCATTTTTTAACTGCTGGGAAATATTCCATTGTGTAAATGTACCAAACATTCTTTATCTCTTGAGGGACATCTAGGTTGTTTCGAATTTCTGACTATTGTGAATATAGCAGCAATGATCATGGATGAGCAAATGTCTCTTGGTAGGATGGAACAGTTTTTGAATATATGCCAAAGAGTGGTATAGCTGGATCTTGAGATATCCATAGTACCTGTACAAGTTTGCACTCTCACTAGAAATGGAGGAGTGTTCCCCACATCCTTGATGGCATGACCTGTCACTTTCTTTATTGATCTTGCCTATTCAGATGAGTATAAAATGAAATCTCAAAGTAGTTTTGATTCACATTTTCCTGATGACTATGGATGGTGAACAAATTTCTTTAAGTATTTCTTTAACTGTTTAAGTTTTCTCTTTTGAGAATTCCCTGTTTAGGTCGATACCTCACTTTTTTATTTGGGTTATTTGTTTTCTGGATATTCAGTGCTTTGAGTTCTTTCTATATTTTAGATATTATCTCTCTCTCAGATGTGTAGTTGGTAAAAACCTTTTCCCTTTCTGTAGGCTTCTGCTTTGTCCAAATGATGGTGTCCTTTTCTTTGCAGAAGATTCTCAGTTTCATGAGGTCGCATTTAACCATTGTTGATCTATGTGCATGTGCAATCAGTGTCCTGTTCATGAGGTTGTCTCCTGTGCCAATGAGTTCAAGGTTATTCCTCACTTTCTCTTTTATCAGATTAAGTGTATCTTGTCTTATATTGGAGTTTCTAATCCTTTTGGAGTTGAGTTTTCTGCAGGTGATCAGTATGGATTTATTTGGGATTGTCCACATTCAGCCAGCCAGTTTAACCAGAACTATTTGTTGAAGATGTTGTCTTTTTTCTTAGATCCTTTTGAATCCATAAGATGCCAGTGTTAAATATTTTATTTCAGTCATTGACTTCCCCTCTATTCCTATATTATTGATATTATATTATTTCTTACATTACCTATTACATTTGAGATTTTACTTACAGTGCTAGATTGGGACTGGGAGCATTTTTAATGAAGAGAAGTATAATAATTTCAATTGACAAAATTCCCACTTTTTCCATTAACATCCCTTTCATAGCCTTGTCTGTGCCTACTGACTGCTGTGGACTAACCCTGTAAAAATGTACATTGTAAAAATGTGTTGCTCTCATTGTTAATAAAAAGCTTACTAGTAGACAGCTTGCAGGATTTTCAGGGTAGAGAGTTGCTAAGAAAAAGAGTGGAGTTTGAGGAGTTGCTAGCCAGATGTAGAAGAAACGTGGAAGTTCATAGATGAGGTAAATGAGCCTCGGGACAGCATATAAATGACTAGAAATGGGTTAATTTAAGTTGGAAGAGCTGGCTCTAGAGGAGCCTAAACTATTAACCATTGAGCATTTATAATTAATATTGTCTCAGTGTGGTTATTTGGGGAGTTGCTGGTGACACAGAAAAGTCTGCTTACAATTGTCATAGTTAGGATGCACACAATGGGGTAAAGGTGTTTAGAGGCTGTATCAGGCCTAATGCAAGCAATGTAATCATGCACTTAGATTTTATTTATATTAATTATTAGTTTTAGGATAGTACTATTTATTCACCATCAGAGAACAAAACACTGATCTGCATTTATGAAATGAAGATTTATTTAATTAAATATCAACAAACATCCAACAGAGAAACAAAATTAATAAAGTTCACTGGACTGTTGTAGGGAACCAATAGTAATATATGGAGTTACACTTTTTTAAAAAGACCCCTCTACTTTTCCATGATACTTCCTGTTGCTTTAACATTGAACTTAGCTTTGTCTTCTCATGAATAATGACAATTCCACATTTATTATTACAGTCACAGTTGGAGCACAACAGACATGACATTATCACCCCCCACAAAAGTTGTGTGGTTTAGCATAGCTCAACAAGGATGTGTCACTGGACATTGTCATTTCTTTGGGTTTCATGTGTTTCTACTTGCATCAGACTGTAGGCGCTTGGAGGATAGCTAAATGATGATCATTTTTCTCACATTTTCCTTCCAACTGCCCACAGGGCTGAGATGAATATGTTTGATAATTATGTTATGGTCTTAGGCATGTTCCTTGGAGATGAACAGGACTTCTTTCAGAAGTTTCTCAGAGAGGACTGACCACAGGTCACATGTGGGCATCTGAAGAGATGGACCAAATTTCCTAAGAATGAAATAAAAAGGAAAAGAAAGAAAAAGAAGAGAGAGGGGGTTAGGGAAGAATGGAGGGAGGGAGGAAGGGAAGGAAGGAGGAGGAGGAGGAGGTGGAGGAGGAGGAGGAGGAGAGAGAGAGAGAGAGAGAGAGAGAGAGAGAGAGAGAGAGAGAGAGAGAGAGAGAGAAGGAGGTTAAGGAGAAAATCAAGTGAATAAAAATGGACCATTTTAAATACAGCTTTTGAGCTCAGAACTCAAAGGCCAACCTATAAAAAAGATTCAGTGCACTTTAAATGACCAGTCTTATTACTGTAAGAGTGTTCTTGCCTCTGTCACTAAAACTCTAAGAGCTTTGGACAGATAGAAATTTCATCCTAGAGGCAGACAATCTTGGGTGAATTTGGGGTCATCTGATCCAGCTTTCTCATTGGATTGCTGAGCAGGCTGAGGCTAAGGAAAGAAAACTAAATGGACAGAGAGCAGACACAGTGGTGAGCAAGGTTGGATGGTGCAGGGTGCAGGTATTCTGACTTCATGTATGTTTGTAAGCGCTACAGTACACTGTTTTCTACCTCTTACACAATTTCTTATTTCAAAGCAAAGACTGTATAGTAAATAGAAAACCATTTAAATCCACTAACACCACAAGTTTAAAATGTTCCAGCTATAAATGCAGGAGGACCCCAAGGGGATTTATCAGATGGATTGTGAATGTACTTTGAGTATCCCCAGGGCCAGCTGACTTTCAGCTGCATGAGGCAGATAAAGCTGCTACTAATGGCTTATAAAGCATAATGGCTTAATAATGTATAACCTGAAATCAAAAGTGAGTATTTAATAAAGTTTAATTGTGAATAATAATTTGCTAGATTTTTGCAAGTGGGAGACTATCCAAAAACAACTGTTTAGAACATTATTATTTATTTCATAGGTTTAAATAAGATTTCAACAATGATTGAAATTAAGAGACCTGAGTGCCTGGGTCTTACTTTTTGAAATTAGAGTTTTTCATCTTTCCATGATAATTAAATAATTAACCTTGCCTCAGCTTTCAAATAGTGTGTGTGTGTGTGTGTGTGTGTGTGTGTGTGTGTGTGTGTGTGTGTGTGTATGTCCATCCATGTCCCCAGAACAGATAGGCTTCACATATATTATTTTATTTATTTATTTGCTGGAGATTTTCCTTTATAAAATAAAACTGAACTCACAAAGAACAAAAGAACTACTATTTTTTTAATGGATTGGTGGCTGTCTTTCATCTTCTCTTTCTGGACATCAGTCAGTGTTTGAGATGGTCTGGGACACTTGGAAGAGAGCATGGTGGCCTGGCACACAGTGCTTCATTTTGTTCTTGGCATGGAATTCACTGCTTAGCCTTATGCAAGTCATGTCCTTGTCCCTTTAGGCTCAGTTTTCTCATCAATTGATTAGAGTATGAGTGTTGACATTTCAAGGTTCTCTGATTCATTGGAGAATCTAGCTCGTCCCAGGCAGGCAGAAGCCCACAGCCTGGATCCCAAACACCCGAATGACCCTGATGCTGATTCCCATGCTGTTGTAGTTCATGTGAATGAGTCCTTGCCTCCTGACCCACAGGGAAGGAGGGTACAGTGGTATGCCAAACAATGATATTTTGTAAACAATAGGCCACAGATTTGAAACTTCCTATTATCTCATGTTTTTATTGCTCCTTTTGCATGTAAAGATGTGTTTATAAATGGGAATATCATTGTGTTGCAGATGACTACAGTGTTCAATATAGTATAATAGTGTATAATATAGTTCAACATATTGTTCAGGTTTGTAGCCTAGGCCATCCTGTATAACTGGAGTTATGTAGTAGGCTCAATCATTCAGGTTTGAATAAGTACACTCTACAATGGTTGCACAGCAATGGAATTGCTTACCAATGTGATTCTCAGCATGTAGCCTCACTACTAGGCACATTCTGGTCCTTTAATTTCTTTCCTTATATTTATTTAGTTGTTCTGTTCCTGTATGTATACTTAGAGGTTAAAGGACAAATTGCAGCAGTTGCTTCTCTCCTTCCACCATGTGGGTGCTGAGGATCAAACCCATGTTGTCAGCCTTGGTTGTAGAGCCTTTATCCAAGGTCCATCTCATCTGTTCATTAGTCTTTTAGAGAAAGGCTTTCTTTCTTGCCTCAATATTTTGGTCCTTGAGGTACCAAAGCCTGGGAGCTTTCTTTGCTTCTTTTCCTGACATTGAGAAACAGTAAATACCTCTTGCATCTTGGTAATTCCTTGAGTTGCATGATGGAGGCAGTAATAACCACTGTGATTGTACTGTCAATTCTGAATCACTGATTAGTGTATTATCTCAAGGGAAAATTTAAGCTTTATGGGAAGACAATGATCCTTATTTTCACTTTATGGTTCTGAGCTTCTGCTCTTTCTCACATTCTCTACAACTACTCCCTCAATTTGTTTTCTCTTTTTTCTTTCTCCAGTCTTGGTTTACTGTAGGCAGTGTTTTGTTTCCCCACTCCTCAAATCCATATTGCCTACTATTATATGGCCTTTAACAGTTCTCATTGATAGGATCAGAAAGGTGAAGAATTCACCAGATAGCAGCTAATTGGCCTTTGGTTTTTGGTCTGGAAAAGTTACTTGGTAGTTACTGGTCTATTATTATTTGAATTACATATTTTATAAATGGCAGCCTTACACTCAAGTATGATATTCAAAGGAAATGCTTTTGGATTTGTGGGTAGTGTCACATTCCTGTAATTTCAGCTACTTGAAAGATGAATATAGGACAAGCAAGAGTTTGGTACTAGCCTGGGCTACATATAGAGTTCCTGTCTCAAATACATGATTACATTCTGTTGTTTGACCTTCATTTTTAGGACTGTGTTCAAAAGGGTCTTCATTTAATTCATTCATGTCTTCCTACTTGCATCTGTCATATACATTCTGGCAGAGGCTATCCTAATAAAATTATGAGTATGAGGTACAATAAGGAGATTGTAGAAGAGGGATATGGGGAGATGTTGGGATAGGTAGAGCTGACCCTGAGACAGAGTGGTTGAGTCTTAGTCTTCTGTGGCTGTCATAACAAAATACCACAATCTGGGTGGCGTAAACAGGTGATTATTTTTACATAGCTCTGGTGAATGAAGAACAAGGTAAAGGTATTGACAGGAAAGGGGGTTCCTGTTCTTGACTCAGCACACACACAGGTGCACAGTGGGGAGGGAGAAGAGTAGAAGAGGAGGAGGAGGAGAGGAGAGATTACTCTCTTTGTTTTCTGCTTCTTGTAGAGATAACAGCCCCATTAGAAAGGGGCCCATTTTTATTACCTCATTTAACCTTAATTACCTCCTTCAAGTATTCTGTCTACAAATATACTTGATTGCAGCTAGGCATTGAAACCATGGATCTGGAGGTATGCATGTGAAGGTACACTACAGTCTGTAATAAAGACCTGATCAGTTTGGTCTCAGGATTGGCTTACCCTTGAAAAAATGGTTTCTTTGACTTTGTCCACCAGTTAGAACCTGGATCACAATTATATGTGTTTCTGAAATTGGATATGCAAGTACAGAGAACAATCTTATCCATGGACAGATTGAACTGGGCAGCCTGTAGAGAGCTCAAGAAAATCTCCAAGATTGGAGAAATTCTGTATAAAATAGAAATCCTTACTCATTTCTTGATACCAGCAAGTCAGAAAGACAAGGAATCTCACCACAAGTCCATCTCCATGGAAACCCAACACAAGTCCATCTCCAAGGAAACCCACCACAAGTCCATCCCCATGGAAATCCACCATAAATCCATCTCCAGGGAAACCCACCACAAGTCCATCTCCAGGGAAACCCACCACAAGTCCATCTCCATGGCACAGAATATTCTAAAGGATCCACTCCAAAGTTCATCACCTTGTTTTTGTCTTGATTTCCTCAAGTTTGGGACATATGTTGATTTCAAATGTTTTGTTTTCATTGACAGCAAGCTTTGTGGGTGACTCATTGGGGCTGAGTTTGGAATTTAGGAACTCATTTTAGAACTTTGTATGGGAAATTAATGTCTCCTTTTGAATTGTTGGCAGCTAATTTATATAAATCAGTATGGGCCACTAGGCAGATATGTCAAAGTCTCTTGCAGTCTAGACGTTAGAATCTGCTTCTCAGGTTTTTACACTTCAGATGAAGCAGTCGATCTCTATTTGCTGAACGTTACTTTCAGTATACTCAGCGACGCTTTTGTGTTTTCATCTTGATTCTTAAATTATACCGTGAAGTGCCTCTTTATGAACAGTAAAGTTCAGCGTTCATATTTGTTGCATATTCCCTTAGTGACCTTTCAAAACAAACCTGTGTCTGGTGGTTCAACATTATTCTTGGGAAACACTCTCAGAAATAAAACTGTGTTCAAGTACTATTTCCTTAGTTCAACAAATATTTATTGAGTGCCTGCTTTGTGTCAGGCAGTGTGCCTAATGCTGAAGAACCAGACAGACAAACTTCTTATTTTCAGAGATTACTGAGAAAAAGACTCTCTGTGTGGAAATAAACACTAGGCAAACAAATAAACCAAAGAAAGAGCCGACAATAGTTAGTGCTATGCAGCTAATTAAAACAGGGTGATGAGGAAGGTGGTCAAGGGACATCTTGAGTGCTGAGAATACCAGCCTTGCGTAAATCAAGTCACCCAACAATCAACAAGTTTCTCTTCTCTCAACAGTGCTGTGGCTTTTCTGGAACTGAAAGGAGACTGTTGCCAGGACATGGAAAGTGAGGGGCATAAGTGGTATAAACTGAGGTTAGCGACATGGCTGGAAGTCAACTTGGTAAGCTTTGGAGAAGAGGGAAGTTCAGATTATGAGGTACCACTCAGCGCACCTGAAACATCACTTTGTTTTGATCACAGTAGAGTGGAAAAAGGCCAGAGGACTGGCTGCAGGACAAATGAGAATGACATGCTGGAAGGAAGTATGCTTTGGTTAAAGGGTAGGTGTGCTGAGGACTCGAAGAAAATCACAGATTTAACTTTGAATTATGTTTTGGGGAATGGTGCCATCTTGACTGAGCTGAAGAAGATCAGGGTAGGGGAGGGTAGGATCAGGACTTGTGTCTTCCTTTGTAGAAGTTCCTCCATATGTCTCACCCCCCGAATTTGACACTTTTATGAATTCTCAACCTTTTATGTTTGAAGTTGACTGCTGCCAACCAACACTTCTAATTTTAAAATCAATTTAAACTTATTATCTAATATCATATGCTTTACTTTCTTTGTAAACTACGAAAAAACATTTTAGCCAATGGCGCCAGGTTTTTCTCCCTCACCATCATGAAGTACCAAAAGAACTCAATTGAAATTACAATCTGAGTGGTATTAAGTTTATTTATTAATTTTGAGTTACTCTTTTTAATGTGCTGTCTTCCTATTCATGAATATAAACATGAAGATTATTTGCAGATGTTTAAGTTTCTTATCCTTAAAGAGGCATTTACAATTATCTTTGCATAGGTCTTGTACTTTTACTGAAGCACTTTGGTATTTGTTTCTGTTCATGGGTTTTCTTCTGTTAGGTGATGAAAGCTAAAACAGAGAAAAACAATTTTCTTTTATCATCCTGTTTTCTACAATGTAGTATATTTTCTTATTAATACTACTGTATTTTTCTACAAATATCTTAGTTTCTCTAGCTATTCAGTTACATTAATGAAAGAGACATTTTAATTCCTTTCTTCTAATGTTTATATTAGTCATTGATTTTTTATAATATGTAATTTTAATATAATATATTAAATACAATTATAATTTTATATTATAAATATAATTATAATATAACATGTAATATAATTTTATTGAGAGTTCTGAAATGATGTTAAGTAATGATTGTGGCTAATCTTAAATTGTTTGGGCAATTCACCATTAGCAATTTAAAGGTGAATTTTAATAAATAGTTTTGATTCTGTTTACAGTAACTTATGGGGAATTGTTATCAAGATGGTGTGTTTCATCAATGAATTTTCATTATTTATTAGAGAATACTTTCATCTGCTTGTAGGTACAATTGATTACATTGACAAAATACCTTATCATGTTTGTGGGGTTATATTAATAAAATAATGTTGTTTCAAGAAGTAAGTATTTCTTGGTCATAGTACATTAATCTTTTGCTATATTGCTGAATACTATTTGATTACATCTATTAAACATTTCTATATAGAAGTCAGCTTGAACAAATATGAATAATGAGGTTAATGAAAATAAATGAATAAAGATATAAAGAAGTTTTATATTTTAAATTTTCAAATGATTTATAAATTGGAGTGAACATATATATATATATATATATATATATTGCATCTTAAAGCCTTCAGACACATAGATATATTGAAAATTTATCTGTGAACATTTAGATTTTGTACAAATTCCAAAGTTGTTGATTTATAAGCTGATAAAATTTAAATGACTAGTTCAGCATTATTAATAATTACTAAAAGTTGTCTATCTGGAAAATAAGGAACATTCTCAGATAGCCATTGAATAAGTTGTGAAATTTGAATTTCAATAAAAACATTCCCTAAAAATTGGCCATGAAATATGGACTTGAAAGCAGTTCTGCATCACATCCTTTCTATCCCTAAGAATATGCAAAATATAAATAATACAGCATAACATTTGTTAAAAGAACACATGTTTATAGGATATGTCATTCATTTCTTTTTATTTTCAACTTGCACCTTTTTGTATTTCCATGCCATAATTCAAAATCTGTCTCCACATTCCCTTCCAGATCATTGATGTGTATCTCAAATGAGTTTCTCCAATCTGTCTACTGATTACAGGAGTGGCTATTGCAGGATTTTTTTTATGTTCAGAAAACATTTTTTTGCTCTATGTTTGAACTTGAGTGCTGATGAGGAGACATTTCTATTTCACTCTGTTTATGTGAACACTCTGAGTTGAAATTCCATAATTATGATTGATTCTTATCACCCGTAATAGCCAGCCAGCTGACTCAGGACAGTCAGTTGCTTGACTGTTGTTGTCTTGTGTCTTTTTGAATCTTCTGCTGTTTTTATTTAAATGCATTGTATGTTAGAGCGTTTTGGTTTGTGATACACATGGTAAAGCTTGGTAACCACTTTTTACTACAACTGAGACAATTATGTCAGGGACCTGTAAAACAATTAACTAGGGGCTTTGATGGAGTCTAGATTATAACACAAAGGCATTTGGGAAAGAGAAGAGCTGTGTGTTGTATAGAAGGCAAAGCCTTGTGTCAATACATATTGAGATGGCAGGTAATGTAGAAGAAAGGAATAACAATGATAGGGCAACAAATACTACCGTGTGAGATTTAGTTCCAGGTTGAGTATTTTGTCTTGATTTTAGAAACTATCTTTAATGGCTTAATTAGATGTTAGAAAGTCATTATTTAACAATAGTTTGCATACACAGGGCCCAGCAAGACTGGGAAGAATGCTCCTTAGAAGGTGATAGAGGGAGGGGGCTCTTGGGATGAAAACTCATAGTGCATGGGCTCTGTTCTTAAAGACGCTGTTTTCTATGCCTTTGATCTTATTAGGAATATTTTTAGCAAGTAAGACAGACAGGAGAGGAGTTTCTAGAAGGCTCTAACTGTTGGCTGGCAGCGGGAGGCAGGGGGTTTGAAGTGGTCACATGACATCTGTGTGTGGATACTGAGGATATCCTTCTAATGAAGGATAAAAGAGTTCAAGGATGGGAATAAAGGCCAGCATTGTTGCTCTAGATAGCCAGGATTCCACCATCTCCTTGGGTATGGAGGATTGTATCTTCTCTCCAGCTTTGGTGTTCTAGACACCCGGGTTCACATGGTCTTTCCAGCCTCTGGCTTTGCCTTGAGCTAATGTTTTCACAGTAGCTACTCCCAAGAGAACAGAAGGTTTCCACTGAGGCAAGCTGATTGCCTTTGAAGGTAAATGCTTGTTTACACATTTACTTCAGAAGGGGGGGCAGAGGGAGGCAGGGAGGGAGTGAGGGAGAGGAGAGAGGTTTCTCAAGTCATGAGACATTGAAGAATTACCTTGATTTACTCTAAATTTTCATTCATTTTAGAGGAATTATCCATGGGCTCCTGATAGACCATCACCAAATGTGGTGTTTTGAAAAATATTGGATATAAAAATATGTAATGTTTAAGTTAAATGGTTTATGCCACTCCCACGGATCACTATAATAATGTTTTTGTGAATGAGTTTTTGGTAAGTATCTAATATTTATTTTATGTGAATAATATTCAGGGTTAAGTACCAGTGTAGAAACATTACCTTTTAAAATTAAACAAAATTGTGCTTTTTGGTATTGTTTAAGAAATCAGATTTACTTTGGGATAAAATAGATATTCTGTACTTTTCATATATTCTTAAAAATATTCTTAGAGTTTTATACTTTGCTT
The DNA here is from genome assembly GCF_003668045.3 of Cricetulus griseus. Classification (NCBI taxonomy): domain Eukaryota; kingdom Metazoa; phylum Chordata; class Mammalia; order Rodentia; family Cricetidae; genus Cricetulus; species Cricetulus griseus. The sequence goes on along the minus strand of NC_048595.1, from coordinate 309,540,733 downwards.
TGGCTCTTTATGTTAGATTTGTTTTGCATTTTATAGGTATTAGGATGAGGATAACTACATCCCATTTCCCTGACTTCCTGACAATTGGAGTGTCCTCCATTCTCCCAATTATTTGGTATTTGTCAATCATAATCTAAATTTTTATGTATGCCTATCTTCAATTTTGTCCCGTTTTCTACTTGTATCATTCCAGCATCATTCAAATGTATATTATACATTTGGTATTTGATAAATTAGATTCCTATTTTGTCTTTTGTATTCAAGTTTGTCTGTTTCATTTATAAAATATTGTATTTTCTAATATTTTAAAATTGTAGATAAAGGAAGATTCAAAGACATCATTTATCACTTTTTAAAACCTCATTAAAATGAGAAATCAGTGTACAAGAAGGAAGTTCAAGTGGGAGAGGTGGCTAGTAGAACTTTGGCCCTTCCTTGTGAGGAAATCTAGGCCCCACAGAGTCTCCAACTATATGCAATTAACTGGTTTATAGCCTCGGTGAAAATTGATCTGACTGGAGATGCATGGTCATTCAATTGGAGCAGTGTGTTTCTAAATTCTTGATTCCAGCTGAATCTCCATGTAGTGGAGATCCAAGTCAGGACAGCAACAGCCAGTATTGTCTGCCATGCTGTCAGCTGGTTGGGAAGCTGGTTGAGATTTGTCATCATCTTTTCATTTTTCTCTTTAAATTAAATCATGTTTTTTGTTTGTTTGTTTTTGTTTTTGTTTTTTGAGACAGGGTTTCTCTGTGTAGCTTTGGAGTCTATCCTGGCACTCGCTCTGGAGACCAGGCTGGCCTCAAACTCACAGAGATCTGCCTGCCTCTGCCTCCTGGGTGCTGGGAGGCATTAAATCATGTTTTAATTGGCACACGCTGCACGTATTAATGCAGTAGTGTGTTTAGTACACCAACACATTGTGTTTAGATTGAGCTAAATTTCAAGATTCCCCTCAAATGCTAATCATGGCTTTGTGTTAACTTTTTTAAAATAAAATTTTATTTAAATTATAACAATCTTATTTTACATACCAATCCCAGTTCCCTCTCTCTGCCCCTCCCTGCCCCTCCATGACCCCCCATTTACTCCCCAGGGAGGGTGATGAGTCACATGAGTAATCATCAAAGTCTGACACATCATTTGGGGCTGGACTCAGGTCCTTCCCGGTGTATCTAGGCTGAGAGAGTATCCCTCTATAGGGAATGGGCTCTGAAAACCAATTTGTACACTAGGGATAAATACTGGTTCTACTGCCAGAAGCCCCATAGACTGCCCAGGCCCCTCAACTGACACCCGCATTCAGGGAGACTGGTTTAGTACTATGCTGCTTCCCCAGCTGTCAGACTAGGGTCCGTGAACTTCCACTTGTTCAGGCAGCTGTTTCTGTGGGTTTCCCCAGCATCATCATTCTTTCCTTTCTACAACTAGATTTCTGGATTTTGGCTCCGTGCTTGGCTGTGAATCTCTTCTTCTGCTTCCAATCAGTTACTAGATGAAGTCTCTAGGATGGCATTTAAGGTAGTCATCAATCTCATTGTAGAGGGCATTAAAAGTAACCTCTCCACTATTGCTTAGATTTTTAGTTGGGGTCATCTTTGTGGATCCCTGGACATTTCCCCAGTGCCAGATTTCTCTTTAAATCTAAAAAGTAGCATACAGAACTAAATAGAGAATTCTCAATAGGGGAATCAAAAATGGCTGAAAGACACTTAAGAAATTGGTCAACATCCTTAGTCATAAGGGAAATGCAAATCAAAACAACTCTGAAATACCATCTTATACCTGTCAGAATGGCTAAAATAAAAAACACCAATGACAGTTTATTCAGGAGAGGATGTGGATAAAGGGGAACTCTCCTTCATCCTTCATTGCTGGTGGGAGTGCTAACTTGTACAGCCACTTTGGAAATTAGTATGGTGGTTTCGCAGGAAAATGGGAATTAGTCTACCACATGATCCATCAATTCAACTCTTAGGCATATACCCAAAGGATGTACATTCATACAACAAGGACATCTGTTCAACTATGGTCATAGCAGCATTATTTGTAATAGTCAGTACCTGGAAGCAACCTAGATGTCCCTCAACTAAAGAATGGATGAGGAAAATGTGGTACATTTACACAATGGAGCACTACTCAGTGGAAAAAATGGAATCTTGAAATTTGCAGCAAATGGAACTAGAAGAAACCATCTTGAGTGAGGTAACCCAGACACAAAAAGACAAACATGGTATGTCCTCACTCATATATGGATATTAGACATAGAGAAAAGGATTACCAGCCTACAATCCACACCTCCAAAAAAGCTAGGAAACAGGCTGGAGAGATGGCTCATTGGATAAGAGCACTGGCTGCTCATTCAGAGGACACAGGTTCAACTCTCAGCACCCACGTGGCAGTTCACAACTGTCTGTAACTCCAGTTCCAGGGAATCTTACACCTTCACACCAATGCACATAAAATAATAAAGTTAAAAAAAAAAACAAAAGAGAGAGAACATGTCTCCCTTGTTCAAAAAAAAACAGCTAGGAAAAAAGGGGGACCCTAAGAGAGACATACATGGTCCCCCATAGAAGGGGAAAGGGACAAGATCTCCTGACGAACTGGGAACATGGTGGGAGTGGGGAGGGAGGGAGGTGAAACAGGAGGGGAGAAGAAGGGGAGAAGAACATGAGGGATCAGGAAGATGGAGTTGGGAGAATAATAGAGAAGAGCAAGAAAAGAGATACCTTAATAGAGGGAGCCATTATAGGTTTAAAGAGAAATCTGTGTTAAGAACTTTTAAAATACTTTTTTTTTCATATTTTTAAAACACATAGTGGCAAGTCATCTGACACCAACGATCTGCGTGCTGGACCAAATTCGGTGGCGGGATCCGACTCACCAAGGCTCTGGTGCCAATTCTGCCTCCATCTGCCGGCCCAGTGGGACCCAACACACCTGAACACTGTCGAGGTCCCGGGAACAGTGCCACCTCCATCCATGAGAGGAGGACAGATATCAGAGTATTGGATCTGTTTGCATCTACCAAAAGGGAACCTTGGCCCCATACCCACCAGGAGAGCAAGAGACTCCTACTACTCCCCCCCAGAAGAAAGGATGAGAAAAGGAAAAGGTAAAAGCACATTCAACAACAGAAAACCCAATATGACACCACCAGAGACTAGGAACCATACACCAGCAAGACCTGAATATCACAATGCAGATGAACCAGAAGAGAATGACCTTAAAAACATCTGCAGGAAAATGATAGAGGACCTCAAAGAGGACATGAGAAAATCCCTTAAAGAAATGGAAGAAAAAACAAACCAAAAATTACAAGATATCAACAAATCTCTCAAGGAAACAGTTCAAGACCTAAAAACTTAAATAGAGACAATAAAGAAATCACAATCTGAGGGAATGCTGAAAATAGAAAAGCTGTATAAACGATCAGGAACTACAGATGCAAGCACAACCAACAGAATAAAAGGGATGGAAAAGAGAATCTCAGGAGTTGAAGACACACTAGCAGAAACAGATGCATCAACCAAAGAAAATCTTAAGTCCAACAAATCCCTAACACGAAATATCCAGGAAATATGGCATACTGTGAAAAGACCAAACCTAAGAATAATAGGTATAGAAGGTGAAGAAATCCAAGTCAAAGGCACAGAAAACATGTTCAACAAAATCATAGAAGAAAACTTTCCCAACCTAAAGAAAGACATGCCAATGAAAATACAAGAAGCCTAAAGAACACCAAATAGATTGAATACCCCCAAAAGGTCTTCTCACCACATAATAATCAAAATACCAAACATACAGACCAAAGAGAAAATATTAAGAGCAGAAAAGGAAAAAGGTCAAGTAACCTATAAAGGCAAACCTATCAGAATCACACCTGACTTTTCCATGGAAACTCTGAAAGGCAGAAGGTCCTGGGTATATATTCTACCTACACTAAGAGACCATGGATGCCAGCCCAGACTACTATACCCAGCAAAGCTTTCAATCAATATAGATGGTGAAAACAAGATATTCCATGAAAAAAAAACAGATTCAAACCATGCACATCCACCAATCCAGCCTTATAGAAAGTTCTGGAAGAAAAACTGCAACCCAAGGAAGTTAACTACAACCAGAAAAAATATAAGCAATAGATAACCCCAATTTACCAACAGCCAAAAGGAAAAAGAGATAGAATCCCACACATAATTCCACCACCATCACCAAATCAAAAACAAACAAGAATGAACAATCAATGGTCATTAATACCCATCAACATTAATGGTCTTAACTCCCCTATAAAAAGACTCAGATTAGCAGAATGGATAAGAAGACAGAATCATTCCTTCTGCTTCATACAAGAAACACACCTCAACTTCAAAGACAGATGGTACTTAAGAATTAAAGGTTGGGGAAAGATTTTCCAATCAAATGGATCCAAGAAACAAGCAGTGGTAGCAATCTTAATATCCAACAAATTAGACTTTAAACCAAAATCAATCAAAATAGATGAAGAAGGTCACTTCCTACTCATCACAGGAGTTTTAAAAGAAACATTACTAAATTCAAATCACACATAAAACTGCACACACTTATAGTGGGAGATTTCAACACCCCACTCTCACCACTGGACAGGAACACCAGACAGAAACTAAACAAAGACACAGAAGAACTAATAGAAGTTATGGCAAATTGGACTTAACAGATATCTATAGAACATTCCATCCAAATACAAAACAATTTACCTTCTTCTGGGTGCCACCTGAAACTGTCTCTAAAATTGACCACATACTTGGCAACATAGCAAACCTCAATAGGTACGAAAAATTGAAATAACCCCCTATACCTTATCAGACCACCATGCTTTAAAGTTAGAATTCAACAACAACATGAAATACAGAAAACCTATAAATTAAGTAACACCCAATTGCACAATTCATGGGTCCAGGAAGAAATAAGAAAAGAAATTAAAGATTTCCTAGAATTCAATGAGAATTCGGACACAACATATCCAAACCTATGGGATACTTTGAAAGCAGTGCTAAGAGGAAAGTTCATAGTACCAAATGCCCACATGAAGAAACAGAAGAATTTCACACTAGAGAATTAAAAGCACAAATGAAAGCTTTAGAAAACAAAGAAGCCAATGCACTCTGGAGGAGCAGATGCCAGGAAATAATCAAATTGAGGGCTGAAATCAATAAAATGGAAGCCAGGAGAACAATACAAAGAATCAATATAACGAAGAGTTGGTTCATTGAGAAAATCAACAAGATAGACAAAACTTTATCCAAACTTACCAAACAACAAAGAATGAACATGCAAATTAATAAAATCAGGAATGAAAAAGGGGGACATAAAAACAGACACAGAGGAAATCTAGAGAATCATCAGGTCATACTTCGAAAACCTATATTCCTCAAAATTCGAAAATCTAAAGGAAATGGACAATTTTCTGGACAGATTTCACTTACCAAAATTAAATCAAGAACAGATAAGCAACTTAAATAGACCTAAAACCCCTAATGAAATTGAAGCAGTCATCAGAAACTCCCAACCAAAAAAAAGCCCAGGGCCAGATGGCTTCAGTGCAGAATTCTACCAGAAATTCAAAGTACAGCTAATATCAATTGTCCTCAAATTATTCCACACAATAGAAGCAGAAGGGTCTTTGTCAAACTCTTTTTATGAGGCTTCAATAACCCTGATACTGAAGGCACCCAAAGACACAACTAAGAAATAGAACTACATTCCAATATCCCTCATGAACATTGATGCAAAAATTTTCATTAAAATACTAGCAAATTGAATCCAAGAACACATCAGAGAAATCATCCATCACAATCAAGTAGGCTTCATCTCAGGGATGCAATGATGGTTCAACATATGAAAATCCATCAATGTAATCCACCATATAAACAGACTGAGGAAAAAAAACACATGATCATCTCACTAGATACCGAAAAAGTCTTTGACAAAATCCAACATCCCTTCATGATAAAGGTCTTGGTGAAATCAGGGATAACAGGAACATACCTCAACATAATAAAAACAATATCCAGCAAGCATCAAATTAAATGGAGAGAAACTCAATGCAATTCCTCTAAAATCAGGCGCAAGACAAGGCTGTCTACTCTCTCCATACCTCTTCAATATTGTCCTTGAAGTTCTAGCTAGAGCAAGCAATAAGACAACAAAAGGAGATCAAGGGATACAAATCGGAAAGGAAGAAGTCAAACTCTCAATATTTGCAGATGATATGATAGTCTACATAAGTGACCTGAAAAACTCTACAGGGAACTCCTACAGCTGATAAACACTTTCAGCAAAGTGGCAGGATACAAACTCGAAAAAACTCAAAAAAAATTAACTAAAAAAAAAAATCTGTAGCCCTACTATATACCGATGAGACATTGGTGGAGAAAGAAATCAGAGAAACATCACCCTTTACAATTGCCACAAACAACATAAAATACCTTGGGGTAACACCAACAAAAAAGGTGAAAGACCTGTACCATATGAATTTTGTTTCTCTACAGAAAGAAATTAAAGAAGATACCAGAAAATGGAAAGATCTCCCATGCTCTTGTATAGACAGGATCAACATAGTAAAAATGGCAATCTTGCCAAAAGCAATCTACAGATTCAATGCAATCCCCATCAAAATCCCAACAGAATTCTTCACAGACCTTGAAAGAACAATTCTCAACTTTATATGGAGAAACAAAAGACCTAGGATAGCCAAAACAACCCTGTACAATAGAGGAACTTCTGGAGGCATCACCATCCCTGACTTCAAGCTCTATTACAGAGCTATAGTCCTGAAAACAGCTTGGTACTGGCACAAAAATAGACAGGTAGACCAATGGAATAGAGTTGAAAACCCTGATATTAACCCACACACCTGAGAATACTTGACTTTTGACAAACAATCCAAATATATATGCTGGAAAAAAGAGAACATCTTCAATAAATGGGGCTGGCATAACTGGATGCAGATATGTAGAAGACTACAGATAGACCCAAGCCTTTTCCCTGCACAAAACTTAAGTCAAAATGGATCAACATAAACCCAGCCACACTGAACCTATTAGAAGATAAAGTGGGAAATACCCTTGAATTAATTGGTACAGGAGACTGCTTCCTGAACATAATACCAGTAGCACAGACACTGATATCAACAATTAATAAATGGGACTTCCTGAAACTTAGAAGCTTCTGTAAGGCAAAGACACAGTCAGCAAGATAAAATAGCAGTTCACAGATTGGAAAAAGATATTCACCAACCCCACATCTGACAGAAGGCTGATCTCCAAAATATACAAAGAACTCAAGAAACTAGTCTCTAAAACACCAGACAATCCAATTAGAAAGTGGGGTACAGAACTAAATTGAAAATTCTCAATAGAGGAATCTAAAATGGCTGAAAGACACTTAAGAAAGTGTTCAACATCCTTAGCCATCAGGGAAATGCAAATCAAAACAACTTTGAGATATCATCTTACTCCTCTCAGAATGGCTAAAATCAATATCACCAATGACAGTATATGCTGGAGACGATGTGGAGAAAGGGTAACACTTCTACATTGCTGGTGGGAGTACCAACTTGTACAGCCACTTAGGAAATCAGTATGGAGACTCCTCAAGAAAATGGGAATAAGTCTACCACAAGATCCAGCAATTCCACTCCTAGGCATATACCCAAAATAAGCACATTCATACAACAAGGACATCTGTTCAACGATGTTCATAGCAGCATTATTTGTAATAGCCAGAAACTGAAAGCAACCTAGATGCCCCTCAACTGAAGAATGGATAGAGAAAATGTGTTACATTTACATAATGGAGTACTACTCAGCCAAAAAAACAATGGAATCTTGAAATTTGCAGGAAAATGGATGGATATCCAAGAAACCATTCTGAGCGAGGTAACCCAATCACAAAAAGACTAACATGATATGTACTCACTCATATGTAGATTTTAGACATAAAGGATTACCAGCCTGCAATCCACACTGCCAGAGAAATTCGTAAACAAGGAGGACCCTTAAAGAGACAAACATTGTCCCTTGGAGAAGGGGAATGGGTCAAGATCCCCTGAGCAAATTCAGAGCATGGGAAGAGGGGGGAGGGAGCTATGAGAATGAGAAGGGAAGAAGAGGAAGGATGCAGAGGTCATGAGGGAGCAGAAAGGTTGAGTCAGGTGTAGATTTAGAAAGGATATGTGATAGGTAGGGTTTTAGTTGAGGAGGTGTTGGGGAGGTAGGGAGGGAGAAGGGACCTGGGATTGTGATGTAATTCAATCTTGTTTGTAATTCAAATAAAAATGATAAAAAATAAGTAAAACCCAAAGTGACACTATTCATGGCGGATGTGAACAAATTTCCAATGTGTAACCTCTCCTACTATCCCCAGCTACCTATCATTTTGCATTTGTCTTTCTTCACCTGGCTCTTTTCACATAGTGCCATGATCTCTAGGTCACTCTATGTTGTAGCAAATGACAAATTCTTTTTTCTGTGGTTATATAGTATTATATTATGCAGTTGAATTATGTTCCACTTTTCCTTTATCTATGCACCAAGTGATACCATTTAAAGTTGTTTCTACTTATTGAATATTGGGAATAGTTGGTCTTGTAATGAAATGGGAGTGGAGATACACTGACTTCATTTCCTTTTGGCAGATAACCAATGCTGATGTTGTTGCATCCTATGGGCATTCTGCTTTTAGTTTTTAAAGGTACATATTAATTTTTTTATGATCATTGTACTAATAATATCCCTCTATCAATGTGAAAGAGGTTTCCCTTTTCCCACATACCTGTCTGTACATGTTATCATTGGATTCTTCAATTATTACACAAATTATTCTCAAAGGTTAAGTATTATCTCATTATAGTTTTGACTTGTATTTCTCTGATGATTAGTGATAATGAGATTTTTTTCCATTCACCAATTGGTCATTTGCATATTTTCTTTTGAGAAGTACCCACTTAAGTATACCTCCTATTTTGAAAATTTTGTTATTTGAAATTTTGATATTGATATTTTGGAGTTCTTATGTGTTCTGATATACAAAGATAAGATGCACCCCTTCTTTCTCATTTTATTAAAATTAAATAGGTAACATCTTTATTTTCAACTATAAAACTCAGTTGCTTCTTTTATCTCTAGATGAATTTCTAAATAGGTTACTTCAATGCCTTTTTCTCTCATTCATTAATCCCTTTCCCTATGCTCCCCTCCATATGTGTCTTTGAGTCTGTCAGTAGAAACAATAAACTATAGACTCAAACTAAAATTCTACAGATATTTAGTACTAAACAATATTTAGTACCTAACTAAAATACTACAGACATTTCACATCCAAAACAATTCAAAGTGTGAAATTAAAAGCACAAGGTAAAAATAAACTATTAAAGGTATAAAGGTATAAAGAAGGTTTATATAATTCACATGGATAAAGGTAAAATTAAGATACATATCTCCTAAATAGCAATTATAGGAAAAGTGAAAAAAGTGCAAGATGGGAAAGAAAAATCAATGCAGATACGTGAAAAGGAAAATTTTGATAAAATTGGTAGAAATAAATCCAAATTTACCAATAATGATTACAATAACCACAATTGGACCAAGTGATTTGTTATAAAATTTATAGACCATCAAAACTGTATATTATATCAAAATTTAATCATTTGCTGTTTACAAGATGTCTAAGATACATAGACTAGAAAATTTTAAAGTAAAATAATGGAAAATTGTACAATAAAGCATAAACCTAAAAGAAGTTAGGATAGTCATACTATAGAAAATAAATAGCTATTAAGAAAAGACATTACAAACATTAACACATTATGTAGTGAGAAAAGTTTTAAATTACCAGGGTCATGATGTAGTACTCACAACCCTCTTCAGGCCTAAACGATTCACCTATTCAGTTGGTAGGAATATCACTAGCTAATAATTTTTAGCTCCCACCTTGTTATGGAAGTTACATCTTACTCATTCAACTTTACATGCCCTTTTCAGGGCAGCTTAAATCACATGACATGAGAATGTACGGGGCCAGCCCATCTTCAGAATGCCCACAGAGTCAGTTGAAGTGTTACACTGGGAATGTACCACATCTTGATTTCTCTCTTTGGCACGTTCTACTTCCCTCCCTATCTTTCATCAGTGTTGAATATTTACTAACAAAAAGTATTGACTAACAAGCCCTCTGCCTGCTCAGTTCTGTCTCAGAGGCAGCCTTTGAAGAAACCCAACCTGCAACAGATGATACTGTAAAGCCTCAATGATGGGATGGGTATCACTCACTTTCAGTAGGTCCTCTAAACCCATGAATGATGGTGAATGGAACACAGATAGCTCTTGGTACAAAATAACAAGCATTATAATTTTTAGGACCTTCCTTAAGTATGAGTGGCATGGAAGAAAATATGTTAGTCCATATAATGATCCAGCATTTAAAATTATGGGAAAATGGTAACTATATGGACAAAGTAAATGGGTGAAAATTACGATATATCTATATCTATATCTATATCTATATCTATATAGATATAGATATAGATATAGATATAGATATAGATATAGATATAGATATAGATATAGATATAGATATAGATATAGATATATAGATATATATATTATGTGTATGTACACACATATATTTTTATTGTTACAGTTTATTTCTAGTCCTTACATGATGTGGGATGCCCCTCTGTAGGCTATGAATATGTTTTATTAGCATTGGTTTCCAGAATTTTAGAAGTTGCTTATAAGCATTATTTGTAATAGCCAGAACCTGGAAGCAGCCTAGACGCCCCTGAACTGAAGAATGGATAGAGAAAATGTGGTACATTTACACAATGGAGAAAAAAAACTCAGCAGAAAAAAACAATCGAATCTTGAAATTTGCAGGCAAATGGATGGAACTAGAAGAAACCATTCTGAGCGAGGTAATCCAGTCACAAAAAGACAAACATGGTATGTACTTACTCATATATGGATTCTAGATATAGAGCAAAGGTTTACCAGCCTAAAATCCACACCGCCAGAGAAGCTAGGAAACAAGGAGGACCTTAAAAGTGACATAAATGGTCTCCCGGAGAAGGGGGAAGGTACAAGATCTCCTGAGCAAATTGGGAGCATGGTGGGAGGAGAGAGGGAGCTATGAAAATGAGGAGACAAGAGGAGGGGTGAGGGGGACATGAGGGAGCAGGAAGGTTGAGTCAGGGGAAGAACAGAGGAGACCAAGATAAGAGATACCATATTAGAGGGAGACATTATAGGTTCAAAGAGATACCAGGCACTAGGGAAATGTCTGGAGATCTACAAAGATGACACCAGCTAACAATCTGAGCAACAGAGGAGAGGCTACCTTAAATGCCCTCTCCCTTGATAATGAGATTGATGACTGACTTATATGCCATCCTATAGCCTTCATCCAGCAGCTGATGGAAGTAGAAGCAGACACCCACAGTTAATCACTGAACTGAACTGGAATCCAGTTGCGGAGGAGGAGTGATGAAAAAATGGGTCCAGACCAGGCTGGTGAAACCCACAGAAACAGCTGACCTGACCAAGGGAGAGCTCTTGGTCCCCAGACTGATAACTGAGATACCAGTATGGCACTGATCCAGACCCCATGAATGTGAGTGTCAATGAGAAGACCTCGTAAATCCATGGGGCCTCCTGTAGTAGATCAGTACTTATCCCTAGCATAGGAATGGACTTTGGGAGCCCATTCCATAGAGAGGGATACTCCCCAAGCCAAGACACAAGGGGGTGGGCCTAGGCCCTATCCCAAAGGATATGACAGACTCTGAAGACCCCCTATGGAAGGCTTTATCCTCCCTGGGGAGCAGAAAGGGTATGGAATAGGTAGGGTTTTGTTTGGGGGAAGATATCAGGGGATGGGGGAGGGAGTGGGACCTGGTATTGACATGTAAAACAATCATATTTCTAATTCAAATAAAAAGTGGAAAAAAGAAGTTGCTTATAATGCACTTCCTGTTTACTTTAGGCAATATTAAATCCTTCTGGGGTCTTTGAGGGAGTTGAAGACTAGATAATTTTAACTACAGTTTTCCTTAGTTATGATAGAAGATAAATTTAATATAAAAGTTTAGACTTACAAAGATAAAATGGATGATAGACTATTTTCTTTAATTTTGCCAAATACAAATAGACTAAATATTGTAATTGTAATTCTTGTTTGATAACTGTTTTGTTATATGTTATTCTACCATGTTAAAGCTAAAGCCCTCCTTTTTAATTAGGCCAGAAAAAGGGAGATGATGTGGGATGCTCCTTTGTATGCTGTGAATATGTTTTATTATCATTGGTTAATAAAGAAGCTGATTTGGCCAATGGCCAGACAGAATAGAGCCAGGCAGGAAATGCAAACACAGATACAGAGAGAAAGAGAGTCAAGGGATACCATGTAGCTGGGGGAGGAGAAAGATGTTTGTGCATCACCGGTAAGCCACAGCCATGTGGCAATACATAAATTAATAAAAATAGGTTAATTTAATGTGAGAGCTCATTAGTAATATGCTTTTGCCATTGGCCAAACAATTATAATTAATATTATGTTTCAGAGTGGTTAATTGAGAAGTGGTGGGTGGGACAGACAACTTCCAGCTATACTTGCTATCTCTTACTGTATCTAATTTATAAGTTAAAAAGTAGAAATGCAGGCAAAGGAAAAACATATAGGCTTCATTGTAAGTTGTATAACCATTTCCAAGCTCAAATAGTGTTTTTGAAAAAGATTTCTTTTTAAAGGTTGAGAAGGTGGGGCTGAAAAGAAGGCTCAGCTAGTAAGCATGTGTAGTGTTTTCTAAGACCCAGGTTTGATACCAGCACCCACACTGGGTAGCTAACAAGTACCTTTCACTCTAGTTCCTTCTGGTCTTTTTGGGAACCAAAAATGCACATACTCATGTAGAGCCACATCATACACATAATTAAAAGTAAAAATAAATCTTTAAAGAACTGAAGATGTCAGATCACTGATTAACAGTTCAGTATGGAGGCCAGAAGATCTCTTCAGAAACATGTCGACTCACCAGTAGATAGTGGACTAGCACTGAAAGGCTAACACTCAGGTAGACAGACAGTGATACTCTAGTGTGGTTTGAATACAACCAAAGTTTATGTGTCATAATAGGATAACAAAACAATGGAACATAGTGGTGATCCATATTTTTCTCCTGCATTTTGTAATAAGTCATGAGGCTGGAGGACCAGGTCCAGGAGACTGGTCCCAGGCCTATAGCATTTTGCAAGATAGTACATTTGAACCCAGTGATTGACCAGATGCAGTTGAGAGGGTCACTACTGAATCATCAAAAGAAATCCAGAAAAGCAAGACTTACAAGCCAGAAGGAAGATATCCACCCCTACACCAAATCATGTCCCATTTTGCAGCTCCTGGACACTTGCCATTTCTTCTTTTGCATTCAAAATCCATTGAAAATCAATTTTAAAGAAGTCAAATGAAGGTTTATTCATGTTCTGTAATTATACTGTAAAACCATGAGTTGAGAAGTATGCTTTTTGCTGGAATCAGAGCCAAAAGCATATTCTTTATTTTCTCCAAAAGAGCAGTCTACACACTTGGAGTCTGTTTCTTTCTTCCTTTTTACAAAGCTCTTTGGGCAGCCCTAACTGAACATTCCTTTAGCAAATGCTTTCTGAGGTTCAGGCTGGAGGTTTATTTTAGATGTGACCACCTGTGTGAAGTGCAGAGGTTATTTTCAAAGGGGTTCTTTCATTTGTCTTTGTGGGAGAGAGGTTTCTTCAATCAAAATGACATCACGTTTGCGGGGCACCTGTGAAACTGGGCAGAAGTTGGCTCCTGTACAAAAGGCTTTGTTTTCCTTTCCTTTTCTGTGGTTGTTAACTTGATTTCTTCTTTCCATAAATTCTTTAATTGGTTTAATAAAATATACAACAAGCTGTGAATGCCCCCTTTCTATCGGCTCCACTATGCACGTTTATATAGTGAGAGAGAACTAACCCCAAATTACATTTTGTTACAAAAAAGAAAATTTAAGGTTTCAGAGAAGCTAGAAAATATTTCAAAGAAGAGAAAATTAAAGGCAGTGAGAGGTTCTTTGATAATAGTTCTTAAGTCTGCCTTAGTTGCTTTTACATTAAACCTCCCTGAGCATTCTGTAGGCAATGAAGAAAGTATAACACTCTTTATTATCTCAAGCATGTGAACTTTTATGGCCAGAGGTGTTAAGCTAATTTTTTAAAGGGTAAAACTAGGAGACAGCGTTTTATAATAACTACTGCTGTGCCCGAGGGCAGCCAGACAGATGGGGATTGCTTCATGTTGACACAAGGTTATAGTCTCTTCCAATACAGGCTTAATTTTTCTTTTGGTGGTGTTCTCACAGAATGATTAGAAACGGATCAGGATTCTAAAGTTTCAGATCACTTGTATGGCCAAGTTTATCATTGATTCCTCAGATGATTTCAGGGTAAGATTTAATTAAAAGGTAAAACTTCTTAATATTTCTCCTTCTTGCTCCCTCCTCCCCTCTCTCTTCATCCTCTCTCATTCATTATCTTTTCACATAGCAAGAGTGTAAATTTGTGTATGTGATGCAAGTCTAAGGCACTTCTACCCCACAAGGTCATTTTCTATTACATCTGGTGCCTTGGGTTCTAAATGGGACTACACAATCTTCTAGGTTGTGGTTTAATAGAGAGATACAAATCAAGATGTGAAAAGACGGATGTATAAATGAAAACTGAAGAGAACAAACAGGTAAAGCCAAGGAAATGGCCAAGAACATGGAGAAGAAAGCATGAAAAAAATAACATAGAGATGTTAAAGGCAAGAAAAGCGGGATAGGTAGAGAACACTCATGAGAAAATGAAACCTGTATTTTTTGGAGGCTTGATCTTCTGCCATTGATGGCCACTTCATGTCACACATAAGGTATATATATTTATGAAAAACAAACTCCTGTATATTATGTGTTTGAGGCCAGAATGATATAGAGGAGAAATGTGTGAAATGAAATGGAATTAAATTCTGATTTTGTGGATCTACAGTTTATACAATTTGAGGATTTGGTTTTTAGAAAGATGATTTTCAAGCTCAAAAGTTGATAGGAGAATGAATAGTCTTTTATCATGACAAATAGACATTTTGACATATGATGTGTTCCACACATACTGCAAAATCCAGAAAGATTGACATTTAACAATGTGTAATATAATGTGTATATTAGTCAACTTTCTGATGTCTATAAGAACATGGATACTATGGGGGAGGCAGTTAGGATAACATGAGGTCATGAGGATGAGTCCATTTGATGGCATTAGTGGCTTCATAAGAAAAGGAAAGACAACTGTTGGTTACTGCCAAGATAAAGATGCCACTGCTGTACCTATAGGAATATCTTGGCATGCTGGCTATTATATCCCATAGGTATTACAGCTTGGTAAGTCTGTTCTCTCTGATTCCTTTTCTTTCTTAGGAGTTTATGTAGCATCTCCCTCTACTACAAAGGCTAGTCCTTAGGGAGAGGTCTTTGGGTCAGATCCAGTTTGGTTTTTCTGAGTTCTGTGTCTAAAGTTTGTGGTATTTTCAAGGAGGCAACCAAGGGAAACAGCAATAGCCTACATTGTTTTGGGAGTTGCTTGGAGTCAACTGACCACCAACTTGAGTTTTTTCATGCCTGGTATTGTTGTTGTTGTTGTTGTTACATAGTCTATGGGAATTCATGTTTGGGATTGTAAAAGTAGCCAACCGCCCATGGCTAATGAAGTCATGGATTTTAGAGGAGAAGGTTCTATTGCCAGTTTCCTAAACCAATATAATGCCTAACTAACTGCGTTAAAAACACTTATCATTATACCCATAAGTGTAGTTTTTACCCACTTATTGTAAGTGTAGTTTTCAGCCCTCATCAAAGAACCTTCTTTTTCAGCATTAATGAAGACCGTTACAGAAAGCCACAGCTGTCTGAATGCAGAGAGCAACTGACAAAGGTGTGTCCAGTCCAACTGACACATCTATAGCACAATTCCTACATCTAAGGCTCAAAGAACATCCCATAAGAAGGGTAGAAGATTGTAACAGCTAGAGGAGCAAGATATGTATTGTGAAACTGTATCTTTTGTATGTGACAGTTGCACAAATAAAATGTCAACAATATGGCTGCCTAAACAAGAGTTCAACAATGACAATACCAGTTGATGTGCCAAGGTGGTGGAAAAAATCTCACAAGGCCTCACAACTGGAAGAGCAACAGGGCAATTAGCAATTGCTGAGAGTGGATAATTAGTTTTCCCTAGGGATGAGCCTTATATTTGGTTATCCAATATCAAATGCCCATATCTAAAAACATACATATAAAAGCAATGCTAAATGATTTCAGAAGGCAGAAGGTAGCATTTATATATTTTCTCATAAACAGTTTGAAGGGTGATGGGTTCCACAGAGATTTAAAATCCAGAATGGTTATTGTGTGTATATTAATGAACTGTTTGTCACATTTCTATAAAATTTTGTTTGGTCATATTTTTATTGTATACATTTAATTGCATCACGATATAGTTCTTTTCTTTTCTTTCTCTCTTGCTTTCTTTTTTTTTTTTTGTTTTTGGTTTTTCGAGACAGGGTTTCTCTGTGTAGCTTTGAAGCCTATCCTGGCACTCGCTCTGGAGAGCAGGCTGGCCTCCAACTCACAGAGATCCACCTGCCTCTGCCTCCGGAGTGCTGGGATTAAAGGCGTGCGCCACCAACACCCAGCTACAATATAGTTATTTTCCATGTGAAGAATATAAAGCGCATATATGTTTGTGATATGTATATCAATAATAGTTAAAGAAAAAGAGGACTATCAATTTGAGATGAAGTGTGGGGACATTGCAGGGGTTGGAGAGAGGAGAAGAAAGGAGTAAATGATGTAAATATAGTAAACCTACATGGAATTTATAAAATAAGTTTAATTAAAAAAGGATCGAAATGAAGGCCTGTACATGAACTTGCCCTATGACCCCATGTAATGCCCTCTACCATGTTATATGCAGCAGGATGGTTGTTTTAAAATGAATCAAAGATGCTTGAATTGTGTTTTTGTGGATTGCCAACCCCCGTAATTGTGAGCCAATAAGTGCTTAGTCTTTATAAATTGCCCAGTTCCAGGAATTTTGCAGTAGTAAAAAGTTATACTGTTGTGTGACTTTTTCAAGGGAGTAGATAAAAAATGATATTCAACACAAAATGGGAAACTAGTAACAGTCCAAAGAAATGATATTTCCCTGCCTAGTTTGATGAACTGGCGAATTTACTGGGGCTCCTAACAAGAATATGATGATTCTTCACTAGCTGCTCTCTGAAAAGTCCATATCGAGTATGGATGATGACACAGAAAGTTGTGTAGCTGGAGCTCCCTGCTTAGCCCGCAAGCAGTGCCACCAGGCTTTCCCCCAGAGCACTGTTACTGCACTCGCAACCATGCAAAAGACCCTTGAATCTTACAAGTTTGATTAGGTGCCCTAGTTCTGAGAGCTCTACACGCTCCAGATCACCATCTTCTTTACCCAGGAACTACTGCCCCAGGAACAAATGTGTTAATCCCTAGGACATAGCTGTATAACACAGACAAAGATACAGTTTGAGCATTTTATCTCCAATCCTCAGATGAAGTTTATGTAATTATCAAATCCAGGATTTATGTATCAAATCCTGTTATTCTAAGACCAGCAGTCCCACACTGAATTCCATGAGTAGCTTCCTTTGGTTATAAGCTTCTATATAGCAAATTGTGGGACTTCCCAGTCTCCATAATTATATGAGCCAATTCTTTGTAATAAACAATCATGATTTTGTGTGAAAGCTAAAACCCACCTGTTCCACACACTTCAATGTATCTATAGAATATTAGAGCCAGGGAATGGATACAGTCTGAGGTATTGTTGTGTCTACCATACATGGCTAAAGAAATTGCTTACAAAGATTATGGCTGTGTTGCCCCTGAGCAAAGCAGATAAAGTAATGCTTAAGGGTCCAACTAGCAATACTTTAAATATTCTTCAACATCGCTACCCAATGTTCATTATTGAGTGAAGCATGGAGGTGTCACTGACAGGATGAAACCAGTCATGGTAGTGCTGGAGCAGTGGTTCTCACCCTTTTTAGTGCTGAGACCCTTTAATACAGTTCCTCATGCTGCCAAAAATTATTCTATTGCTACTTCATAACTGTAATTTTGCAACTGTTCTGACTTGTAATAGAAATATCTGATATGAGATACCTATGGGGTTGCAACCCACAGGTTGAGAACCACTGTGCTAATGTTTCATATAAATAAAAATTCTAATTACAGAATCTATTAACTCCTACTCCCCACCACACAAGATTAATTATGTGGTGTTTTAGAATGTCTTAGATTCTTCCACAGGAAAAGATCATGCTATGAGACAATGCTCTTCAACAAGTGTCTCAGCACATCCCTGAAGGATGCTCAAACTGCATAGTCGTACTTCTCTTTATAGGATAAGGGAAAGACATCTGCCTTAGTGAATTCATATTGCTGTTTACTTTTCGGAGACTTACAGCTTCTTTACAAGATACAGACTCTTCTGAAGCTTGAAGAAAATATTCTTTTATTCTAATAGAAAATGGACAGCCTGTAGCAACCTTTCCATACTTTCTTAACTGACAACCTACAGGCTGCCCATTCTCCCTTCAGGCAACTGACTACTTCCTGTTAAACCTCACTAATGGCTACATAGATCATTTTATACAATATTTATTGAGGTATTCCAAATATTATAACATGCAGCATAAAATCAAAAGTGAAACTTTTAAAGTTCACCATTAACCAAGACAAAAGAATTTGAGTGCCATGAAGCCAAGTTGCTTTGTTTAGTATAGGTGCAGTGTATTAATATATATTATTTATATATTATATATTTAGCATAGGTGCAATATATATACTATATATATATATATATATATATATATATATATATATATAAAACTGGTTAGTTGAAACTGGTTAGTACCTATGGAACATTTTTCTTTTTTTCCATTTTTGTATTTGAATTAGAAACAAGATTGTTTTACATGTCAATCCCAGTTCCCTCTCCCTCCCCTTCTCCCCTACCACCCCCCCAACTAAAACTCTACCTATCACATACCCTTTCTGCTCCCCAGGGAGGGTGAGGCCTTCCATAGGGGGTCTTCAGTGTTTGTCATATCCTTTGGGATAGCATCTAGCCCCCTCCCTCCCCACCCCCCACCCCGTCTTTGCTCAGGGAGTATCCCTCTATGTGGAATGGGCTCCCAAAGTCCACACCTATGCTAGGTATAAGTACTGATCTACTACCGGAGGATCCATGGATTTCCATGGTCTCCTCACTGACACCCACGTTTCTGGGTCTGGATCAGTCCCATGCTGGTTTCCCAGCTATCAGTCTGGGGACCAAGAGCTCCCCCTTGTTCAGGTCAGCTGTTTCTGTAGGTCTCACCAGCCTGGTCTGGACTCCTGAAGTTTAACATTACATTTCTTTGGGTATACTTTGAATGTAGAAATTATCCCCGATAATTCAATTATATTAGTATTGGGATTTTTTTTAAAATTGAAAATAGAGTCTTCTCCAATACAATACATTCAGCACAATTTCTCCTCCCTCTGATCTTCCCAGTTTGGCTCCCCCATCACCCCTCTCCTTGAGATCCACTCTCCCTTTGTTTCCCTTCTGAAAGGAGACAACAACCAAACACAACAAGATACAATAAGAAGGCAAAAGTCCTCAGATGAAGGCTGAACAAGGTAACCTAGAGGAGGAAGAGTCCCAAGAACAGGCAAAAAGCATTAGAGACAAATCCCACTGTTAGGAGTCCCACAAAGATGCCAAGCTAACAGCCATAACATATACACAGAGGACATTGTGCAGATACCTGCAGGCCCCATGCTTATTGCTAAAGTCTCTGTGAGCCCATGTGAGTCCTGCTTAGTTGACACAGTGGGCCATGTTCTCCTTTTGTCTTCCATCCCCTCTACCACCTTTCGGTGCCCTTTTCTGCAGGGTTCCCCCAGCTCAGAGGGGCAAGACTCAGTGATGGAGACTCCAATTTAGATTCTCTTTACATAATGTCTTGCTGAGGGTCTCTGCACCTGCTCCCATTTACATGTTGTGAATTTTAAGAGGACTTTATACAAAGTGTTCTTGGAAAATATCAAAGTTTGAAACAAAAGAGGACAATTAATATAAGATTATTTAAGCTGGCAAATAGTCCTTCTGCCTACACACAATACATGGAGAGCTTCAGGATGGCACAACTGATATCTGAGTCACAGAAGTATAAGTAGAGAGACCAGCTTGTACTATTTGTGCTTTGTTTCTTTCAATGAACAACTGAAATAACTAGAGAGCTCTATCACAAATGGCTGCTGTGATATCAATTATTTACATGTGTATGCAAAATAGTTTTTACTAGCTATTTTCCTTCTATACTGTACGTTGAAGAAAGTGGCTGCTTTGATAGAAAAGCAAGGATGCTACTATTATTGTCCCATACTCTCCACAAATAAGAGAATTTAGTTCCCTTTATAATTGTGTCACAGCAGGCATGGACCAGGCATGTCTCAGCCATGAAGAGAAGACTCAGGTGAGTCTTGTATGTGAAGCTGGGGGTAGAATTCCCATTGCAGGATACTTGCTTCCAATAAAGAAAGAAGCTAAACTGAGCATGTCTGTCCTGTTTCCTTACAGACAAGATGAGTTAATCTTTCTTCTCTTGATTTGTGGATAATGGTGTGGGGGCTGCAGATGGGTTGGGGAAAATCACCTCATCATGGAGGACTGCTCCAGAAGAGTGGAACAATACAACTCTCACAACAAATGATCTTACCCACAGAATACTGCTTGGTCTCTTCCAATCCAAAGTGGCAGAAAACCAATTTTTACACGTCTATAAAACAGAACTTTACACTCCTACATGGAAAGAATCCAGGAAGCAAGCCTCAGATGTGAACTTGCAGGTACTTAAAAGCTACACCTTTCCCTGCATCTTCTGCATCCTTGCTGGTCATTGTTTAAACCCATTTTTTTCCCAGTGAAGACAAAATATAGCAGCAAATCCAAGAACAATGCTGATAACAGGTGTTCTAGATCTGTGACAAAAAAAATCAAGTTCCCTCCCCACTTATGAACAAACACCCTGAGAAGTTAGCTGCTTTATTGGCCAGCCGCTTGACTCCCTGCCTCTGACCCAATTCCTTGGCCATGTCAATGGCATGACTGGGTCACCAACCATCCTCCCATAGTCGGAGAATAGGGTTTTGTGATGGGTAGTGTCACATGAGTCATGTTAGATGAGAGACACTTCCACTTATCTGAAGTTCATGGACGGTTTTTTCCTATCTCCTTGTATAATATCTCATACAAGATTGAATAAAGGCCTGCATGAGAAAGAGGTAACTATTACTTGTCAATCCCTCACTCTCCCATTATTTTTGGCATTTAAACTAATTTTGTATGTCTTTTAAAACTACACAATATATTTTAAAACCTATTTCTCCAATAATTAAGGCTTTGGGGGAGATTTGTGGAAATAAAGAATAAACTGTTTCAAATATAGCTTATAGTGACCAATTAATAATTAGGGTCATCACTGAGTTCCTGGAAGTCTCCTAAGTCAAGGGAACTATTTGGCTAGATAAAAAGTCCAAAGAGGCCAATGTAGTTGGGTCATAATGGAAAGAGCGCAGCAGTGTAAACATTGGCAACTAAGTGGAGACTATTAAAACAGCTATCCAGACTAGGAGAACCAGGGGACTAGTAAAACAAAATGTGTTTGTTCTTTCATGAACTTTGTGGATTTGTTCACATTTGAATTCCATTAGCTTCTCCATGGACTCCCAGCTAAATCGTACATTTTTTGTAACATGTTTTATCATGAGATAAAAGAATATTCAACCTATGACTTGGTCATAATCATTAATTCATAACGCATGGCTTAAATCACTTATTACAATGCAAAGGAAACATTTTCATTTGTTGATTTACATACAAGAACAGAAGCTTAAATTTAAAAGGCCCCATCAGATACTTAATGTGGTAACATGATTTTATGGTGTGTGAGTGCAAGAATGGGAGAGTAAGCAATGAGGGAAGAAAGTTGGGCCATTGCTCCAGGGAACCTTTCTAGTGACCTTTTAAAATGGTGTCCCTCACTGAGTAAAGTAATCCTAGGTGCACAGGACTTTTTTTCTCTCTCTTCCCATGTACATATTCACGAGTTCTAAGTGTTGTTTCTTGGTCAGTCTGCTCTGGGAAGCCAGGGAAAGCTCAGGCAGAAAGAAGAGGTTTACTATCAGGGAGGCCAGGGAAAGGTTTTCTTCACTTGATTTTTGAAATTAGTCAAATTCTGCTTGCTCTGCACCAGCATATCAGAATAGAGAATGACAGATCTCCAGAACTTTGAAGTTGTGCTCATGTGATGTGCTGTCTATCGAAGTGTATGTCTCCATTGAATTTCCCTGAGGCCAGCATCTTGCCTCCTTACTTGCCAACCATCACAACACTCTCTTTCCTACCACTGATGTATTCGTCAGGAGTTATCATCATAACCTTCTCATGTTTCCTTAGGCTCTCACAGTCTGCTTAGGGTTTTAGGTATCTGGCTACATACTATTCTGGTTTCAATGAAGGTGCTTTTCAATGTGATTTACCTGTCAATTAAGAGACTGAATGGTCCCATCCAAATGATGAGCAAAAGGCTGATTTCCCACACCACTGCTAAGCAAGAGGGAATTCCCTAGCAGCTGCTCTGGGTTTCGTCGGCAACGTCCCCCTTCCCAGTTCTACAGCTGACTGCCTTTGGACTCCAACTCAGCTCATTCTGTTTTAGGCTTGCCTTCCCCACTGGATTTTGAGCTTGCCAAACTTCTACAACTGTGTAGATGTTCCAATTTCCTTAAAAGTCCCCTCCTCCCATATTTACATATCATATAAAAATCTCCTTATATATAAATGTAAGGAAAATAACAAGGATTCCTTTCATATGGGACCTTAAATCTGAATCTATAACTTCCTAAGACTGGCAGATATCCAAGTCAAAATCTTATACCTATAAGCTACTAACCTCTACAGAGATTTAAAAAAATTATTGCTTTTGTTTTTACCCTGTATTAGTTTGCAATGGTTTAATCATTTTTAATCTTTTAAAACATTTAAAAACATATGGATCATGTTGCTTTTGGAATAGTTGACCAATTTCTGTTATTCTATCTAGTATTGCCTCAGACACTCCTTTAGACAGAGGTCCGTGTAGTTGGTAATGTCTGTGGAGCAAATTGATATAGTTGATGAACTCAAGCTGACACTTTAAAGAACTGTCCATTTCCTTTGTTTGTTCATATATTAGAATACTTTTACCATTGCACACACAGATTTGGAGAACTTTAGAGTCTGAAATTTCAGCAAAGAGCTTTGAGAGCCTGTAAGGGATGGCAGGAAAACCTATGCTGATTGTTACATGTTAGGGTCAGATTCAGCTCTCTGAGGAAGTAGCTAACCCTGCCCCTAAGTCTGTCTGACCAAAATGGCCTGGTACTGGGCTCTATGTATGGACAGTGGTCAAGAGCAGAAGTTTCTGTTTCTGATGGCTAGGTTTGAATGACTAGGCATATGATGATCTTAACCTGGCTTTGGTCCCGCTCACCTGATGTGTTCCCACATATATGGACTGGAAAATTTAGCATCACCTGATTCATTAATTTGTTGCAATGATTTTAAAAGATAGAGCATGTGAAGGAATTGCAGCAGGTGTTCTCAAGTGGCAACTTTATACAACAATATTGCTGCATCTGTGTTTAGACTGTGACTTTACCCTAAGATTCAGTTTGGAATTTTCTACTAAGGTGTCTTGTTGGTTAGCACACTGAAGGGACCAGCTTCCCTTTCGGCAGCCATACCAGCTGAACACGTGCTTGCCATAAACCTGCCTTGGTCACTTAGAGGTCAGATGCCTGTCTCGTGACAAGGAACCCAACAGAAGTTAGTCACTAGAAAGTCAGATGCCTGTCTCATGACAAGGAACCAATCGGAAGTTAGCTGGTGGCGCTATGCTTTACGACCCTGGGTGTGCTTTACAGACAAGTGCACAGCAATGATGTAGAGAGAATAGCAACCACCCTGGGAGGGCCTGTGGGCCATAACAACCAGTTGACTAATCAACACAGGGCAAGCCCTCCAAGCCTGGAGGCACACCAATCGTGAGCCTGTGCGTACCCCTAGACACTCCCCTTACGCTGCCCTATAAAGATCTGTGCGCAGCAGCTTCAAACTGTCTTTTCTAGCCATCCGCCATGGCGGGTGGGTGAAAGACCCGAGCTAACATGGGGTTAGCTCGTTAAATTACAATAAAGCCTCGTGCAGTTTGCAGCAAGCTCTCGAATCCGCCTGGTGATTGGGGTGACCGAGAACGTGGCCTGGGACCCCGGATACTTGAGTTTTCGGGGGTCTAACACACACAAAAAGTTTTGAATGACAAAGCATCTGTTTTTCAGAGCTTGAGATTAATATCTTCAAACTTGTATTTCACTATGAATTTGTTGCTCAGAGAATGTTCTTGGATTTGGGGAACAGGACAGATGAGTGGGACCAAGACAGGTTTAAGGCTGTCACATGTCTGAGTCATTCAAACCTAGACATCAGAAGCAGAAACTGTATCTCTCAACCCACTATCCATACACAAAGCCAAGTACCATCTGTTGAACAACATAGCAAAGTAAATAGGTAAAGAAAGAAGAAATACTAAGTGTTCAAAACCACCTCAGCCAACTTTCTCTCAGATGTGAATGTAGCCACTAAACTTATTTCCCTTTATTTATTTTATTTAATATTCTCTCTCTCTCTCTCTCTCTCTCTCTCTCTCTCTCTCTCTCTCTCTCTCTCTCTCTCTGTGTGTGTGTGTGTGTGTGTGTGTATGTGTGTAGGATTGTATGTGGAGGTCAGTTGACAGCTTAAAGGAATCTATCCTCTTCTTTCTTCCACCATGCAGTTTCCAGGACATCAATTCAGGTAATCAGGCTTGGCAGCAAGTACCTTTATCCACTGATCCATCTCACAAGCTCACTCACTAAATTTAAATCAACATTATTTTGCTATGCATTTGTCACTGGCCAAGAGTCCAGTACACAACTGGGTACTGTGTATTAATATCTCCACAGTACACACTTCACAAGACAAAGAAACAAAACAACAAAAACAAAACAGATGAAGTGAATTTCTAATCAGTATTTTCTATAATATTAAATAAGTACTAAAGAAAGAAAGACCACGGCTAAATTTTCTACATTAAGCCTAGATAGACTACTGTAATCTTATAGTACCTGCTTTGTAAAATGCCCATTTTATTTAAAATATTGTGGGATACTCTCCTTAATAAAAATATCCAATAATATTGTACTCAAAATAAAAATAATACCCAATGATATCTCAATCAAAATGCATTTTAATTATTACATGGAAAATATTATGGCTAGTTTCTTCTCCTACTTTGCCCTACTTCTTGACATTTTTCTTTTAAATGTTCTTCCGCATCTGAATTTTGACCTTCTAGTTCTTACTGGGCTACTGCTTCTAGTCAAACAAAATTCGGCCCTTTGTGTAATCTAGCCAGGAGGAACTTGGCTTGACTGCCCCATTTGTCTGCTCACATCCATCACATTTTGACACCTTCTGAACTACTATCCTTCCTCTGCTATTATTTGATTTGGACTACCTGATCTTCTCAGTGGTGTTTGAAGCCTTGTGCTTTATCTTCATTTCCTGTGCTACTTAGCATGACAACTAGTAGAATCTCAAGAACATTCTTTGAAGGATTATCTAATTGCTCTGGCATGGTAAATATGTGTGTGATGCCATTGAGAGGAACAAATTGACTTCCTGTCTTTGACTGAGCCAGGATTGGATGTTACAATTGGAGCCATCCAGATTGAGCTCAAAGGTATAATTCATTTCTCTCTTCAGTGTCATGGTACTGTGAGTGAGGGTTTGAGGCATGTTCTCTTTGTGGACTAGGTAAGGGTAGCTTTAGAAACTAAGGGTTTTAGAGATGCACCACTTATTTCTTTCTTGCTCTCAGATTCATTCCTTACTATCCTCTTTGGGTGATAGAGAATCTGACCAATATAGACTGTATTCCCAGTTTCCAGCTGAGTTCAGCCAACAGAGAGCTTGACAGAGTTTGTAATGTGGACTTAGGAAAGTGCATTTTGCACAGGGCACTCTCTACCTTGGCCCTCTTCATGTTTCCGGTCATGGCTATATTTCCTCCATATCTGACTAGAGAGATTACTGCAGGATCTGATAATATTGTGTCTTGTTGTGTGGTATTTTGATTGCATTCTGACAAATAAAGCTTGCTTGGAGTCAGAGAGTGGAGCTATCCACTAACTGACCAAAATTAACCATAGAGGTTTGGAGGACTGTAGACAGATAGGAGACAGGAAGTAGTAATGTGGGAATGAGAGAGAATTTTAACTTTTTCAGAGGAAGGAACAGAAGAGGTAGGAAGTCACTGGTGGTTGCTCTTCTGCTTCTGTACCTTTTGGGTTCTTACCCCAGTATCTGATTCCTGATATTTATTGATAAAGAATAATTAGTTAAGGCCTCAGTGTCCATTCTGGCATGACTGGTTTTCTGTGTTGCTAATCCCTGAGTTAACTTACTCATTCCCATTTGGATTTGTAAAACTAATAGAACATTAATTTTGATTGAGTTATTGAAATAAGACCCAATAGTCCTAAGTAGAGCAACTCGTACTCAATGTCTTTGCCTCTGAGGTGTTTATTTGACATTTCAAGAAATCAAGAGAAGGAGAAAGAGAGAGAAAGGGGAAGAGGTAGAGGGCCATGGGGAGGGAGAGAGATAAGACGAGGGAGAGGAACAAGAAGAAGGAGAGAAAGAGGGACAAGGAGAGGGAGAGAGACAAGGAGAGCAAGAGGGATAGGAACAGGGAGAGGGAGAAGGACAGAAAGGACGAGAGCAGCTAAATCCAAGCGAGCTAGCATGGTGATATGCCTGTGGTTGGGTTCTAACATTTGTAGAGAAAGGAACTTTGAAACAATGAATCCAGGAATGCATTCCTGTGCCCTCTTCTGCTGTCTGCAGCATTTTCTTGTTGCTCCCTTGCTCCCTTGCCTGTGATGCAGTGTAGTTTTCCAAACCTCTTTTCATCCTGACAATTGTCTGCCTAATGAATTGTTAGGTTTTCAAAGGAGCCTTATTTTACTTATTTTGCCTAAAGATTGTTTTCCTGTTTTTGAAAAATTCTAATCCCAATTAACCAGTTTTTAAAAAAATTCCGTTGTTTGAAATATATACCATAAGGACATCATATAGATAAAAATGATGAGAAAGGAAGGATTAAAGAAGAGATGAAAATCACAAAAGGAATGTGCTTCCCAAGAAAAAAACTACAAGAGCAAGTTACTAAAACAACATGTTCAAAACCACTGACAACAAATGGGAGGCTCCTCTAGAATTACCAGCAGAAAAGAGGATTTAATCACTGGAGGAACTTGAGAATCGATTTTTCTGGCTGAGCTCAGTGGAGCCTGAAAGGAGACAAAGGAGAGCTTGTGATCAGATGGAGATGAGCTGGGAAAATTGACTTTGGCACTCTGACCCAGGGAAGGAAATGAACCATGCATAAGCACATAAGCAATAAAAAAGGGTCAGCTGCTACTTGGATGAATCTTGATTTTAACTTGGTGCCATTGACAGATCTGACATCTTGGGACAATTTCTACCTATACAAGATTAGCGACTCAGTAGAGCGAATCACTATGAACAATTGTTGGTGACAGGGAGGGTTTCTGGATGTGGATTTCTTTACCTTACACATCTGGAAGTCACCAGTGGGCTCCTAAGTTCATGTCCCACACCTAGAGGTCCAAGGATGCCTTTCAGGATGTGCAGTTTCCTTCCTGTGGATGCTTTCCTGCTTCCTTTTCTTTTAAACTTTACTTTGGAGTTTATTTTCATAGGACTAGAAAGACAACCCAAGATTCCTGAAGACTGCTCCTCAAGGAGAGGTAAAATCATTTTAATAAAAAAAAAAGATCCTAATTTGTCCCTTTCTGATCTTCTATTTGTAATAGAGCACAGTCTGCAGAAAATTAAAGCAAATTCTGGCCCTGAAGTATGCATACATTTTTATTTGATTCCAACAGTCTGGCCAGTGAGAGTAAACCTGGGAAAAGTTGCTTTTCAATGGGTTGAAAGCATTTAATTTCCCCTGCTTGTCCATAAAATGTCACCTATATAGCGCCATTTCAGGATCTTTTTGTTTTCTGCCTTTCTTGGAGTAGACAGCAGAGTAGTTTGCAGGTTTCCTTAGGATTTGGTTTTAGGCTTCTGTGTTGTAAATTGAGGTTAATATTCTGCCACTCAGCCTTTGCAATATTTGGTGACATTTCCTCTAGATTCCCCTGAGGAAGCCAGAAGCCCACAGACTTTCACACTGAACCAGAGTGCCAGTATTTGTCCAAACTTGGGGCAGGAGAACTAGTCACTGACCTTTGAGCCAGTGCTGTTCCAGATTTGTGGACACTGATGAGTTGAGAATGTTGCAAAGATCAAATTTTGCTTAGCAGTTGAACTTTGTTGTTGTTGTTTTTACTATTATTTTAGAAAGCTCCATTCAAAACCTTTCCAAAATTTAGCAAACCTTCTTCTTTTTTTAATGGTGATTTTTATTAAAATTAGAAACAAGCTAGTTTTATATGTCAACCCAGTTCCTTCTCCCTCCTCTCCTCCCCTGCTACCCACCAACTTCCTACCCCATCCCCTTTCTGCTCCCCAGGGAGGGTGAGGCCTTCCTTGGGGGAAATCTTCAAAGTCTGTCATATCATTTGGAGCAGGGCCTAGGCCCTCTGCCATGTGTCTAGGCTGAGAGAGCATCCCTCTATGTGGAATGGGCTCCCAAAGTCCATAGATTGCCTAGGCCTCCTAACTGACACGTATGTTCAGGGGGTCTGGATCAGTCCTATGCTGATTTCCTAGCTATCAGTCTGGGGTCCATGAGCTCCTCCTTGTTCAGGTCAGCTGTTTCTATGAGTTTCTCCAACCTGGTCTTGACCCCTTTGCTCATTATTCCTCCCTCTCTGCAATTGGATTCCAGGGGTTTTGCTCAGTGAACAAACTTTCTTTTAATCTTTGAAGTTTTACCAGGAGGATTTATCTAGATTTGAGATTTTATGCATAGTTTATGTGAATCTCTTTTTCTAATTAATTTTCAACCTACAATGTGATTTTCAATACCAAAACTGGACTCAAGACCTTTGTAAATATGATATTCTTTGAGAACTGCAGACAAAAAGTGTAAATTCCTCAAATAGCAAGTGCCTATTTTGCTTTTCAAGAAAAGCAACAAGAAATCTGCTGTAGGGTGGTTTGAAATTGATTTTTTAAGAGTGAGCCTGTGTGGAAAGAGCCTGCCTATCTGGTTGACCTTTGAGATCGCCAGCTCAACATTCTACACATATCCAAAGGAACATCTGACCTGTGAAAGGCTCGATGACCTATGCAAAAACCATCAAAACTCCTCCTCACCTCTTCCCATTAAAGCCTCGGATACCAATTGATGGGGGAGGCCAATCCCAGTTTCCGGTTCCTGGACTCCTGATCAGTTAACCATGCAATGAAGCCCTTTCTTTTTGCAAAGCTCTCATATCATAGTTTTGGCTTCTGTCTTAGCTCTCTTCCCATTGCTGCAATAAAGTATTCCGACAAGAAAAAGTTAGCTAAAATAACTAAACTTACTTTAGTTCACAGTTCAAGGCATAGTCAATTCTGCTGGGAAATCAAGCCTACAGGGACTTGAAGCAGGACCAGGTCACATCCATAGTCTGGAATAGAAAGCAGTAAATTGAATAAAAAGCAGTAAACGACAGGATAAAGTCACAGTTAGGATGGGGCTCCCTACATCAAGTACCATGTAATTAAGAGCATCCCACTGCAGGCATGTCTACAGGCTCATCCCAGGTGATCTGAGGCACTGTCACCTTGACAACACTAACGAGCCTTACTTTTACATGTATCAACCGGTAAACTCTCGTTACAAATTAAGAGCAACAAGACTCTAATCTGCCAATTACATGGGTTTCAGGGGAAATTTATGTAAAGCATGTACCCAGGACTATAAACCAGGAAGAGATGATGAAAATAGTTCAGATCTTTATTCTATAAGCACTAAGATAGACAGGAAGAATTAAGAGCCAAGAGTCTTATTTCTTGATAAGTTTATAAGAGAGAAAGCATCTAAAACTTCAGTTGTTTGCCTTTATAACATCTCAGCTTCTTCATTGATTAAGTTTGGTCTTTGTGAAATTATGGTATTAGCAACAACAGCTAACATTTTTGGAGTATTACTCCATAAAGTGTTTAAGCTTATTTTTACATACTTCTTTATTAAATATCCCTAGTAACCTTATGATATAGATCCTACACATTCCTTCTCTGTCTCATTCTCTGCCTTCTAGATCTCTTGATGATGATGGAATGAGATCTGGGCCCTCATGTCAGTTCTTGTGGAGTGACTGCAGGTCATTCTTCACTGTAGCTTGTGATTTCTTAAGTCCATGTCATTTTACAACACCAATGTCTAAACTTGACAAGGCAGAAATAGAACATTGCATACTAGCACAAAGCCTTCAAGCATTCTTTTTTGAAACATAGTATTTTGAAGCTTTTCTTCGAGAATTTCATACATATATGCAATGTATTTCATACTCTTCTTCCCTTAACTCTCCCCAGATCTCCCAACTTCATGTCTTCTTTTTCATTTTTTATTTTAAATAAACCACGGAGTCAATTAGTGCTGCTCATATATGCATAGCTGTGGGGCCATCCACAAACTACATCCCTAAAAAATGAAAAATCAAAACTACTTTCCCGCCTCTAGCAACTGCCAATTGTCCATAGGGATGGGAGCTCATGTATCCTTTCATCACACAGGATGGAGTGTTGATTGACTTTATCTTGTGAATTCATGAGTGTGAGGATCCTTTGATGTCTAGAAGATAGTTTGCCTCAGTTTTCCCCAACTCTCAGACTCTCTTTGCCCCATCTTCCATGGTGTTGTCAATGAGCAAAGATGCCTTCCTGATGATGACTGAGGCTGCATTGATGATCTATTGGTATACTGGTGTGTATTTAGAAGGCAGCTGGATACTTCATTGACTTAGCACAGTAAAAGTCATAGTCTCACCCTTAGGGGTTCCATGCTTCCCAGCCATAGGTTCTTGGCTGCACTTTCTGTATTAGATGTAGACAGACTTTTCTTTTGTGGCCGCCAGCTCACAAAAAGTGACATTGAGAGTTATAATTAGTTATGAAACCTCAGCCTTAGCTTAGGCATGTTCCTATCTAGTTCGTATAACATGAATTAACCCATATTTTTGAAATCTTTTTATCATTAATCCATGTGCTCATTACCTCATCTCCAGTATGCCCATCCTAGTTATTCGACATCTGGCTGGCAACCTCCCCACCTTTCTTCTTCCCAGAGCTCTCTGTCCCCACAAGTTCCCCGTAACCACATTCTGGCTAGCTAATTGCCATTCAGCTCTGTATTAAACCAATCACAGTGACACATCTTCACGAAGTGCAAAGGAATATTCCACAACAATTAGGCATGAAATACCTCCTGGGGAGTGTACCTTAAGTTCAACCAGAAATTGCTTGGCTATCTCCGTAACTCATGCTACTATTTCATGCATGGGCCATGTTTTTGCCAAAACAGTCATTATTGTAGCTCACAGTCTTCACAACTGGATAAGACTATTGATAAGTTTTCTGTTCCAGCATCCCGAATAACACCTTGTGGTATCTCAAAGTGTAGCCAGCAGGGAGGAAGCTTCCAAGTCAGTACCAGCTTGGTTATTCCAAGTAAATGGCTAAAATGTGTGGTGTCTTGAAGAATAAAATATTATAAACCTCTAGTGGGCAACCAAGAGTAATGGCAGTAACCCTGCATAATGTGGATGGTCTATGGGACTGTCCTGAAAAACAACTCAAAGAAAGGTCTCCTTCACCAGGCACTGGGTTTTTTATTTGGCAACTTATAGCATCAGGGAAGATCATCTTGCCCCATGTATATATAATACATCTATCTATGTATGTATGCATCTATTTATCATCTATCTATCTATCTATCTATCTATCTATCTATGTATCTATTCTAACATCTATCTATCCATCATGTATGTATTTATCATCTATCTATATATCATCATTTGTCATCTGTACAGTAGGTTTCCATATGGCTTCTTCAAACAACCTTAACGTTAGTTAGCCCCCCTCCCATGTTCTACTCTTACCCATCTATTGCTCTCCCTACTTAAAGTCAATCCCAACTATTCCCTTTATTGCCGTCACATCTCATGTTTTCTCCCCCTCCGTGAAGATCACATTTACACTCCTAACACACAACAATAACTCTTTTATGGTTTTCTAGATATACAGGTACTGAATAATAAACATATAAATCTAACATTTTGATGCTAGTATCAACATATAAGAAAGAATATGTAGTGTTTGTCTTTCTGGGTATATGTTATTTCACTCTGTATATTTTTTCCAGTTTTATTCATTTACCATCTAATTTTATTTTTCTTTATAGCTGAGTAAACTTGATTGTTTATAGATACTATATTTTCTGTATCCCTTTATTAGTTGCAGGGTATCTGGACAGCTTTTTTTTTCATATCTGTTGTTGAAGAGAGTAGCAATGGGCTTGGATAAGTATTTATCTTTGTAGTATCATACAGAGTCCTTTGGGTATACACCCATAGCTTCTATAGATGAGCAGTATGATAGATCTATTTCTACCTTTTTGAGAAAACTTCACAACTATTTCCCTATTGGCTTCACTAGTTTTCATTCTCATCAATGGTGAATAAGATTCTCCTTTCTACACACCTTAGCCAGTATTTTTGTCAGTTGTTTTCTTTGAAAGTTTTACTGTTTATTCATGTGTGTGTGCCTGTGTGTATGTATATGTGTGCATTGTGTATATCTGTGTGTGTACATATGTATGTCTGTATGTAGGAGTGTGTCTGTGTACATGTGTGCATGCACCCATGGAGACCAGAAGAGAATGATCCCTGGAGTTGGAGTTACAGGTATTCGTGAGCTGGTATGAACTGAATTCTAGCCCTCTGAAAGAAAAGTGAGTACCCCAACTTCTAGGCCAACTCTCCAGTCAAGTTGGTTTTTTATTTGCTCCTAACCACCCAACTGTCTTAAAATGAAATCTCAAAGTATTTTAATTTATATTTCCCTGGTGACTATGGGTGGTGAATACTTCAAAAATATTTATTAGGTTAGTATTTTTTCTTTTGAGAACTATGTTCAGTTTCATGGCCCAGTTTTTAATTGTGTTGTTTGTTTTCTTTTTTTTTAATATTCCAGATAGGAATCCTCTGTCCAGGTGTATTGCTGGCAAATATTTTTTCTATTATCTAGTCTTTGTCTTCAGTTGATTAACAGTAGTACAGAAAAATTTTAATTTCATGAGATTTCACTTGTTGCTTATTTGTCCTATTTCCTGTATGACCAGCTTTTTATTTAAAATGGCTAGTCTACCAAAAGCAGTCTACAGATTCAATACAATCCCCATCAAAATTCCAATGAAATTCTTTATAGAAATTCAAAAAATAATCTTAAAATTCATAGGCTGAACCTAAGTCCCAAGATAGCCAAAGCAATCTAGATCAATGAAAACACCATGGAAGGTGTCAGCATCCCTGATGCCAGTTCACACTATGGAACCATAGCAGCAAAAACATTATTATACCTCTACAACCAGACACACTGATCAATGAAACAGATTTGAGGATCCATACATAAATCCTTGTGCCTATGGCTATCTGATTTTTGACAAAGATGTCAAAACATAACAGAGAAAAAGACACCATTCACAAATGGTGCTGGGAAGACTGGATATCTGTGGGCAGAAGATTGAAGCTTGATCCTTATCTGTTATCAACTTGCGCAAAAATAAGTTCCAGGTAGATCAAAGATCTCAGCTTTAGACTGAAGCTCAGAAGCTTCAGGAGGGAAGTCAGAGAATATTCTTCAAGCATTCCTTTAAAACTATCATTTAAGTTTCTACATCAGTCAAATGTGCATCATTATGGCCTTTTCATACATAGAAGTCATTATGTTTTATTTGGATTTGTCCCTTTTCTCCCACTGCTTTTTGTTATGTCACCTACCCATTCCTCTCCTCCTGCTTTCATTTCACATTTCATTTCTTTAGTTTCCTCCCCCTATCCACCAAGATGCCCCATCAAAATATCCTCTTTAGTTTCATGAATTATTTTCAATCAGTTTTGCATCAAAAAGCAGGTTACCCAAACACTCTTAGATGCAATTGTCTGTTATCTATGGAACTATCTTCATTTCCACATATGACAATAGTTGAAAATCAGTTTATAGCTATTTATGTTACCAACCTACATGGAATTAGTGCCTTTCACCTATCTTAGGAAACCTATGGTTAAAACCTTTGTTTCTCAGAACTATATCTCTGGTTAATACGGGGCCACACAAGATGCCTTGCCACCAGACTAGAGTGACTGCTAAATGCACTGACCAAAAGCTGACCCAGCACAAAGCCAGGCTTTCCACCCCAATAGTTACTACTAGCCAGGCTTTCAATTATAGTATCAGCTTTCTGGAGAAAGACTAGAAAGCAATCATTCTCCTGTTCCCAGCTTTAACTGAAACAAGGGCACAATGGTAGTCATTAACCATAAAGATGAGGAGCTTAATTTACTTTCCCTCTAAGTACAAATGCTAATGTAGCCATGTAAATAGTGCCAACAATGGAAACAAACAGAAGACTAAGCTAAACCACAAATGTACAGGCCCTTACCACTTGGCAAAACATAAGAGCTAAGAGTATTGAAATCATGGCATTAGGGATTACATGTAAAATGAATCGTAGGACTGTATGGGGCCAGCAGAGCAATTCATCAAATTGAACCAATGTGACCCTGGAGTAGGGGTATGTTGAAATAAGGAAATACACTTGAAATAAGGGAATAAGAGAAACCATGACATTACTTAGGAACTGAATATTTAAATATCTCCTAGCTCAAGTCCCTTTTCTTGTTGTCTGCATTCTGTCAATCATTGGACTGCTGTGGGGGTATTTTGGGGACACCTCTAAGGTGCACATGAGCTTTCCAGAGCACGAACTAGGAAGACAGTGGGGGTAAAGGGCCAGCGGGAAATGGTTCTGCCTTCAGCCTATCTGGTATGGCTGCTAAAGAATAAATGGGGTCTTTTGTTGCTGTCATAAATTCTATATACTTCCATAACAATAACATGCCCAATTTATCTAGAATCCACAAGGTAGACATAAACAATGGTTTCTAGAGACTCTCTCTGGAAGTAAATGACTTTGCATGTGTTAGTGAAACCCAGTGTACTCACTACACTTTCCATAAGAGAAAGTGCAGTTCCTGTGCTTCAACAAGGTATTTGTACAAAGCTAATGAATATTAGAACTACATTGTATGGTGGTCAACATGAGGAGCTAGCAGAAATTTCTAGTACAATGCTGGGGACCAGCTACTTGCAATGGTATAACACTATGCAAATCAGTTCCTTTTCTATACTTCATCATCTATAAAATGAATGTGAAGTTTTCTCATAGGGTAAATGTGAAAATTAAGTTTGTATGTATTTGGGGGCTAGAGAGATGGTTAGTGATTAGAAATACTTCTTTTGAAGAAGATTTGGCTTCATTTCCAGCATCTTCTTAGCTACAGTTAACTATAGTTCCAGGTGATCTGATGCCCTCTTCTGACTTCAGCTGGCACTACACACTCATAGTACACATCCATATTTTGGTTGTTTAAATGAGAATGACTATCCAGGCATTGGCACATGCCTTTAATCCCAACTCCGGAGGCAGAGGCTGGTGGATCTCTGTGAGTTCGAGGCCAGCCTGGTCTCCAGAGAGAGTGCCAGGATAGGCTCCAAAGCTACACAGAGAAACCCTGTCTCAAAAAACCAGAGAGAGAGAGAGAGAGAGAGAGAGAGAGAGAGAGAGAGAGAGAGAGAGAGATTGACCCCCATGGACCCTTACATTTGAATGTTTGCTCCCCAGTTGGTGGAACTGTTTGGGAAAGATTGGGAGAAGGCTTGTTGGAGTAGGTGTACCACTGGGGTGAGGTTGGAGGTTTCAAAAGCCCATGTCTTTCCAGTTCTCTCTCTCTCTCTCTCTCTCTCTCTCTCTCTCTCTCTCTCTCTCTCTGCCTCATGGTTGTTGTCTCAAGATGAAAGCCCTTATCTACTGCTCCAGAGCCATGTCTTCCTTCCTGCTGCCATGCTCCCATCATGATGGTCATGGACTGATCCATCAAACTTTAAGCATGCCCCCAACAAACCCTTTCTTCTACAAGTTGCTATGGTCATGGTGTTTTGTTATAGTAATTGGAAAATTAACTTAGACACATATACTCAAGCACATATACATACATATACAGTAAAATAAACTAAAAGCAAAAGATTGTGCATACACATTTCTATATTTTGTCTGCTAGTCTGACTAATATTGATTAGTTTTCAACAAATAAACATGACACTATAATTATTATGCCCCTCAGACTTTGAGTCTGAGTTTGGGACATGGAATATTTATTATTTATTTATTTTTAATTTAAATATTTAATTAAAATATCTTTTTTTCTCAGTGTGGGAGTTGATTCTCTCTACTCCATATGTCTATTAATACTCCTCAGGATGGATTTCTTGGGTTCATGTAGGCACAAGAGCACAAGTGATTCTATTCTCATATTTTAGTTGGCTATTCTTGGCCAACTTCATAACTCCTTGGAGCCTTCTTCCATTCATCTATAAAATGAGAATAATGGTACTGTTCCCTGCCAAGATATTTTTGAAGTTCAAAGAGATCATAAAATATTTGAATGCCACAATTTATTATAAAACACAATGTATTATTGGTATTGCATTGGAGTTATTTGTCTTAAACTCTGCAGA
Organism: Cricetulus griseus; assembly: GCF_003668045.3. NCBI lineage: Eukaryota > Metazoa > Chordata > Mammalia > Rodentia > Cricetidae > Cricetulus > Cricetulus griseus. The sequence continues at coordinate 309,503,666 of NC_048595.1, read as the reverse complement.
AAATTTCTGAGCACACTGATTTCAAAAACTAACCTATGTAAATAATAAGGAAATAAAGTTCTCATGTAACCATTTTTATCCCAACACTTTGCCCATTGAGATTGTTTTTTATCAATATGAATTACATAATTTTCCCATTGATAACATGATGAAAGAAAGAATAGGAGATCAAGGAGGATTTCCACTTGCCCAGGGAATGGTGTCACTCACAGTGGGCTGGGTCTTCTTATATCAATTAATGATTAGGACAGTCTCCTAAAGACATGCCTCCAGGCCAGTTTAATTTGGGAAGTACCTCAAAGGAGACATCCTTATCAGATGACTCCGGTTATGTCAGATAGATAAAGCTAAGTAGGATTTCCATAAATTTGGTAGTAGCAGGAACACAGGACTCTATAATTTATTCTGAAGGCTTTGGAAATGTTTTCTGGGATACTTCAGTAAAATCTTTATTTGTAAACTCAATCAAAGTACTGCTTAATTAACAGGAGCTTGTTATATTTGTGCAAACTTATTATACTAAAAGAAAAATGTCACCCTTAGGAATAAAATCTTTCGCCTCAGCCCCAGTCTGCTGATCCAGGTGCCTTTCTCATTTATAATTGACAGCCACTCAGATAAGCTCCTAGGAGTCATTATTCTGTGTGGGATGCTAGGTATCACTATGGGCCCAAATCTTCCGTAAATGTTTTAGGGGATGCAAGCCTTTTTGTGGCTAAACTTCTGGCCATTCCATTTCCATCAAGGGAGACATGAATAAGGATGGAAATCACATGTGTAGGACACAGCTGGTCTACACTGTGAATCTGGCTCAGAATCTGTCTTGAATCTCCCAATTCTTTTTTCTAAAGTCCCCTCTCACCCTGACCGATTCCCCAACTAGTCACTTTGGCCCTGCAGTCTTCCACTTAAAACATCTCCTGGACAAGGCTCTGTCTAACTGTGATGTATCATCTCTTGAGTGCCTTTCAGATTGAGAAGCTTGACACTATTTTATGTTTCAATAACCTCGTAGTAATGTTTGAGGGCATTGCTCCAATTTTACACATTAGAATACACTAAGCAAATGTCCAATTTATGTCCCTAGTAGTTTTTGAGGTAGTGATATGTTTCAGGCCTGTGCATGACATCTCATGCTTGGACTCATTATATGCTGCTGTCCATTCCAGCTAGTTTTTGTTGTTGTTGTTGTTACAATTTTACTTTTTGTTTGTATGAGACTGGGAGGGTCTTATGCAACCCAGGCTGGTCTTACATTTACTACATAGCCAAGGATGATTTTGAATTTCTTCTTTTCGTCTTCATATCCCAAGTGTTGAGATGTGTGCCACCAGGCTTGGCCTGTTTCTGTTTTGGCAGAAGACAGCAACCTGGCATATACTATGGATTCATTACTCTGCCCAGATAAGGTGTTATTGGCTGATGTCTGGTCAGTGGAGAAGAGATGGAATTTAGCTGTGTTTGCTCCTAGCTAATCAAGGCAGATACTGTGTTATAAGCTCTAGTCTTAGGAACTGAGTCTGGCATTTTACTCAAGGAGGAATTCCACTGTCTCATGTGTGCCTTAAAAGTGTGTTTGTGAAGCATCCTAGATCAAAGTTGGTGGAACTGTTTGGGAATAATTCAGAGGTGGGTTTGTTGGAGGAGGTGTGTCTCTGGAGGTTGGCTTTGAAGTTCCAAAAAGCTGCACCATTCCTAGTTAGCTCTCTCTGCTTCCTATTTGCAGATAAAGATGTAACTCTCAACTACTGGTCTAGTCCATGCCTGCCTGCTGCCATGCTCTCCTCCATGGTGGCCATGCACTCTAACCCTGTGCAAGCATGAGCTCCAAATTAAACATGTTTTCTCATAAGTTGCCTTGTCCATGGTGTTGTCCATTGCTATTAGCATAGCAATCGAAAAGTAACACACACACACACACACACACACAAGGTTAAAGCTACAAATCAAGGAAAAGACACTCTTTTATTGGGCGTTTGCTTTCCTGACTCCCACACTTCTGACTCCACTCCTCACATGAACTAACCTACATCAGCCATGTCTATTGCTAAATTTTGTGTCATCCTTAAAGCTCCCATTAGCATGATCTCAGTCAGCTTCTGAAAGAGATAAGTGAAAGCATATGAGTTACAGCAAACACAATTAGAAAAACTCAGTATTTCTAGTGCCTTTCTAAGTCATCTTTCCTCACTGAAGTTAAGGACACAGGAGAAGATTAAGTAAGAACCATGAAAAGAACCTAGAAGCCAGTGCTCTTTCTCCATTGCTTGTCTTCTACCATAGATCCCAGCTAAAGGAAGGAGAGCTGAGAGATGGAGAAATAGTCTCATTCACATTCCATTTCACCTGAGCGAGAAAAATCATTTTGACTTGGGATGTTGGTGGCTATTTTTTTCTCTGTAGCATAGCCCATCACACAGTGAAGAAAACAGGGATTTTTGTGTTAAACACTCTCCCCTTCTCAGGATGTATGGCCTATGAACTGATCTTTTAGAAAAAGGTTTGTTGGATGAAGCAAAGTCCTACTTGAAAGTGCAGTTTATCATGGCTTTATGTCTAGGTCATATGAATGTTTAGATTATTGAGGGCATTGTAGATTGAGTTATGGAATTGTCCATGGTCTTAGCTTCTGGGTAATAACCATTGCTGTGTCATAGATATTGTGACTCTTACCGTCACTGTTGGCATACAGCAAAGGCTGATGGCCAAATATGAGGAAGTGGTGCAGGGACCACTTCTGCAAATTGAAGCATCTGGCTCAAATAATAGAGTCCCTGCTTAATAAGAGATGTTGATATTGCCCCTACTTAATAAGAGATGCTGGTGTAGTCCCTGCTTAATAAGAGATACATGTGTGGTCTACAATGTGTAATTCTGGTTTTGACAATGGCTTCCTACTTTTCAGAGATTCCTGGGGTTAAAGTAGATACTATTTTCCATTTCATTCTTACACAAACAAGAATGAAATAAGTTGGTTAACATAAAAGGGACTCATATCGATACTGCCAGCTCTCGAGGGTAAATGTCATCACCTGCTTGACAGAAGGTTTCAGGCCTCTCTCAGCCCCCAAACTCCATGTCATGCTCCAAGGAATATGCAGATGGTAAGGATGCTAGAGGCCCTGACTACGTTTTTCTTGTTTTTAGATAATCTGAAAACTGTAAGCAACACTATTTTTTCTTTCTATTAAGTTTCTCCTTCATTATTTCTATTGGTTAAAACCTCTACTCCTCTCAAATTGGAACTTTCTGCTTCTAGAATGTTTCCCTTGGGCATTTTGGCTGTTTCTCTAATGGTTTCATCATTGTCTCTCCAGGGGTGTCTGTCTGCTATCAGGGCCAGTGGGGCCAGCTTTGGAACTCATTGTTTGTCCCATGTTCACTGCATTAGCATTTGCTTTCTCATTTCTTTCTTATTAAATCTCTCAGTGTTTTGCATTATCTCCAGCAGGATCCAGGCAGAGCTTCCTTACACAAGGATGTTACAGCCCCATTATAGTCTGCAACCTTCTCACAGTTGACTGCATGTCAGCTGAGTGAATGCCAAGGTTGAGTCTGTTGTATCTTTTAGGAAAACAATGGAGGCAAACTCCAAATATAGATTGTAGTTTACTTTGGAATTCAAGTTTTGTTGAGATGTAGTATTACTGTGTGTTGGCTCTATCTAAACCACACTTCTCTTAAAAACTATTTCTTTTAGTTTTTTGAGAACATGAGATATCATTTTCCTTCCCTTTCCTCTGTCCAAACCCACCCATATCTTCCACTTCCTGTTCTTTTTAAAATTTATGACCTCTTTTTTCATTAATTGCTCTCTCTCTCTCTCTCTCTCTCTCTCTCTCTATATAATATATATATATATATATATATGTGTGTGTGTGTGTACATGATGTATGCATATATGTATATGATTATATGATGTATATGTATATGTATATGTATATGTGTATGTATATATGTATATGTCTACCTGCTTCTTTGAGGGCTGTTCTTATGAAATGATATGAAGCATCAGTCAGAGTGGAAAGGCAAAAGTGATCCCTTTCTTGCCCCACTGTGGTTATCTGTAAATCAGCACCTTCTCACTGTCCTTTCCCACGCTGTTACATCCCTGGTCAAGTGGCTCCCTCCTTGAGCTCAGAGAATTCAGAAGGAGCACAGAGAAGGGAGAATATGGGTTTCCTGGCTTGGCTACTTTATTATTGCTTTAGGACAATACATTAGGAGACAAACCACACATATTTGTCAAGCCCCCTTCAGAAATGGACTATAGCAAAGTCACATGCTGGGGAAGATTCCAGAGACAGTGAGTAAGTGAAAAATCACAGAGACAAAGTGGTTCTTGGAAAGTTTTAAAGTGAATGCTTCACTGGAAATCAAAAGAGAGCCACTTTCCCTTCTGATTTTCAAGCAAAGCAGATGAGCACCAGATGAAGATGTTGGCATGTATATAGAGGTCATGTTATCCCCAAAATATGTATTTTTAAATACTGTAATCACACTTAAGGAAAATAAAATCTGCCTATTATAACTCTGGGCACTTTTCTCATGGAATGGAAGATAGGCAAGATTGCCTTTAGTTAAAATCTCAACTGTAAACTCGGTCTCCAACTTTATGTCTAACTTCATGTAGTTTCCATCCACAAAGGCTGTATCTCTGAGGTTCTCACTGGAAGAAATGCCAGTTTCAATCATCAAGAAGGAGGCTGAGATTCTGCATATATACTGTCAGGTGATGGTTTCGAGGCTCCCAGAATTTTATACAGAAGGGAATGGAAAGCATGTCCTCCAGGAGACAGAGCTGTTCTCGCCAAGACATCTGATGAAGGCAGGGGATCAGGGACCTGAGGATAGTGTCTGTAATTAACCATATGGAAGCCAAAGGTGTAAGGGAATAGACTGGTATTTGCTAATTCAGAAGGCAACTTAAGGTAAAGTCTTCAAATATAAAGTTCAAATAACACTATGGCTTCTCCAAAAAGGGTTTAGAAGACAATTGTCTGATGGTCTTTGCACTGTAGTCTCCTGTCTGGACAAATTCAATTTTGTTGAAGTTTTAGTGTTATATACAAAAGTTTCACTGAATGTGGATTGTTGTATTAAGTTGCTGTGAGTATGGTGATTTCCATCATCTCCAGCAGTATCTTTTTTAATCCACCCTTCTGGTCAGTAAGTTTAACCCTTGACCTGCCAAGAGAAGAAACCTCTGAAAGTTTCTGAGCAGAGTGTGAATGAAGATGTATATTTCATTTGTTCAAGGGAATCTTTGTTATAATGTGGGCAGAGGAATTCTGTACTTCAGACTCTCTTGCCTAAAGGGTGTACTTATGAAGGTGGCTTGATCACCATATTGGGTCCAAACTCTGCTTTAGGGCTATTACTGTTTCTTTGATAAATACTTCCTAGTGGGTACTGACACTTTAACAGGCCAGTTGTAGGGTTTCCTTGGTGCCTCTGGCTCATACCTAGAAGTGTCAGTGAGCAAATTTGCATGTGAGAGTCTTCTATTAAAAAACCCACACAGTAGGACTCCCCAGATTCAAGTCTGCCTGTTCTCACAGTTGTGTGAATGATGAGAAAACTGTAAAAATTCAGTGTGCGTGGGTGGGTGGGGGGTTATTATAGATTTATTTAACTTTTAAATAAAGTAATAGAGAATTGGGTAGTAAATGAGGGCTAAGTCTTGGGCCTTGGCTAGTCTAAGATTTATTGCCAGGCTAACATTCTTTGATTCTATCATGAGTTCCCTCTTTATATAAAGTTAAAACGAATGGTGTTCTAACTTGGATTCCTTAAAGTCCCTGGCTGGAGCCCTTCTGTGTTGACAACTTTGATGCTATACTTTGGACTTTGTTAAACAAAAAGCACCATGTGTCCTTTAACAATCTCTATGATGACCAGTTTCTGTGATCGGCAGTGTGGCTCTAGGACTGGCTTTTGTGGGCACTTTAGGGAAAGTGTGCAGATTAGCTATCTGAGGCCAAGTTGTAGAAGAGCACAAGTAACAATGACCGAGCATTCTATTAACTGCTCTACTTTTTCTGTTTTTATAATGCTCACAATAATCTGAAGGGCTCAGCTAATTGATTTCATTCAATAGATGGTTTCAGTGAGGCTTAGCAAATCATTTACCTAAAGTCACACATCCAGAAGGTGAGAGACAAGGTTTCATCACAGGTGGCTTATTTCTCGAAAGGCTCTTTCAAAAGTGTGATGGTCTATTGACTTTTTATGTTTATTGCAATTTCTGCTGTGCTTTGTGAAAATGGAAAGTACTTCATAATACACGTGATAAATGTTTTTGAATTGCCATCTAAAAGCAAGCATGTAATGAAACCAACCATTAAAATTTATATAAACTTACTATATAATAAAATATTGTTCCAATTTTAAATTAAATAGATCAAAATAAAAATCTAGGGTAATTTCCAGAACTGTCAGCTACTCACTATCTGCTCAGTCAATTAGACATTATCAGCTGTTTGTGTGTTCAAGAGCTTTATTGAATTAACCGCCAGCCTTTCCATGTTTTGCTTGTTGCCATGGTTACTGTTGCTTTGCTTTGAGAACTGTTGTCAGAAAGAGATCAGCATACACATCCAAACTGACAACTTTTCCAGTGAGAAAACTTAAATGGAAGACTGGTTCATTGCTAATTAATTCTTATAAAGACTGGGGAGACAATGGAAATGCCCTGAACATTCTCACAACAAGTCTTTCTCAGCATGTCCATTTAAAATCTCAAACTAAAGCCAATGTCAATATCACTATTCCATGTAACCTATTGCTTCCAAAATGTAACCAGAGGACCCCTGGAACTCAATTATAAACAATGGAGCCCCTACCTTTTCTATGAATGGGTGAGAAGCACTCATGGGAGGATCCAGAAAATGTGTGAACAACTGTGGGAAAAAAATCACCATTTTTTATTTGTCCCCCAGCAGTTTTGGGGTGACTGAGGCTCTTTCGGAGTTTTTCATGGTACATTGAGATTTTCTTGCTGCAGAGGTAGAAGCATTATTACAATCCATGATGGGTAATTACGGTTTTAAGCTGTGCTCATTTCATGCTCTTAGGCCACACAGGCTAGCCCCCACCCTCCACGTAGATTTTGGAACTTCAGTTATGTAGTTCATGACCAGACAACATGAGGGGAGAGAGAGAGAGAGAGAGAGAGAGAGAGAGAGAGAGAGAGAGAGAGAGAGAGAGAGAGAGAGAGAGAATTCTCAACATACATTGACATTCCCAATAGTTCCCAGTGCAATTGCAATAGGCTTGGCTTTCAGTAAGAAAAGTTCCTGTTATCCCCCTACCATCACCTGACCGTCTTCTGTCTTCTGTTCTCCCATTGTTTCTACTGGCCCATAACCTCTCTTGACTGTCTCTGGCTGCTACCCCTGCATTGATTTTTCTCACTGCACTGGCTGGTTAGCATGTTAAGTATCGTGAGAATAAGCTGCTCCCTGTCCTGGCACAGCATTTTGAACGAAACATTTCCTTCCCTTGTGCATGCCAAAGAGTTACTTCCGTAGGGGAAAAGCTGGAGTGCTGATTGGAAACATACATGGTTGCTGGTTTAGATTTGGCTTGTTTGCAACTGACAGAGGTTGGGAGAGATAGGAGAGGGGGCTTCTCCTGGTTCTGAGGTGGTTCTCACATCTGGTTTGTATTAGGTGCACTGTGGAGTAAAGACTTTAAAATTAACTTAGTTGTGGAATAATAAGCAGGCTTCTAAATATGGGGGATTTAGACGATTACCCTCAAAAATGAAAGGACAGCTTTTCATCTTCTAAGTACCTTACTTTTTCCAAGACAGTTGAGCACTAAATAGAAACTGGGGATGCACCCTGTCCTCTCCTCTCCAGGGAACAAAGGTGCTTTTTTTCTACTCCCTCTTTTACAGGGTGCTGCATGTATGCTTTCTGGTCACATGCCATCATCCAGAGTTCATTGCCCCCACCACTGCTCTGCTCTTTGGTGACTGTGATCAACTACGTTATTCTTGTTCACTGGTGTAAAGCTGGCTTTTCTGGCTTTACTTGTTCTGAAACTGTCAGCTGTCACTCTAGATGTAGATACTGTGACCTAGAAGTACAAAAAAGAAAAAAACAACATATTAAAAATTGCAGCACCAGTGGTGGTGGTGCATGCCCTTAATCCCAGCACTCAGGAGGTAGAAACAGGTGGATCTCTGTGAGTTTGAGACTAGCCTGGTCTACAGAGTGAGTTGCAGGACAAGTTCCAAAGCTACACAGAGAAATTCTGTCTCAAAAAAAAAAGAAAAAAAAAGAAAAATTGTAGCAGGTTATATGAAAGGGAAAAGGGTAATGATAAGGAGTGAGGTTTAAGTTGGTACAGGAATGAGAGGGTAAAGCAGAGGATTGGGTTGAGGGAGGGGTCCTAACTTTAAGGATGTTTGACAAAAGCATATGGAAATCTACTGTTTTATAAACTTCTTTAATACGCATATGTATATAGTCATATAAAAGAGTTTAACTGCAGTTACCCTAAACAGGTGATTATGCTCATTCCAGAAGCCATAGATTGTCAAATAAAAGCCCAGTGTCAGGATACCTTTCTTCAAGTTGTTGGTCAAGTGTGTCATGGAGTTCTACAAAATGGTATGTGACATTGCTATTGCACTTGATTGTTACTATATATTGATGTTAAGACCCCATTGCTAAAGACACCATGTACGTTGGTCACAGAACACAGAGAAATTAAATTGATACTCACCAATTGGTACTTACTTATTGACTCTGTTCTGGTAGTCTCCTGAAATACTGAAAGATGCTATGCATGTTGCCAGGGAAAAGAAGCCATCAACATTTTTACCCAGATATGAACTCAGTTTACTGCAATAGTGATCAGTGGGGAAAGATACACCTATGGGTGCAATAGTGTCAAGTCTGTTATGGGAGTAACCACCAGCTTTCAGGTTGGATTTAAGATCCACACCATTGGAGGAAAAACATGCCTGATATTACAAATCTAGCTAACAACCCATAGTTAGAGATTTTACAGGACCAAAGTGTGAGTCTAAATGGACACAGTATCACCCTGCCCTCTGAATTCTTAAACCTCATCAGAGAAGTATGTTTGTGTGAAAGATGGTGATTAATGCAGAACCTCACAGATGACCAAAGGGCAGAGAACAAGTGACTAAGGATTGTCAAATACAAATGGGACATATATGTGAACACATCATCCATGAGACCTAGGGACCATGTGTAAGAAGGGTCAGAAAGATTTTAAGAGCCCGAGTCAGGGAAAACTAGGACAAAACTGTGTCATCTGGACATGGCAGGGCTGCTGCACATGAACTAACAGCAGCCAAAGTTGCCCATACAAGATCAAGTTGGTCAACATTCTAGAATAGAACGAGGAGGGGTTTATGAGTTTCTGACCTTAACTGAAGATCTGTGGACAGTTAACTAGCCTCTGGGAGAGAGTCAGTTTTCTTTAAGGGTGTGGTCCTTGATAGGTAGATCGTGCTCTGGTGAATGGTCTCATACTTAGAAGTATATTGATAACAAAAATTGAAGTTTATGGTTTTTAAAACAAATGAACCAAAAAGCAGGACTTGAAGTATGGTGCAGATCTGGGAAGAGTTGGGATAAATATGATCAAAATATGTTGTGTGTAATTATCAAAAAACAAATAAATATATTTTAAAAACTTCCTTTAGTGCTTGTTTTCTATCCTTTTTACTTTTGACCTCTTTGAAAGTCATATTCATAATCTGAAGACACTTATCCCTTATAAATACTGTATATATATATATATATATATATATATAGTTTAAATATATTATTTGTTTAATTATTTTTCTTTTCATATTGAGTCTTGAGCAGCATATTCTTTTTGGCTGAGAATGATAATTGGAATATTGTAAGTGTCCCACAACAGAATGTTGACTGAGTAAACCAAGACAGCAATTGAGAACATTCATTAAAGATGAAGGTACTTCTAGAAGATTCTTTTGGCTCTTGGAGTTTTTGTTGATGTAACCTTGGAAAGAGGATTGGTGCTACAGAGTTGTTATAGATCTACTTTAGATCAACATGGTCTGCATTTCAGGACTAAAAAGAGGCAGCCTTTCCTGGCCTGTGGAAAGAAGAAAGCTGACAATCTCATAGAACACTCTCCAGACAACTTTCAGTAGCCCTTAGTTGGAAGCTTTTGCATTCTGAAATCATCTCTTATATTACACATAAATTCATAGGCAGAGGGCTAATTAGTTCACGTCTTCAACAACCATCTTATTCCCCAACTCTAAATTTCCCCTCATCAAACAGCTCCTAGATCACTGCTTTTACAGTTGTTTAAGTCTCTTTTAATTTTAGAAGTCGGGTCATAAAGTTGTAGAGATCACATTAGGAAATGAGAGCATACACCATGGAGCAATTTTACATATTGTCATGAGAATGCTTGCAACTTTTGCTTTGTACTTTCACTGTAACAAAGTCAGGAAAGTCACCTAATTATGCCTTAATTGAGGTTAAAAATGTTATAATTAAAATCATCACTATTGCCTCTCTTGGATGTAGGAGAGAGTCATGCCATCTCAAGAGGACTTTCCATAAGCACAATGGAGCTTGAGCCAGTTCTTAAGTCTTTGAAATGACTGTGGAGGAAACTTGTATTCTTTGTAATGAACAATTCATTACTTTTAAGTAGTATCTTCAGTATGAAAAAAAAGAGTCTTTGTAAGCCATCTAAATGTTATCTAATTCTAAGAGTTCCTAATGTTTTAGTTTTTAATTTGTAAGAAAAGCCTAATTAAATTTTCCTGAAGTCTTTAAGTTTACATGCAAATTCACCACAGCATCTCTAACTTCTCTGCTGGTAAAAACTGGATACTTCCAAGTTGGATGAGTAATTGACTCACTTTCTCTTCTAATTCAGTATTTCCAAGAATTGGGAGAATTAGTTACAATGGGACATGGCCAAAGTCTTGGCTCCTACCTGAGGACCAAATGACCATTCCAGGTTCTGTTTTTCTGGCTTCTATGCAACTGCCCCTAGGGATGGCTACAGAGAACCCTTCCTTCTTTTAAGGAACTATGTATATGGTCATGATTCAGAATCCCCAAGTGTTCCAAAATGAGGTAGACACAGAAACCTGGCTAGTGCAGTTTTGTTAAGTTTTCCAAAGCCAACTTTAAAGAACAAAGTGGAAGAATTTAACTTTTACTGAAGCTGAAAGCAACACTCCATATAATTTAAATGAATCTCTACATTTTAAAAGTCAGCAAATGAACATGTGTCTTAGCCAAGATCACAAAAGTATTTAAAGGCCAATTGGAGAAAAATCAGGTAGGCTCATTGGAGGAGATCTGGAATAGTTTTGGCAAATTATCTCAAAAGCATTGGATCTTCATACACAAATACCCCAAGTCTACCATGTTCTTGGAAAAGAAGAGATTGTTTGCAAACAAATTCCTGAAAATCAAGTAGAACACAGTAGACAGTTCAATTTCCAGGATGCATAAAAATGTCTATTCTGTCTCATCTAGTTTGTGAAATAAAAGCAGACTACACATCTCTGACTGCTTCTGTGTGAGAAAAATGATGAACATGAAGCCTACAACTCCCATTTCTGTGAGAGAAGTCTAAACATTGGTAAAAAGAGGCAATGCATAGCACAAAGATGTACAGTTACTGTACAAGTACAGAAAACAATACAGCCAGGAGAAGTCTGCTGACATTTTGAAGTTCCCAAGGAGAGGTTTTCTGAGAATCGGATGTCCTGCTTAGTATCTTAATTGTTTATGTTAAAATTACACTTCTAAATGAAGTAGATATTAATTGTCCAGGAAGGGGGATATTGTAAGACTAAATTTTCTCCCAAATCTTATACTAATGAGTAATAATCCTTACTTAATAAAAGCAGGTTTGTATGTGATTATTTGGCTTTAAAGTCACATAGAGTTTCCTTATTTTTTTAAATGGTGGGTTGGTTCCAGAATTGTTGATATCAAAATCTGAAGATGCTCAAGTGTCTTATAAAATGACACAGAATTTCAGTATAGCCTATATACATCCTTCCTTATACTTAAATTGTCTTTAGATTGGCTATGGTACCTAAAAATGGAAATGACAAATCGACATATATTTTCTACTGTCTTTGCAAGGAAACTTTCTCTAAATGCTCAATACAAACAGTTTTATTTTTCTTAGTTAAGATCTATGTTTGGCTGAATTTACAGACAGAGTCATCTAATACAGAGGGTCAAATACATTTCTCTGAAAAATTTCAGTGTTATTTTATTATAATTATGTGAATATAACTGTTACCAATTGTCTGTCCATCTTTTGCTGAAAAGAGTCTGAATCTAAGGACTGAGGGTCTGGAAGATGCTGATATTTATTACAAACTAATTCTTGTGCTAATGATTGCATTAGACAGTCACTACTCCTTGATGTTTATATTTATTTCATTCAATTGTTGAGAGGTTTGGAATATGAAAGTGGAAATAAAAATGGTAAAAAGCATTTATTGTGAAGATATTTCTAAAGGAAAAGCAGCATTTGTTTTCTCTGACCTATGACAATTTCAAGAAGGAAGATGCCCTGTGAACTGGTATTTAGAACATGTAGTTTAATCTCCAGTGGTCAGGGAAAAATGCTGGGAAACAGGGCAGCCCATCTAGTTACTGCTGTCCTGTGTGGCGATTTTTGACTTCTCCTCTTGGGGCAGTCTTACTAGAAAATTTAACCTTGCTGGACTTGTTTTGGTGTGTTGTCTTTAAGCAAGTGTATTTAAAAGTCATTTAAAAGTCAGAAGCATTTACATTGTAAGAAATGGAAGACAGTTCATTAATGGTTATTGTCACAGATGTAGTCATAGATGTTTTCTTTATTTCATGTTCCCACTATTTTAGAAAGTTCACAGAAGAAAGAGGACTTTTTGAGAGCTGTGCCAACAAACTAGAGACTGGGCCCAAGGGCACAAGAGATGCATTATCAGTTTCTCTTGTGAACTCAGGCTGTTTTACCAATCTGCAGCTCGAACCTGGGAGAAACCATTGACAAAATCTTTAAACATGTTAGAAGATATTCTGCAACTTGGTGGGAATATTTATTTTAATTTTTCTCAGTGGCCTTTGTGAGCTTGGTTCTACTTTATATGTAGTATCCAGAGAAGTTCCCTCAGTATTCATTTCTATGATTCTAACTCCTCAGAATTGACTCAAACCCACATTGTATGGAGTTTAGAGGCAAGAAATGAAATAGGAATTAAAGGAAGGATGTGGAATCACATTCCCTATATGTCACACGCTTCGTCTCTGTCTCATGTGTGCTCTTAAAATACATTGAGTCCCTTTTCAAGCTAGAGAGAGAGTAGAAATCACAACAGGTGATATTTCAACAGCAACCGTGGGGGGGGGGCGGTGATTGCTTCCTTCACTTTGTGGATCTGTTAAATTATCAAAAAGTACAAGTGAAAAATCAAAGCCAGATGACTTTGTTCTGTAGGAACAGCTAATGATTTTTTAATGATTAATTTGATGAATTAATTGATTGAATTTAATGATTAATTTCTGATAGGCATCCTTCACTCAGTGATTTACTTGTGCACTTATTTAAAAAATACTATGGAATACCAGCTTAGCTAGTCATTGTGTTAAGAGATGCTCGGCAACAATGAGCAAAGAAATTCTTTCCTTTGATTCTTTGCTTACATGTGCTACAGTGTGAAGTCCTACCATTGTTAGCCTATTCCTAATTCCTCTCTCTTCCCCCCACTATTATCACCTTCCTTGCTTATATTCTTCTGAGTTCATATTAATATCTAAAATATGGTATACTACTTATTTGTTGTCTTCCTTCCTCATTACAATGTAAACGTCATGATACCATGGGTTTCTGTGTGTCTGCTTGTGTATATATGTGTATCCAAAACCTGCAAGACTCTCAACAAATAATTTTTTTAGCCAGTGAATTAATGCATGAAACCATGGCAAAAACACACCTCTAATTTTTAAAAGTTTGATTCACTCAATATCTCGTCTATTTAGTTTTTCAACTTCCTCCACATCTTATCATCTCTTCCATAAAAGCATCAGGAATCACAACTTCTGAAGACTCATTGAAAACATAATTAATTCTGTATGTGGATTCCTCTGATGTACACATCAAACATCCCTAGCAGTAAAGGAAGTCAAATTTTCCTTGTTCTTCATAAATTGCTGAACATATACTTCCAAAAGGATTCCAAAACCTTGTGCTCAAAATTATTTCTTGAGTTGGTAATACCTAATATCTGGCTCTTATGAAAAGCCTATGAGAATAAGTCTATGAAAAATGTTAAACCCAGCATTAGTAGTTGGGTGGGGACAGAATAAACAGTGAAAATAATTGAAAAGTAATGGCCAGAGGTAGGGACAAGCAAGGTTTAGACTATTGGAGGCAAGTGACAAACTTTGTCACTATGGCTAATGGCTCAGTTAAACTAAGCATCAGCAGTGGGAGGCTACTGGTCCTTATTCCAAAAGGAGCATCAGTGGAGTGCTGAGAGGAAAAACATATTTGGGGTGGAATGGAAGTAAGTTAGTAATGGGAACAATAGGCATCTGTGGTGGTTTGAAAGAAAATGGCCCCCCAAAGCAGTGGCACTATTAGGATGTGTGGCTTTGTTGGAGTGGGTGTGGCCTTGCTAGAGGAAGTGTGTCACTGTGGAGGCAGGCTTTGGAGTCTCATAGCCACACCCATTGTCTCAGCTCACTTCATGTTGCCTGCAAGTCAAGATGTAGGACACTAGTTATTTCTCCAGCACCATGTCTGCCTGCATGCCACCATGTCTCACCATTATGATAATGGACTAAACCTCTGAAAATGTAAGCTACCCCAATTAATTGTTTTGTTTTTATAAGAGAAGCAGTGGTCATGGTGTCTATTCACAGCAATAGAAACCCTAAGATAGCAACACTCACTTTATCATTCAACTTTGCAGTAGAAATAGAAAGAAATTTAGTGTTTTCATAATATTTTCAGTTCCAAAAATAACACCTGGTTGATATATTACTGAAAATTTTCAACAGGAAACAATAAAATCAATTATTTGACTTAAAGAAAGAATGATGCTTGGGGATTGTGCTCATAGACAAGAAGGAAAAGAGCTTACTGGTCAGCTGGCAAAATTGGGCTAGAGAAGAAGAGAAGCCCTGAAAGATAACTTTAATAATATTGCAAATTTGACAGAGATAGTTGAGACATTTAAAACTTCTTTGATTTATAAAATAGATAATCTGAACTATGTATACTTAAAGAAAGCCAAACTAAATAAAAAATAGTGTTTTACGATGGGGCTAGAGAGATGACTCAGTGGCTAAGAAAACTGACCGCTTTTGTAGAGGTTCCATGTTCAGTTCTCAGCACCAATGTTAACTGTAACTCCAGCTCCAGCAGATCCTACCACAGCCACCTACATATATATGCATAGCCTTACAAGCAAACATGTTTACATAATTAAAAACAAAATAAATCTTTTAAAAATATTGCATGAATTATATGTAGTTATTCAAGACAGTTTTATTGCTTAGACTGTATTATATTAATTATAAAGATTAAAATATTTAATTAAATCATTGAAGAAGTAAAGTGTTTTACAGTTTTTTTTCTATTGAAGAAAATATGGAAATGCAAACAGAAAGTATCTTTGTCATGTAGGCTATCTCTAAGAAAGTGTGGCTAGAATAGACTGTGTTCTATAATCAATGATAAAAGGCATACAAGTAAATAATTTTGGTAAGAAAAGATTTCATTTTTAAGGACTTGATGCTTGAATAGATTCTTCTTCAATTTCATAGTTGTCAAATATTTTAAGATCTATTATAAATGGAATATATAAACTTTACTATTTATCCAATGTCAGGGAAATAGATTAGGGCTATGAATACAAGTTATGGTGTTTGAAGTGGTTTAGGAGTTTATGATAAGGTAGTCTTATAACAAAACAGAAATACTACATTGGAGAGATGAAACGGGCCTTCACTGTGACTGTAGAGTTATTTGTCAAAAAATGTTATCAGTTTAAAAGTTGGACTAA
Source organism: Cricetulus griseus (assembly GCF_003668045.3). Lineage (NCBI taxonomy): Eukaryota > Metazoa > Chordata > Mammalia > Rodentia > Cricetidae > Cricetulus > Cricetulus griseus. The sequence continues at coordinate 309,487,612 of NC_048595.1, read as the reverse complement.
ATAGGGGTGGGACTATGTCTCAGTGGGTCAATTAATTGGCACCCAAGCACGAGGACCTGAGTCCTGATGCTAGGACCCACATATATCTGGACATGGGAACTTGTGTCTGTAATCTTATCACTCCTACAGTGAGATAGGGTGCAAAAAGAGAATCCTAGAAGCTCATAGACCAGCTTGCTTGGCATATGCAGCAAACAATAAAGGACTGTCTCAAATGAGGTGGAAGGTGAGGACCAGTACCCTAGGATGTTGTCTGATCTCCACATGCTTGCTGTGGCATGTTCACACCTACACACACACACACACACACACACACACACGTAGGTGTGAATACACACACCATTTGCACATACCACTCACAAAAATAACAATGAAGTTAGAACAAATTAACTAGAACTTTCTTTTAACATCCATATTAAAAATAATAGGACTAACTTTATGAAAATAAGCCAATCACCAAAAGGCATTATTTTAGTCATTGGTAAGTGTTATATTCAGATAAATTTATATTCTTTTTTTGTTTGTATTTTTGCACCTGTCGTAAAAGGTCTGATAATATCCTTATACACATTTCAGTCAAATCTTCAGTGGTTGTCAGACTGACTACATCTGAAATTTAGCTAAAACCCAAATGGCTAATTATAGCTGTTATTTCTTTAGAAATAATTTTGAAGTTGGAAGACCCACTTTGAATCCAGATTTTTCTGAGGTGAGTGGATCCACCTTCACTCCAGATCTTTTTGTTTAGGAAGGCCCACCTTTATTGTTGGCCACACCTTCTGCTGGCAGGAAGCTCTCTCTTTATCTGTTTGTTCTTCCTTTCACTTGCAAGTTCATTCTTTCACTGGTACTAGAGCCTCCTTCTTCAGGATTCCAGCATATCCTGAAGACCAGCTGAGACATGCAGCCTCGTGGACTGAACAACTGCTAGACTCTTGGATCTTCCTTTGGTAGACAGTTACCGTTGAACTAGTTGAACCACCGCAAGTAAGCCATCCGATAAATCTCCTTTACATTTATCTTTCCTATAAGCTCTGTTCCTCTAGAGAACCCTGACTAAATGCAGCTGTTGTAAGGTGACATTTCACAGGTCAGAAAGTTGAGGACAGGTGGATAGAAGTTATTTTGGACAAAGTAAAGTGAAAATTGCATACCTAATCTGATGGGATGGGCAGAAAGGACAGGTTTCAGAAGTTGATTTGAGATGTATAATCTCCAGACTATTTCTCTCACAGTGGAGAAAATGAAATTTTCCTGAGAGAAAACCTAATGAAAGCAAACCCAATGTGATGACATTTGGCTTCACTGGAAGAGCTATATAGCACACAGTCAGGCCATATTGGAGAGATTTAAAAATAATTTTTTTCTTCAGATTTTTATTTGAATTAGAAATAGGATTGTTTTACATGACAATCCCAGTTCCCTTGTCCCTTCTGTCATCCCTGATCACTACCCCCCCAAATAAGAGCCTACCTATCACATATCCTTTCTGCTCCCCCTGGATGATGAGGCCTTCCATAGGGTGTCATCAGAGTATATCATATCCTTTGGAATAGGGCCTAGGCCCACCCCCGTGTGTCTTGGCTCAGGGAGTATGGAATGGGCTCCCAAGTCCACACCTATGCTAGGGATAAGTACAGGAGGTCCCATAGATTTCTGAGGTTTCCTCACTGAAACCCATGTTCCTGGGGTCTGGATCAGTCCCATGCTGGTATCCCAGCTATCAGTCTGGGGAGCAAGAGTTCCTGGATGTTCAGGTGAGCTGTTTTTGTGGGTTTCACCAGCCTGTTCTGGACCCCTTTGCTCTTCACTCATCCTTCTCTGCATCGGGGTTTCCAGTTCAGTTCGGTGATTAGTTGTGGGAGTCTGCTTCTACTTCCATCAGCTGCTGGATGAGGGCTATCGGTGGCATATAAGTCAGTCATCAATCTCATTATCAGGGGAAGGCATTTAAGTTAACCTCTCTTTTGTTGCTTAGATTGTTAGCCGGTGTCATATTTGTAGATCTCCAGACATTTCCCTAGTGCCTGATTTCTCTGTAAATCTAAAACGTCTCCCTCTATTATGGTATCTCCATTCTTGTTATCTTCTATTCTTCTGACTCAACCTTTCTGCTCCCTCATGTCCTCTGCATTCCTCCTCTTCTCCCCTTCTCATTCTCAAAATTCCCTACCCCGTCTTCCCATGCTCCCAATTTGCTCAGGAGATCTTGACCCTTTCCCCTTCTCCAGGGGAACAAGATGTCTCTCTTAGGGTCCTCCTTGTTTACTAGCTTCTCTGGCAGTGTGGAGTATAGGCTGGTAATCCTTTACTCTATGTCTAAAATCCACATATGACTGAGTACATACCATGTTAGTCTTTTTGTGATTGGGTTGCCTCTCTCAGAATGGTTTCTTCTAGTTCCATCAATTTTCCTGCAAATTTCAAGTTTCAATTGTTTTTTTTTTTCACTGAGTAGTACTCCATTGTGTAAATGTACCACATTTTCTCTATCCATTCTTCGGTTGAGGGGCATCTAGGCTGCTTCCAGTTTCTGGCTATTACAAATAGTGCTGCTATGAACATCATTGAACAGATGTCCTTGTTGTATGAATATGCTTCTTTGGGTATATGCCTAAGAGTGAAATTGATGGATCTTGTGGTAGGCTGATTCCCATTTTCTTGAGGAGTTGCCATACTAATTTCCAAAGTGGCTGTACAAGTTGGCAATCACACCAGCAGTGGAGAAGTGTTCCCTTTCTCCACATCCTCTCCAGCATGAACTGTCATTGGTGTTTTTGATTTTGGCCATTCTGACAGGAGTAAGATGGTATCTCAGAGTTGTTTTGATTTGCATATCCCTGATGAATAAGGATGTTGAACACTTTCTTATGTGTCTTTCAGCCATTTTAGATTCTTCTATTGAGAATTGTCTATTTAGTTCTGTACCCCACTTTTCAATTGGATTGGTTGGTGTTTTGGAGACTAGCTTCTTGAGTTCTTTGTATATTTTGGAGATCAGCCCTGTTGGTGAATATCTTCCCAGTCTGTGGGCTGCTATTTTGTCTTTCTGACTGTGTCCTTTGCCTTACAGATGCTTCTTAGTTTCAGGAAGTCCCATTTATCAATTGTTGATATCAGTGTCTGCAATACTGGTGTAATGTTCAGAAAGTGTTCTCCTGTACGAATTAATTCAAGGGTATTTCCCACTTTGTCTTCTAATAGGTGCAGTGTAGCTGGATTTATGTTGAGGTCTTTGATCCATTTTGACTTAAGTTTTGTGCAAGGCGAGAGGCTTGGGTCTATCTGCAGTCTTCTACATGTCCTCATTCAGTTATACCAGCATCATTTGTTGAAGATGTTCTCTTTATTCCATCATATAAATTTTGTTTGTCAAAAATGAGATGTTCATAGGTGTGTGGGTTAATATCAGGGTTTTCAACTCTATTCCATTGGTCTACCTGTCTATTTTAAGGACTATAGCTCTGTAATAGAGCTTGAAGTCAGCGATGGTGATGCCTCCAGAAGTTCCTTCATTGTACAGGGTTGTTTTGGCTATCCTGGGTCTTTTGCTTATCCAAATATAGTTGAGAATTGTTCTTTCAAGTCTGTGAAGAATTGTGTTGGGATTTTGATGGGGATTGCAATGAATCTGTAGATTGCTTTTGACAAGATTGCCATTTTTACTATGTTGATCCTACCTATCCAAGAGTATGGGTAATCTTTCCATTTTTTGGTATCTTCTTTAATTTCTTTCTTTAGAGACTCAAAATTCTTATGGTCAGGTCTTTCACATTTTTGGTTAGTGTTACCCCAAGGTATTTTATGCTGTTTGTGGCAATTGTAAAGGGTGATGTTTCTCTGATTTCTTTAACCACCAAAGTGTTGTTGGTATATAGTAGGGCTACAGATTTTTTTGAGTTAATCTTGTATCCTGCCACTTTGCTGAAGGTGTTTATCAGATGTAGGAGTTCTCTGTTAGAATTTTTTGGGTCACTAATGTAGACTATCATATCATCTGCAAATAGTGAGAGTTTGACTTCTTCCTTCCCGATTTGTATTCCCTTGATCTCCTTTTGTTGTCTTGTTGCTGCTCTAGCTAGAACTTCAAGGACAATATTGAAGAAGTATGGAGAAGAGTGGACAGACTTGTCTTGTTCCTGATTTTAGAGGAATTGCATTGAGTTTCTCTCCATTTAATTTGATGTTGGCTGTCGGCTTGCTGTATATTGCCTTTATTATGTTTAGGCAATATTATGTTTAGGTGTGTTCCTGTTATCCTTGATTTCTCCAAGATCTTTATCATGAAGGGGTGTTGGATTTTGTCAAAGGCCTTTTTGGCATCTAGTGAGATGATCATGTGGTTTTCTTTCCTCAGTCTGTTTTTATGGTGGATTACATTGATGGAATTTCATATGTTGAACCATCCTTGAATCCCTGGGATGAAGCCTACTTGATCATGGTGGATGATTTCTCTGATGAATTCTTGGATTTGATTAGCCAGTATTTTATTGAGAATTTTTGCATCAATGTTCATGAGGGATATTGATCTGTAGTTCTCTTTCTTAGTTGTGTCTTTGTGTGGCTTAGTTATCAAGGTTATTGTAGCATCATAAAAACAGTTTGGCAATGTCCCTTCTGCTTCAATTGTGTGGAACAATTTGAGGAGTATTGGTATTAGCACTTCTTTGAATTTCTGGTAGAATTCTGCAGTGAACCCATCTGGCCCCTGGCTTTTTTTGATGACTGCTTCTATTTCCTTAGAGGCTATAGTTCTGTTTAAGTTGATTCAATTTTGGTAAGTGATATCTGTCCAGAAAATTGTCCATTTCCTTTAAATTTTCCAATTTCGTGGAGTACTGGTTTTCAAAGTATGACCTGAAGAGTCTCTGGATTTCCTCAGTGTCCATTGTTATGTCCCCTTTTTCATTTCTGATTCTGTTAATTTTCATGTTCTCTCTCTGCCTTTTTGTTAGTTTGGATAATGGTTTGTCTATCTTGTTGATTTTCTTGAAGAATGAACTCTTTATTACATTGATTCTTCGAACTGTTTTCTTTGTTTTGACTTTATAGATTTCTGCCCTCCTTTTGATTATTTCCTGGCTCGATTCCTCAGCCCTGAATTTACTTCCATTTGTTCTAGAGATTTCAGCTCTGATAACAACTCTCTGGTGTGACTATTCTCTAGTTTCTTCATGTGAGCACTTAGAGCTATGAATTTTCCTCTTAGTTCTGCTTTCAAAGTATCCCATAAGTTTGGGTGTGTTGTGTCTTCATTTTCATTGAATTCTTGGGAGTCTTTAATTTCTTTCTTTATTTCTTCCTTGACCCAGGAATGGTGTGATTGGGTATTGTTCAATTTCCATGAGTTGGTAGGTTTTCTGCACTTTGTTTTGTTTTTGATTTCTAACTTTAAAGCATGGTGGTCTGATAAGACACAAGGGATTATTCCAATTTTTTTGTACCTGTTGAAATTTTCTATGTTGCTGAGTATGTGGTTGATTTTTGAGAAGGTTCCATGTGAGGCTGAAAAGAAGGTATATTCTTTTGTGTTTGGATAGAAAGTTCTCTAGATGTCTGTTAATTCCAATTGGGTCATAACTTCTGTTAGTTCCTTTGTCTCTTTGTTAAGATTCTGTCTGGTGTTCCTGTCCAGTGGTCAGAGTGGGGTGTTGAAGTCTCCCACTATAACAGTGGGAGGCCTTATTTGTGATTTGTTTTAATAATGTTTCTTTTATGAATGTTGGTGCCTTTGTATTTGGGGCATAGATGTTTAGAATTGAGTGTTTTTCCTGATGGATTTTTTTCTGTGATGAATATGAGATGACCTTCTTCATCTCCTTTGATTGATTTTAGTTTGAAGTCTAACTTGTTAGATATTAGGATAGCTATGGTAGCTCATTTCTTGGGTCCATTTGATTGGAATATCTTGTTCCAACACTTTACTCTGAGGTATGTCTGTCTTTGAATTTCAGGTGCATTTCTTGTATGCAGCAGAAGGATGGATTCTGTCTTTGTATCCAATCTGTTAGCCTGTGTCTTTTTATAGGCCAGTTAAGACCATTAATATTAAGGGAAATTAAGGTCAGTTGTTTATTCTTGTTTTTTTTTTTTTTTTTTTTTTTGATTTGTTGTTGGTAGTGGTATTGTATGTGGATTTACCATGCTTTTTATTTTGGGTTTTTGTAAAGTGGGATTATCTAATGCTTATGTTTATTTGATTGTATTTAATTTCCTTAGGTTGGAGATTTCCTTCCAGCACTTTCTTTAGGGCTGGATTAGTGGCTATGTATTTTTTAAATCTGGTTTCGTCATGGAGTATGTTGTTTTCTCCATTTATAGTGATTGAAAACTTTGCTGGGTATAGTAGTCTGGGCTGGCATCTGTTTTCTCTCAGTGTTGGTAGAATATCTATCCAGGTCCTTCTGGCTTTCAGATTTTCCAAGGAGAAGTCTTGTGTAATTCTGATAGGTTTGCCTTTATATGTTACTTAGCCTTTTTCCCTTGCTGCTCTTAATAATTTTTCTTTATTATGTACGTTTGGTGTTTTAATTATTATGTGACAAGGGGACTTTCTTTTGTGGTCCACTCTATTTGGTGTTCTGTAGGCTTCTTCATTGGCATGTCTTTCTTTAGGTTGGGAAAGTTTTCTTCTATGATTTTGTTGAATGTGTTTTCTTCACCTTTATTTTTGTTTCTTCACCTTCTTCTATACCTATTATCCTTAGGTTTGGACTCTTCACGGTGTTCAATATTTCCTGGATATTGTGTTAAGCATTTGTTAGACTTAAGATTTTCTTTGCTTGATGAATTTATTTCCTCTAGCTTATCTTCAGCATCTGAGATTCTGTCTTCCATCACTTGTATTCTGTTGGTTATGCTTGCATCTGTGGTTCCTGATTGTTTACTAAGCTTTTCCACTTTCAGCATTCCTTCAGTTTGTGTTTTCTTTATTGTCCCTATTTCAGTTTTCAGGTCCTGAACTGTTTAATTGTAACTGTTTAATTGTAACAGTTAACTGTTTAACTGTTTAATTGTTCAGCTGTTTAATTGTATTTTCTTGGCTTTTTTGGCTTTCCTTGATTTCTTGCACCTTTTGGTTCATCTTTTCTTCCATTTCTCTGAAGGATTTTCTGATTTCCTCTCTTAGGGTCTCTATCATCTACATGAAGTTGTTTTTAAGGTTGTTCTCGTTTGTTTCTTCTGTGTTGGGAAGTTCATGTCTTGCTGGTGCAGAATCCCTATACTCTGGTGGTGTCATATTGGTTTTCCTGTTGTTGGGTGTGCTCTTACATTTTCATCTTCCCATCTCTTCTTCCAGTGGGTACAGGTGGTGTCACTTCCCTTCCTGGTGTGTATGGTTCCCGTGTTCTCTTCAGGAGTGTACAATTGACTCAGATACTCTGATGGGTCTCAAGGCAGGTGTAGGCATGTCTGAGGCACTTGCTCTCCAGGTGGGCTAGAGCAGGACTGGCTCAGAGATGTCAACAGACTCTGGGTTGCTTGGTCCTCAGGATTCCAGTGGTCCTGTCTGCAGACCCTTGGGCAGGAGTTCCCAGAGTGGACAGGCAGAAGTTGGGCCCAAGCAGGGGCCAAAGCAGCTCACTTCTGTACTCCCTGCTCTCTGCACTCTGCACTGCTTGGGGGCAGAATAGCCCAGCGATATCAGCAAAGTCAGGGTCCCAGGTTCCTCAGGGACCGATTCAGTCTGCCTGCAGACCCATGGGCGGGATTTCCCAGAGTAGGCAGGCATTGGTGGCTTTTTTAAAAAAAAACTACTTTGTTAATCCCAGTTCCTCCACTCTCCCCTACTCCCTGTGCCCCAGCAACCCCCTATCCCATCCCCTTTCTGCTCCCTAGAGAGATAAGGCCTTGTATGGGGGATCTTCAAAGTCTGTCATATCATTTGGAGCAGGACCTAGACCCTCCCCCTTGTGTCTAGGCTGAGAGAGTGTCTCTCTATGTGGAATGGGTCCCCAAAGTTCGTTCATGCACTAGGGATAAATAGTGATCTACTACCAGAGGCCTCATAGATGAACCAGACCTTTAAACTAAACTGACATCCTCGTTCAGAGGGTCTGAAAAAGTCCTATGCTGTTTTCCCAGCTATCACTCTGGGGTCCATGAACTCCCCCTTCTTCAGGTCAGCTGTTTCTATGGGTTTCTCCAGCCTGGTCTTGACCCCTTTGCTCATCACTCCTCCCTCTCTGCAACTGGGTTCCAGGGTTCAGCTCAGTGTTTAGTTGTGGGTGTCTGCTTCTGCTTCTATCAGCTACTGGATGAAGGCTCTAGGATGGCATGGTAGTAATCAATCTCATTATTGGAGAAGGGTTTTTAAGTTAGCCTCTCAACTATTACTTAGATTGTTAGTTGTGGTCAACCTTGTAGATTTTTGGACATTTTCCTAGTATCATATTTCTCTTTAAACCTATAATGGTTCCCTCTACTATAGTGTCTCTTTTTTTGCTCTCCTGACTTGATTTTCCTGCTTTCTCCTGTCCTCCTTTCCCCCTCTCTTCTCCTCTTCTCTTTCTAACTCCCTCTCCCCCCCCATGCTCCCAATTAGCTCAGGAAATCTTGTCCCTTTCCCCTTCTCTGGGATCTATGTATGTCTCTTTTAGGGTTCTCTTTTTTTTCCTAGCTTCTCTCGTGGTGTGGATTATAGCCTGGTACTCCTTTGCTCTATGTCTAAAATCCACATATGAGTGAGTACATACCATGTGTGTCATTTGTGATAGGGATACTGTAATGGTAACTCTTTCCTCAGCTGCCTGGGTCCTGCTGCTGCTTCCTGCTGGTTGGGGGCGATGTCTATACCATGGGGATCATGATAAAACACTGAAACCTGGCCAGGTCCTTGTTTTTGTAGTCTTTAAGGCTGTATAGTCTCAGCTGTTTTAGATGTGGGATCACCTGGGACACTGTTTCATGGGGTCTTGCTTCATCAAATCATATTAGTCTGGAAGGAATCCATAGCTTTACATTTTCTGTGGAAACATTAGCAAAAACTTTTCCCCAAAGTAACCTGTCCTTATATTTAAATTTAGAAGTCAAAGCATTTTAAAAATATATAAGTTGAATTAATTTAGCAGTACTTATAATCAAATGTCTTTTAGCAGGTATAGTTCTTTCTTTGGCAATCAAACAATTTAAAGACAACAATATGGTATATAGTATCCAGACTCTGAGTATTTTTCATCTTTACCTGGCTTTTTATTATAGCATTGCTTTTTCTTCTTCTTCTTCTTCTTCTTCTTCTTCTTCTTCTTCTTCTTCTTCTTCTTCTTCTTCTTCTTTTCAGAGACTGGGTTTCTCTGTGGAAATCTTCCTGCCTCTGCCTCTGGAGTGATATTATTTTATCTCCCAAACCTATGTATATTTTTTCTATAATGTAAATCTATATGTTTTTATAATCACTTGAGTCTCATGTGATCGCTAATAGCCTCCATTCTGACTGATATGTAAATGAGAAAGCTGCTCTTAAAGGAGTCGAGGCAGTGTGTGTATTAAAGCCTGGGAAACATTGCTCATCCAAGAAAATGCTGTTATCAAGAAACTGTGCTTGCCTCTGTTCTTTTTGTTTCTAAAATGCCATTTTAAGTTTTTGTGAAGTTTTTATGTGGATGTTTGTAAAACCACGTGGGTGCCATTTGTAACAATAACTCTTTCCTCCAGCTGCTTGGGTTCTGCTGCTGCTTTAGGGCTCACAAATAACACACACAGTCTTATATTAGTTACAGTGCTGCTGGCCAATGACTAGGATTTCTTATTTGCTAGCTCAGTCTTAATTATCAACCAGAAAAAATCTGCTGAACTCAATCAGCTGGTATACTTCAAAGATGTATTGACCTCTGTATAGAAACCAGGACATGTGTTATGTTGTGGATGGGGTTCCTTCTTTATTTCCACAGGAGAAGAAAAGCTTTGGATACTATCAATGTTGATCAAGATCTGAGTCAAAAAAGCAAAACCTCTCAATGAGGAGAAATGACAGGTCATCCACCAAGGTAATATCTCATAAATTGTATAGAAACCTCACAAAGGAAAATAAAGTGTTTTGTTTTTATCTTCACAGGAAAACTCATCTCCAGGAAATAAAAGGACACTGAATGGATAGATACCTGAAGAAGTGAGAATGGCTATCCAAAAGAACCATCAAACAAAAAGAATTTGTCATATGGTAAACTCTAAAACTGTTTCTATATAAAATCTATTTCTCTTTACTTCCTAGTCCCTATTCAACTAAACCAATGCTGACTTTAGAGTTGAATTTGGCTTTCCTCCTCTATATTCAAGCATGTTGCTAAAATAAAATTCAAAGTTTCTGTGCTGTATCAAGAACCCAATTGATGTAATACAGAATAGAAAAAATCTGGGGACTGTCATTTGTCTATTCTCGGCTCTTTCTCTGAAAGTATGAATTCCCTCATAATTATTATTTTCCTTATTGTTGCCTTTCCCGGTATACATACATATAAAAGTTAAAAATTACTCTGCTAATGTTAATGTTTAAATTCCCCACAGCCAATGAAGAACTTCCTAACAGCAATCCTTGAACTCTTTGAAAGAAAATGGGCCCTACCTCATCGAGTCCACTGGATCCAACTTGACTAGTTTGAACTGACACTCAGGTGGAGCTTCAGGTACTGACTTCAATCAACACACGGACTTCAATCAAGATAAGGACTTCAACCTAGACCTTCAATCAAGCATCTCCCACCAAACCAGAACTGGATACATGTGTTGCAGATAATCCGCTCACGACTTTCACTACTTTAACATTTTTTTCCTACAGGACCCCACGAGGCTATCGTCATCCCATTTCAGTAGGAAGTAACTCAGAGAATACTACACTCACTTTCCTCACTATTGACACTAGTGATAATGTACACCTAGTTAGGGCTAGTTTCCTATCATTTAGGCTTAGGTTTGGAAGGAGGTGTTCAGGCTTGGACATATCTTTTAGATGATTTTAGGGTTTAGATGGAATAGATATAGTGGATGTGATATAAGTAGATTATTATAGCTTCTTGTAATTCACATTTATGATTGTTAATTATAGATAACTACACTGTTCAGTTTAAATCCTCTTTAGACTAAAAAGGGAATTGCAGGGAGAAACCCTGATTAAGAGGTACTGCTGACCACGCCTGCTTGGGCGTGGTCAGAGTTACCTAACAAGTTGAAGAAGGAGGGAGGCACACATGTGGCTCTCTTTTGCCTGGCTGAACTGACTAGGAAGCATTTCTGGGTCCCTCCTGCTCAGGTGCAAACCTACTCACTGGCTCCCTTGCATGAGTACTTTTCCCCAATAAACTATTGGTAATCAACCTGTCTCTGACTCCACTTTGTAAACATCAATAGGTTACCTTCTCAGGATGGTTTCTTCTAGTTCCATCTATTTTCTTTGGAATTTCAAGATTCCATTTTTTTTTTCTGCTGAGTAGTACTTCATTGGGCAAATGTACCACATTTTCTCCACCCATTCTTCAGTTAAGGGGCATCTTGGTTGCTTCCAGGTTCTGGCTATTACAAATAATGCTGCTATGAACGTGGTTGAACTGACGTCCTTGTTGTATGAATGTACATCTTTCGGGTATATGCTTAAGAGTGGAATTGCTCAATTTTGTAGTAGACTGATTTCCATTTTCCTGAGGAACTAACTACCATATTGATTTCCAAAGTGGCTGTATGAGTTTGAAATCCTACCTTGTTTATAATTTCTAGTAGTTATCTCTCAGCTTAGAAAAGACTTAGAAAAATTTGTCTTTGGTAAGAACTGTGCAAATGTGGAAAACAGAAGCAATGACCTTGTAGTCTCTAAAGTTCTTATTCATAAATATGTATCTCCTCATGCTCTGTTTGGGGTGGTATTCTAATGTTAGCAAATGACTATCATATTCCCTCCTCCTGGTGTGTGTGTGTGTGTGTGTGTGTGTGTGTGTGTGTGTGTGTGTGTGTGCGCGCGCGCGCGCGCGTGCGCACTCGTGCATGCATATCTTGTGTGGAAGTCAGAAGACAACCTCAGGCATCATTCACCAGACCTCATCACCTTGATTTTGTGTGTGTGACAGATCTTCTTATCTCACTGAGGGTAGGCTATGTTGGGTAGCCAGCAAGGAACAAGGATCTCCCTGTCTCCTTCTCCACAGTACTGAGGTTATGTGCATGTACCACTGGCCTGGCTTTTCAAATGGGGATTCCAGGGAGCAAACTCAGATCCTGGCATTTTCCAGGCAAGCATGTCACCAATTAAGTTGTCTTTGCAGCCTTTATTCTTTTCTTCAAATAAACAACACACAGGCATTTATTTTATTGTAATTAAATTTTAGGACTGTATTTTACTTGGAGAGTACATGTCTTATTGTGGGAAAGTAAAGGATGGTGGCAGGGCAGCTCATAGCCTTGCCATTCCTGCTGTGTGAAATACAGAGGTGGAGTAGGAGGGAAGAAAGATCATTTGTTGAGAGTTACAACCAATTTTGGCTTGCTCAGTCATAAACATGATTTCCCATTCTGGTGCATGTGTGACTAGGGATAGAATGTGTGTGTGTGTGTGTGTGTGTGTGTGTGTGTGTGTGTGTGTGAGAGAGAGAGAGAGAGAGAGAGAGAGAGAGAGAGAGAGAGAGAGAGAGAGAGAGAGAGTTACATTGACAAATGTTCAAACATGTGAAAGGCATGTCTTAAGGCTTTTTTATTGTATTTCTTCCTTGGGGAAATACCCTTTCAGAAAATCAATACCAAAATACACGTCTGTCACTGTATGCAGGTGGGCAGGTGAAGCTACTATTAAACTAGAATATGCTGAGACTTTATTTTCAATGTTGTCTTGACTCTCAGGCAGAGAGCCACATACAGAATAAAATCAAATGATGAACCAAAAGATGCAAGAAATCAAGGAAAGCCAAAAAAGCCAAGAAAATACAATCAAACAGCTAAGGGAAACAGTTTAGGACCTGAAAACCGAATTAGAGACTTTAAAGAAAACACAAACTGAGGGAATGCTGAAAGTGGAAAAGCTTAGTAAACAATCAGGAAGCACAGATGCAAGCATAACTAATAGAATACAAGAGATGGAAGCAGAATCTTAGACCCTGAAGACAAACTAGAGGAAATAAATTCATCAAGCAAAGAAAATCTGAAGTCTAACAAATCCATACCACAAAATATTCAGGAAATTTGGGACACCGTGAAAAGACCAAACCTAAGAATAATAGGTATAGAAGAAGATGAAGAAATGCAACTCAAAGGTGCAGAAAACATATTCAACAAAATCATAGAAGAAAACTTTCCCAACCTAAAGAAAGACATGCCAATGAAGAAGCCTACAGAACGCCAAATAGAGTGGACTACTATACCCAGCAAAGCTTTCAATAAAATCCTAGCAAATCGAAAACAAGATCATATCAGAGAAATCATCCACCAAGATCAAGTAGGCTTCATCCCAGGGATGCAAGGATGGTTCAACATATGAAAATCCATCAATGTAATACACCATATAAACAGACTGAGAAAAAAACCACATGATCATCTCACTAGGTGCCGAAAAAGCCTTTGACAAAATCCAACACCCCTTCATGATAAAGGTCCTGGAGAAATCAGGGATAACAGGAACGTACCTCAACATAATAAAAGCAATATACAGCAAGCCAACAGCCAACATCAAATTAAATGGAGAGAAACTTAATCCAATTCCTCTAAAATTGGGGACAAGACAAGGCTGTCCACTCTCTCCATACCTCTTCAATATTGTCCTTGAAGTCCTAGCTAGAGCAATAAGACAACAAAAGGAGATCAAGGGAATACAAATCGGAAAGGAAGAAGTCAAACTCTCACTATTTGCAGATGATATGATAGTCTACATTAGTGACCCAAAAAACTCTACCAGGGAACTCCTACAGCTGATAAACACTTTCAGCAAAGTGGCAGGATACAAGATTAACTCAAAAAAATACGTAGCCCTACTATACACCGATGACTCATTGGTGGAGAAAGAAATCAGAGAAACATCACCCTTTACAATTGCCACAAACAGCATAAAATACCTTGGGGTAACACTAACCAAAAATGTGAAAGACCTGTACCATAAGAATTTTGAGTCTCTAAAGAAAGAAATTAAAGAAGATACCAGCAAATGGAAAGATCTCCCTTGCTCTTGGATAGGTAGGATCAACATAGTAAAAATGGCAATCTTGTCAAAAGCAATCTACAGATTCAATGCAATCCCCATCAAAATCCCAACACAATTCTTAACAGACCTTGAAAGAACAATTCTCAACTTTATATGGAGAAACAAAAGACCCAGGATAGCCAAAACATCCCTAAACAATAAAGGAACTTCTGGAGGCATCACCATCCCTGACTTCAAGCTCTATTACAGAGCTATAGTCCTGAAAACAGCTTAGTATTGGCACAAAAATAGACTGGTAGAACAATGGAATACAATTGAAAACCCTGATATTAAGCCACACACCTATGAACACCTGATTTTTGATTAAACAATCCAAATTTATACGATGGAACAAAGAGAACATCTTCAACAAATGGTGCTGGTATAACTGGTGCAATCATGTTGAGGACTGCAGTTAGACCCAAGCCTATTGCCTTGCACAAAACTTAAGTCAAAATGGATCAAAGATCTCTTCTAATAGGTTCAGCTACACTGAACCTATTAGAAGACAAAGTGGGAAATACACTTGAATTAATCAGTACAGGAGACTGCTTCCTGAACATTATACCAGTAGCACAGACACTGAGGTCAACAATTGATAAATTGGACCTCCTGAAACTGAGAAGCTTCTGTAAGGCAAAGGAGAAAGTCAGCAAGACAAAACGGCAGCCCACAGACTGGGAAAAGATATTCACCAACTGATCTCCAAAATATACAAAGAACTCAAGAAGCTAGTCCCCCAAACACCAAACAATCCAATTAAAAAGTGGGGTACAGAACTAAATTGACAGTTCTCAACAGAGGAATCTAAAATGGCTGAAAGACACATGAGAAAGTGCTCAGCAGCCTTAGTCATCAGGGAAATGCAAATCAAAACAACTCTGAGATACCATCTTACTCCTGTCAGAATGGCTAAAATCAAAAATACCAATGACAGTTTATGCTGGAGAGGATGCAGAGAAAGAGGAACACTCCTCCACTGCTGGTGGGAGTGCCAACTTGTACAGCCACTGTGGAAATCAGTATGGTGACTCCTCAAGAAAATGGGAATGAGTCTACCACAAGATCCAGCAATTCCACTCCTAGGCATATACCCAAAGGAAGCACATTCATATAACAAGGACATCTGTTCGACCATTTTCATAGCAGCATTATTTGTAATAGCCAGAAACTGAAAGCAGCCTAGATGCCCCTCAACTGAAGAATGGATAGAGATATTGTGGTACATTTACACAGTGGAGTACTACTCAGCAGAAAAAAAAATGTAATCTTGAAATTTGCAGGAAAATGGATGGAACTTGAAGAAACCATTCTGAGCGAGGAAACCCAGTCACAAAAAGACAAACATGATATGTACTCACTCATATGTGGACCTGCTTTATGATACATAGTAGTGACCATGCTTTATCAGAGCTGTTTTTAATGATGTTGCTCAGAATGGTTTCCTCCCAGATGATGACTGAGAAGCTAATTTAAAAAAATGGTGCCAAGTACCACAAGAGTAACAGAACTGTTACTGCTGTTTTCTGGGATTTTGTATTTTACTTTTTTTTGTTGTTTGTTTGTTTTTTTGTTTTTGTTTTTGTTTTTTTTTAATGGAGTGTGCTGGATGTCTCTACAATTTTATTCAAATGACTGCAGAACCTGGAAAAGCTGTTGCTGCTATTGATGCATAACATATTGCCATTATTGATATATATATATATATATTTAAACTCAAATATGTGATGAATCTAAGGTGTTTCAGTGAGTGCTCACCTGTGCATGCAAATTTGATTTCATCTTTAGTAAGTAGTAAAGTTATATGCTTGCCAAAAAAAAATAAGTGACACACTGGAAGATTTCAATTTTATGTGTAACCTAGAAATGATGAACTTAGGGGAACAGAGAGCACAATTGTGGCTATTAGGCTTCAATGTGGGTCTTTTAACAATGGGGAAACGATTGGTTTAAGGATATAAAACTGCAGTTGGACTAGAGGCATGGACTCTGTGAAGTCTTGAGGTCTACTGAGAGCATGATAAATATGGTTGATAACAATATGCTATATTTTAAAAGTTGTGAGATAGTATACTTTAAGTGTTCTCAAAACAAAAATGATGAATATGTGTGATATAACATGTTAATTGGTTTAATTTAGCCATGCCATTGTGAACATACTGTGTTGGGTATCATAATTGTGCATGACTTTATTTATGAGCTAAATAAATGAATGGAAAAAAAAGAATACAAAGTTGAAATTCTCAGAGACAAACTCTCTGAATGCAGCTGTATCTATATCCAGTAGTATCTCTTGGTATACAAGGGCATGACTCAATAAACTTATTCCATTCTCCACAGTCTTGTTTGAATTGCGTTTTATCACTTGTAGTCCCAAACCATGCTAACATGTATCTACCCATTCTAATATGGAGCAATGTAGACACTGGGTTATCTGTTACATCTGAATGATTGCAGTGGCAAAGTATTTATCCTATGTTGTGAAACTGGTGTCACTGAACCCGTCACTGAAGCTTTGCATTGCTAATAGGTGAGCAGCTGGTCAGGATGACCTGAACCTGTGAAACACTGAGTATCCAGGTGTCGTAGAGATAACCCTTGCTATCCCTCTGCATTAGTTACTTTTCTCATCACTGTGACTACATATCTGACTAAAGCAACTTAACAGAGGAAGGGTTTATTGTGGCTCATATACTACAGGGTACTGATCCCACCATCAGGCCTCACACCTGTCTGAAGCTGTGGAAAAGTCACGAGGCTTGATCATAACTTGGCAGATTAAGAAGCAGAGAGCTCACTATGCCTTCAGTGACCTATAACCTCTAACTAATTTCCACTGCCTAACAGTTCCACCATCACTCAAGACAGTACTACCAGCTGGAAGCCAAGCTGACCAGCACATGATCCAGTAGGGTGTGCTTCACCTGCCAACCATACCACCACTCCACATGGATGTGAAGATATTATTCCCCATGGAGGGCTTATTCAGTTGTCTATTAGCTTTTGCTCATTTTCCAGCCATTTAACTTAGTGAAACATTTATTTACTTTTCTTTACCAGTCTAATGGTGGCTCCTATATTTTAAGATAGTGCATTTTTTTGTATTAATGAATTTTTTCTGAATGTCGTTTCTTTTAGGTAACACTCTCCAATAATTATTTTATTTCATTTACCAGCTAGAACATTTTCTTAAAGAAATAAGTACTCATTGTATTTTTAGTATTATTAGCCTATGATAAGGGTGCCCTGTAAGCTTTAATTGAATTTAAAGAGCTTTTATGATTCAACTCTATTCTATAAGCAAAGTTAAAAATCAGTTTCATATCTTTACTAGATAAGTGTTTATAGTTGTGTCCATGTCCACCAATTTCTCTGCCAAAGTGGCAGATTTTCATTTGGAGTATCATCAAATGTGTTTGTTTTAGTAGTCAGAATTATGGAATTACTGTATTTTAATTATGCTGTTTTCTTTGTTTGGTTTCCAGGTCATTGCTATAATTTTCCAATCTAGTCATGGATAAAATGTTTTAGACAGTATTTAGGACAGCTTGACTCCACCATGGGAAAACATGTTGCTAATATCCTAAACCCTTGTAGAATTGGAGACTTTTCTCAATGTGTAAATAGAGAAGTGTTATGAGACCTTGTCTCCTAGTAATATCAGAAACTACACACATAAACTCTTAAAAAATGACTGACTAAACAGTGAGCTTAACTGTGGCAACAATAGACACACCCAAGTGAATGGCTTCAATCTTACACTAAGAACTACAGGCACATAAAAAATGTTGAGCAAGGGAAAACTAGTCTTTCCCATGGAAGAGAGCACCAATTGATTATCCAATACCAACTGATTATCTCTGAAAACATGAATACATGTAATATTATTCAGACTGAGAAGGCTATATTTAGGAATATATATGTATATACATACGTGCATGTAACAACAATGAATGAAAAAGAAGGCCATGAGCTTGAAAGAGAACCAGGATGGGGTATTAGGAAGGGTTTAGAGGGGAGAAAGGGAATGGAGGAATCTTAAAAATAAAAGAAAAATGAAAAGAAATAAAAAGCAGAACAATAGAAGTATTGAATGAACTTGCTTTGGGTGGTTTCAGAGGGTAGTTGTGTAAGAAATTTTTTCAAAACCATCAGAACAGCAGACTGGGGCTCATGTGGGTAGAGAATTTGGGCACTGCTAGCAAAGAGGCTGTGACATGACCACCCACCCATCTGACACAACCAGATGGAGCAGCATGACCCACCTTTGCCCAGTGGATAGTGTGTTAGTGTAGGGGATCAGGCACACCTGTAGCCAGCCTCTAACAGGCGTAGCTTACTGTCCCCTGCATGTTAGTTTCAGAATAATGCTTAGTTTTGCTGTTACCCTACTGGTTAAGGATGTTCTTACTTTTTAATGTGGGTTTCATAGCTCCATGATTACGAAGTTCTGCCAGAAAGGTAACTTTTCAAAGGAATATAGGAAGTTTGAGGAGTCAAGAGAGTTTGTTGTTTACAAAGGTAGACGGTTTTGCTTAGGGGAAATATTTTCCTCATTCAGATCCTTCATCAGGGAAAGCTGTGAATGGCTATTCAGATTTCCTCACAACCAGACATCCCTTGTAAAGGAATAGGGCTACACTAGTGAATGCGTCTGACTCACATTGTTTGGGTGATTCAAATCCCAAGGCAGGAAGACATCTGTAGTACATACACATCTTCCCTTTTATGAGAGGTACCAGGTAGATTTGATTGGTGATGTTTGTTTGAGGAAGTGGCAGGAGCAGAGAAAAGAGAACTTGGTGAAATGTAATAGGGAAGAGAATAACATGTTAACATGAATTTTTTTATTATGTGACTTCTTTTAAAGTTATTCTTAGAAAAAGAAATATCCATTGGGAATCCGATAGTGGTCAAACATTGGGATAAACAACCATATTTTGTGTCATTAACCCAGCAATGAAGAGCTGTAGAGAGTGGCATCTTCTAGTCAAACACTGCCTTGGGAATCGTGCCCCTTGTTCATCTTTGACTCACAGGAAGGGGCTCAGGGATCTGCCTTTTGGAGCAAATCCAATGGCTTTATTTTGTGTTTAGAATTTTCACATAGAAGACTAAAACTATAAAGACATGTTCACACTTAAAAGTTTCTCTCCAGATGATGTTTTACTTGGTACATTTTATGTAGATTTCTGTTTAACTCTTGAAGATACTCAGAACATCAGAGAGAACATCTTCTCTTTTGTGGAAGTATTGCAAAGTCTGAACACTCCTGGATTTCTTCTTCAGATTTGACAAGGCCTGGTCACTTTCTGTTTACTCATACTCATAGTGTCACATCAACAAGGGTAGACAACAATTTTGAATCGTGGTGTTCCAAGCAAGGGTCCTTTAAAATGTCAACTCCTCTGCTTCCTTCTTCACTCATTCTCTAGATGAGGTAATTTCAGATTAGGTTTGTTCTACTTGCTATAGTGTGCTGCTGAACTGTGTTGGAACTTTCAGTTCCATTATTTATTTATTTTTTGTTATTCATTTTTTTTTCCTTTTTAAAGTTTAAATTAGAAAGAAGCTTCTTTTACATGTCAATTCCAGTTCCCTCAACTTCCCCTCCTGCCCTGTGCTCCACCTATCCTCTATCCCATCCCATTTCTGCTCCCCAGGGAGGTGAGGCCTCCCATGGGGAATCTTCAAAGTCTGTCATATCATTTGCAGCAGGGCCTAGACCCTCCCCGTGTGTCTAGGCTGAGAGAGTATCCCTCTGTGTGGAATGAGTTCCCAAAGTCTGTTCATGTACTAGGGATTAATACTGATCCACTACCAGAGACCCCATAGATTAACCAGACCTCCAAACTGACATCCTCTTGAAGAGGTCTGGAAGAGTCCCATGGTGGTTTCCCAGCTATGAGGCCGGGGTCCAAGTGCAACCCCTTGTTCAAATCAACTATTTCTATGGGTTTCTCCAGCCTGGTCATGACACCTTTGCTCACCACTCCTCCCTCTCTGCAACTGGGTTCCAGGGTTCAGCTCAGTGTTTAGCTGTGGGTGTCTGTTTCTGCTTCCATCAGCTACAGAATGAAGGCTCTAGGATGGCATATAAGGTAGTCATTAATCTCATTATTGGAGAAGGGCTTTTAAGGTAGCCCCTTGACTATTGTTTTGATTGTTAGTGTGGGTAAACCTTGTAGATTTTTGGACATTTCCCTAGTGTCAGATTTCTCTTTAAACCGATAATGGTTCCCTCTATTATGGTATCTCTTTTCTTGCTCTCCTCTATTCTTCCCCTGACTCGATTTTTCTGCTTTCTCCTGTCCTTCTCTCCCTTCCTTTTCTCCCCTTCTCTTTCTTCAAACTCCCTCTCCCCACCCCATTCTCCTAATTAGCTGTGGAGATCTTGTCCTTTTCCCCATCTCCAGGGGCCCATGTAAGTATCATAGGGTCCTCTTTGTTTCCTAGCTTCTCTGGTGGTGTGGATTATAGGCTGGTATTCCTTTGCTCTAGGTCTAAAATCCATTTATAAGTGAGTACATACCATTTTTGTCTTTTTGTGACTGAGTTACCTCACTCACGATGATTTCTTCTAGTTCCATCCATTTGCCTGGGAATTTAAGGATTCCATTTTTTTTCCACTGAGTAGTGCACCATTGTGCAAATATACCACATCTTTTCCATCCATTCTTCAGTTGAGGGGCATCTTGGTTGTTTCCAGGTTCTGGTTATGTTTTTCTCTTTTCTTTTTTGCTTTCACGAGACAGGGTTTCTCTGTGTAGCATTGGAGCCTATCCTGGCACTTGCTCTGGAGACCAGGCTGGCCTCGAACTCACAGAGATCTGCCTGCCTCTGCCTCCCTAGTGCTGGGATTAAAGGCATGCGCCACCAATGCCCAGCCAAGTTCTGGTTATTACAAACAATGCTGCTATTAACATGGTTGAACAGATGTCCTTGTTGTATGAATGTGCATCTTTGGGTATATGCCTAAGAGTGGGATTGCTGGATATTGTGGTAGACTGATTCCCATTTTCCTGAGGAATCACCATACTGATTTCCAGAGTGGATGTATGAGTTGGGACTCCCACCAGCAGTGGAAGAGTGTTCCCCTTTCTCCATATCCTCTCCTGTGTGAACTGTCATTGGTGTTTTTGATTTTAGCCATTCTGGCAGGAGTAAGATGGTATCTCAAAGTTGTTTTGATTTGCATTTCCCTGATGGCTAAAGATGTTGAGCACTTTCTTATTTGCCTTTCAGCCATTCTAGATTCCCCTATTGAGAATTGTCTATTTAGCTCTGCACCCCACTTTTTAATTGGATTGTTTGGTGTTTTGGAGACTAGCTTCTTGAGTGTTTGTATATTTTGGAGATCAGCCCTCTGTCAAATGTGGGGTTGGTGAATATCTTTTCCCAGTCTGTGGGCTGCCATTTTGTTTTGTTGACTGTGTCCTTTGCCTTACAAAAGCTTCTCAGGTTCAGGAGGTACCATTTATTAATTGTGGATCTCAGTGACTGTGCTACTGGTGTTATTATGTTCAGGATGTAATCTCCCATGCCAATTCATTCAAGGTTACAACCTACCCTTTCTTCTAAGAGGTTCAATGTGGCTGGATTTATGTTGAGGTCTTTGATTTATTTGTACTTAAGTTTTGTGCATGGCAATAGATATGGATATATCTGCAGTCTTTTTTTCCAACTTTTTTTTATTTGAATTAGAAAAAGGATTGATTTACATGACAATCCCAGTTCACTTCTCACACCAGTCCTACCACTCCCCCCCCCAACTAAAACCCTATCTATCACATATACTTTTTGCTCACCCTGGATGGTGAGGACTTCCATAGGGTGTCATCCATGTCTATCATATCATTTAGGATAGGGCCTAGGCCCAACCCCATGTGTGTTGGCTCAGGGAGTATTCCTCTATATGGAATGGGTTCCCAAAGTCCACACCTATGCTAGGGATAAATACTGAACTTCTACAGGAGGTCCTGTAGATTTCTGAGGTTTGCTCACAGAAACCAATTTTCCTGGGGTATGGATCAGTCCCATGCTGTTATTCCAGCTATCAATCTGGGGAGCAAGAGTTCCCCAATGTTCAATTCAGCTGTTTCTGTGGGTTTCACCAGCCTGGTCTGGACCCCTGTGCTTTTCACTTGTCCTTCTCTGAATCTGGATTTCAGTTCAGTTCGGTGATTAGTTGTGGGTGTCTGCTTCTACTTCCACAAGCTGCTGGATGAAGGCTATGGGATGGCATATAAGTTAGCCATCAATCTCATTATCAGGGGAAGGCATTTAAGGTAAACTCTCCTCTGTTGCTTAGATTGTTAGCCAGTGTCATATTTGTAGATCTCCAGACATTTCCCTAGTGCCTGATTTCTCTGTAAACCAAAAAATCTCCCTGTATTATGATATCTCCATTCTTGTTATCATCTATTCTTCCCCTGAGTCAACCTTTCTGCTCCCTCATGTCCTCTGCATCCCTCCTCTTCTCCCCTTCTCATTCTCCTAGTTCCCCCACTCTTCCCATGCTCCCCCTTTGCTCAGCAGATCTTGACCCTTTCCCCTTCTCCAGGGCACCATATATGTCTCTCTTAGGGTCCTCCTTGTTTATTAGCTTCTTTGGCAGTGTGGATTGTAGGCTGGTAATCCTTTACTCTATGTCTAAAATCCACCTATGAGTGAGTACATACCATGTTAGTCTTTTTGTGATGGGGTTACCTCGCTCAGACTGGTTTCTTCTAGTTCCATCCATTTTCCTGCAAATTTCAAGATTCCATTGTTTTTTTCTGCTGAGTAGTACTCCATAGTGTAAATGTACCACATTTTCTTTATCCAGTATTAGGTTGAGGGGCATCTAGGTTGCTTTCAGTTTCTGGCTATTACAAATAGTGCTGCTATGAACATCATTGAACAGATGTCCTTGTATGAATGTGCTTCTTTTGAGAATATGCTTAATAGTGGAATTGCTGGATCTTGTGGTAGACTGATTCCCATTTTCCTGAGGAATTGCCATACTGATTTCCAGAGTGGATGAATGAGTTGGGACTCCCACCAGCAGTGGAAGAGTGTTCCCCTTTCTCCACATCCTCTCCAGCATGAACTGTCATTGGTGTTTTTGATTTTAGCCATTCTGACAGGAGTAAGATGGTATCTCAGAGTTGTTTTGATTTGCATTTTCCTGATGGCTAAGGATATTGAACACTTTCTTATGTGTCTTTCAGTCATTTTAGTTTCCTCTATTGAGAATTGTCTATTTAGTTCTGTACCCCACTTTTTAATTGGATTGTTTGGTGTTTTGGAAACTAGCTTCTTGATTTCTTTGTATATTTTGGAGATCAGCCCTCTATCAGATGTGGGGTTGGTGAATATATTTTCCCAGTCTGTGGGCTACCATTTTGTCTTGCCGACTGTGTCCTTTGCCTTACAGAAGTTTCTCAGTTTCAGGAAGTCCCATTTATTAATTGTTGACCCCAGTGTCTGTGCTACTGGTGTAATGTTCATGAAGAGGTTCCTGTACCAATTAATTTAAGGTTATTTCCCACTTTGTTTTCTAATAGGTTCTGTGTAGCTGGATTTATGTTGAGGTCTTTGATCCATTTTGACTTAAGTTTTGTGCAGGGTGATAGGGCTTGGGTCTAACTGAAGTCTTCTACATGTCTGCTACCAGTTATGTCAGCACCATTTGTTGAAGATGTTCTCTTAGTTCCATCATATAAGTTTGGATTGTTTAATCAAAAATCAGGTGTTTGTAGGTATGTGGGTTAATATCAGGGTTTTCAATTCTATTCCATTGGTCTACCCCTCTGTTTTTGTGCCAGTACCAAGCTGTTTTCAGGACTATAGCATGTTAAGAGAGCTTGAAGTCAGGGATGGTGATGCCTCCCGAAGTTTCTCTATTGTAAAGGGCTTTTTTTTTTTTTTTTTTTTTTTGCTATCCTGGGTCTTTTGTTTGTCCATATAAAGTTGAGAATTGTTCTTTCAAGGTCTGTGAAGAATTGTGTTGGGATTTTGATGGGGATTGCATTGAATCTGTAGATTGCTTTTGGCAAGATTGCCATTTTTACTATGTTGACCTGCCTATACAAGAGCAAGGGAGATCTTTTCATTTTCTGGTATCTTCTTTAATTTCTTTCTGTAGAGACACAAAATTCATATGGTACAGATCTTTCCCATTTTTGGTTAGTGTTACCCCAAGGTATTTTATGTTGTTTGTGGCAATTGTAAAGGGTGATGTTTCTCTGATTTCTTTCTCCACCAATGTCTTATCGGTATATAGTAGGGCTACAGATTTTTTTTTTTTTGAGTTAATCTTGTATCCTGCCACTTTGCTGAAAGTGTTTATCAGCTGTAGGAGTTCCCTGGTAGAGTTTTTCAGGTCACTTACGAGACTATCATATCATCTGCAAATATTGAGTGTTTGACTTCTTCCTTTCCGATTTGTATCCCTTGATCTCCTTTTGTTGTCTTATTGCTGCTCTAGCTAGAACTTCAAGGACAATATTGAAGAGGTATGGAGAGAGTGGACAGCCTTGTCTTGTTCCTGATTTTAGAGGAATTGCATTGAGTTTCTCTCCATTAAATTTTATGTTGGCTGTTGGCTTGCTGTATATTGCTTTATTATGTTGAGATATGTTCTTGTTATCCCTGATTTCTCCATGACCTTTATCATGAAGGGGTGTTGTATTTTGCCAAAGGCTTTTTCAGCATCTAGTGATATGATCAAGTGTTTTTTCCCCTCAGTCTGTTTATATGGTGTATTACATTGATGGATTTTCATATGTTGAACCATCCTTGCATCCCTGGGATGAAGCCTACTTGATCATGGTGGATGATTTCTCTGATTTATTCTTGGATTTGATTAGCCAGTATTTTATTGAGAATTTTTGCATCAATGTTCATGAGGGATATTGGTCTGTAGTTCTCTTTCTTAGTTGTGTCTTTGTGTGGCTTAGGTATCAACGTTATTTTAGCCTTGTAAAAAGACTTTGGCAATGTCCCTTCTGTTTCTAATGTGTGGAACAATTTGAAGAGCACTGGTGTTAGCTCTTCTTTGAATTTCTGGTAGAATTCTGTAGTGAATCCATCTGGCCCCAGGCTTTTTTTGGTTGGGAGACTTTTGCTGACTGCTTCTATTTCCTTAGAGGCTATAGGTTTGTTTAAGTTGCTTATCTGTTCTTGATTCAATTTTGGTAAGTGATAACTATCCAGAAAATTTTCCATTTCCTTTATATTTTCTAATTTTGTGGAGTACAGGTTTTCAAAAGTATGACCTGAAGATTCTCTGGACTTCCTCAGTGTCCTTTGTTATGTCCCCCTTTTCATTTCTGATTTTGTAAATTTGCATGTTCTCTGCCTTTTTTTAGTTTGGATAATGGTTTGTCTATCTTGTTGATTGTCTCAAAGAACCAACTCTTTGTTATATTTATTCTTTGAATTGTTTTCCTTGTTTCAACTTTATTGATTTCTGCCCTCAGTTTAATTATTTCCTCGAGTCTTCTCCTCTGGGGTGAATTTGCTTCCATTTTTTCTAGAGCTTTCAGCTGTTATATCAACTCTTTGTAGTGGCTATTCTCTAGTTTCTTCATGTGAGCACTTAGAGCTATGAACTTTCCTCTTAGTACTGCTTTCAAAGTGTCCCATAAGTTTGGGTTTGTTGTTTCTACGTTTTCATTGAATTCTAGGAAATCTTAAATTTCTTTCCTTATTTCTTCCTTGATCCAGGAATGGTGTGATTGGGTGTTGTTCAATTTCCATGAATTGGTAGGTTTTCTGCACTTTGTTTTGTTTTTGATTTCTAACTTTAAAACATGGTGGTTTGATAAGACACAGGGGATTATTCCAATTTTTTTGTACCTATTGAAGTTTTCTATGTTGCTGAGTATGTGGTTGATTTTTGAGAAGGTTCCATGTGAGGCTGAAAAGAAGGTATATTCTTTTGTGTTTGGATAGAAAGTTCTCTAGATGTCTGTTAATTCCAATTGGGTCATAACTTCTGTTAGTTCCTTTGTCTCTTTGTTAAGATTCTGTCTGGTGTTCCTGCCCAGTGGTCAGAGTGGGGTGTTGAAGTCTCCCACTATAACAGTGGGATGCCTTATTTGTGATTTGAGTTTTAATAATGTTTCTTTTATGAATGTTGGTGCCTTTGTATTTGGGGCATAGATGTGCCGAATTGAGACTTCTTCCTGGTGGATTTTTCCTGTGATGAATATGAAATGACCTTCTTCATCTCTTTTGATGATTTTAGTTTGAAGTCTAACTTGTTAGATATTAGGATAGCTATGGTAGCTCATTTCTTGGGTCCATTTGTCTGTCTTTGAATTCGAGATGTGTTTCCTGTATGCAGCAGAAGGATGGATTCTGTCTTCGTATCCGATCTGTTAGCCTGTGTCTTTTTATAGGCTAGTTAAGACCATTAATAATGAGGGAAATTAAGGTCCATTGAGAGTGTATTCTTGTTTGTTTTTGATTTGTTGTTGGTACTGGTATTGTATGAGGATTTACCCTGCCTTTTATTTTGTGTTTTTATAGAGTGGGATTATTTATTGCCTATGTTTATGTGAGTGTAGTTAATTTCCTTAGGTTGGAGTTTTCATTCCAGTACTTTCTGTAGGGCTGGATTACTGGTTACATATTGTTTAAATCTGGTTTTGTCATGGAATAGTTTGTTTTCTCCATTTATAGTGATTGAAAGCTTTGCTGGGTATAGTAGTCTGGGCTGGCATTCGTGTTCTCTCAGATTTGGCAGAATATCTATCTATGTGCTTCTGGCTTTCAGAGTTTCCATGGGGAAGTCTGTTGTAATTCTGATAGGTTTGCCTTTCTTTATATGTTACTTGGTCTTTTTCCCTTGCTGCTCTTAATATTTTCTCTTTATTTTGTATGTTTGTTGCTTTAATTATTATGTGATGAGGGGACTTTCTTTTGTGGTCCACTCTATTGGCATTCTGTAGGCTTCTTGTACTTTCATTGGCATGTCTTTCTTTAGGTTGGGAAAGTTTTCTTCTATGATTATTTTGTTGAGTATGTTTTCTGCACCTTTTAGTTGTGTTTCTTCACCTACTTCTATACCTATTGTCCTTAGGTTTGGGCTCTTCAGGATGTCCCATATTTCTTGGATATTTTGTCTTATTGATTTGTTGGACTTCAGATTTTCTTTGCTTGATGAGTTTATTTCCTCTAGTTTGTCTTCAGTATCTGAGATTCTGTCTTCCATCTCTTGTATTCTGTTGGTTTTGCTTGCATCTGTGTTTCCTGATTGTTTACTAAGCTTTTCCACTTTCAGCATTCCCTCAGTTTGTGTTTTCTTCATTGTCTCTAATTTGGTTTTCAGGTCCTGAACTGTTTCCCTTAGCTGTTTGGTTGTATTTTCTTGGCATTTTTTTTTTTTTTGGCTTTCCTTGATTTCTTACATCTTTTGGTTCATCTTTTCTTCCATTTCTCTGAAGGATTTTCTGATTTCTTCTCTTAGGGTCTCTATCATCTACATGAAGTTGTTTTTAAGGTTGCTCTCATTTGTTTCTTCTGTGTTGGGATGTTTATGTCTTACTCGTGTAGAGTTCCTAGACTCTGGTGGGGTGGGATTTGCGCGGGGGGGGTGCGGTGGGGGGTGGTAGGCAGAAGTTGGGCCCAAGGCAGGGGCCAAAGCAGCTCACCTCTGCACTCTCTGCATTCTGTGGAGCCGGAATAGCCCAGAGATCTCAGTAGAATCAGGATCCAAGTGTCCTCAGGGACCAGTTCACTCTGCCTGCAGACCCCTGGGCAGGATTTGCCAGTGTAGGCAGGCAGAAGTTGAGGCCAAGGCAGGGGCCAAAGCAGCTCACCCCTGCACTCTCTGCACTCTGTGGGGCCCAAAGTAGCCCAGAGATCTTAGCAGAGTCAGGATCCCCCTATCTGCAGTCTTCTACATGTCCTGAATCCAGTTATCCCCACACCATTTGTTGAGGATGCTTTCTTTTTTCCTTTGTATAATTTTAGTTTCTTTGTAAAAAATCAGGTCTTCATAGGTGTGTGCATTAATATCAGGGTTTTCAATTTGATTCCACTGGTCTACCTACCTATTTTTGTGCCAACACCAAGCTGTTTTCAGGACTATGGCTCTATGGCAGAGTTTGAAGTGAAGGACGGTCTACAGATTCAATGCAATCCCCATCAAAATCCCAGCACAATTCTTCACAGACATTGAAAGAATAATTCTCAACTTTATATGGATAAACAAAAGACCCAGCATAACCAAAACAATCCTGTACAATAAAGGAACTTCTGGGGGCATCATTATCCTTGACTTCAAGCTCTATTATAGAGCTGTAATCCTGAAAACAGCTTGATATTGGCACAAAAATAGACAGGCAGACAAATGGAATAGAGTTGAAAACCCTGATATTAACCCACATACCCACGGACACCTGATTTTTGATATAGAAGCTAAATTTATACAATGGAATCAAGAAAGTATCTTCAACAAATGGTGTTGCCATAACTGGATGCTGGCATGTAGAAGACTGCAGATAGATCCATGCCCATTGCCATGCACAGAACTTAAGTCCAAATTGATATAAGACCTTAACATAAATCCAGGCACACTAAACCTATTAGAGGAGAAAGTGGGAAATACCCTTGGATTAATTGGTGCAGGAGACTGCCTTCCTGAACATCACAGCGGTAGCACAGACATTGAGATCAACAATTAATAAATGGGACTTTCTGAAACTGAGAAGCTTCTGTAAGGCAAAGGACACAGTCAGCAAGACAAAACGGCAGCCCACAGACTAGAAAAAGCTATTCACCAACCCCACATTGGAGATCACCAAAATTTACAAAGAACACAAGAATCTAGTCTCCAAAACACCAAACAATCCAATTAAAAATTGGGATACGGAACTAAATAGACAATTCTCAATAGAGGAACCTAAAATGTCTGAAAGACAAATAAGAAAGTGGTATTGACATGTTAAATAATCTTGTTTCTAATTTAAATATAAAATGGACAGAAAAAAGTATAACATGTCAGAAAAAAACCCAAATATGTGAAGTCTTAATTAGAACATTTTTTATCATACTACCTTTTCTCATACCAAAGAGTGAAATAAATAAAATCTTCAATATTAGATAATTGGTAGAATCCAGCATAATCTGTGAAATATATTATGTGGTCCTTACAAATGAATATATATGAATGTATTTTTGATGAGAAATGTATTTTCCTATATTTTAAAGTATAGAACTAAGTTACAGAATAGTATATATGAGAAGACCACATTTTGAGGGGAATATACATTTATACAGCGAGTGAAAAAATAAACTGTAGATATAATATATGTAAATATATAGAGAGACACATGCACATATACATCATCAACATATACATTCACACTGATGGGTTATACCCAGACAACACTAACAGCAATTTTTCATGCTCCAGTGGTTCATGGGATGAGTTTTACTTTATTAATTATACATTTCTTTAGGAAAGTATCTACTTCTATACATTAAAAATTATTCCATTGAAAAGTTAAACTAGTTTTTTCTTAAATACTACATGTAAGCCTCTATTATTGGCTTGGGAACAGGAATATCTGAGGTGAAATTGCCAGCTCCTTTCATGGTTTGCAAAGCAAGGACTTTGAGATTTTTAGATGAGATGAGTTTGGTAATTGTTTTGCAGTGTATTGTGGGAGGGGACAGAGAATGGTGGCTTTGTAATGAAGGCAGAGTGAACTAGAAGAGTACAGATTTGTGGGAGCTAACAAGAATTCTATTTGGGGCATTTCTTTTAGATGTCCAAGTAGTGATGTCAACTGAACTGTTGACTATTTTGGTCTAGAGTTCAGAGTAGAAATCTGGGTTAGAGAGTCACATTTGGAAATCATCAGCATAAAGCTGATGTTTAAAACCATGTGTCTGGATAAAATAGCCAAATGAGCAAGTGTATATTTAGAAAAGAACAGTTCATGTAAAGAGGTAGCAGTTTAGATATCAAGGATTGCCTGGTAGACTGCTGGTTTAGTCAAAGAAGCATTTTGACTCAACTTTGAGATTAGAACTCTTCCCGGTGGAATACTATACACTTGCTAATGACAAATGTCAGGGATGACTTTGCAGTTCTAGGGTTGTTGCTTACATCTCCTTTCCCATTGTTCTTTAGTTCTCAGTGATATCAAGGGCATTGGTCTATAACACAGAATGTAACATAATGACAGGGAAGACAAAATAATAATCTGGCCTGTGATTTTTTTACAACCAACCATGTAATCTTTTTAAGATCTGAGTTTTTCTAATGCTGTGCAAGACTAAGTATCATAAATTGGGAATCTGCCATTGAACTTACATTTGAAGTTGAAGAGTGAATCACAGAGTTTGAGAGATTTTCTTGGTTAAAGACCAGAAGGTGGCTTCAAAACCTAGAGACAATGGAATCCCTCAGAAGCAAAACCAATCTGCTCCTTTGGCCTCTTCAACCTGCCCATCAGGGTGTAGGACAGGGCTTGATGCAGGGTACTATGTAACACAGTTAGTAACCTTAGTGAGTTGTATGTAGAAACTGGCTTTTTAGTCTGTCTAGAGAGAAAGTAACATGAAGATATTTTGTTATCCAAGAAAAGATGGAGGTACATATCCTAACATGAGCCAAAGGAAACTTTTAGAAAGACTAACAATGATCAGAAGGCAATAAAAATACAAGAAAAGGTGAGAAATCATAGTATGATGCTTACAAACAGACATTTCCTTTGCTTTCCTCTCTTTTGTTTACCAGAACTAAAAGATACTGTTTTTAATCAGATACTATTAAATTAAAATTAAAATTGTGTCTTGATAGTTAATATGAATTTCTAGAAAAGCCATCCAAGCAAAATCTTTCTAATACTTTCTGATTGACTTTGCTTATTTTATTTCAGACACACAGACACAGACACAGAAACAGACACAGACACAGACACACACAGACACAGACACAGACACACACACACACACACACACACACACACACACACACAACGAGGAGTCAGAGAAAGACACACAGAAAGAGGGACAGAGAGGGATAGAGATAGTTAGATAGCTGGCTAGTTATATAGATAGAGATAGATGATAGATGGATAAATAACAGATGACAGGTAGATAGATGATAGATAGATAGATAGATAGATAGATAGATAGATAATGATTTAGTTTACCTAGTTTACCTATATAAAACACTAAGTAGACACTGCTTGAAGATATAGCCTCATGCGCCTGAGTTCTTTGTTGTTTTAAACCTATGGCTGTCATATGTGTTTAACACCTCTTAAATCCTCTTAATAGAGACAAATTTTTATAAATGGGAAAAATATGATTATAAACTACTAAAGGAATTTCAACACATTTCCCCTCAAAATTGTAATTGGACCTTGGCCAGCTTGGGCTAGTTATTTTATTTCATGAAAATGGTGTGGAGAGCATATTTCCCTCAACAGCAAAAATTTCTTTCAATGCATAATTGAAACAATAACTTTAAATCAGTTAG
Source organism: Cricetulus griseus (assembly GCF_003668045.3). Classification (NCBI taxonomy): domain Eukaryota; kingdom Metazoa; phylum Chordata; class Mammalia; order Rodentia; family Cricetidae; genus Cricetulus; species Cricetulus griseus. Next base: position 309,455,975 of record NC_048595.1, on the reverse strand, counting down.
CCTTGTTGCCGCTATGGACTCCCATCATCAAATCCCATTTCTTGGCCCATGAAGAGTCATCAAACCATTGGGCTTATTGAAAACACACATTTGGTTCTTTTTTTTTTGACATTAGTTCCAATGAACTCTAAAACTGGCTTCATTTTCTTTTATAAATAACATGTACACATAAAAACAGTTGGGTATGTAGTCTTACTTTCTAAAATGCTTAGATATACAGAATCTATAATGTTGAGTTAATTGCACCTCCTGTGAACAGAGACACTAAATTCTGGTCTCTTTGGAGACACTGATGGAAATGTGCTCAGAACTCCTGGGTGGCAGGTATAACTCTTGGCTAATTGCATTTTCTTTAAAACACATCTCTATGTATACAGAGATGAGTGAATTAATAAGTGGACTCATCAGAAGAGACAGTACCAGGTATATAGTATTTCATGCTCTTCTAAGACATCTCAGTATCATCTCAATGTTACAGCCTCTTTCAATGTCTAAAAAGCATCTATTTCATCTATATCGAGAAACTAGATGGAAATGCAATTCAAGATATAACTTTCCTTTAGTCTCAGTCCTCACTGACTTAGAAAACAAAAATAATGCCTGATTATCATAGAATGTGCAATAAGATTACAACGAGAGGTCTTTCATCCTCAACTTAGCATTAATTTTGAGAGTGTAGTAAGATGAAGTTTCGAGATGATCAGGGATGATTGATTGAAGGGAGCAGTGTATTGTGCTTGGGTGTTGTTAATCATTGGTACATTGTATGGTGCAGGACTGGTGAAAAGTTATCTGTTTCTCTTCATTGTAATCCAAATGAGAAGATTCTAATAACAGCTTTTAAAACAAGATGCTTGTTCTGTGAAGACAGAGGTTTCTGACTCATTAAAAATTGTCTTAGAGTTGTTCTGAAGGGAAAAGGAAAGGAATGTGTATAGATTGAGCTCCACACCATATGGAATCTGGTCCCATAGGTTAGACCTTAAGAAGTAGAAACAGTTACAAGCTAACAGAAAGTGACCTTGCTCATCTCAAACAACAGGAAGAAGAGACTGGACCGATCAGGTCTCTGCGTACATAGAGGCTAATGGGACATAAAAGCCTCACTGACCCAGAGGAAATCAAGTATAACTACATTTCACACACACCTCCCACACAACATCCCAGGAGGGCAAAAGGGTTCTATAAAATGCAAGAAGAACTGAAAAAACATGGAAAAATCAAACTAGCATCACTTAGAAGCATCACGCCTACCAGCCAGTTTTCAAAATACTGAAAGGTATGATGCAGATAATGGAGGAGGAAAGTCTTAGCTAGTTGTGACTCCTGTAAGTTACAGTAACAACTGGCCTGGCACAATATACTCTTTGGTGCAATAGTGGCATGAATGTCATATGTATCTATATCGTTAGGACCATCCCAATTGAAGACAATACACTACTGTTTTTACAATTTGAGACAGTTGTTAGTTCATACACTCTATTTTCTATTTTTCTTCTCTTGGTTTTAACTCAGAATGTATTCTGTAAATAGGCTAAATAGTGCCAAAATTCAGTATAATTGTGCAAGGCAACAGATTTTAGTTTAGTTAACATAAAAGACTGTGATAACAAGGATGGTAACATTGGTCTAATGATTCTGATTTGGGGGTATCTGTGCAGATGTAAGAAAATAACCTTGGACTTGATGGAGATTACATTCTGTGATGTCTCCCTCTCCTATTTTTGTCAACTTAAGATATGTTTGGAAGGGGATATGACAGAGACAGTATTCCCCTTGTTCCCTTTATTCCCAGATATGTTTGGAAAGGATATGACAGAGACAGTGTTCCCCTTATTCCCTTTATTCTCTGTCCTCTGCCACCACAATCAATCTCTACTATTCAGCAGTTGTGAGTGATGAAGCAATTATAATTTGAGCAGGCTGGCTGAGAAAACTGAAAAACTGCAATCCAGTAGAGCATATATTTTCTTCCATTCTTTCATTATTTCCCCAGGTTGCAGTTTTATCCCTGGCTTTCATCGAGTGATTAGCCTGAGCAGAAGAACACCAGTTTGGCAGCCCTGCCTAATGAGTGAAAGTGGAGTGAGGATTAATTTTGGGGGTGCTTCCAAACCATAGATTTGATGGCTGGATGCCAGCTCCTCTAAAGGCCTTTCCCCCTGCTCAAATCTGCAAACTTTTGGCCGTTGTAGTCGGTGCATGCTGCAATTCTCAGCAGTACCTGTTACTTTGAATCATGTGTTGATGGGGACAGAAAGCAGACAAAAGTAGGATCCAGAGCATTGCTGCCAATAGTTGAGATTTTAGTAAGTGAGAGGTAAGTTTGAGGTTTTAGGATGTTTTTATTTAATTGGATGTAAACTCAAACAGAAAAAAATCACATACTAAATGCAAGTTTCTATGTTAGCACTAAGGCAATTGCTTTTCTGGCACAAAAGAGTTGTGAGGCTCAAGCTCTCTACACTTTCCATGACGCCTAGTCAATAGTTCACCGAGTTGGCAAACAGATAGGCAGATAGATTATTAACAGTTGTGTTGCTCTCAAATAAGTGAGTGAAGTATGCATACTCTCAGGTGTTTGAGGATTAGTGACTCAGCCCAGACTTAACACCATGGGCAATAATGATTGGGTTCATGGTACTCAAAGTCATTCATAACTGCCATCTCAACTGTGTTTTAAATAGTTACTGTTATAACCTGGCCCATTCTGAGGGAGGGAAGCATTCATGGGCTAATCTTGTTTACTACAAAGTATGGCTGATAGTGTTCCTGCATACCAGTCCAGGATTCAGCTCAGCATTAGAGCACTTGGCTAACATACATGGGGTCTGGGTATCAAACTTGTCACAGAAGATATATAGAGGATCTGTATCACTATCTCCTGTCTATCTATCTTGTCTATCAATCTATCTGTCTATCTACATATCTATCTATCTATCTATCTATCTATCTATCTATCTATCTATCATCTATTACACACACACACACACACACACACACACACACACACACACACACACATACACACACACACACAGACATATGGAGGGAGAGAGAGGGCAAATGTAAGGAGCAAATGCAGATGTATCCTCTCTGTTCCTACCCAGTTTTCTTCTGAAGCATTGCTTTATCACTTCTTCCTCTCCAGTTTGCTCCTCAATGAACTCCAGTATGGGTTCATAACCACCATTCTTGCCCGGGACTCCAAGGCTGCATCAACTTCATTTCCTGCAACGATGGACTGCAATGTGGAATTGTAAGCCATGTAAACCCCTTTGCCCAGCAAACTGGTTTGGGTCAGTGCTTTCTCACAGCAACAGGAAAGAAACTAAAATATTTAGGTAGGCCCCCACACATTTTGGCTGCAGGATGCAGAAAACAAATCTTGAACTGATCAGGAAACTTCTCTTTCCTGGCTAACTATCATAGGGCCAGAAGACATTCCACAGGCTTCTGGGAGAGAAAAGACATCAGTGATATTAACCAGTGCTGGGTAAAAACCAAGGATGATGTTCCTACTTGACCATAGTGACATAGATATTACAGGATGAAAAAAAAACACCTTCTGATTTATAGGTGGCATTTATGGCTGGTACTGTAAACCTGGTAAAACAAACAAACAAAATACTAAATGCTCATGACTGGGGAGGTCACAGACTCTATGGTTGTTGGCATTTTTGTTATTATTCCTCAAATGCCGTGGAGTGTGGATAGTTTGCTGAATTATTTGAAAGCAACACAACTGTTAATAATTGATCTACCTATCATTTGCCAACTCAGTAAAATGCTGAGTAGGCATTTTGGGTCTCTTCCTTTCTATACCTGGAAAGTGTAGAGAGCTTGAGCTTCAGGACTCTTTTGTGCCAGAAAAGCAACTGCCTTATTATATATATTTTATGGTAAAAAGGTGTGTATTTAGAATTAGCCAGCTAGACTCAACTTAGATGGTTCCAGTTTTGTTGGCAGCATCCAGAGCATCATAATCAGGAACTGGCTGACATACGTCTTCTTCTCTCCATCCTTAACAGGGTGTTGGCTTTGGCCACATCAGTGTCATAGAGCTTCTTCACAACCTGTTTGATTTGATCTGGTGCTTGTTGGCCTTGGCATCCACAATAAACACAAGCGTGTTGTTGTCTTTTGTCTTCTTCATGGCTGACTCAGTAGTCAGGGGGATTTGATGATGGGATCGTGGTCAAGCTTGTTTCTCCTGGCTGTGCTCTTTCAAGGGTATTTGGGCTGCCTCCGTAGCTCCAGGGTCTTGGGCCACTGGAAGATGGATGACACGTGGATTTGATGCTATTCTTTTTGTGGCTGTGGATGCCTTTCCACACTGCCTTTTTAGCTTTCAAGGCCTTGCTTTGGCTTCGTGAAAAGTGTATTGTTGATTTTTTTAAAGCTACTGTGCTGCCAAACTGCTTTCTCAACTTTTATATTTACAGCCACAGATGGAAGTTGCTCCCAGTCTTGTCCAGAGAAGTTTTATTTTTCCCCTCCAGATCAGCAGTCAATGCAGAGAACCAAAACTTGTCAAGTACTGAGAATAAGGGACAATGTGTCTTCATCTTAATGGGACAATGTTGTCACTCTGCTCTCTCACCAAGGCTTAGGGAGCATCACAGGAAGAATGTTAGAGCTGGATGGTGTGGGGTGCTGGAAATGATCTCTTCTGGACAGGGTGTGGTTATTGCACTCACGAACTCACAGCAACTGTGGTTACCTGCACAGACTTGCTCTAGGTCAATCAGGTCAAAATTTCAGCATGGATGAGGATATTGTTCTTGAAGCACCCAGCTCTTACTAAGAGGCTCTTAGTAGTGGAGGTTTACAGGTTTACAGTACCAGCCATAAATGCCACCTATAAATCAGAAAGTGTTTTTTTTCATCCTGTAATATCTATGTCACTATGGTCAAGTAGGAACATCATCCTTGGTTTTTACCCAGCACTGGTTAATATCACAGCTAGTGTGGAGGGAGAATCATTGTTCTTTGGGGGGTCTGGCCACTGGTAGGCTGCCTGTGCTCCAGTGCATGGCCTCACACCCATGCATGTACGGGGGCACTAGCTGGACTTGGTGGGTTAATAAAAATGAGAAAAGAAGTGTATACGCATTTGGGAGGGGGCTTGTAGGGGGATCTGTGGGAGTTGGACCACATTCTATTGTATAGGTGTATGAAATTCTCAAATCATAAATAAAAGCATTTATGTATTACTATTCTGTATGTCTGTGGTCTAAAATGTTTCTCAAAGGACTATTACTCAGTTATTTCACACTCTTACCTTCTCATTCCCTTATTCCTTGGTGACTATGAATGAATCTACCCTCCATTTCTAGGAATGTACCTAGACAGGATATCTTATAAAAACCACATCATATTATTGTGTCTTCTGTTTCTAGCCTTTTAAAACTTAGCATGGTGTTTTTAGGGTCCATGATGAGTCACAACATGAGTCATAACTTCAGTGCATCCTATGGCTGAATGGATATATCACATTTTGGATCCAACCTCAGTTATTGGCAGCATGAGTGCAGCTTTAGTCAAGTGACAGCTACACCGTATTTTTCTCTTTTGTGTTCCCCAACTCTGTCTTAATTATATTCCATTTCTTCACTCTGGCTATATCTGCTCCTCCAAACCTTACTTCCTGTCCTTCCTGCGTCTTTCTTCCTTTTGGAAGTCTAGAGGAACTTTCTCTACTGAAACAATTCCTGACCTTTAGGACTGCAGCTAGAGGTTTTATGCTTTGAAGATTTTTTTTTAACAAAAGATTATAAATCAACAAATACTAATTTAGTCACAAAATATATTTATAGAATATTAACAGAAATAAACAAACAACTGTATAAAAAGCTGAGAAATTAAGAAAAATATTTATAAAAGTGTATTTATTTTAATTTTATGTGTATGTGGGTTTTGGCTTGCATGTAAGTGTACTGATTACATGCTTTATGTCCATGGAGGCCAGAATACAGATCCCCTGGAACTGTAGTTTCAAATGACTGTAAGCCACTGTGTTGGTGTTGGGAACCAAACATTGGTCCTTTAAAATAACAACTAATGTTCTTAGCCACTTAACCATGTCTCCAACTTCAGAAAAACATTTTATGAGCCATAAAATAACATAGTTTAATTAATTTACCACCTGATAGATTGATTTAACTTTTGTCTGAGCATGTTTTTGGTTTACTAGTCTTTAATCACTCTTTGATCATGTAAATATTATTGTGATGATATTTAGCATATGGAGAATAAAAATTTAATTCAATCTTTCCTCTAGTATATCTGGTTTAAAAATCTTACTTTACAATTTACTACCAACGTTATGCAAAGTTTTAAATTTGTAAAAATATATTCTTCCACATTTTTTGGTGAGCTGTGACTTTTTGTGCACTGATACATGTTAAGTGAATGTCACACTGATAGCACACATCATCCTATTTTGTAAAGTGTCCTTATTGTAGCAGTCTGTCAGAGTTTTAATGTGAAACACATTGATATCAAAATCTTGGATCAAAGTAGAAATAAGTTTAGTATTTTTCTAATGTTCATAACATTCCCATGTCTTACATAACGAGATCACAAAGTGAAGAAGGTATTTATTCTATTTTGAAGATTTCTTTCCTCATAATTTTCATTGTTGGTTTTAAACCATATAACAGTGTCAGAATAATTTAGAGTATTGCTCCCCTTTATAATTTGAGTTGATCTGGTTAATTGTTTGATCTATATTCTTTCAGTCCTTTAGTAAATCAGAATAAGATTTAAACTTATTCTCTTTGTGTTTAAATCAAAAGTTTATGAAATGTTTATTTCCAAAGCAAGTTTGAATCCCTTACAACACATTCAAGTGTACTAGAGGGAAGAATTTACAAAAGAGGAAACTGAATTTGGTATGTATTTCATAAATATTGTGTCACTGGTGTGATTGAGATAAAGGTAACATGATCTAAGTAGTTCTTCTCTTCTTTGTCCTTCCCAAGGACAAACTGCCAGAACACTAGCCATCATCATTGCTTAGGAACATGCAAAGTTATAGTACCCACTTTTCATTTTGTGTGGATGGTCTATGATTTAAGCCACCATTGTAAGAGGCCCTTTTCTCACAAATGATGTCACATGATAGAAGATTCTAGGTTATCAATGTAAGAGGACACTTTTTCACAAACCATGTCACATGATAGTAAGTTCTAGATTACCAATCTCTTTGCTCTTAGATATTACAATAGTAGGCAATGATTGAAAGGGTTTCTTTAATATGAGCCTCAATGTTACTTAAGTCAAGGGAGATAATTTTAAAGATGAAAGTGGACTGTTGAATACAAGCAAATTAAAATAAAAAGATTAAGTGGAGATCTAGAACACTCTTTTTCTGATTCTTGCATTTAACATGCATTGACAAGTTGTCTTTAGGGCTAATTGAAAATGCAAGAGCTTTTATTTACTTTTTCAGCTATAGACTTATCACTAAATTTTATCACAAAAAGCTTTTTTTAGAACAAACAATAAAGGAAAAATAATTAGAATTAAAAATCAAGTTTGATAAATCAGTTTATACTATCATGAACACTTGCAGGTTTCTAGCCAAATACATTGACCATACTGATTTTCTTCATCAGTTCTCATCTACTAACATTGAGGGTGAATTTTCATAGAAATTTAAGGGAAAAAACAATCCATTGAAATTATCAGATGTATTTTCTAAGATACTTTTTCAGCAAAATGTTGTTAATTTCCTTCTTGCATGCAACAAGAGGTACCAGCATGTGATAGTATATGGCGGCATAGCTGTTCAATAAACATATAAGTAGATAGTCCTTCCCTATCTCAAAGTCACATGGACCTTCAGTTACCCCCCTCCACATACCTGGTTGGGGAGTTAATAGATTTTATTATTACATACTTTTTCTCATGTTGAGAAAAAGATGAATTTGCCTTCCTTCAGATCTTTGGGACCAAAGATATAAATCCAAACTGCTAGAGCACTGGCCATGATCATTGCCTAGAAAAGTGCAAGTTGCAGTATCTACTTGTCAATTTGTATGGATGATCTAAGATCTAACACATGCAAAAGAACACATTCCAATGTGAAAGGACACCACTGTACTTTATTGATTTGCCTTTGTTCTTTTAATTATATTGCAATGAATTTTGACAGTTTAATGTGTCAAAAATGCACACAGAAGAGTATCCTAGTCATACTGGAATAAGGTGAGGTTATTTCTTCCCATCTACAAATACTTGACAGCAGTCTTGCCAGAGGCATCTACACTGGACCTCATAGAAATTAAGTTTTACACTCCAGAGGACACACAGACATCACTACCTTGTCTTAAAGGGATTCAAGGTTGTGGATATTACAACCCACTAGCAGAAGTTCTATGTTCTTTCTTAGGGTCACATAATATTTTAATTGCAGACTATGTAGAGCTGAATTGTTTAAAAGGTCAAGTGTCTTTGCTTAGCATTTGTATTATTATGGAGTGTTGTTATAAGGTTTCAAGTCTAAAGGCATTTCATTTGCATTGTAGAATAATCTCAGACTTTAGATAAAGTTTATAAATAAGTTTTTGAACATTTGAAAGGGCTCTGGGATAAATTGCCATTGAATTTGTTTAGGTCATTAGGAAAGGTCAGTTAATAAAAGAAGGACTGTATTCCAGTTTTGTCAAGGTAATGTATTAAGCCAAAAAAATCATAGTATTACTAATCTCTAATTGTTTAACAGCAAGTTTTTTTTTTTTTACTAAAATTATAACACTATGCTTTTGCATTACCATGTACGAGTTGTTTATTATTTTTGATGAAGCTAATACTTCTGTTAGGGCACACTAAAAAATAACCACAGTAAACAGTATGGAAATACCAGAAATGTCATGGACATCCACTCCCTCTTATTGGATTACATAGGGCAGAATCAAGTGCCGGCATGATTTTTATTGGGGGTTATCAGGCCCAATGATTAGACCAAATAGTTTTTTTTTTTTTAACATTTCACCTAATTTGCCCTTGCAGAATTTGATGGAAACTTTCTAATACTTAGTACCCTCCTTTATGAAGAGCTCTGTGTCACGGTGTGCAAGAAAAATTAGATGCTGGCTAAAGAGGCATTCTCCCTTATTATCTGTAGTCTTCATACAGCTCAGCCAGGTCAGAGTTGGGTAGCATTGTTCAGCCTGAAGTAGCTGTCTTTCCTCAGGGCTGATATTCCTAGGAAAAGCAGTATGTGTGATGCCAGCAAAGGGGACAGCTCCTATCTGGCAGCTATTCAAATTGGATAAGGATGGGCTGTCTCTCTGTAAGTGGGAAGCATGTTAGAGGGGACTGTTTCTCCTCTATCCTCAGGAGATAGACGCCTCAATTTTGCCCACCACCCATTGTCTCCAGGAAATCTAGAGCCTCCAGAGACCTTGAGAGGAAGCATGAAAAACTCTTCCCAAGCCAAGGCCACCCCAGGATTCTAGGTGAATCAGCCTTTGGTGTGCCTGTGGCCTAGGAGCTGCCCTGTGGCTCTGGGGTGAACTAACTATCCATGATTATGCTGGAGGGTGGAAGTTGACCACAGGTTGTGTTTTGCTGCCAATTCTGCATGGAGACTTTGAGAGGCCTTACATGTATCTGACAATTAACCTAAAATGCCACTCCATGTAATAATGTGTTGGGAAGTGGAAAATGCTGAGGGGATCATTAGGCAATCATCTCCTGATAGTATTCTTTCAGTAGATTATAGGTTTTATATCCTTTTATAGTAATACATAGAAATAAATATACTAAGTTTTCACTGAAATAGAAAATTCATGTTCACATGGCAATATGCCCTTACTGACTTTGAACAGTTAGGATCCATATTAGGAAGGAAGACTTTCTTAGAGGGTCTTGGCAGTATTCATTAATGAACCACAGGGGCATGTACATCCGTCCTATTTTTCTCACTAACAGTTTTGAGTTTGTCGGTATGTACATACATAAGGTCCCATCCTCAAGCGTGCTTCCACAATTTCTCTCAGTCCTCTGTCATGATTTCCCCAGAGAAAAACAGGATTTAAAAGTACAGAGTCATGAGTTCTCATTCAAAGACGTCAGCTTTAATTACAGCTTATTTAACTTCTCAACACCACCTGCAACTCTAAAAACCCGTCACTGTTAAGGCTACCAAGTTGATGTCTCAACTGTCTCAAAAATGAGTATCTTCTAAATTTCATCTCAGCTTAAAAAAAGAGATCAGTGTTAGGTTATATTAGAAGATGTTCACATTTAAGTAGATATACAGTTCTATTTTATTGTATATGAAGCAATGACATATTTGAAGTAAGCTTTGGCTAAAGAACAAATACCACTAGAAGAATAATATTATGAATGTACTTCCTAATATAAAATAAATGCATGTTAGATGTATCTCTAACTCAATTTCCTGAGTCTGTTTTTAAGACAATAAATCATGCCAAAATTGTTTCATTTTCCTTAAATATCATTTACAGTTTTTTCTATTTTCCAAAACTTGACCCTTTTACACAATAACTGTAAAGATTTGCCTGTTTGTTTGCTGTTTCAATTTTGCTCTGAAATCCAGGAGACCACAGTATTTACTAAGAAAGACTTCAGAATAATGCCCTGTTTATCCCAGCACATAAATATGGTTTCCAGTTAATAGGCACTACTTTCAGAGGAGAACCATCATTTATATAGCATAGCACAGTTACAGGGAACACTTTATATCACATGAAGAAAAGTTGCTTACTAGATTAGTATGTTTGTATCCATTCCATTCAGGATGGTAGGTGAGGACAAAGAGCAGACCAGAGAAAAACTGCATGTTCAGTAGCTCCATTGGAGCACAAGAGCCCAGAATAGTTTTATGTTGCTTGTCACCCTCAAACAATTGCATTATTATTAACATGTCAGCCTATAAGAACAAACTGGCAAAAAATTAGATATGCAGGCTGCATATAGGTGTACTGCTCTAGAGTGACACAGTGCTGTCTGACTTACATTTTGTCTTCATATTACTGCAAGATGATGACCATAGTATGTATCTATCATGTATTTGATAGGTGTCCAGCACTGCTTAAAGGTTCTTGATACATAATCAATTTATTTATGCTGGCTGAGACTTATTTGGTGTTATTTTTGTCTCATTTGCATATGTAGTCATGACTTTGTGGCAATTTGTATGGAAAAGAAAAAAAAATCCTTGAAGGTATCAGATATATTTTTTACCTTCCATACTTCTGAAAACATTGTTGAGATACTCTTTGGTGATTTAGTTGCCTCTACTTGTGAGTTCACTCAGTGCCAAGGGCTCATGTAAATTGCAGCATACAGATCCCATTGCTTGTCACCCTTTTCCCCATTGCATATACTTCAGTAGGAGTACTGCTGTGTCTAATGCAGCAGCAAGAACTGTACACTGTCAGAGCCACTGCTCAACTCAACTGTCACCATGGGACAATGTCACTCCAATATTGTCATATTCTAGGGTTTTTTTTTTACTGAAATTATCTTTTTCATAAAATATATCCTAAATATGTTTTCCTTTCCCCATCCAGTTTTCCATCATGCAGTTCTCCCCATCATCCCTCCCATCTAGATTCAAATTCTTCCTGGTTCTCATTAGAAAACAAATAGACATGCAAGGAATAATAATAGAATAAGGTAGAAGAAATTCAAATCAGAATATGACAAAACAAGCAAACAAGAAAGGAGCCAAAGAAAAACCACAAGAAACACAAAGAGATTCTGAGACACCCATGTTCACTCACTCGGGAATTCCTTAAAAACCCAAACTGGAAGCCATAATATATATGCAAAGGACCTGTAAGGAAGAAAACAATGCAATATTAGTCAGCCATATTCTGGGCTTTTAAATGAGAACAGAGGCCTTAGAGAGATGGGTCAGGGGTTAAGAGTACACAATGCTCTTGATGAGGACCTGAATTGAGTTGCTAGTACCCATGGCAGGAGTCTTACTACAGCCTGTAACTCCAGCTCCAGAAATCTGATGTCTTCTTCTGGGCTCTGGGCACCTGAACTCATATGTGCACACCCACTCACATATACACATTAAAAAATTGAGAACAGAATTATAGGTATTTGCATAAAACATCTGATATTGGAATAATGAATTAAGTTTTGGAAAAGTTCCTTAAGACAAAAAACGAATGTCCTTTTCCATGCCGAGACTATACGTGTAAGGTGCCAGTTTAGATTCCCTCACTGATTGGCTTAGTGCTTATACCTTTACATGCTTAAAAACTTCTGGATTTGTTGTAGAAAATAAAAAAAACTTCAAGGCACTAAATAAAACTCTCAAAAGTGTAACAAGAAACCTATGACATTGCACAAGCCACCAATAATTGAGAAATGAATTTAAGAGCAACTAAGTTCTGTGTGACAGTCTTTTCTGTGTGCTTAGACTTCTGTTTCCCCAATGATGTTTTTTTCCTTTTAGTTTACTTCAGTGCATTGCCAAGAGACATTAGTTTAGTTGAGAATGCATTTATTTTAAAGAGAAAAGCAAAGGGAACAAAAATTGTCATGTTAATGATTCCATCAGATGTTTGATACTCCCAGAAAAAAAGTTTTAATTTTTAAATGAAACCTAACAAATGGACCCAAGTCCACCAGTTTGCTCCAGATACACCAGTATCTCATCTGTCACACAACATCCTTTCATTTTTCCTTTTGGCTACTTCCACAAGGCTAAAAACAACAATATCACAAAGCAGGAGAAGTCTACGGATCATTGCAAACCTTGAGCAGCCTACCATATATGCTTACAGGAATACAATGACCTCCACAAATCCCCATCTTCAGGTACCATTGTATGGGGCATAGGGGTTTAAAGTCTGAGGAGGCACAAAATATAGCTCCTAGAACATTTTAGCATAGATGATAGTCACTGTGTGGATTTGGAATTCTTATCTTTAGAACATGGATAAGAATATGACCAGCATTATAGGACTCTTTTTGTGAGGTCTGAAGGAATTAATACTGATTCATACCTAACAAATACTGGCCATTGCTCACAGACCACAAAAGAAAATCTATCCACCCAGCTAGGCAACACATCAGAGATGGCATCTCCCATGTTCTTTTTGTGTGGCTATGTCTGCCAATAGCTTAGATCATGGCAAAATATTGTTCTTGGTGGAAAACTCTAAATCAATGTTTGTGATCTGGGTGGGTCTTGAAAGTGTTCTGTGTTTTATTGTCTTGCTTAAGTGTATGCACAGATTTTCAAGACATTAGTTCTTTGTCACAGGCTTTTATCCAAGAAGCTATGGGAAAGTCTTCATCAGGAGTTGTCCACTCAGAGCTCATGAAGTCTCTAATGAGAGGCAGTGAATATGTTGGTTGGTTGTGTGATGGAAAACTATCCAGGATCGAGCCTCAGGGTGTCTTGGCAACTCTGCTCAGGTCTTCTTTCCATACTTAAGAAGAGTTAGGGGATGATCTCAGAGTTTGAGAAAAGGAAGAGCAGATGGTAACCAGCCCTCATCAGACTTTGGCCAGCTAACTTGACAACACAAAACTAGTGCAATGAGATTCTCAAGATGTCTGTTTTTTTATACAATCAAAACTTTCTGTCATGTATTATTACTTAATAAGTGTGCCTCTGATAATTTTTAAGGTAGAAAGACAAATGGATACTGTTCTTTAATAATTACATAAATACCTTTAACGACTAATGAATGCATTATAAGTACTTTTTTCCAGATCTTAAACTTTTAAAAATTTATGCTCAATTATATCTTTCCTGGTGATTGTCAAGTAATCTATAGTTTCCTGCTGTAGGGTTATTATTCTTACTTCTGAAACACACTACAATAGTATTAAGGGGTTTACTAGTTTAACATTTTTTTATTAAGGGGTTTACTAGTTTAACATTTTTTTTACCATTCAAATAAGTAATATTGTCATGTGGATTTGAAACAACCTCCCTAATATAGTTTTAAATGATTGGTTAAATTGTCTGTTTAAGGAGAGGTTGAGGTGACATTGTTCTATGTATGTTCTAAGTTTATGAGGTCTAAAGTGGAAGGATGCACTGTTTTAAAATTTAAATTCTGGCAGCAGGAATGTTTTCAATTAAAGAGTGATTGGACAACTAATGAAATAGTATATTGGAGTGGATGCTAGTAGAAGAAAAATTCTGTAAAATACATTATTGTATCAGCTGAAAAAACTGGAATAAGGGCAATATATTAAATAAAATTGAAACAGACCTTTTCTTTTGGGGCCACTGACCAGCTCTGAAATCATGACAGAGAGACTTATTATTAGTTATGAATGCTGAGCCTAGCTTAGGTTCATTTCTGGCTAGCGCTTTTAACTTAAGTTATCCTGTTTCTCTTTATCTATCTTTTACCTCAGGGCATTTTTTTTTTCCGAGACAGGGTTTCTCTGTGTAGCTTTGGAGCCTATCCTGGCACTTGCTCTGGAGACCAGGCTGGCCTCAGACTCTCAGAGTTCTGCCTCCCAAGTGCTGGGATTAAAGGTGTGCGCCACCAGCGCCTGGCACCTCAGGACATTTTTACTTTTCTTTCCTTCTATTGAACTTACTTTCACTACTTATTGTGTCTGCTGGCTGGTGTCTGTCTAGCTTCTTGCCCTGGGTGTCTTTCTTGTTGTCTTCTCCTCCTTCTCTCGCCATTTATCTTTTCTCTCCTCACTCTCTCTTCCTCCTGTTTATTCTCTCTGCCTGGCAGCCTTGCCTATCCCTCTTCTGCCTAGCTATTGGCTGTTCAGCTTTTTATTGGACCAATCAAGTTCTTTATGCAGGCAAGGTGAAACAGATGCAACACATCTTTACATAATTAAGCACACATCCTTACATAGTTAAACAAATGCAGCATAAACAAATGTAACACACCTTTGCCCAGCTAAAATAATATTCCACAACATAAAATAACTATATCAATAAGATAAATGGACATACTCATATATTCCACACTCCAACAGTTTATTTTATTTATTTTTTGTTGCTTTTGAGAACCAGCCATGCCAATTTATTGGCAAAGTCTGTTTATTAACAATACAGGTATTTTTTTTTCATTTTACTTCAAGATGTGGGGTTGATTTCAACCTGCCATTAACAGATGTCTACAAAACTTCACCTTGAAGATAAAGAATTCCATGCTTCAGTCAGGATTGACAATTTCCTCCTTGCTTTCATAATTCATATGATGCAAGTCTTCTAGGCATTTGCTTTAAATTTGGTCTTCAGGGTATCCCCTCTCTACTTTTGTAGCTGAGTCTAGCTCATCTCCAGTACGATACCATGCCACCATGCTTGTGAACAACAACATGGGACAGGAACTTTTGGTCACTGAAAAATTGGCTCAATCTGGCCCAGCTACAGGAAGGTAAGAACTAAGTGGCCTTGTGACAGTGTTTGGAAGGTCTGTCAAGAGGCAGAATAGGTAAAGAGATCTGAAGAGCACCCACCCTGAGGTCAGCTGTTCCAGTATTAACAAAGAATTGATGCTGGGTTTGAGGAACAGCTTCTTAAGTTTGCCTCATGCTTAATGCCAAAAGAAGCATTTCTCAGTCTCATGTGGTCCCATGTAGTTCCAATTCCCTTTCCTTCCTTGCATAGACATGCATAGTGTGGTGTAAAAAGTGGTTTTGAGGCCAAAAGCTACAGTATGAATGGAAAATCATTGCCTCATGCCCAAGCAGCTGTAGACTCCTTGGTATTATTCTTTCTCCTCTGTTACAGAAGCCAAGAGGAAATTGTCTCTCTGGGATGATGGGCAGTTCACTCAAGAAGCTTCAAGCACTATGGGGCCATGCGCCAGACTGTTAGCTTTTGGTGGGTGAAGAAGAAGCTTCCTTGAAGAAGCAACAATTTCATTCACAGATGGAGATCTTTAGATATCTAATAACTCATAAAACCAAACCACAATTCAACCATACTTCTGTCATAGATAAAGCTTGAAAGTTCACTTCTCTTTTTCAAAGGTTAAGAAAGGCTTAAATTTAGGTGGGAGATTATTGGTTCTGTTTCCTTTATAGCTGAAAGCTGAGTTCATCATTCCCTAAGCTAGAAGACCATTGGTCAAACCAGTTGTTACTGAATAAGAAGCCCATTAACATTTCTTTTGGTTATAAGAAATAATCAGGCCATCATTGGTTTTAATATTCTTACATCTTTTCATCTACTGGCGTTCAGATCCTTTTACACAGATAATATATCTCATGTATCAAAATTAAATCTTTCCTAAAGAATAACCATTGTATGTCTTAATAATAATATCTAGTTATCAGAGTTCATATTTGGTTTTCTATTTGTGGTATGTTGATTGAGGTTTTATTTATTTACTTTTGTTGCTGATAATATAAAGATTAATTTTACCATGGTTAAAATTTATTTTTAAATATGCTAAAACATATCTTGTGTTAGATATGGTAACACTGGTATTGTCCTTGCTGTCAAGACCATCATAATATAAAATGAGAGCCAAGGAAATGTATTAAAGCCACCCAGTAATGTAAGCCACTATGGCTCCTGCCACAGAAGTTGGCTGCCTTTTCATTCCAGTGAAAATGTCTAACACAAAAATCAGAGTATCTCTTTAAAATTTGCTTCTCATGGGCAAGAGAATGGAGAGGCTATCTGGGATCAGAAGGGAGGAAGCCATTCCCTCTTCACTGAGAGGTATGAGTGATAGCACCTACTTGGATGAATTTGAGAAGATGGAGCATATTTTGAAATCATAGCTGCTGTAGAATGGTAGTAGCTCGAATATTGGGTTCACATCTAAACCAATTCTGTAGGATGGATGGACAATGATGCCTCCGGGGGCTTTGTGACAGGCTAGAGTTTTCTGTTCCTCATCTGTACACACAGTGAGTCAGAGAAGGGAAAACATAGTTCCTGGGGAATAATATTCATTTTCAGAGCCAGAGTAACTAAAAAGAGATACTGCCAAGTTTTGCTTCTAACAAGAAACATCAATTAATTAAAGAAAAGCATTCTTCACATATGTATATAGAAATGTGGCTTTTGCTGGATGGTTTTTCAGCCAAAAGCAAATGCAGTTGGCTTTTTAAAAGGTGTTTATATGTGATGAGTGAGGAACATTATGTTTAGATATTGTATGTTTCAATGAAATAATCATGAATTGGATTCAAGGACTAGTTAGGTCAAAGTTTTGTGAAAAATCTACCAGATGTGTGACTGTATGAGAACACCTGAAAAGGATTTTAAACATGAAGTCTAGACTTCAAGTTATTCTTAAACAGGATTAATTTTTTTAGGAAGACTGAAGAGTAATGTCTAGGAGGTGAGCTTATAGTGGTGAATTAGGAGAAGCTTGTTCTATACAAATGCCAAAGTCAACGCCTTCCAGTGAGCTTTTAGAATTGTATAAAGTAAGGGATAAAATTGTCCATCAATGCAAGTGGAAATGGCTAATAGGATAGGAATCATCACTTCAAAATAAGAATTTGGTTCACCTAAATGTGTTTCATTATTGAATAGTATTCTGGACCCAAATAGAATAGCAGATAACTTATCTTGAATACTTTCTTAAAGTATTCCTTTTCTTTGTCTTCTCATGTTCTCACATCTGGACTTGTTTATTTATGAAAAGTGAGGTATAAATGCCAAAGGTTACTGGCTTATAGATGAATGAACTTTTTGTGCTATTAGCTAGAGCTACAAGGAATTCTTGAGTTCAGAGGGGTTGCTTTCCATGCTATGATTGGTCCATGTGAAGACTTTCTGGTCAACGTTTGTCCCTAGCACTTCTGGTTCCTCTTTGTTACTGCCTTCTCCACCAGTAGTTGTCATCTTTTGTTACTGGGATCTCAACAATAAAAAAATGATCTCATACTTTTTGGGTATCCTTTAACTTCATAATCATTTTACTTAGAAGAGTTTTCAAACACTGTCACCCAACTCTCTATAGTCTTCTTCAGTATATTGAAATCTCATTGCAGCTTGGGATTTTATTTCCCTGGTAGGTCCTGAAGACTCATTTATCATCTGAGGCATAAAGACTGTTCTGAAATGTGTTCCTCTTTATTTTTTTACATGTGATTTTCATTGTGTGAAGTTCTTAAAGAACTAATACATAATCAGAAAAAGTACAAACAAATGACTTGATAATACAACTCAATTTAGAAAAAATAACAAACCAAATCCAAAACCAGTAGTCAGGAAGAAATAAAAACCAGAGCCGAGATGAATTAAATAGAAACAAGACAGTGGCACAGAGACTCAGGTAATTTATGAGCTGCTTCTCTGAGCACATAATCAAGAAGGACAGGCCTTTAACCCAATTATCCAAAAGAAAAGGATGACCCAAATTAACAGAATCAGAAATGAACAAGGAAATATTATGACACCAAAGAAACTGGAAATATCTTAAGGAAGTAGTTTAAGGACCAACACTCCATTAAGTTAGAAAACAAAAAAGAAATAGAGTTGACATCACAGACTCCTAGGCAGTTTCCCCAATAAAAAATTAAATAGCACAACACATAGAACATAGAATAACATACTGTGTCTGCATCCAATGTCACAATATGACTAATGCTTAATTTCTACTAGGTCAAATAATGAGGGTGTCTCAGTTAGGTTTTCTGTTGCTGTGAAGAGATACCAAGACGGTAGCATCGCCTATAAAAAAATCATTGAATTGAGAGTGGCTTGTTTACAGTTTCAGAGGTTCAGTCCATTATTATCCTGACAGGGAGCATGGTGGCATGCAGGCACACATGGTGCTGGAGCTGAGAATGCTACATCTTGCAGGCAACAGGAATCCACTGACTGTCACACTGAGGGAAGCTTCAGAAAAAGAGACCTCAAAGTATGTCCCCACAGTGGCACACTTCCTCCAAGAAGGTCACACCTTCTAATAGTGCCACTCCCTTTGGGGGACATTTTCTTTGAAACCACCACAGAAGGCTCTATCTTAAATGTGCATCAGTTAAAAATCAACTCATATATTAATTACTTTATGGGCATTGTATTTTATATAATTTTAAAAAAGAAATATAATTATTTTACATATATTTATATTAGGAACTGTATTTTTCCTACTAAATGTATTAGATTGTAAGGAATTTTTTTTATTGGTGTTGGATTTGGAAAGTTCTCTGTTTTCCAGATATGTGGATTATCAGACATATGCTTTGTAGGCATTTTTCTCTTGGTATGTGGGGCTTTTTAATTTCCTTTGTGTATATACACATTCTCATCTCATAGCTATTTTTGTCTAAAGAATTTCCTATTGAATTTCTTGAGTAAAGTTATAGGTAAAATGCCACTAGCTCTCATTTGTTTGAGAAAGCCTTCATCTCTCTCTGTTTTTGAGCTTATTCTCACAGGTGATAGAACTCTGATGGTTTGTCTGTTCCTAGCTTTGTCCATATTCCTGCAGTTCTCAAAGCTGCCTTTGCGTTAGCTGCTGCTTCACTGGTTTCAGTGAGAACCCTGCTGTCTTGTTCATCCTTCCTCTTCTGCATGCTGCTTTTCAAAACCTCCACTGGCTTTTTTTTTTTTTTTTTTTTTGCTTTTGGATTATAGCATTGGGAAAGGTGTATATTTCAGTGAACTGTTTTTTCACTACTCAGTATCTGTCATTTATTTTTGGGAAATTCTTTCTTCAAAGAGTTCATGTTACGTATGGCTTCTCTTCTCTTTTAGGGCTCCAGTAATGTGTGCGACAAATGTTTCTGTCTTACAGCTCTCAGTTTGGTATGATGGTTTTCTTAGTTTTCCTCTTTTGTGAGATAAAGGCCATAAGAAATACATCATAAATTAAAAACACAAGTAAAATTTTATGTAATGCAGCCAGCCTACTGAACATTATAGCTTACGTACTAACACTGTCCAGACTCGAAAGATGTCAACTTGGGGCAAGAGAGTCAGGGATAGGGAATGGGGACAAGAGATGCTGAAAGCACAACCACAAGACAGGATTCTGATCAAGTGGCAAACTTTATTTTTCTCAGGCTAGCTTATATAGTCAGTAGAGCAGGATATGGTGAGGGGTAGAATGGGTTGTTTGTGTACCAGGTGTTAGTGTAGGCAGGATATTAGGAAGCCACACAGAGGATGTTTGGCGGGGTAAAGAATTCATGAGTAAAAGAGGTCCAGGAAGGGTTACCTAGGTGACTGAACCTGTGGGTGGAGGACTGGGTCAAGTTGTTTATTTTCTTGAGCTGAGGTTCTAGGAGCTGCTATGTAAAGGTTACCTATGTGGCTGGCCAAGCATGGCCTAGGATCTCATGGCAAGTCCTGAGATCTTTGGCTCCCAACACTAACACTATATATTATAGAGTTCTAGTTGTTTTCCTGGAGCCTGTGTGTTCAACTAGGAGCTGTGCCTCACTGTCACTGCCCAGCATCACAAGGAAATGTAATTGCCTAGGGAAGAACAAAGTTTCAAATCTGAAGTACAGTTTCTATTGAATTCGCATCCCCTTCATACCACTGCAAAGTTTAAAAGTAGCTGAACCACCCTAAATGGGGTTGTTTGTAATATCTATGAATGTCTTCCAGTTACTCTCTGCATTCAGTAGCAAACTTCAATCTTCTGATGAACCTTTCAGATCACTCTTCAGCTCTGTTTTTTCATTTGATTTAAAATTTCTTCATTTTTATCTTCCTGATTAAACTGCTGATTTGATCTTGGATGATGCCTTGATTTCTCTCTTTTTTTAAAAGAGCATTTACCATGCTAATAGAAGTCTGGTTCTGAGGGGAATTCTGTGTTTTCTTCTGTTTTCCTATACCTAATAACATTTTGAAAGGCAAGTGTTACATATATGACACTGGAAAATGAGGCACACAGTTCTTATGCTTGAATGAGCATACATTTCTTTTGGTTAGGTATTTAGTGTGAGAATTTCAGTTAATTTGGGAGTTGAGATAGGTTTAGTGCTTGTTTTGTTGTGGTTATCTTCAGTGTTCCAGAGGTTTAAAATTTCTTAGTGATACCTTGTATTTAGTGTGAAGTTTCCAGTTTTACCTTGAACTTCATTAATTGATTCATAAATTATCCTAACCTGAATCATTACTGGCACACAGTTGCCTTTAAAGCAAGCAAACAAGAGCTCATATGTCCCCTCTTTCAGCCAAAAAAGAGTAGATGTTATATGGAAACCTACTAAGTGTAATGTAATTCAATTAAAGAACACAGTAAAAATTTATAATTGACTTTTAAAAAGAGAGATTGAAGAGAGACACTCTACATGGCTGGATAATGCAGCTCCTAGAAGCCAAGGGCCACTAAACCAAAACCCCTCTTTTGTGAGATAAAGATAAAATTTTGTGTTATTTTCAGGGGTACCACAGGGACATCAAGTTCTTGCTTTCCTCTTAGATGCTAGCTGGAGCTAGATATTAAGACACTATTTCTGAAGACCGTATACACTTTGGTTGCAAATTAGAGATAAATCAATCTGGAAATAAGCTGGAAGCTTTTCCTTTCTTGCTATTTTTCATAGTGCAGCAGTGCTGTTCAGGCTGATGGAGGAGAAAGTCATCAGCAGTCCCATGAGACAGTCTTAGACCCTATGAGATACAATATTAACATGCCAGGTAAAATGTATGTTGCCATTGGTACAATAGCGTCATGGCTCTTATAGAGGTAACCCATTGCTTTCTGACTGAATTTTTCCCACTCTGCAGGAAGAATTCACACATAGTACTGTAGACCTGGTCAAAACTTACTGTTGGGGAAATGGTAGACATTAGTGAGGAACCTAGTACTTTTGTACTGTTAAGTGGACATGATGTCAGACTGTCCTCTAAATATTCTTGGTCTATTCCTAGATTGGTGCTATTCTAAGTCTTGGTCAGCAAAGTTTCTTTTTGGGTTATAGTTAATATAGAGACTAGTAAATGGTAAATTTGTTAAAGCCAAGAAGCACTTGAAATTTCAGCCCCTAATTGAAAAATAGTATCACCCAAACTAGGCTTAGGGAATATCACATAAAGGAGATAGAACAATATAAAAGCTGAAGGATAGGAGGAAGTGCAGTAAAATGTTTTCTTATGGACATGACACAGCTGTAGCAAGTATGAACTCATACCAGTAGTGGCTATTAGAATAAGATTGAACTCATTAATATTCCATAGTAGATGGAATAGATACTTGTAAGATACACTCCTAGAACATATATGGACAATTAAAAATTGTGCAGGAGGGGATTTCATATTCCTCATCTGTGTAGCCACTGGTCCATTACACAACTCCAAATAAACTCCAAAATGTCCTGTATGCTGATGCAGTAAACCCTAGTTAAGCACAGTGGGTTGCATGTACACACACACACACACACACACACACACACACACACACACACACACACATCCACACACACCATGCAAATAGAAAAGCAAGGGATTTTTGTGGGAGGGAGAAGATGATTAGAGAGGACATGGGAGACTTTAATTAAACAATACATATTTATATATGTGTATGCCTTTATGAAATTGTGTTGTCTAGTGTCAAAATGTTATCATGAGTACATGCATACAAGGAGCATTATATGGACTGAAAAGGCTATATTTAGGAATATAGTTGTATATACTTATAGATGTATACATTCAATAACAATTAATGAAAGAAGAGGCCAGGAATTTGGGGAGGGGTATACAAGAGGGATGGAGAAAGTAAAGAGGAAGAATAAATGATATAATTATAATAAAATTTTAAAATTTGAAAAATGTAAAAAAATTGTGAAAGATTAAATCTATTTTAAAAGGAAAAATCAATTTTAGAATCAAATTAAAAACATAAGGCAATATTAACCATTTCACTCATCTATATTAGTGGTTTCAGTGTGATATCTCCATAAATACATATGGTGTACACTGGACAAAGTCAACCTCAGTGTTCTGTGTGTCTTTCCTAGTGTCTGTGATTCTACTTTCTGATCATCTTTTAAAAATTTCCATCTATAAGGAAGAGCATGTGAAGCTTGTCTTCATATGTCTAGCTTATTTCACATAACATAAGATCCTCAAATTCCATCCACTTCTCTAAAAATGACATGACTTCACTCTTCTTTATGACTGAATAATTCTCCACTATGTAGCTACACTACACTTTCTTTGTCCGTTTGTCTGACAATGAGCATTCTGGAGATGTTAGCTATTGTGAATAGTGCCACTATAAATAATCATCTTGGTAAGCAGTTTATTTCCTTTGGGTGTATGCCCAGAAATGGGAAGATTGGATACAGCAATTTATCTTTAAGTTTGTAAGTGATCTCCATATGGTTATCCAGAGTAATTTATAATCTCATTAATATTGTTTATGATTTTGTTTTATTTACATCATTGTCAGCCTTATTTATTTGTTTGCTTATTATTTTCATTTTTTTAGAGAAAGGGTGTTGCTATGTAGTTCATGCTGGCTTCAAGCTTGCTATCCTCCTGTAAGTCCCTCAAAGGCTTGGATTGATACTACATTACCATACTATGTTCTTACTAGAATGAGGGAATACTTTGTTATGGTTTGATTTGTGTTTATATAATAGCTAATGATTTTAAGCATTTTTCATATATTTTCTGACCATTTGTATTACCTCTTCCAAGAAATGACTATTTTGTTCCCTATAAATTGACTCCTTATTTTTGGTCACTTTAAACAATCTTTCTACTCTCTCTTCCACTATGATCCCTGAGGTTTAGGTGGCAGGATGAGATATGAATGTCCCATTTAGAGCTGGGCACTTCATCTTCTTTTATTTTCTGTTCACCCACCAATTGGAGATCTCTGTGTTAATTTCCAGTTACTGCAATGAGAAGCTTCTTTGATGAGGGTGGAGAGATGCTCTGGTCAATGGGTGTAAAGGTGAGTCATTATCAGTCATTTGAACACTATGTCCATGCAGCAGAGTGATAGGGCTCTCCTCTAAGGCTGAGAGGTTGTTAATAACATCAAAATCAAGGAAATTGTTCTCCAGATATAATAGGGCAGATACACATTTGAACTCACAACAATTGTGACAGCATCCACAAGACCTGCATAAGTTCCAGTCACAAAAATTCCCACATAGAGAGAGGAAGGTGGACATTAAATCCCACCACTCTCTGAAGACCTATTGACAATCGATGACTGCTAGGCAAGATCCCATCAGTTTTCTTTAAAGATGTAGCCCTCGGTAAGTTTACCTCACTCAGTAGCAAACCCCATTCTCAAGACTAGCCTGGGAAACGCAAACAACTTGAGAAAGTAAAATTAAGAAGGAAGGAAGGAAGGAAGGAAGGAAGGAAGGAAGGAAGGAAGGAAGAAAAAGAAGAAGAAGAAGAAGAAGAAGAAGAAGAAGAAGAAGAAGAAGAAGAAGAAGAAGAAGAAGAAGAAGAAACAAAGAAACATTAGATAGGAAGGGATGGGAGGGAGAAAATTTGGTAAGAAGAGGAATTGAGGGAAGGAGATGAATATGTACAAAATACATTGCATGGAATGCTCAAATGATTAATAAAATATCTCTGAATGTTTTAGGATATTGGATATAGACACTTTCTCAAGTGAAACCTGTCTATTTTCACTATTGTGTAGTTCTTTTCTGTACTCTGTGATTGTTTGCTGTGCAGAAAGTTTTTAATTTGATGCAATCCTATTTTCAGTTTTTGCTTGTGTTCTCTATGCTTTAAAACTCCAGAAAAATCCTTGCCTATATCAGTGTCTTGAAAGGCTTTTCCTATATTTTTGCCTTCTAGGATTAAAATTTCAAATCTTGTATTTGATGTATAGTATTTGATGTATACTTTGATGTATCTTGAGCTATTTTTGTGATTTATGAAGGTTGTAGGTTTCAGTTCTCTACATGTAGATATGTAGACATATGGATTGTAAGCACCGTTTATTGATTCTATCCTTTCTCCAATGTATGTTTTTGACATGTTAATAAAAAAATTGATGTCTTCAACAAAATACTCTTTTCAAGGGGTCCGTGAGAAAGAGGAAGAAGAAATATTGTAAAATCTAGAGGTGCTAGATGACATCAAGGGATCAGAGTTTTCCAGACACAACAGGACTCAGGCACATATGAGCTCACAGAGGCAGTGGCAGCACGCATAGGGCCTGCACATATTCTAGCTGGAAGGAGCCCTAGTGTTGCCAAGGGGAAGTGGACACTGGTTCCCACTCCTAACCAAGTGAACACTGGTTCCCATTCCTAACAAGGAAACTAAATCCAAATGACATTTGGTTGCAAAGAAAAAATTAGCTTTTTCTGATGGAGTCTTACTGGGTATATTAACCACACTAACCACACTTAAGGGTAGGCCCCATGCCTAGCAATAAATGTCCAGCAAAAACCAAACTCAATTATATTTTTGTAGACTTTTTGTCTCATATTTCTTTGCTCTTGTTTTTTGTTTCACTGGCCTTTTGCTTATATATTATGATTACCAGTCTCTCTCTCTCTCTCTCTCTCTCTCTCTCTCTCTCTCTCTCTCTCTTTCTCCCCCGTGTGTGTGTGTGTGTGTGTGTGTGTGTGTGTGTGTTTCTTCACAAGAAATTCCCATCATGGAAGTGCAGTTAAAGTATGTTTTAAAACGAGTTGAAAGAAAACATAATGATGAACACAAAGGAATGAAATAATTGTGGCATTTGAATTTTCAATGTTGAGGCCATTTTTCACTTTTAAAAATATTTCTACCACTTTCTCAAGCATAACATATAAGGTGAACAGAAATGAAAGTTTAGTGATCAGTTCTCTGTATTTGTTTCACCTTTTTTTCAGTAGCTATGTGGTTGTTCATGCTTTGTCCTCATGAAATTGTCCGAGAAGCTGTAAGTAGTGACAGACACTTCTCTGAGAAAGATTTCTATAACACCTTCACTAGGATTTTGTAAAGTCTCTAGATGATGGACAGAACGAAGGATTGCTGAACAGTACACTGGCCTGTTTATATCAGGTTAGATGCATAGGGTGGTGTTATGATTTATGAATGTGTGACAGAAAGCTGAGTAAGAATAACACATACCTATTTTGATTATAGAGATATGCATTTTAGAAATGAAATAAAACATTCATTTTCTTCTTGTGCCAACAATACGTTGGCACATTTGTTTATGTCTGTGTTTGACATAACTATCTATTATGCAGAACTTTTCTAGAATTTCTAAAGTGCTGGAGACACACTGTTTGGCTGAACTTGGATAAGATACTATTGAAGACAGAACCTTTTTATTTTCCATTGTGTTTCTGTCACGGAAGTTTTTTCAAAGCTGTTGCTATTTCCATATGTGGCTCAAAGATATCTCCTGTCTTTCCAGATATTTTCATATGCCAAAAGGCGGTGGTGTAGCCACTGGATGGAGAAGATGTTAATAAGCACAAAGATGTCTTCCTAATGTGAAGTTCTCTATGTTTCTTGTTCTAGATGAGAGTGAGAAAGATGGCCTTTTTTTACAAGCAGTTTTATTGGAATGCAGCCATATGAATTTATTTTTGTATTGTCTGTTACTATTTCTGTTTCTTAAGGACAGAGTTCAGCTATTGTAAATGAGATTGTATGGTTCAGAACCAGATTTTGTATCCTGTCCATTAAGAGTTTGCAAAGAAAGATAAGAACAAAATTACACATAGCCACAGGCTATTGTGTGACTCATTAAGTTTCCACAGCAAAGTTGTTGCTATGTGAAAATTGTTTGTTTATACTTAAATTCTTCAGAAGGCCTCAAATGGCTGTGAAAGGCTTAGAGGGAATCTGAATACCCTCTTCAGACTGGGTTGGAAAATCTCCTCAATATTCTTTTCTGCTTTTATCCCTCATTAGTCTTGGGATAAAAACAGGCAGAGGGGAGGGAGAGAGGGGCAGCAGAAACAGAGAGAGAAAGAGAGAATTAAATATTTAAATATTTTATCTCAGTGTGAGATTAGAAAGGAAAGGGGGGAGCACTATGTAGTTCAACAATAATTACATTTATTTGGGGGCCTCCCTTATTATGGTTAGTAATGTTGCCAATGAATTTCATGGGAGAATTAATTTTATTTATAAATTAGGAAATGCTGAAAGAACATTATGGTCTTCTTTTAAAAATACAGAATTTCTGGGACTATAGCTATAAAATGCTTTCTTTTTTTGTCATGCTCGTGCACACACACACACACACACACACACACACACACACACACACACGAGAGAGAGAGAGAGAGAGAGAGAGAGAGAGGAGAGAGGAGGGAGGGAGGAGGGAGGGAGGGAGGGAGGGAGGGAGGGAGGGAGGGAGGAGGGATTTATTAATTGCATTTGAAACAAAACCCATGTGATCACTGTCCCGGCTTCGCTTTTCTGTGAAAAGCTGTCAATGCACAAGACCTGTAGGAAGGAGTCATGTTTTGGAAACTGGTTGAATTTTCTGCACCACTTGGAGCCTAGATGCAGCCATCCTGATATCTGATTCAGCAGAAGGAGCAGATGTGCCTTTACTCTACTTTAAAGATATATAACAAAAAGATTAATGGAAACTCCAATACATGGCATGGAATTCATGGAAACAAATGCATGCTCAGTGTTTTCCTTGGTGTATGGGTGGCAGATGTGTTGCAAACATTTCATGTTGCCTACTATGCTTTGACTCAAGTTGCAGTACGTTGGGTTGTGAGTTGTGAGTTGTGGTTGGGTGGATGTATTTTATGATAATTGTCCGTCAGAGAGAATATTGGGCTGAACATATTTATATTTGAGGCAGGAAATGCTATGAATAAAGAGTCATTATGTCTTAAACCAAAATGAATATAATTTTACTAGAAATGAAAAAAAACCCATACTTCATTAATTCCCAAGAATTAGAAAGCTGTCAATACCTTAGTCACCCCTTGACCTTCTGTCACCAATGTAACAGCCTAAATAGTTTAGTTCAGGTTCATCAAGGACAGTTCAAAGCAAGAGTTTGAATGGCAGGTTATTTTGTAAAATAACTTTTTGGGGAAGAGATTAACTGGAAGGAAGGAAAGCCAGTGAAGGACACATAACTGTTGGTCATGCAGCAATAGTGGTTCTTGTTCACACTGGATCTTGTATGGACTACATATTAGAATTATCCTCTGTGCGTCAGAAGATGGGGGATCCTCCTAGTTCCTATCCCAGGAAGAGATACCCCAGAGGGGAGTGATCCTTTTTTATGTTCTTTTATATTTTTTTTATTTTTTATTTTTTATTTATTTATTTTTTTTGGCGATGAGTAATGCTAAGCTAATTCCCCAGGAGGCCCATACTGTGGTGTCTGAAAGGTGGAATCATACAGTGATAGGCTCCATGTATGGTTCAGGTAAGTTGCTCTTAATGACTGAAACATGTACTACGTACTTATTAGGTAGGTTATATGAGTGTATCAGGGTTGTCTATGGCAGTTGTTGATAATTTGATAGCACCTAAAACTAATGATTTGAAGATCGATCTCCTATCTGCCAATTCTAGAGGACGGGAATCCACATAGAGCTTAGCAAACTCATTCTTCTCTAGTGACACTCAAGGTCTCTGTTAAGCAACAACTATCTCAAGAGTCTGCTTCAGCTACCTGCTTCTAACTTAATCAGGTGTTGGAAGAATTTATTTTCCTGTGGGCTGTTCTTGTCTGTAGTATGTAGTAAGTAAAGTGAAGTCTCTGGGAGGCACATGCTTAGAATAAAGAGTCTTTTACTCTACCCTTACTTTCTTAATTTTCCGCTTTGGTTACTCTAGCTATTTCTAAATGGTTTCAGTGACATTATGTTGTAAATCATGGTAAAGGGAAATGAAAGCTTAACCTCATTGTCTCCAAAAAATGGTAGCATAAATTTAAATATAAATATTGAGTCCTATTTTTTAGGAATAATAGCATTTTCTTTGTATTGGTGTACTGAAACTCCAAGGTTTACATTTACAGTTAATCTAGCCAGTGATGCTGCTGCTGCTGCTACTACTATTACTACTACTACTATTATTACTATTATTATTATTATTATTATTATTATTATTATTATTATTATTAAATTCAGTTGTCACTCACTTTTGGGTGCAATGGCCCAATTTAGATGATCTGTTTGTGGTGAAAAATGGCAAGACTAAACAAACAGCTCTAACTTTTAATTACCATTATGACTTAGGTCCAATAAGAAATTTTAGATCAAATCAGAAATTAATTGTCTGAACAAGGTGCTGTCTTGCTAAATATAATGTTGTAAGGAATATTGTGAGGGAAGATTTTTCTTCTTTTTCTTATTAATTAGAAGACTCGGACATGATGAAGTAGAAGATTGTGGTGATGTACAATCCTTTCCACTAATAATAATAACCCTCCCGAGGGCAGGTATTGAGCTAAGGGCTGGCCTTCAAAAGAATCTCACTGCAACATTCCCAAAAGTTAAGTGCTTAGCATCCTCTGTCTGTCTTCCAAACTTGGTATCAGAGAGACACAAAGGCTTTATATTGTCCCTAAGTCATGTGGCTTTCTGAAGTGTCCAAGGGAGGGACTGAGTCCACACTGTCCATCTTCAATCCATGAGCTCAGCATCGCATAGTAACGCCTATGGGCATGGGAGCACATTAAAATGGAAAGTAGGTCTACATTTTCCACAAATAGACATGATACTTTCATAAATAAATGTAAAGAAGATTTATGACTGAGGATATATACTTCCTCACACTTTAGACTAGAGGGTGACTGAAAATTGGTTTTATTTTGAGGCCATATTAAATGAGCCAGGAGCTTTCTCATCTCAGAAACACAACATATTGCATCATGGATGAGTGACAACATCTATTTGGCAGACAAGGTCATATAAATTGTAGGTTAAAGACAGGTTTTTTTTTTTATTTTATGTATCAGAAAGTTTAGTCTCAAAATAAACTAGCAACCACCTATTTCCTTCCCTTCTTCTCTCTGTCTGTCTGTGTCTGTCTCTTTCTCTCATCACTGAAATGTTAGTCAACAGAATTTATTTTACATTATAACAAGACCATGAAGCTAAAGTTTCATGTACACATGACAATGTTGACATTTAGTAACTGAATGAAATAAAGTTCAAATCCTAGCCAGGTGGTGGTGGCACACACCTTTAATCCCAGCACTCAGGAGGCAGAGGCTGGCATATCTCTGTGAGTTCGAGACCAGCCTGGTCTACAAGAGCTAGTTCCAGGACAACTTCCAAAGCCACAGAGAAACCCTGTCTCACCCTCCCCCCGCCCCCCCTACAGAAAAGTTCAAATCCTAATTATGTATCTTCTTAGAAAATATGAATAATTTTACTAGGAACTTGACATAATGCTTTCTTCACTATATAGTTTATGTATGTATAATATTACAATAGGTCATATTTAACCATGTAAAACAGAAAAGGAGGTCTGCACACACTTGAAACTCAAGTTTTAGTTCTAGTTCTATACTGAGTAGTATTTTAAACTTGGAACAGTCAATTCATTTCTCTAATTCTCAGCCACTGTATGAATTCTTTTATAACATTATGATTATACTCTTTATAATAATGTTTCTGTTATCAGCATGGGGACACAATATACATGGTCCATAGCATATTCTTCTTAATTTGGCAATTATTCCTGCCATCTCCATGAAAAGTCCCTCAACACAGGCACTATTGGTACATGACTGTGCCCTGTTCAACCTCCTTAGATAAAAACAATTGTCCCACACTCACACATGCAAACCAGCTCTAGGGAAAGCACCAGCTCTAGGGAAAGCGCAGCCTGCGGTTTTGTGCTGTAGACAGAAACATAATCAGACCTGAGTGATGAAGGCAATTTGAGGGATTTAAAATGCATAGTAGGCGAGGAGTCTGATGCACAGAGCTGCAGTGAGGTTTTTATAGTCAGAGCACACATTTTAATTCATAGTTGAACTAATCTGCAATAAACTATCATCATAGGTACTAAAACATCACCCACTCCACCCACAAATACACTGATGAACAGAGGGTAAGGGTTCATTAATTAATACCTCTTTTCTTCAGGGATTTATTAGTTAATTTTACTTCACCATGATGAAATATATGATAGAAATAACTCAAGGAAGGGGAATATTATTTTGCTCATGAGTCAGAGGATCCAATCCCTCTAGCAGGGACATCTCTGTGGTTGGAGCCTCTTAGTCTGTGTCAGTGAGAACTTGCACATCTTTGTGTGTCAGAAAAAAAGAGACGAGACCAAAAGTGGAACAAGGCTACTACTCTCAAGGCCTTGTGATGGTGGCCATATTGAGAGCTAAGTGCCACCTTATGTCTCTAAAGTTCCAAGATTTCTTAAAACAACACTGGGGGCTAAGTGTTCAGACACATGAGGCCATTACAAATACACCATAGCACAGAGGAAGTTTATGGCGCAATAGTCAAAGGACTAAGTCACAGAGTTCACATTTGGAGATAGAATCCCACTTGTGTCACAAATTGACTTTAATAAATGTGGAGGCAAGCAAGGCTCCAGGAGTCCAAAGATATGCTGGGACTCTGTGCATGTCAACAATGTAGGGGGCAGCATGTGTAAGTAAGAAGGAACAGGAAAGGATGCTGTCCACTGGGTAAAAGTCATGAAGGAAGAGCCACCTGACAGAATTGCAGGGCCAGAGAGGGGACAAGACCAGAAAATATATCCTGAAGCAGACACAATGTGGGGAAGAAATGCCTCCAATTTTTTCCTCTCATGTCATGTTCCTTATTCCTATTGATGAGTATCCTTGATCACAGCCATTCAGAGGGAGCCCGGGGACTTCAGGGTCAGTGTTTTCCAGCCCAGAGTAAGTTGAGAGTAACAGAAACTCCCTCTGCCTTGGGAAGAGGACCACATAAAACAACCAACCTTGGCTGTGAGATGTTCCAAGGCAGGTTTTAGTATAATTGGACCATATTTCATTCATAATAAAGAGCTGAGTACAAAGAAGTGGCAGTATGATTTAGAAGATAGCCATTTGTCCCCATCTGATTTTGTAGGTACTCAATTTCCTTTTGATTCATTTTTCTTTTGATTTTCATTTTTATTGGCACTTAGCTGTTAATGAAGAATTGCTTCATTTCCCTGTAATTCTTGCTTGACTTGATTGATGTTTTTCTACATTGGCGTCTTGTTAACTGCTATCACTGGCAGCCAGTGGCCTCGCTAGACACTTTTCTTTCACATCAGAAGCTGTGTTTGTACTTAAAATATGAAAAACACAGACCATCTTCTTTTCTCACAGTTCTAAAAGTTTCCAATTTTGACTTCAAGATTTAAGTAGATAATGATTTAGATTGATAGAAGAACGGACATGGATTCTGGGATTCTATTTAACGTCTTTGAAGCATCTGTTGTTGTGCCTTGGAGGCAGATGAAATTAAAACAAATGGCACCCCTGTGTCCTTTGGGAGATGAGCCTTTCCCAATGAGCCATGAGGCAGACCATATTGCTCTTCTTCAGTATGGTATTTTGAGTTATTCTAAAACATGGCATTGAAGTGTGAACAGACTAAGAATAAAGCTGAGCCCAGAATCTTCCAAGCTTGGTCTGTTTGTGAAGCCGGTGGAGCTTGCTGTTAGCATGAGGTTGGCAAACTCACTCATGGTCTGAATGGCAAATGGAGCTGTTTTCTATCTCTTTATGGTCTCTCAGGTTTGGAGATCGGACCAGAACTGTCAGCTCGGTTTAGTTAAACAGAAGCCAGTCCCCCTATTGATGTCTTTAGTTTCTTATGAAGTAATTAACTACAAAACTACAAATATATATATATATATATATATATATATATATATATAATATATATATGTTTGATTTTATATTTTGTTATTTTTCTCATTTTACTATTTTATTTGTAAATTTACTTGTAGAAATAAAGTTTAAATTCTAGGCAATAAATCCAAAAGCAAACACAACTTGGAAAATATTTACTCTCTTTAATTTACAATGTTTGAATTCAGTACTGTTTGTATAGCTAAAAGCTAAATGACTCCAAATACGGTAGCACAGAAACACAGAAACAAACTCACAAACATTTGAACATCTTACCATGCCAATAGCAGAGGAAAGATTCAGAAACAAAGTTCCTGTGTGTACCATCCAGCAGAAAGTAGAAAAGAATGAAATACCAGGAGGTAAGGGGCATAGAAAACACAGAAACAAGGACCTTGGGTAAGGTCTGACATATTGAGAGGAGCAGGATTGGGAATAGGCTTTAAAGAATGCATGGGGAATCAGTTAGTAAGCAGGAGTGGAAAGACATTCCAGAAAAATGTAGTGGAATCTTCAGTAAATATCCTGTTGCCCAAAATGGGGCTGATAGAAAGGGATATTTCAGAGAGGTATGATGTAGAGTAGGTAGAAGCCTCATTAAGAAGTCTATGCTTTGCCTAGCTGTAGAAGTTCAAATTAGTAAGTTAAAGAACAGTGATTCATTTCAATTTAATCTTTATTTTGATTATATGAGTGGCTAAGAATTTTAAATTATCTGTAAAGTTTCATATATTTAAAAGAAGAATTAAAAACCTACTTCATCATAACTAACATTGCTTTATCCTCGTTTTTCCCAATATTTTTTCATCTTTTAATTACTTCTGTCATTTACTGTGGTTGTAATACAACTATGATTTGCCCCCTTCTTTTCTTTCCCTCAAATACTCCCATATACCCTTCCTTACTCTCTTTCAAATCCATTGCTTCTGTTGTTTATTAATGTACATATATGTAGGCAGGTACATACATGTACATGCCTATATATACATACATACATACATACATACATACCTAAGTTATTCCTAAATATAACCTGTTTAATCTGTATAATGCTATCTGTAAGTATGTTTTCAGGGTTGACCATTTAGTATTGGATAACCAATTGGTGTGTTCTTCCTTGTGGAAGACTATTTCTCCTTCTCTCAGTGTTCCTTAGTTGCCTGTAGTTCTTTATATTGAAGAACTTTGCTGTTTGTTCTTTGCTTGAGACATCCTAAACTTCCCTCTGTCCAGTTTAGTACATCTTTTGGTGACAGCCTTGTTCCACTGTCATTTTGGTAAAACTTTATGAGTACAGATGTTACTAGAGACACAAACTCCTTGATCCTCTGGCTCTTAGAATCTTTACACCTCCTGTTCTTCAATGTTCCCTGACCTTATTTGTGGGTGTTGTTCTATAATGCTCACATTCACTGGTAGTGTGAACAATTTCCATATGCTATTTTAATAGTTTTTCATGAATCTATTTTGACAGTATCATATGTGTTCAATGTATATGCTGTTCACTGTATCTCCTACTTACTCTACTATCCATAGCTCCCCAATACCTCCCTATCATTCCAAGAACCTCTCTCCACAATCATGCCTTTTTGCTTTCTCTTGACACCAAGGTTACCTGTGGGAGCACAGGTTTCATAGTATACATGGGAGCCCAGTGGGCTTATCAGTGGGCACACAACTGAAGAATCCTTAGGACCCTCCCTAAGAATCCATCAGTTGTTTTCCAATATGCTCTCTCATGGAGACCTTTTGATGTAAACACATATAAATCTAGTGTATTCAACTTAATGGCTATAGGACATTTCATTTCAAAACAACAGCTATCATGATGTTCATGATTACATATTCTTTGGGAAAGTATTCTCAGTATGAAAGCCTTCCCCTGGTTCAACTGAATGAAGAATATTCAGACATTTGGTTTTATTGATGGATTTAAAGCTCTCTGCATCCTTTGTCTCTTAAGACTGATACTATATCTAGAGAGCAATCTAAGTGTATGAGTCTACAACTAGACTCATACCAAGAGTGTCTTAGTCACTGTTATATTACTGTGAAGAGACACCATGATAAAGACAAGTCTTATAAAAGAAAGCATTTAATTGGGTACTTGCTTAAAGTTTCAGAAGGTCAGAACAGAGCATGGTGGCATGTGGGCAGGTATAGTACTGGAAAAGTAGCTGAGAGCTACATCCTGATCCAAAGGCAGTATGCAGAAAGAACAACTGGGTCTGGCGCTAGCTTTTGAAACCTCAAAGCCCACTCACAACAACACATCTCTTCCAACAAGAACGTACCTCCCAATCCTTCTAAGCAGTTCACCAACTGAGAACTAAGCACACAAATCTATGAGCCTCCAGGGCTACTATCATCCAAACAACAATGCTACCCAGGAGGAAATGCACTGACTCCTGGGTGGTTATGGAAGTGCTACTTTCCCCCTGAAACTAATTATAGAGGTTCATTTCCTTCCATCTTTTACTGAAAGTTTTATAGGGTAGGAAGAATAGTGTCTACTAAGGAAAATACAAAGAGTGTTTCTACAAAACTCAGTTCTACTTTCTCTTTTCCCATTATATCCAGAAAATTGAATATTTTGATACTATTTTTTTTAAAGAATGTTCACCACAGTGATTTGTTTCTTGTATTTCAAGTACACCTGGTAAACCAAAACAGGACTTCATAAATTTAAATGAAAAGATCTTTTTTCCGTGTTTTTAATTTAAATTAGAAACAAGATTGTTTTACATGTCAATTCCAGCTCCCTCTCCCTCCCCTCCTTCCATGCCACCCACTAACAACCTACCTATCCTATACACTTTTTGCTCCCCTGGGAGGGTGAGGCCTCCCATGGGTGATCTTAAGAGTCTGTCATATCCTTTGGGATAGGGCCTACGCCCTTCCCGTGTGTCTAGGCTGAGAGAGTAACCCCCTGTGTGGAATGGGCTCCCAAAGTCAATTCCTATGTTAGAGATAAGTACTGATCTACTACCAGGGCCCCATAGATTTCCAAGGCCTCCTCACTGACACCCACATTCATGGGGTCTGGATCAGTCTCATGTTGGTTTCCCAGCTATCAGTCTGGGGACCATGAGCTCCCCCCTGTTCAGGTCAGCACTTCCTGTGGGTCTCAATAGATATTTGCCCAGTATTTTCCAGTTGACACTAAAATGTAAAGAACTGCCTTTATACTGGTTTTTAAAATGTAAGTTTGTCCCATGGCACTTGAGAATGAGGCAGGAAAATTGATAGGTCAGTCCTGGCTAGATGGGCTATGTTCTAAAAGCCTGAGTAAAAAGGCAGTCTTCATTTGCTACAATCATCAATGATGAATTCCTCATTAACATCATAAGTGATATTCTAATTTATTTAGATTTATGTTGTTCATACTTTTCAATTATATCATGACATTTTAAAAGATGGAATCTCACTGTGTGGTTCAGGTTGTCACTGAACTCCTGGTTCAAATGATCCTTTTTGTCTCAGTGTCATAGGTAGCTGGAACCATAGGCACATGCCACTTGGTCCAGCTACAAAGAAAACACTTTAGCGTCCTAAAATGGAGATGATATGTATAACTAATGATCCGGTCAGTTTTCTCCAGTTAGTCAAGTCACCAGATCACCTGTCACTTCACAGACCTCTTAGACCAATTCTAATTTTATGATATTTCCACTTTTTACATTTATATGTTACCTTGTAGTACCCAATACCTTTATTCATACAAATATATCACATAAAGATATAGATATTTCAGAAATACTCTCATCCTGGAATGAATAAACAATTGTTGCAAGGTTGTATAACATAAAGGTAAAGTGCAAAAGTCAATCCATTTATTAACTTCTGCTTGTGTCCTAGCAACAAATAAATGGAACTTGAAAGTAAAACAAAACGAAAACCCCTTATGACTAACCTTAGTAGCTCCCCACATTATTTATCTATCAAGTTAACAATATGTGTAGATCTGTATGAGGCATACTTTAAAACTCCAACAAGGGATATCAAATAAAAACCAAATAGATGGAGAAATATTCCATACATAGTTAAGAAAATATAATTATCAAGATGTCAGGGTGGTGTTCTGGGGATTAAGCTCAACAATAATGTGCTCAGTAGCCCTGTGAAAATAAGGGCGTGGGGGCATGCACTTGTAATATTGCTGCTGGAGAGGTAGAGACAAACAGGTTCCCCTGAATTCACTAGATGTCAACCAACCCAGTGAGAAACCCTGTCTCCAGAAACAAGGTGGGTGTCTCCTGAGAAACAACATCTAAGGTTGGCCTCTCTCCTACCTCACACATACACCACATACACACATGTGCATTCACATCTGTGACACACACACACACACACACACACACACACACACACACACACACACACACAGTTAAAAAGTCCTTCACCTACACCTCATTAAGGAAGACAAGCAGATGATGCATAAAAATATGAAAGCATCTTCAGTGTTATATGAATGCTTCAGTAAGGAACTTCCATTTAAAATGTCTTATGTTTTGTTCTCCTACTTTCCACTTTATTGATTTCAGCCCTCAATTTGATTATTTCATGTCATCTCCTCCTCCTGGGTGTATTGGCTTCTTTGTGTTTTAGAGCATTCAGTTGTGCTGTTAATTCTCTAGTGTGACTATTCTCCTTTTTCTTCATGTAGGCACTTAGCGCTATGAACTTTCCTCTTAGCACTGCTTTCAAAGTGTCCCATAAGTTTGGGTATGTTGTGTCCTCATTCTCATTGAATTCTAGGAAATCTTTAATTTCTTTTTATTTCTTCCTTGACTCAGGAATTGTGCATTGGGCATTACTTAATTTCCATGAGTTTGTAGGTTTTCTGTAATTCTTGTTGTTGTTGAATTATAACTTTAAAGTGTAGTGGTGTGATAAGATACAGGGACCTCCTGTAGTAGTTCAGTACTTATCCCTAGCATAGCTGTGGACTTCGGGAGCCCATTCCACATAGAGGGATACTCCCTGAGCCAAGACACAAGGGGGTGGGCCTAGGCCCTATCCCAAAGGATACAATAGACACTGATGACCCCCTATGGAAGGGCTCACCTGGGGAGCAGAAAGGATATGTGATAGGTAGGGTTTTACTTGGGGGGCTGGTAGGTGAGGAGGGGAGGGAGTGGGAACTGGGATTGACATATAAAACAAACTTGTTTCTAATTCAAATAAAAAACATCTGAAAAAATAACAAAACAAAATGTCATATGACTCCACATCTATTACAATGACCAGAATCTAAAACACTGACACCACCAAGAACTGGTGATTCTGGGAAACGAAAACTTTTCCTTGTTCCTAATGGAAATGCATCATAGCATGGCTGATTTGAAAGGCAGTTTGCAAGTCTTTTTATAAAACAGTACTCACTCTTACCATATGACTTAACAATCATGCTTGTCCATATTCTTCTATAAAATTTTCTCTTAAAAAAGCCATAGGTTGTCTTATGAAAACAGAAATTTATGGCTCACAGTTATCAAGGCTGAATATTATAAGATCAATTTGGCTAACATACTTAATGTCCAGCTGGGGCCCATTTCCTCTTCCTCCTTCCTTTTTCTCTTCTCCATGTGGCAAGATGGACAAGGGTGCTCTCTTGGGCCTCTTAAATATGGGCACTCAATCCATCCTTAAGGCTGCCATATAGTAAGTGTAACTATGATGAAACCCATTATACCAGGAGAATTATTGATTGGGAAAAAACTTTGTACATGTTGGCATATCAAAATATGCAAAAATAAAAAATTTCAAAGCAGGTACATTCAGAAATTCATTCAGTGTATCCTGTATATTCAACAAAAGTACATGTATCATCTGTAACAGGTACTGGGGGATCAGGACATAATGATGAGGAGAAAAGGTCTGTGGTCCAGCAATCATGCCTTCGAGAACATCTACAAATGATCTGAAATCAGTGCAGACATCTAAATTCTAAAGTGAATTGCAGCATCATTCTTTATATACAATTAAGCAATAACCCTAAGTGTTCATTAAACAATCTGTGAAAGAAATGACGGAGCATGTCAGTATGTAACAGGATAGTCAGCTTGTGTGGACCATAGCTCATGTGTGTAGGTTAGGGGACATCTTTGTGGAGTTGTTTCTGCCCTCCACCTTCATGTGTCTTTTAGGGATGAGACTCATGTCATCAAGTTTGCAAGTTCTGGTACCTTCTGAGCCATCTTCTATTTAGCCTTATTAATAATTTGATGCTGTGTATGTACTCACTCATATATGAATTTTAGACCTAGAGGAAAGAAGTAGCAGCCTACAATCCACACTGCCAGAGAAGCTAGGAAACAAGGAGGATCTTAAAAGAGGCATTCATGGTATGGTCCCTCGGAGAAGGAGAAAGGGACAAGATCTCCTAAGCTAACTGGGAGCATAGGTGGAGGGGAGAGGGGGTTAGAAGAAAGAGAAGAGGAGAAGAGGAGGAGAGGAAGACATGAGAGAGCAGGAAGATTTAGTCAGGGGAAGAATAGAGAACATCAAGAAAAGAGATACCATAATAGAGGGAGCCATAAAAGAGAATCTGGCACTAAGGAAATGTCCAGAGATCTACAAGGTTGACCCCAACAAACGATCCAAGTAATAGTTGAGAGGTTAACTTAAAAACACTTCTTGGATAATGAGATTGATGACCACCTTATATGCCATCCTAGAGCCTTCATTTAGTAGCTGACAGAAGCAAAAGCAGACTCCCACAGCTAAAAACTGAGCTGGACTCTGGAATCCAGTTGCAGAGAGGGAGTAGTGATGAGCAAAGGCGTCAAGACCAGGCTGGAGAAATCCACAGAAACAGCTGACCTGAACAAGGGGTTGCTCATGGAACCCAACTGACAGCTGGGAAACCAGCATAGGACTGTTCCAGATCTCCTGAACGAGGATGTTAGTTTGGAGGTCTGGACAATCTATGGGGACACTGGTAGTGGATCAGTATTTATCCCTAGTACATAAATGGACTTTGGGAGCCCTCTTCACATAGAGGGATATACTCTTAGCCTAGACACATGGGGGAGGGCCTAGGCCCTGCTCCAAATGATATGACAGACTTTGTAGATCTCCCATGGAAGGCCTTACCCTCCCTGGGGATCAGAAGGGGTTGGGATAGGGGGTCAGTGGGGGGCAGGAGAGGAGGGGAGGGAGGGAACTGGGATTGACATGTGAAAAAGCTTGTTTCTAATTTAAATAAAAAATAATTTGATGCTGTGTTCTTTGGACTTTATACATCAAAATTGTTGTAAAATGCACCACTTTTCTTTATGAAGAAGTCATAATTGGATATTTTATTGTAAGGACAAAGAATTAATGAATACAGTTAATTGGCTTTGTTCTATAACTTCACACTGCATGCATACAACATAGTATCTTTTATTAAATAAAAATTAATTAAATTAATTAAATAAAATTAATTAACCTCAAATCCTGAGAACTATAGAACATAGTGTTTGGATTTACAATATATAACTTTTCAAATATAAAGCACCATTTGTGTGGGCACATGCAATGGTTAAATGTCTAGCCACAGGTCAATGGCAGTAAAACAGTTTCTAACTGCTGAGTCTTGCTTGAGTTTCTCTATGTAGTTAACAACTCTCTTCTCTCTATGGAGTCTATTCTACTGTCTCCTCCCAGCCATTACAGTATTCATCTTGCTGTACTCTACACACTGTCTGACCTTGAATTCATTGAGTCAGTACCACATCTTTATTGCATAATCCACCCCCTTCCCAAAGGAATTGACAGGTAGCTTAACTATTCTTGTGTTAGTGGCACCACTGGACCTGTTGAAGTGTTCTCAATTACTAGACTACAGGGAAGCTCTAGAATATGCTGCCCAGTGCTAGGTCAAATACTTGCCTAAAGAAGTGTAGCATTTTTGGAATTTGTGTATCTACACCAGAAGATGAAAGCCTTTCATTTATGAATATCAAAAGTAATATATGTAGAATTAAACAAGAATGCCATGTCAAAAGGTAAGTAAGTAGGTTTCCTATACACGCTCAGCCTAGGTGTTGCTGTTAGGCACAGCCACTTCTCCAGACTGGAAAGAAAAAGACTGCATAGTTCATTATACAGTTTTCTACTAAGGACATTAATAGCCTCTTGAATCTACTTTTGCTACATATTGTGTGGACAAAGATCTTCACAATAAGGAAAGAAACACAATTTCCTGTTGGTATTCAGGACCCTAAGCACTCATGCATGCCTCCACAAGACAAATTCCGTGTAATAGATCAGATGCTTTTTTACATTGTTTGGTGACAAGGTGGGAATTCTTTGTGATGAGTTTCATTGAGGTATGGTGAATAGCTTTGTATTCTACTTTGTTGTAGCTTGTGGAGGAAGTCTTAATAGAATTTACATTCCTAAGACCTGTGGTTGCCTGTGAAACTATTTCACCCAACAATGAAATATTTGGATTGGCTAGCATGGGCTACCACCTGGTTAAACACTGATGAGGCTGAATGTATTATAATGCCATCATTAGTAGGAGTTGACAGATAGTTCATGAAGATAACAACCACTAGGACAGGACTGTGTCCACAAATAATGGGAAATAATCTAAAGAGGGAAGGTGACACTCCAAGCCTTCACTATTTAAAGTGCTGTGCATTTGTAAGTGGATTCCCCAAGCAGTTATTCTCCTTCCTTTTAAGAGCTTAGTGCCATATCCAACGTCATACTACCCTTTTAAGGAAGGGAAATACTCCTCTGTAGAAACAGTGGTGATTTGTTAGGGGTCCCAGACCAAATTCCCCAAGAGACAACATCATTATTATTGTTTAGGTCACACTGCCCTGGGTCTCAGAGAGCACATTCTCAGAAACAGTCTTTACTCTTTTTACACTCTATCTGTTCTCCATGATGAACCTTTCAGGGTATAAAAAGTGTACACTGGAAATGCATTGTTTGATTTTCCTGGGGTTCTCTATAAATTGTCAGTATTTATTGGCGGGCTCTCCTTGAGGTAGGAGGGTTCTTGGCTTGATACATGAGTTTGAAATTTTGGAGTACTTCCATAAAGTGCAGATGCACAGTTTGCAAATACAATGACAAAAGCGGGGAAGATGCAGTTTTGTATTTCAAACACTGTTAGAACAAAGACATTTTCCGTAAAACATGCAGGAGCTGTCATTTCCTTCAGACAGTGGTCTATCCTGACTGAATGTACAGGCTTTTTACTGCCATTGGTTTAAGATGATTCTCCCAATCCATGGGAAGCCACTTCCTCCTGAATGTTCAAAGATGGAAAGGAGAACTGCACACAGCGACATTTAAGCAGTAAGGAGCATAAAGCAGTGTCCTGAAAGGGCTGTTGAAAGATGGGGCCCATTCTTTCAGTTTTGTCCCAGGCCTGGGCTCAGCTTCCTGGGCATTGCAATCTGGTGCTTGTATTCACACAGACTGCTGGCTGCAATCTTTCTTGGAAACAGCAGCAAGTGACCTGGTTATTAACTGATGTTCAATTTTCTGCTGTGTCTAACAGTGGAAAGAAAAACATGTCATGCTCTGGTCTTTTACAATGTTAAGGAGAACAAGAAGTAAATTGTGTCATAGTGGACAATGCAGATGATAGAGGGATATGAGGCTGGTAGTTAAAATGACTCAGCAGAAAAAGAAGCCAGTTGAAAATAGCTGTGGATTGAAAGAAATTTGAAAGAAAACAGTATCTCTCCAGACTTTTTTTTTCAATGTAGTTGTGAATTGAGATGACACAATATCCAAACTTAAGACAAATTTTGGAGCTTACCCTCAGGTTAAAGAAGGAATAACCTTCCAGCCTTGCTTATTTTATCCAAGGTCTCAGAAAGGTGGAATTTTGTCCTTGATGTAGGTGTTTGGTCATAATTGGGAATAACTGATATTGTAGAAAAGAGCCATGAACCAGGGTCCAGAGAAGCTAGGTTCTCATCTAGGATTCATGACCAACAATAAAGTAGTATGCACTGATAATGAGAGGGAGGGAATGCTGTCTGTATTTATTCCTATCCAATAGGAATAAGCCAGTGATGTCCTGAGGAAACTGAACTCTTTCACTCACTATGCATTTGGGTAAAATATTGTTGTAAAAACCAAAGTAGGATGGGTTGTTTTGATAACCATTTCTTTAAATTAATATATATTTTTTTGAAAAGCCAACACCAGTGTGAGGAGAAAGATGTATTTAGGAAAGGATTAAGGGATATTATACATCACAATGATGGTGTCATTAGGCAGGTCTATGTCATGCATATTTAAAACCTGACCTGCAATATAAA
This sequence comes from Cricetulus griseus, assembly GCF_003668045.3. Lineage (NCBI taxonomy): Eukaryota > Metazoa > Chordata > Mammalia > Rodentia > Cricetidae > Cricetulus > Cricetulus griseus. The sequence continues at coordinate 309,413,023 of NC_048595.1, read as the reverse complement.
GGTCTGATGTTTGGAGTAATTAGTTCTCTTGTTAATTTGTTACTGTCCTGAAAATTAAAATGAAAGGACGCTTGGTTTTTCTGTTTCATAATTTGATGATTCTTTGTCTAATTTTGTGCTTTAGCCTTGAGCCTTTTACCCTATTGTTGTCTATAAGAGTGGAAGGAATTAGTACACCTTTTGTAGAGCCCCTGCTATCATACTGGCAACTGTGGTCATGGTTCATGTAGCCCCAAACTCTCAGCCATCTGTTCATTCTCCTCATTGTGGATCTGAGTTAATCAACAGGAGGGTAGTCATTAAGAAACACCTTCTGTTGGTTTACAGACTGTGACCAAGAACCTTCAACTGAAGATCTGAGGTCATATGAGCTATTTAACTTCTAGATGTTTGATGAAAATCAAATCCTTTGGCTAGGAAGATGGCTCAGCAGGTAAAATGCTTGTGCCACAGTGGGGGGCCAGAGTTTGGATCCCCATGACCCAGGTGAAAAGGCAGGTGGGTAAGGCAGCAGATCTGTAATCCCTGTCTGGGGAAGGTGGAGAAAGGAAACCTCTGGAGTCAATTGGCTAGCCAGTCAGGCTGTAGTCAAAGAGTCCGCCTCAGTGTGTCGGGGAAAAGTGACAGAGAAAGACATCCAGTGTCAACTTTGTGTCTCCAAATGTATTTATATATGTGTGTACACATATGTGTGTACCTCCACACATCCAAACTTGTGCACTTGAACACTCATGACATACACATACATATGCAAAATTTTAATTCATAGATACTGTCATGTAAACACTATAAAATGTTAATTAAATAACACTAATTTGGATTCCATGGGTAGATTTACCCAGAATATTTCTTTTCTTGTAAAGGAGGTTCTAGTGCAGAAGAATTATCTAGGTCATAGGTCTTCACCACTTTTCTCAATTCTGAGACAAAGAACCTGGTGAGAAGCAGATTAAGGGAGGAGGTGCAGTCCAGTGTAGTAGGAACCAGCTCCAGCTGTGGTGGTAGGTGAGTGAGGATGCTGCTCATTTCTTCACAGTCAGGAGGCACAGAGAGGGCTAAAAATGGAGCAGAGCTATACACCTCAAGATCTATCTCCCCGGATCCATTTCCCTCAGCAAGTATACCATTGTCTGGGGACCAAATATTTGAACTCATGAGCCTATGGAAACTATTTCACATTCAAGTCATAACATTATGGCAAAGTTTTTGGAATATTGTTCAAGTAAGGAACAACACAATAAGGTGATTGATAGGATTAGTTGCCTTGGTCATGAAACACCATGACCAAAAGTGACTTGTGGAGGAAAGAGTCTATTTTGGTTCATAGTTACAGAAGCACCAGAGTCCCTCATGATGGGGGCGTGGCAGTAGACTGGAGTAGGAAGCTGAGAAATCACATTCTCAACTCCAAGTGGGAAACAAAGAACACACTGAAAGAGGGTGAGACTATGAACTCTGAAATCCTGCCCCTATTGATATACTTCCTGTAGAAAGACTGTATCTCCTAAACTTCCTTCAAACAATGCTACCAATTAAAAACCAGGTGTTCAAAAGGCCAGTCTATGGGGGGACACCATTCAAACCACCACACCTGTCAACAATGATCCTTGCTTCACTCTCATCAAGAAGAGCTGAGTGCCAGGCAGGAGGCTGCTGTGGTCCAATATATAGATCTCCCCAACACCTGACCTAGGTGGGAACTGGTGTCTCACTTAGCAGTGAAACATGAGTGGCAATGGGAGCACCTTTCCTGATGCCATCTGCATGTTCTGGAGACATGCAAAGTTCTCTTAGATCCTGAAAGGAGGAGTCTGGCTCTTGATATAGCAATGTGGAGAATTACTGTACAAGTTTATGTGATTGAAAAAGTACACCTGTGGCTTGTTCAGGTAAAAGGGTTTAATACATAGAGAAGGTATTACAATATTAAGTCGTGGAGCTAGAAAATTACTAATAATTTAGTCTTTTTTAATTTTTTTATTATTAATTCAAGTTAGGGAACAGGCTTGTTTCACATGTAATTCCCCTCTCCCTCTCCCTCTCCCTCCCCTTACCCCCATTCCTTCTCCCCCACCCCATCCACCCACCACTCCCCAGGCAGGGTAGGGCCCCCAACCGGGGCTCCACCAAGTCCACCAAATCTTCCTGTGCTGGGCCTGGGACCCTCCCCATGTGTTCAGAGACAGAGTGCATCCCTTCAAGTGGGATGGGCTCTCGAAGTCCCCCACATACACCAGGGCAAAAAGCCAGTCCACCTCTGGAGGCTCCCAGGAGTGCAGGGGCCTCCCCGATGGCATCCATGATCAGGGGGCTGGATTAGTCCAGTACTGGCCTCCCAAAGAGCATCTGGGGTCGACATGCTTTCCCTTTTTCAGGCCAACTGTTTCTGTGGGTTTCTCCAACCTGGTACAGACCCCTTCGTTCTTCATTCCTCCCTCTCTTCAACTAGGTTCCAGATTTCAGCTCAGTGTATTTCTGTGGATGTCTGTCTCTGCTTCCATCAGCCACTGGATGAGGACTCTAGGATAGCATAGAGAGTAGTCATCACTCTCATTCTAGGGGAAGGGCTTCTAGGCCATCCTCTCCTCCACTGCCCGGACTGTCAGATCGTGTCATCCTTGTAGGTCTCTGGAGATCTTTCTAGTTCCAGATCTCTTCTCGGACCTATAGTGGCTCCCTCTGATATGGTATCTCTCATCCTGCTCTCTCTCCTCTATTCTTCCCCAAACTCAATATATCTGCTCCTCCATTTCTTCTCCTCTCCTCTTCTTCTTGTGCTCTTATTGTGGCAGCACCCACTCCCCTACCCTCATGCTCTCAATTAGCTCTCAATTATACCACTTCCCATTCCTGGGGTCCATTTATCCCTTAGAGTCATTCATGATTTCTAGTTTCTTTGGGGAAGAGGATTATAGGCTGGTAAACCTTTGCTCTATGTCTAAAAATCATATATGAGTGAGTACATACCATGTTTGTCTTTTTGTGATTGGGTTACCTAATTTAGTCTTTCAGAGAGATTTTTGCAATAACCTATAGCATTGCATATATTTAAGTGCATATTAATATGTTAATAATATAAATTAGAATGTATGGCCAATATCGTCGAGAATTTAGAGCAGAGATATTGAGGCTATGCAGTTATAAAGTTGAGCTCCAAATTAGATTCTTCTTGGAAATGAAAATAAATACTATTTCTTAAGTAAATATATATGATCCACACATCTTATGATGTGTTTAGTTCTGAAACATGGAAATAAAAGTCTCTGGAATTACAATTAGAAATAAATCTATTTTGCAGCATGTTATGTGAACAGCACTAAGTCTCAGCCTCGTAAATCAGTTTCTCAGTCACTCCCTCAGTAAACATAAACAGTGAAGTGCCTAAGTTTATTGCCCCAAGTCTTGGAGATCCTGCAGCTATGGTTCCCGCAGGACCAATCCCTTCATGCACTCCTGGCATGTCATAGATAGGGTAGATGTTAGTGCCGGCCAACATCTCAAGGCCTAGAGTGTGGGTCTGGGTGGTAGCTCAGCTGGTCAGTGTTGGAAGCTGGGTACTGGCTCCCTCATATAACAGGCAGAGCCAGATCTATGTCCATGCCACAGGTGGTCTCACAGGCCCATTTTGACGTGTGGGACAAGCTTCCTGTGAGAGGAGCGACCAGTTTTTCTGCTGCACTGGCCAGCTAGGGGCAGGGCCAGCAAAGGGCAGTGCTGGCTCAGCACAGCCCTTGGGTTTCAACATGGATGGTTCCAATAGCCCCCTGTGGAAACATGGGCCACAGAGATCAACACAGACACCAGGTGTAGTTGGACCCTCGGCAGCATCTAGGCTTAGAAATCGCCATGGCCCCAGGTGGCCCCGCAGGCAACCCAGACCAGTATGACCCTGGGGACACAGCCCTCAGACACCAACATGAGCACAGGTAGTGACAGAGAACCTGGGCATTCATATGGCCCTTGGTGCAACACAGGTCATGGACATTAGCACAGACTGTAGGACCATGCACCCAAACATGGCTTTCTGCTGAAACCCGAGCCCAGAAGACACCATGGTCCTCTGTGGCAGCACAGGCCACTCAGAACATTTGGCTTCTTTAATCTTGCTTCTCTGGAATGTTTCCTGTGCTAAGTGACAGTGACTCCTAGTGATTTTGCCACTTTAGCCATCAGTTCATTAAGAAAGTTCTAGAGAAGACAATTTTCAGGTAATCAAGTTCTCTGTTGTGATTCTCCTGACTCTGCTTCCCTGTGCTGAAACAGCAGATCTGTGGCATGACACCAGACATGAAAATTCAACAAAAATTTAAAAATTCAAATAATTTAAGAAGAATAGCAAGCTTCTGGATCAGAAGACTGTTATTTTTTGATACTATTTCTTGTCAGAAGAACATATAAAATCAAGGCATTCTTTAAAAAGTATGAACAGTAATTTTTATGAATATGAAATTTTGTTTATTATATATATATATATATATATATATATCAAAATATGTCTCTGTCTCTGTCTCTGTCTCTGTCTCTCTCTCTCTCTCTCTCTCTCTCTCTCTCTCTCTCTCTGTGTGTGTGTGTGTGTGTGTGTTGGTATATTTATGTACACATGATGGAATGTGTATGTGTGCACACAGGCCAGAAGTTGACATCAGCTACTTTCCTGGATATTGAGGCAGGATCTCTTGATGAACCCCCTGTACCTTCCAAGATCTAGGGATTTGAACTCTGGTCCTCCTGTTTACATAGCAAGTGCTTTATCTAAGGCTGCATCTTCCCCTTACCATCAGAAGTTATTTATTTTTGCATGCAAAATTGATTAGCTGTTTCTAAAATATATACGGAAATGTTACAGATAGTTTAATAACTACAATAATATTTAAAAAACAAAGAAGGAAGTTACACCATTTGTGTAAATTAATATAAAGATATAATTTCATACAGTATGAATAAAAATGTGCGTGTGTGTGTGCATAGATACTGGTGCTACAAAGCTGCTAAGATAACTTAGTAGGAAAAGAATAGATTTTCAACAAATGATGCTAGAATACCTGGATAAAATCCCAGACTAATACATTAGAGAAATATAATGTTAAATAGCATGATGGTCCTAAACCTAAGAGCTAAAACCACAATGCACCCAGAAGAAAATAAAGGAATCCTTTGTCATATAAATGAGACAAGCCTTTTAAGAAATAAAATTGTAAACTACAAAATGTAATAGATAATTTGAAACTTCAACAAAATTAATGCTGTTGTCCTTTAAAAGGAATGGCTTTGAAACTGAATGGTGAGCAATCCTCTGGAAGACATTGTTTTAAAAAAATCTGTTCAATGAAACATTTGTCCCTATTATATATGAAGAATACTTTATCTGGAGAATAACCTAAAATTTCAACTTAATTTCAAAACAGGAAATTAAAAAGAAATAAAGATACAAAAGGAAAATAATCTCATCAAAAGATGCTTGATGTCAGACATAAGAGGTCACCCCTGTTATCTTATCATGCAAGAAACTGAGTCAGGAGGATTGCTGTGATTTTGAGGTTAGTCTGGGCTACAGAGTGAGACATTGTCTAAACACAAACAAAGGAACAAAGCAAGAGCTCATTATCATTAGAGAAGTGCACATTAAACTCCAGTAGAATATTCTTACTTAGGCAAAGAACAACTGAAGTTAAAAAGATTGACAATGGCAGGCAGCTTGGATAAAATTCAGTAATTTCTTTAAAAGTCAAACACTTATTGTTTGTAAATCTACAAGAGAAATGAAACCTGTCTCCACATACAAACAAACATGTTCATAATATTTTATTTTGTAATAATCCAGAATCAATTGTAATATATTGGGATATTATTCAGCACAAGGTACAAACTACTGATACACACAACATAGGTAAATCTCAAGCATCATGCTGAGTGAAAGAAGGCAGACATAAAGGAATGGGTACTGTGGGATTCCACACTGTGGATATAGCTATGATACATTGCCCAATGATATATGTGTCAGTAGCTCACATCCATGGGGCAATGTTAACAGCTTGTGCTATCAGAGTTCTGACCTACTGGGAGAGTATTAGATGGGAGAATCAAATGTCCCTAAAAGGGATTAAGGTAGCTTTCATGGGACCCTGAGTTAGTTCTGTGGAGAGAGGGTTGTTAATAAAAGAATATTTGGCCACTCTTCTCTCTGCCTTCCTTTCTTGCTAGGTAACTAGTCTATCCATCTCCTTTATGCTTTCTCTGCAATGATGTTTACATGAGGTGTGGCCAAGGTATGCATGCCCTTGCTAAAGTTACCACCATGCTATTTGGATTTTCATGATTCAGAAGTATGACTTAAATAACCGACTTTCCTTGTGAGATTCCTAGTGTAGGTACTTCACTATAATATTCTATGGACAGCAGCCCATAGTAATAGAAAGAAGAAATATATATATATTAAGTATATATATCTACTATTATATCATATATATCTCCCAGAGCAGTAAAATGAAGATCAATCAGGAAAATACAGGGAGAAGTTTTTGATATGAATTGAGTGATTTGAATACAGTGGTGGTTATAATATTGGGAACATTGAGCTGCATAGATTAAATTAGTGCATTTATTACATATTAATTCAGGTCAAATAAAGCTGGGTTTGAAGAAAGAACCAGAAGAAATGGTTGATTTCAGCTCTATGCAAGAAAAAGTATGTAATGGGTTCAAGATACATGTTTTGTGCCTGTCAAACGCAAAGAAATATGAACTGAGTAGTGGGAGGTAACCAAAGCACAGTGAAAGATAGTGAAGTCCCACTGAGTTGTTCAAGGGTACCTTTAGTACCCAAAGTGATTATATAATCATTGTAACCCATTGGTCGGAGTAAGAATCAATGAATCCCCAATGTCACAAATAAATCAATGAAATAATGTATTAATAGTAACAAAGGGAAAGCTCTTAACAGCGAAATGCTGTCAAAATATAGAAATGGATCCTGTCAAATATCATCAATGGACAGTAAAACAAATAAGTAAAGCTTTACAACAGAGAGAATGATTACACAACCCAAACATGTTCCCTCCACTTAGCACTTAAATATAAAGTTAAAATAGTATTTGTGGTGGAGAAAACTGGCCACCTTACACAAGTGATCACAGCAACTATTGAGACATGAGAGATTTGGAAGGCTGAGAGATACTGTGAAAGAGATGAACTTTGAGCTGTGCTTGGAGGTGGTTGGGACTCAGGCAGGCAGTTGAGGCACTTGGAGGAAAAATGTAGCTAGTGTAGAGGGATAGGGTATAGAAGGAAGGATAGCTGTGTTCAAGTTGGCTTTGAATGTCTGAGTAGACATGAGAGGCAGGGAGGTAAAATACGAGGCTAAAGAAGGGCCAGGGTGAAGCAAGAGATTCCTTGATGATGTATGCTAAAGATATTTCACTGTGCCTAGGAGGTGAAACATGAGACAGTATTCAATGGACGTGTTCTGCAATTTGAAGGTTGGGAATGTCGACAGAAGATTTTCTTTTTATTATTTACCTATTTACATAGTGTGCTTATGCGTGTACATGTGCATGTGTGCTTGCGTGTGTGCATTTGTGGGTGCGTGCTTGTGTATGTGCAACCGTGCATGCCCCGAAGCAGGTATATGATGTCAGAGGGCAAATTTTGGGAGTTGGTTCTCCTGATATCATGGGTGCCTTGTATTGAAGTCAGGTTACCAAGTTGATGGAGCAAGTGTTAAATAGCTAGTTTCCAAGAAGAGGAAGAAGAGGATAAGGAAGAAGAGGAGTTGGGGGAGGAGGAGTCATCTAGGTGAGCGTATCTGGTTGAATCATCTCTAAATACCAGGGTCAGATGGAGTCCCCCAGAGGGAGGCAGGTAGAATCAGAAGCAAATAAGATGTATATGACTGCAAGATCATCATTAATTTACCAGATACCAAGAGGAGCAGGAGACCAATTAAGACCTAGCAACAAATGAAATCCAGGGCAATGCTGGGGGACATGGAGAGAACAGGATGGTGAACTATAAAAAATAAATAAAATGAGAATTCAGCGTTTTCACTCCAGATGAAACTGCCATGCATAGTACTTAACACCTGAACTGTCACCTGTAGCCTCCTTGCAATGTCCTGTGCTGTGGTAAAGGGACACTGGCCTGTCTCCTGTTTGTTTTTGTGGATTGTCTCAGAACAAGCATGGAACATCTACCAGCCGGTTGCTGAGCTCTTTCCGGCTTTCAACTTTATCTGATACTGTATATCTTTGTTCAGGGGCTGCAGCTCAGATTTCCTGTTAGTGGGAAACAAAGTTAAATGTTTCAGTTATCCATGGCAGGAACTGCAGCTGGCTATGACTTAGTTTGAAAGAAGGCAGAGGCAAGAGTGTGGAAACATCCTTAAAACTTCTAAAAGTCTGCAGTCATGTGAAACTTCAAGCTTTTCAAGCAGCAGAAGAAACAAGCCTGCTGTTTGTTAGGGCAGCTAGACCACATGGCTTCATTTACATCCCTGGATAGCCTGTGGTGCAGGGCTGAGGTGAAAAGTTTAGGAGTTTAGTCTTCTGATAAACCAGGTGATTCAGACACTGTGCCAGACAGCGCTCAACCAGATAACCTCACCAGACCATTTCTGATTCTCACAAGGAAACTAGTTGTTCATCTGCTTGGAAGTGTTTGTACACACACGTCATTTCTCTGCTTTTTTTGAATCACTTTTGCTTAGCCATGAGCTAATCAATGTAACATTTGTGTCGGCTCTGTGCTGGCCATTTTGAAGAACACAATGTTGAAAATCACACAGCCCAAGACCACAAAGAATGTCCAGTGTAACTGAGGCAGACAGACAGACAGAGAGACATCTGTATTGTGTGCTCTAAGGGACAGAGTGGAAGTGAGATCATGGTAGAGGCTGGAAAAGAAATCTTATCTCCATGTGTTCTGTTACAGCTGCAAACGGTGCATCAGATAGCTAGGTTTGCGTTGTGATGGTAAAGGGTGTTTGATGATAAGAGGAACTATGCATTTGAGCATGAACTCAGCTAAGGGTTCCAATGCAGAAGACAGAAGGAAGGATCAATATTCGAGGCAGGATAAATTCCATTTCCTTTTGCCCCTTTACCCCCCAAAAGCAAAAGGAGTTTCTTAAAGATACAGCAGTTGTACAGTGAGGCTCCAGTGCTCTGGTGGTCTGTGAAAGCATCGAGGCTTCAAGTTTAGAATGTTTATACAGACAGAAAGCTCTGGAAAAGTCAGACATCATATATTTAATCATCACCTAAGTAGCACTTACTCCGTCCCAGGCCCTGCTCCAAGTGACTTATAAATAATAACTTGCCACCCTTAACAAACTTGTGACACTTTATTATTCCCATTTTGTAGCTAACAATCAAGACACTAAGAGATGAAGTAATTGCATGAGTCACATTTGTCTTTTCATTTTATTGAAAGGTCTCGGGGGTAAAACACAAGGAAGAGAGCAAGTGCATCTCCTGACTAATGGCACTCCAGATGGTTGAGTCCCCAGGTTCAGAATATTGATCCATCTTCTCGGCTCCTCCATCCACTTCTATGCGCTATTCAGGTTCTATTGTTTATTTCTAAATTTCCTCAAATACCACTGGCAGACATGGCAAGTGGAACTCCCTACCTCATTCCACACTTCAGGGCTCCTTCCTCAATTCTTCTGGCTTTGATTTCTTGAACTTAGTCTATTAGTGCTGTTCCTGGATGTGTCCCAATGCTCCAGAGGTTGTTGGTGGTACTTGGTACCTATTGTTCTCTTCAGGGGACTGTCTGATCCTCCCCAATTAGCACAGGCCAAATGGTAATGCTCTGAGGAACTTTTTTCCGTGTGGTTCCTGGAAACAATACCACTTCTGCTGGACAGTGTACTTCTTTCATGAGGCTATCCAAGAATGGTGATGAGAAGCTCATCTGTGCTGTGCTGGTTTGCACGAGGAGGGCCCTCAGGGGCTCCTATGTTTTGGTCTCCGGTTGGTGGAACTCTTTGAGTAGGATTTAGAGGTGCAGGTTTATTCGAGGCAGTGTGTCCCTGGGGTGGTGTTTGAGTTCTAAAAAGCCCATACCATTCTAAATAACCCCTCTCTTTGCCTTGTGATTGATTGTTGTCTCAACACGTGAGCTGTTAGCTACTGTGTCAGTGCCACACCTGCTTACCTGCTTGCCTGCTGCCATGGCCCCACCATGATAGTCATGAATTCACTCTCTGAAACTGTGACCTCCAATAAACTCTTCCTTCTACAACTTGCCTTGGTCATGGTGCCTTATCACAACAGTGAAAAAAACCTAACTCCTGCTCACAGACTACATGGAATGAATTCTTGGTGCTGATCCATTGCCAAGCATTTATGAGCCATGCATTGACTTTTGCCTATCCATGTTCGATTCTGGTGCTGGGTCAGGAATGGTGGCCAACATCCTTTTCAGCACATGCATCCTAGTGCTATAACCCAGGGTGGCCCTTAAGTTCATTTAGAGGCTCGGTGACCCATTTCAGAGATCAAAGATGACCACTTTCAAAACAACTGAGGACTCTAGGGTCCACTCTCCCAGAATGCCTGCAGTTCTTGCAACTGATATCTTTTCTGCTTAGTTTTCTGTACAAAAGTAGAATTCTCGCAAATCTGTCTTTTGCCAGCATAGACGAGGGACATAGACCTTTTTTCATGAATGGGGCAACTATTTTAGCTCTGTTCATGGCCCCCTACCTGTTGTTCTTGCTATTAGAGGTGTGAAAATGGTTGGAATGAACCATATTCTAAAAATGTAATGGTTATGAACTAAGGAATTCAGGAGAGGATGTCATGAAAAGTGAACTGTTCTATTTGTAGTCATAAAATTCCAAATGGTAGACTGAAATTGACAGGTCCTTGTTCTTTCAGCTTCTGCCCTTCTGCCTGCCTGTGCCACTACAACCTATTAGAGTAGTTGTTCTTGAGCTGTAGGCTGCGACCCTCTGGTGGGGTTGAACGTCCCCTTCACTAGGGACGTATACCAGATATCCTGCATATCAGAAATTTACATTATGATTCACGACAGTAGCAAAATTACTGTTATAAAGTATCAACGAAATAATTTTATGTTTGGGGATCATCACAATATGAGGAATTATATTAAAAGGTTACAGTATTAGGAAGGTTAGGAACCACTGTGCTATAGTCAAATTTCTCCATTACTCTGTCTGGGACTTGCACTATCAACAAAGGAGCAATACTATTTGAAAGTCACTGAAATCCGTTATTTTCAAGAAACACCATGGATTATCCAATATTTTAAACCATTGTGTAAGAGCAGGTGACAAATTATGTTAGGAGCGAGGTGGCTTTAAATGCAGTCTCAAGAGCCACAGCATTGTGTCAGCAGAACTGCAGTCCCTTCTAATGGTAGAAAATACAGTTGTCATAAACAGTTCCTGGGACAACAAAAAGAGGCACTTCTAAGACTATTGAATAAACAACAAAACCAAACAGAACATTTGCACAGAGTAGATAAACAGACACATTTATGTTCTCTGCACACATGCTGTGCTTTCTTCTCTTTAAGCCTCTCCTTGAGTATATCTGTATACTTCATCTTTCTGTTTGGGAGTTACTCTGTTACCTTAAATCTTCACCCTCTCTTTGCATTGTTTGCTGGTACAGTGCAGATCTCCTGTTTCATCCTTTCCATCCTTTGCATCCTTTTGAATCTAACTGCAAGCCACCTTTGCAACTCCACCCCTTTGGTGTGGTATTACTGCACATGACATCTACAACACTGAACTTCTGGCTGTTCTTTAACATGTCTGACTCTTTCTTATTGTTTCACATTTGGTTTTAATATCCCTGCCCCACTTCTGTCTCTTCTATTTTTCTCCATTAAAATTATACCCAAGCTTGAAGGACTTAAATGCCTCCATTTCCCCAAGCCTGGAGTCAGATGTATCATTTTCCTCTCTATGCTTATTTAGCTGCACTTCTTTTGTAGTTTATTTTCTATTTTCCTTTCCCCCTTCTTCTTCTCCTCATTACCAGCTGACTTAAGTTACATGAAGACTAAGGGACCTGGCCAGGGTTAGAGTTCAAAGTAGTCAAACAGTTGTTCATCTCGGCAGAAACACTTTTCCTGTTGCCAATTCTGACGTCTACATGATTAGTCTTACTAATAAGAACCACACATTAAACTGATGACAAGACTGTATTCATAGTGGGAGCTGATAATGGGAATAAGCTTGTGGGTTTCAAGCTGAAAGCCCTGTGCTCTGTTGAGTAAAAAAGGAAGAACAAGTCCAGTGTAAACTGGGAAGTCTAAAAGCCCTAATAAATAGCCTGCATCCACAGAGACAGAGAGTGCAGATTCTACTCACTGCCTTTGTTGTCTTAAAAGAGCAGACTCTGCCAAAACTACAGCAGCCGTGCAGAGCCCAGCATCTGCTATCTCTAACAGGTTTCAGATTTCCAAATATGACTTGAAAAATCATATGTCAGCAAACTAGAGGCGCAAAAGGAAATGCTGATAGGGAACCAGTGAGTTTCACATGTTCTTGAAATTCTATGACAAAAATATGCATAACGCTAATCAAAAACTCTGCAATCTTTCATTTTTCTCTTTATGACAGTGATTAAGTTCATAATGTCTTTCAGAGACTTGAGCAAAGAAAACAAGCCTGGAAATCAATACAGCAAATGGCAAACATGCCAAGGGTGTGGATTAGAATAGGAACCAGAGTCAGTGAGAACACGGTGTTTGGGTAACATTGTGCCTGCATTGGCAAACTTTGATCTGCTAAGTTTTGTATTTGAAATATACCAAAACACATATGTAGTAACAAAGGCACAGACAGAATTAGAAAAGTAGTTTGAGGATGAAAATCCAATACCCCTGATTTAATCTTGGTCCACACCGCATTTCTCACAGATGACACAATGAAGACTCAAGAATGGAGGACAACTATCTTCAGGTATCTTATCTCCAAGGAGTCTGTCTGTTACTTCATATTGTCTCTTCTCGATTCCTTTCCATTCATCTGACTGTGTATAGTTAAATGCTCAAGCCTATATATTTGCTTTGGTTATATTGCTACCATAGAAGAACGGATAGAAAACACAATTATATTTATGTGCCTACTGTGATGGAACTCAGCCTGTGGCTTAAGGAAATGTCTGTGCCCAAGATCAAAGATGATGCTCTCAAAAGGCTGTTACAACACTTGGGTCCTTGCACATAGCCTAAGTAGACGAACACTTTGACAATAGAACTAGAAAGAAGACCTATTTTGTAGACTTATAATGTGTGTGCATGATTTATTTAACTTACACCTATGGGCAATATTAGGAATTGGTGTTATATTGTAAAGGTTAGCACCTAGTATTTTCTAAATTTTTCGTTCTTAGATAGGGAAGACCCTCACCCCTTAGACAATTGCTGTTAGAACATGTACTAATGAGTGAGGACAAACAGGCAGGAATTCTGAGTGTTCCAAGTGAATATATGCATGAAACCCTGAAAAAGCTTTTAGAAATTAAGTTAGCATTGCATTTATATGTTAAAAATAACTTTGGAGTAGATCTATGACAAAAACACTTTTAGGTTTAAGCAAGTATAGCATCGAGTTTCCTAGGTTTAAAAGGGGGCTATTTGTGCAACTGAATATAAACTTGAGATTTTTCAAACACTGTCCCCCAGGGCACTTTGGTTTCAAGCAGAATTTGAGTGAAGATGTAAAACAGAATCTTCAAGATGCTTCTTCTCTGGTAACATGGATCCTGGAATCTGGCCTCGGAGCTCTTCAGCTGCAAGCTCACATTCAGAAAAGACCAGCCAAGGAGCCATAGAGACAGACAGTTTCAGAAAGATCAGCCTAAACAAGCACCAGTTCTCAGACCAAATACCCCAGGTCAGAAGCTCTCTGTAAAGGTCAGAATGCCTGTGGTAAGAAGTCTTTCCTTTCTTTAGTTTCACTGCTTGTTATCAGGAACTGAGAGTGAATGGCAAAAACCACAGTCAAGGATAGCCATGCATGTAACTCTGCCTTCAGCAGGCCTAGGGTGGGGCTGGAGTGCATGCCTTTCCAAAACTGGGTTAGAAATGTGACCTAATGGTTGAAGTCTGTCTTTCCCAAAGAGGAGGCAGCTATGAAATGTGCTGGTGGTGATGGCAGGTTGCCATCCCCACAGAATTGCACAATCAGCTTCTAGGACATGTTGCATTTCTTTTTTTCCTCTCCAGAAATCAGCAAGCTACACTAGAGGGCAGGCTAATCTAGACCTTTATTTTCCTCCTCGAATGAGAGTTTAATCTGTTGTGTTTGATACAAAACACTATAGAAATAGAAGGCTACAGGTGAAAAAGATTGTGGTACTCTATTGCCAGCGATGGAGAGTGTGCTATGTGTGACATTTTTATTTAACTGTGTCCTTGGAACATTAAATTTTCACTTTAAGTAAAGCTTAACGAAAACTAAACCAACAAAAGCCTGTGAAAATAGTGAATAACATGTGATTATTAATTATATTATTTGAAAACAGGCATTATCTTGATCAGTAACCTACCCAGAGGAATAGGAAAATCAGAAGACTTTCTTAACATGTAAAAATCAGATGCATAACACCAATTTTTATCTAACATCTTGCTTTTAAATATCATATTTTATTTCTTTTTCTTTTCTGTGATTTTCAAGAATACTGGGGATTGATCATACGATCAAACTGTACAAAGTGGGCTGTCCCACCAACAAAGTCAGCATTCCTCAGGCTAGTTGCCCCATTCCACCTCAGAATTCTCAGCCCTCACAAGGATTTTAGGATGTAGTGGAGAGTAGCCTAGCATTTTCAGAATGAACACTGGGCCTACATGTTGTCAAAACATTGGCTGATTGATAGCCACAATTGTCTGCTTGCCATTATTTGCACATATTCATGTAGAAGGTTAAATTCTCCATGTGAAGTGTGCTACTCCAACTTCTCCATAGACATGAAGACAATAGCATATACACATCAATGGGTTTATCAATGAGAATTGTTGCATGCAATTCTGCAGTCTGAGAAGTTTCAACATCTGTAGTTAGAGTCAAGTGTGGTAGCATACATCTGTAATCATCTGTAAACCCAGCATTTGTGAAGCCAAGGCAAGAGGATTACCAAAATTTTGAAAATGGCATGGGGCTGTATAGGAAGACATGATCTCACACAAGAGATAAAACAAAAATCAAGTCAATAATAAAAAAAATTCAGCAGGCTGAAGACAGTGGCATGGTTTCACATCTGACTGTAAAGACCTAAGAACTATGAGAACTGAAGATGTAATTTCACTTCTGAGTCAGAGGTTGAGAGAGGCTGCTGGTGCTACGGCGAGCATCTTGAATGCTCTGGAGCTCTTCTTGATCACTTGTGCTCTGTTCACAACTTACTGGACAAGATGACGCTGCTTGGCATATACTGATTTTATTGCTTTTCTTGGTCTACAGATCCAAATGTTAATTTCATCCAGAACCAAGCTCCCAGACCCAACCAGAGTCATGTTTTCCTCAGATCTGTGTGATTCAAGGCCCAGTGTCACAAAAATTTAACCATCACAGCTGGTATGTTGCTTTGTGCTTACTTTTATGCTTCAGACTGTGTAAAATCCCTCTCTGTAAGCATTATCTCAATTGGTCCCCACTTGCAAACTGTGGGCTAGGATGTGTACACTGTTGAGATCATCATCACAGGTTATTGTGATGAGAAGAAATTGTCTAAACTGTGGGTGGTCTTCATGTGTTTAATGAAAATGAAGCTTACAGAAATTTTGTAACTTGAGCAACATGAAATTTGTTTTCTTTTTTCTAACTTTTAGTCCCAGGCTTAAAAAAAAAAGTACGTTACCCATTTATTTCAAAGTCTAAACAATGATAGCTATAGCAACAACCCAAGTGTCCAAAGATGACTTGTCTGGCCGACAAGTAAAATGTACCCTGACTAATCTATTATATTATACTGGTGCACACTGTATCTCTGATGGGCTTGGCACATTAGGGTAAGTGTAAGATGAGCTCAGTGGTGGTAGAATCAAACGTGAACAACACATGAGTAAGCGTGTACTCACAATTAATCAACAGAGCCACAAGAACACCCCGTGCTGGGAGACTCCTTTGCCTCTCATGACTCATTTGTCAGAGATTTCCTTTGTTTCTATTTTTCTCAAATAGCACTTCCTCTCCCCAAATAAGATAGTCTAGTACTTTAGGTTGGTCTGGTGTTTTCTTTTGGTGACCTTTAAGTATATGCTAGCCTCCTAGTGATGGTAGAGGTGACAAAAAGGAGACCAAGAGAACAGGAAAAAGGAATGCTGTACTGGACAGATATATTTGTTATTTTGTTCTCATGTTTATAAGTCAATAAACCTAAATGGCTAACATTTGCAACTTTGCCTTATTCTTTAAGAACTAAGTGGACTAAGACAAGACCTAAAGTTAGTATATATTACAAATAACATATAGAAACAAAATTATCCTATAAAACACACTTTGAAAATTTTCATTTTCTATATAATATATATTATAGCAAATAAATAAATACATATAAGTATTTTTGACTGCATTTAGGTGCATGTAGGTCTGTGCATGCCTGGCTTCCATGGAAACATGAAGAGGGCATAAGATCACCTAGTTCTGGAGTTATAGATGGTTACAAGCTGCTATGTGGATGCTGGAAACCTAATCCAGGTCCTCTGGTAGGGTAGCCAGTGCTCTTAATTTCTGAGTCATCTCTCCAGTCCTTCATTTTAAGATTTTAAACCACTCTCAGTATAAACTCTGTAGTATAAACTGTAGTATAAACTCTGCTTAGCAATTTACACATGCATATATATATGTATAAAATATAGTATATGATAAAATAGTGTGCAATATATGATTAAAAAGTATAAAGTTTAGACACAGAACATTGTGTAAACCAATGCTGGTCTTGGCATTGTAAGATGTGAGGACTGTGTCAACCATGGTTACCTGAGTGCATGGTATCCCATCTTCATTCACTCCTCAGCTCATGTTTATTCAGTAAAATGGCAACTTGGGTTTCCAGGCAAATTTCTTCCACTAGTTTTTTTTTTTTTTTTACTTTTACATAATTTTAGACAATAAAAAAGCTACAATGATAGCATAAAATTACCAATGTTAAGATTTTAATATTTGCTTTATTCTTTCTTGATTTCTCATTCCTGTGGTTTTTAGTATATTTGTAAGCAATGCTTGTCCTTGTTTGTGTGTGTATAATGTTATATCTTAGAGTAATCTAATAAGTATTGGTGGCATGTGTTTGAAATCAGTTTAACTAAATACAATGAAGATTCCCCCAAATGATGACCTGGCCAAGGAAAATAAATCCTTGCAATAGTGAAGAATAAAATATCAGTGTAAAGATGCTATTTTTGGGTTTAGATATGAAAATCTTTACTTAGCAAACATAAAATCTGTCTTTTTCTAATTTACATTACTAATATGCTATTACACACTCTCTCACATTTTAAAACATACAGATGTGAATGGCATGTATGATCTCATGAATAATTCAAAGATCCACTGTGTGTCCTTATCCCTGGATTCTATTGTTCCCTAGCCAAGGAAGATGGCTTTCAGTTTCATTGTAGCTGGTAGAATTCTCACAGGCAATACTATTGTTACTAATGTTACTGCAAGTGATTATTGTGATTCCAAGTGATTACTATTTTTTAACCAGTAGTTACTAAGATCCTGTATTGAGTGGTCTCCAAACATCAAGACTCATCTCTTACATTTCAAAACATAAGTAACTACATCTTAATGTGTTTTTGGCTATGTAGTTGCTTAGTAAGTTGCTGCCTTGTAGAGAGTTAAATATTTTTAATGTTTTTGAACTTTGTGCAGACTCAGTATGTATACTCTCTGCAACAATATGTTCCAGGTCATGGAAACATTAAAACCTGTAAGGACATAGTAAATAATATCCAAGCCAGATGCATCAGTTACGTTAAATTATTTCCCGAGTAACACTGTCAGCTGCTGTCTTACATGTTTGTAGTATGATTTGAGCATGGCTTCCCTGAGATTGCTGCTGTGTGCAAACCAGACTGATTTATTTAAGTTAGCACATCTCATCCCTCAAACAGCTTTCTTCTTCTCTGGTGTGTGTCAGAAATGGTTAGTGAATGGGCAGGGTTGTTTCAAAGTTCATGGAGAAGCCACCTTCAAATGAATGCCTAGAGAATGCAGAAGGGCCGGCTATTTGCATTTACCTTTTACATAGTATGGACTTAAGGCATTCAAGTAAAGGGACTTCAACAAATACTTGTGACTAGACAAAATCACTCTTGTGAGTTTTGCACAGTGTCAGCATGCTGGGAGAGGAAGCTTATAAGGAAATACATGAAAGTGGAAATCACATGTCTTGCTTGTGGATCTACCAGGCACTAGTGCTACACACTCAGGGCCTTGGGTGAATAACCTGAGGGAATGGGGAAGGGAAGAAAACATCCTTAATGGAGTTTTCTCTGAGGCAAATGTTTAGCAATTTCTGTCATTTCATCTGCACAAGGGTGGCACATATAGCCATTATTATTAAGGGAAAGGAAAACACAAGGAAGTTGAATGAGTGATGTGTCATATTCCCAAAGGTAGGCAAGCAGATGAGCTTGGCCTAGTGTAATGGTCATGGGCTTAGAGAGAGATGCTGAGGTTCAGATCCTCCTTCCTGGCTTTAACAGTTATTGGATATGTATCCTAAGGCAAGTCATTAGTAAGTGTTTATTTTTCTTATATTTAAAATTGTTAGACTTTTTAAAAAGTTAGACTTCTACTGTATACATATTCTGTAACCTACAGCTAAGGTATCACACAGAGCTGCTTATATTAGTGCAGACCCTAACTACTAGTCATTTCATGGCCGGATGTTTTTTTTCCAACCCCCCAAACCTACATTGCTTCAGTGTTGTCACTTGAAGTGCACAGATACTGACTCCCCTCTTTCCCTATCTGAGGACAGGGGAATATCACAGGAAAACAGACATTGCATCTTTTGCTTCTGGACCCTGAGCTTATTTCAGATCTCTGCAAACATGAGGTTCCCTGTAAGCACTGACACAGTGCCTCTTGCAGTCATTTATCAGAACACTGCTACTCAAATGAGAAACTTTTATTTTATGCTTATTATTTTTGATGGAAAGTTGTATAATCCATTCTGTTTTTTATTGAATAAAAGTACTATTGAGACCTCAGAGTCCAACAATCACACTTTTATGGGATTATAAATCTTAGTCTTCCACAAGTCTTGAATATTGTTCCTTGCAACAGAAATCATGTTAAAGTGGCATATTACCATTTTAATACCCACAGGTGTTCACTCCTAAACCCCTTTCTTGCCCACATTGCCACACTTATTCAGTACTGAAATAAATGCATATTAATTTTAGTGTTATTTTATTTCTGCAGGTGCATCATAATTTCAGAGTCCAGTTGAGCCTGTCTAGACCTTAAATACCACCAAATCTCTTAAGCACACACTTAGATTTTATTGTTTTTGTTACATTCTTTATTATTAGAATTAATGAATGCAGTTGTTTTTATAAAGCTTATTACTAACCCAAAGACTGGGTTTGAATGTAGAACTCTGGTCTGCCGAGTAAATGGAGATTTAATAACAGATATTTAATTGCTTATTATGAACTTGATGGGCTAGGACTGAGTGGGGCCTCTGTACTTTTTTCCCCCACTGTAAATGCACTCCTGGAGCTCATCATATATTAACTGCTCTCCTATACAATTTTTACCACTAACTTGTCAATCATCACTGCCTGGGATTTTGTAAAACATATTTATGCTTGACAATAGTATTTATGATAACTTACTGAACTTATATAAGAGGAATATTTTGAGAACAAATGTTAGCTTTAGGAGAAAAGAATTCCCAAGCTATGTGAGAAGATGTTGTCGTTTTTGGAGAAACAATCACTGATGTTTTGAAATCAGAAAAGCCAGAAATTCAACTGAAAGGTAGAATAAACATTGACTGTATAATTACATTTATTCTCATAAAAAGTAAAATACAAAAAAAGATATGATTTTGAGGGTCCCGAGTTTTGTTAGAACACACAGCCATGATCATAACTAAAACTTATTAAAATTTAGTTACACATCATCTTTATATTATTTTAATGCAATATTATGGGAAGTTTTTCTCTCATATATATTTAGTGCATTGATTTTAGCCACAAAGATTTTTTCCTAGTAATATTTATTTCCCTAGAAATGAATCTGTGTAACATAAACTGTTGATGTGATCATACTGAATGAAAATGTAAACCATTTTGATCAATGTGATTCCCGATGTATTGTTGTCATTTCATTAATGTCCTTTTATTTCACATTTCCATGAGTATCATATGGAAATGACACTCAGTTCTGTTGGGCAGGTTATGCATACACTTCGGTGTCTTCCATTAAGAGTTGTTTCTCCATTTCCTACATCTAAACCCCAATGCCTGAGAATCTCTGGCAATCTCAACTCCCATTCGATTAAGAATGCCTTCTCTCTTTCATCTTGGCATTGAGTACAATCAGCTTGGTTAGTGAGCTCCTGAGGCTGTTGGTCAGAGCTGTCCTGCTAGCTAATTGTCTTAGAAAGAGTTGCTGCCGTAGATCTATTTCATGCCAAGGCTGGATAGTCATGGTGCTGTGTTTTCACACTGACCATTCCTAACATCCTGGAGTTGCCTCTTGCACTACACCTGGCTGAGGGTTCTGTGGCAGGCAGTGGTTCAAGACGATGCTTGCCCAGAACAGTGATGTGACAGCATGTACATATGAGTCACTTTCTTCTTGAGTACTGGGACATGTTTAGTACTTCAGCAATGTGCAACTTCCATTCCACTGTGTCTACACCGTGGACCCATGGCCAATTTTTCCCTTCTGTCATGGTGAATTTATTTTAGAACCCTAAATTCCCTTCTCCCATGCATGCCCTTTGTCAGAAGTACCTTATTCACACTATTAGGTTTCAATATGACCTATTAGAAATTAATGGCTGTTTACTCATCTTTTCTACTATAACTTCAAATTTCTATTGAACACCTATGAAATATCAGTGTTGTTCCCTGACCTATTCATGATGAATTTTTTCATTCCATTTACATGAATATGACATAGTTTGTGAGCTATTCCATTTATGAATCTAAATCAGTTTGTCTTTAGATGTGGTCATGATTATATTTAAAATGAGCTGATTGATAATAACTTAATGGATATAATCTTCATTTTAAAATATTCCAACTAAAATATCTGTGTTTTCATAACTGAATTTAATTTTTAAAATTTTGTGAAAATAATCAGGTTCTCATTAAACAGTATTATGATGACAGTTAATAAATATTATACTGTAGCCATTGTTAACTGAATTTCACATCTTATCTTTAGTGACTGTTGGCTTTCTCACTTGCTCTAATGTGATTGACTATAAATAGCATTGACAATAGTATTTCAGGTATTTTTTTGTCCTTTAAAAATTCAAGATTATATGATAAATTTAGAAATAGTTCTTTATTCCATGTGGTCTTCCAGGCACAAGCCCAAATCAGTTAATGCTCTTCATAGACCCAGCTGGGTTATAAAGAAACTATAGATATAAGGATATGAAAGGAGGGTTTTTGAGTGTGGAAGGCTAGGTTGGGACACTGAATTACAGATTGGTGATGACACAATGACTAAAGGTAACCATAAACATTTTCTTTTCATCAGTTACCCCAGGAGATAGATGGAGGCCATTCGAATGTAAGACATAGGATACCGGTGACTGTAACAAAAGTATTCAATGCCATTTTCTGAGAGCTGAGGAAGGACAAACATCTCCATTTGGCCTTTGCCTCACCTTTAAAAAGTTTATGTCACTGATAATAGCATAAGAAGGACAGTCACTAACCTGGGCATTCCCAAAACATTGATATTAAGACCAGTCAATGGCCAACCCAATCAAAATCATGATACAGGCCAGCACATTTCATTAAACAGAAACATTAAAATGCATGTGCTTTATTTCTCTTGAATAATATATTTGTAAAGATTTATGTACTAGTTCTGAGGGAAGGAAACATGAAGCTTACTACTATTTTAGAGGGTATTTGAAAAAAAGGGTTGAGGCCATATGTTGGAGGTGTCCGCTGAGGAAGAAGGTCAACTTTCACTTTCTCTGATCCTTCTTGGTGGGTTTGTCATTATAGGCTCAGCAATAGAAATTATTTTCAACTCACATTTCTTCAACTTTTTGTCCTTGCATGCAATTTTAGATGATTATTCTTGCCTCCCAGACAGCTCAAGAAAATTTAACACATCAAAGTCATAGCTAAGGGAATGGAATTCCTCATTTATTATAGGATGGGCCTCTAGTAGTTGTTTTGCTGAGCGCTTTTATTTTAGAGCAAAAATCAGAGTTATTGGTAGCAACAATGATAATGACAGTTGAGATTTATGCTTTATGGTATGTAAGTAACTAAGATTATTTCTTCTAATGCCCCTGACAATCCTGTGAGGTAGGGACTCTCATCCCTCTTCAAAGAGAGAAAACTGAAGAACATCAAATAATTCATAAGTATAAAGAGAAACCTGGTCTTAGTAGTCTGGCTATAAAAACAAAAGCTTACCTACTGAACAGTCCTGCTTTTTCATTTGTGTGTGTATGTGTGTGTTAGGATGTAAGTGTGTGTACGTGTATGTGGGAAGTGAATGTATGTGCATGAGTGTGCATACCTGTGTGTATATATGGTGGTACATGTAGTATGCATGAATGCACATTACATCCACATGTGTGTGTGTGGTGTACATATATGTGCATGAGTGTATATCCATGTGTGTATGTAAGGTGCATGTATGTGCATGAATGGACATCTCTCTCTGTGTATGTAGTATAGCTATATGTGCATGAGAGTATAATTACGTATGTGTATGTGTGCATATGGAGGGCAAAGATCAACCTTGAGTATTGTTCATTGACAGCTGTTTGCTTCATTTTTATTTTAATTAAAATATTTATCTTATATTTATGAATGTTGTTGCTTGCACCACATGTGTGTTCAGTATCTGAAGACGAGTTATTAGATCCCCTAGAACTGGAGTTTCTGGTGCTTATGAGATGTTATGTAGGTGTTAGAAATGGAACCTGGGTCCTCTGTAACAAATGCTCTTGAGCATTGAGCCTTCTCTCCAGCCCCTGTTTTGCTTTTAGGCATAGGGACTTTTTCTAGATAGGTGGCTCAGCAGCTAGGCTGGCTGGCCTCTGAGCAGCAGGGCACTTGGTCTCTGCTTCCCCAGCACTGGGATGACACTTTACTCAGCTCTTTGTGTAGGTTCTGAAGAGTTACTCAGGTCCTGATGCTTGCAAAGCAAATGCTTTGCTGACTGCACTATATTTTTAGCCCACTTTTTCATTTTCAAAATTAAAGTACTTGCAGAATACTGCATGGCAATTTACTAGAACTGACTAGAACTGTAGCCCAGATTTTCTGCTTCTTAGGGTTTTTTTTTTTTTTTTTTGCAATTAATGGATTGCACTGAGCAGTGGTGGTAGCCATTGCTTATAAGAGGCAGGGAAGGAGAGGCAGAAAGGGAAATAGACCGGGAGAGCTGTTTATTGTCTTGTTTGCTTTTTAATGTTTTACATCACTTTCTCTCTTCCTTTTACTCTCTCCAACCACTCCATGATCCCATGCTCTCTCTAAAATCGGTGACATATTTTTCTTTGATTTTTATTGATATATGTATGCATATATGCACAAATACATAAACATGATTTGCTGAGTCCTTTTTTTTCTCTGTATGCATGATTTTAGGTCTGTGTTGGATAACTTTGTGTTGGATAACCAGTTAGGGGCTCATCTCTGGGAGAGATCAGTTGTCCCTCTTAGCAGCTTTTGTTGCCTATGATTCTTTGAAAAGAAGTTCAATTGGTCAGCCCTAAGAAAGCTTCCTCCTCTTTTCTCTAAGCAGATATTTGTAAGCCAGGAGCATCTTTCTGTAATTCCAGATTCACTTTCCATATCTTGAGTCCTCCTTCCATCTTTCCCCGTTAAAACAGAAGTCTGCTTCTTGTTTCTGTATTTCCCTGCTGGATAATTGTTCATCTCCAGTCCTAATACAGGTAAATTTCACACTGTGTATCTCTATCAATAAGCAGAGTCCTTTTTTTGATGATATGAAGTTACAATATAGAAAGTTCATGAACATATATGTAGATTCATTAACCATACACTCTAGATCCCCAGGCTAGAAAGGAAAAACACTGCCAACACATAAAAACCCTTTGTTGGGCTCTCTCCCCATCATTATCTCCAGCTTCTCCAAGAATAGCTTCTGTTATAATGCTAATTACTTATTTGGGATGTGTGTGTGTGTGTGTGTGTGTGTGTGTGTGTGTGTGTGTGTGTGCCTGTGTGTGTGTGTGTGTGTGTGTGTGAGTGTGTGTGTGTGTGTTTGTTTATACCTCATCAGCTATGTATATGTAACACTGCAATTTTTCTTTCTTTTCTCTTACTGCCTGCAATATGTTTTTCCTTTTGTGACCATCACACAGAAACCCTTTGTCTAATCTTTTGGCGGTAGATACCTAATCACATTAACCAAAGTTGTTCTTTATCATTACCATAGTAGTGCACATTAATTTCTTCAGTTCCTCCATATTTATTTGTTCATTTATTCAGCACATCATGGCATTTCTTAAATTCCTGAAAAGAAAACAAATTCAGGAGTATGTTGGAGAAGGGCAATAGGCAGTATGGTACTCATGGCTTTTTATTTCCTTTGGAGACAGTGGCTAGGGTGTGGTCCAACATCTGGAGTGCCAATTTCCCAATGGCTCCAGATCATTCATCTTGTTCCTCTAAGAAAATCCTTCTTTTCCCCACCATCCTGGCCCAGGAAATTTCCTAATGGAAATACATAGAAGAAAACACAAGGGCTAATTATACTTATTTTAAAAAGGCATTATTCTGTCCAGCTCCAAACATTTTGATATTGGTCCACTAAAGAAATAACCCTGTACCCATCCCAAATTGTGTTTTGTACATCATTTAGTAGTCTTGAAGTAATGCTCCAATAATTATTAAATACAAAATCAGTGTTTTGGACTTTCACAGTCCATAATTCCAATTTTAGCAAATAAATGCACAAGAAAAATAGTAGAGGAAAATATTCCAAAAGATTAACAATATTTCCAGCTTATTTATGTCTTATTGTTTGTATTTTATATATTTAGGATTTTCTATACAAAGCATGAAGGTTACTTTCATAATCACACCCAAAAGACATATAATCTAAAAAAAGAAGACTGGGAGACTTTCCATTTGTCTGAGAAGACAAAACAAATCCCCAAAAGGCGGGATACTGTCGTCCATGTGTCTGTCTAGAAGGGACTTGGGTTTGGTGACAGGTAGTGTACTTACAGTTCCTGATCCTCTATTCCATTTAGAAGCTGTTTGGCTTTTAGGCATGTCTCCCCCTAGGCCTTTTTAATGCACACATCTGGGTATAGCCCATGTGATCTGATGAGAGAGGATCCCCACCCCTAGGAAGCACAGAGTTCCTTAACTTTAGGATTACCTTTGCACAGGAGGCACCAAAGCTGCATCCACCTGTCTGCCAGTGGTTCAAATGATGCCAGGCTAGGGCAATGCTGAATGAAGATGCTCACTAAGTCAGTTCCTTTCTGCCCCTCTGAGCTCATGCCTTACCCTTTGCCAGGGATTGTTAGGCAATTGGCACCACAAGGAAGCAAACAGGGGCGCTGGGTCTTTGTGCAAATAGAAGTTTAGGTTGCAGCGTTAATTGTAGTTTTCAACAGGATAAAGATATCCAGATGTGAGAGACAATGAGGTTCTTTCCTACGCCACTGAACAGATGGCTGAGTTCAAAGAAACTTTTATTCTGTGAGGGACGAAAACGAATACACCTGTGCTATCTTGGGCCTGCTCTCATGCTCCCTAGATTAAAGGGACTCATTATACAGTCCATATTTACTAAAGAACAAATGGAGTACTGTACTGAAGTGTTTTTGATGTAAACTGTTTAATGAGGGAAGAACAGAAATGCATTTATATGATATTTATGGGTGTACTAAACCTTTCAAGAAGTACATACAAAATTTTGTATTTCCAAGGCTATCATATAAATTTTATCAATGGAACATTTGTGAGATTTTATATATGAGAACACCTTTCAGGTGTACCCTGCATTTCATTTCTCACTATAATGTCTAGTAAAATGAATTACCACATCAGAGAATTTGGGTGTTGGATCTAAATGGTTGAGGTCATGTAATTAATGTTTAAATGGAAAACTAGACAAAAAGACAGCATTGCTGGGGTCAAATATGTCACAAGTGCTCATTGATAGCCTTTCACTATGCAAGTGATGAAGAGAAAATATTCAGAAAGATAGGTAAAAGGAGAATGAAAAATGATCTATCATGATTTTAGAAACTAAGTTTTTACATATAAGGGAAATAACATGGTTTTTATTGCTACTATTTACACAGTGTAATTCGTAGCAGTGTTCTCATCCCAGAAGACGGGATTCACCATCATACTGAAAATAAAGAATAGCATGGACTGGGGATTAAAAAATAAGGGAAAGAGGGATGAAATTTGGGCCAAATCTACAGAGAAGCAGTTCAAATTTCTTATAAAGTATAAGAACAAAACGACGTCTTTCAAATTTTGGAACAGTGTGCTTCTGGCAAAATTTGATTTTCAGTTCACAAGAGTGATGGCTTCAGATTAATTTTTTAACATCAAGCAGGCTTTTTTCCAGGGACTCATTTTGATGAGTTCTGATGGGTAATCAGAAATACATGGATTAACTCTGCTTTCAAATAAACATGGGTTTAGCAATTAAAGAGAAGAAAGCTTGGCACAGAGAGTTCAGAATTCTGCCAAACTTTAAACATGGGACTAGTCAGTTCAGGGTATTGGATGAGAACATGTGATTGAGTGAGGCCCTCTCCTCCAAGATTACCTTAATAAGCCTCAGGTCCTACTGCTTTGCTCAGCTCCATCCAGGGATGGGGAAGAAAATGCTATGAACTCGCTACCACCCTATGTCTTTTGTTGCTGGTAAAGCTTCACTACATCCATGTCTCACACTGTCTGGAGAATT
This sequence comes from Cricetulus griseus, assembly GCF_003668045.3. Lineage (NCBI taxonomy): Eukaryota > Metazoa > Chordata > Mammalia > Rodentia > Cricetidae > Cricetulus > Cricetulus griseus. The sequence continues at coordinate 309,385,902 of NC_048595.1, read as the reverse complement.
GAAAATACATCCTTGGGCTTGTCTCTGGGGCCTATAGAAACTACTGCACCTTTATTGTAGCCTTTTGCAGAGCAATTCAGGGGCACAAAAATTCTATTCTATTTGTGTTAATTTACTTTCTTAGAGCTGAATGCAATGTTAGTGGGATACAAGGGTAGGTCTCCCTCTTGGGACAGAAAGATGAGAGAGAAAAGCACCAGGTTATTCATGGTGAGAGAGCAATGTTTCATCATCTCCCAGATGCCAATGTTTGCTTCAAGCTATAGTCCTGACAGGGGCAATGGGGTCTGGCTTATGCAGAGAGCTGTTGTTCTCAGAAACACCAGGATAGTGATTTGACATTGAGAGCTGTGAGAGAAAGGACATCTGAGACTGAGATTTCCTGTAACTGATTTAGAACACAAACTACCCTTGGTAATAGGAATAAATCATAGAATCAATGATCATCTAGAGTCTGTTTAATGGCCCAAGAACAAAGCACTAAATTTGTGCAACACTGTTAACTTAAAGCTAGTTTTTTCTGCTTTCATCCTACTTATACATGAGTCTCTACCATCCTCATCTACTGGATATGCATGCCTGTACAAAAGCTATAGTTATGAGCACAATGCTTTCAATGTAGCAGGAACTCAAGCAATGCATATGGAATTCTAGTTACTATTCAGTCTTTCATCTTGCTTGTCCTAGGTGAGGAAGCCATGCCTCTGAGTGAACACTGGCACCTCTGGAGCATTCAACCATCATGAGGCTAGAGAAAAGGGTGGCATCCACTTAATTGTGACAAGTACATTCCCACAGGATCAGAAATAGGATGACAGGAGTGAGCCAGATCTTGAGCCAAAGCCAGACTGGGAAATCATTACCCTTAGTCTTTCCATGGGTTAGTTTCTCATTCTAGAGTTTTATTGGAACAGAGTGGACTCTGAAATCAGACCTGAGTTTGAATCTTACTTGGCTACATTTAAATTGTGCTCAAGGCACTGTTAATAGGCACGGGGCACAGAAACAGGTCACATCCATAAGAATTCAAAGGTTGAGGACAGAGAAGCAAACAAGGAAACAAGAAGTGAATTTTATAAGTAGTGTAGTACAAGGTTAAAACATACAGTTGGCTTTTGAAAAAAAGGACTTTTAAAATAATGGGTAGTTTAAGTAATTGTTAGCTGGAAAGAGCCCCAGAGCCAAGTGAACATCATGGACAGATGCAAGGCATGAAATTCTGTGACAAATGTTTGCTGGGAAAGTCCAGTGGAAACCTAGGGCACGAATTGGAGTGACTGAATATACCAGAAAAGTAAGCAGGGGCAAATTTTACTGAGGTCCCTGCCTGCCTCTCTAAGGGAGGAATAGGGAGCCAGTGATGACATTTTCATTGGATTTGGAATGGGCCATTGTATGTTTCAAAAGTCTACGCAGGCACAGAAAAACTGAGGGCCAAGACTTCAGGATTAGACATAGAGACCAGTTAGAAAAAGTCTGGTAATAATTCCCATGAGGCATCAATGACTTAAAACAATAGCAGGAGAAAGGGGGCTGACACAGGAAAGTCAAGACGAAGATGTATGAAAATGGAATTGTCTGTGGGTGGCTTCACTTCAGTGGCTCATTTCTTAAAGAACACCCTTTATCAGCCTTCCTAGGAGAGTAGTCTCTTCTACTCTGTGGTCACCCTTAGTCACTTGACCATACTGTCTCACTGTGGGTCTGAGAGGACACATGTGTGCTCAGTTTCTTCCTTTATGGGCAAGGGATTGGCTTGATCTCTCATCTTTTCTTCCTTGTCACTGAGATGGTTCCTGGGTCTCCCTGGCTGCTTGTCTCAAGGAAATAAAGGAGAGTGGTAGAGCAGGACACCGTCTATCCTCCTCTGTTCTCTTCACATGCATGTATGCTCATGTGCATCTGTACACACACAAGGGCATGCGCTGCTCATGTGTGCAGAGAGACAAGAGACAGAGAGCAGGAGGAGGGAGAGAGATGCTGGGGTCAAAGAGAGAGAGAGAGGGAGAGTGAACAGGAGAGAGAGAGAAAGAGAAAGAGAGAGAACAAACAATAATAATGAAAACAAAACAAAGAGATTTTTCACAAAAGGGGCAGCAGTTCTGAGTTCTGCTTTGGCTAGTGTTTTAAGTTCCCATCCCTTGTGAATTTCCCTTGATAACATGGATTTTAGATCAGTCTTAGGTCTTTATTATTGCCCTCTACACACAGAGATTTATGACCCTAAATCCGGAGGCCTCTCAGCAGGTTCTTCCACAGTGCCACATGCAGCAATTGCTCAGGGCTCCATGGGGCTCCATACAACTACCTGTTTGCCCTCCCTTGGAATGCCCCCAACTGCCTTTGACATCCTGGAGGTAAAGGAACCCAATCCTACTGTTTATATAAATAAATGCTGTGAAATTCAGCTCAACTTTAAGAAATGCACAAATACACTTGAAAGCTGGAAACATGGAGACTCATGGAGAGTAGTTCACCCAGAAACAGGAGAGGACACCTCTGCTGTCCAAATAGTTCATCACCTTTAATTATACCTCAAAACATGTGTAAGTAACCTAAGAAATGGCGAAGAAAATACATAGCTCAAGAGTGTCTGATTTGATTGAGTGGCAAATGGCACCAGGAGGTAACATTGCCAAGAGTGACTTAAACACTGAAAAGGACCTTGAGTATTTTGGTTCTCAGCTTTTCCAAGACCAGAGAACTATGATATGAGCTCACGGAGGGAACGCTGAGTTCTGATATCCCCGCTGTTTTACCTCCTGCAGAGTCATCAGCAGATTTTGACAGAGATCTCTCTCATCACTTTGGCGTACAAACCCTTCACATTTTAGAGCTCTCTTTTCCAACAGGTGGCTTCATAGTCTCACAGGTCTCTTCGTTACTGAGGAAACAGGTCAGATTTCACATTTCAAGCTAGAAGAGGCAATTGTTACTGCTATTATTGCAGGGGAGTGGGAAAAGGAAATAAAAGGAAAAATGAAAGCAGGTCTGCTTGCTTCACTTCTCTTAGGTTCCCCCAATCGGCTAGAATTTGCTTGATGCTTCTCGATACAGAAAGCTCACATATGCATTTGGTCACAATGAACATATTTTCTCTTTCATATTATGAAGAACATTAAAAAATAATAGTCTGGTGATGCATTGGGGAGTTATGCTTTTCCTAGTGTGTGGTTCTTGGCCCAAGGTATATGATGGTTGGAAAAAAGTCAACACAGGCTGCTCTGTATAATATTATGTCTCTGGCAGAAAATAGTTTGGAGGTTTTTATGGAGTACAGATTCTCAAGGTAAAACCTTCAGCAAGTCACAGCTCTGAGAGAATAATCAAGCCATACTTTCAAACAAAATCTCTATAAAAAAGCAAACTGCCAAGATTTCATATTTGATTTGAATATTGCATTTTAATAAACTTCAAGCCCAATATTCCCACCCCTTCTTTTGTAAACTCACACAAACATGCTAACTTGTTGGTAATGTGTGTGTTTTATTCATGTGATAGTATCTGATAGGATATTAATACATGTTTTGTAAAATTGTTTGTTCTTTTATTTCTCCCATTATTATTTCTAGGCATACTTTATATTGTTTTCTTTTTTCTATTTTTAAATTTAAATTAGAAACAAACTTGTTTTACATGTCAATCCCAGATTCCTCTCCCTCCCTCCTCCTTTGCCCCCCACTGACTCCCTATCCCATCCCCTTTCTGCTCCCCAGGATGGGTGAGGCCTTTCATGGGGGATCTTCAAAGTCTGTCATATCATTTGCAGCAGGGCCTAGCTCCCCACCATGTGTCTAGGCTAAAAGAGTATCCCTCTATGTGTCATGGGCTCCCAAAGTCCATTTGTATGCTAGGGATAAATACCGATCCACTACCAGAGGCCCCATAGATTGCTGAGGCCTCCTCACTGACATGTATGTTCAGGGGGTCTGGAACAGTCCTATGCTGGTTTCCCAACTATCAGTCTGGGGTCCATGAGCAATCCCTTGTTCAGGTCAGTTGTTTCTGTGGGCTTCTCCAGCCTGGACCCCTTTGCTCATCACTCCTCCCTCTCTGCAACTGGATTCTAGGAGTTCAGTTCAGTGTTTATCTGTGGGTGTCTGCTTCTGCTTCCATCAGCTATATTGCTTTCTTAAAAACACTTTGAATATCTCCGAGCAGGACAGAGGAAGGTGGGATGGAAACAATATCACTTTTCACTCAAAATATGGGGCCCTCATATTTATTATTAAATTAAATCATACCAATTCAAAGAGCTGACAGATTTCACTATAGAATTTCTCAACATGGGCATCTTGTTCTTAGTTTTTGTTCACCCGATCTACCATCCTTCATATACCTCATTCTTTAAAAAAATCCATCCTTTATTTTCAAATCATGTTTATTTGCTCGTCACTACATATAATATAAATAAGGAATATTTATCTTTCTGCATTTCCATAATTTTGTGTAGAATGATAACCACTATTCATCTTCATGCAAATAATGATTGCACCCTCCTCTATGGCTGAGTAACAGTATAGCATATGTATATATATCAGATATATATGTATATATATTCTATTACTTATTCATTCATTTGTTGATGGGCAATGTAGATTGATCCTGCACCTTGGCTATGAGGAAAAAACATGGGTATGTAATTATTTTTCTGGTCTGTTGACTTCCTTTTCTTTGAAGTCATATCTCTATAAATTTATCTATACATGTATTATGTATATATGTATGTATGTATGTATGTATGTATGTACATGTGGAATATTCCTTTACACTGTGTGAATATATGCTGCTGTGATTGGTTTAATAAAGAAGCTGACTGACCAACAGCTGAACAGGATAATGTTAGGCAGAACAGGCAAACTGAGAATAATGGGAAGGGCAAAGCCTAGAGAGTTGCAAGCATATGCAGGGAGAAGCAAGATCAGCATGCTGTACTGGGAAAAGGTACCAAGCCACATAGCAAAGCATAGATAAGAAGTATGGGTTAATTTAAATGGAAGAATTAGCTAGTAACAAACCTGAGCTATTGACTGAGCATTTATAATTAATATAAGCCTTGGTGTAGTTATTTGGGAGCTGCTGGCAGGACAGAGACTTCCAACAAATGGTGCCCCACGTTGGGTACCAGGTGAGTCCTTAACTAATTAGTCTTTACTAATAAAAAAATCGGGAGTATGATATTGGCGTAAGAACCTGAAAGATCAGAGAAACAGGGAAGCAACCAACAGTGACTTCCTACCTCTTCTGTTCCTTCCTCTAAAGGGACTGAGATCCTCTCTCAGCCCTGACTTACTACTTCCTGTTTTCTACCTGTCTACAATCCTCCAAACCTCTGTGGTTAATTTTGGCCAGATAATGGCTAGCTCTGCCCTCTAACTCCAAGCAAGCTTTATTTGTCAGAACATAATAAAAATATCACACAACATGTATGTATATATCAATCTGTCTATCATCTTCTTTATTGAGAAATGTTGTTGGACCACATGGCAGTATTATTTTTTTTTAATTCTTTAATTATTTGACTGGCTAGGTTATACTGGATATAAACAAAATGAACAACATTTTCCTATGTCTACAGAAGAGGAGTTACAAGGTTAAGCAGTGAACTGTCAAGTCGCCTAAGATATTCTAAGATATTGCTGCATCTCCTATCAAGTTGTACCTCCAGATGCTTCCATTAGCAGTGCTTATGAGAGCATGCATGCTCTCCATGTTTGCTAATCACATTATCAAATTTTAAAACATTTTAATTTGATGGATTTTAAGTTTATATATTTAGTGGAATTTAATAGCTTGTGATTGTACTTGTTATTAAGTATTTGTCATAGCTTCAGTGGATATGTGCATTAAGTCTTCTGTGAATAAATTTAAATAATCAAAAGTAACTGGTAACTAAGTAATTTCTCAGTTTTGAAAGGGAGGAGGACCAGTAAATTGTTCAGTTACTCACAGTGGCAACGGCAGTCATTAGGTCCCAATAGTCTCTGTGAATCATCTGGGGTTTATTACAACAAAAAACATAATAATTTACACTTTTTCCTTATTATTTCTAGAAGTCCAGGTATCTTTAGTTGGGGAAAAATGGTAAATGGGAAAAATTCTTAGATAGGAAAAATAAAGCAAAACAGCAAACCTAATATTTACTTGACTCATGGTAGAGTCAAAAAAAAAAAAAAAAAAACAGATGCAAACTTGTGTACACATTGAGTTCAGTTTTCTGAACCCAAATGGCAGGAGTTCAATTTTGATCACTTGAGTTCAATTTTCTGAACCCAAATCGTCGGAGGTTCCTACATGGAGTCCTCTGACCTCCAAACAGCACAGAACATATGAACTGTGGTTTGTGCTAACATAGAAACACAAAACAGACAGACAGACAAACAGATGGAAAGAAAGAAAGGAATGAATGAAGGAAACAAACAAACAAACAAACAAACCAGTGTGCAGGTCATTTCAAGTTGTAGTTCCCACATTTTAGGTGCTTAGTAGCCAAGTGACTTCTGCTTACCTTCTGAAGAAATTGAACGTAGATCATTTGCAGCTTGTTTCAATGTCACCCATGTTAAAGTCCCATTCTTCTCTTCAGTTCTTTCCCCACTTCCTAATGTATTGCCATTCCATCTATAATTCTGGTATCTTTCCAAATTAGAACGTAACTGAGGGATGCAGTGGACACAGGATTGTCCTGAGATAGCCTTACTTTTCACCAGAATTATCCCTAGGACCAATGCCTACCCATAATTTACTGTAGCAGTTCAAATTAGGGTAATCACCCTAATTTTCATTTCCTTCAGCACAAACTAATTCCAAACTGCACAAGTTTTTTTCAGTAAAGCTAGAAAGAATAATTACTCATGTCTAACTCAACCCAGGGTGGTTAGGTTACTGGCTGAAAGAGCCATAGTCAAACAGTGATACACACAGATCTAGAATTTAGCTGTCTGGACTCCCGGACCTGTATTTATTGTGTTTGTTAATCAAAACCAACAGTAATGATCTGTGATAAGACCTAGAGTAGGTGACAAGTTTCCTTAACATTCCAGTGTCTATCAAGGTCCTACAGCTTGATTCCTTCTCAGAACAAGGGCTGATGAATGCACATGCCACCTAGGTTTAGCAGAGAGGCTGTGGTTAACACATTAGACAAAAAAAAAAAAAAAAAAAAAAAAAAAAAACTATGTCAGAGGCAATGTTTATTTAGTATAGGTGAGTTACACATACAGCCAATGGATAACCAAAATAATGCACACTGTCCTTTATCCTTGAGATAAAGATGCTTTTTCATGTGATTTCCCAGATTCTCTTACTGCTGCTTAGTTGATTGTGAAGAGTGTGTGTACACAAAAAACCAGATTCCTTTTGGTGAGATCTAGCTCCTCCTCAAAAACTCAACATCTAAGCCCCAAGTTCCTATCAGAGAGCATCCAGCTGTGTATACTCAATGTTTGCTATTGCTTAAAGCTACTGTTCTCTGTTGAAAAAAAAACACACAATTCTCATTTGTTCCACTTTCTAGTAATGTGTGAAAAATACCACCATAACTAGCAATAGATTCCCTGGAGCTTCAAAAATCTTAATTCAACAGTGTTTCATGGTAACTACTTAGAAAGTGACTTTCTTGTAAGCTTCTTTATGTTAAACAATAAAGTAATAAATAACCATGCCCATGAACTGTTAGAATAGACATGGACACATTATCTTGAAAAATAGACCTGTTATGTCAAGTCCATGCCTGACACTGAACTCACCAAGTGGGTGGGAAGAACATGCTTAATTCAGGCATAAGCTGTAATCCCTCCCACCCCTAAATGTCAAATATAACAATGCAGTTTGAAAGGTACAAGAATTACTAGGGAGGTTTCTGTAGCATTTTTCTTCCCTGTAGTGTGTGCCAGTAAAGCAAATAGGAAAGGAGGCCTGGCACATTAAGTCATGAAAGTCATTTGTATCACTCTCTGGGTCTGGCATTTTTCAAAGATTGCTATGGCAATTTCTCTCAAAGAATATTAAGTGCTATTGACTAGTTGGCCACTTGAGTAAACACTTGCAGGCTGGTTTTCTTTTGTCACACTTGGAACTTTAGAACTGTGGAGTCCTCTCACTTCAGATGATGAGCTGAAGTACAGATATTTCATGACTCAAAAAGGGTCAGTATGTAAGAGAGTGGCAGAGATGAATTGAAATCTAAATTCATTAACAATAGTTGCTCAAAACCAAAGGACTTTGGTTGACTGCTGTTTGTTTAATTCACAAGAGAAAGAAAGAGAGAGATTTATGATGAAAATGCCAAGAGAAAATATACTAGACTCTTCAAAATTGAAAACCTGTCCAAACATCTAGTAGATTTAACCCGTCTTTCAGCCTTCATTGAATAATATAAGATAACCACTTAAATATTATGGTATCAGTATTGACCTCATGCCTGTCCACCACAAATCTGTAAGCTATTGGAATCAATGATGAGAAATCAGGTTTATTACATGTCCATCAACTCTAGCTAGGGTTAGAGTTGATAACACAGCATCACAGTGTTTTCAAGATTACCTCCCCTGAAAAGACTTGTTGACTGAGTTTTCTTAAATTTCTCCCAAGTAAGGAACCGTGGAGTCAACAATTCTTCAATTCAGAGGGGAGACTTTCAATTTCTCCATCAGCACACGGAACACAGGTCTCCAGGTAACTCCTTGTGCATGGCTTGCTTTTGCGTTTGTCTTTTCCACATGTCTACTATGGTGGTGTTAAACCCTTTTCAACCTGGTTTTTCTCTGATTCAGTGCATCTTTGGGGACTGCTGGGAAGGGCTGGGCAAGGACTGCTCTGATGTCTGTAACCTCTCCTGCTTTCCATGTTGTTTTACTTTTCCTAATTCTCATCTAAACATCATGGAAAGCAGGAGAGGTTACAGACATAGTGATCTCAGTGAGAATGCCAACTTTATTTAGCTAGTGCCATGTCTTTTGGATTTTATTATAGATGATTCTGGAGCATATCTGAGGTCAGAGACCTATAAGATAACACACACCTTTCTTTGCTCATGAAAACCTCTGCTTCTCATACTACCACCATATAACATATGTATGTGTGTGTGATTACATGGTGCACAGAGCTCAGGCCCTCAGGTTGAATATGTTTCCTTTTATAACACTGAAGGAATAAATTTAACTTAAAGACGTTTCTGGTCTTTCAAGACATGAAGGTTTTGGCATGCAATTAAGTTCTCCATATTTTCAGTTATTAATGAAGCTTGAAGTCAATAGAGTAACATTTGTAATATGTCTAAGAGAAAAGTGCATTTGTATGTATTTGCAGTTATTAATAAAGCTTACAGTCAGCCGGGCGTTGGTGTTGCACGCCTTTAATCCCAGCACTCAGGAGGCAGAGGCAGGCGGATTTCTGTGAGTTCGAGACCAGCCTGGTTTACAAGAGCTAGTTCCAGGACAGCCTCCAAAGCCACAGAGAAACCCTGTCTCAAAAATAAAACCAAAAAAAAATAAATAAATAAAGCTTACAGTCAATAGAGTAACATTTGTAATATGATGTCTATTAGTAAAGTGCATTTGTATATATTTGCAGTTATTAATAAAGCTTGTAGTCAATAAAGTAACATTTGTAATATGATGTCTAATAAAAAAGTGTATGCTGTGATAAAATGCACAGCATTTATTAATGCTATGTTGTAAATATTTCCAAAAGTGCTAATTCTGAGTCATGAAGTAACAGCAATCAAAGTGGATTAGGGAGGAACTGACCAATAGAATACAACTACATAGAATTTCCACAAAACAGGTAGAACTGTGGTACATAACTACTAGGGGATAAATAATAGTAAGATATCAGGAAGTGTTCAAATACCAATATCTGTTACATTTCCTTTGTATGCACCTTCCATAGCTGCAGATTTCTACAATGTAAGTTTTAATAAAGGGTCATGTTAAGTAAGTGCTCACAAAATTTTTGAAAATTTAAAAATTGATTTTTGAAGGCCAGAATACCCTCCCTCCTATTCCAGAAATCCTGTGGATGAATAATTCGGCATGGCCAATATTTATCTTCAGAACAGTACAAGATATCATTGCAAGTTGTTGTGGATGCATATGTAAAATAGAGGTGTTTAATATAATGCCTAGTACCTTGTTCTCAATATATTTTGAATAAATACAAGAGGATTGTTTTGCATAATGGAAGGGCAAAAATACTTGATAAAATGTTTGCACATTTGGTACCCTTTCACTAAGCTTCCACTCTCATAGTGCTGACACAGTGTGCATGGATTTTATCCTGCTCAAGGTAGACCATGTCCTACAGTTAGAAAGGGAAAGGGAGGAGAGGGCCCAAATGACATCATTTCTCTTGTGCTCCTCGAATGGTCCTCATTACCTTGACTGCACAGACTATAAAGGGGGATTTTTAAAAGACTGGAAAGTTGAAGGCAGACAATCTCTTGTTCAGAGGACGAAATAGGATAAACCATAACATATGTGCCAAATAATATAGTCTTTGTTTTATGTAATAATTTATTTTCCTCCCTGCTTTTCCTTTCTGTGGGACAGACAGAATTTGAGGTCAGCACTCAGCATCCCTGGAAGCTAGAGAGTAAACAGGGAGGGCTGATGTGGTGATTTTTCTGTCAGGAGACAGCTGAGCCCACTGCACAGTGGCAGCCTCCTAAGTTAGATTACTTTGGCTGCTTTGTCCAGACAGGTCTCATGCTTTATGAGGCGATAGTGTTCTGCTTTTAAACTGTTCAGTTTGCATCTGGGGAAGCCCTGGTCAAGAAAGGTAAAAAGGTCACTTTTGTTATAATGGTTCTCAGAGCCAAAATGCTATCTTTCCTGAGGGGCTGGCTGAAAAACATTCAGCTTTTTGTTGTGACAGAGGTCTTGCCTAATTGAAAATCTGGGAGACAAAAAGATCCTTCAACAAGATACTTAAACTCATTGACAGATATTTTCCTCCTAATTATCAGGACTAGTGGCTAAAAATAGTGCGCTTCTGTAAATAGAGCAAATCTTTAAAACTCATGGCATCATTTCCCAAGAGTCTCAGAGATATTGTCAAACTAAGTAGCGAATTTGCAAACTCCAATGACCTTCATGAAATATAGAAACAGAAAAGTCATTTTTCAAACTTATTTCTGTGTAACTCCAGAATTCCACTGAACTTCTAAGACTTTAACGGTGCTAATGATAACTTTGTTTTTTACTTTGTTGTTGTTGTTTGTTTGTTTGTTTTTTAAATGGAGTGTGCTGGTTGTCTCTACAATTTTGTTCAAATGACTGTAGAACCTGGAAAACCTGTTGCTGCTATTGATGCATAACATATTGCCATTATTGATATATATATATATATATATATATATATATATATGCTAATTGAAACTCAAATATGTGATGAATCCAAGGTGTTTCAGTGAGTGCTCACCTGTGCATGCAAATTTGATTTCATCTTTAGTAAGTAGTAAAGTTATATGCTTGCCACCCCCCCAAAAAAAATAAGTGACACACTGAAGACAAATGTCACACAATTTCAATTTTATTTGTACCTAGAAATGATGAACTTATGGGAACAGAGAGCAGAATTGTGGCTATTAGGCTTCAATGTGGGTCTTTTAACAATGGGGAAACGATTGGTTTAAGGATATAAAACTGCAGTTGGACAAGAGGCATGGACTCTGTGATGTCTTGAGGTCTACTGAGAGCATGATAAATATGGTTGATAACAATATGCTATATTTTAAAAGTTGTGAGACAGTATACTTTAAGTGTTCTCAAAACAAAAATGATGAATATGTGTGATATAACATGTTAATTGGTTTAATTTAGCCATGCCATTGTGAACATACTGTATTGTGTATCATAATCGTGCATGACTTTATGAGCTAAATAAATGAATGGAAAAAAAAGAAAAAAAAGAAGGTAGTGACTTTACTGTCTGCATTAGTTACTTTTCTATTACTGTGATAAAACTATACATAGGCATGATATAGAAGAAAGGATTTATGTGTGTATTGAGGGGCAGGCTTGTGGCTCCAAAGATATAATGGTCTATACCCATCACAGCAGGGAGGTGCGGCAGCCGGCGGGAATAGCTGCTGGAGCAGAAAGCTTGGAGTTCATGTCTTAAATTACAAGTAAGAAACATAGAAATGGCACACATCATTATAAATTCTCAAAGTCTCCCTCCAGGAAACACTTCCTCTATCAAAGACACACCACCTAAGCCTTCCCAAACAGAGCCACCAACTAAGGTCCAAGTGTTCAAATTCTGGGCCTATGGGGGCTTCTCATTTCAACCAGCACACTGTCTTCATACTTTTTACTTATCTCTCCAAAATGTAGCCAATTATATTGTGAGGTAGCATGTGTGTGGCTAAAAATGACAATGCTATGCAAAAATCATGTAGTAGGTTCCAACACCTGGGAGTCATAAAACAAAAAGGGTTAGAAAATTAACTTCATCAAAATGAAAATGAAGGTTTCATGTATAAGATCTTGTTAAGAATATGGACAGGGTAAGAGAAGGGAGGGAAAATGGTGGTTTGGATGTAAAATAAATAAGAAAATGATGGAAAACAAAAAGAATATAGTAAGGGCAGTGACAATCTCACAAATACACTTCCTGATCACATATTCAATAAGGGAGTATAATCAAGAATCCATAAAGAAGTCTGAAAAGGTAAAAATTGAGATATTGCTATCCAATTAGAAGACATATTAAAATACTAGGAGATATTTTAGAACTGAAGACACACAAATGGAAAATTAAAATTAAAGAGGTTTAGGAATATCTGCCATAGGAGAGACAAGAATGAGACCCATAATGACCTATCAATACATACTTATCAGATTGAGTGACATAAAAGTGGGTTTTGGAGTGATGTTGCTAACAGTACAGTGCTTATTCAACATGTTCAGAGTCCTGTGCTGGAGCTCCAGCAATGTGTATACATATGTGTATATTCATACATTCATACACCAACACACAATGACCACATAGATGCTCATAAATGTGTTGACAAACTTGGTCATTCATAACTTTTTTGGGGGAACCTATACATGTACATCCCAGAAAACAGTGAAACACACACACACACACGGTCCAACAATGCACTCATGTGCACTTATCATACATAAATCAATATTTAAATTTACACAAAAACCCTTAAGTTTTTTTGATTTTATGGCAGCTTTATTTATAACACTAACAAACTGGAAACAATTTAGGCATCCTGTAACTCTGACGGGTTCAAAACGACTGTCTTACTCCAGGGAATTCTTTCAAAGTTTTTCATGCTACAGAGATCCTTGCAAATCCATGTTCATTGCTCCTCTATTCACAGTGGCTAAGCTGTGGAAGCAACCTTACTTTTCAACAACTGAGGGACAGATAAAGAAATGAGGCTTCTACACACAACAGAATTTGTTTCAGTCATAAGGAAGGAATGAAGTTATTCCATTAGTGGGAAAATAAATGCAATTGGAAATAACTGTATTTAACAACTTAAGTCAATTCACATAAGACAAACCACATTTTTCTAATCTGTGGGTCTTAGAATTCACAGATACATAAAACAATATATACATACAGATGACATAAATGTAAAGCAGAACTATCTAGCAGAACAAAGGAAACTGGTATGAGAAAAGTGGGAGAGAGAATACAGTGTATGGAAGAACATATTATAAACATTATATACCTGCACAAAGTGGCCACATATATAATTAGAATACTTTTAAAATATAAAAATAAACTAAAAATTGATGGCTGGGCTCTGGGTTAAAAAACTGTGGCATTTATGAAATACTACTTCCATTATTGACATATTCAACAACTCCAGTGATTTTCAGGGAATTATTCTGGGAAACATAATTTTCCACAAAGCTTGCATTGTATAGACTTCATTTGTAGCTCATTCTAGAAAGGCCAGGATTGCAGGGATGAAGAAAGGATTAGTAGTTGACAAGGGTGGAGGCAGGAAAGGGGGATCAAGAAGTGAGACTGCCAATAAAAGAACAGAGCAGGGGCTCCCGTGGTGGTGGAATTGTTCAGAACAATGATCATTTCCATGCCAGTATCCTGGCTTTAGCATTAGATAATATTTTTGTAAGACATTACCATCACAGGAACTCATTGGACAAAGCATAGACTAGGTATCCCTTTACAATTTTTATTGCATAAATACACACACACACACACACACACACACACACACACACACAAACACACACACCACACCACCCCACACCACCCCACCCCACATATAGTTCTGACAGTTTTGTGTATTTTAAACTAACACTTAAACACTGAGCTACATCCACAACCACGGCAGTATAATTAAAGGGATAAAAAATCTTAAATAGTGTGAGAAAATCAAGGAGTTCAACTTTCAGTACTGTGTCAATAATATTGAGGAAGTAAAAAAGAAGAATCTTATGAAACTGGTATCGGTTTTACACAGGGTACATGGTTGAGAAGTGAATACTGACTTTATTAGCTATGGTACCTAACCTGGAAAATGCCTTTAGTTTGCTTGTGGAAGTGATCATTGTCAGAGCAGCAGCTTTGGGTATGACTGTTTACTAAAGGGGGGTGTCTGAAATGGTTTAAAAATTTTAAAAGCTGGATATGAATTTTGTGGTTACTATAACAAAGAAAAGTGTGGTAGCTGGGATGAGCTTGGGGACAGAGATGTGCTGTGCCCATCTCTTTTATGTAGTCTTCCCCATCTCATTATTGGTAAATATATATGGTTTTCTATGTTTGTGCACTATTGCTTGCAAAAAAATCACAAACGTAAAATGTATGTATTGTCAAATTATTTTCAAGTACATTAATAACTTTAAAACAAATTCTGCATCTTCCGAAACAGGCATTAAAGCAGAACTGATTGCATACTTACTATACACAAATGGCACAATGCCAAGGCAGTCATCGGAGAGGGAAAATTCTACTGTAACTGAGAGGTAACTGGCCACTGAATGTTTGAGAGACTTTCAATTGTAATGACCCTGCACAACTTATTATCTATTCCTAAAAAGGATGGCAAAAATTTGACAATATTTGGTGTTTTTTACCCAGAGGAAAGGTATAAATTTTAAAATAATCAACAGTTTCTAGATTTTGATTGAAAGAGAATTTTGCAGTGATATAATATGTATATTAAAAGGAAATAAAAGAAACTTCGACTTATTGCAATTTTAGGAAAGAGGGCACAAAATGTCCTGATTTATTCTTTTATATTTTCTTGGTTAGCTTACCTACATTTAATTTACACGGTGTAGTGTGTGTGTGTGTGTGTGTGTGTGTGTGTGTGTGTGTGTGTGTGTGTTTATATGTCTGAGTGTAGATGTGTATGCATCATGGAGGTCAGAGGACAGCCTCAGGTTTTGGTTCTCACCTTCCAACCTTTTGCAGACATGTTTCTTATCACTGACTGCTGCACATACATAGCTGGACCATGAACTTTTATTGAGTCTCTTGTCTTCTTTACTTTCCCATATGGAGACAGAGATCACTGACCTATATACTATTCCATCTAGCTTTTACATGGGTTCTAGGGATCTGACTTTGGTCATTGGGTTTGCATGGCAAGTGCTCTAACCACTAAGACATCTATCTCCCTAGCCCACCTTACCTGTATTTTAATTAAACAAACAAGGAAGGAATAAAAAATTTTGTGGTAGAAAATAATAATTGTACGTTTAGTGCCTTTTCTATGAAATGAAATGGATTGTGTTCAGTTTGTTGTTGAATATATATCATTCCTAATCTGTGTAATGGAAACATAAATAGACTATTGGGGTGTCATTGATGAAATAGTAAATGTGTTCTGTGGTTGGCTGGTTCATTTAGATGGAAACATTGTGGTAAAAATGTGTTACATTTGATTCCCATGGCCAAGTTCATGTAGATGAATCATCTAACCAGACCTCCTTTTACAAAGCACTGTTGTCACCAAAGACATTTATGAAATTATACATTATTTCAAGTCTGTTGACATTTGAAAGCTGTATTGATTACAGATCAATTGTAGCATGAGTTCTAATAGATCTTAATAATAAAAGCCTGGAGTCAGATATAGGGGGTGAAAGCTGAAAGATCAGAGAATCAGAGCAGCCAGCCACTAGAGCTCTTACCTCTATGAAATCCTCAGACTGAAAAGAGACCGTGCTCCTGTCTCCTCTTGCCTATATTCCCCTCTCCATCCAGTCATATCACTTCCTGTCTGTCTGTACAGACCTCCAGACCACTATGGTTAACTAGTGGCTAGCTCTGCCCTCTGAGTTTTAGGCAAGCTTTATTGTTAGAGTACAGACAAGATATCATTTAACACAACACAGGAATCAGACATAGAAACCCAACAGTCAGGCTGCTCAGCAGATTGACTGAACAATCATTTTGAGCTCATACACTGAATGTGTTACACAAAGTAAAGGGATGAGAAATACCAGAGGTTTCTCTTGTTCCCAATTTAAAACTATTACCATTCAAAGAATGGGCAGGGGGAAAGTGATTTGGGTGAAAAACATAAGCCTCAGGCAGTAGAAAAGTTACAGTGTTTTCTATAGCAGCAAGGATGCCAGCATCAGTGGGAAACAGAAGGTGAACATGGGCAGACCAAACTCTAGGAGAAGGACACCATGGGCTGCAACTTACATTCTCCTGAGAACCCAAATAACAAATCAAAAAAACACTCTATTCTCAATATGAGAAGGAAATTATCACAACCTCAAACCACAGACTGTAGAGCAAACCTTCCAAACACTGAAAAATCTGTACCAATGAAAGCAAAAGGAGGCCAAGCACTCACATTAGCCTTAGTAGATACCGCACAGGATAAAGGTGTGCTGAAAAGTCAGTATCATAGTCTTGAAAATTCCACCAAATAATACTCTCACTAAAGAGACAAGAACTACAGACTGTGTTCAAACCAGGAAATAAGTCTTGTAAATATCTCAGAATGATCAAGGTGGTCCTTAGTAGTTATGATCTGTCCTGCTAATGTCGGCAATAATAAAAATAGCTGGGCCTATGATAGTTTTCACAATGAGATATCTCAATGAATGCCAAGTTTAAAACAAAGCATATATTAAATGGGAGCTGGGGGGTAAGCAAGCTATTCAAGTTGTCTGCTCTGTTTAAAAACTATCAGTGGCCCACTTCTTACCAGAATCAGTGTTCCCTGTTGAATTACAGCAATGAAGAGGAAAAGGGCCTTCAGTTTATTTTTGGGGTGCAGATGCATTTGTGTTCATATATGAAGACTCTTTTTGACATTATTAGCGAGTATCAGAGAGCTGGGCAGTGGTGGCCCACGCTTTTAATCCCAGCACTCAGGAGGCAGAGGCAGGTGGATCTCTGTAAGTTCAAGGCCAGCCTGGTCTACAAGAGCTAGTTCCAGGACAGCCGCCAAAGCCACAGAGAAACCCCATCTCAAAAAACAAAACAGAAAAATAAAAAAAAAATAAGTGAGCATCAGGGAAACAGATTAGACATGTCAAAACTGAATAAAATAAAGCATAAAATTAACTGAAGAGAAGCAAGATTATAACTTTGACTTTTATCAATACAAATACAGATTTAATATTGATAAATTAATAAATAAATATTTATTAATAAATTAATCGAGTTCTGGGGAAAAACAGATTGAACCAAAACCTTTTCTTTTGCTTAGGTAGCAAAAGATTGTCATCACCAGAAACAGACTAAGAAATTTGAAAATTGTGTATGTATGTGCATACATGTCTGCCTGTGTATGAGCATGCCTGCTACAGTGTGCATGTGGGAGAGAGAGGGTGACATGTGGGAGTCAGTTCTGGCTTAGCTTGAGTGTTAACAACTACATAAGTCTAGCCATAAGTCCATGCATGCAGGAATAAATACTAAGAATGATAGAAATAGAAATGCACCTGACTTTCTGAAAAGAGAGATGATTTACTTGGTTTATAATGGAGAAAGAACTCATTGCTGAGAATTTGTAACTTCAGGCTCACCTTCACATGAACTCAGACCTGTGAACTTGGATTACCTGAGAAGTTCAAGAACCCATGACAAAATATTAAATTAAATTAAAGTAGTCTTAAATTGCTAATTCTCCACAGTCCATGGAAGAAACAAATGCAAAAGTTCTTGGGAGAAATGTCTCCTCGGCTGGAGATCATCATGATAACCACAGATTCAGACTTAGATAAGAGCAGACAACCAAAATTATGGACTAACAGGTAACCAATCTGGGACAGTGAAAACAGTAAGTCTCAGAACTAAGCCTCTAAGACATCTTCAACTTTAGATATCATGTAAGAACCATAAAGTGATTGCGTTGAAATGTGTAAAATAAAAATAGGTTGAATCTTGGAAGAGTTGAGAGAAGAGTGGAGGGTGAATATTATCAAAATTCATTGTGCACATGTATTAAATTATCAAGTAATTAATAAAATTCTTATGTTGAGAAAGAATGATACTAAGACTTAAAGAATATAAGGGACAGGTCAGAAAAATAACTCATAGAAATGAAAAAAGTTTCATAGATAGATGAAATTGCAAGCTAATATAATGCAACAAAGAAATATATAAACCCATAGATGGCTTTGAAAAACCTTCACATACTATGTGTTTAAAGAAGAAAAGGGAGAGAAAATATGAGTTTAAAGAGGAATAGAATGAGAAAGTATAAATATGTCAAACTGGAGTTTTCAAAGGAAGAGGAGAAAACAAGAGTGCAGACTAGATGTAAGTGGTTAACACATTTGTAATTACTATACATAATTTCAGATCTAAAACCAAGTTCCAACAAGAGTGAAATTTTGATAATGTTTTTATTTATTCTTTGGTATCTTCATAAATTTATGCAATGAATTTTGATCATATCCACTGATGACTATTTTCCTCCAACTTCTCATTGTGAACCTGACTCCAACTCTTTCAAAATTTTATGACTTCTTGTTGTTGTGGTTATTGAAACCCACCCGAGTGCAATTAGTGCTGTCCATGTGAACATGGGTGTGTGGCCCCCAATGGAATGCTGGCAGCCTATCAGCAGTCACATCCCCAGAAGAGATTTTTTTCCTCCCTGAGCAGCCATTGCGTTGTTTCTACCATAGAGCAGCTGGGAGAGCTTCCAAAGATACAGCTTCAAAAAGGGAATGATCCCAAAATGAGAGTTTGAGATAAAAGAAGAAATCTTTTAATAGTTGTTAAACTCATTCTTTGACAATTTCATATATGTATGGTATACATACATGCATACATACATGCATACATGCATATCACTCTCCCATCTTTCTCTGACTCTCATCCTCCTCTTTGGAAACTCTTCTTCCTAACATGTCCCTTTTCATTGTTATTCTTTTTGTTTCTTACCCATTGAGTTTTAATTAAAGTTGCTCTTCTGAGCATAAGTATGGTATATTTACTGGATGATGGACAACTCATCAGTGGCTAAACCACTGAAGATCCTCTGTCATGAGTGAGATTTTAGAGACTCCTCTACAATCTATGGGGAAATTGGACTTGATCTTGCCTACACTGGGTCTTGGACATGTAAGCACAGCTGCTATGATGAGTGTAGCAGCCACACCATGACCGGAAGCCATTTCATTGATCGTGTCCTCATCCTTCAGCTCTTATATTCTTTCTAGCCCCCACTTTCCTTATACCCTGAGGATAGGGCAGTGTAATACAGATGACTGACTCTCCACAGTTGAGCACTTTCCGTTACTTATACTTGGCACTATGACCCATTATGAATCTCTGCATTGACTAAAACTGGCTGCAAGAAGAAGCTTCTCTGACAAGTTGAGAGCGGCAGTCTCTGGGCATAAACAAATATTTAAAAGACAGTTTGACAGCATGACCATTTAACATTCAATAGTAGGCCTCCCCCTTCAGCATATGATACTCCCAGTCATTGGTAGACCAATGGAATCAAATTGAAAACACTGATATTAACCCACACACCTAAGAACACCTGATTTTTGACAAAGAAACTAAAACTATACAATAGAAAAAAGAAAGCATCTTCAACAAATGGTGCTGGCATAACTGGATGCTGGCATGTAGAAGACTGCAGATAGATCATCACCTATCACCATGCACAAAATTTAAGTCCAAATGGATCAAAGGCCTCAACATAAATCTGGCCACACTGAACGTATTAGAAAAGAAAGTGGGAAGTACCCTTGAAATAATTGGTACTGTTGACCACTTCGTGAACATAACACCAGTAGCACAGACACTGAGAACAATAATTAATAAATGGGACTTCCTGAAACTGAGAATCTTCTGTAAGGCAAAGGACACAGTAAGACAAAAGGCAGCCCACAGAATGGAAAAAGATCTTTACCAACTCCACATCTGACAAAGGGCTTATCTCCAAAATTTTCAAAGAACTCAAGAAGCTAGTCTCCAAAAGCCAAATAATCCAACTAAAAAGTGGGATACAGAACTAAATAGAGAATTCTCAATAGTGGAGTCTAAAATGGCTGATAGACACTTAAGAAAGTGCTCAACATCCTTAGCCATCAGGGAAATGCAAATCAAAACAATTCTGAAATACCATCTTACTCCTGTCAGAATGGCTAAAATCAAAAACACCAGTGACAGTTTATGCTGGAGAGGATGTGGAGAAAGGGGAACACTCCTCCACTGCTGGTGGGAGTGCCAACTTGTAAAGACACTCTGGAAATCAGTATAGCAGCTCCTCAGGAAAATGGGAATCAGTCTTCCACAAGATCCAGCAATTCTACTCTTAGGTGTAGAGTCAAAAGATGCACATTCATACAACAAAGACATCTATCTGTTCAACTATGTTCACAGCAGCATTATTTGTAATAGCCAGAACCTGGAAGCAACCTAGATGCCCCTCATCTGAAGAATGGATAGAGAAAATATGGTACATTTACACAATGGAGTACTACTCATTGGAAAAAAGCAATGGAACCTTGAAATTTTCAGGCAAACAGATGGTACTAGAAGAAACCATCCTGAGTGAGGTAACTCAGTCACAAAAAGACAAACATGGTATGTACTCACTCATATATGGATTTTAGACATGGAGCAGGGGATGGCCAGCCTACAATCCACACCACCAGAGAGTCTGGGAAACAAAGAGTAACCTAAAAAAGATATGCATGGTACCCCAGAGAAGGTGAAGGGGGAAGGATCTCCTGAAAGGATTGGGAGCATGCGGGGAGGGGAGAGGGATCTGGGAGAAAGAGATGGGGAGAAAAGGAGGGGAGAGGAGAAAGTGGGGGAGCAGGTAGTTTGAGTCAGGGGAAGAACAGAGAAGAGCAGGATGAGATATATTATTATAGAAGGAGCCACTATAGATTTAAGGAGAGATCTGGCACTAGGGAGTTTTCCAGAGATCTACAAGGATGACACCAACTGACAATCTAAGAAATAGTGGAGAGGCTACCTTAAATGCCCTTCTCAGATAATGAGATTGATGACTACCTTATATCCCATCCTAGAGACTTCATCCAGTGGCTGATGGAAGCAAAGGCAGACACCCACAGCTAAACAATGAACTGAATTTCTGGAACCCAGTTGCAAAGAGGGAGGAGTGAAAACCAAAGGGGTCAAGACCAAGGTACTGAAACCCACAGAAACAGCTGACTTGAACAAGTTGAAGCTCATGGACCCAAGACTAATGGCTGGGAGGTCAGCATGGGACTGATCTAGACCCCCTGAATATGGGTGTCAGTGAGGAGGTCTGGGCAATCTGTGGTGCCTGTGGTAGTAGATCAGTATTTATCCCTGGCATACGAATGGATTTTGGGGGTCCATTCCATGTGGAGGGATGCTCTCTCAGCCTGGACACATGGGGGAGGGCCTATGCCCTGCCATGAGTGATATGACAGACTTTGTGAATACCCCATGGAGGGCCTCACTGTCCTTGGGGAGCAGAGGGAGGATGGGGTGAAAGGTTGGTGGGGGTCGGAGAAGGAGGAGAGGGAGAGGAAGCTGGAATTGACATGTGAAGAAGGCTTGTTTCTAATTTAAATTAAAAATGGTTTTAAAAAAGAAGAAAGGTATATTGAAAGGTAAATCCTAGAGTCAAAAGGCAGACAGGATAATTTAAGTTAAGGAAAGCCAGCTAGAAACAAGCCAAACTAAGCCTGTGCATTCATAAGCAAGAATAAGTCTCCACATATTTATTTGGGAGCTGGATGGTGGGCCCCCAAAGAGCAAAGAGTAAGAGTTAAAAAAAAAAAACTAACTACAAGGCACTTCTAACTAAACTTTTTTTCCCATTAATATGTTTTTAATTAGCTTGAAAGCTAGTAGATTTCTATTAGTCAAGAATAATAAATTTCAAAGTGCTTATCTGGAGCACTTGATTTAAAATTCAGAGCACTCAAGACTAATGAAAACATTTCAATATTCAGAGAAAGAGAAATATGAGTTATAAAGGACAGAAGGCCCTAGTGGTTGCTGACTCGTCAGCCACAGTGGAAGCAAGAACAAGGAGAACTAAAATCCTTAAGCTGCTGAGAGAAATTTACTGTAGCTTTGAGTATTTTCCTCTAAGAACAAGCAGGACATTTCTAGACCAATCAAAATAGACTAATATTAAACAATAGCTACATGGATGTCTCATATATTCAGACAAAAACAGGAAAGAAATTGAGCCCCAGAGGGACTAAGATTCACCAGACAAGTATGGGAAAGAAATTCTTCGACATATTGGTAATATTAAAATGGGACACACTTAAACTATAAAAGTATAAAAAATCCACAAGTAAAAATCTTAAACAGGCAAGAATGTGAAAGATTATAGAAACACAAGAATTCATAAGAGATAAGTTGAAATGTGATGCAAACTGTTAGTGGACTAGGGTCTTTGTATAGTACATGAAGAATGTGAATGTAAATAATCATTGATTCAGTTAATAATCACCATAACAGTTTTAGCACATATCAAATATTGCATATGAAAATAAGAAGACTAATACTCCAAAACATCACATAAAAGTGGGGAGGCTGTTGCAAACAGTACAAGCTGAGACAATAAAAATTGAATAATAGAAATAGCAAATAGATGAGTACTCAGACTATGTTTAAACAAATCAATTGCCTTGGCTACAAGTTTATAAGTCATATTGACAACAACAATGATAAAAGTCTATGCTAGTTCACAGTCACACAGAAAGCCCCAATAGTACATGCAATAAGATACATATGAAGATTTGGAGCACTTCAGAATATGAGTGATTATAGTGTATATATGTTCAAAATTTAAGAAAACAATGAAAATAATATGTTTCTGAAATTAAGGGTCAAATACCTAGCTTCAGAAAGGGCTCAAGTAACCAAAGAACATTTTATTTCTTAAAGTTATGACTGGTGAAATGTATTCCATAAGTTAGTTTTGGAAACAAGGATTTTTTTCTTTTTTCTTTTTTTTTTCTCTTTTTGGTTTTTCGAGACAGGGTTTCCCTGTGTAGCTTTGGAGCCTATCCTGGCACTCGCTCTGGAGACCAGGCTGGCCTTGAACTCCTAGAAATCCTCCTGCCTCTGCCTCCCGAGTGCTGGGATTAAAGGCGTGTAACACCTATGCCCGGCTGGAAACAAGGATTTTATAGCTCATGAAAGGAAGCTAATGACACTGAAGGCTTCTATCTTGAGCAAGTTATAGTATAACAACAGAGGAGAAGGCCAGACACAGAGGATGGGTTATGGATATCCATCGTTTGAGCAAAGCCTCAAAGTCTATAAGGCTTCACTTCAGGTGGGGAATCCAAAGACGTTAGTGGATGCATGCAAATGTGACCTCAGACAACTCTGGGCATATGTTAAACTGAACAGTTAGGAGGGCAAAAGAATGTAAATTAAATATTAGCTCAAACACACCGGAGAATGCTGAATGCATTACCGAAGTGGTGTACAACCCAGTTCCTTGTAAGGGTGTTTGGTCAGGGAGGCAGTGAAAACTGCTCCTGAGGGTGCTACTGCAGTGCTGGCAAGGAGTGGCAGTAGAGCTTGCCTCCTGAAGGACTTGTCTTAGGACTGAAAAGAGAAGGGAACATACAGCAGACAACTTTGTCAGGAGATTATCAAAAGGCCACAGGGAGATTCACTGGAGGACACAGGTCTCAAGTGACCCCATGGGGAAAAAATCAGAAGACCACTTCTCTGATGTGCTTCTTCTGCCTGCTTCCTCCTGCTGCCAGGATTGGTGTTAGCCAAACCCAGCTGGGAGCTAGAAGGATGTGAGCCAATGTGTCTAGAGCAGTGATTCTCAATGTGTGGGTTGCTGTGGAACAACCCTTGCACACTGTAAATGTGCATTTATCTCATTGTTAATAAAAAGCTGATTGGCTAATAGCTAGACAGGAACAGATTGGGTGAGACAGCCTGACATGGGAGAATTCTGGGTGGAAGAAGTGTGGAGTCAGGGGAGACAGACACCAGCAGACACACAGGCATCAGACTAATGTGCCATGTTAATAAAGGTATTGCCATGTGGAAGAGCATAAATAAGGAGTATGGGTGACTTGAAATATAAGAGTTAGCAAGTAACAAGTCTGAGCTACCGGGTGAGCATTTACAATCAATTATAAGCCTCTGTGTTGGTTATTTGGTACTGGTGGTCAGGATTGGGAAAGAAACATCCTCTTGCAATGGGTTTCAAACCATATTTACATTACAGTTCATAATACTAGAAAACCTACAGTTACGGAATAGTAACACAATAATTTTATGGCTGGGGTCACCACAACATGAGGAACTGTGTTAAAGGGTCAGCATTAGGAAGGTTGAGAACCTGTGCTCTGTAGAGATGCCCATCATCAGTAGTCTTCAGCAAGCTTGCATTTGGGTAGAAGTACATGGGAAAGAAGACCAGGCAGATGATGACCCAGAGTGAATATCCTTTATGTTCCTTTAAGGAAAGCAATAACGAAAACATCAACAAAAATGTTTTTAGAAATTCTGACTAAAATATAGCCAATAGACTATAGAAATATATATATAGAGAGAGAAATATAGAAAAGAGGAATGCACTGCTCCTACTATAAATAACAGCTAAAATTACTGGAGAAAACAATATATTATGTATATTGTTCACATATACATGTGCATAACCCATATTTTTATATATAGCTATACATTTGTTAATATATATGATTATCTGCAGGTAGATAAAATACATATTATAATTAACATACAATATTTTGGGACTTAAGTTATTTTTCATATATATAAGCACAAGAAGACTGAAAAGTAGAAAAAAAATCAGACCAACAAGTTCCCTGGGATCACTGTTTCTATTTTCTCCAGTGGAGTGCCTATTCCTTTGTCTCAAATGTGCCTTTCCATTCTAAGTTTTCATCCTTCTATTTATTTTCTAAGCTTTAACTATTTGTTGATCTCAGGTTTTATTATCTTTCTTTGAACTCTTATGTAAGTTACTTAGCATATTCTTTTTCTGAGACCACACATGTTTCAACCTTTGAAGAGAATATGGAAACCACACAATATGCTTTTTTATGTCATAATAAAGCTTTTGTCTCTTTTTCTTGGAGAGGAGTGTGTGTGTGTGTGTGTGTGTGTGTGTGTGTGTGTGTGTGTGTGTGTGTGTATGAGTGCAGGCATGTATATAGAGTCTGTGAGTAAGTGTTACCTTTGTTTGATCTTTCTGGCTTTGACTTATCTTTAGACACAAAGCACCATTTCAGATAGAGCTTCCGAGACTGGTGTGAGGAAGAATTGCATGGAATTTGCATTACTCTTATGCTATAATTCATGTTTGTTGCCTTAAAATTCTTTTTAAAAATCTGTTTCTCTTAGTCATGGAATTTATGTTAATAACCAATAAATAAAAAGTCAATATCATCAATTATCAAGAAATGACACATAGAAATCACTAATGAATATGACTATTTATCCACTTAAATGGATATAACAAAAATGACTGACTGTATCAAGAGTTGGAGTGCCCCAACCTGTAGGACGTCAACCTGGGGCAAGAGAGTCAGGGATAGGGAAAGGGGACAAGAGACACAAAAGAATGACCACAAGACAGGATTCTGATCAAGTGGCAAACTTTACTTCTCAGGCTATCTTATATAGTCAGGATATGGGGAGGGGCAGAATGGGTTGTTTGTGCACCAGGTGTTAGTATAGGCAGGATATTAGGAAGCCACAAAGAGGATGTTTGGCAGGGTAAAGAGTTCATGTGTAAGAGGTCCAGGAAGGATTGCCTAGGTGACTGAACCTATGGGTGGAAGACTGGGTCAGGTTGTTTCTTTTCTTGAGCTGAGGTTCTAAGGAGCTGCTATGTAAAGGTTAACTATGTGGCCTGCCAAGCATGGCCTAGGATCTCATGCCAAGCCCTGAGATTTGGCTCCCAACATTGGAGGACCTATAGTGTTGCTAGAGTATCACACTAGTGGGAAGTGTAAGCTGTGTTGTCCTAATAAGCACATATTAGGACAACCAAAGCTAAGTAAACATTTTATTTCATTCAAAGTATATTTTTGTGACCAGATAGCACAGAGGCAAATGCTAGTGATGTTAGGGGTAGCGGTCCCATGGAGGGGGTGCTCAATAATATGTGCTTTGATGTTTGCATGTATATTATAGTTCAATATCATGTGTATTATAAAAATATAGTGTTTAAAATTGAATACCTACTATGTTAAATCCTTTGCTCTATTGAATTTATATACATCTTTTCTTCTTTCTTAGCATATTACAATGAAGTAGTTGAAAAAAGCAGAACAATAAATAAATGTTTCAGATGTACATTGATTCACTAGAGCTTTCTGCTAAAGTCATTAGCATTTATCTAAGTTAGACAGTTATGGAATGGTAGGAAACTATTTGACACAGTCTGCTACCAACCTCTAATTTGTGTCCTTTGAATTGATAATTAACTTCTGCTAGACTATACTTCTTCCACTTTTTTTTTTTTTTTGGCTTTTAAAACTTCAGAGTTTTTCTATGAATGAAGGTAGCAGACAGAACTCTTCTAGGAAGATGGGATTATTTCTTGTGTTGTAATAGAACCTACCTGGATATTACAATGGTGGGTCAGAAAAGATCAATGCAGGGAGTAACATGGCTGTTCTGAGGTAGTCAGTTTTTAGTCAAGGTATTAATTTCTTACATCAAACTTTAGAAATGAGTATGTCTATAACAACAGACGATCCACAAGAAATAACCTGTTGGGTCATCATTCTGCCATTGAGCTGTACCGGATGCCCTGCAGTTGCCGTGACAAGAATGGTGTGAGAGTGGTTACTCCATGGAGTATTTAAGAACTAGGACAGATAAGAGATTCATGCATAGTTACAGCAAGGCCACAGAGAAGAAAATTTGGGCTTTGTCTAAAGAGCCTTGAAGGGTTTCCAGGGAGATTATTTTAAGGTGAATAAAGAGAATTGGTATCAGTTTTCTTAGAATCATTAAAATAGAACCCAGAAATTTATATACATTGCAAAAATACTCATATTTTTGACTCTGAGCAGACTAATAAAATAATGAACACTATAAAATAAAGCTAGAGGAGCATAAAAAGAAGTAGGCAATTTGGTGAGTTAGTCTTCAATTTTGAACTTGTCTTTTCTGTGGCCTTCCGATTCCAACCTGGTAGTATTATAAGACCACCCTCATGCCTACCTCTCTCTCTACACTTTTTTCTTTCAAAATATAAGTAGACTCAGTGTGCACACCTATGTGATCAAGTTTCTAGGCTAAATATCTTATATAAAATTGTCTGAAAGCAATAGGATGCATCCACTTTTGAGTTTAGGAATGGGAGCCAATTTTTAATTTGTTCCTTCTGTTTGCTGAAAATATAGTATTTCTCTTTCAAAGACTTTACTAGAAATCTGGTTTTCTTTCAGGGACAAAGAGAAACAATTCACAGTGATGCATTAGCATTGATGGTTGGAGTCAAGAGGTTGCGATGTTATTAGGAGTTGCTGATTTGTCTTTTAAGGTTTTAAAGCTACACAAAGATTTCAGATTTTAAAGGAGCTAATTTAAGAAAAGAACTATCTAATAATTAGAACTATGACAGTCAAGATGCGTGTGGTCCCTACAGTACCTGGTGATGTGCTATGCCCACACACAGCAGTTTGATCACAGATTCTTCCATAAGGATAATTGTAAGTAGACACTATGCATTATTAAATTTATGTAAGGAAATCTATTGACAAGATTTTGATTGCAGCAAAAAAGAAAACTTGCATTAATTCATTTTTTAAAAACATAATAGTGAAGCAAATATAGGCTTGGTGCTTAAGGACCAGGGCGCACTTTCAGAAGACACAAAAGCAGGGCATGGGCTGATTCCAAGAATAGCTGGGCAACAATGGACTCAATGGGGAAGAAAGGAAAAGCCATCTCAAAGTTGGATGAGGAAGGAAGGGAAGGTTGAGATTGTGCTAAGGGAAGGATTTGAGGGGAGTGTGAATATGTTCAAAACATACATTACTAAATTCTCAAATAAATAGAAAGCTAAAACCCATAATCAAGAAATGGAAAATGATAATGAACACAGATAAAGAGAAATAAACCAAGTACACGTGGAATGAGTCTAAGAGAGGCCATCATAGATTTAAAGGAATCTACTCAGGGGTCAGAATAAATTCAGTCTCAAGGCACACAAAGACCTTACATAGAAGGTAGCAACAAAGAATCCTGGGAAGAGTTGTGAAGCAAGTTCAGACACTTGAGCAGGCAGCTCAGTGGCTTGGCACAGGTAGGGAGAGAATTCCACAAACAGATTGTTACAAGCAATTGTTGTCTCCTCTTGGTACTAATTCACAGTTTCATCTTTTATCACATTAACATTTTAGAAAATGGGAAATAACTAATTAACAATTACAGCATGTCCTCTCTAGCCATGAGAATTGATGGAAACCATTACCACCACAGATACATTAGTGATGACTAGAAGCTGCTAAGTACTTTCAATACATGACCTTTAGAGTCAACCTAAGTTTAGATCTACTGTGTGTGTGTGTGTGTGTGTGGTAGGTGTATGCAATAGATGAACTGTGTGTGTAATGTTTGCACAGTATGAGAATATGTGTGTGTAATGTATATACAGTGTGTGTGTGTGTGTGTGTGTGTGTGTGTGTAATTATACACAGTGTATGTGGTGTATGTGTGTGTAATGCATACACCATGTGTGTTTCTCTCTCCCTCTCTGTGTGTGTGTGTTATATGTGTGTAATAGATGCACTCTGTGTGTATAATGTATGCATAGTATGACAGTGCATGTATGTGTGCATGTGTGTGGTGTGTGTAATGTATAAACAGTGTGTGTTTGTGATATATGAGTGTGTAATTATACAGTGTGTGGTGTATATATGTGTAATGTATACACTGCCGTGTTTCTCTCTCTCTCTCTCTCTCTCTCTCTCTCTCTCTCTCTCTGTGGTGTGTGTGTGTGTGTGTGTGTGTGTGTGTGTGTGTGTGTGTGTGTGTGTTTGCATGCATATACATGTCTCTACATGGACACACTGACAGAGGCCAGAGGATGAGGATGTCAGGTGTCTCTGTCTTATTACTTTGACACAGTATTTCTTACTAAAAACGGAGCTAGCTGGCAGCCAACAAACCCCAGTGATCTATGCTCTCCTCTCTGTGTGATTTGGCTACAAGTGTTTGTCACCATGCAAAGCTTTATATATGAATTATTAGGATTGAAACTCAGGTTCTCATACTTATGCATCAGGCACTGTTGCTACTAAACTGCCTCTCCAGGTCCCTTTCTTCTTTTCTTTTGTCATATAAAGTAACACACACACACACACACACACACACACACACACACACACACACACACACACACACACACACACAAAAATGCAGTGTGGTCTAAAAAAATCCCAGCTCTGTGAATGTAAAGCATGCAGAGCCTTTCAGTTGTGAGTGATAAGTAGGTTCATGCTCTCTGGGATAGACTATAAAACCTTGAATGTTCAGACACCTGGTGTGACTAGTAAAGCCTTTTCTCTCTACCTGTCAAACAGTTCTGGATGTATGCATTTTATTAACAGCTAATCCTAAAAATTAAAATGGACAATGAGTATGAATACATGGTTTGAAAGGAAGACTATCATATGCTACATGCTATATTTGTGTTCTTGATAAATAACAGAGGACGAATTATAGTAATCATGTTTAAAGTAGACCACCTCCAAACTTCTAGCTTAAAACTTGTACCCCAAACCAACATCTCACCATCCTAATACTTTACCTATCATCCCACCTTTTGTTTAAGAGAGTTTAATATTTCAGATGCCATGTATAAATGAGATCATTCAGTAATTACCTTTCTGTGCCCAGCTTTCTTGTTTAATTTTTTGCCTCCAAGCATTATCCATATAAGGAATGTCTGAGGCTATGTGGTTGAATAAATATTTTGTTATGCATGCATACCACACTTTCTTTAGGTAGTCATCTGTTGATAGACCCTTAGGTTGTTTCCATGTCTTGGTTACAGTGAGCAATGCTAAAGGGAATGTGGGGTTGAAAACTGATTCCATTTATGTATATCTCACTAACAGAGCTGCTGGATCATGCCCTGGTTCTGCTTTGCATAGTGGTTGCACCAAACTTCTTCTATACTAACACTGTAAAGTGAACCAATGCACAGCATGATAGCATGATGGCATGATGATACAAGGGCACTACTCTCCTGAAATTTGATAAAAGAGGAAATTTAATTGTTTCATACTTCCTGGTACATATGTATGTATAAAAACTCACAAAACCCATAGGTACTGATGGACATGCTGATTAATTTGCCTATGGTATTCACAACAAAATCTATGCACATAGCAGATTATTTCATTGTTCATCTTGAACACATATATTTTCACTTGTTAATTAAATACTTTAACAAAAACTTTAAAATAATTTAATCACTTTAAACAATTAAAAAAATTGGACTTCATCAAAATAAAAAAACACACTATACTACAAAGGGCATCACCAACAATGTGAGACAACTCTGGGATAATCATTCTGCCAAAGGAATTCTATTTAGAATATAAAAGGATTCTTCAGTTGTTATTATCAAAAGACAACTACAATGTTTAATTTCAAAATGAACCTGAGTAGATATTTCTTCAAAGAAGACATAACAGTTAATTAGCACATGAAGAGATGCTCAACACCATCAGTTATTAGGAAATGACACGACAGCACTTCACACTCAGTAAAGTGTCTATAAGAAGAGACAGCCAAGAGTATGTGTTGCTAAGGATGTTGAGAAAAAAAAATGCCATCCGTTGCTTGTGGAAAACCAGGGTGGTGCCTTAAAATGCTGTATATTTGTGTAGATTGGATATTTGAATTTGTGTAGAGTGTCCCACAAATTCCAGTCTGAAACATCTCACCATGAAAAATGGAAATGCATTATTGTTATTCTGGCTTTAGTGTAAATTGTCTCCCACAGGCTCATGTTCTGAGCACGAGTTCATTGCTAGTGGCAATGTTAGGGTGGTTGTGGGACATTTAAGAGTTAGGTACTGGGTGGTAGTTTAGATCACTCAAGATGGGCTTTGAGAGGTCTTATGTGTCTTTGCCAGCTTTCTTTCTGGGCCTTCTGGTTAGGCAGAGTATAAAGTAAGCAACTATGGCTATGAACTCTGTCATGCTGCCTACCTATAATTCAACCCTCTGACTCAAGAGGCCCAAATGAGCCTTTTCTCCATTGAGTGTTCTCTCAAGTTTCTTATTGTGGCAATATGAAAAGTAAACGATACACATGTCTACCCAGCAGTGCATTTAAATGTTTATAATAGCATTATTTATAATGGCTACAGAGTGGAACCAACTTATATCTGTCCACTTGAAAAATGAATAAATAAAAAAGCCTCTAGACAATGTAATATTATTAAGTAATTAAAATGAAATATAAGGCTGGGGATATAGCTCAGTGGTCAAGTCTAATATTAAAGTTGGGCTCCAGGTTTAATCCTCAGTACCACCAAAATGAATAATCAAACAAACTGTGTTCAAACCTGAGAAATCAATCACCTATTAAGCATATACTATACAATGTTCTTCCAGATATACATAGGAAAAGCAAACTATGTAAAGAGTATTTAGTGGGGCAAAGGGAGGAGAGTATACTTGTGTGTCAGGCAGGGGCTATCTGTTATAGAGATCAAGATTTCCTGTCAGGGAGACAAAAACAATCTCAAGTTAGAGTATGGCAGTTTTTTCCCCAATATATTAAAAGCCATTAATTGTATCCTTCAGGAAGGTGGATTGAAATTGAATAGTTCCTGATAAGTGAATGATGAAACAGGACCCAGGACCAGATGCCTTAGGAAGAGCTAGCAAATTAACTCTTTATTTGCAGATGGGGCTATATGTCTCCTAAAGCCAAAAATATCATGAGGCTGCTGAACTTGGATTCTGTAGGGCTTATTATAGAGTCTCATAATTTCCCGCTGGTCAGTAGGACAGCTTTGGGAAACATGAGGTGAAATCATGGTGACTTTGGCAGTTTCATAGCTGGACAAATATACTAAAGTGGTAAGTAAATACTGCTGGTGGAGGAATTCTTCATTGTGAGATGGAACATTTGATACTAACTCTTATAGGAACCAGCATTTATCAGTGATTCAAAACTTGATAGATCTTGGAGAATAATCACTTATACAATACCTGAAACAAAATGCTAAATATTGCTGACAAAATACCTCTGTTTTTTATTCACTAATATCTGTCTAGATGCATGCAGTAAAAGAATCAGAAGCCACAATGTTTTTCTTGGGATTAAAAGTTTGCAGCTCATCAGGCATTCTTATGTTTCAAATGACTTTAAAAACAGCTAAAATTTAGAGTGAAATTGGGTCTCAAATATCTAGTTCTGCTATTTCTCTAGAAATTTCCCAAACTGTAGCTCAGCAGTCTGTAACTGAAGCCACTGGAAGACACAGACATACAGAGGAACTTGTTAGTTTTGGCCAGGCACAGGCCCTGTGGCCTAGAGCTGAGTAGTGTATGGTGTTAAGTGAGACTTTGTTTCCAGGCAGAATTCACTCATAAGCAAATGAAGGCTAGAAGCCTCCTGTAAGGTTCCCATCCTAAGA
The DNA here is from genome assembly GCF_003668045.3 of Cricetulus griseus. NCBI lineage: Eukaryota > Metazoa > Chordata > Mammalia > Rodentia > Cricetidae > Cricetulus > Cricetulus griseus. The sequence goes on along the minus strand of NC_048595.1, from coordinate 309,352,834 downwards.
GAACCCAGAAAATCAGCCTGCTGTCTTTCTGATCTGTTCAGAGCAGGGCTGCTGTTTCCACACATCTTCTGTTCCTCTGTTTTGTATGCTGGCTGCTCCATGATGTTTATGGAGGTGGAAAATCCAAGTAAGGCACGTCTTTGCAACTCACTACCTACAGTTCCAATATACACTCTGGATGTGCCATCATTTAGAGGCCTCTTCACAAACACTGCTGTGTTCATTCATTCAGTGTTTCCTGGAAAAGATGCTGTCTCCTATTTTCAATTTTTCCTTTCTTTATTTGTTGTTATTGGTGTGTTGTTAGGATATATTTCCCCCCTTGGGGGCTTGAATGAAATTGGAAGCTACTGTCCTGCCAAGACACAGGTTACAAAACCATGCTGAGTGACCTCAGATACTATACACACATGAATCACTGAGGCCCATGCTTTCAACACTTTGGCAGAGATCTTTCATACAGTATTGGCCTGTTCTCCCATGAAATGGATACTCAACACATTTGTTCAGCAACCTACTTACACAAGCCATGCAAAGCCGAAAAGTGGTGGCAGTTAGCAGGATGGATTACATTTCCTGTCTAAAGAAGATATATTTTGTGTGGGCTTTAATCAATTAAGTATTCCAGAATATTGCATTCTCCCCCAGAAATTTTCTGATAGCATTTCTGTCTTTAATCATAATAACAGAATGTAGTCCAAACCACATGATTGCCTTGGTTTGGGCATTGGACTTGCTTTGCCTTAATTCTAGAGACTTCAATGAGTCTAGCAATAGTAACATACAGCCGGTACTGAGAGAAGTGCCAAGCATTGGTGCCCAGCACACGACCTGCAGCATTTCTAAGCCTTGTAACATTCCTCTAAGATACATACCACCAATACTGTTTTCTGGGCAAAGACACTAGATGCAAAGGGATCAGGTATTACTCTGATTAATCATCCAATAGTGCTCAGTATTTATTGAAGATAGGAAAGGGCCAACTTCAACCCCATGCTTGTCTGACTCTAGTTTCCCTTTCTCTTTGCATTGCTATATCAGGCCCCGATTGTTCTTCCAGGTTGGCAAAGCCTTGCTGTCACTTAATGGCAATATGCTTTTATCTTTAACTTGCTATGCTGCATATTAGCAAGAGTAGTAAATGTAAAGTGAGGAAAAGCTATTCCACCAAGGTATTTATTTGAGTTTATGCTTTTATTTTATAAGAGCAATGTTTATCTCATCCATTTTCCATAGCTAAGATTACTGTCTTTGTCTGAAAGCTACACAATTCTTCTTTCTTTCTTTCTTTCTTTCTTTCTTTCTTTCTTTCTTTCTTTCTTTTCTCTTTAAACATATTTTAATCATTTGCCAGTGTCCATACTTGTATTTGGCTTTTAATTCAATAACTGAAAATAAGTATGAATTAAGTATTTGAGCATGTTTTGCTAGTTCTATTACTTACATTTTAATATAGGCCACTGAACTGTATTCATTTTATGTCTCTCTGATCATAATTAAAGCTATAGAATAATTACATTAGCATTTCCAGTTATTTCATTTTAGTGTTGAAGGATTGCATACCAACTGACTCATAGGAATTCACAATACAGTCTTGAACAAGGACTAGTTGGCTGTGTGCATCACTAGTGTAAGTGTCAAGACTCTTTTTTACAGCACTGATACTGCTATGCTGCACTCTTGCCTACTAGGAAAGGAAATTCCAAAATGGTGTAGGGTATTCCTGGAATGATCTTCATATTGTAGAGACCCCACTCCAAAATTTAAATATTTCATCTGGTTTGTAGACAATAATTGGAGTAAGTGAGTGATCTAGATAATGAAGTTGTTTTTTTTTAATTTATTTGTTCTTATTTTTGTTTTTGTTTTCAGAGTTTTCTTAAATTTGTTCCTGTTATTCTCTCTTCTGCTGTTTAGTTTCTTTTATGAGATAGATCTCTTCCCAGGTAGCCCAGGTTGGTCTAGAATCTGTGATCCTGCTCCAGCTTCCAAGAGCTAGAATTACAGATGTTTGCTCCCATGTCTTAAACATAATGGGATGCACATGGTGGGCAAGGCAGAGGTAGTAAACAAAGTTTCCCAAGTTCCACTTCAGCAATCTAGTGACAACTTGAGATGCCCTCTTAGAAAACAAGTTTCTGTGTTCAAAATAAAATGCATATTCCTAAAATAGACATATTCCATCAGTCTATTCATTATTGTTGTGTTAAATGGATACTGTACTTCAAATATCTTTTAAAATTATTTATCTATATACACGTTTAATAATGAAGTTAGATATATTTTTTCCATTTTTACTCTCTCTGTGTGTTTGTGTGTGTGTGTGGGGGGGGGTGGGTGTATGTGTCTAGACTCTGCTACAGCACACATGAAAGTAGGAAGACAACTTTTGGTATTTGGTTCTCTCCTTCCACCATGTGTGTTCCACAGAAGAAAACTCAGGGTGTCAAGCTTGGCAGCAAGAACCTTACTTGCTGAGTTGTCTCAAAAGCCCAGGCTAATGGATTTTAATGATACAGTATGAAAGCTGGAATGAGAACATTGTGGAGGAGACAATCTTTAACTTGCCTCTTCTGAAGAACTAACACCAATAGTTAAAAGTATGCACCACTGGAATGCAACTTAGGTTTCTGGGTCAACAGGTGAAAACTCTCAGCTTCAACAGGTTAATGAAACTATAATGCCCAGGAAGTTCTTATGGTAAAGAACTCTGAATTACAGACAATTTAGCAATCAGTTTAAATAGCGCATATATATATATATATATATATATATATATATATATATGTTATTTATGTGCACATATAATTGTTATATGCATGCATATGTAGTAAAGTGTGTAAGTAATAAAATGCATAATTATGTTTAAAATCATCTTTTGCAATTATGATACTATGACAATATCTGTAATTTCATACCAGTGCCAAGTTCACATATACCAATGTTTTTGCATATGTTCATAAATGAGGTAAGCTTCATTAGGAATTATAAAAATAAAAACAAAATTATTTTGCCAATTTTCATGGATCACCTAAATAAGAATCAAAACTCTGCTCCTGAATATGGACTTTATCCTTATTAAGGCCTAACTTGCTCATTTAAATTTCCTAAGTAAACTTTTTACTTTTTTATTATTTAAAATGATGACAGACGCCTTTAATCCCAGCACTCAAGAGGCAGAGGCAGGCAGATCTCTGTGAGTTCGAGGCCAGCCTGGTCTCCAGAGCAAGTGCCGGGATAGGCTCCAAAGCTACACAGAGAAACCCTGTCTCGAAAAAATAAAAAATAATAAAATAAAATAAAATCTTTAAAATGATGACAGAAATGTGGACTTTATAATTTTGATATTATCACATGAGGAGATTAGGCAAGAATTTAGGGAATTTTAAGTGTTAACTGATTTTATTATTTCTTTACACAAGCTTTGTTAAAGTAATAAAACCAAATTGCAACTCATTTGTTCACTGGCAAACTCATCTAATTCTTCAAATTTCTTGATTTTTTTTCTTTGAGATATGAAAAGAAAGTAGTGGAAGACAGGGGAATTGAAGAAGTGGAGAAATACCAAATAAAACAACAATGGAAGAGTAAAGGAAGCTGATTGAGGAAAACTAACTCCTTAGTTTTCTTCACTTTTTGGTGAGACAAAATATTAACATATGAAGTGCACACATTAAGTCACATTAACACATGATGGTTTTCTTGTGTTTGTATAGAACTGGGTGAACAACACCTGCATCAACCTGTAGAACCCAGTAGTTTCCTTGATGTTCTTTCTCAGAATGGCTCCTACCTCCAGCAGCAACCACTATTCTGACTTCAACATCAGAAATACGATTTGCCTATTGTTAGACTTTATGCAATAAATCACGAAGTATGGTAGTTGGCGTTTTTGTTAACCCATAAATGCTTGTGATACTTATCTCTGCTCTCAGTGGCTTGCTTCTGTTTCTGTGTAGATAGCCTTATTCACTTCTCCCATAAGTTTCATGTTGTTCAGAACCCTACTAATTCAACTAATGATTTGTACCTCTAAAGATCATACAAATGTTATGACAGTTGCCCTCTTAAATAGAGTCTAGAGTTCAGAGTGTTAATAATAAATACTTTTTATATTTCCAATTCAAGAATAACATGCTTCCATTTCTTGTGGGCATCCTTTCTCCATTTGTGAAAATGCATGAAAATGCAAACAATACATGGTGTGAAATGAGATAATATGAGAGAATTTTTGACTTAATCATTTTTTAAAAATTCTGCCACCACCACTGAGAAATCTCCCAAAAGACCAAATTAGTAATGATCCTTGTTAGTTAAAAGAAAAAAAAAATCCAGATCTAACATCGATAATCACACAGCAGAAAATCATTTGAATCGCATGTCCCTTTTTGGGAACTTGCAAGTGGAATCCTGGTTCCACTGTGTTATAGATTGTTCTGCTTGTAGAAACACCGAGAGGCTAGGATCTGTTTGCAATTACCAAATCAAAATGCAATTAACTAGTCACTGGGAACAAACAATGATGTCTTTAAATGCCCTTTGGAAATGTCAAGCTGGCAATAGGGATCCGGTTCCCATGGTTCGGATGTTTTCACTTACCAACCACTCTGTGAAATATTATTTGGAGGACTGTGTGATGGTTTGTCTGAGTAGGAAAGAGGAAGAGAGGGAGATGTGGCATTGATCTGGGCACCAAGGCCTTTTTATTTTTTTCTTAGAATGCTTCAAAGGAAACTTTCCCTGTTTCCTTCATTCTTTTGTTCTGATCTCACATATAACATATAAATGCATTTCCAACTAGGTATTGAATTTTGCTTGCACATGCTCTTTTTTCTACAACATTCTTATAAGTGTTTCTGATATGACTGAGATGTACAATTCTGGTTTTTATTTTATTTTTTGAAAAACCGCCTTGATAACATTGAACTTTTTTTCAAAAGATACATTCCTGCCAAGCTAGAGATGCTGTCTTTTCCCTTTCCTTTGTTAAAAGATTTCTCTGGTAGATGATTTTCTAAATATTAGCTCAAATTGTATTAGATATTGGATGTTTCTCCTAAAATCAATCTTTAATCAAGTTTTGCCTAAAGCTTTTTGTAGAAATCAAGCTATAACAACAAAATATCCCATTTTATCATCTCAATACTTTCCCATTACATTATGAAGGTCTTTCCTACATTGAAATTAATTTTTGTATATTTTTGTAAATTTTATATTTCTTTTTCTACTGCTCTGCTGGATGTCAGGGTGGCAATGGGATTACCAAAAACAGGGCAGACAAAAAAAAAAAAAAAAAAAAAAAAGCACAGTGGATAAGCTATACTGCTTCTTAGGCTGAGAGTCAACTCACTAACAGGAATATATGCATGAAATCAGAGAGATATACAGAATCTACAAAGAATCTGTCTGAATTTGAGTGACATCTCAGGCCAGTGCTCACTTAGTCAGCTCTAATGCTTGACATTCAACACCTTATGGAAACTGTAGTGAGAAAGAAAACATTTTCCCAGAATGTTTTCTCCAGCAATATGAACTAGCTACAAGCTCTCTCCTAGTGACTGTAGATAAGGATCCAAGTAGAAACTGTAAATACGTACGTGCTATAACTGAAGAGAAAATGACATTAAGTAAACCAGCATAGCCTCTTACTTTGATAGATGCTCCTGGGTAATAAGCTGGAAGGCCAGGCTTGATACAGAACTCAGTGTCTTCAGAGTCCCCTGCTACATGGGGGTGGGGCTGGGGTGGGAGTGGTGGATTCTCCAGGCCTGCAGCCTGTAGTATTTCTCCTTCTACTTCCAGCTCCATGCCATCTCTCAAGGATTCCTATGAATTTCCATTTGGATACTCTGATCCATTGATCTGTGTTCCATACATCATCCTTGAAAACCATGATCCTTATGGTATAGGGGTGCAAACAACGACAGCTCTGGAGAAATCTCAAATTAGACCTTCAGGAAGTTCAGGCCAAGATCTACAAGTATACTTTTGGCTATTTGAGATGTGTTTTCCCAGGGCCCAGGTGTCTATAATATGGTTGAATGTGAAAGACATTCGCCCTGATCTGAAGCTGTCTCACCCCAATGAGGGGCATGTAGAAGGGTCCTTCTTGCTTGGTTTAAGATAATACAGAGTAGTTTCTCATGATCATTCAGGAGGGGTGTTCAGCATCTCCAGAAGACTTTCCTCTAATTGTACCAGACGATGTTTCAAACAGTGCAGATTTAGACATGAGTAGGCAACCTCCCTTGAGTAAATCACACCCTTCTGAAAAGGCTACTCTAAAATGCAGCATTAACATTAACGCAGACAGTGGGGAGTTCCTTCCTCTCTCAGGACTGTTGGAATGTGACCTTTATTGTCAGATGAGCTAATTGCTCCCATTAAAGAGCAGTCTGAAAGCCAGACTCTGGTCATCACTACCACTGATTCATGTTCCTTGAGGGATGGACCTGCTCCAGTAAACAGCTCTCCACCTAGTTCCTGCTTCAATCTTGGCCCACTGCCTGCTTCCCACCCCTTTTCCTCTGAATCCAGTGTCCTCATCACAAACTCCTCTGAGGGGTCCCTCCCTCACCAGCCAGGACCCAGATTAGCCTGTCTGCAGTTGAGACCCTCTGACAGCTTCACCTGCCAAAAGTCACTTTGCTCAATGGTTGAGGAGTCCTATCTCCCCAGCTTTGAACAGGATGGGCAGGAAAGGTCATCTGTGTCCAGGGACTTTCCATACACATTGCCACCAGATTCCATGAATAACCAGACACATTCAGAATCTGAACATGATGATGAACTACCACCATGTCCTTTCAGCAAATTTAGCTCATAATTTAAAAATGTCAGAAACCAATCACTAAATGCAATGAACCTTCTTTAGTTAGATCCTACTTTAGATGTAAGTATTTTAGGGACAACCAGGTAAATTTAAATGTGTTTTCACTGTTAACTGAGATGGAAAATTAAGGAAATGGAAAGACTGAGATTGGTACAAAAAGAAGATAAGTCCCTCCCAAATACCAGACCCAGACCTGGAAAAATACACTTAATGGCTTATAATGCTGAGAACTAGGTGGTGCCAATGTGGAGTTTAAGGCTTTTATTATTGCTTTCACAGGGATTATCATTTAAACATAATTGGTAAATATAATGTTACATTTCTATTCGTTTCCATGTGCTCTCTGAGGCTATGTATACAGTGGCCTTAAGTCCCAGGATTTCTCTGGTAGAATTATGCTAATCTTCTACCTGCATGGGTTAAGGTTTAATGTTGTTTCTTCGGTTTTTACAGAAAGATGGGAAGACACATCCACTTAGAGAATGGTTTACAAGACCATAAAGAAAGCAATTTTCTATTAATTAGTGTAAGTCATGCAATGTCTCTTTGAAAATTCATTCATTCATTTTAGCGTCATTGGCTGAAATAAAGATTACCTGCTGGGCAGTGGTGGTGCATGTCCATATGTATATGAATAAGAAAGATATACTGAGATTAAAACTCCATCTCTCTCAGGTTTTCTGTTATTTTGTGGGTTGGGAAACTCAGATTTAAAATAGGCATATCATTGCATTAATAGATTTATTACCTAGTGGCTTGACAAAGCAATCTCTTTTTTTCTTTTTTCTGTACACTTTATCACTATTGTGCAAAAATCCAATTTCAAAACTTAAACACTAATCACTTTTTCCTGCTCATAGGGTGATTTTTCTATACCACTTAAAGTCATTTGGAAAATGGCAACATATGAAAAATAGCAGGGGCCCTCTACAGATCACATCAGATCCTGTGCAGAGTATAACAGAGTTATGGCTTTGGAGTGTTTGCTAGGACCATGGGCTCTCAGAGTGATGAGGATTTACAGGGTGAAACTCACCATCCCTGGTGCCAACTATACAGTTGAAGGACATGAGATCAGACTGAACTGTGGGAGTCTCTGCTCTGCAGTTTTGGAGTTGATAAAGCAGAATTCTCTGGTCTTGACTCTGAGAAGTCTATGAGGCATAAACTGTCCAATAATGGTGGTTGTGGTGGTAGGGTAATGCCATTTTATTTTTTGTAAAACAAATTTTGTTTTATAGCCAACCATGCTAGATTATCATATATACTGATAATGTATATGTGTATATCATATATACTGATACTGGACTTACATGATTCTGTTATCTTGGAGGACCAAAGAGAAGAATATAATATCCTAGTATAAGTGCAATTGAATAAGTGGCTTCAGTGAAGGGGTAGGCAGACACAGGGACCTTATCTGTTGGGGAGTTTTGATCAAAAGGACCTTTCTCCACTCACCTGCTGTACCATGGAAATTCTGTCACACGAAGTCTATGTCTTGTTGAATCATTCTAACCTTGAAGGTTATTTGAAATAAAAAAGCTCCTGTCTTCAAAGTAGTAGAACTAATAGATGACCCTTCACCAAAAGTTCACTAATTTTAAATGAATTATCATTAAGTCATGCTGGTTTGGGGGCATGAGATAGCAGTAGCTTATTAACTGAATAAAAGTGTGATGAATTTCCCTGATGGAAAAGGTGTGATGTTCGAATAACGGATCTGCCCTGAATGGAGCAGTGAGCTGCAGCTGTGAATGGCTATCTGAGGCTCTACTAGACCAAGGATCCACTGTACTCTTCTCAATAGCATACCCTGCTTCCACCACACACATCAGATTCTCTGTACAGATTTCTGACTCCGTTCTGTTTCTATTTTCATGTATGTGTAAAAAGAAAAAAGGTGATGTATTCTCAAAACAGAAACAGATGTGAGATCTATTTTTTATTGGAAGTGGCAAAATATATAAAGATTTAGCAAAATACTAAGCTCACATATTTCAGGACCACAAATGCAGTCACTAAGAAATAGAAGAAGAGCAAGACAGCAGGGTGGTCTTCATCCAGATTTTATGTTCTCTATAGTAAAATGCCCATGATAATCCACTGCCAATAAAATAAGGCAAACAAAGAAATATTTGTGTATATTTGAAAATCTAAAAATGTTTTCCCTGGTGCAAGAAGGGATTTTGAGAGCCCATCCCACATGAAGGGATGCTCTCTTGACCTGAACATATGGGGAGGGCCTAGGCCCGGCCCCAGAATGATGTGGTGGACTTTGGGGAACCCCCATGGAGTGGGGAACATCCCTGGCCAGTGGAGGGGGGTATGGGGTGGGAGGCTAGTAGGGGGTTAGGGGGAGGGGAAGGAGAGGGAGAAGGGATTGACATGTGAAGCAATCTTGTTCCTAATTTGAAGTAATTAAAAAAAAGAAAAAATGTTTTACAAAACATTTAAGAAAAATAATACCTTTGTTTCAGCTTTAAAGAATTGAATTTGATAATTCCCATGTTTTATTTCATTGTGAAAACTAATGGAGTCATTTGATCAAACGAGTTGTTTTTATCATGAAAAAAAAAGTTAAGAATTGAGTTATTTTACTCATTAAATTATAGGAGAAGCTGCTGTTCAGAGCAAAGTAGATGTAACAGCTTTTAAGAAAGAAAGATGTGTGTAGCAAACACTGTTGAAGTATATGCTTTGTGGTGAGGAAATTAGCATTTATATGATACTATTTTTCAGGTAAGACAATTTAGTAATATATTTGCTACAGCACATTGCTAGAAAGTCAAATCCATACTAAATAAAAATGTTACAGTTCTTTTATTTTAGAAAAAGGCATTGGATTTGTCTAACATTTCTCTACTGTCTATCACACACTAGACATTGTGCTAGTTAGGGGCTTATTACTGTTATTTAACTTCTATGACAAGCCTATTTGCTATCACTACTTCTATTCTTTGAATGAGGAGTTTGAATGTCTAGGAAAATTAAATGACTTAGGCAAAGTCTCATATTTACTAAATTATCAAGCAACGATTGGAATACTAATTTTTCTGAGGCTAAAAGTATTTCTACACTATTTCAAGTAAACCAAGGAAGAAAGTTACAAATTCTCTTAAGTGGTTATATTTCAATATTCTTTAAGTATACAAGTTGATTTTACACTTTTTGCATAAATTGATAAGGCATAGAGGATGCCCAGGTTAGTGCTAAGGAATATCTAGAAAGCTTGAGGGACATGCCACAGTAGGCAGGATGTATGACACATGAGAAGCTAGGCAGTTTTGATGACCTGGAATAGTATTTAACACACTAAGAAATAAAAAACAAACAAACAAACAAACAAACAAAAACCTATCCTTATCTGAGTGGTCTTCCAGTACATCTTGAGGAATACAAGTATTCCTCTGGAGGATCCTCTAGAAGCAGATGAAATCAACTGAGATGGAATGGATAAAATGAAGCTTCAATCTATCTTCTTCCTGGAACACAAAAGATCTGACTAAATTTGTTTTGCATAAGTTATCTCCCCAATAATACTTGGTTCAAATATAAAAATTTTCCTGGACTTATAACATTTAAAAGTTATATGTATTTTAGACATATCTTGTGCTATTATGATGTTTTGCGATTTTTGTGACCACACATTTGAAAATTTTAGATAGAGTCAGTGACTAATGGATAAAAAGCACAAACAGGACAGATTTTTTAAAGAGAAAATAAAGTATATACTACTTTAAATATTTGCCATAATCAAGATACATGAAATAGTTAGGTTTTCCAGTAATCAGAGAAGGAACAAGGTATGTCAATGCTTTTAGCATCAGATTGAAAAATTATTTCTAGTAGAGCTTAATATATAGCAACACAGTCTGTGAGCCTAATGAAGTAGGCATTATCCTATCAGTTGTCCTTCCAGTTTCTAGTAATGTTTACACACACACACACACACACACACACACACACACACACACACACACACACACACTTTCTTATGTAACTTTGGCTATGCCTTGAAAGATTTTGCATAATTTCAGCAGAGCCCCCCCCCAAGAGTTCAGTTTTGTCTATTTCTCCACCTAGCCTTTAAGTTTTTCATAATATTTAAACCATATACAACACCACAAACCAAAGAATTAATACTGGCTATCCCAATTTTTGAGTATTAAATGCTATATTCAAAGAAAATAAAATATTCATGTTACTGTCAGAAGTATGAACTCCCATTTTGTCTTTATTAATACAAAGAGAAATAGGGTCATCCTTCAAATATTGGTAAAAGTACCTTCCCTACAACTTAACTGTTATTCATAGTTACTCCAGTTTCACAAATATTGGCAAAATTGAGAAATAATGAAGAACATTTTTCAACACTAAATGTATGCATTTGTATGTCAACATTCCTATGTAATTAATACATTGGGACAGAATGCTTATAGGAGCATTGTCTTCTTCCCAATAAAATCTTGGTGTATTTTACTCTTAAGAACTCCCAATATGTTCAGTACCTAACTCCACTAAGAGAAAAATTTTCAGTCAAGTTAAAGAATACTTTGTGAAGACAAAATTTTTTGTTTGTTTTGAGATTACTCTCTCTTTCATGTCAAGCAATGTTTCATATTTCATAACAAAATTTCTTGTATATTCTAAATTTCTGTGGAAATTATTTAAAATGTTACCTAAAATATGATTTATTAGTTCAATTTATAATTTTCAGACTGTTGACTAGTAACTCCCAGACACCCACAGATAGATCATTAGATTTTAAGATATCTATTTATTTATTCAGCATTTTACTACTATTTCATGTCAGAAAGTGGTAATGGGAGAATCATATGAAGAAGAAAGATGAGCGCTTTTTATACGAGCTCTATAGACAATTAAAGAATTAAAATTGACATTGTTCTGTGTAAGAGCATTTTTATAACAAATTGGGGCATGAATGAAGAAAGCTGGATGGTAGATCTGTGCTGACAATGAGTCACAGGTTACCTAAAAAAAAAACATCCAACAGGATGCTTGAGAAACTCTGTTTTGAGTGGTTTGTCAGGGTTGTTCAAAGACCCAAAGCATCACATTTTATTGTTGTTACCCTTGGTTGCCCCTCAGATGTGGAGGTAAGATGTACTATTGAATGCACCTTACTCTTTGGACACAGGACCCAGAGAACATGAGTTGGATCTGACCTGAAAGACTCCTCCCTGAAGACTATTTTGATGGTATTAGATGGCTGCATGTTAACCTATAAAGGAGGTAAGCAACCAACAACAGTCCTGCCCAGCTATGACACCTATGAAACACAGCAATGACCACCATGGCAGAACACCCTAAGTGTTCGGTAGTGACATACAAACAGTTTGTTTTCCAATACTAAATGTTCAGCTCTGAAAACATGTATGCACAAATAACTTTATATGGACTGAACAGGCTGAATTTGTATATTTAAGAATGTGCATATTTTTATGTATGAAATTTTTAAAAAACATATTAAGATTTTAAATTAAAAGAAAAAAGGCAGCATTATTCAAAATAGCCAGAATCTGGAAACAACCTCAACCGAAGAATGGATAAAGAAAATGTGGTACATTAACACAACTGAGTACTACTTGGCAAAAAGCAAGGGCATCATGGAATTTGCATGCAAATGAATGGAACTAGAAAAAAAAAAACATCATGAGTGAGGTAACCCAGACCCAGAAAAACAAACGTGGTATGTTCTCACTCATAACTGGACAATTGATGTAAAGCAAAGGATGACCAGCCTACAGTCTGTGACCCCAGAGAAGCTAGGTAACAAGGAGAACCCTAAGAGAGACATATGGAGGGGAGGAGTGGAGGGAGAAGAGAACTAAATTGTGGAGATGGGGGAAGGACAGAGAGGGAGAGCAAGGAAAGAGATACCTTGACTGAGGGAGTCATTTTAGGACTAGTGAGAAACCTGACACTAAGGAAATTCCCGGGAATCCACAAAAATTACCCCAACTAAAACCCTAAGTGTTAGTGGAGAGGGTACCTGAACTGGGCTACCCCTGTAATCAGATTGATGAATACCTGAACTATCATCATCCAGCAACTGATGGAGGCAGATGCGGAGCTCCTAGAGTCCAGTCAAAGAGAGGAAGGAGTGATAACATTAGCAAAGAGGTCAAGACCATTTGTGGGATACCCACAGAGATGGCAGACCTGAGCTACTGACTCCTGACTGGCTGCTGGGGAAGCTGTATGGGAATGAAAGAGGGGGGCTCTAACTGTGGGTGACAGTTGTGTGGTTTGGGTGACAGTCTGTGAGGCCACTGACAGTAGAATCAGGATTTATCCCTAGTGCTTGAACCGGCTTTTTGGAGGCCATTCTCTTTGCAGGGATACCTTGCTCAACCCAGATATAAGGGGGAGGGCCTTGGTCCTGCCCCAAAGAGATGTACTGGACTTTGTTGACTCTCCATGGGAAGCCTCACCCTCTGTGAGGAATGGATGGGATCGGGTGGAGGGAAGGTGTGGAGAGTGGAAGGAGGGGAGGAAGTGGGAACTAGGGTTGGTATGTAAAATTAGAAAAGAATGTTTTAAAATAAGTGTCATTAGGCCACCCAAAGGTATCCTGATACACATGTCAAGGACATATGGTTTAAATAGAGTTCCTGCTTTGCCTTTCTCGTGACAATACTTTAAACTTACAGCCCAGTAGACTTAGGACTCTCCCACCTCCTAAGTATGCCAACCTTAATTATACTCTTGGCCATTCAGGAAACAACTACTGAGTAGTTCCATGTTCCTAGAAAATCCACTGTAAATCTGACTTGAACTCAGACCTGTTTACTACTCAGTTCCCACTTTAAAAAGTGGGGTGTGATAATGATTTACAATCTTAGGTCACAATACTAATCTGATCCTGTGTCCATAGTTATTTAAATATTTTATTTCTCTTCCTATGGGTTATTAGGTACATAACAATTTCCATCTAGTGGACAATATGAGGAGAATTATGCTTATATATTCTGAGGTCTTATAAAATCCTCTCTGCTTCAGATGAGGTCTCCATAACAAGACTAGATATGAAAATTAGATTGTGTTCTGAAACTGTGAAAATGATTTAACCTTTTTAATTTGCATATCTTACCTATTTTCTTGTTGTATTTTGATTGTATAGACTGGGTAATGTATTTTTATTCACTGCCTGTCTACAAACCTGTTTTCTGTTCAATATATCTATGTGTCTGTGATCAGGACATGTTATCTGACACTTTGTCCACGCAGTTCATGATAACTGTACTAACTTTGCTTCATATGGCTAAATGTTGTCTCTTGGTCCATTATGTCAGGGTGTGTCACTTATGTTGGTTGATTTCATAGTATATTTTGTATATCAGGTCCCAACTGCAAAGGAAAGACAATATCAAACTTACTACCATATAATATGCATCTTTTTATAAATGGCATGTGCAGGAGACCTTTTCATGAACATAGATACCTTGTATCTTCTGACTTTGTATGGTATATTCTCACTAGCATTTCAACTTTGCAAAGTTCTTTGATGTTTCTCATTAGCCATGAGAACTTATACAAAGTTCTATTTTACTTGCTACAGGCCATTGGTTCTAAGCTTCCAGAAGTGAACCTGGGGAGTATTAATATCTCCTGGCATTCTTGAAATGATATTATATGCCACATCATTTAAGTAGATCTTAATAACAAAGTCTTTCTTGCTAAACTTTGTCTTCCATATAATATTACCCAGAACTCTCAGTAACTAGTCCATAGAACCCTCCATCTAAAACAGGGAGACCTTGGCTAGGTCCTGTTACCTTTTTAAGGTATCTTTTAAACACTCAGAAATCTCATAGCTGAATGACGCTAGCTTTTACTGTTATTCATTGGTCCTTTAGCTACAAGAAGAATAAGCAGGTCTTAAGAGGGAGGAATTTTCAATGTGATGTTCTTTCTAGCACCCAAGGAAGGAAAGAGTGCTGGCCTCCGTTGTACAGGTGACAGCCAATTATGCCGGTCAAAGGGGTTCAGGAAAATCAAGAGTTAAGATTTTTGAGTATCCGAGTCCACACTGTAAGTCTCAGAGTCACACTTGTTGCCAAGAATATTTTTTCACAGGCAATTAGTCAGTACTAAAACTCCAATGTTCTCTATAAATGTTGACTGTTACTATTTTTGTCTCTTGTGGAACTGGTAAGTGTTGCTTTATATGTAGCACTCTTATTTTCATGTTTTTCTTCTGTAAACAATTGTTTTTAATTTTCTTTGAGTTTTTAATGCACTGATAGTCCCTATCTGAAACCACCTGATTCAGTGTTCCTGATCTTCCCTCCCCATGACCAGTCCTCATCTCCATCCCCACTCCCCAAGTCTGCCTGAGATATGTCATCTGCCAATGCATTTCCTTTCATGAGTACCATCTAGGAAACCTCTAAAAGCTCAACATTTTAAATTTTTCCTTTTTTATTTAAATTAGAAACAAGCTAGCTTTATATGTCCAATCCCAGTTCCCTCTCCTTCCCCTCCTCCCCTGCCCCCCTCAGACTCCCTATCCCATCACCTTTCTGCTCCCCAGGGAGGGTTAGGCCTTCCATGGGGAAACTTCAAAGTCTGTCATGTCATTTGGAGCAGGACCTAGACCCTCCTCTCTGTGTCTAGGTTGAGATAGCAACCCTCTATGTGGCGTGAGCTCCCAAAGTCCATTCGTGTACTATGGATAAATACTGATCCACTACCAGAGACCCCATAGATTAACATGACCTCCAAAACGACATCCTTGTTCAGGGTGTCTGGAACAGTCCTATGCTGGTTTCCCAGCTGTCAGTCTTGGGTCCATGAGCTCCCCTTGTTCAGGTCACCTGCTTCTGTGGGTTTCTCCAGCTTGGTCTTGATCCCTTTGCTCATCACTCCTCCTTTTCTGAAACTGACTTCCAGAGTTCAGCTCAGTGTTTAGCTGTGGGTGTCTGTTTCTGCTTCCATCAGCTACTCTATGAAGGCTTTAGGATGGCATATAAGGTAGTCATTAATCTTATTATAAAAGAATCACATTTAAGGTAGCCTCTCAACTATTGCTTAGATTGTTAGTTGGGGTCGATATTGTAGATCTCTGGACACTTCCCTAGTGCCAGATCTGGCACAGGGGAAATGTTAGGGGATCCACAGAGATGACCCTGACTAAGAATCCAAGCAGTGGTGGAGAAAATGCCATTGATGCCCTTCCCCTATAATGAGATTGTTGTCTACCTTGGTTACCATTCCTAGAACCATCATCCATTAGCTATTTGAAGCAGAAATAGGCACCCACAGCTAAGCACTGAACCATACTACTGGAATTCAGTTGTGGAGACAGAGGAGGGATGAGCAAAGGAGCCAAGAAAAGGCTGGACAGACCTGCAGAAACAGTGGACCTGACCTAATAAGACATGGAGACCCTAGTCATAAAGCTCGGGAAACAGCATTGGACTGAACCAAGCCCTCTGAAAGTGGGTGCCAGCTAGGAGACCAGGGCAGTCTATGGGACCTCTAACAGTGGATCCAGTCTTCAACCCTAGAGCACAAATGGAGTTTGGGAGCCCATTCCCTATGGAGGGATACTGTTGCAGCCCAGATACAGTAAGGAGGGCCTGGGATCTCCCCCTAAATGATATGACAGACTTTGAAGGTCCCTGGTGGAGGGCCTCACTGCCCTGGGAAGGAGTTGGGGGATGGGTTGGGGGTTGGTGGGGAACATGGGAGGATGGGAGGTCGTGGGGAATGGAGGATGAATATGTAAGTATGAGTGGTAATTAAAGAATTTAAATAAAAAATAAATTAAGAAAAAAACCTATAATGGCTCCTACTATTATGGTATCTCTTTTCTTGTTCTCCTATGTTCTCCCCTTGACTCAATCTTTCTGCTCTCTCATGTCCTTCTCTTCCCTCCTCTTCTCCCGTTCTCTTTCTTCTAACTTCCTCACCCCTCCCCCCATGTTCCCAATTGGCTCAGGAGATCTTGTCTCTTTCCCCTTCTCCAGAAGTCCATGTATGTCTCTCTTAGAGTCTTCCTTGTTTCCTGGTTTCTCTGGAAGTATGGGACTAGGCTGGTAATCCTTTGATCTAAGTCTAAAATCCATATATGAGTGAGTACATACTATGTTTGTCTTTTTGTAACTGGGTTATGTCACTCAGGATAGTTTCTTCTAGTGCCATCCATTTGCCTGTGATCAAGATTCCATTTTTTTCCTGCTGAGTAGTACTCCATTGTATAAATGTACCACATTTTCTCTATCCATTCTTCGGTTGGAGGGCATCTAGGTTGCTTCCAAGTTCTGGCTATTACAATTAGTGGTGTTACGAACATCGTTGAACAGATGTCCTTGCTGTATGAATGTGCATCTCTTGGGTATATGCGTAAGAGTGGAATTGCTGGATCTTGAGGTAGACTGATTCCCATTTTTCTGAGCAACCGCCATACTGATTTCCAGAGTGGTCTTAAAAGTTCACATTCCCACCAGCAGTGGAGGAGTGTTCCCCTTTCTCCATATCCTCTCCAGCATAAACTGTCATTGGTGTTTTTAATTTTAGCCATTCTGATACGAGTAAGATGGTATTTCAGAGTTGTTTTGATTTGCATTTCCCTGATGGCTAAGGATGTTGAGCACTTTCTTAAGTGTCTATCAGCCATTTTAGACTTCTCTATTGAGAATTCTCTATTAAGTTCTGTACCCCACTTTTTAATAGTATTATTTGGTGTTTTGCAATCTACCTTCTTGAGTTCTTTGTAAAATTTGGAGATCAGCCCTCTGTCAGAGGTGGGGTTGCTGAATATCTTTTCCCATTCTGTGGGCTGCTGTTTTGTCTTGCTGACTTTGTCCTTTGCCTTGCAGAAGCTTCTCAGTTTCAGGAGGACCCATTTATTAGTTGTCGATCTCAGTGTCTATGATACTGGTGTTATGTTCAGGAAGCTGTCTCCTGTACCAATTCTTTCTTTCAAGGGTACTTCCCACTTTCTCTTCTAAGAGGTTCAGTGTAGCTCTATTTATGTTGAGGTTTTTGATCCATTTGGACTTGAGTTTTGTGCGTGGTAATAGATATGGATCTGTCTACAGTCTTCTACATGCCAGCATCCAGTTATGCCAGCACCATTTGTTGAAGATACTTTCTGTTTTTCCTTGTATAATTTTAAAGCTCAACATTTGCTTCTGGGGCCTTTTGGAACTCACAGTTGTGGGTAGTCAACTATTAAGATATTCCATTCCAAAATAATAATTCCAATTGGTCTACATACAATTCTCAGAAAAATAGACTATGAGATGGGAATTTGACATGTGGGGTTATATTGGGGATGATATCAGAAGCAACACTTTTAAGGAAGCTCTAAAGGATTATATGGAGGAAAACATTAAGCTACCCACCAATTTCTACTGAAGCCTCTGATAGTCTCATTGGAGCTGAGATGATCTTTCAGAAATGCCCAAATGGAGCAACCAGACTTGTAAGTGGAAGTTTCTGTCCCACCAGAAGCTCCCAAATAAACACACAGAGGCTTAGTATTAATTATACATGCTCAGTCAATATCTCAGACTTCTTTCTAGATAACTCATACATTTAAATTAATTCATATTTCTTATCTATGCTTTTCCACATGACTTGGTACCTTTTATAGGTACAGCATTGCCATCTTGTTTATCTGTGTCTGCGGGTGACTCTAAACTCTGCCCTCCCTCTTCCCAGAATTCTCCTAGTCTAGCCCTGCCACCTAACCTCATTCTATTCAACTGTATGCCAGTCAGTTTCTTTATTAAAGTAACCACAGCAACACACATTCACACAGTGTACAAAAGGATTATTCCACAGCACAGACTGGCCCCTCATATTCTAATACTCAGCAGCCATCTGGAATGGGCCCAGATGGAGACACAACCTTGGGAATAGCTGCAGCTTTTGCTTTCTGATTTCTCTCATGAGGCTGAGCTATGAGCCTTAAGCAGGACATATCATTGGTAGCCAAGGTAATTAGTGTCTCTGTCCTATGGGAGACCACTCTGGGTAGTGCAAAACAGCATCAAGTGGAACTGGCTTCCAGGAAGCATCTGACCAGGAATGAAAGAAAAAGTAGAAACTGAATCTATTTCAGATCTTCAGTGATGCAAATGGACTTCATGTTCTATTCTTTGCAAAATATCATATCTTTATAACAAGAAAAGAAAGGAGTCAGATTAATTGTTATCTCACCTTTCTGGGTTTCACATCTATGTGTCTATGTGAGTATTGTATGTATGTGCACGTCAGGCCAGAGGTCAGTGCATGCGTTCTTTTTCAATTTTTTTCCATCTTATATTTGTCTGGGCTGGCTGACCATCCCTGCCACTATCCTCAAATTCGAACTGCAGCCATGTGCAACTGGCCCAATTTTTATGTTGGGTTTGGGGTATCCAAACTCAGGTCATTATGCTTATGCAGTAGGAATTTTACCAACTGAGACATCTTCCTCTATTTTGCTTGATTTATGTGGGCTCAAATAAATTAATTCAATGCTCAAGACTAAAATAGACTTTTGTTTTTGGTGAGAAGCCTCTTATAAGATGCAAGTACATCAAAGAAAATTATTAAACAGCAAGAAAGGATCATGGTAACATAAGGTTGTGTGAAATCACCTGCCACAGTCACAGGTTATGAAATCTCCAGTATGAATGTATTCTGTTATTTCAATAGTGAAAATCAATGCCTATGGTAGAACAATAAGAATCCCCATGGACATCTGACTAGTCAGTCATTTCTTTACCAAGTGTTTCTCAGCATATCTAAGTCTAAACATGGAAAAATGGCTACTTCTTAGATTTTGAGTTGTTAAATTATCGTTTTTTATAAAGTATTTTTGAGAAGATAAAGCCAACTTAATAGCAATTTAGTTAAATCTTTAGCAAATATGATATAAATTAGGTTACACTAAAATTTTAACTTCACCAGACATTAAATTTTCATTGGATGTATTATTTAAAAAATACATTCATGAGGAGGCAATAACACCCAAAGAAAACAATTCAGGCATTTTGGCATATATCTGTGATCTCAGTGGGGTTGTGAGATAGAAGATGACCTGGGCAACATGGCTACAGCTTGCTGAAATAGAGCAGAATAAAACATTAAAAATACACACCAGATCAACAAAGTGCACGCACCTCACTTAGAGAAAGACCAGTATAAGATGTTCCTGTGATTCAGAATAGCTGTCAGCCTCAAGGTTTTATTCCAATGAATCCACTTTCCTTTACTTTGCAAATGTGCCCACTGATAGTTTTTTTATGTATGACTCCTGTCTCTTCAATGAGATTATCAGCTTGTTTGATAGTGGTGATGTGTTTAATCTATTAGAAAATAGCATACAGGATTATGTTTAGGACAAGCAACTGATTGACTCCTTCAACCAACATTTACTAAGCAATTACTGTGCATGAGAAAGGAACGGATTGAATGCTGGGAAACTTGTTGACAGATTCTCTGTGTCACATTGCTTGCCATGTTTATGGAGAGAGGAGGCAATGGCATGCATACAGCCTGTTTTCTTGTCTCATTGTGAGCATGCTTGCAGGCACATACACATGCACAACACAACTAAGACTAGATGGTTTTCAATAAGTGTGGCAAGAGGAAGGGTCCAGTGTGTACGATGCTCAGGATCCTTCTTGTGGTTCAGTGCTCCCTGAACATTGTGACTAGGACCTGTATAACACAGCAGAGAAGTGGGGGCTAGGGAAATTCCAGTTCCCTGCTGCATGGGCATCTTCCTGCTCTTCATGGGCATCTTCCTAAGGATGATTCATGCATGCAGGTATTGATCTGTGATTTCTGAGCTTTCCCCCTAATGCCAAAAGCAACTCTATGGGGTTATAGCACCCACTCCTAACATGCGGTGAGAAAATGGAAACTAAGGAAGTCACATGCCCAGTTCAAAGAGATTTGAGCTTGACTTTAGAAGTCTTATACAGTCTTTGCTATCTTTGTTCCTATTAGTGGGAAGGTCATGGCTCTGAAGAGTTTCTTTGGAGTGCTAACAAAATTGATTAACACTTCAACTCACCATCCCTCCATATCTCTAGTGAAGGGCATTGATTAGCTCTTAAACACATATCTCATCACATTTAGTGATTTGGTGTCAATCAATAAAGTTAATATTTAACTCAAAGTCATTAGAAGCCCAAGCGAGGTCCTTAACAACCTGATATAGCCTCTCTGTCCTAACACTCTGGAGCCACTTGAATTTCCTCTGAAGTGTTTTCCAAATGCTGTTTTGTTTCTGATTAGAATGGATACTTCACCTCTGGTCCTAAAGAAGGATGGACAGAATTTTCTTGGCTTGCTCTCTGGAGGTGGTTAAATATACCTTCATGTGAAATTTTTCTCTGTTCCTTAGCTCCAGCTATTCAGACCAAGTTATATTATTCATGTTGATTTCCTAGAACATTCTAGGCCTGCCTCCTGCTATAACTGTGTGTCAAGAGTAGTCTCTAAGATTCCTCTTGTTTCTTGCGGAGCTAGTCTCTACTCTGTTTCCTTCTACTATCTGTTGCCAGTTGGAAACAGCAAGCATAAATGTCTGTACACACACACACACACACACACACACACACACACACACACTATGTAAATGAATATATATTATATATATATCTTATTTTACATATCAATCCTCCCATTCCCTTGCTCTCCTGGCCTATCATGCTTCCCTCCAACACCCCCAACACACCCCCAACCCATGCCCCAAGAATAGTGAGGCCCTCCATGGGGGGCATCAAAGTCCATCACATCATTTGGGGGAGAGTTTAGGCCCTCTTTCGTGTATCTGGGCTGCAATAGTATCCCTCCATAGAGAATGGGCTCCCAAAGACCATTTGTGCTCTAGGGATAAACACTGGCTCCACTGTTAGATGTCCCGTAGACTGCCCAGGGCTCCCAGCAGGCACGTACATTCAGAGGGCTTCCTTCAGTCTAATTCTGGATCCCCAGGTTTAACACTAGGGTCTCCATGCTCTCACTAGGTCAGGTCAGCTGTTTCTGTGGGTTTCTCCAGCACAGTCTTGGCTTCTTTGCTCTCTACAACTGGGTTCTAGGAGTATGGCTCATGTTTAGCTGTGGGTGCCTGCTTCTTCTTCAATCAGCTACTGGATGAAGGCTCTAGGAATGGCAACCAAGATTGTCATCAATTTCAATATAGTGGAAGGGCATCAAACGCAGTCTCTCCACCAATGCCTAAATTCTTAGTTGGGGTCATCCCTGTGGATCCCCGAACATTTCTCCAGTGTCAGACCTCTCTCCAAACCTATACTGGCTCCCTCTATCAAGGCATCTCCTTTCTTGTCCTCCTCTATTCCTCCCGTGTCTCAGTCCTCCTGATGCTTCTTGTTCTCTATCCCTCAACACTTCTCCTCCTCTCCCCTTCCCACCCCCCTCCTCTCTCCCTCCATGCTTCCAATTTGCTCAGGGGGTTCTTGTCCCCCTCCTGTTCTTCTGGGGACCATGTATTCTTCTCTTGGAGTCCTCCTTGCTCCCTAATTTCTCTGGTGATGTGGATTGTAGGATGGTAGCCCTTTGCTTCATGTCTAATATCCATATATGAGTGAGTGAAGACATACCCTGCTTGTCTTTCTGTGATTGGATTACCTCACTCAGGATGTTTTCTTCCAATTCCATCCATTTGCCTGTGAATTTCAATATTTCATTGTCTCCCCCCCCCCCGTGCTGAATAATCCACTGTGTAAATGTACCACATTTTCTCCATCCATTCTTCGGTTGATGGGCATCTAGGTTGTTTCCAGGTTCTGGCTCTTACAAACAATGCTGCTATAAACATAGTTAAACATATGCCCTGGTTATATGAATGTGCATTATTTGGGTATATGCCCAAGAGTGGAATTGCTGGATCTTGTGGTAGACTGATTCCCATTTTCTTGAGAAACTGCCATACTGATTTCCAAACAGGCTGTACAAGTTTGCACTCCCATCAGCAATGGAAGAGTGTTCCTCTTTTTCCACATCTTCTACAGCATAGATTGCACTGGTGTTTTTTATTTCAGCCATTCTGGCCAGTGTAAGATGGAATCTCAAAGTTGTTTTGAGTTGCATTTCCCTGATGGCTAAGGATGTTGAACACTTTCTTAAGTGCCTTGCAGCCATTTTGGATTCCTCTATTGAGAATTCTCTGTATACCCCATTTTTAATTGGATTGTTTAATATTTTGGTGGCTAGCTTCTAGAGTTCCTTGTACATTTTTTAAATCAGCCCTCTGTCAGATGTGGGGTTGGTGAAGGTCTTCTCCCATTCTGTGAGCTGTCATTTTGTCTTCTTGACTGTGTCCTTTGCCTTACAGAAGCTTCTCAGTTTCAGGAGGTCCCATTTGTTAATTGTCAATCTCAGTGTCTGTGCTACTGGTGTTATATTCGGGAAGCAATTCCTTCAAGGATACTTCCTACTTTCTTTTCTAAGAGTTTCAGTGTGGCTGGATTTATGTTGAGGTCTTTGATCCATTTGGACTTGAGTTCTGTATATGGTGATAGATACGGATCTATCTGCAATCTTCTACATGCCAGCATCCAGTTATGCCAGCACCATTTGTTGAAGATGCTTTCTTTTTTACATTGTATAACTTTAACTTCTTTGTCAAAAATAAGGTGTTCATAGGTATGTGGAATATCAGGTTTCTCAGTTGGATTCCATTGGTCTTCCTGTCTGTTTTTGTTCCAATATCAAGCTGTTTTCAGGACTATAACTCTATAATAGAGCTTGAAGTCAGGGATGGTGAAGTTCCTTTATTGTACAGGGTTGTTTTGGCTATCCTGGGTCTTTTGTTTCTCCATGTAAAGTTGAGTATTTTTCTTTCAATGTCTGGGAAGACCTGTGTTGTGATTGTGATGGGGATTGCATTGAATCTGCAGACTGCTTTTGGCAAGATTGTCGTTTTTACTATGTTGATCTTACCTATCCAAGAGCACAGGAGATCTTTCCATTTTTTGGTATCTTCTCTAATTTTTTTCTTTAAAAACTCAAAGTTCTTGCTATACTGGTCTATCATTTCTTTGGTTAGTGTCACCCCAAGATATTTTATGTTGTTTGTGGCTATTGTAAAAGGTGATGTTTCTCTGATTTCTTTTTCAGCCTGTTTATTGTCTATATATAATAGGGCTACAGATTTTTTGAGTTAATTTTGTATCCTGCCACTTTGCTGAAGGTGTTTATCAGCTGTAGGACTTCCCTGGTAGAGTTTTTGGGTCATGTATGTAAACTATCACATCATCTGCAAATAGTGAAAGTTTGACTTCTTCCTTTCCAATTTTTATCCCCTTGATCTCCTTTTGCTGTCTTATTGATCTAGCTAGAACCTTGAATACAATATTGAAGAGACATGGTGAGAGTGGACAGTCTTGTCTTTTTCCTGATTTTAGATTAATAACATTGAGTTTCTCTTCATTTAATTTAATGTTGGCTGTTGGTTTACTGTATATTGATTTTATTATGTTTAGGTATGCTCCTGTTATTCTTGATCTCTCTAAGACCTTTATTGTTAAGGGGTGTTGGAATTATTTAAAGGCTTTTTTCAGCATTTAGCGATATGATCATGTGGATTTTCTTTTTCAGTTTGATTATATGTTGGGTTACATTGATGAATTTTCATATGTTGAACCATCCCTGTATCCCTGGGATGAATCCTACTTGATCATGCTGGATGATTTTTCTGATGTGTTCTTATAATCGATTTGCCAAGTATTTTGTTGACTATTTTTGCATCAATGTCCATGAGGGATATTGGTCTGTAATTCTTTTTCTTAGTTGTGTCTTTGTGTGGCTTGGCTACCAAGGTAACTTTAGCCTTGTAAAAAGAGTTTGGCAATGACACTTCTGGAATAATTTGAGGAGTATAGGTATTAGCTCTTTTTTGAATTTCTGGTAGAATTCTGCACTGAAACCATCTGGCTCTGAACTTTTTTGGTTGGGAGACTTTTGATGACTACTTCTATTTCATTAGGTCTATTTAAAAAGGTCTATTTAAATTCCTTATATGTTCTTGACTTAATTTTGGTAAGTGATATCTATCCAGAAAATTGTCCATTTGCTTTAGATTTTAGAATTTTGTGAAATATAGGTTTCCAAAAATATAACCTGATGATTCTCTGGATTTCCTCAGTGTCCCCCTTTTCATTTCTAATTTTGTTAATTAGCATGCTTTCTCTCTCTCTCTCTGCCTTTTGGTTAGTTTGGATAAATGTTTTTCTATATTGTTGACTTTCTCGAAGAACCAACTCTTCATTTCATTGATTCTTTGTATTGTTTTCATTTCTACTTTATTGATTTCAGCACTCAGTTTGATTATTTCCTGGTGTCTACTCCTCCTCTTATACTGTCATCTTCCCATCCCTTCTCTGTGTGAGTACAGGTGGTGGTCTCTCCATCTCCTCTCCTCTCCTGGTGGTGTTGGTAGGCCAAGCCTTCAGTGTCTGCATCTCTGGATGGTCAGCCTCTCCTGGTGCTCTCTTCACCCAAGCAGAGGTTGCAGCGGGGCCAAGACTCAAGTGGAGTGTAGAGGGCAGCAGCTGTATGGGGAGGCCTAGACTGAGGTGTGGCCAGACTCAGGGTGGTCCTTCCTGCAATGAGTCTACTTTATGCAGGGAGCAGGTCAAAGAAGATCCCAGGGGATAGGGGATGATGGGAGTTGGGCCTGAATAGGTCACACACTCACCTCAAGCAGAGGGTTGAGGGTGGAGTGGGGCCAAGCTTGCCTATACTTTCTTAATAACAGGATGTAGAGTGTGAGTGCAGTTGGGGTTGTCTCTGGATATGAGGGCCAAACAGGATGGTACACAGTTCTCAGGGGTTGAAGAAGAATCTGGCATTGTCCACAGACTGTGTGTCATTGACCTCTGGTTCTTCTGGGCACAGGACCCCAGCAAAGAAAGTCCACCTTAAACATTGTGTGGTTTCTATGGAAAGCCTGGTATCCTAGAACACTTCTCACCATGTCCTGGATGTATGAACACAGTTCTGAGCTAAGTATGCTCTTGCTCAGTTTAGCTATTTGCCTGGTTAAATTTTCTTTCCCTTTGAGTGGGTCAACCTTCATTTTGCTCAAGGTGCTGACATTCAGTTTTGTAGTCCATAGTCTCACTCCAAAGCCTGCTGCTTAGGTCAGTTGCAATTTTTTTCTGTGTCATTGAGTCTCACTGTTTGAACAGATTCACAGATTCCCATCTTTGAGCTTGGTTCAAAACAAAGAAAAACAGCAGGGAAGCAAGCAAAGCCCCTGCCCCACCCAGCCTTCTAGTTTTGCTCATCCTTCCTCCTTCCATTCCTTGGTTCCTTTTAGATGTCTTCCTTCTTCCCTCCCTCCTGCCCCCATCTCTTTTTCTATCATTCTTTCCTTTCTTCTTTCCATCTTTCCCCATGTCTCTCTCTGCCTTCCTTCCTTGCTTGCTTCCTTCCTTCCTCTTTCCCTCTTTATTTCATCTTGTTTGTTTGTGTGTTTGTTTTGAGACTGTCTCATGGAGCCCAGGCTGGCTTCCAACTTGAAAGTAGCTGAGGACGACTTGTATTCCTGAAATTACAGTCATGTGCCACCAGGCCTGACTTTTCATTTGCTTTTCACTGATAGCTTCCTTTAGTGGTTTACCATAGAATGTCATAGGTATAATTTGCAACTTAGTTCACTAAGCAACAGAAAAGAGGATTCATATTCAGTGGAAAATGACTCTGTTATCAAAAACCCTACAATTGTATCATTCTAATCAAAGGAGTGTGTGTGTGTGTGTGTGTGTGTGTGTGTGTGTGTGTGTGTGTGTGTGTGTGTGTGTCTGTGTTTACATGTATGAATGGAGGTCAGAGAATAAACTTGGAAATTATCCTCAGGCTCTGCCCACATTTATTTAACACAAGGTATGCTGGCTAATTTTTGTCAACTTGACACAAACTAGAGTCACTTAGGAGAGGAGAGCATCACTTGAAGAATTACCTCCATCAGATTGGCTTGTGGGCATACCAGTGGAGCATTTTCTTGATAACTGCTTGATATTGGAGTATGCATCCCAGTTTGGGTAGTCCCAACTCTGGGCAAGTAGGACTGGGTTACATAAGAGATCAAGCTGAATAAGTCACTGCAAGCAAGTCCATAAACAGTGTTCTTCTCTGGCCTCTGCTTTATTTCCTGCCTCTAGGTTGCTGTTTTGAGTTCTTACCCTGGGTTCTCTCCATTGTGTGATAATGAACTATAACCTAGCAGGCAGATGGACACGTTTCTTTCCCCAAGTTGTTTTTGGTCAGTACTTTATCACAACAACAGAGAAGCAAGCTAGAACAGAAGGTCTCTTGCTGGCCTGGAACTTGCCTAATAGGCTACACTGGCTGACCCATGAGCCCTAGAGAGTAGTTCCTGGCTGCTTCTCCAGCTCTGGGTGTAAATACATGCCCTACTCTACCTAGCCATTTCCACATGTACTGGTGAACATACTCAGGTTACTGACTACACTATCAACCCAGTCTCCAATCAAAGTATTTAGGAATTCAAGACACAACGATAAAAATGCTGGTGTTTTGTTAGGGGACACTTTTATATTTGATCATTTCCTCACTTATGTTTGGGAAGACAAACCACCAGTGTGTATGAGCCAAGATTCTGCTTTAATATTTCAGGATCTGTGACTCTGCAAATAAATAGTATAATCCTAAGTTCTGCCTATCTAAATTTGACGAACATTAATTAAAATACTGAGTGCACTACTCTCCCAAAGTCTGTTCCTTTACTTATATTACACATAAAACTTCTGGAAGAGTCTCATTAGTTCCATCTCAGTAAAGCTGAAAGGCATTGCTGATAGACCAATGTGACATTAGAAAATTATTTCATCAAAGCTTACTTAATCTTCTGAACTTGAACAATCAGAAGATACATTGGGGAAATCCTTAAGTAACTTTAATGAGTTAATCTAGGTACTCAAAAGCTAAAATGGCCATGTAATTCTATATGCCAATAAAGTGCATAGTTTACAGATCAGAATATCATCAGATTATCAAGATTTCTCTGGACTGATTATGGTTTACATATACATGGTTTTGATGAAAGGAGGTAGTATGACTTGGAAAATAAGACAAGAGAGAAAGATCTTCTTAAGATTATTGTCTCTTCTTTGGTAATAATCAGAAGCAAATTAAACCAAAAATAGAAATATCTTGAGCTTGAGCAATGTAACAGAAGTCAAAGAGACTCAGTAAAAGAACATAAACTATTGTAAACATAACTTTTGATTAGGAACCCCAAATAAAATCTAAGTATAGGAGTCAGTGGGGGGGGGGCGGTTGGTATATAAGTGTGCTTGTCATGCAAGTCTGGGGCTATGGGTTAGGTTCCCTAGAATCCATGTAGAAAGGGAAGGAGATTAACTGGCCAATGGGAGATTTTTACCAATCTTCATTGAGTATATGTGAAGATGGAGGCTACTGTCCCATCAGGTCCCACCACCCTTAAGCCCAAAATAAGCACACAAAGGCATATTAATTATTAAACTGTTGGCTGATGGCTTAGGCTTCTTATTGGCTAGCTTTGTCTTAATTACTAACCCATTTTTTTTAATCTATGTATTGTCACGAGGCTGTGGCTTACCCATAATCCAGCATGTTACTCCTTTGTCACCATGGTGGCTCTTCACAGCCTCTCTCTGCCTTCTTTCCCAAGCCTTCTCCTGGTCTAGTCACCCCACTTATGCTTCCTGCCTGGCTACTAGTCAATCAATATTTTATTCAATATTTTATTCAATGAGAGAAACATATATACAGAAAGACATGCTCCATCACATATGGGCAGCACAAATTGAACTTGGTAGTGTTTGCTTGTTTATTTGGTTGGTTGTTTTTCATTGGAAGTAGAGCACAAGGGTGGGAGGATGGACTTCGGAGGAGTAGGAAGTGAGTGTGATTGGGTTGCATTGTATGAAATTCCCAAATATTTAATAAACGTATTAGGTTGAGTGTAGAAAAGGTAAAAAACAGCTCCAGAAAGTTGTCCTGTAGCTTCTACTCATAGCTTACATATACAACATGTAGGTACACATGTAAATAATAATTAATAATGTAGATTTCTTCCTAAAATGTTATAGTATAGATAAGTTAAAGCTAACATATAGCTTGTGTTAATTCAAGTAAATTTTATTCAATATTAACTTTACAGTCTTCTTTTTTAAGTATCTTATACTAAACCAGCATATTTGTTACCCTCTATGTACTGGTACCAATGTTCTCATTTTCAATAGGAGGAAATAAGCTCAAGTGTTAAGTAAACTTGCACAAGTTCATTGAAAAGTAATGAAATAAGAATTTTCTAGTTCCAGATTTTAAAAATTATTATCATGAAATCCAGTTTTATATTTAGCATGTGACATATCTGACCCCAATGGGGAGGCTGCACCATACATGGTCCTCCTTGAAATCCTGGCCCTCTTCCTCATTAACAGGAAGAGAGACTGGAAACCAGACAGGGGAGGAAGTCAGCATTGACTCTGGTCAGACCACAGGTGATGATCAAAAATGAAAGATGCTTCATGATTAGAATAAGAATTGCTATTTTTTTGCAGACTACTTATCTTTTTTCCCCCTTTGCAAGAAAACTCAAGAGACCCTAGAGACACTATGTTAAAACTAATTTTAAAAGGTCAACCTTACTATTAAATATATTTTAAAATTAATAGCAGGATAGCAAAATGCAATTAAAATGTGAAAGGAAAAAAGATGAAACAAGAGCAGTAAGAACTATTAATTATGATAGAGCAAACTATCTTTATGGAAAAATTGCAAATTATTCTTCAAAGATATAAAATATCAAAAAGTATTCACAAGACACTATTTCCTACATATTTTGTGCCAAGTATTTTTCCAGATTCCAGTTTCTAAGTAGCAAAACTGAAGATTCAGCTAGAAGATATAAACAAATCCAATTTTATGTGGAGGTGACTGATGAAATCACAAAATGGATGAATATTAGTGAAGGCCCTAAAATTAAATAAATATAAGGGTGGTATGAGGAGAGAAGACTTCTCCAATGAGGAGCACTTGAGCAGATTTGTGATGTGTGATAGGAGGCTATGAAAATCTCTGGGGCACAGACAGAAGGCAGAAAATGGGGAGAAAACACCTTTCATGCTATTGTTTTAAAAGAGCAGGTGTAGAGCAAGTGATGGAAGAATGTGAAGACAAAAAGAGAGTAGGAGATATTTCCTTTTACTCTGCTACCAGATTTTGTTATTAGAAAAATGTTAAAATCAGTAAAACTTACTGTCACTGGCATACTTGACTATTTTCTTAAAGTAAACTCCTAAAGAGAGACAGTGGACTTTGACGAAAGAAAAAGAATTTCATTCTGTGATGTGTCTTCAGGTAGACACTATGGACACTAATCTAACTAGCACCTATTCTCCTCTTCTTTTCACAACCAGAACTTCTTTCCAGGAGTGGGGTGGGGTGCTAGGAGGGCAAAATGACACCATCCAGACCCTATGATGCTAATGATGAACACAGCAACACATTTTGTCAATGACTCATAAATTCTCTCTGTGGAAGTTTTTCCTGGTGCAGATGAGCTGTTTCTTGTTCTTCTCCACATTTCCTGTATGAGACATAGACTTGATGTCTGTGGAGATTGTATTGATGCAGAGAAAGGGTACACTGATGTGGCAGAAAAGGCCATCTTATAACCCTGATGAAAGAATGACAATCAGGATGAATAAATAATAGGTTATTGCCATTGCACTTGGTTGACCCTACAGGTAGGGGGACATGCCTACTGCTGAAGACAACATGCACTACACAGGACCCAGAAGCCCCTGAGCTGGGACTGCTTTGAACATCTATTCCCTGAGGACTAGCTTTTGTGGTACTAGCTTTCAAGGTACTATGCAATCTTACAAAGGAGGGGAGCAAGCAATAGTGCTACATATCTATGACATCTATGAACCACAACAATGATCAACATGACAGGATAACCCTAAGTGTACAGTAGTGGCACAGAAACCTTGTAGGTCATGATTTGAATGAGAATTCCCTCCCCCTGGCTGATAGATTAGAATGCTATGTACCCAGTTGGTGGAACAGGTTGGGAAGAATTAGAATGATGGACTTGTTGGAAAAAGTGTGGCACTGACATGGGCTTTGAGGCTTTACAAAACCTCATTATTCCCCAGTTGGCTTTCATTGCCTTATGGTTGTGACTCAAAATGTAAGTTCTCAGATACTATTCCAGTGCCATGCCTGCCTGCCTGTTACTATCTTCCCCGTCATTATAGTCATAGAGTCACCCTCTGAAACTGTATGCCCCCAACAAACTCTTTCTTATATAGATTGCCTTGGTCATGGTTTTTTTTCACAGCAAGAGAAAAAGGAACTAAAAAAGTGGTAACCAACAGCTTTTTAATTTTACTTAAGGCTTGTTAAACAAGAGGGACCTCGTGCCTGGTACTAGAAACCTAGCTAAATACCAAAGGCTAGTGAAGTCATGGGTTTGGGGGGAGAGCCCACAACAGACACTTTACTAAAACAGAACACCTCGTTAATGAAATTGCAAGTATTTGTCTTTATACACACAGACAAGTATATAACTAATGCATTGCTTTAATTAGGGTTTCTATTGGTGTAGTAGAATGCCATGACCAAAAACAACTTGGGGAGGAAAAGGTTTATTTCATCTTACAATTGTAATCCAGCATGCAGGGAAATAAGTAAAGAAGCTCAAGGCAGGAACCTGAAGGCAGGAAGTGAAGCAGAAGCCATGGAAGAGTTCGGCTTCATGGCTTGCTCCTCAAGGCTTGTTTATTCTTTCTCATGTCACTCAGGATCCTAGCCCAGGAGCAACACCAATCACAGTCAGTTGAGCCCTTCCACATCAACCATTAATCAAGAAAATGTCCCAATGGCTTGCTCACAGGCCAATCTGTTGGGGGTGTTTACTCAGTTGAGTCTCTCTCTTCCCAAATGACACTCACTGTGTCAACCTGACATAAAACTAACCAGCTTGCATAGGCTGACCAGTGGGCAAAGAAGAATATGGTATGTACTCAC
Source organism: Cricetulus griseus (assembly GCF_003668045.3). Taxonomy (NCBI): domain Eukaryota; kingdom Metazoa; phylum Chordata; class Mammalia; order Rodentia; family Cricetidae; genus Cricetulus; species Cricetulus griseus. Next base: position 309,320,955 of record NC_048595.1, on the reverse strand, counting down.
TCATATGTGGATTTTAGACATAGAGTAAAGGATTATCAGCCTACAATCCACACTGCCAGAGAAGCTAGTAGACAAGGAGGACCCTAAGAGAGACATACATTGTCCCCTGGAGAAGGGAAAAGGGACAAGATCTCCTGAGAAAACTGAGAGCATGGAGGGAGGAGAGAGGGAACTAAGAGAATGAGAAGGGAAGAAAAGGAGGTGAGAGGAGGACATGATGGGACAGGGAGGTTGAGTTGGAGGAAGAACAGAAGAGAGCAAGATACGAGTTAATATAATAGAGGGAGACATAGGTTTAAAGAGAAATCAGGCACTAGGGAATTGCTGGAGAGCTACAAAGATGACACCAACAAACAATCTAAGCAACAAAGGAGAGGCTACTTTAATGGCCTCTGAAAATGAGATTGATGACTAACTTATATGTGATCCTATAGCCTTCATCCAGCAGCTGGTGGAACTAGAAGCAGATAACCACAGCTAAACCTTGAACTGAAATCCAGTTGCAGATAAGGAGGACTGATGAGCAAAGGGGTCCATACCAGGCTGGTGAAACCCACAGAAACAGCTGACCTGAATAAGGGAGAGGTCTTGGTTCCCAGACTGATAGCTGAGAAACCATCATGGTACTGATCCAGATCCCCTGAATGTGGGTGTCAGTGAGGAGACCTCGGAAATCTATGCGGCCCCTTGCAGTGGATCAGTACTTATCCCTAGCATAGGGATGAACTTTTGGAGCCCATTTCTTCAGACCCCCTACAGAAGGGCTCACCCTCCCTGGGGAGCAGAAAGGGTATGGGATAAATAGGGTGTTAGTTGGGGGAGGCAGGGGAGGAGGGGACGGTGAGGGACCTGGGATTGACATGTAAAATAATCTTCTTTCTAATTAAAATAAAAAAATTTAAAAAAGAATATCTTCCTATGCAACTAAAAGTTATATCCATTCAACACCTTAGTTATGATTTGCCTTATTTTTTCTCTCCATCTTATTTGTTTATTTTTCAGGGAATAAACCCTTAGAAGGTAATTCTGTTAGGAATCAGAGATATCTAAATGTCCCAGAACCTCTAGGTTTCTCTCCAAAGCAACAAGGATAGGAAGTGGTGAACTTGATAACCAGCACCTTCTATTTCAGATATTTCAGATGTCCTAACACATAGTCTCTCCCCCATAGAGTGAAGCCCGTATGCTACCACACTGAGTCTTTACTACAGAGTGCTATTACTGCTGACATGTAACAGTGTGTGAGGCTGTGTGATTCCAAATGAATTATTGCTATGGTAGGTAAAAATCTTACCAATTTTCGGGCAAATTTGGCCACAAATATATATGCACATATGTATATATAGTATATCATGTATCTAGATGAAACTTATTGTTTTTCTTATAGAATTTTGACAAGACTTTTAAAAATAGTTGTTGATTAATTTGTAGATACTAAGTAACCTGTTGAAATAAGACAAAGATAATACTCTCTAAATAATAAGCAATCTGGGTCTTGAGGAATACTGATGCCCAATTTTCTGAGAAACCACCATACTGATTTCCAAAGTGGCTGTGCAATTTTGTACTCCCACCAGCAGTGGAGGAGTGTTCCCCTTACTCCACATCCTCTCCAGCATAAGAACTCATTGGTGTTTTTGATCTTAGCCATTCTGACAGGTGTAAGATGGTATCTCAGAGTCCTTATGATTTGTATTTTATTGGTGGTTAAGAATGTTGAGCATTTCTTTAAATGTCTTTCAGCCATTTGAGTTTCTTCTGTTGAGAATTCTCTGTTTAGATCTATACACCATTTTTAATTGGATTATTTCTTATTTTGTTGCCTCATTTCTTGAGTTCTTTATATATTCTGGAAATCAGTCCTTCTGTCAGATGTGGGGTTGATGAAGACATTTCCCCATGCTGTAGGCTGCCATTTTGTCTTATTTACCATGTCCTTTTGCCTTACAGAAGCTTTTCAGTTTTAGGATGTCCCATTTATTTACTGTTGCTGTCAGTGTCTGTGCTACTCTTGTTATGTTCAGGAAGTGTTCTCTGTGCCAATGCATTGAAGGTTGCTTTCCATTTTCTCTTCTATCAGGTTCAGGGTAACTGGATTTATGTTGAGGTCTTTGATCCACTTGGACTTGAATTTTGTGCATGGTGATAGATATGGACCTATCTGCATTCTTCTACAAGTCAACATCCAGTTATGCTAGCACCATTTGTTGAAGATGCTTTCTTTTCCACTGTGCAATTTTGGCTTATTTGTAAAAAATCAGGCCTTCATAGGCATATGTATTAATGTGAAGATCTTTGATTCAATTCCATTGATCCATGTGTCTGTTTTTATGCCAATACCAAACTGTAATTGGAGTTGATAGTATAACACATGTGATATGAAAGAAGCATAGGAAATAGTGGAGGTTAAAGGTTTAATTAGAGATGGGGAGTGGTGACATGGAGGAGAGAGATAGTAGTTTAATAAAAATTAAGGGTATATCTAAAAACTACATCTTTTTAAGCTCATTTAAAATGGGATTTTCAAAATAAAGGAGGGGGATTAGAGTGGAAGTACTAGACATAAATGCAAACTGCTGTTCCCAAAAGATATTAATCAAAAGTAACCATGTCTGTCATGGCATATTCCTTAACAGTTACGGGTTATCAATGTCCTGTAAGCTCCTAAATTCAGGCTACACATTGCTCTTGCTTGCTTCCCTTAAGTAGATTGGAAGACTCTGTTGCTGAAGACATCACATGATTTGGTTGTAAGACAAAGACAAATCAATCTTGAAGTGACTAGGAAACCTCTTCTATGCTGGTTACCTTTTATAATGCCACAAGTTTCTGTGTGGGATACTGAGGGCAAAATGTGACTGGTGGAGTACAAGTAGATCAAGGCAGTGCTTCAAGTACATCAAGGTTTAACTGGTATTGTCCTTTTATATTTTTTTAAAAAATTAATTTTGAGATTATAAAATAATAATGCCTCCTTTCCCTTTCCTCCCTCCAAATTCTCCCCTACACTCCCCACCCTTCTTCAGATTCACAGCTTCTTTTTTCATTAATTGTTATTGCATGCATATAGGTACACACACATATTCCTAAACATAACCTGATCAATATGCATCATGATGCTTTTATGTATGATTTTAGAATTGATCATTGGCACCGGCCAACCAGCTGGTGAGCTCTTCCGTGGAGAAGGGCATCACCCCACTCCCAGCTTCCCTCACCTGCCTATTGTTCTATGTGTAGGGTTGGAGTCTTTCTTTGTAACATTATTTTTCTTACACATTGGCCCTCTATAATGAAGATCTTCAAGGGAAAAGTGAGAAGGAAAAGAGTAATGAGACCTTTTAGAGTTTATGGCCAGCTTCAAGAGAGAAACATCTCTCATTTCTGTGATCTGCCAAGGAGAAGAGAAGCTCTGGTTTCTATGATTCATCCAGGAGGAGGATGGCTGAGGACAGGAGACAGGAGGCAGAAGGTCACACAAATCTTGCTTTTGAAGCCTTTCCAGTCTTCAGTTCAAAGGGCTCAGCATACCAAGGCCCCATTCTTGAGGTATCATGTTCTGAGTCCTGAAAACATGCAGGGAGGACAGGCCTTGCACTGTTCAGGACTTCCTGGGTTGCACATGACAGAAAGTAACTCACATTCACTTAAGCAATAAAAAGCATTTATTGGCTCACAAAACTAGAAAGTCAAAGAGACAGCTTGTTTCACTCATTGTTAGTCTCAGGCATGTAGATGGTGTTGCTGGGCTCTCTCCGTGTCCACTCCTTGACACTATTGGTCTTTCCCACAAGGGCTCTTGTTGTTGATTCCCTGATATAGTCTTCCAAGGGCATCCTTGAACCATAGTACCTCATCTTGCATTGCTTGATATCACTTAGTTACAAACCCACATTTACACTTTAGTTATTTGAAGTTCTCTTACTTCAGATGGGAAGAATGGAGAATTAAAAAGCAGAGCTTCTGAGTTTAAGGAGTAATTGCATCTTGGACGTGGCTAACCACCTTCTTCAGGCACCAAAGTTGTTTATTCTAGTTTAGATAGAAGAAAAGCAAATAATATCAAATATATTAACAGCCCAATGCAATAACAACTTCTGAATATATAATTTCAAATCTTCTCTATGACTTTAAGATAGTCACAATAACAAAGGGCCTAAGAAAGAAAATGCAAGTACTGCCAATTCATAGCAAACAAAAGCAATATGAACACAGGATGCACCTGGGTCTTGAAAAATGTAGATCTGTCTCACAGCCACCAAGAAATGTCCTTATTTTCTTCTCATGCCAGTCTTCTTCTGCAGCTGAGACCACTTTCCCTTCTCAAACAGTGGTAATAGATGCAACTGGCAAATAGCTTTGGAACAAGGATTAAAATCACTGTTGTGTTCGTGAGTCTTTTTTTCCTCTAGGTATCCTAGTTCTATGTGCTGTGCTCTCTGAACATTCCTCCCTCACTCCTGCTCCAGAACAGGATGGGGGGTGATAATCACAGGAAACCCACAGATTCTAAAGTGACTTTAAGACACCTGGTCTGTGGGCTGCAGGGCTTTCTGGATTGCCAGTGTGGAAGAGACCCAAAGAGGCCCAGCCTTTCCAGCAGCAACTATTAGTGGTGTCTGTTTCAACCTTGGTCAAAAGGCTCTAAGTCACTTTCTCACAGGATCTAAAATGATATTGTTCAATAACCAATACAATATTTTGACTTCCATGTGTCTGGTGCTTTTTCTACTTCCAAAATGCTTCAGATGCCATCTATTCAGAGAAACGGTGCTATGTGTTGTCACCTAACTACCAACATCATTTTATTCTAGTGGTATGCTACAGTATAGTTCACAAAATGAATGACCATGTTCTGCACAGTTGTTTTTCTCAGTTGCAAGCATGTGACTGCATACAAATACTGTTTGAAGGTGCTGTTTCCAGAAATGAATAGATGTCATATAGATTTTTCCTTTCTAGGAAGCAAAGAGAAGAAAGTCATTTAGTCTAACATGCATATCCCGTTGGGTGTGCATCAGCTGATTTGCTGCCCACTCTTCATTATGTTAATACTTGTTTCATGTCTTTCTTTTATGAATAAGTAATTTATAAAGCCACCCAATCAAAAAACAATCCTGAAACATTTTCCTTGTATTTTATTCTACATGTCAGCTCCAACATGTTAATAGCAAATGTGTTCTTATGTAAATAATATACTCCACTTTAAAAAGTAGTCCAGTCCAGGGCTTTGGCAATGACTCAGTGGACAAAATATTTGCCACAAAATTGTGAAGAGCAGAGTTTGGGTCACATATATGACACAGGTAGGCATGGTAACAATCTGTAATCCCAGCACTTAGAAGGTTTTGTCTAGGGATTCATCCAGACAAGACAGTTTATATACCAGCTAGAATTGGTGAGTTCCCAGTCCTGTAAATATCCAATCTCAGTAAATGAAGTGGTAAAGATTAAAGAAGTCAGCTGGTGTGACTCTGTACCTTTACCTGTGTGAACACATGCACACACACACACTGCACCCCACACACTTTACTTTGTTGCCTCAGCATGTTTTTATGCACACATTCTCAAATCTGTGATTAGTTTTGCACTGTAATTAAGAAGAAAATGCCAGATCCACGAGATTTTGATATGTGATTCTTGTGACGAATAAAAATTTCAGTCAGTTAGGTGACTGAAATACCATGACCTCAAGAAAAGTGCAAACAATGCCACGCAGTTGCATGCCTAGCGGCTCACATGAACTTGTTTAGCTAATTAGGAAATAATTTGAAACTAAAACACAGTGATAACACACAAATAGTGCTCCTGTTTGCTTTAGATCACTTTTCTGTTTTCCAAGTGCTTCTATCTTTTCACTTCTGCATCAGTTTGGAATTCTAGATTCGGATTGTGAAAAAAGCTCAGCAGATCTTTTCTATTCCTTGGTGTGTGTGTGTGTGTGTGTGTGTGTGTGTGTGTGTGTGTGTGTGTGTGTGTGTGTACTCCAAAAATCACTACAGAACTAAATGATAAATCAAATTCACTCATTAATACATTTTCATTGCTATTCATTGTTTTTCTCACTGAAGTCCTGTATACTAGTTACTTTTCTGTTATTGAGATAAAAGACCAGGGCAAGGTAATATACAGAAGGAGGTTTCACTTAAAGCTCATGGTTCCATGATAAATAAGAGTCCATCACCATCATGGCAGAGAGCATGGTAGCAGGCACACAGGCATGGCATTAGAGCAGCAGCTGAGAGCTCACATCTCAGTCAACAAACAGGAAGCAGAGAGGGCTAACTTTGCCTTTTGAAAACTCAAAGCCTTCCCACAGTGAAGTCCTAATCCTTCCCAAACAGCAAGCAATTGGGGACTGAGTATTCAAATGTCCAAGACTTAAGGTGCCTTCTCATTCAAGTTACCATAAAGGAGCCACTCCCTGACAGATGTACATACATGCATACACATACATATGTACCTACATACATGTACACACACAAACACACACAAACACACATAGATATATGGTGTATATACATATGCACACATATGAGCACACATATACTGAACACATGCATACATACATACATTGAACATACATACATATATGTATACAGACAAACACAATACATGCATATACACACAAATATATACATATATGTGTATGTACACACTAAGGCACAAAATATATGCATGTACACATATAAACACATACATATATGCACACACATATTTACACACATATACACACATATACATACACATAGATACATAGATTCACATTCATGTACACACATACATACACATATACATATTGTTTCAGGCACATACATACATGCATAGGTGTACACACATAGACATACATGTACACACACATACATACCCCACACATACACACACCTCCCTGAAGCATGTTCTTATCATTTTATTTTCTTTTACACTAATGATAAGAACCATGTTTGAAAAACAAACACGACAAAGATAACCTCCTTTATGTCTAGGCCACATGAAGACATTTAGGAAAAATTTTGGTTCAATTGCCATTAGTTTTATTAAATAAGGGATCCTGAACACTGCCATGATCTAACTCACTTCCTCAGTGAGTGTCTGAGTGTAAGGAGAAACAGAGCCTCCTTTGTTAGAAGGAGACTTTGTGAACTCAGCCCCAGGTCCCCAGACACCCCTAAGTCCTCTGTTCTGAACATGCAATTAATTCATAAGAGCCAGGTACCAGAGACGCTGCAGCCTGACAGTAGAGTCATTCAGTACCAGCCAGATGTGAAAAGCTTTCAAAGGAACAAAAAGGCAGTCCTACTGCCCAGGGAAGCAGGAAGCTGTAACCTCTGCTTTGTAGCCTAACCATCACCTGGTAATGCCATTTCTAACGTATTTGCATCCACTCTAACAGTTGCAGAGGTCTGAGAAACCAAAGGTCATTGATTGACCCAGAGCAAGGAGACATCTCTACTTGAAATTTGTTTTTCAGCCCAAGATAACTTAAAAACTACTCGGAAGGAAATGTTTGTGTTGATAATTTATTGCTATTTTTTTTTAAAGACTGATATGATTTTCAGGAAGTTTTTTTTTGTCTGACATGTAGTCTTAGTATTTTCTTTCCTCTCAGACTAATTTCCTGCACGGGCAAAACTGAAGAGAGACTATCTCCTAGGGAGACTTCACCAGCATATCACTAGAGTTAGCTCCACCCAATCACCATCAGCAATTTTGTATGGAAGATCTTCCCACCATTTGAAATAATAAAAAGCTGAGAGTAAGAGTCATCAGTGGCTTTTGGAGGCTTTCCTGGAACTAGCTCTTGTAGACCAGGCTGGTCTCGAACTCACAGAGATCCGCCTGCCTCTGCCTCCCGAGTGCTGGGATTAAAGGCGTGCACCACCAACACCCGGCACAATGAAAAGGTATCTTGACACGAGAATCAACAATGCTGAAGTCAAGCAATTAACATCAGGATTTTAATTTAGGATCTTAAATCAGCTAAGCAAAGACAAGATAAACAAGTCCATGATTTTTTAAATTCAAATTTTAAAAAATCCAGAGAGTTTTATATTACTTTGAACACATTAAAAACTGGAAGTTTAGTAGGGTTGTTTAATGACCTAACACAATTTTTGATCCCATCAATAAAGGATCATTTTTCCATTATTATTTTGTATTTAGCCATAGACAAACCACATCCATCTTCAATAATATAGTGAACTCTGTTGATATATTACAGAGTAGCTTGATTTGTGTATAAAGGTTAATTGTAAGGAATTGGGATTTTTTTCAGATAGTGTAAAATAAAGTAGGTAGACATTTGATTCTTAAGACAATCAGCACTGAGGATATACTGTTGAGCATCTGCCCAAAGGCTATTCACCTTGGCCTAGAATATACTTAGCTATAAGGTCATTCCTCTGCATTGTCAGGCAGTTCTTTCTAATGTGATTTCTAATGCTGCTTTCTGTCATTGTCACTCTTTTGGCTTCAGCTACTAGTAGACTGCTTTTCTGTGCACTTTCTCTTAGCAAGCTTTATAGATTTCAAAATCTTTTATGACATCTTCAAAATATGTGAAAAGATTATGTTTTTCCCTTAAACAAACCAACTTGGGAGAAAGCCATACCATTATAGTGCTAACGGTAATCTCCATGAATTTAATACAGTATTTTAAACAGATTGGAGTTCTCAGAAGTTATATCAATTTTGAGAGATAATTACATTTTCTGAACAGCTTACTTTTTAAAAATCACCATTTGATCATTTGCAAGCATGAGCTGATCTTTAAGCATGATTAGAAAGTTTATATTAATAGGAAACTTTCAATTAATTGAGGATACACTTAAGCTTCGTAGTCAATTTTATCTCATACTGCCTGGATCTAGTGCTTTGGGAATACCTTTGTTGTTGTTTTTAGAGATATTTTACAAATCAATTGTACCCTGACCAGTGAAAGTGGTAATTTGTTTCAATTTCACTTAGCCTCTCTTCTCTCCCTGAAGACCTCCTACAAAAGTGTGTGGTGATAAACCATCAAAGATAACGGGCTTCCACATTACCACACCTTCTTAATTGTTTATAGGAGAGAGGGTAATAGGAAGAAAGGAGAGGGAAAGAAGAAAGTAGGGAAGGGGTCCTAGAAACAAGAGAGACTCAGACAATGAGGTCAAGTCCTATCATTGAGTCAAGTTAGTCTGAAGGACAGCAAACAAACAAAAGCAAACCTGAAGCTTCAGGCACTCAGGTTTTGAACCAGCAGTAATACTTCTCTAATAAGGAACACGGAATGCTTACAAAACCTCCCACACTGGCATTCAGCTCTTAAGGTTTGTAGCCCCTTACTAGGGTTATGGTGGGACTTCTGTCTGGAGTCCTTGGGCTGACCTTCTTAGAAGTTGGTTTGTCTCCTAGCACTCTCCCACACTCTTCCAATATTTCTGATTGTCCAAAGCAAGATTCCCTTCAGTTTTGTTTTTAACAATAGCTGAAAATAGTATTTTGCCTTCCAAAATAAAGGAGACTTGTAAACAGAAATTCTATTTGCTTTATTATTTGCTAAGTTGTAATAGTTGCAGGGACTTCCAGGTCCCTTGAGATTTGTTTAAGGACTGAAGACACCCCTATATGAGTTGTATCCATGCATGAAAAGGACTCTTGAACTGTAAAGAAAAAAGACATGGAACGATGTGGAGACTAGAGGTCTCATACCTCTTTGGTGGGAGTGTTGATAGGTAGTAGCTAAGGGGGAGGCTGTGGTTAAGGTCCTGTTAGCAGGCCTATCTGTAAATCCATCATTTGAAAAGATTTCTAAAGCAAAATGGGGGAACTGAGATAAAAGAAAAGAATAAATACACACCAAATATTAGAAAATACACTTTCTAATGAAAATCATAAAAGACCAAGGCCCAGTAATGAGAGATGGAAACTCAGGGAAACACCAAACAGTAAGGTGGGCTACTTATATTTCAATGTCGTTAGAATAGTTAACACTTTTCTTTGAAGGGAGAAACAAAGGTGTATAGGGTGAAAAATTTTACTGGCAAATATTTAATATACAAAATATATTTTAGAGAGTTGCAAAAAATAATATCACTTTTACATACTGTGCTGGGACTAAATGCTCTCGCCTGTGTGAATAAATGAAAGGACAAAGCAATTAGGCAGATGCCAGAGAATTCTGTGCAGAGAACCAAGACAAGAAATGAGACAATTATCAGCCAGAGAGCAGCAATGTCCAGGAGGATAATTCTGAGATGGTTATTGAGAATTCATTTTGTTTAAGACTGCTCTAAAAACAAAGTTAGAAAAAAATCTTAAAATTAAGAGTCAGTTTTCTTTAAGGATGTTATCCCTGGTAGGTGGGTGACCCTCCAGGTCAGGCTTCACACACACACCCAAGTGTATTTGGGCGATGCAAATACTCAATAGAAAGGTGTGGGGGATTGGGATGACATTGGGTGGCTATGGAGGTGAGGTTGTAGGGGTGGTTTGGGGAGAAATAATAGAAATCGGGTTGAATATGCTCAAAATATACTGTGTGAAACTATCAAAAAATTGTCTAAAAACATCATTTAAAAAACTTTCTAAATATCTATATAGATAAAAAGCCAAAAGAGCAAAATGAAGCCATTAGTCTCCAATGACTGTGCAATTATATGAAATATTTTGTAGCTAAGTTAGATATATACATTGAGTATTCTAGAAATGATATAATCTTCTAAAGCATTGATTTGCATTGCCTAGAATATGATGGCAGAACTCATTCAGAAATTAAAGACACTCTTCTTTCTTTGTTGTATCAAGAACAAGGGGCTGTTGTTATATTTCACCAAAGACTTAGAAAGCTTGGAAACTTCAGATAAACAACCTCCTGGACCGACAAGCCTCTTGAATATAAAAATGGCACTAGGAAAGCCATGTCATCCTAAAGTGTGGGCTTGGGAATCAATTGGCTGTGAACACCATTATGACACAGTTTCAAGTTTGTATGAACATTAAATAACAATTTGAACAACCTTAATATCAGGGTTCCTTCACACTTATCTCACAAATTAAATGAAAAGATATACCTCCTCTACCACACAGTGCCAGATTAGAAGCACAAGAGTGACAGGGGAAATGAATTATTAAGATAATTTATGAAATTTTTTATAACCTGTAAGCCATGGCCACAATAGCTTTTTATTCTGCAGTCAATTTAAGTGACCAAACTACAGGATCTTGCTGGAGCATAGCTGTTCACTCAGATCTCTTCTTTACATCCACAAATGGTTTTACCTTATTGTATATCCTCAGTTCATATCATTTACTCCTTCTTTTTCTCTCTAGTGCAACATCGCACCATACTTGTCTTAGAATTTTAAATTGAATAAAATAAAGTTATTTTTTCCTTGAAGTTAAAATTTTGTAAGAGGAAAAAAAAAAAACAACCCAAACCCCAAAGAATTGTTTTACTTAGTAAATATATGCTAATAGTCACACAAGAACTTGGATTGGAAGTCAGAGAATTTGCATTCAACCAGGGACTTTTGTTTTATATAAGGCATGTAGTGTCTGGGTCAGTATGCAAAAGTGTCTGCTTCGATGTAATTTTCTTAAACTCTGGTTACTTTTGAGAATCTTTTGAAAAGAAGCCAAAAGAATGCTCTTCAATACATTTCCAGAGAAAAAAGTTAACTAATCATAAAGATCTAGGTCGTGCAATTATTGTCTAAAAGTATTCCCTTCTTTTCAATAGGCCTGTACACTGCACTTTATTTTAATACATAGTACCCATTTCCGTAAATATCACTCCAACCCATGTAACATGCCTGATCAAGTGTTTAGGGCCTCTGCAGGCCCAGAGCAAGGATAGCTCTGCAAGGCTGTCTGCTCACTAACTCTGTCTCAGCCACATTCATCCCTAACACCTTCAAAAATTGCAAAAGACCTTTCCAGTATCTGCCACATTATTCATCATGTAAATGCAGTGTGCTGAGAATTCCAAGCCCCACACATCCAAAGTAGGTTTCTAAATTAACCAATCTCCTTCCTCAGTGAGCATCAGAAATCCCCACTTTATGTGAGTGTATTTGTTGAGTTAAATACCAGCTTCACCAAACGGAAAATGCTAATTAGACATTGCTTAGATCTGTGATTTTAGTACTGACTAAGGGTGTTCATTTGCCTGTCCTTTAGAGAAATGAGATTACGTGCATACACATGGGGACGATATATTCTATTATATATTATATATCTATTATATATATATACTAGAATATTATATTCTAATATAATATTCTATTTCACACATGGTCCCAGTATCACATGAGATTAGTTTCCTCTTGCTGGTTGGAATGTTAAACTTTCATAATCTTTTCTCACAGTTGAGCATTTACCAATTATAAAGCCCCAAACATCTAGAATATTTTTTTCTATTTCTTGATAGTGGATCCTGGTCACCAAATGAATAAAACTGCGCTGTGATCTACCATTAATAGGGCACATGCCTTTTTACAGCCGTGGTTCTTGACTAAAACTTAAGACATTGTTTATGGCAATGGATTAGAACCAAGCTATCCATGTGCAAATATGGATAGGACACGTTAGATTGCATACTTTTCAAATATATACACCATCCAATTGGAAAACAGTAAGATTCATAAAAAAACAAGAGTCTATATAAAACAAATGAATATAATCTCAACCTCACACCCCCATTTCTCCATCTCTTGGGTGTGTGTGACTCCTTTTCTAAAAGTTGGTTCTTGTAAGATACACATTTAAGATAACACAATGCCCATGTCCTACTTCCCCATTGCTGTTGTCTAACTTTGTAATAAACTGTAGAAATAATCTATCAAAGTATAGTCCTGTTATCTTCTATTTTAAATAAGCTGTACAATATATGATATTTATTATTAATTGTATCAGTATATGAAGACATTATTGATTAGCCAAGTGGTTTAATAATAATAAAGTCACCCAAACTTGACAATTCAGTTCCTAAACTGATTGACACATTAGCCAATAACTAACCAATAATAATTTCTCTACCTGAAGATGAAATGGAAGAATTAGAGCCAGAATTTTCTAATAGTTGGTTATGAGCTGTACATTTTAATTTATCTTACTTCTGTGTCTGTGTACCCCTGAAGAACAGCTCGCAGAAAGTCAAAGAAATTAATAGCAGCCTGAGGTCATACAGTTAATCGTGGAGCTGGAATTGAAATTTCAGGATCATTTCTCAACCAAAAAAAACTTCCTTGCTGTGTAAATTGAGTTGCTGTCCCATAAATGAATAATGGTAAATAAAAACCTCAAGGAAAGGCAGGGGGTATTATTCCTGTATGTTCCCCATTTATTCCCTTCCTCCCTAGCATCTCAAATAACCATAGCATCCCTGGTGATCCCAAGCATTTGCAGAGGAACATGAAAAGCACTTGTGCTGAAGAACTAGCTGATTGACTAACCATTCCAACATGTGTCACACTGCAGCCTTTGCTGCTCTGGGAGCCTAGGAAAATGAGATGTAGAAGAAAAGATCTCCACTTCCTTTTATTAGAGCCGAAACATAAAAGAGGATGCTAAGCAATAACACATATGAACCTTCACTTGCAATTACTCCTCTGCTGACTCAGTGGAGTGCCACTGGTCATGTGATAAACTAGCAGTTTGGTCACTTCAAGGCATAACAACTTCCTGCCTTGGATCAGCCACAGATTAACTGCCCCAAGTTTCAGGTGCCTATATGCCTCTAAAATTAGACTTTTTGAGACAGCCAGCTTGTTGGTATTTTTTTCTCTATCCCTACTCTGGCCCTTGCCTTTTAAGTGTTCTTCAAATAATATTCTAGAAATCCTTGTGCCTGGGGTTTGCTAAATCTTCTCCATATATTTTCATAGGAATCTCTGTAATCCTGGTGTCACTTTCCTTTTTCTTGCATCATTCTTTCTAAGTGATAGGACACAAACATCACACCTTCAGGAGGATAGTGTTGTCTACCTTACTAAATTATATAAGCCCAGTATGATGGCCATTCCTTATTCCCTTTATCCTGCTTTGGTTTTCTTCACAGTGCTTATCATCAACTAAGATAGTTTATTAGCCACAGTTTTGCTGTTTCCCTAATGAGAATGGGAAAAGAAATTTTATTTTGTTTTTATTGACAGCAACAATATTTAAAGTAGTATTTGACAAATACAGATCTAAAATAGACATGAAAGAATGAATGAAAAACTAAACTTTCTAAACATTCTTTGTTGTCAATATTACTTCCCTCTGGCATATAATGTGCAGTGCCTGAGTACATTTTAAAATCAGTGCCATTGAAAGTGTCATCTTTGGACCATCAGCATTGGTCTCAAGAAGCATAATAGAATGTCAATTTTCAGGGCCTACTTCAAGCTCACTATTTGTACTTTCTGAGAAGAGTGACAGAGAAGCTATTATTTTTCAAAGCCCCCAAGTTTGAGAATTATGACCTAAGAATCAGGTAGGACTGATTTATTGCCTTTCTTAAACTCTACTCTGAGACAGAATTGAAATCTGGGAACATAGTTCCATGCCTACCTACCATGCTTCACTCTGTGACTTGCCTTCTGTTTATCTGGATTCCAATTTACTGGATTGTCTGAGTTCTCTTTCAATTCATCTTTCATGCATGTTAACTCTGCCCATGACATCTCCTCTTTGTGTTACCAATACCTGGCTTACTCTGGTTCACCACGCATGCTCTCTGCAGAGTATTCATTAAGGCCTTACATTTTTCCTGAGCATGGTATATGAGTATGAGGTCCTTGACTGTCTGAACCACAAGACTAAGTGATCTAAGACTTCATGCATTTTACTTACCATTTCTACCATTCTGTCTGACTCCGAGTAGGCATTCACTGATATTTCTTAAATAAATTAATTAATATAGATCTGAGGGCATTAGGGGCTGTGTAAAAACAGTGCTATTGATGATGGCTGCAGATAAGTTGAATGGTATCTCATTTCCAAGCTTGAGGGAGATGATGATGATGATGATGATGATAATGATGTTCGTTATGATTTTGATTTTTTGAGACAGGGTTTCTCTATGTAACAGCCTTAGCTGTCCTGGAGCTAGCTCTGCAGACCCGGCTGGCCTCAAACTCACAGAGATCCACCTGCCTCTGCCTCCGGAGTGTTGGGATTAAAGGCATGTGCAAAAAAGATTATTAACAGGATCTTTAAGACTCTTCTGGAGAAAGGACCATTTTATCAACTCACGTTACTAACTTGCATGTTGCCTTTATAAAGAGTAAAGGTCTGAGTACCAGGCAGAGGCAAGCCTCAATCAAGGTCCTCAACAAAGCTTTTCAGGCAGAGAACCAGCAGCTAAAATGTCTTCATCTGGAAGCAGCTCAGTGTATTCTGAGCATAGCAGGAACAACAGCAAAACCCAGAGAGGAAAAGAGGGATGTAACATACAATCATCGGTTACAGCAAGGAAGAGACCTCGGCAGAGTCTGGAGTTGTTACAGTGAGTTTAGATGTCATTGAAAGGATATGTGCATACAATGGGGGTACCCTGATAGCGGAGATTAGAGAAGGCTGCTAAGATAGGGAAAGCTGAGGGTTACCGGCTTAGGGTGATGCTTGATGCTGGATGAGTTTACCATACCAACCCACTGCCTATGTGATGGACTCCAACTGTTCCAGGTGCAGGTGAAGACAGGAAAGCAGATGAATTAGCATTTTTCAAGGTCAGTGCTGATCTTTAAAATGAGAAGTCACAACAAGACATAAGTTGAGCCAGTTTTATGGAGGACTTTGGCTTGGTTTATGAGCTGTGTATATTATAGACACTCTCCTGATTGTTTTGTTGAATAACTCCAGTTATTCTTTGAATTCACTAACTAAATTGAGCACTTAAGGGTTTTCCTAAGTAGAAGATCATGCAAATAAGATCATGCAAAAATAAGTGTAACTTATTTTTGGCTATCACTAGAAATACATTCTTGTTGACATTTGCATGTGGGGTCTCTGTACTAAGCCCACCCATGAAACAAAA
Organism: Cricetulus griseus; assembly: GCF_003668045.3. NCBI lineage: Eukaryota > Metazoa > Chordata > Mammalia > Rodentia > Cricetidae > Cricetulus > Cricetulus griseus. Next base: position 309,304,952 of record NC_048595.1, on the reverse strand, counting down.
TAATGAAAGTTTCCCTTTTGGGCTGAACACATGAAAAAATAATCCAATGACTTTATTCTACCCTCTGTCTCAGCTAATCCTTCACTATGTTGAAAAACTGATGGCAAATACTACCAAAAGGAGGTCACTAGGCTTCCTGTTAAATATCATTTTTAAAAAAGAAGAAGTTCTTCGGTTTGGTTTAGAAGAAAGCAGTATCCATTTCCATAAAAGCTGGGGTAAGCAATGTCTCTGGCCACAGTACCTAGAAACCTCTGTTGAGGAGCAATGTCAAACTCAGATTTGGAGACGGACTTGAAGATCCAGAGTCACACAGTCACTGGTATTTTCTTTCTCAAAGCTTGGGCAAGCAATAAGCACTTCTCTAAAACAAAGAAGTGTCAAGATTGCAGCAGCATTACAAGTGAAGTTCAAGCTCACAGTGTGTCTTCTTAACTTCTAGTTAATCTTCAGTCTAATTTCTTGCTTTTTAATCACCTTTTCTTATTGTTTTCATAAGAAGAAAGTGTAATAAAAACTTGAATGGAGAATTTGTGAGCCAATAAGGTGTGTAATTAGTATCTGTATGAATGAGGACATGTATAATATCAAAATACTGAAAAAAATCAAAACTTATTTGATATTTGAAGAATTTTGAGTAATATAAACAAATATTTAGTTAAGTGAACACTAGGCATTTTATGTAATTTTAAGTAAAGCATTAATTAAAATAACATACAATTAAGCAATATAATAGAAAGTTTGAATACTTTTATGGCAAATACAATAAACAAAAATCACTAACTAGTAGAAGAAGTGATCAAAATTTGAGGATATATAGATCAAAATATAGGATATATATAGCTTCTTATAAAATTATCACACATTAATAATATAATTAAAAACTATGGCATATCTTTATATTAGCAAAGTTATTAATAATAGTTTCATGATACTGAAAGATTTGGTATTATATCTAGACTTTTTCTCACAGTAGGTGGTCTCATCAGGTTACTGGTTTATTTCTTATTATTTACATTTATTAGAGATACATTAGAGCTTCCTAATGTACAACTAGAGGTTATTATGATTGAAACTGTTTGGAGGATTTCTCAGATAATTATATATGTAAAAATAAAACATGGATGCCTAAATTATGATACCAGTAGTAACAGGCTGACTCACTATCATAGAAAATAAGGAAAAAACTGGAGAGACGAGGAGGGCATTGGCATTGCTGACTTTAGCTGGTAATTCCTAAGACACTAGGAAATTCATTTCGATAATGGTTTGTATGATAACAATATAAAGAACAGAATCCTAATAGAAATTCCATGGAGACTCTTAACTATTAGAAACAACTAGGTACAAGGATAGTCGTAAGAGGCAAGATTGGATAAATCATGAGCATACTTAATAGAAAGTGGCATTCTCTCTCATCAGGATGAATGGGCCAACAACAGGGAGATTTATCTACATAATAAAAATGAAATGAAGGGCTGAAGAGAAAATTAGGTCACCCAAAGGTGGCAATGTAATGAAGTTAGGGTCCCTCTCTTAGTTTTAGGAAGGATAGCCATTTTCTGACTCAGAATTCAATGACTACAAGAAAAAAGTCTTTCAAGGGGACAGTTTCTAATATTGTGGTAAATACTTGATGTAATAATTTCCCAGTCTTTACCCCAAAAAGCCTTTTGATCATGCAATTGTAGTCTGAAGAAAGAAAAATCGTAACTATTTTAAAGTTTGTGGAACATAAGGTCCAAGTTGATGCTCACTCCAGAAGACGTAAGCATCAAGATGGCACCTGTCTTACCATTGAAACCCTCTTCTCCTGCAAAGGGCATTGATTCCTCTTGGCTGAAGTAGGCACAAATTTTAAGACAGGATTTATCTTCCCCACATAGCCTCTCTCACCACTTGGTAAGCCCTTAGATAATAGTGGTGAAAAGTAAAGCTACAAGATTCTTAACTATTCCATAGACAAAAATATTCTTAATAAATAATATTCTAAAAATCTTAGGGAAATATATGCATTATGTGCTCCCATTGCTAGGAGTCCCACAAGTAGACCAAGCTGCACAAGTGTCACAAATATGGCCATTCTTAAACACTAGCACCTGCTGTGTATCAATATACTGGAGCAGAGAATCAGCCATTGGAGAGAAAGTCACATGAAAAAAATAAGAAAAAAAATTCTGTGGCATAGCAATGTATTCAGTAGTAAATATACTCTGAGGCAAGAATGGGAGAAAGAATTGCTACTAGACTTCCTATATCATTAAATACTTGTCTAAGACCAGGACACCAACAGACAATTATACTCCTTTTTTTTAAAAAAGTGATTTTCTGCTCATTAGAGGAAGTTGTGTTTACTTATTTACTCTCTCTCTCTCTCTCTCTCTCTCTCTCTCTCTCTCTCTCTCTGTGTGTGTGTGTGTGTGTGTGTGTGTGTGTGTGTGTGTGTGTGTGTGTGATTTATACGTAGTTGCCTGCAGAGTACAGAAGATGGCCATAGGATCTCCTGGTGCTAGAGTTACAGGAGGTTATGAGCCACCTGACAAGGTTGCTGGGACCTAAATTTGGCTCCTCTAGAAGAGCAGCACTTGCTCTGAGCCTCTAAGCCATCTCTAGTTCCTGGAAGAATTTTTTCTAATTGTGAAGACTCAATGTTTGTGCAGAAATTCGATGAAGAAAGATAGATTTCTCCTATAAATCATCCAACAGTAGGTAAGTGTAGTGCCAATAATGTCCAGTTACTTATCAAACTAAGACAGGAAAATCACTTGAGCCCACTTGAAACGAATATAGGCAATGAAGCAAAACCTTGTCTCACAAATAAATTATAAATAAACAAAAGAAAAGCAGAAAAATATGCAAACATTTAGAGTGCTCATGTCATCCAGGATGCTGGTGTTTCTCGGTGACCATCAGTTTGTCAGATATTCTATCATCCCGTTTGGTGTCTACTCCATGCTTCTCAGCCTTGACACTGTGGCTATTGAGGCTCTTTGCTGTGAAGCAGTCCTGAGCTTTGCAGGGCATACTTTGGCATTCCTGACCTCCACACAACACATCAGCAACACCTCTTTAGCCTTACACCTTACAGCGACAAGCAAAAGGTATGTAGACAACTCCAGATGACACTAAGTTAAAATTACCGAAAGTATGGGTATTTTGATAAATACAACTTCAGTTACCTGCTTCCCATGGATGTGTGACTACCTTCTCTTTACATATTCTGAGAGTGATGCTGTGAGCATCAACAGTCTCTCCCTTATTTGAAATCATACTGCTGCTTTCAGTCCCTGCCTATTAATCACCCTTGGCAGGAAGGTTTAGATGGTGAAATTAAGAGAAAGAAAAAGAATTAGAAAATTTTAAGCAGTGACAGAAATATAAGATGTTTTATACAGGAATGTAGGTTATGCAGGACCTTAAGACTGTGAAACCTCAGGTACCCCTGTTTATAAAGAGTCTGAAGGCATACCAATTGAACTTTTGTTCAGTTTAAAACCTCAAGTGAAGAATTTGTCTAATCTTGTTTAAGTCATTATTTATCACTGACAGTATCAGAAATTTACTAAAGAAAGAAGATTATTAAAAGTTCTCATTCTTTGTACCTTTGTTGAACACATATGATTGTTAAAACACCAAGTTGGACTCCTCGGAAACTATCAGGTTCCTTCTTTTGCAGGATTGGTGGCTGAGTATAAAGATGAGGACCCTGCACATACCTCCCCTTAAAACTCACTAGAAGGAACTTAGGGAGAAAGGAATTATCCCCTGATACTAAGCAGTGTTACCATTTAGCTCTGACCCCTTGGATTCACCTGGGGGCCTGCCTACCAGCCTAACAGGCTTAACTTTCAAAAATTTCTCATCCCTTCAAACCCGTGTTTTCTCATTCCTGAACCCTCCCTAGTAAGTGCAATTGACATGTGAATCAAGGAATACAGTTACTGACAATGTCTGCACATCTTGTCCCCTCAAAAGGATAACCCTCCTAATAGTGTAACCTAGGGAACATACTGTTGACTTTGCAGTTAATAAACTCTACAAAGAATGGGTCATGTGGTAGTGAAGGCCTTAAGACTGCGAACCCTGAGTTAAAGTCAAGTTATGGAAAGCAAAAATCTCTTACAATGTCAAGGGAGATGGTTCAGTAGATAGAAGCACTTGCTACACAAGCATGGGCATTCCAGTTTGATACTCATAATCCACATTAAAAAATCCACACATGACTGTGTGTGTCTGTAGCTCTTTATCTGAGGGACTTTAGGGCAGAGAAGTAGGAAGATTACTAAGGGCTTGCTGCTCACTAGCCTAGTGAAAAACAGACAAGCTCCAGGTTCGAGGAGAACATTTGTTTAAAGGAATAAGACAAAGAATAGTAGAGGAATATAGCTGACGTCTTACTCCAGCCTCTGCATACTCAAGTACATGAATCCACATGCAATAATGTGTATACACACTTACATGCACAGAAAACACTTTTGAGTTCACAGAAACAAAAGACAGGAAGAAATAGAAAAGAAGAAAACTAAGATGCATTTTGAATTTTAAGGGAAATCAATTTTCATTTTTTTACCACTTCACTTAAAATAGAATTATTACAGATACTCCACCAAAAGATAGGAAATGGTAAAGTATGTGTACTGTGGAATGAAAGAACCTAGGTTTCAATGGTTTTTGTCTAATAGTCAACAGTATGTAGATAAACAAACTATGAAAGGCACTGTGCTGTGGTTTCCAGCTTCAGATTCTGGGGATGATAGAGGTGAAAGGGGGCTTTCCAAATTCTCTCTTAAATGATAAGTCTTTTGTGTGGTTGCCTTTCACTTCTTGATTAGTTTTTTTTTTTTTTTTTTTTTTTATAAAACACCTATCAACTATAAGCTGGCCATTAGGTGTAATAATGATTCTTCCTGGGTGGCTGGGAGGCAAAATGAAGTTCTTTAGGACACTGACTACTTGACTATTCCCAAGTCTAGACAGACATTGGTGTCTAGTCTCCCTAAAATACAAATTTCCAAGTTTTATTCATTTTATTTCATTTCTTTAGCTTTAACCCACACTCACTCAAACACACACCTACACCTCTGTCCAGACTCTACTGAGATTTCTCCTCCTGGGACTTTCCTTGACCACTGCACCCTACACTGGCTTGACTTCTAATCTTCTTGTGTGGTTCCTTCGTTCCAACATTTCATGGGATCTGGAGTCCTGTTTCTTCTATGTGCTGTATTGGATTGTGACTCAAACATTTTAATTATTAAAGAGTTGGCAATTCCCATAGGATTGAATCTAACTGTCAAGTTAGCCACAAGACTCAGAAATATAGTAACTGAAAAATTTCCAAGAAATCTAACAAGAATCTTCATCAGTGCATCTGGGTAAGAAAGAATCACTGTGTTGTAAACCATGTCCTGTAAGACTTGGATACTGGGGTGGAGGTGGGTGGGCTAGAGACTCGTTGACTCTGCTTTTGGCATCAAGAATTACAGAAAGCCAAAAAAGGAAGCATCACACCCTGGGTAGACAGATAAAGCAGGCTGCAGAGTAATTGCATGTGGATAACATGGAAGCCACTAGGTAGATCAGATAATTATCAGAACAAGGGGGATAAATTCTTTACATTTGATTCTCCAACCTGAACAGTTTTGAGATACAGGCTTTCTTAAGATGTGGCAAGCAACTCTTTGAACTGAGATCATTCCCAGAGAGGACTGACATCAGAATTGTGGGGGCATTTGTGACTACATCAGGAATAAAGTCATTTAGTACTAAAGAGAGATCTGGGAGACACAGTACAGGGGGCAACCACATATCTGCAAAAACTTTAGGTCCTGGGGAGTGGGTAGACAGATCTTGTCTAGCTTGAACATGACAGGACTTTATCTGCGTCAACAACTGCTTTAGACTTTTTCTACATTCTTCCCAGCATCTGAGTCCTCCAAGTGACAAAGCATCAGGACTGTTTCTCCTATGCTTGTATTTGGTCCTCTGATTCAAACACCTTGGGCAAGCTATGCTACAGAAGTCAACTCATGCCTTCCCTCTCTCCCTTCCTTGACCCTCCATCTTAGTCTTTGCTGCCAGTTTCTTTCTGACATATAGATTGTTCCATCTGGTCTGGTCATGCAGGCATTTGAATACGCCCCCCACTTTGTGTGACCATATATCTTGGAGGTGTATATACCTGTGTCTGTGAGCCACAAAACTCCTTGAATTTAGGAATTACATGACAGTTCCCAGCATTGGGCTGGATGTATTGACGTTACCCATAGCAAATCCACTGACTGTACCCCAGTCAGCTGTATAGAAAAAGAGGTGGTGTAAAGTGCATCTTCTATATAGGTTTCACATTGTTCCCATCCTACATGAATGCTACTGCCTTCATGAAGTCACAACGCAGAGTGCTGCAGACAGCAAGAGAAAAGGAAAACTTAAAACAGAATCTTCTTCTGCTCAGTTGTCTCTAGACACGCACACTGAAGGACGGGAAATAGGCACCTCCTATCAACCCAAATGGCCTTGTTTATGAAGCTTGTCCAAAGGCATAAGAAAGGTATGTGTGAAAAACAAGGTTATCATAAACCCTATGATTTTGTTCAAAAACCAAGTTCACACAAATCAGAATTTTTGAAGAGTCGATGTAATTTCAGATTTTGCCATCACTTTCTGAAAGTACCATCTGGTAAAATTGGCTTATCACCTCACTTTAAATGTATATATGAGATTTCCTGCTTACAGCATTTCCCCAGGGGACGAGAGAAAAGAAATTACAACTGGGAACTTTTATAAGAGGGATTAGCTATAGTTCCTGAATGAGACGCCTTCTCCCTCTGTGAGCACACCTGCAGATGCTAATAACTGATTCACGCAATTTTCCTCTTGACTTGAATCAAAATTGGCAATAAATGTATAGTTCTCAAATAGCGATTAAAAAAAAATCTTGTGTTTACTGGTTCATAAAACTGGTTTCTTCCAGTTTACCAGGGGGGAGGGGTGGGTGTGCAGGGAGCAATTAGGGATAAGATAGCCAAAGAAACAGTTATTTGGAAAAAGAAATCTGTGTGTCTGGCTCTCTCTATGAATTATGACGATTCAAAGGGGGGGGAAAGTCTGAACATTTGCCAAAAAGACTGGCGTGTAAAGGGACAGCTGGAGTCCTCGGCAAGGGCTACAATGCGTTACTTGTTCCATAAAGGAAGAACGGAACCACTTAGCACAGCGACTCACACATTGCTTGAGACACTGGCACATCGTGAACTCATGAAGCATTTTCTTCAAAGGGAAAGAGCTGGGTATTTCAAGAAGGTCATTGACAGCATTTTGGGTACAAACGTGCTGACCTTACTGGTGAGGACTTGTGGCCCTTGCAGCGTGTGGACCCAGTCTCGGTCGATGCCTTCACTGTGCTGTAAGGTTCATAGAGTACGCATTGTATAAACTGCAAACCCTAGCTCCGAATCCCTTGGGGGCTCAGGAAAATCAAACCAAATAAAATAAAACTCCACTGTATTTTTCTTTGGTTGAGATGCAAATAACATTTTTTAACAAGAATATGAACAAAATATTTAAACGTGGTGCAAAATTGGAGCACTCAATAGCATTCTAAGGTCTAAACATCTTAAACAGCATAATACAAATGCATGAAAAAGCATGGGAGTTAAACCGGAAACACATTTGAGAATCTATTTCAGAAACCAGCTGAAGACTCTGTGACCACTGAGCTAGAGATGGATCTGCTGATTCCAGCCTCTAGTATGTTACTCAACAATGCTGCAAAGGTCACCCTTTCTGCAAGGTCTAGTGCCAGCTTATGGAGACAGGCATATCTTTTCCTGATCCCAAATTTACCTGAGGAACAAAAAGCATTTGAAAGTTAGATTGGACAAATAAGTTTCAACGAACCAGGAATTAATCTTGTGCAATTGGAGTTTGTTTCTAAGTTTTACCAAGTTGGTGTTTATGTTACTCTTCGTTAAATCTTGCTCCCTGAGGATACCAGGGCATATTAATTTATAATTTATTTTATATATGATTTACCTTAATAAGTCTCATGCTTTAATTGATACTCATGGTGCTTATAGATATGTAAATATATCTCAGTGAACAAATGAACCTCAAAGAAAAAGGAGCAAATTCCATAGTGAGAGCCTCCTAGAAGGATCTCCTTCAATGCCCTTAAGGTAACTTGTCTTAGTCAATGCTCATACTGTGGCCAGTGCAACTCCTGGCTGATAGTCCAGGAGTAGTTCAACTTCAACCTTGACCCAGAAGAACAGAATGAATCACTCACTTAGCATGAGAAAACTTGCCATACATTGCCATATATTTGTTAGATCTTTACTATTTATTTGTGGTGAGCCTTAAGTAGGAAGAAATAATGTGTTACAAGAAGGTCCCAGCTACCAGAGAAGTTAGTAAGCTTTGAAATGCCTGTTGGAAGAATAACCAATTAAAAATAATCTTTTGTCATTAGAGTTTTATAAAATTCCCCAAACTCATATTAATAATAAAAGTTGGGAAAACAAACAAAAGAAAGCCACAGTTTAATGCTCTGTTCAGTGGATACACACCAGTGTTCTGAGTGTTCATTAGCATTTCTATTGAATGGGCCACTTTCTGTCTCATTGTTCAGGTTTACCTACTTTTTATTCCCCTAGACTATATCTAATGGGTTTTTTCAGCAAGTTTTCACATTTTATTCTTTCTCATTTAAGAGAACATATTTTACAGTTTGGGTGATGTCTGAATAGGCAATGTCTGTCCTTTTTGATCATATTATATAAAGAAACAAAGAAAGACTCACAAAATTTGGTGAAATGCATATACATTTAGCATGTTCTTTTTTTTTTTCTGTTTTCTTCTTATTTTGTTTATGGGGACCAGGTCTCAAGGTGGCTTGGGACATGAACTCTTGAGTCTCCTGACTCAGTGTCCGGAAACCTGGGTTTATAGGCTGTTGTATGCCACCATCTGGCCATTTGACCATTTTTGATGCACAGTTCACAGGTAAATTCATTGGGTTGTACAACTTGACTACATTTCAACTTATAAAGCTGAAACATCATGCCCATTAAACAACCTTCCACATCCTTCTGCCTCTTGTTCTTGGTGGCCTAGATTAAGTTATTCTACTCAATTTTTTTGTAATAAAAAACTAACAGGGTTTTTTACTGCCACATATTTTATCTCTTGCATGCACAATGTAACAAGAAAAATGATGTAACATTTCAGAAATCTGTACATGCAAAACTAGCTGAGAAAAGCAAGATTTAGTGAACCTCTGGATAACTGCATCTGCTTCTCTCCAGAAACCAAGTCTTTGATCTGTATTGACACTAAACAGGAGTTCCTTTGTCTCCTCACAGAAACCATGAATGCTTAGACACCAATTCCAGAGGATGAGACACCAAGGTAGCTCACATTGTATACTAAGAATTGTTCTTCCATGTTTGTCTAAAACTTACCCCAATTTACTTCATGATTGTAGATTACTCATGGAAAATATTGTTTTGATCTGTAAACAAAATACAACGGGAAAACACAGGTAATCTCCTCCCTACTAATATAGCATGTATTAAAATAAGATATCTAAGACAGAGAATTTCATTGTTTATTTTGGTGCAAAGCAATATGTGAGAATTAAGAAGTGTCTGATTTCTCTTTTGCTCATGATATTGTAAAATTGCTAAGGTAGATGAAGTTTATGGCACATAATAATCATTGTATTGCTCTCTTTCATAATGATTTGATTTCTTTTTACTACTTAATTCTGAATTTTTGTACATGTAGAACATTCACAATTTAAAGGTTTCTCCAGGTTCTAATAACTTTTGTCCCTTTCGAATTTTCAGCTTCTTGAACAAAATGAATTCTTTATGATCATAAACAGCTTTTTACTCACAAATATTTATAAGGCCAAGGAGATATCTCAGTGACATAGGTTTCTTAGAGTTGAGCATCTGATCTTGTCATTCATCTGGGTTTTTCTACAAATACTTAGCTATACAAGAAAAAAACAGACTGCACTTATTAGAGTCAAAAATATTTTTTGTGTATTCTTGTTACTTTGACAGTAATGCTGGTTTTATGTTCTTTTATATTGGAAAGAGAATAAACATTATTTTAATGAAATTTGAAAATAAATATAAGAAATATGTGGAAGGGGTTGAGGGAAGAAAGAAGAGAAGGGAAAGCAAAAGCAATAACACAATAATAATATCAACAAACTTCATCAAGATGTTTCCACATCCTCCTCTTCTAGTTCCACACAACTTTGGGATATGTGTTGCATGCACTTTTCAGATGAATTCACGGGAGCCCAAAGGACCTTTGGAAGAATTGCATCGACCTCGGCCCACATCTTGTAAAGGAAAACACCACAGTGAGAATTGCTACTGAGGTTTTCCTGATAACTAGCTAATAGAGCTGGAACCAAAGCATAGGACCCTCATACTGTTTAAATTCATGGAGGGCAATCAGTACTTCAACAATGAACCAACTCACAATTGAAGACCTGGATACATGACACACCCCAAGTCATGTCACAGCAGTCTGTGGGGACACTCCCTTTGGAGTTGGGAAACATAATAACATCTCTGAGGTGGGAAAAGGACTTGGGCCTCTGTACTGCTACAGTGAGCCAAGCTCTACTCCCTGGTCTTCGTTCCTTCATGTGTAATATGAGTTAGATGGCATCTAATGTCATTCATAGATCTGAGCTGAGCTGATGTCTAATCATTCCTGGCTCTGAGCTGAGCTTCTCTCTGTTCACTCACACTCACACATTGCTTCCTACACAGCCTTGGGACACTCTCCCCAGGGCAATGCTTGTGTCTAGCCCTCAAAAGATGCAGTATGCCACATCAGCACAGGCAGACTGACTGGCCAGCTGAGTTTTGGAAGACCTTTCTGCTTTCTTCAGTCTGGAGCAAGCAGGGCTGTGCTCCTGTCCTTCATCCACATCACACTCACGAGTTTCTGAATCTGGCCACATATGTTGCTATAGGGATCAAAAGGTTTTGTTTTCTTATTAAATCTTCAGCAGGGAACAAGGCAGAGATTAGAAGAGCATATACCTTGGCTATGGAGAAGCATTCTGTGTGAGGTCCTGGAGAGAAAATGGTCTCCCTTCTCCAGCGTCCCCAGTTTCTGAAACAGACCTTGAATTTGTACAACATGAAGTCAATCCCATTGGACTGTGAAAAGAAGCTCAAAAATAGACTTAGTTTATTGAAGGACAAAAGAATGAAAACAGATGCAAGGCTTTGTAAATGGTAGGAAATGATCTACAGATGAACTGAAAGATGGATGTGAGAGCTAACATGCTTTGAGCTAAGGAGGTTAAGGGGACAAAGCATCTTTCTGGAGACACATCTATTATTCCTGGTATCACAGGATGATTATCAAGGGCATTGCATTTAAGTCTAAAATATCGCTGGGTCACTGAGTTATATAGTCATCCCTCAAATAAGCCAGGCTGCTGAGAGAAGACCTTTATCATAGAAGCAGGGTTTATAGCTCCCACCAATGCTCTCTTTTATGGTTCTGAACTTTATTTCAAAACTGAGGAACACTGGCCATCTGTATACCCCTACACCCATCAGGATCTGTGATGCACTGTGAAGGAATTCCCACTCCCATCCATATGACAGCAGTGCCAATTGGTAACATAATTTTGGTTATAGTTTGTGGCCCTTGGAGGAAAGGCTTTCTTTGTTGAAATACACCAGCTTTCTGAAACTTAAGAACATGTAGGCTCCTATTCCCCCCTTAGTTAAGAGAAAATCAGGGACTTCAAAGGGAAGAAATGGGAAGGTTGCAGTACAGATACAGTTTTATGCTGACATACAGGAAATTTAAAAGAGTGATAGTGAGAAAGAATAGTGCACTATCCATCCAATGGATGAGTATTTTATAAACAGCCAGAACAGATCTTCACATACTTCCCATGGCAATCGTGCTTAGGAGAGAAGTCACCAGTGCTGAGCAAGACACAACTTGTAGCATCATCACTCACTCTGTGATGTCTGTGTCAGATCATCACAGTGAAGCACATGTGTGCAACTGTTCTGTCTGCTGTTCACTGGGAACCCAGACACATCCTGGGGGGACAAACAAGGCGGAGATGAACAATCTACAGGAGGCATGTTTACTCTACAGCTCTCCATGCCCACACAGATGACTTACATTTTTAATTTTTACAAGAAAATGACAAAGTAGGCAGATTTATTTTGAGTTGTAACAAATGGAGTTTCTCTAAGGAGGTACATACCATTGCCTTATATAAAAGTTATCCTATTAAGTTCTCTGGTAAGAAACAAGGAGGGTGGAAGAGATATTTTTGTGGCCACATGCAGAAAAGAAATTTGGGGTTGTTTCATTTTTGTATTTTTGTAGGTGGAATACATAAAGAAAAATTGAAAGCCTCTCTATCATAGTCTAGAAAGTATTTTAAAATTCAAAACACTAGCAAAAGGCTTGAGATCATTTAAAGTAAAAAATCTATATCAAATAAATAATTCACTTTTTCATAAAGAATCAGTGCTATTACTATGGTATTAATATTTAAGTAGAAGAAAGGGGGTTATTTGTTTTGAAAATGCAGTGTCACTAGTGTGCCACTCTTGTATATGGTTTGTTTATACCTAAAACTTGGTGAGGGCAGAAATTTGTGAGCAGCTATAATCTCCAATGCCATCAACTTTCTTTTGGTCAGTGTTTGTTCTTTCCTTTTGTCTTCTTTGAATCCCATAATAGTTAACAGGATAATGCATTGTTTTCAAATACAGTTTATTCAGAGACTGTAAAACTGAGCTAACATTTAATACTAGTTGCAGAAGGATGAAAGATGAAGATGAAAAGAGGTTTAACATTATGAATATGTCAACTTTCTTTAGTCTATAATTTTTACAAGATTCGTTTATTCTTCATGTGGCTAATAGAAAGTTTACTGCATTTTGGAAATTTGGTCCTAAGGAATATATGAAAAGAATGAGCTTTGGGAGCCCATTCCCTATGGATGGATACTCTCTCAGCCTAATACATGAGGGAGATCCTAGGTCCTACACCAAATTATGTGACAGACTTTGATGATTCCCCATGGGAGGCCACATCCTCCCTGGATGGGGGTGGGATGGTTGGGGACGGGATAGGAGGATGGGAGGACAGGAGGCAGAGAGAGCTGGGATTGGTTGTAAAATAAGGTTGTTTTTAATTTAAATAAAAATTTTTAAAAAGAATGGCTAACAAAAGGAAACCAAACATCTAGGAATTACCTGCTTTATCAAATACTAAGATACAAATTCATCAAAAGATTAAGTAGTTCTATAGACTACATAGAGTAACTATAAATATGATGAAAATTCTATTTATCATCATTGAGAAGTAATGGCTTTTTTCATTTGGCTGGCAAAAATAGCAGTTATCAATATCCAATGGTAGAGAAGATGCTGAAAGAATTGTGTGGAGATGAGAGTGTCATAAGCCTTAGAACACACTTTAGCACATCTTTATAACTGTGCATATGTTGTTACTTAATAATACTATTCTTAGCTGTTCACCCTAGAGAACTGTTTCATCTGCACAAACAATGGGCTGTGTGAGACTTCCCTGAGTAGGGGTCAGTAGATTACAATATGTACATATTATCAATAAGTAGTCTATGTTTACATTGTGAACAATTAGAAGCTAAATAAGTGAAGTTAAAAATGAAGAAGATTAGTTGATTAGATGTGAACATATTTTTAAGTTGAAAAGATAATTGAAGAATAATAACCCCAGCACAGTCTCTCCAACAAAAGAATCTCAATTATATACATGAGTTGGATGGTATTTAACTTGAGTTTATCAGTACATCAATAAGGAAATTGAAGTAAGACCAACAAAGATGGTTGTCTAGAACCTGAACCCTTTTGTTCTTTGATGATAGTTTTCTTATATTTTGTATAATTTTGGATTGAATAATCATTCCATTCTGTCTTATCATCACTACTGCTTTACCACTTGGGCATTGGTGGTACTTTACTGGTGACTTTGGCAATTACAGTAGAAAATTTTTACACATACCAGTCTACTTTTGCAAGGTGTCTTGGTGTCGCCTTTAATCCCAGTAATCAGGAGGCAGGGACACAGACAGGAGGATCTACGTGAGTTCGAAGCCAGCCTGGTCTACAAAACAAGTTCCAGGGCAGCCAGGGATACACAGAGAAACCCTGTCTTAAAAAACAAAGTAAAAAACAAAACAAAACAAAAAAAAACAACTACTTTCAACTGTCCTATTCTACAGCCTACTTGATGTCTATAACTGTATTTGTATTCTTCCATTTCTTCCCTTCTATCATTTGTGCTATAATTATGTATGTATGTTACAAACAGTGGTGTTCCTATCATTTTGTTTCAATAGGTAATATTTGTTTTTATGTTATTTCTTTTTTATTTAAAATAATCATCTGCAAAGTACCATATGCGTATCATTAAGTTTATTTTCCAACAAATTAAACGAAAGTATTAAATGTTTAGAACACTCCTCCATTGCTGGTGGGAGTGTGAACTTGTAAGACCACTCTGGAAATCAGTATGGCGGTTGCTCAGAAAAATGGGAATCAGTCTACCTCAAGATTCAGCCATTCCTCTCTTGGGTATATACCCAAAAAGTGCATGTTCATACAACAAGAACATATGTTCAACCATGTTCATAGCAGCATTGTTTGTAATAGCCAGAACCTGGAAGCAATCTAGATGCCCCTCAAATGAAGAATGGATTGAGAAAATGTGGTACATTTATACAATGGAGTACTACTCAGCAGAAAAAAGCAATGGAATCTTGAAATTCGCAGGCAAATGGATGGAACTAGAAGAAACCATCCTGAGTGAGGTAACCCAGTCACAAAAAGACAAACATGGTATGTACTCACTCATATATGAATTTTAGACATAGAACAAAGGATTACCAGTCTATGATCCTCTTCACCAAAGAAACTAGGAAACATGAAGGACTCTAAGGGATAAATGGACCCCAGGAATGGGAAGTGGCATGAACTCCTGAGCTAATTGGGAGCATGAGGGTAGGGGAGAAGGAGCTGCCACAATAAGAGCAAGAGAAGAGGAGTAGAGGAGAGGAAATGGAGGAGCAGAAATATTGAGTTGGGGGAAGAATAGAGGAGAGAGCAGGATGAGAGATACCATATTAGAGGGAGCCACTATAGGTCCGAGGAGAGATCTGGAACTAGGGAGATCTCCAGAGGCCTACAAGGATGACACGATCTGACAATCCAGGCAATGGTGGAGAGGATAACCTAAAAGCCCTTCCCCTAAAATGAGATTGATGACTTCTCTTTATGCCATCCTAGAGCCCTCATCCAGTAGCTGATGAAAGCAGAGACAGACATCCACAGATATACACTGAGCTGAAATCTGGAATTTAGTTGAAGAGAGAGAGGAATGAAGATTGAAGGGGTCTATACCAGGTTGGAGAAACCCACAGAAACAGTTGGCCTGAACAAGGGAGAGCATATCGACCCCAGATGCTGTCTGAGGCCAGTACAAGATTGATCCAGACCCCTGAACAAGAATGTCAAAAAGGAGGCCTCTGCACTCCAGGGAGCCTCTGGTAGTGGATTGGTATTTTTCCATGCTGTAAGAAGGGACTTTGAGAGCCCATCCCAAGTGAAGGGTTACACTCTGGCCCTGAACACATGGGGAAGGGCCCAGGCCCACCACAGGAAGATTTGGTGGACTTTGCAGAGCCCCTGTTGAGGGCCCTACCCTGCCTGGGGAGTAGTGGGTGGATGGGGAGGGGGGTAGGTTGGGAGTGGGGAGGAGGGATGGGGGTGAGGGGAGGGATAGGGAGAAGGGACTTACATGTGAAACAAGCTTGTTCCCTAACTTGAACTAATAAAAAAAATTTAAAAAAAAGAAAAAATGTTTAGAATTCATTTTAGTGTTTAAAAGTCAATTGCATCACCAAAATTTTAGAAGGATTTGTTATTTATCTATTGAGAATATAGGATGTTTCAGATTTCATCATAGCCACATAATGCATGCCTTTCTTTGGTCTTAGTATTACACAAATGGTTCTTACCTCAGAGGCAGAAATGATGACAAAAGAGAGAAAAAGAGTGAAAGTTTTATAAATTGTTGAGACTCTGTGACAAAAACAAATTAACAGCCAAGGATGACAGCCAATGATGAATTACTTTCTAGCCATACTACACAGCCCAAAACAGGCTCTCAGTCCACCAGTTATCCTAGAAAGGAATTTTTTTTCCTGGGGCTTTAGATGTTGGCTGACCCTGAATTGTCTCCAGTGAGACAGACTGGGATTCAAGCTCTAAAGATTGTTTTAAATGTTTACACACAGATGTTTAAGCTTAAAAGAATCATTTAGCCCCTTTCTCCCTAATACTAAACAGTAGACATGGGAACAATAACTGCATCCCAAAGAGCAAACTCAGAAATTTGTAGTTACCTTAAGGCCCTTGACAGCACAGTGTAGTGAAAATTGCAGTTCATCAAGTAACAAATTCTAGGCTCATTCTTATTTAAGAACTAGTGGGAAGCACCACCTGGTGCGTTGAGTATGCTAGGAAGCGAGTGCACACAAGGGAAGATGTAAAGTACACTGTGAACAGGGATTTGGGAAAACGCAATGTCAGCACTCTAGGGATAGCCCAGCCAAGCTCTCATACTAGCATTGCTCAAATTGGTTATTGTTTTCAAGGCCTTGAAATATCATGAAAAGCCATCTCTACATATGCCTGCAAAGCTAACACTGTTGTCACTTTCTCCCCTTTGTAAAATCCACATCTCTGATGTCATTTTCCTTGCTGTGTAGGTGTCTTTTAACCTCTCCATCCGGGTGTGATGAAATATTCAGTGAGAAGTTCCAGGGCTGTCTGTGAAACTAAAATATCATTATGAGAGTTTCTTGCTCTGAACTTTATAGGATTTCCCATTTAAAGATTCTTTGCTGGCCACTGCAGCTCCACTTACCTTTCAGAACTCATGCAATACTCATACCCCAATTCATTCAAATGTGTTGCTGCTTTTCTTCCCATATGCTAAGCTTCTACTTGCCACAGGGCCTTGTCTGGAGAAGACTGTGAGCCCTGAAGCATCCTTATACCAGATTTGCCAATAACTGTCTCCTCTTCACGCAGAATTGTATTCCCATACGTGCTCCTTGGCATAATCATTCACGATCAATATCTGGATGTTTCTGCCACATTGTATTTTTTATAAGGCAATCATTCCAATAAAATGGAGATATTACATTAACGATACAATCAAGTTGCTATGCAATTGTATAGTAAATACATTCATGTTGTTAATATGATGAAATAGTGAAAATAGATTTAACAAAAGCATCTCATCAATCCAAGACAATGCTGATTATAACCTAGACATGACTTCATTAACATGAGCTGGACAAGGACAATGATGGTATACATGCTAGCATTGATGGGGGAAGCCAAGAAGGCCTACACAAAGAACTACAGCAGCTAAGGAATGCTAAGACAGAAATAGTCTTTCCCAGGAAGAGCACCGAAATTGTTCATCCAAAGCCAATTAGTCAGCCTTCAAATCATACATACATTAACATACTTTTTATATTTTATATTTATACCATCATCTAGAATATATTCTGCAATTATTTATATGCTTATATTCTGATTTTCCATTGAAAACAGTGGAATCACTTTGTCTTACTGCTCTAGCTACTAGATTATAACATTTCCCATAACTTTGTAGATGTTCATTGAAAAGATGGGAGGATGGATGGATGGATGGATGGATGGATGGATGGATGGATGGAAAGGATAGAGAAGTAAGTTGAAAAGTTGAGCACAACATCAGAGTTAGAATGTAGCAGGGAAACCTAAATAGAAAATTAGGTTCTAGATTCCTTCAGACAGCTTTTTGTCATCAGCTGGTAGCAGATGTCTAAAGAAAAGAAACGTATTTGTTGAAGAAATTGAAGTTAAAATTTTTCTGCCCTCATCTTGACCTTACAAATTATAAGGACATCCACAGTGCAGCAGGGAGAAGCTGGGGGTGCTGAAGCTGTGCTGGGATGACCTCCACTGCCGTTTTGTTTCTTTTCATGTTGCCTCAGCTGTTGCCTCTCTCTCTTTTCATCTGATAGTATTCTCCATGTGGTTGGAAGGTATGTTCTCTACTCCACAGATGGCTGTACCCATAATCCTCCAGTCTTACATTGATGGTTACCTTTGCTCTTTGTGGCTCAGCCTTCGGTTATTTTGTGGAGGCTAATGCAACTTCATCATTTAAAAAGGCATAAAGATATGTCTTCTCAAACTCTTGTGTCATCTGTAAACTTGGGCAACACATTCCCCCTAATATACCTGTCATTTAGCCACACAATTTGGCTGAAGTCATTCTGCCATTATGCTTATTACCACAATGCTGAGCATCCTCAAAAATGGCATTCTGTCACTGATTTGAGGATAATAACTCACTTAGTTTCTATTTGATATGATTATATCTCACGCATTGGATGGATTCAATTCAATTTTAAGTCAAAAACTCCATTTCTTTTTCAGGGTGGAAAAAATTCTGCTAAGAAGTGAATATGTGTATTTCAGCCATGTTCCTCCTTCATGAATATGTACTTCTGAAATACATGTCTGCCTCTACCTCAAATTCTGTGAAATGATTTCAAATTGAGTCACTTATCAAGCTATATCCTGGTGATGGGATGCTTACTGTGATGCCATTGCTCTGAGATGTTGCTGTGGTAGGGATATGAAAAATGAAGCAGCATTTTTGGAGGAAGGAAAAGAGCACATGATTAATTATTTGGAGACAAACACACACACACACACACACACACACACACACACACAGAGAGAGAGAGAGAGAGAGAGAGAGAGAGAGAGAGAGAGAGACCATAGAGACAGCAACAGACAGGGAGAACCAGTCAAATTTCCACGGCTTTTCTACTTCCCATGATTCTTATATGTGTTTGTGTCCCTTAGGAATACTTCTGACAAAGTTTTCGTAAATTGACCTGGGAAGCTGGCCTAATATATAGCTTCTGCAGGAGAACTTTCTGAGTAGCAAGTAATTACCTTGCTTCTGAACTTTTGGAATACAATTTCTTTATGAGCTAAAAATCTCTCTATATTCAAGCAATAGAAAGGAAAAAATCCCTCATTGGTGTTCCTGGGAGAAAAAAAAAGGCACCCATTCCTACAGAACAAAGAGTACTAAAAAAAAAAAAAAAAAAAAAGAAAGAAACAGATTTACCTCATTTGACAAAGAACCTGGGTAGAGCACACTGTAATGGGTTACATCAGGAAACCTGACTCCTCATCCTATCCGTGTCATGCCTAGCCTGTTTTGTCCTGCATCTGTTTATGATTGTGAAATTGGTTGGCTCCATGATCTTCAAAGGTTGAAGGCAAGGAGTGGACTCAGTGAAAGGGGATGTTTTAGTACTCAAAAGAACTATACTAATAAATAGCTAATATTTTTTCATCTACTCTTCAGAAAGCTGGTGTCACAGTAGTAGTTTCTCAAACCTGGCAGCCTTTTAGACCCTAAAAGCTTTAAGGACACATTTGGTGCCACAGAAGATACTGACTTAATTGGCCAGGTGGAGTGTGAGTGTCTGGGATATTTTTAAATCTCTTCAGGTAACCCTAGCAGAAAGAAACAAATGAAAAATCCTACTTACATAACTTTCAAAGCACTCATCCCTGAAAAGGCCTGTCTCCTTCAACTCTGCCTGTCTCTAGGCTTCTAGTAGGCATTACAGACCCCCATCTTTCCCCCTTGGCCTCCTAATCCCCCACTTCACAGGACTGTGCAAGTCATTGTATCTATACCCATAGCCCAGTAGAAACAGGAGGCCTTCCTTGCCTAGACAGGGAGTTTCTCTTGGAAGGAAAACTGTTTGTTGCCTCCTCAGTAGGCAAGAAGGCAGAGTCTGGCCTGCAGGGTAGAATGGCATGTTCCTTATTCTCAATGGACAATCTTTTAGTAGATGAACTCAGATGAGGGATTTTCTGAGCAATTTAATTCAAATTACAATCTGTGTCTCCCCTATGAGAACCACAAATCAATACCACAGTTTCTACTGTAAGTCAGTGAAAGTGAACATGGAGATGAATGTTTTACATGCTAAGAAATCTATCCATTTTCTAAGAGATGGCTTGTGAAAGCCTTTTGTTACTTTTTAAGAAAGCCACACACAGATGGGCATTTGAAGGAGTCAGATAGATATTTACTCTCCTGGTTCATTAGCACTCCCTTGATTCATTGTTCCTGCAGAGAATGAGATTGATTTCAGCCAGAG
This sequence comes from Cricetulus griseus, assembly GCF_003668045.3. Lineage (NCBI taxonomy): Eukaryota > Metazoa > Chordata > Mammalia > Rodentia > Cricetidae > Cricetulus > Cricetulus griseus. The sequence continues at coordinate 309,284,638 of NC_048595.1, read as the reverse complement.
TTTTAATGGCTCTCAATGTGGATTGATGAAGGATTGCCTGGAGAGCTTTTAAAAATGTATTAAAAGCTGCGTCCTCCTAGGGGAAAAACTTCACTGGTCCCGGGGCATGATTCAAAAGTCCCATTGCAATACTTTTGATATTTGAGCATTAGATATTAGTTTAATATTTAATGGTTTTTGTTTTCTGTGGAGAGCTGTTTGGAAATGCCATGTGCCCTAGCAATACTTAATAGGGGAAGGATACTGTGTCAGCAAGCTCATCAACTTTTTAGAGGTGACACATTTGGTTTGGTTTGATAAATCTCCTAATGCTGGATTTTGAGGATCTCTGTCATGCAGAAGAAACTTTAAGTATACCTTTGGTAACTGTCTGTCTTTCATTATCTACACCATCAGCATCTTTGTGTTGTCATTATGAAACTTAGCGGGAACGTAGTGGGCAACTATGAGCATGATAACTTTCTTTAGTCATTCTAAAAGCAATCATGAAGGGACTATTATCTTCTACTCACTGCCTGCATCTTGACATGAAACCTTCTAGGAAACTTTGAATATCACTAGCTATTTCTGGGAGGAAGATATTTTTCCTCGCAGGCATAACACATAAGAGTTTTCATTGTTACTGACATTTAGGAATGCCCTTTAAGTTTCTATATTAGAACTCTGGGCAATAGAACTCAAGGCCCTTTCTCAGTCTGGTGGTAAATGTCTGGTATTGCTGCAATGGAGATTCTCATGGGGCGAAGAGGAATGTAATGTAGACACTGATGACCCACCCTGGAAATGTATCAGTCAGGACTCTTACCAAACATGCTTGGCAATGGCAAAAAGGGAATCTAATTTTTAGACTATGTGGATATTAAAAGAGAATATTTATCAACCATTCCTGGTAGAAACCTCTTTCTGACTCCTAAGTATTTGAGAAAGTATTATAAGGGCATATGCACAATTTTTATTAAAGTCCAAGGGAAACATTATTAATAAGAATTGTTTTTGAAATGTCATGCAAATTTTATTGTGAAACAAGTGAAGGAATGGAGAAAGAAAGAAGGCTGGGCTTTGGACTGTGGAGTCAATTGGAGTTGTGCACCAATGTTTAGGAGCATGTGTTGCACTCTGAACGCTACCTCCTGGCTCTAACCAAGGTCACTTACATGACTCAATGCCTGGATTTCAGCCCTTGTTGGGTCTCAGCTTCTAAAAGGAAAATGTTCCCTAAAAGTTCTGAGAACTCCTGGCAAGAGAAATAAACACAGGGGCCTGGCTTGGAATGTAAAAGAAGATATGTATTGGTAAAAACTAGGAAAGATGTCAATTGAATTCCAAGCAAGTGAAGCCAAGATCTATATTCTGGAAGGGTGTGTGTGATTTGCAGACAGCAGCAGCATGTGGGTACTCCTATTCACTGAGCTGCGCTTTATGCAATTGCACTGCTAATCAATAGCGTGTAGAGCCTCAAGAATCCATTAGAGCTGCTGTGCATGGAGAAGGAATCACAGGGCCATAATCTAACTCCTTAGTCTTCAATTGGAGGCTCCTGTATTTACTGGTAATTTCTAGGAATGTGACTATGTTAGTAAGGAAAAAAAGAGCTTTTGCTTGGAGGAAGACGGGGAAATTGGTCTTTTCCTTTCTCCTCTTATGTCAGACTGTCTTGGTTTCCTTCTGGAATGCTTAAGGTTTTCCTCAGAACTAGTAAGTTGGCTATAAAATAGACTCAATATTTAACACCTCAATGTTCAGGGAAAATACACACACTGGACACATCCTGTCCCTTCATAAGAAGCTGCAACTAGAGATGGAGTGTTAAACAAGGATGAGGAAAAAAAAACTGTACTCAATCCAATCTTGTCATTTGGGATTAAGAAGGCTCTTACCATAATTAACAGTATAGCCACATGACTTAGCAAGATCCATCCTCTTGGGAAATTTGGGGAAATGCCCACAAGAGCTGAAACTGCTCAGGGACAGAATTACGTCCTGCTCCTTTGAGAGTCTCTCTCATTTGTCCTTTAAAGTGACTGCTTCTCTCGAGGTGCCAAAGTGGCTCCACTTTAGGGCTGACTTTCAGATTGGAGCTCTCCACTAAGCACTATAGTGAACTTTCCCCCAACTCTTTGGACAGTTACATAACAATCCCTCCAAAGCATTACAGAGATCGGAACCAGGTCTTAAAGTGAGATAAGGAAAGCTGCTCAGGACTCCCATTCTTGACTACTTACAATAGAAGTAGTCCAGATACAGTTAGCCTCCTTCTGCTCCTGCAGACATCACGTCCCAGTCTGAACAGGGGTCAGGGCTCAGTGCTCCCCACACTTGGTCCTTTTTTGATGACTGTCCTGTGTCAGAATTTATCTCACCGAGGAGGAAGTAGGAGCTGAATCCTTTTCCTGTGTCTGTCTTCAGTGATGTTCTTGGCTCAACCTAGAAGCTGCTTTCAGAGAAGTAGCCCAGCTCTCCAGTTTTTCCTCTTCCCAAGTCCACATCCACTTTCCAAGTCCCTTCTCAGTTAAGAAAGCAATGGACCTCATTGTTTCTCTTTGCACTTGGGAAGCTAATGAGTATTTGCTGCCCTTTACTAGTGATGTCCTTTACTGCATGGGAAGTAATTGCTTTACTTCTGTCTTATCTGCTGCCATTTGAAAGCAGTTATGTCCATCCATTATGTTCTTTGTATATTTGTTTGGCCTTTTTTTAAGTTTTATTATGTAGCCATGTTGGCCTTGAACTCATCCTTTGTCTGCCTCTGCTTCCCACTGCTATAATCACAGGCATACATAGCCACATCCCAGAAAAATAACAACTTATTAATAATAATGGCCTCACACCTTTCGAAGATTTTACTTGAAATTGATTGAATATTTAATTAATTTTATTAACTTTATTTCATAGGAAGGTATGTTTTTTGAAGAATTATCATTTCACCATCTTTTTTTCCCACACAGGCTTTCTCAGTGTAGCCCTGACCATCCTGGAACTCACTCTGTAAACTAGGCTGGCCTCAAACTCAGAGATCCACCTGCCTCTGCCTCCTGAGTACTGGGATTAAATGTATAAGACTCTATGCCCAGAAAGGCAACATTATTTAAAACTAAAAGGTTTTCAGACTGATATCTTTGCTGTGCATTTATGATCCAGTCACTTTACACTCTAATATATTTTCTCGTCTTTAAGAATTTGAATCTATCATGTCACAATGTTGTATTTATTATCTAAAGGAATGGTGTCTAGGTTCCAGCACATTACCTAATATATTAAACCATCTGTAAGTGTTTGTGGCAAGGGTGATAAGTGAATGTGCTTTGTGAGCAGGGAGGGGCAGAGTTGGTGATGAAGAAGAAAGCTTGTTAGAAATCAAGTTTGAAGCCAACAGGAAAACAACCAAACTCAGTATTGAAAATATTATAGGGATTAAATAGTACTGAATGGCCAGCAGTGGAGAAGACCCCATTCATGCATATACAAGTCCACACATGTATACATGCAGCTGTACAATGCCGTACTGTGCACACACTCCTCCACATATATTCACTTACGAATATGTTTATCTGTCTGCAGGATGCATGCTTTTTTTAAATGAGACCTTTTAAACCATTTGGTTAGCTTTTAAGTTTACAGTCAGCCTTCCCTAGTCTTACTATGAACAATGTTGTTGGCTACGTCTAGCAAAATTCTACCCATGATACAAGTCATTCATTTGACTATGCTTTGAACTGACCTTGTAAACAAGCTTCCTTCCTTTCTATGGTCCACGTGGCTTCTGTGATCTTCTGTTTTTTAACCTGTTAAAACACTGTCTAAGTTCAGCTTAGTAGATTTGACATCCAATTCCCACTGGAAGCTGGTATTGGTTTCCTATTTTTTGGTTTAAGGCTAAGGAATGATCAGAAAGAGAAAACATTAGAGACAATACACTAAGTAAGAAATACATTCATAGTGAACATCTCCATAGTAGACTTCCTCCAAGGATGAATTTTCTCTACAGTTATCCTGTGATTCTTTCAATTATTTGCCACATTACCTACTTCATCAGCTGTGACATTAAGTCTTCACATCTGCTGTGATTAAGCAGGAAAGTGAATGTTGTATGGACACTGGAGTATGTATAGTGTATAGTTGGAAGTTTTTCTCTGTCTTGCTTCATCCCATTGGACCAGTTTCTCTCCCACCCTCTGATCCCCGAATCCACTTATTAAATAATCACTCTGAGACTTAATGTTATTATAATTGTTTGGCCAATGGCTCAGGCATATTACTGACTAGCTGTCACAATTAAATTAACCCATTTTTATTATTCTATATATCACCATGAGGTCCCTGGCTTGTTATCTTACATCTTGCTTCCCTGGCAGCTATATGGCATATCTGTGACTATGCCTTTTTTCTCTCTGTACCTGATGGGGGATGTCCTTCTATATGTTTCTCTTATTGGTTGTTAAATAAAACACTGATTGGCCAGTAGTCAGGCAGAAAGTATAGGCAGAACTACCAGACAAGGAGAATTCTGGGGAGAAGAAGGCAGAAAGAAGCCACTAGGGAGATGCCATGTAGCCAAGGAAATAGCAACATGCTAGAACATTCTATGGTAAGATAAGACCACATGGAAATAAGATTAATAAAAATGGGTTAATAGTTAAGACAGAACTAGCCAATAAGACGCCTGAGCCATAGGCCAAACCGTTTATAATTAATATAAGTCTCTGTGTGTTTATTTGGGACGAAATAGCTGTGGGACCAGGCTAAAAAAACTCCATCTACACAGCCCACATCAACAGTGAGACTCACAAGCTGTTCTCAGATCTTCCTTCAGTTTTTCTGATACCCCATACACTGATACTCAAACATGTAAACAAACAGTGTGTTAACACCTTTTTCTGAGCACTAATGGACCTACAGACCTGTACCAAAATACTAACTCAAATATTAACTGTTTTCCTTTTTTGCTAGATAGTTTTTATTCAATTTCAGAATAAAGCCTAATTCCAGGGACTCTAGTGTAATGCAGGAGAAAATAATGGATAGAATTATTATTGAAGTGCCTGGTATCCCAGAATTGGGATATATAAACAATAAAACAGTGTTCCCAGGCCAGGCATTGGTGGTACACGCCTTTAATCCCAGCACTTGGGAGGCAGAGGCAGGTGGATCTCTGTGAGTTCGAAGCCAGCCTATTCTACAAGAGTGCTAGGGCAGCCTCTAAAGCTACAGAGAAACCCTGTTTTGAAAAAAAAAAGACACTGTTCCCAGTAGAGAAATCCTCTGTAAATTGCTTCTCATCATGAATTCCCCTAGTAAACTGTGTGATTTACCTGACAAATGTTGCTGAGGTAAATGGTTGTTGTATCTGTGTTCCTGAATACACACAGCATACAATTAGGGTTAGTGTGGATGTCTGAAGGTTAGATATGCTTCATACAAAGAACAGCCTTGTAGATGTTTGGACATAGACTTCCATAGAACTGTCCCAGGAGCAGCTTTGTTAGAACTCTGAGAATACATATTGAGCCCCCAGACCACCAACCTATTCCTAATCATAGTTCAGAATAGAAAGGAATCCGAATGAAAATAAACTTCAAGCTTGTGGCTGGAAGAAGACAAAGGAACTTGCAAGACGTCATTTTCTCTAAACATCTACAACAAACTAATTCTAGACATGATAAGGGAGATAGATGTATAGGGAAGTTTATAAATCTATACAAGACTCAAGAAAAGAAGGAAAAAGTAAGGAAAGCTGGGACATTTTTAAGGGTATAATTATTTAAAAAGGACTCATGTACAAAAATGAAAAAAAAGAATATTTCAGAAGAAATGCATCTTCAGAACTCAGACAATGCCTAACTGTTCAAATAAAGACCACAATCTATAGTTTTCATTTCTCAGGTTGAGATCATAGATATTGATTAATGAATATAAGTCCCTGGAACACGTTAGCTACATTCTCCCACAATTCCCAGCCATGGAGCACAATTTAATTTGTTCATAAACTACATAGTAAGATAGAAGGCATTTTCAAACTCATGAGATACCAAGAAAAAAATCTGAAACAAAAGAAAATAACAACTAAGAATCTATAGACTCACACTGCTGCTCGCCTGACCAGGCCATCCTCCACCAATAGGGCTTGTGGAGCATGCAGTTGTGTGTCTGACAGGTAGCACAGATTCTTTCATCACTCCATTTTCTACAGTATACATGCATTTATATCTTCAAAATGCCTTCTGTGGCTTTGTTGCCTTTAGCCCTAAAACATTACCAGATTCCATCAGCTTTATCTGCCTCATTTCTAGGCTTCAGATTCCATACTGATTCATTGTCCGTTTATTTCTTAAACAACTTTTCAGCATGTATTTTACTATGTGGTAGATCATAGGGACTGAATAAGTCTGCCCATCATGGGGAATTCCATGCCCCTTCTCTGATCATAGCTCGTTGGATCTGATGAGACAACTTACATAATGACACTGCCTCCTCAAGATACAATATTAACTCAAAAATATCAGCAGCCCCATTATATACACACAATAAATGGGCTGAGAAAGAAATCAGAAAAGCACCACCCTTTACAATAGCCACAAACAATATAAAATATCTTGGGGTAATGCTAACAAAACAAGTGAAAGACCTGTATGACAAGAACTTTGAGTCTTTAAAGAAAGAAATTAAAGAAGATAGCAGAAAATGGGAAGATCTCCATGCTCTTGGATAGGTAAAATCAACAAAGTAAAAATGGCAATCTTACCAAAAGCAATCTATAGATTCAATGCAATCCCCATCAAAATACCATGACAATTCTTCACAGACCTTGAATAGACAATAATCAACTTTATGTGGAAAAACAAAAGACCCAGGATAGCCAAAACAACCCTGTACAATAAAGGAACTTCAGGAGGTATCACCATACCTGACTTCAAGCTCTACTATAGAGATATAGTAATGAAAACAGCTTGGTACTGGCACAAAAACAGACAGGTAGACCAATGGAATCAAATTGAAGAACCTGATATTAACCCACACACCTATGGACACCTGATTTTTGACAAAGAAGCTAAAACTATACAATGGAAAAAAGAAAGCCTCTTCAACAAATGGTGCTGGCATAACTGGATGCAGACATGTAGAAGATTGCAGATAAATCCATATCTATCATCATGCACAAAGCTTAAATCCAAATGGATCAAAGACCTCAACATAAATCCAGCTACACTCAATCTCTTAGAAGAGAAAGTGGGAGGTACCCTTGAATGAATTGGTACTGGAGATCACTTCATGAACATAATAACTCCAATAGCACAGACACTGAGTTTGACAGTTAACAAATGGGACCTCCTGAAACTGAGAAGCTTCTGTAAGGCAAAGCACATAGTCAACAAGGTAAAATTGCAGTCCACCGAATGGGAAAATATCTTCACCAACCCCACATCTGACAGAGGGATGATTTCCAAAATATACAAAGGCCTCAAGAAGCTAGTCACTGAAACACCAAACAATTCAATTAAAAATTGGGGAGCAGAACTAAACAGAGAATTCTTCATAGAAGAATCTAAAATGACTGAAAGACCCTTAAGAAAGTGTTCAAAATCCTTAGCCATCAGGGAAATGCAAATCAAAACAACTCTGAGATACCATATTACATGGGCCATAATGGCTAAAATCAAAAACACCAAAGACAGTCTGTGCTGGAGAGAATGTGGAGAAAAGAGAACACTCCTCCATTGCTGGTGGGAGTGCAAACTTGTGCAGTCACTTTGGAAATCAGTATGGTGCTTTCTCAGGAAAATGGGAATGCCCGTCAACTGAAGAATGGATGGAGAAATTGTGGTACATTTACACAATGGAGTATTACTCATTGGGAAAAAAAAACAATGAAATCTTGAAATTCACGGGCAAATGGATGGAACTGGAAGAAACCATCCTGAGTGAGGTAACCCAGTTACAGAAAGACAAGCGTGGTATGTACTCACTCATATATGGGTATTAGACATAGAGCAAAGCACTACCACCCTACAATCCAAACCACCAAAGAAACTTGGAAACAAGGAGGACCCTACGAGAAAAATATATGGTCCCCTGAAGAAGAGGAAAGGGATAAGAACTCCTAAGCAAATTGGAAGCATGGTGCTGGGAAGAAAAGGGGAGGTAGGAAAAAGAGAAGGGGAGAAGAGGAGGTGGGGAGGAAAAGAAGAGGTATTAGGAAGACTGAGACAGAGGAGGAACAGAGGAGAGCCAGAAAAGGGATACCTTAATAGAGGGAGTCAGTATAGGTTTAAAGAGAAATCTGGCACTAGGGAAATGTTCAGATATCCACAAAGATGACCCAAACTAAGAATCTAGGCATTAGTGGAGAGGCTACCTTTGATGCCTTTCCCCTATAATGAGATTGATGACTACCTTAATTACCATCCTAGAGCCTTCATCCAGGAGCTGATGGAAGCAGAGGCAGACACCCACAGCTAAGCACTGAGTCATATTCCTGGAATCCAGTTGTTGAGAGGGAGTAGAGATGAGAAAAGGAGTCAAGGCCAAGCTGGAGAAACCTACAGAACCAGCTGACCTGACCTAGAGAGAGCACACAGACCCCAGTCATAAAGCTGGGGAACCAGCATTGAACTGAACCAAACCCTCTGAATGTGGGTGCCAGTTAGGAGGCCTGGGCAGTTTATGGGACATCTAACAGTGGAACAAGTATTTATCCCTAGTGCACAAATGGACTTCTGGAGCCCATTCCCTTTGGAGGGATACTATTTCAGCCCAGATACTCGGAGAAGGGCCTAGGCTCTCCCAAAAATGATGTGACAGACTTAGATGATTTCCCCATGGAAGGCCTCACCGTCCTTGGGGAATGGATGGGAGTTGGATTTGTGAGGGTTGGTATGGGGCATGAATGGATGGAGGGGGAGAGAGAACGGGGAAATTGATATGTAAAATGATTGTTTCAAAATAAAAAATATTAAATAAATTAATAAATAAAATAAATCCTAAAAAAAGACTCTGCCTCCTAATGTTTCTAGAATTTATACTCAATGGGATTTGGCTAAACATCTGAAGGAGAACCAATTTTCTCTGGAAATTTAAACAGCAAGGAACTTGGCTAGTTAGCAGACAGGAAATTGAAACATAACTCCCAAGAGCTATATGATGTAACAAGGGGTGGAGCAATCACTCTGAGCTGTGCATAACCTGAGGACAGAATAGTCAGAGATGAAGTTAGATCCCACACACAGCAAGTAGTAGAGCCCATTACCCTCGTAGCCCTATTCCTAACACATGTGTAACTTCCGGACCTATGATCTGTTTACAACATAGACTCAGTACTTGGATTCCCCTGAATCTTGCTGTAACTTTGTACTCAAAAACTTGAGTTGGGTTAGGTTTATTTCTGCCTTTTGCTCCAAAAGGCATTTGACTAGAGCATTGCCTGATCATATGGTGTCCTGAAAAATGTGGCTGAACCCATCAACTCTGAAAGCAGTATTTTGGTACAGGTCATTTAGAGGATGTGAGCCATATACTTATGATAGCCATTGCTTTCTTTGAAATTCAAATACAAGTTTCCCACCTGTCTTTCCTCCTCACGTACAACCCCCTTTGCTCTCTCTCAAATTCATGGCCCATATTTTTTAAAAAAAATACTTTTAATATTGAAGGCAATTTCATTTCGGCATGGAAGAAAAAAACCCAGGATAGTAAAAGTGTAAACCTCAACAACAGCTCAGAGACATAGAGAAGATGAAGAGGAAACAACATGCCTCTTGGAGTTAGATGTGGGAGTTCTGCAAATGGTAGTTAAGTGGTAGATTAGAAACCCTATGACAAAAATGAGAGTAGAGAGAACATTAGAGAGAGTGAGGAAGCCCCATGTGTTGGGGAAGTATGCTTAGAAGAGAGCTACAAAGAAGAAATGGGGAAGTAATGCTTTTCTGAGTAGTTCAGAAGGCAGGCAGATTTAAGGACATGGTGTGTTTATGGCTCTGTGAGTGACTACCATGGACATTGCTGTGTTTAGAACAAACACCATTCAGATCTTTAATTAAGTTATCAATTTAGAATTGAAATTTAATTGTTAGTCTACCATGCTAGGGAGTGCTTTGAACATATTGAATATACAATATACAGCAATGTGTCATTGAACCTTACCTCACTGGCAACTCTGAACTAGGAAAATGAGATATGGAACTAGAGTCTTTACATTTACTATGAATATAGCAAGTCATGGCTATGTGCTTAATACTTTGTTTATACTGTTTCGTTTCTAAAACATAAGACCAGAATTCCTGCTGTACATCTGTGAAGTTATCAAATTAGACTCTGTTTCATCCCAGTGTGGTGGATTTTAAGTTTTCACTCATTATCTTTCATCTTTCTAGTTTTGTCTTTAGGATGCCCATTCTGGGCTAAATCTTGGCCAATAAAAGTCTCCAGATAGAGATAACTTTTGATGATTCTAATGACAATTTTTTTACTCAAAAAGGATTATTCTAGTGTCCAGAAATGTCTTGATAATTCTATCATTTAGAAACTTAAATTGTGTTCTTATCCCTAATGAAAACGAAGTGATGTTTTTTTTTTATTGTGTGGATATACCAATGAAATTGATATTTCCTGCAACCAAAAAAAGATCAGTCATTACACTAAGGTTTACCAATTGTATGCTTGGTAAAATGTGACATGTAAAAAGAGTTTAGTAGACATCAGTTAATTGCAGTTTATGGAATATTTTAATATATGTGTATAAAAGGAGAAGTCTTCTATAATATAAAACAAAGTAGTTAAAAGAATTAACTAGAAAATGCAACCAATCAAATATTTGCAAAATAGAAAAATCTCTCTGTGGTTAAGAAAACCACATACTTAAGAAAAGTATTAGTAAAATGTTGAGTCAATGAAAACCAGGTGGGTTTATAGTTTTACTGATCACTGTTGTATAACATAGAAACAGGAATGTAAGGGACATAGAATAGTCAAAGTAGTCTTGAAAAGTACAACGAAGTCAGAAGACAGAGTGGTATCTATTTCAAGAATGACTATTGCAATCAAAGCAGCATGGTGTTGGCATGTGGCTGCTACTATGCTTTCTATCGCTATAGCAACATAGCTGAGAAAAAATGCTTGAACATGGGAAGTGTTGGTTTCAGGAACCAAATGTTCATTTGTCTCTGTTGCTTCCATGCCTAGAGTGAGCCAGAGTCACATTCCCAAAAAGACCTCCTCACTATTGCAGCTAGGAAGCAGAGAGAAAGAGCAAGAGACTACTTTCTCTAACTGGACCCCACCTCCTAAAGTCTTTACCACCGACCAACAGCCACCTGGGTGCAAGCCATAAACACACAAGTCTTGGGGGTGGGCATATCATAAATCCAAATCATAACAGAGTAGTTGGAATAATGTATAGAAGTTCTATAAAGCTTCAAAATTTTTCATCAATTATTTTTGACAAAGAAAATAAATTATTAAATAGAACAGAATACTCTTCCCTAAAGGTGTGGTATCGCAGGCCAGTAACGCCAACAGCCTGAGAGGTTGAAGTCTGAGAACTGCAAGTTAAAAGCCTCTCAGGGATAAAGAAGGAATTCCAGGCCAGTCTGGGCAATTTCCGGAGACCCTATCTCAAGCTAAAAAGTCAAAGAGAGTTGAGATATGAGATATAGCATTTGCCTAGCATGAACAAAGCCTTTATGCCAATCTCTACCACCTTTTCACCACAAAAAAAGAGAGAGAGAGAGAGAGAGAGAGAGAGAGAGAGAGAGAGAGAGAGGAGAAGAGAGAGAGAGGAGAAAGAGAGGAGAAAGAGAGGAGAAAGGAGAGGAGAGGAGAGAGAAAGAAGAGAGAGAGAGAGGAGAGAGAAAGGGAAGGGGGGCTGTATTGATGATTCAGGGATTGAGTGTTTGTTGCTCTTCCACATGACCTAGTCTAGTCCCCAGCACTTATGCTAGGTTAAAGGCTCAGTTTTCACTCCAGATCTAGAGGATCTAATGTCCTCTTGGGACTTCTGCAGGTTCACACACACACACACACACACACACACACACACACACACACACACACACACGGACATGCATACACCTTCCATATTAATAAAATAATTCAAAGAAAAGAAAAATAAATTATTCAGTGGATGCTATTGGAACAATAAGAAATTAAATATAGAGAAAATGAAATTTGAATTTTACCTCTTACCACACATAAAAATTAGTTTGGAATGGATTATATCCTTCAATGTAAATTTGTGAATAATATTTGTTTGTTATGGTTTGAGACAAAGTCTTGTCATGCATCCCAGGCTTGTCTTGAACTTATTCTGTACCTTATGCTCCTTCTAGTTCATAGTAATCCTCCTGCCTCAGCCACCAAAAAGTAGAATTATAGGCATGTATCACCATACCCAGCTTTAAATATTTCTTTAAAATATCCTAGAGAGTTTCTTAAAAGGCAAAATACATAAACCATACAACCAAAAATGGATAAACATGACTTTATCAGAAGAAACATTTCAATACTTTATTAGCTGCTACTAAAAATGAAGTGGTGCAATCATAACTGGGGAAATATATACATTATCTGACAAAAGACTTGTACCCAGAATACATGAAGAAAAAACTTGAAAATAGAAAGTCAAATTGTTTGTAGAATATTATTTTAAGATGTGTTAATTTGTTTATGCTGTGGAACATTTGTTTAATGATGCAAAGATGTGTTGCTTTCTTTTATGTTGCATTTGTTTAACTCTGTGAAGCTGTGTAATTTTACTCAACTAAAACACCAACTTAGTCTAATAAAGTGTTGAATAGCCAGTAGCAAGGCAGGAGAAAGGATAGGTGGGGCTGGCAGACAGAGAGAATAAAGAGAAAAAATCTGGGAGGAGAGATAAGGGAACAAGAAAAGGAGAAGGAGAGGAGTACTTCAGAGGCCAGCCACCCAGCCACCAACCACACAGCCACACAGACAGCCACAAAGCAAAATGTAAAGAAAGGTATATAGAAATAGAGAAAGAGAAAAGCCCAGAGGCACAAGATAGACAGGATAATTTAAGTTAGTAGAAGCTGGCTAGATATTAGTATAAGGTGTAAAATAGAGTTAACAAACAGTTTCTCATTCAACTAAATATACCTTTTCCATATAGTACAGTAATTCCATTCAGTTACTCAAACAAATGAAAACACAGCTTAATGGGCTGATCTCAGGTCATCTCTGCTGGAGGTGAAGGCTGAGATACACCCTTTCCCACTCAGGTATCACAGGCTATAGGGGGATAGGAAGAGAGTTTGGGAAGAGCAGAGTGGGAAAGGGCAGGGCCTGTGGCTGGTAATGTAGCACAGGGTTCAGTGTCTAAGAACATTTCTAAGTGGCATTTGGTAGGAGGGAATCACAGCGATGTTGGACAGGATCACAGAGATACTGAGAGGAGACAAGAGGGCCTGCTGGGAGCATCACCATCCATGGTTTGCATGACATAATGTCTAAGAAATACTGGGAGGGAATTAAAAGTAACTCCCTCAAATAAAACTAAGTGTATCACTGTTAGAAGCTTAGGAATTACGTGTCTACATGACTAAGAGATGGTATGCATTTTGTGAAGCCTGTCTCACTCCTGCAACACACCACTGTCAGGCCTTTCTGTTGAGCACTTAAGATAATGTTTTCAAGAAGCTCTGGCAAGTGCACTTTGCTGTGTTTCCAGGGTTACCATAGCACCATGTCTGGGCTGGTACCATGCTCAATTCCAATGGCCTCTATTCAATCTAACTAAATACAACAAGCTCCAAGTGGGGCCAGTTCCTACTGGATGTCTATGCTGGTGGATGCCTTACTTTCCCTAGTGTTTGCTCCAATACTTTTAGTCAGCCTGCTCTGAGTGATCTTTAAAATTGCCAGCTCTGTCTTTCACCACCGTCAGTTCTCTTGATATCCTTTGACAAGAGTTCTTTGTTAAATTCCATAGAGCACTTTTCACCTTTAAACCTGTCTTTCTATTTTGTCATTATCTTATCATCTGTTTCTTTGCCCACTGAAATGAAACCATTACAGTTTGGGCTTTGTTCATTTCATGCAGTATATCCCAAACATCTAGTGCGATGACTACTATCTACTACGTTGTCCAGTATATAGTATGCTCGCAACTGTTTACTGCTTTAACAAGCCTACACATTTTATTTTTGTTTTGATCTCTTTTAATGCTAGGAACAAAGGGATCTTGCTGATGTAGCACGCAAGTACTCTACATCTGTACTAATCTTCTGGTTCAAGTGATCCAAATAGCCATCTTGTGTTTCTCCAAGACACTTGAACCATCTGTTTCCTATGTTGGTGCCTCAAGTATTCTCCTATTTATTCACAGATCCCAGATCTAGCTTGACTCTCTTCTTAACCCTTTCTCTCTTCTCTCAGACATTCTAAAGAGGAAAATAATCTGGGTAGGTCTAATCACTCATGATCTGACCTGAAACATCTCTATGTTGCATTCCTCCAGCAAACCATGGGCCTCTTATATGTCCAGTAATATAGATTCTGAGACTACAGACTCATGAGCCTCAAATGTGTTCACATAGCAGGACCACAGGACAGGAACCATGATAGAATTCACAACTCCACCACTCTGTGGCTACCTTTTTTCCATAGCAGGAGGCAGAACTCGATACAGCATGGATTATGCTGCATAGTTGAAGCTGTCGGAAGCCTTCTCAGCTGCCCTTGAGTTTTGCAGCAATGTATTTTCTCTTTTTAAATGAGGTCAGTGGGAAAAAAATTTATACTTGGGTTGTGCTCGAAACACTTGGTTTAATAAAAAAAAATAATGTGTAAATATATATATATGGATGTTAGTGGATGGCCTCAGGGCTCTGGCTGTCTGTCAGTTGGCTCGCAAAAATCACCTCTTTCAGGAACCCTTGGGAGAAATCACATCTCATGGCAGGATTGCTGGCAAGGAAAACAGCACAGAAGAGTTCTGGGGCTTAGAAGGAAACAGCAATTGCCTTTAAATAAATGTGTTTATAGATTATAGCCTGGAAGCCAGATTAAAAAGCCTGTGGATACAGTGATCCTCTTGACTTCGACGAGTTCATAAAAATTAGAGCAGAAAAATAGAAGTTAATGTTGTGGAAAGATCTAAACACCAGTGTTCTTGTGCAGCTTGTCTCTAAGAAATGATGTAATGCTATTTGAGCCTTGCAACCTCTCTAGAACCCCATCCTCACATTTTGAAACAATAGGGTTGGAAGGGAGAACCCCCCAAGGCTTGTCAGCTTGGAGCCAGAGTCAAACTCACTTAGAAATTTAGATTCAAAGGGCTGGGACAAACATTGTACTCAACAACCCCAAATATGTCACAGATTCAATACTTTGTTGTTGTTGTTGTTTGCAGAGTACATTTGTATACATTTCAAAAGCATGAAACAGACAAAATTAAGGAATAAACAATTAGTATTTTCAAAATGAATCTTTTGTTCATTATCTGGCACTGTCTGATGCCATGTGGACAATTTTAACCACTTATGGATGATGATTTTTGCTCCATTAAAATATTACATGTAGTACTAATCCATTATCACACTCCCTGCCAAGGGTCACAGACATTCCTGGCAGCACAAGCTTCCCGTTCTATGATGACAGAGATGGATCACACAGGACATCTGGTGCAATTAGGAAGCACCCTGTCACTTTAGAACAAGAGTTTGTAGTGTTTGAACTAGAGCCCCACTGCACGCACTCTTTAGTTCTGCAAACATTGTTTAGTGGCTGCTCTCCAACTCCATTTTTGTTCACTACTTCCATAAAATATACAACAGTATTTCTAATAATTCATTTGTAAAAAAAAATCTATTCTTTACATATCCTGCTTTGATAGATTGAAAGCATAGTTAGAAAACTCATGACTCTTGTATTCTGAAAACACAACAGTGTCTTCAACCCTAAATAAAATATAGAATAAGAGAACTCAAACTTGGCAGTCAACTGTCTCCATCCATCTTTTGACACATGGAAAACCTTTTCAATGAAGTGACAAGCTATAATGCCATATTTTAAAAGTTTATAGAAGCAGTAACAACAAAAGCAAATATAGCCTTGGTTTGTGCCAAGTGTTGTTTCCAGAGTTTTACATGTATTTAATTAATGCATATATGATCAGTGTGGCAAAAAGAACCTCACCAAATGGAAGGCATTTATTACAATTTAAACATAGGAATATTTGCATTTCAGTCATTCACATTTCAGACCAAAGATAATAACCTGCTCTCTCCTGGGTGAGTTTTCTTTTGTTGGATCATGAAAGTACACTGTAGAATTACACTATGGATCTGTACCGAGCAGCAGCAAGGCATACTGGGAGCTCAGTTTGCATTTACAATATGCTCATCACATGTCGAGTTAAATAGAAGACTAGACAGCTAGCTTTCAGGCTTTTAGTAAGACTAATTATATATATTTAGCATGCTCTAGTACTCACTGAATGAATTTAACATAAGGAATGTGCTATTTGGCACAAAGTGAGAGAATTAAAATATTCAGCATGAGTCAAAGGAATGGAGAAAGAAAACAGATCCTGCACTGCCTATAAAATTTAGTGAAAGAATATGCAAGGAGCCAAAATGAAGCTAAAAGAACTTTTATCCAAGCTGGCCATCAGAATAAAGTCTATTCATATTCAAGTCCCCCCTCAAGTTTTTGCTATGTAGCAAAATTGTATTTATGGATGTTACACTTGGTTAATTACTCGTGTCACTTTGAGCAGGCCACAGGATAGCTAAGTAATTCATTAAATGACCAAGATAAAACAGTTATTTAATACATATCAAAGTGACCTAGAGGACTGTGTCAGTTGAGCTGATAGAACTATAAAGCAAATGGCCCTTGCAAGGAGGATAGACATCATCAAAATCATAAAAAAAAAAACAGCAATGGAAGGTGGGCCTCTGCCTGACTTCTTCAACTGTGACATCTCTCTTCTCTGCCCTCAGCACATGTGCATCTCAGATCTTTTGAGACTCTTGAACGTGCACAGCCGGCTCTTCAGCTGTCAGGTTTTATGTCCACACCTTTATGTCTTCAGCTCCAGCATGCCACATTATGGTCAGCATAGCATCTGGAGTCACATAGACCAAACTTTATAATAACTCACTTAAGAAGATTATTTTTATTATTTGTACCTGTTGGGGCATGTTCACATGTGTGTGTGAGTGCCCACAGTGGCTAGAGGTGACAGAACTTCTGGAGCCAGAGTTACAGGGAGTTGTAAGCCACTCCTCATGGATGCTAAGAACCAAACTCCAATCCTCTGCAAACACAGTCTCTCCAGTTACAAGGAAAGGGTTATTGTCATCCATGATACATCATGGCAAGGAAGCTGAGGCAGTCGAAGAGCCCATTCACAGTAGGAGAGCAGAGCTGCAAGAATACATGCTGCAGCTCAGTTCTGTTTCTCCACTTGGACAGTTGGGGGTCTCAGTCGCGGGATGGTGTCACACCCTGGGGGTGAGTCTTCCCACCACTATTTATGTAAACACACGATCCTCCCCAAGGATAGCCTGAGGCTTTTCTCCCAGGAAATTTCATCAAATTGGCAAATAACCTTAACCATAATAGGCGCTAAATATGTTGTTATATGTTCAATGTAATTTTGAAGTTTCCTTTTGATAGGGTTGTAGGGAGAGATGTGGGAGAGGATACTGCAGTGATGCAACAATACAGTCTCAACCAGACACAGCTGGCTTTGATGGGGGAAGGGGACAGAAGAAGAGCCATGAACCAAAGGCAGGGATTTATTATTCCTTAGACCTTCCTGGCTGAACATAGTCTTGGGGACTCACTTTAGGATGTCTGGTCTCCAGAATGGTGAGATAATCTCACAGTGAGTGATTTTAAGTCACTAAGTTAATCATTATCAGCTTGTGTGACTGAGAAACAACAGCAGTGAGTTCTCATGACCTATGACAATACTCACTGCTAACTTGCCTAAGATGATAATTGTACAACTTGCTAAGTTTAGACTCACATAATCAAAGTTTTGTTGTTATGGTTTGGATATGGTCTGAGTGTCCTCCAAGGTTTCCTGTGTTAGGAACTTGATTTTCAGTGTGGTGATGTTGAGCACTTGTGAAATCTTTTAAGAAGTGGGGAGGGGGGATTACTGGTTCATTCGGGTTATTGACCTTTGAATGAGTTAATGAAGTTTGCATGAAGTGAGTTGGTTCACAGAATAGTAGTTGTTATAGCAGAGGTGGAACACTCCCTATTCAGTAGCTTTCTGTTTCCAGCTTGTGATCTCTTCCACATATTCTCCCAACAAGATGCCCTTAGACTATTGCCAGAAAAGAAGCTTAGAGGACCACTCAATCACAGGCTTTCAGCTTCCAAAACTTAGAACTTAAACAGTTTTAGGGGCAACCAGCCTCTGGTATGTTGTCAGTTAAATGGAAAGTGACTTAATATATCCATTTAAGGTATAATATTTCCATGCCCACAGCAAGCTTCCTCATGTACTTGTGCAGTTATCTTTAGGATATCATCTTAAGATCAAATTATAAGCAACCTGTCTCTCACTTGCTAACCATGGTTACACTATTTTCACAGCTGACCATTCACACATTTGGAAGATAAATTAAGCATATTACTTAGGAATACAGAGAAAATACTGTATTCACCTGATACTATCATTTCATTTAATGTTCTCTATAATTTGGTTCCTAACCTTACCACATAAATTTGGTCCTCTTGCACCATTTTAAGTTCTTTCCTTGGAGCATTTGTCTTCTGTGTATGGCACATCTGTTTCCTCTACTTTACATACCTGAACAATCAATATCTCTGTTCAATAGTGATTCATATGTTACTTCTTCATGGAAGGCTTTTCTAAAACATTTCCCAATTCAATATGAATTCTCCACTTACTAGTGTTCCACTATGTCCTAATCATGCTACCTAAATATAAAACCATTCTGGAGATTGATACAATAGTTCAGAATGAGTTTGATGTCAAGTAATCAAGAGACACTGGATTCTATCTCCAGCATGCATGCATATGAACACACACACACACACACACACACACACACACACACACACAATTATGGCAAGAACTAGGCATGGTAACACATGTCTATAATGCCAGATATAGAAGAAGTTCAGGCAAGAAGATCTCATGTTTCAAGGACTTCCATAATTCTCACTAAAATAATACTAAAAAGAGAGCTGACATTGTAGCTCACTGATAGAGTACTTGCCTGGCTTGTGTAAAGCTGTGGGTTCAATCCCCAGATAATTGCACACAATCATACATTTTAGGCCACAATGTACAGTTGTTAACTCAAATCTCTTTGTTATCACATTGAAGTGTGTTTGTATTCTTCAAGATGGAAAAGGACAAACACTAGTGACCAGACTAAGTTAAAAGAACTCAGTAGGTCAGAGTTTCCTAGTTTAACCCAAGTAGAGAAATCAGCTCTACTGTGTAGAAAGTGAAGTGAATTTCCAAGTCAAACCTGAGAACATGCGAAAGACTTTTAACTTTGACTGATTACACACAAGTCTATTTTAGTTCCTCAGGGAAAGTCAGGCCATGGTGTGATTTCTCAAAAATGCTATATTATTCTGTTTCAGATCACATAACAACTATTTCTGCACTTGATCTTATCCAAAAGGCTGAGAAGAGCATGTTTAAGTTTGTAGTTTTAGAGTATCTACAACATGTTTACATTTTATGGGCAACCATTGCACATTACCCATTTAACTGGGATCTAAATTTATGACAAATTGACAGACATTCTGAACAAAATGCTCACAAAACATCCTAGTAGATTTATTTATTTTGAAAGCATTTTTCCACTTTTGTGTAAGGGGTCTCACTTCAAATTTTATTGTATGGAACATGAACTAAGAAATAACACAATGCACTCATCCACACATACCCAAACACAGACACACACACACACACACATATACAATTCAAAATAATAATCATGAATGTTTCTTAAAAATAAGAGTACAAGCCAAATGATTAAGTAATATCTTTGGTCAGATGTTGTTTTGAAGAAATCTAGTCTTAGAACTTTCCAGGGGAATGTGGAGTTCTAGAAAATTCTTCAGTCTTTAAGAGGATAAACTGGATGATCTCTGTCAGAATTTTACATAGGGGAAATACAATAGGAAGAATCCACTTAGTCTACATAGTACAGAGATTGATAGTATAGACTCGGAAATCAGTGGCCAACCCTAATGTCACATAATCACTTAAACCTCAGGTTCATCTATAAAATAGGAATACGAACATCTGATGAGCTATTTAAAAGATCAAGTATAGTAATTTGCAAAGCAGTTAGCATTCTTTTTGATCCATGGCAGGACTCAATAAATAGTAGCATATATTATTTAAATGAAATTACCAAGAAATTAGATGACAATTATTTTTTGTCTATAGAGCTTACTTCCTACCAGTCTTTATATAGACTTGGAAAGCTTCAGCACCTCTGATAAATGAGTGATGCTCTGTGCAAACCTCATCAGCAGTCTTGGTGACTACAGTGCAATTACTATGTACTCAAGCCTCTGCATTCTAATTACTGACTTCACTGACCTTTCAAATTTGTACTCAAGCATGCAGAGTAGAATATACTGTATTCAGTCTCTAGTTTGGTAATTATAAGTAATTAAATCTCATTAAGCCTTAATTATGTATAGTGAAACAAACCTGTCATCTCCTTGGGTTGTGGATGTTCATGCACCCTCATGATAAGAAAACAGAAAAAGCAGCAGATCCCACTCACTTAAAGTGTGTCCCTAACAAATGACTTGGCTTTTGTAGGACTTTGCTTCCTTACCTACATAACTCAGGGTAAAACTTACTCAATCCAAGATTTCTCTCAGGATCCAAAATCTATGCATATGTGGTAATCGGGTCCAATTTTTGCCTTTCTAAGCTCAGTTTAGGGAAAGCAGTGTATTTTCATCCTTAGCAGTGATGTTGACCTTCAAATGGAAGGCTGGTGCTATCAACTGCAAAGTAACAGAGTTGCTAGTGATGTGTGACAGAGATGTGACAGGTTTCTTGTCCTTGGCTCCATTGACTAGAAACTCAAACTCTAATTTATTTTAAATGATCATCATACTTTGGAAACATTGAATTTAAAGACCGCAAAAGGAGAACCCTTCTACTAGTGTTCTTTGAAGATTCCAGGAAGCCAGGCTATATTTCACATTCTTGATGCGACAAGGTTGTTGTGGCTGAATACAAATTGTATCTGCCTGTCCTCCGGTTGTCAATCACCCTGTCCTCTTAGCTTTCTCTTTAATATTTATCAGTTTGTGTTGTCCTTTACTTGGCCTAGTGGAAAAGCATGTCTCTGACTCTTACCTCTAGGAAAGGAAGGAAAGCTAGATAGACTTTGCTTCCTATGCAGCCTTGGTTCACCCATTTACCATGTTTGCTGTCTTATTTGAGCAGTCACAATTACTCAGTGTTCTCCCCATCATCTGGCTAGCCCAACATAAAAAACTGCTTTTCTAAGCTGGTCGTGAAAGTATATGCTTGTAATCTTGGGACTCAGAAAGCTAAGGTAGGAGGACAACAAATGCAAGGGTAGCCTGGTCTATGCAGTGAAACAATGTCCCAAGTTTTTCCTGCTTTGTAATTTTATGAGACAGGCACTTTAGCCAAATAAGCCATAGAGCCACTTCTGCTTTGTAATTTTAACAATACTGATTTTGATGTGGGTTCTTTGGCTCTTGTGGGCTTAACTAAAGGAAGGAGTTATGTCCTAGATATTCAAACCAACAAAGTCATATTGAGGCAGTGTGACCTCTTAGGTCTTGTTTCAGACCCCAAAAGTAAGGAAACTCAAACAAGAAGTAAGCAGAGGGAATATAGAGTCACTGAGGGAAAGACAGAAAGAAATCCTGAGAGTAGGAGTGGTTACAAGATGGGGACATTACATCACAGTGTTGTCTTGTAAAGATGGGCTTTTATGGATCTTAAAGTGGAACTGGACAAAGGCTGAGGTAGTCTTCATTGAGACTGGTCATTTTTTAGTGCTCTAAGGGTTCAGCCAGTAAGGAATTCACATAATTTATGTGGTTTGTCCCAAGTAGGGAGTTATTCGTCCACTCAGAGAGGGGTCCTGATGCTACTTGACTAGCTGGTGATCCACTACAGGGCCTTTGCTGACTAAGGAGAACTTAATTTTTGTCTCAGTTTGAGCAAATTTTACTTTTACATGTGTTATTCACTTGTTCTGGGGTAGGTCATCAGGTTTTTCTTCCTTTGAAGTTCATTTATTTTAATAAAGTATAAGATATGTTGTGGGATATTTGTACACATGTGAAGATGTATTGCTGTGATTGATGTAATAAAAAGCTGAACAGCCAATAGCTAGGCAAGAGGTAGAGATGGGACTTCCGGTAGAGACAGAGGAAGTCAAAGGGATGAATCTAGGTGCCCAAGAAAGGTCAACTGGATGGAACAATTTAGAATATTAGCCAGAGGAAAGGCGACTGAGTCACATGATAGAACATAGATTAATAGAAAGAAGTTAATTAAGTTATAAGAGCTTGTTAGAAAAAATGCTATGCTAAGGCCAAGCTTTCATAATTAACACACAAGTGATACTTATCCCAAAGTTGTTTACAAAGTCAGTAAAATCATAAAAGAAGATTAGGATGCTTTTTTCATGAAACCATAAGTTGATCTACAGAGGATCTAGCCCTTTGTAGATCAGAGTGATTAGGAACAAGATGCGAGTTTGTAAGAAGAAACACATGGACTTCTTTTGTGGGGGATAAAAGCTTCTTCATTTTATTCTCTCTGTTACTTGTTCAACTCTATTCTTTTTCTGTTTTGTTCTTTCCCCTGATCTTTCCATTCTCTCTCTTTTCTGATGCCTTCCTTCTCCACTGCTTCTTGATGTCTTCCTTCTGCTTTCATTATTTTTCCCTTACACTTTATATAGTCCAGCGAAATCTTTCAAGCAATATAAAAATTACAAGGTGGTTACATTCTATTTTTAAGTGAATGATTACAATGAATAAAGTAAAAAGCAACATGTTTCTTATGTTTGTTGTATGCTTAAATATTTTACATATTACAGGTGAAAAACAATTATCCCCAAGAACCCATATAGAGTTAAACATTTATCTTTTAGACTTCTTGTAGATCAGAGCCTTTCAACCATAAACATTTACATAGGCAATAGATTTTATAATTGCCAGAAAAACAGGTTACTAGTTTTACTTTTCATATTTTAGCATCCAGTCCAATTAACTAACCATCCAATTCTTTGTTTTCAAGTTACATGAAGTTTAATGCTTTGTTTTAGCTACAATGCACACTGAAACTGGTGAACATATCTCCCAATATCAAAAAGAACTTGGACTAACTCCTGGGACTTGATTGTTTTCCTTAATCATTAACCTAAACCATAGTCTATACAGATCCTCAAAAGAAACTCATAAGTCCTGGCTGGGTGACACTTTGTTCTTATTTTCTATCCTCTGCAGCCCCTGCTTTATCGGGGCAAAGGGAAGGGGGCAACATAATATCCTGACTTCAGCTAGAGTACTTTTTCCACTTAACTAACTTCTATCATAATCCCTGACTACATTTGTTAAAAAAACATTTAATCACCAAAATTCTGTTTACACTAACACTATTATTGTAAAAAATCATCACTCCAGTTAAGCAGTGCAGCTTAAGAAGAAATCATCTTATTAATAATCCACAGGTAAAGTTGCCCAGTAGAACAGGATATTTCCATGAGATGATTACACTTCATTAAAGGCAGTGGGGATCTCTCACACCCATTTATACCATGCCAGATAACCAGAGAAAAATGGCAGCAGCAAACATTTAAAGGTACGGCAGTAGCAAGAGACATTCTGGAACTGAAGCCCTCAGAGCTTTACCTATCTGAGATTCACCCATCAGTGTCTTGCTTCCTGGTGGATTGGACTCGAAAAGCTCACCTCCTGCTCCTCTGCCATGCTCACTGACAATGATCCTTGGGTTCTTGAATAAAGCCAAGATGGCTGAGTCCTTTCAAGAGATTCTTCAAAAAGAAGGTGCAAGAGCCTGCCCTGAAGTGTCATAATTGTAATGATAACAAACCAAGTCAAGAATGTAGAAATAGTTAGATACCCACACTTACACTCCTATATTCCTTATTGTGTTTTTTTTTATTGATTTACATCTT
The DNA here is from genome assembly GCF_003668045.3 of Cricetulus griseus. NCBI lineage: Eukaryota > Metazoa > Chordata > Mammalia > Rodentia > Cricetidae > Cricetulus > Cricetulus griseus. Next base: position 309,260,468 of record NC_048595.1, on the reverse strand, counting down.
TTGTAGTTTGAAGGCCTTATGCAAGATACACATCAGTATACCACTGACTTACATATACACCCAGCCTGTACATTGTGTTTTCTAAATATTATATACTATTACAATAACCCAGGATAATTCTTAGAAAGTACCTGAATTCAGATCTAGAGTTTAAAATATGATCAAAATATTAAGTTTAAAATATTATCAAAAATGTTTTGCATTTCCATAGGTAAGGTAAAACGTAAAGTGGCTCCCACTTGCCAGTGAAAATGTTAGTAAATAGAAACAAGAAATCAAATATTTGTTTGACTTTCTAACAAAAACCAAAAACTTAACAGGAGGATGAGATGGCTCACCAGGTCAGGGCACTCCCACACCAATGCTGATGGACTGAGTCCAAGCTTTGGAACTCATATGGTAGAAGCACAGAGCTGAGCACTACAAGTTGTCCTCTAACCTCCACACGCATGTCATGGTATACACATACACACTAAATGTAAAAAACAGAAGTAATACATGAACATAATATCGCACTCAAATAAGTGATGAAAAGTTCAGCTTATCGAATGCTTCTTAAATGGCTGGCTTAGAATATTGCAGCCTTTATGAATTAATCAATGTAGGCAGTAACACCAACATCACCAAAACAGCTACCAGCGTGTGTTTTCTGACAGTAGTATAAAAGCTAGCTGTGGAACCTAACATAGTGGTGATGCAGGAAGACCAAATATACTCCACTAAAAGATTTTTAAAAAAAAAGAAATCAATGAACTTCACACACATGTCAATCCCAGTTCCCACTCCCTCCTCTCCGCCCCTAACACCCCCCACCACTAATACCCTACCTATCATATACACTTTCTGCTCCCAGGGAGGGTGAAGCCTTCCATAGGGGGTCATCAAAGTCTATCATATCCTTTGGGATAGGGCCTAGGCCCACTCCCATGTGTCTTGGCTCAGGGAGTATCCCTCTATGTGGATTGGGCTCCCAAAGTCCACACCTATGCTAGTGATAACTACTTAACTATTACAGGAGATCCCGTAGATTTCAAGGTCTCCTCACTGAAACTCAACGTTTCTGAGGTCTGGATCAGTCCCATGCTGGTATCCCAGCTATCAGTCTGGGGACCAAGAGCACCTTGCTGTTCAGGTCAGCTATTTCTGTGGGTTTCACCAGCTTGTTCTGGACCCCTTTGCCCATCACTCATTCATCTCTGCAACTGGATTCCAGTTCAGTGATTAGTTGTGGGTGTCTGCTTCTACTTTCACCAGCTACTGGATGAAGGCAATAAGATGGCATATAAGACAGTCATCAATCTCATTATCAGGGGAGGTCATTTAAGGTAGCCTCTCCTCTGTTGCTTAGATTGTTAGTTGGTGTCATCTTTGTAGATCTCCAGATCTTTCCCTAGTGCCTGATTTCTCTGTAAACCTAAAATGTCTCCCTCTATTATGGTATCTCATTTCTTGTTTTCTTCTATTCTTCCTCCAACTCAACGTTTCTGCTCCCTCATGTTCTCCTCTCCCCTCCTCTTCTCCCTTTCTCATTCTCTTAGCTCCCTCTCCCCTGCCTCCTATGCTCCCAATTTGCTCAGGAGATCTTGTCCCTTTCCCCTTCTCCAGGGGACCATGTATGTCTCTCTTAGGGTCGTCCTTGTTTACTAGCTTCTCTGGCAGTGTGGATTGTAGGCTCATATTCCCTTAATCTAGGTCTAAAGTCCACCATGTTTCTCTTTTTGTGACTGGGTTACCTCACTCAGGATGGTTTCTTCTAGTTCCATCCATTTTCCTGCAAATTTCAAGATTCCATTGTTTTTTTTTTTTCTGCTGAGTAGTACTCCATTGTGTAAATGTACCACATTTTCTCTATCCATTCTTCAGTTGAGGGGCATCTAGGTTGCTTCCAGGTTCTGGCTATTACAAATAGTGCTGCTATGAACATCATTGAACAGATGTCCTGGTTCTATGATTGTGCATCTTTTGGGTATATGCCTAAGAGTGGAATTGCTGGATCTTGTGTAGATTGATTCCCATTTTCCTGAGGAATCGCCATACTGATTTCCAAAGTGGCTGTACAAGTTTGAACTTCCACCAGCAGTGGAGGATTGTTCCCCTTTCTCCTCATTCTCTCCAGCATAAACTATCATTGGTGTTTTTTATTTTAGCCATCCTAACAGGAGTAAGATGGTATCTCAGAGTTGTTTTGATTTGCATTTCCCTGATGGCTAAGGATGTTGCCCACTTTCTTATGTGTCTTTCAGCCATTTTAGATTCCTCTATTGAGAATTGTCTATTTAGTTCTGTTCCCCACTGTTTTAAAATTTATTTATTTATCATGTATACAGTGGTGCCAGAAGAGGACACCAGATCACATTACAGATGGTTGTGAGCCACCATGTGGTTGCTTTGAATTGAACTCAAAACCTCTGGAAGAACAGTCAGTGCTCTTAACCCCTGAGCCATATCTCCAGGCCCTGTTCCCCACTTTTTAATTGGATTGTTTGGTGTTTTGGAGACTAGCTTCTTGAGTTCTTTGTATATTTTGGAGCTTAGCCCTCTGTCAGATGTGGGGTTGGTGAATATCTTTTCCCAGTTGTGGGCTGCTATTTTGTCTTACTGACTTTTCCTTACCTTACAGAAGATTCTCAGTTTCAGGAGGTCCCCCTTATCAATTGTTGATCTCAGTTTCTGTGCTACTGATGTAATGTTCAGGAAGCTGTCCCCTGTACCAATTAATTCAAGGGTATTTCCCACTTTGTCTTCTAATAGGTTCAGTGTGGGTGGATTTATGTTGAAGTCTTTGATACATTTGGACTTATGTTTTGTGCATGGCAATAGGCTTGGATGTATTTGCAGTCTACATGTCCGAATCCAGTTATGCTAGCACCATTTGTTGAAGATGCTTTCTTTATTCCATCATATAAATCTAGCTTCTTTGTAAAATCAAGTGTTCCTAGGCATGTGGGTTAATATCGGGGTTTTCAATTCTATTCCCTTGGTCTATCTGTCTAATTTTTGTGTCAATACCAAGCTGTTTTCAGGACTATAGCTCTGTAATAGAGCTTGAAGTCAGGGATGGTGATGCCTCCAGAAGTTCCTTTATTGTACAGGGTTGTTTTGGCTATCCTGGGTCATTTGTTTATCCATATAAAGTTGAGAATTGTTCTTTCAAGGTCTGTGAAGAATTGTGTTGGGATTTTGATGGGGATTGCATTGAATCTGTAGATTGCTTTTTGGCAATATTGCCATTTTTACTATGTTGATCCTACCTATCCAAGATCTTGGGAGATCTTTCCATTTTCTGATATCTTCTTTAATTTCTTTCTTTAGAGAATCAAAATTCTTATGGTACAGGTCTTTCACTTTTTTGGTTAGTGTTAACCCCAAGGTATTTTATGTTGTTTGTGGCAATTGTAAATGGTGGTGTTTCTTTGATTTCTTTTTTTTTTTTTTTCAAAAATAATAAATGTTTTAATGAACCAGACCAAATTGCTTCAGGATAGTTTTCCAGGGTCAAAGAGAACAATCAGAAAGACTCCAACTAGGCAGGTCCAGGGTGCCCCAGTGGAGGGGCTTCGGTCTTCTCCCTTCCAGCTCCAGCCTCCACGCACTCCACTTTCTTTCCGGTGCTTTTCCATCTTCTCCATGGTCTTGTTGGAATCAGTAGGACTCTGGTGTCCGGGGTTCATACAGGACTTGTCAATTATTATGAAAGCCTCCTTGATATAATTCTGCATTGCAGATACAGCTGCACAGATGGCCTGGCTGCCAAAGCCGTGAGTTATCAGGCTGAAATGAGACAGGCAGTTCTGTATGTTCGTCTCCAAGACCGGAGTGGGCCTGTTGTTCCCGTTGGGTGTTCGGTCTTGATGGAGAAGGTCTGTGAATTCTTTGCACACTTGCTGTGCTGCTAGCAGCATGTTCTTCCTCGTGGCCATCTCATTTCGTCCCCCAAGACGCGATCTGGTTAAATAGTCAGCCACTGCTTTACTGGGAAACTCAGCCTCACACACATTGTCAAAGTCCCGTGCCAGGTGGACGACCTCGCCTTCCACAAGAGACGTGAGCAGAGTGACGTGGGCAGCTTTCTGTCTCCCAGCTGGAAGGTTCAACCCAATTTTGTCCAACTTCTCCCTCAAGGACCGGCCTCCGTTTTTGGATTTGCTCTTCTGAGCACACCTCCCAAGAGCGAGGCATTTAGGCATTCGGGTGGTGACAGTTGCCTGTGTACGTCAGCCACTGTCACTTTGTATTTAGATGTGGAGCTGAGCAGGGACAGTCTTCCAGCAATGGAGTAGAAGACCTCACTGGGGTTCATGACGGATCCCACCATGTCCTTCTATCACGGGAAGCCCAAAGTGTTCTTGGACATTGGAATGGGTCCTTTGAGAATCACAGTCTGATCTTGCAGAAGCAGATGTGGATCCTCCACATTCTGGGGGGAAATAATCACAATTTTTTTTAATTTGGGGGGAAAGTGTAGTGGCTGGAGGGTAAGAGAAGCGATAAGTAAGATGTCTCCACAAAAGTATTATCTGTATATAGTATGGCTACAGATTTTTTTTGAGTCAATCTTGTATCCTGCCACTTACATCATCATTGGTATCATGTAATCAATCATAAAGACTTAATTTTTAACCAAGATAGAATGGTGCAGAAGAATGGGTGTAATATTTATACAGCTGTGAGCTTATATAAATGTTGAGAAGAGGAAAAATTAAGTTGTAGATTATAGGAAACACACAATAAACATATAAAATATGTGCCGTTATAATCAATGTTAATTCTAGGACAGTGACTGCTACTCCTAAGGCAGATGTCCCTATCTGTTTTGTTCTGCAATAGAATAGCATTGCCTGGAGAAACCAAAAAAAAAAAAAAATAGAAGCTTATTTCCCATAGTTCGGAGACTGGGAAGCTACACACATCAGTTAGGTGCTTCTTGGTACATCATTGTGTTAGTTACTGCTGCTGTGATAAAATGCTGATAAAAAAATAAAACAACTTAAAGGCATAATGGGTTTAATTTGGCTTATGTTTCCAGAGGGATACAGTCTATTCTGGCAGGGAAAGCATGACTAAAGTCAGGAAAAGCAAGGCAGAAAGAGTGGAAAGATGGATGATGACATTTGTGTCCTTATATTGAAAGTAGAGAGAGACTACAAACTCTAAAAGCTCACTTCCAGTGATACACTTTATCCATTAAGGCTCCATCTCCCAGTGGTTCCATGGCTGTCCCAAATAGCACCACCAACTGATGATCAGGTGTTCAAACACATGAGCTTCTGGGAGGCACTTCTCATTCAAATTACATCTTGTTATGGTAGAATTGAAGTCTGTCAGAAGGAGAGAGAGGAGTGAAGAGAAGAGGAGGATGGGAAACAGCATGGAAGGGGAGAGGAGAAGGAAGCTGAACACATCCCTGTATCATGAGCTCAATCCTATAATAACTGATGTACCCCATTGATGGCATTAGTACAGTCATGAAAGAAGAGAAACCATGATGTAATCACTTCTTAAAGGCCCAGATCAATATACTCATGAACTCTGAAAGTAGAGACTGGTGTAGTATCTTAAAAGGATATCCAAGGAGGGAAAATATATGACTGAAACTGGGAAAAATAAGCAAACACAAAATTGATTAATTTATTACCTATGGATGGTGGCTACTTTGACTCTTTCTGTGTTATTTGCCCTAGTTACAAGATATTTTAAATAGTTTATTTAAAGGTAAAAAATGGTGCTATGTTCTGTGTTGGTAATAGAAAAACAGAAAAATTCAACTGCATCAAAATTGATAAATAATTGAAGTCAGTGGCAATAGTATTATCAATCAAAGGAACTGGGACATTACACGGGTATTCTGTTACCCAACCGTCCTTTCTGCAAAGCTCTCCCTACAGTTGGAAGAGAAAAGTATTTCTATTTTACTAGCTTCAATTTTTAGTACAATCAATGAAAAATAGATGATTCTTCCTTCCCTTACTTTTTAAAAAAGGGCCTTTGACTTTTGAAAATCAGTTTCCACTTCACATGTTAAACTTTGAAGTCCAACATTGACTTAGTAAGATGACTACATTATTAGATGCCTCATACATATAAATGCTCACCTGTCAAACATTTATAGAGCCCTAATGAAACATTTGCTTCCCTTTCAATATTACATTTGAAACTAGCTGTAAAAGATAGACACTTCAGTGATTTGTATGTACAAATGCAATTTGTATGTACAAGGGCAATAAGGAGTTGCAAAATCCTTGTTGGCTACAATAGTGTCTTTCCTAATGAAAAAGATACTTAAATACTTGAAGTAGTTTTGCCCCTTCTCCCCTTAATAGAGTTTTCTGGTCTTTTGGTTTTGATATTAGTGTTGTTCTTGAAAGCATAAACTATGCCATCTCTTAAATTCCAAGAAGTCTTTTTTAATACTGTAACCTAATTTAGCGTCATCAGTTAGCATTTAGTGTGTCTGTTCTCAGGGAGAGCTACATGTGAAATGTGCTGTAGAACTGTCCCATGTATAGGACTCCACAAAGGCGCCTTCTGCAGCTGTCAAGGCCTGGCAGCAGTATCTTCAGGGTACAACAACAACAAAAGTATAGTGAATGAAAGCTAGGGCAGCCTCCCTTGTTCTGCACTTATTGGCGCTCTGTAGAGGCTATTATTTGGATCATCTATTATTTAGAAGGGTTCTAAAAGGTTTTGTAGAATTCTAAAGAAAGTCCAGCAAATGTCTCCCCACCCCCTTAATTTCAGATTATTTAGAACAAGAAAGACCCTGCAATCTATTTAGATGAGCAATTAGATAACACAGTACCCTAGGTGGCATGTTTGGAGATTGTGTTGCTTTTATAAAGTTGTATAGTGTACATAGTGTCCAGAGGCAAGATCCAAGGCATCTGTGTATGGTGTGTGTGTGTGTGTGTGTGTGTGTGTGTGTGTGTGTGTAAGATTCTCCTCTTTAAACAATAATGCAAAACCAAATATCAAAACAGAAAATGCTCTCCAGCAGGTGATAGACAGGATACATGTTAGTGTGTGCCAACCCAAGATGTGAATATGGGTGGTGGCTAAGCTAGTCAGTCTGGGACAGTAGGACCACCCACCTGTGGTGAGGGGTAGAGCCAGCTTTCCTAGGTCCATGCCATTGGGGCCAGCTCTCCTATGAGAGGTGGGGACAACTCTTGTTTTGCGGTGTCCAGTTAGGGGCAGGACCAGCTGTCCCAGGGCCTGTGAAGGGCTGGGCAGCTGCAGATTTCAACAGGCATGGTTCCTTGGCTCCCTGTGGTAACATGGATCATGAACATCAACACAGACCCCAGTTGCACCGGGGACCATAGACCCAGACATGGCCCTCAGCAGCACCTTGTTCCCAAACATCATCATGACCTTGGTGGCAAAGCAGGTCACCCACATCAGTATGGTCCCAGTGGCAGCATGTCCCTCAGGCACCAACTTGGTCTTTGATGGCTGAGCAGATCCCAGGTATTCACACAGCTTTTAGTGGTAACAGCAGCCACTGACATCAACTCAGTCCCTGGATGCTGTAGGGTCATGAACCCTGATGTGGCCCTCAGTAGCAGCCTGAGCTTAGACTACACCATGGCCCTGTGTGGTAGCACAGGCCACTCAGATCTACATGGCCCCTGCGGAAGCATGACTCTTGAACACCAACATGGCCACAGGTTGTGGTCTAGTGACCAGGCATCCTTGTGAACTTTTGGTGACAACATGGGCTATGGACATCAACACAGACCCAGACTGTAGTAGAACCATAGGCCCAGACACGGTCCTCAGCACCACCCCAGGCTCAGATGTGGCAGAGTAGACCATGCAAATCAGCATGGTCCCAATGGCAGAATGGCCCTTGGACACCAATATGGCCCCAAGTGGAAGTCCAAGACCCTGGCATTGGCATGGCCTTCGATGACATCAGGAACCACAGACATGAACACAGACTCTGGCTGCGGTAGGGCCACAGACCAATATGTGGCACTCGATTGGTCCTGTAGAGCAATAGCCATAGGATCCCCATAACTCAGGGAAACAGATGGATGCCCAAGAAGAGTTTCAGTGACAGTCCAGTGATGATGGTCTGCCAGAGGACAGAGGTCTTGAGCCAGACCAGTGTCTCATTGCAATGAGCATTGTGGATGGTGCTGAGTGAGCAAAAGTGTATAACCGCTGCTCCTGGTGCCTCTAGGATGAATGAAGAGGTGTGGGAGAGATGGAAAAGATGCAAGAGCAAGGTGGGTTTTGTTTTGTTTTGAATTAATTTTGGGGGGATGTTTTTTTTTGTTTGGGGTGTGGGATGCTGCAGGGCGAGGGGCAGATATGGAGGAACTGGGAAGGGAGAGGGATTGAGTGTGGGGTAGATTATCACGTTTTTTGTTTCCAGTACTCTTTCCCGGTAGTTACCTAGGTCCAGCAGGCCACTTCAGCTCCCAAATTACACACGAGGCACTATATTAATTATAAATCTGTTGGCCATTGACTAGGGCTTCTTATTAACTAGCTTTGTCTTAATTACTAACACATTTCTGTAAATCTAAGTATTTCCACGTGGCCTTATCTTACCCTGGAATAGGTCTGGGCCTCTTACTCCATTGCGGTCTACATCCCGTCTCTCTGGGCCTACACTTCCCAGAATCCTCCTCATCTTCTAGACCAACCTGTCTTGCTTCCCTATTCACCAACAGTGCTTTATTAATCAACCAGTAAGAGAAATATATTTACAAAATGCCATCTCCCATCAGGAAGTATTTTATAATACTTCCTTTCCCTAAACTGCAACATACCAGAAAATGGCCTCAATTTTTAATAGGGAGACAAATTGCAAAGCTAAAGTGGCAGAGATAGTAGAGCAAGGACAAGCATAGCAGCTTTACCTGTCCTCTTTGCTGGAGTGGAGGTGACTGGAACAGACACATGAACTCCTTGATATCTTCTTATTCATCTAGTTTTTTCCTTATAGCTCATCCTTCTTACTCTGTTCTCATTTTCTCAATTTTCTTTCTCCTGCTTCTAGTTTAATGCCTCTAATAATCCTTTCATCTGGTTTCTACCAGAAACCACATGTTTGTGTACTGTTCTTGTGTCTTCTGGTTGTAGCAGTTGTCATAATTCTTTGCAAGCTGGTTCGGCATCTTAAAACAAGATCATAACTTGGATGGCTTTAAGGAAATAAAATAATATAATCTTCTGTTATATTAAATTTCAGTATCTGAAGCTAAGCCAAAATCATAATCTTTCATGAAACTCTGAGTAATTATTAGCAAATAGTTACAAATTTTTATCCAAGAAGGAGCATACACAAGGAAGTATTTCATCAATTAAGTGAACAGAAGATGTGTATTTACCCCTTAGTTGGAAGAGTATGTGGGTAATTAATTCTTGCAAGCAAAATTCTCTTCCCATGGTTGTGATTAATTTGACTGAAATCTTCAATCTCTTCTCACTCTTTTCTGTGTTTGCAGAGTCTGGGATCTAGTTCTGTGGGTCACAGTATATAGCAGCTCTTCCAACAAGACCATCACTGCATGTAGTCACCTCCTCTTTCACAACAGCTCTTTTGTCAGCAGCTCACCACAGTAATTACTTCTGGTGACTTTATCGCATGGGCCACCATTGCCACCTGTGAGGTCTTTGAGTTGTTCATCCCCCACCCATGCACCAAAGGGTAAATAGGCAAGATCTTGTTTTAGGGGCTGGGAGAACACTTTTCCTAACAGTGTTACAAGTCTAACACAGTTGTGATAACAGACCTAAGTTATTTTGTTTCTCAAAATGTGTTTAGAGAGGAAGATTTGTTTGCTTTGATAGTTTATAATGCTATAGTGTATTTTGTTTCTGAAGGAAATGAGTATTGAGTTATCTAGACTGGAAACACAGCTTTCTCACTGTTATACATCAGCTGAAAGCACATGATCTATCTAACAACATTGTGTGGAACTTTAAGATTAAGTTTAGTTATTCTTTGATATATATATATATATATATATATATATACACATATATATGATTACACTCATCCCTATTTACTTCCTCCAACTCCTTTCAGATTGCTCACATGGATTCCTCTTCCAACTTCTTGTAATCTTATTTTTTAATAAATCACTAAGTCCAGCTAATTGCTACCTTGTGTGTATGGATGTTGTATCACCTACTGAAGTATGTATAACCTACTAATTGCTAGTAGCCTCCCACACACCCAAAGAAAGATTCTCCTTCCTCCAGAAAAATAGGAAAATTCAACAGAAACTTTGTAAGGGGTAGTGCCTCAGGAGCTCCAATCTTATTTATGCTAAAATGCTGGCTGGCTTGATCTTGTACAAAACTTGTAGAGATAACCACAACTGCCATGAGTTCATGAGTGCAATATTGTGTCCAGGAGTCAACATTTCAGAGCACTCATCCTCTTGTGCAGTGTTTTGTCTGCATCCTCTTGTGCAGTGCTCCCTGTATCTACTCAATGGAGAGCGTTGACAATGATATTCCATTTAGGACTGAGAGCTACTCACAGTCACTTATTCTCAGCACTTTGGCCAGTTATGGGCCTTAATTGTTTCTGATGACAAGAAAAAGCTCTCTGTCCAAAGTTGATGGCGGTCAAAATGTAGAATTTTATGTACACTATTTTATTCCACTTTTATGTACTTTATAATGCATATAGGTGACCTAAGCAATAAATCACTTAGGTTTTCTTGTTTTTCAAAATGCTGTAGCAATATATAATATTTTTATTTGCCTTTTTTTTTACTGAACATTGGGTCTCCAGAATTCAACTACATTTTAAATAGAGTAAGTTTTTCTTTATAAAATGTCTTAGAGTGTTCAAAGTCCTTTTACATATACCATCCCATTGAATTCACATAAAATCAAAAATTCCCTATTCATTTTGTTATAATAACATTAAAGACTGCTTGCTAGAAGCTATTAATAAATCCATACTTCAGTAGAATCTCTACATGCATCCAAGACCTCATGTCAGTTTGACACTTAGATTTTGCCTGAGACAATGGTGCTATAAAACTTACATATTAGAGCATTTTATAAATCTTTTGTTAATAACTATGAATTTGCTACTATGTGGGGCATGTATTTCCATTACATGAAAGGTAAAATAAAAATGAGTCCAAACACTTTCCAGAGGACTTCTTGGAAATTCTTCTTATTTCCATATGCTGGCCACATAAATAAAGCTTTATGTTCATTCCAAATGTGACTCTCATGTCTGTTTCGCTGTATCATGGGACATGCTAGAGAACAGCCTATGCAAATTCCCAGAAAAAAATGTATCTGAGGGAAATTCTGTCTCTTATTGCTTTCCAAGTATCCTTTTTAGATGTTTTTTTCAGTGTACTTGGCTAACATGCAGTGAGGGAAGGAAATCCAGTGTTCCTGTACTTTTTGTTATTTATTGCTTTAGTGATGCACCAATATCTGTCTTTGCAAAATGGCAACAGCTAGCATAGAAAGTAGAATTCTGCTTCCCACATAAAATCTTCAAATCAATACCAGTGAACCATATGCTTGTAATAAGATTATGAACCAAAACATCATTTGTGAGACATATTGAAGAGAATTCTGAAGACATTGGTTATTCTTCAATGGCATTGGGCCCACTGATAGCTCTGTGACTAACACTGTAGCGTTAACACAAGGTGAGATAGTTGCTTCATAGATTTTTCGCTAAAGTATTACCTTGGGGGGTAGATTTATAAATACTGAAGGAAAGAAGCAGGATAATTGAAAGTGCCTTAAACTGTCACCAAACAGACAAGAGATGCCTTTTGAGCTTATCCTTAGACATGGATTGATTCTCTGATGCATTTGCATAGTTACAAAGAAACTAATCATTTTCTGACAATAAGTGCAAGCAATACCTATGTCAGAGTCCATGTTTTCTGCAGAACTGGTGAGAACTGTCTTGTGGTAGACTTGGGTGGGAGTCTTATCTTAAAGTGAGAACATTCAGTGCCCTTTAAGCAGATAACCTGCTGCTTTATGGGGCTGTGTGATCTTTATTTAGACAGCAAGAACTGTATCCTTTTCTCCCTGGCCTGTAACAAGCACTCATGCCTTAAGCAGCCAGACCGAGGTTCAAGTTTCATTTCTAACTCTCAGATAATTTAGAATTTAAAAATTACCTCAAGCCACTGTTTGCAAAATCATAACCTAGGGCCATTTTCCTTCACTCTGGTTGGCTTCCATGTATTCAATCGATTGGATGACTTTTATTTTGTTGTATATGGCAGCATCTCTCTCTGTATAGCCCAGGCTCATCACCATCTCACCACCTATGCCTCCCAGATGCTGGGATTAAAGTCATGTGTTATTGTGCCTGGATGCTCTTTGTTCTTTATCTGAAGATAGAGGTTTGTGAATAGTTTATAGGTATTAAGTGAGATGATTAGATCTAAGAAAATGATACACCCAAAGTAAAGGCCTCCAATGCAGCCTCAGAAGCAACATTTTTCTTAGGGTCATCTGTCTGAAATCACACTTTTTTTTTTTTTTGCACAAATCAAACTGTAGAATTCCTCTTCTACAAGTGGATCATACAAACTATTAAGAGTTAAAACTAAAAATTTCTTTATGTTTGTCTCCCTGTCTATGTAACAGCTATAAGAAAATTCTCCTGATCTTATTCCACTCTGTACCCCAAAGGAAGGAATACTACCACATAAGCCAAGAGGTCTTTGGAAGAACAGGTCTTGTGGGATATACTAGTTACCTTTTTACTACTGGGATAAAACACTATAGCCAAAAACAGCCAAAGGAATAAAGCATTTGTTTGGGCTTGTGGTTTCAGGAAGCTAGGATCCACATGGCAGAAAAGGAAGGCATGGTGGTAGTTGGCCAATCCCATCTTAATGCACATCCAGGAAGCAGAATGGGTGAACAAGAAGTGGTTCAAGAGTATTAGCCCACAAAATCCACTTCCAGTGATGTATATTCCCCAACAAGCCTCCACTTCCAAAAGGTTTCATAACCTTTCCAAAACACACCACCAACTGGGGAGCAAGTGTTCAGATACACAGGCCTATAGGGCCCATTTCACATCCAACCTATCAACACTGGGTCTTCCACTTACTCTATAGACTTTAAATCACATAACCTATGATCTAAAGGCTCCCATGCCACATAAAACAATAATCAAATAAAACTTCAAGGCTTTTCTCTTGCTAACCCATACTTCTTTTATAGTGGCGTCCACCCTCATAACCTTTTCTGATGAGCAAGAAATAGGGTGCCTCTTTTTCTGCCTCATACAGAAGCCCCCTGAGAATGTCTGGATTATATAAGAAGCAGATATAGAAGTACACTTCCACTGGGAAACTAATAGTCTGGCTACCTCAAGGATCTCTAGGAAAGCTGCTATTTCCCTGCAAGCAGAGAGTAGACGGCTGTGTTCCTAGCTATCACTTTGCCTGTAGATTGCATGAGGCCTTAATCTGGAACTTAGGGACAGGAGTCTATGCTAGCCATACACAAGGAGCAGCCAGTACCCATTAGGTTGTGGTTTCTTTGCCCAGAATCTTCCTGGATCCCCTGTGCAGGCCTACTTTTCATTTTGTCTCCATACGGTTATTGTTGTTCTTTTCTAAGGCTTTGTGTTTTCTTTCTTAAAAAGACTTCTTGATTAAGTATGGCAAAGAATACGTGCCCCACGGGTGTGCTTTCACCTCCGGAGAAGGACCTAGTTCTTGTTTCTACCCAGTAAGATTAAAGATGGTTGTTTCATGAACCAGGCTAGCCAAAGTTAGAGCAAAAGAAGTGAAGGTGAAGGTAAAATCCACATGGAGTCTGTTCTCCCACCTACTCACTCTGCTTTAACCCATCCAGGAAAGCAACCAAAAAACCTGCAACCCTCCCCCTCAAAAAGAATTACTAGGTTCCATCATAACTAATCTTTTTCTCAGAAAGAAATACCAGGTATTTAAAGATAAAATTCATTTGGAAATTAGAATGAAGTACCTTAAATATCCTAATGATATGACAAAGAAATTATGAGCTATCTTCTGAAAACTGAATGATCCTAAGGGCCTCTCAGTGAAGATTCTACCACACACTGATTGCTTGTATCATAGAGAAGGAAACAGGAAGGGAAGACATTTTCTGGTTTAATTCCTGAATGGATCTTGAACAAGTGGAGAGTGAAGAAATGGAAAGAGAAGTAGGAAATCATGTATTGGGTAGAAAGAACTATCTCTAGTGAGAGATGACCTCTTCCTGAATATCTAGCTGTTGTTTAGCTTCCAACTCAGGACTCGGGATTCAAGTTATTTCTCCTGTCTCATGTCCTCTCTAGGTGTGTTCATGCAGGTGGTCAGTTCTAGATTGATTCTCAGCTGCTGATAACTTCAGCTGTGTGTTTTCATGCTGTACCTTCATCTTTGCCTATTAGTTTGTCTTTTCTTTTTCCCAATATAGTTCTTCTACCCACTCTCAGTCTTGAAGTCTGCTCCATCAACTGCATTGATCAAAACTACCTGAGATTTTTTATTTAAATAATTTCACCTCTGATTTTTTTCTAATAAAATTATCCTATGGCATTATTCTATACACTTTAAATTTATTTAAATGTTTAAGGAAAAAATGAAACTTAATTTCAAAAGTCATACGAGTAGTCACTAAAAGTGTTAAAATTTACTTTGTATAGCTATGCTTCAATTTTGAAAGCTATTTTAGAAAAGAAGTACATGTTGCCAAACTGTCAGCCATGAAAGAATAACACAAGTTGGGTACAGTGGGTACCGAATCTTAGAACATGAAAAGTCCAAGACTTTTAGGCATAAATAAACAACTATTCATGGTGGAATCTTAATCCGCAAGGACTGGGCTTCATTGTCTGTAAAAAGTGAAATTTGTTTAAATCAAAAATTCTAAAAGTATATTTGGCTAATGCTAATCTTTGTAATAAAACATCAGAATTTGTTCCCCACAATTACAATTTTGAATCCTTTAATATCTCTCTCTCTCTCTCTCTCTCTCTCTCTCTCTCTCTCTCTCTCTCTCTCTGTGTGTGTGTGTGTGTGTGTGTGTGTGTGTGTGTGTGTGCAATCTTGGGTGGCATTCCTCTGATGTCATTCACATTGGTTTTAGACAAGGTCTCTCACTGGCCTGGAGCAAACCAGTAGGCTGATCTGGCTGGTAGAATCAGTCTGTCTCTAGCTCTCTAGCTCCACAATTACAAGTTCACAGCACACCTGTTTATTTTATGTGGATTCTGAAGATGAGACCCAGAATCTTAAGCTTGTTCACCATGCTTTTAACCAGCTGAACTACAACCCAACCCTGTTTATAGCTTTTATATGGAAGAAAAACTGCTTTCCTATCTAATATTTGTAGTAAGAATGAGTATGTCAGACAAAAGCACAGAGGTTTGCTTAGTTAAGGATCTGTCAAAGGTTCTTAATCAGCCTCAAGTGTGTACATTTCGTATGCCTATCTAATCACTGTGCCCTTTATCTACTCCACCCCAGCCTCCAGTATCTATACGTTAAATGCATAGATACTTAGGAATGCTTATCAAGTCCTTTAACAATGACCTCCTACAAAATGGTTCCGATAACTTTCTCAGCCATCAGTTCTGTTTGGTCCCTTAAACACACACATACAGGCAGAATGAAGCAATCCATTGATTATTCTAAGTGATTCTGAGTAATTAGGACATTTCTGTGCTTCGTACTGAATGAGCAGACCCAGCCACGCATGCTGTGTTAATTGGGAAAACACATTCCAACCTCACCCCAACAGCTTTTGAGTGGGTGAAAACCAGAAAGAACACTTAGACTACCAGAGATGCAGGCTGAAAGCGGTCACAAAGACAGAAGCAACCCAAACTTCACATGAGAAAAAAAAAAATTAGGTGTCTGAAGAGTTTGGTGTTCCAAAGTTGCATCAATTATTTTCTCTTTCCTTTTCAACAAATGCAAAACCAGTTATGATTTTAAAAAGAAGCCACATTCGTGACTCCATCCTGGAAGCTCATACACTTCCTCTTTGGGTGTCAAATGAGAGTGTGGGGTCTATTTTGCTGAACAAGCTAGGAGACACAGCAGACTATTTTTCAGTGCTGCTTTCCACAGTCTAACTTTATCCAGCCGTGTCTCTAAGGAAAAACCATCCCAGCTTCTGCCCCACTCCTTCGATATACATCATGTTATTTATATTCTGCTGACAGTTGGCTGAACCCCAGGTATCCACACCAATGCACGATTCCTAGAAATTTCAGCCGATGACGTTTTTGAGGCCGTTTTCTGCTTTTCAACAAGGCATTTACTCAGTTGTATTGATTGGCATTGGCTCCCTTCACCGTTCTTTTGCAATTCCAATCTTCTGAACAGCACAAGTACAGGCAACTTAGGATGACTGCTTCTGGGACAGCCTGGCACCATGCTCTATGGGATGAACCCCAGCAGGCTCCTCTCTTTCCTAGGAACACTTATGAGCAACAATAGTTGTTTTGCTTATGTCACCAGAAATAGTAGTCTGTTAAACAATTCCCAAAATGCATTTTCGGCAACAAATGAAAATCTTTCAAATTAAATTAATGGCACAAGATTCTTGAAAAGAAGTTGAAGAAATGTATTTAAGCATTATGGATTTCTTAAGTTGTAGACAATAGATTTACAGTGTACATATTTAGAAGGATAATAGAAATGTGTGGCTCTCCAAGGCAAAATTTCTGGAGTGGCCTCAGTAGCCACTTAATACTGATTTAGTATCTCCTCCATGATAATAATACAACTATTTATATCTCATTAAGCCTTAGTAGAAAATGGAAAATACAAGAAAAAGATCTTTCTCCTGTAAAGTTCAGTATTTTAATGCTGTTCAGCTAAATAACTGATTTCATAGGATATGACCCTCCACTGATTCTATGCTTTTACTACATATGGTAATAATACTGCAGGTGAGTAAAGGCAACCTGTTACAGTCTTTAAAAAAAGCATATGGAACATTAAGCTGAGTTAAATAAAGTTTCATGAATTAAAAGCTCATTATCAGTCTCTGAGGTACATATGTTAAAAACACTTCCTTTGTTTCTACTTCCAAATTTACCTGAGAATACCTGAATAAAAACTACACCCATAATTATAAAATTCCTAATTGGCTATGGTGGTGCATGCCAGTAGGATTTGCTGAAAGAGGCAGAGGCAGGAGGATCACGAATAAAATTCCTATATTGACTTTAATTATTAACTAACATGGAATCAGATCTATATAACTAATATAATCAGTTCTAATACAAAGAAGTCAGTTACTGATTTAAAGATTAATAATAAAATTCTCATATAAGAAAATTTTATTGGCCTTTATATTTTCAATTTTTTTCCCTTCCTTGAACTGGATATTTACAAAAGAGCTTAAAATAACATTTGAACTTCTTCTGTTATAAAATAATTATGATATGTAATACATACACATACTGTTCTGATTTTGTGGAGGAAATGAAAGGAACTGAAAACATTGTTTCAGCACTTGTGGGTAATACCTTCAAACCATGCAAGAAACTTAAGATGCCCAACGAATCAAAAGACCAGCTCATATGTAATGATTTTGTAAATGCTGTTAGCACATTGTTATCAGGCCTAGATTGCCAGAATTAACTCACTGGCTTAAAGGCTTAAAATACTATGGAATGAAGTAAGATACTGAACTATTCAATATAGATAGCAGAGCAATATACTGAATATGCCCTAGGCCCAGAGAGAAGTTTATCATCTCTTGGGGTGTCTCCCTGTTAAAACTCTCAAATCCAGAATGTTCTTCTCAAAGGGGAAATGACCAGCTGTTTTCTGTATTTTCTAAATATGAAAGAAGAGTCTATATTGCTCACAAGCTCCCCATATGGTTCTCCTATGTGTTAAAAGCTTCTGGTACAGCACGATGCCCCACATGTGAGCTGGAAGAGAAATGATACCTTCTGACCAAGAACACCATTTCCCATAAGTTGCCACATTGTTGCATTAGTGATGATTTGAAGATAGTTAAAATGCAGATATTTAAGTAAACCATATCCTTTGTGTTTATCAAGGCAAACATGTTTGTCTATAGGCATCTCTATGATCTAGTAGCAGAGACACATGTGATGTGCTACAAGGTTTCTATGACTACCTCATATCTTCCTCAAAAAGAATGCTTGTATCACCAAAAATAAAAGAATCCAGAGACAGATATTGGGGTTCAAACTTCAAGCTGATTATCAGAAAAGCAAAGCAGTGGGCTGCTAGCTCTCACCTCCACCTCAGACTGAAAGGGCTGATCCTGGCTCCACCAAACCTCAGAATAAAGCCTCTCCTTAGCATGGCTGGAGAATCCTGAGACTTCAATGAATACTTGATACTGAGTCTTCCTATCTCCAGTGTGGCTGGACAATGAATGCCTCCTACTGAATACTGAAAACCTTGGGTCTATCTTTTATACCCCTATAGGGCTGGTTATTAAAGGTGTTACTGTTTTAGGTTGTTTCAATCTTGTGTAGATCTGGGTGGCATTGCACTCACAGACATCTGTCTACCTCTTAATCCTG
This sequence comes from Cricetulus griseus, assembly GCF_003668045.3. Classification (NCBI taxonomy): domain Eukaryota; kingdom Metazoa; phylum Chordata; class Mammalia; order Rodentia; family Cricetidae; genus Cricetulus; species Cricetulus griseus. The sequence goes on along the minus strand of NC_048595.1, from coordinate 309,241,945 downwards.
AGTCCTAGTATTAAAGGTGTGTAGGACCACCTCCTTGTTTCTGTCTTCCTGGCTTCGATGGCTGGTGGCTGACTTTACTTTCTGAATCCTAGGCAAGCTTTAATAAATCATAAATAATATATCACTACAAATGCTATCTTCAACAACAAACTCTGTTTTGAGTATAGCTTAAGAGACTGCTGAGATCGCTGGGCTTCTCTGGCCCCCACTCGGGACAGAGGTGAGCTGCTTCAGCCCCTGCCTTGAGCCCAACTTCTACCTGCCCACTCTGGGAACTCCGGCCCTGAGATATGCAGGCAGGTCGACTCAGTCCCTGAGGACCAAGCAACCCAGAGTCTGCTGACATCTCGTTGCTAGTCCCTCTCCCACCTACCTGGAGAGCTAGTGCCTCAGACCTGCCTGCATCCACCAGAAGAGAACCATGGACCCGTACACACCAGGAAAGGAAGAGACACCACCTGTATCCACTGGAAGAAGAGATGGAAAGACAACAATATAAGAACACATACAATGACAGAAAAAACAGTATGACATCACCAGAGTCTAGAGACTCTATTCCAGCAAGACATGAACAACCGAACACAGATGAAGCAGAAGAGAGCAACCTTAAAAACAACTTCATGCAGATGATAGAGACCCTAAGAGAGGAAATGAGAAAATACTTCAGAGAAATGGAAGAAAAGACAAACCAAAAGATGCAAGAAATCCACAAATCTTTTAAGGAAACCCAAGAAAATATAATCAAACAACTGAAGAAAACAACTCAGACAGTTCAAAATCTGAAAACTGAAATAGAGACAATAAAGAATACAAGAGATGGAAGACAGAATCTCAGATGCTGAAGATAAATTAGAAGAAATAAATTCATCAAGCAAAGAAAACCTCAGACATTGAAGATAAACCAGAGGAAATAGATTCATCCACCAAAGAAAATCTTAAGTCCAAGTGATCCTTAACACAAAATATCCAGGAAATATGGGCCACCATGAAAAGACCAAACCTAAGGATAATAGATACAGAAGAAGGTGAATAAAGCCAACTCAAAGGTGCAAAAATCATATTCAACAGAATCATAGAGAAAAACTTTCCCAACCTAAAGAAAGACATGCCAATGAAAGTACAAGAAGCCTACAGAACACCAAATAGAATGGACCACAAAAGAAAGTCCCATCATCACATAATAATTAAAATATCAAACATACAGAATAAAGAAAGAATATTAAGAGTGGCAAAGGAAAAAGGTCAAGTAACATATAAAGGCAAACCTATCAGAATTACACTGGACTTCTCCATGGAAACTCTGAAAGCCAGAAGAAACTGGATAGATATTCTACCAACTCTCTGAACATGGATGTCAGCCCAGACTACTATACCCAACAAAGTGTTCAATCATTATAAATGGAGAAAACAATATATTCCATGACAGAAACAGATTTAAACAATATGTAACCACTAATCCTGCCCTACAGAAATTACTAGAAAGAAAATTTCAACCTAAGGAATTTAACTACACTCACAAAAACACAGGCAATAGATAACCCCATTTTACCAAAACCCAAAAGAAAAAGCAGGATAAATCCACATACAATACCACTACCAACAACAAATCAAAAACAAACAAGAATATGCACTCAATAGTCCTTAATTTCCCTCAATATTAATGGTCTTAACTCGCCTATAAAAAGACACAGGCTAATAGAGTAGATACAAAGACAGAATCCATCCTTCTCCTGCATACATGAACAAACCTCAAATTCAAAGACAGGCTTTACCTCAGAGTAAAGGGTTGGGATAAGATATTCTAATTTATTGGACCCAAGAAACAAGCTGGGGTAGCTATCTTAGGATCTAACAAATTAGACTTCAAACTAAAATCAACCAAAAGAGATGAAAGAAGGTCATTTCATATTCATCACAGGAAAAATCCTTCAGGAAAAAGTCTCAATTCTAAACACCTATGCCCCAAATGCAAAGGCACCAAAGTTCATAAAAGAAATATTATTAAAACTCAAATCACAAGACCTCACACAGTTATAGTGGGAGATTTCAACACCCCACTTTCACCACTGGACAGGACCATCAGACATAAACTTAACAAAGAGACAAAGGAAGTAACAGAAGTTATGACCCAACTGGGATTAACAGACATCTATAGAACATTCCATCCAAACACAAAAGAATATACCTTCTTTTCAGCACCACATGGAACCTTCTCTAAAATCGACCACATACTCAGCAATATAGTAAACCTTAATAGGTACAAAAAATTGGAATACCCCCCTGTGTCTTATCAGACCACCATGCATTCAAGTTAGAATTCAAGAACAACACAAATTGCAGAAAACCTACCAACTCATGGAAATTGAACAACAAATATTTGCACAATCCCTGCATCAAGGAAGAAATAAAGAAAGAAATTGAAGACTGCCTAGAATTCAATGAAAATGAAGACAAAGCATAGCCAAACTTATGGGACACTTTAAAAGTAGTACTAAGAGTTCATAGCTCTAAGTGCTCACATGAAGAAACTATAGAATAGTCACACCAGAGAGTTGACATCACAACTGAAAGCTCTAGGACAAATGGAAGCAAATTCATCCCTTAGGAGTAGAGAACCAGGAAATAATCAAACTGAGGGCAGAAATCAATGAAGTCGAAACAAAGAAAACATTTCAAAGAATCAATGTAACAAAGAGTTGGTTGGAGAAAATCAACAAGATTAACAAACCTTTATCCAAACTAACCAAAAGGCAGAGAGAGAACATCCTAATTAACAAAATTAGAAATGAAAAGGGGGACATAAAAACAGACACTGGTGGGGTGTTGGTGGCACACTCCTTTAATCCCAGCACTCGGGAGGCAGAGGCAGGCAGATCTCTGTGGGTTCCAGGCCAGCCTGGTCTCCAGAGCGAGTGCCAGGATAGGCTCCAAAGCTACACAGAGAAACCTTGTCTCAAAAACCAAAAAAAAAAAAAAGACACTGAGGAAATCCAGAGAATCTTCAGGTCATACTTTGAAAACCTGTACACCACAACACTGGAAAATTTAAAGGAAATGGACAATTTTTTGGACAGATGTCACTTACCAAAACTGAATCAAGAACATATAAGCAACTTCGAGACAGGGTTTCCTCTGTGTAGCTTTGGAGCCTATTCTGGCACTTGCTCTGGAGACCAGGCTGGCCTTGAACTCACAGAGATCTGCCTGCCTCTGCCTCCCGAGTGCTGGGATTAAAGGCATGCACTACCAATGCCCGGCAGCCAAACTTTTTACAAGGCTACAATTACACTCGTACCCAAGCCACACAGAGACACTACTAAGAAAGAGAACTACAGGCCAATATCCCTCATGAACATTGATGAAAAATACTCAATAAAATACTGGCAAACTGAATCCAAGAACATATCAGAAAAATCATCCACCATGATCAAGCAGTGCCTCAGACCCGCCTGCACCCACCTTGAGGCTGATCAGAGTATCAGACCCTCTTGCACCCACCAGAAGAGAACCTGTACACAGAAGAGACCTGTACACAACAGGAGAGGAAAAGACACCATCTGCACCCACTGGAAGAAAAGATGGGAAGACAACAATACAAGAACACATCCAACAACAAAAAGCTGATATGATGCCACCAAATTCTAGGGACTATGCCAGCAAGACATGAACATCCCAATACAGATGAAGCAGAAGAGAGCAACCTTAAAAACAACTTCATGTAGATGATAGAGACCCTAAGAGAGGAAATGAGGGGAGGAAAGGAAACTAGGATTGACATATAAAATAGTCTTGATTCTAATTTAAATTAAAAATGGAGAGAAAACTGTATGAGTTGTATATTGAAATGACTGTTATTTCTGTCCAGTTTCTCCTCTTTGCTCTGTTTTCTACTGTACCACGTCAGCTGTGATTTGAATAAACACACACCACTGTGGGAAGTTTGGAGGGCCGCAATGGGTTTGAGGGGCTCTGGAGATAGGCTTCAGTTATGCTCCTTTTATTAATATACACACTTAGAGGGTTTTTTTTTGAGACAGGGTTTCTCTGTGTAGTTTTGGAGCCTATCCTGGCACTTGCTCTGGAGACCAGGCTGGCCTTGAACTCACAGAGATCTGCCTGCCTCTGCCTCCCAAATGTTGGGGTTAAAGGCATGTGCCACCAACGCCCAACCACACTTACAGTTTTATTTTCATATATGGAGGGGATCATCAGGAATGGAATAAAGGGAGTGTTGACCTCAGGGCAGAATCCCACCCAGCTAAGTTTCCAACTTGTGAAAAGGAATGAAAGGAAAGCTTAGAGCCAGGTATGGTGGTGCACACCCTTAATTGCAGCATTCAGAAGGCAGAGGCTGTAGTGTCCAGAGATTTAGTTTGGGTGCAGCAAAGTTTAGACAGTGAAGGACAGAAAGCTGGTGAAGATATATTTGAATGAAGGGACCATGTTACACCCCCAGTAAGGAGCAGAACTTTGCAGCTTTGGCCATGTGGTTCTGGAGTTAAGGATAGAAGAAAGGGGTTAGGGAATTTACCCCTTAGACTAAGGAAAGTCACTGAGGCCAGGCGAGGGTCAGGAAGTCTAGTAGTGAGGCCATTGTGTGAAAGTGTGATGTTCAAACCTGAATTTCCTTGGAGACCCCAACATGTTGTAGATTCCAGAGTCATGGAATACATGCTGAAGAGAGTGGCTACAGATTGTGAAACCAGCCCAAGAGGAAGAAGCATGTTATAGTCAACAAAGCTGAATAGAGTTGGGGATCTGAAGAGCATTTTGATATCAGACATTGAGATGCAGTGTTTGAAATTTGCTGTGCTGGTTTTCAGTCTTGTTTTGGTTCAGTATTTCCTTACTATGCTTCCTTTTTGGAGCTTTGGCCTTTTTGGAGGAAGTGTGTCACTGTGGCACACTTTGGGGGACTTTGGGGTCCCTTTTGCTCAAGCTTCACTAAGTGTGACACTCAGATCATTTCCTGTGGTGCCTGAACAATTTAGGACTGTTCAGCCACCTCTCCATCACCATGTCTGCCTGCATATTGCTATGTGCTACCATGATGATAATGGACTGAACTTCTGAACTGTAGGTGAACCACCTTAATTAAATGTTTTCGTTTATAAGAGTTGCCATGTTTATGGTGTCTCTTCATAGAAATAGAGATCCTAAGACTTTAACCTTCCAATAAATGTATTAAATAAAGCCTAAACTACAGTTCATTGAATTGTCATGATTTGCAAAAATATTTAGCAAGCATTTCACTAAGCCTTAAAAAAAACAAAAGTAAAAAGCATCAAAATATATTCTATTTTCAACTAGCACCTATCTATCTATTCTATACACATTTTAGAAGTATAATTATAAAACAAAAACCTGAATGCTAGGGCAGGTCTCTAACACTATCATGTCTAATTACTTTTACGTATATCCCTTTGTCCAAACTTCTAAATTTACATTTACTTCCATGTTTGTTGTTTTTCATAATCATTTCTTTTTGATGACCCTTTAATCACACTGTTGAAGAAGGGTACCCCAGGTTTATCAGAGAAATGCTGCATTTTTCTGTACACAAATTTCAAGACTCAATCTCAAGATGATTCTTGAGATTGACACTTTCCAAAATAATTTTACATTCTCTGTTTCATGGTCCTATTTTCCCCTTCATAGCACTTATTACAATTCGTAGTTATTTTGTAACCCTGTTCTATGTTTGTGCCCAAGCCTCACGTCAAGGGTTACATCTGCTTGCTGTGTATCTATAACAGCAATCAGAGTATATGGAATATCAGTTATATGTGAGAAAGATGTCAATCAATCAATCAGTCAAGAACCAGTAAATGAAATGTAGTGATGAACAAAGCAGGTATAATCTTTGTAGGATGCTTTCTTCATAAATTCACGGGAGTCCATGAGGTTATAAGTGGAAAATCATCTCTTCTCATTTGTCATGGACAATCAATACCAACTTCATAATAACCCCACCCCCAGCTGATGCTTCTAATTCATCCCTGCCATCCCTGGAAGATGTCACTGTGGAGCTCATGCAGGTTCTCATGCTTCTGTTTTCCATAATCACCCCTAAAACCCACTTTTAGCAAAGGAAACTATGGAATATTTTCTTCTCATCATTTTTAACAATTTAGTCTATACAAAAGTTTGGATATATATTGCCAACAAACTCTTTCTGTAACACTTATGGACATCTGGTCCACAGCTTCTAAACCCCACAGGATGCCTTGAAATAAGCAACATCCAATGCTGTGTTATACAACATTTGAGTTATATTATAACATGAGGCTGAGTTATATAAAATCCTGTACAGAGGAAATATACAGTGATCATGATCATTTGCATTACCATTATTGCCTTAACAAAACCAGAGACTTTGCATTCTGTTCTTTTAGCATTAAGAAATACTCTTCTTTCAGCATACAAAGTAATGAATGGGTCTTGTTCTGACATTTTGATACGTATATGTCATTATAGTTTCTTCATATTCATCCTTCCTCCTCTAATACTCATCCAATTTCACTACCTTTTTATTTGCCCCTTAAAAAGCTACCTATTTTTAGGTAAGAAAATATTTTCTGGTATTAAAAGGAGAATTTTCAGCAGCTCATGACAACTCTTCTCTTTTCAGAACAAGAAAACCCAGCCAGCTCCACCAAGCCCACTTCTGATCCTCAACCTGAAGCACTAGCATTGCTCAGCAATTTTCTATTGTGAGTGATGGCCTAGTAACCCCTTGACACAAACTATCATCTCTATCTCCTTATTATGTCAATGAAGAGGGCAACATCTCAATTTACACTGGACTTGTTACAGGAGACCTATAAATTGTCTAAACACTGTGACATGAAGCACATCAGAATCCTACCCTCACCATGTATCTGCTTAGAGTTGTAGATCTGGGCAATGAATAAAATGAGTAACAGCCCACTGCCTTTGAGTATTGTCAGTTATTAAGCAACGCTCATCTAAGCATAAGACAGTGCAAAAAATGTATATATATATATATATATATATATATATATATATATATATATATTTAATTCTTTAACAACATTGTTAGGTGGTATTCAAATAAAGGCTGTTAAAATGCTTAGTGCAAATGCCACAGAAGGATCTTGTAAATTCTTGCTTCATAATTTTGACCTGTGCTGTTCAGAACATTCAGCCTCCTCTGTACTGTTCCTGTTTGTGTATGGTTTTAAGAATGTACATTAGGAGTCTCTGATAGCTGTGACTTACGAGCTGATACTGCAGACTCCTGTGTAAGTTACTGTTTGTAGCTATAGTGAACTGTTTTGAGAAACAGTATTTACAAATAGCAAGCACATCAAACTTTGAAAAACCAAAGCTTGTATCAGCACATATTTTTTGTAATATCACGACCCTCAACTTCCTCCAACTATGAGAATCAGAGGAGAAAAATTAAACCTGTTTGGGGTAACAGTCACTGAGGATATCATCATTATTGACAAATGCTGCACAGTGACTTGAGGCATCACTGGTAGCTGGGATGAAAACAGGCATCCATAATGACCCTTTGAGCAGCATCCAGCAGGTTTTAAAAATATGTATAATTTAGCTTTGGTAGTTTTCATAAAGTAGATGCTTGATTCTGCCAGTAACCTTTCCTGAACTTCTAGCTGTGTATAGTCTTTTAGTGAAAAGGCAAAAAAATAAAGACTCTTATTTCCCTACTAAGGTGGTAATTACACTTAAGTTGATGTAATTCTGATGTTCGTGGGAGATCTTTGTAATTTACCCTTCTATAGGCTCTCTGTGAAGCTTTTTTTCCTCTTGAGAGAGAGTTTAGAAGAAAGAAACTAACATGCTTGCAAATTGGATAAGTGTTGCATTACAGTGCTGTGCAACTCATTGATAGACCTTTATGCTTTGAACTTCAGTAACAGCATTTGAGAGATTAAAATCACCCTAGCCAGCAAGCATTTGCTTTCTGAAAGTTCCTATTTCCAAAGCATGAAAGCCCTGAGTTTTGAAAGCTGTGTAAGTTCAAGCAAAGCAAACAGTACTTCTCCTCAAATGAGTTCAATGGTGGTTGAGGCTTTTAGAAAACGACTTTTTTTGAGGCTGTCTACAAATAGCCAAAGAAATTTGTCCTTCATTCAACATCTTGGGTTCCTCTGCCATTCTGGTAATTACACTTGTTGCCAACCCAATTAAGATTTCAGATGGAAAGATGACTATTCATTGTAGCAATTTCACTTTTTAGTCGGTGGTAAATTCTGTGAGAAAACTTCATCCTGCCACTTTCCCATCCTTCTGGAATGGGGGCCCTTGGTTGTCAGCCAGAGAAACATGCAAGCCTATCAATATAATTCATGCTGCGTAGAGGGGAAGAATACAGGCATTTCCCAAGCCGGGGCAATTAGCCTTTGGCATTGGAATCCTAGATTATTTATCCACTCAGAAACATCTATACAATGAGAAACAACTGCCTTGAAAGGCACTAAAATGCTGCATATGGTTCCCAGGGACATCTCTGCCTGATGAAGCATTCAATCAGCACTGCTTTGAGTCATTTGCATTCTATTCCTCTATAGAGCCATGGGAGATAGTCACTGAAACAGCTAAATAAAGTAGTGCTCAGAGAAATCTATCTAAACTAGGACTTGTCTGTACAGGTTTCCAAAAAATGTCTCAAATCTACTAAGGGGCTTTTCCAAGCACAAGACATCAGTTTTAAATAAACAAACAGAAACATGTTGATAAAAAGAAAGTGTGGGGTTTGGGGGGGCAGTGTTCTCTCAAACTCAGTACTGGTCACCATAGTGTGTCTCATTTTCAGAGTCTTAGTTTTCTTTCCTCCATAGCAAAGTATAGTATATGAGAGCAGAATGAGGCAAGTTCATGCCAATGTATCTTAAACAAACAGTACTTGGATGGGTAATTGCTTCTTTAAAAAATATCTTCTAAATAGTAGCTCCCAATCTAAACAAGATTTCCATTGGGGGTGAGGGAAATTATTCTCAATTTGATTCTCTCCTTTGCTTCTTTGACTCAGGGTCTTTCCTTCAACCCAAACACTTACTGTTAGGTCAGAGTCCTACACCTTCAGGCCAAGTCCCACAGCCTGAATTAAGCTGTACCACACAGCTTTCTCCAGAACAGAGGTAAGAAGTAATCTGACAGTGTGCACATTCAAGCCAGACAAAATCACAGCAGAGAAGAGGGAGTAGATACCAAAAAGCTACTTGCCATTGATAGCTGCTGAGAAATGAAACATAGTTTTATTAAATGGGGTGGCAGTGGATATCAACCACACTCCAGAGCAGTTGGCCAATGAAAGTGGACTCCATATTTTGTTTTGTTTCTATTGGTGCCTTTTGTTTTTTGGTTCTGGTTTGGTTTGGGTTTTAGGAATTTCGGGGGTAATCTGATGGAAAAGAATATGATCAAAGTATATTGTATGAAATAAAATTTTTCTTATTCTTTAAAAGTTTTTTCCGGGCTTTTTTTTTTCCAGATTTTTTAATTTGAATTAGAAATGAGATTGTTTTACATGACAATCCCTGTTCCCTTCTGCCTGCCATCCTCCTCTACCCACCCCCAACTAAAACCCTATCACATATCCTTTCTGCTCCCCTGGATGGTGAGGCCTTCCATAGGGGGTCATCAGAGTCTATCATATCCTTTGGGATAGGGCCTAGGCCAACCCCCTTGTGTCTTGGTTCAGGAAGTATTCCTCTATGTGGGATGGGCTCCCAAAGTCCACACCTATGCTAGTGATAAATACTAACTACTACAGGAGGTCCCGTAGATTTCCAAGGTTTCCTCACTGAAACCCATGTTCCTGGGGTCTGGATCAGTCCCATACTGGTATCTCAGCTATCAGCCTGGGGAGCAAGAGTTCCCCGATGTTCAGGTCAGCTGTTTCTGTGGGTTTTGCCAGCCTGGTCTGGACCCCTTTGCTCTTCACTCATCCTTCTCTACATCTGGATTCCAGTTCAGTTCAGTGACAAGTTGTGCGTGTCTGCTTCTACTTCCACCAGATGCTGGTTGAGGGCTATCGGGTGGCAAGTAAGTCAGTCATCAATCTCATTATCAGGGGAGGGCATTTAAGGTAGCCTCTCCTCTGTTGCTTAGATTATTAGCTGGGGTCATCTTTGTAGCTGTCCAGACATTTCCCTAGTGCCTGATTATTCTGTAAATCTAAAATGTCTCCATCTATTATGGTATCTCCATTCTTGATATCTTCTCTTCTTCACCTGACTCAACCTTTCTGCTCCCTCATGTCCTCTGCATACCTCCTCTTCTCCCCTTCTCATTCATCTAGCTCCCTCCCCCCTATTCCCATGCTCCCAATTTGCTCAGGGGATCTTGACCCTTTCCCCTCCTCCAGGGGACCATGTATGTCTCTCTAAGGGTCCTCCTTGTTTACTAGCTTCTCTGGTAGTGTGGATTGTAGGCTGGTAATCCTTTACTCTCTGTCTAAAATCCATACATGAGTCTAGCAATTCCACTCTAAGACATACATCCAAAGGATGCACATTCATACAACAAGGACATCTGTTTAACTATATTCATAGCAGCATTATTTGTAATAGCCAGAACTAGAAGCAACCTAGATGCCCCTCAACTGAAGAATGGATAGAGAAAATGTGGTTTTACACAATGGAGTACAACTCAGCAAAAACAAAAACAAAGCAAAACAAAAACAATGGAATCTTGAAATTCACAGGCAAATTGATGGAACTAGGAGAAACCATCCGGAGTGAGGCAACCCAGTCACAAAAAGACAAATATGATATATAAATATTCATAAATGGATGTTATCCATAGAGCAAAGGATAACCAGCCTACAATCCACAATCCCAGAAATCTAGGAAACAAGGAGGACCCTAAGAGAGACGTACATGGTCCCCCAGAGAAGGGGAAAGGGACAAGATCTCCTGAGTAAGTTGGGATCATGGTGGGAGGGTGGAAGAAGAAATAGGAGGGGAGAAGAGGAAGGGAGAACATGAGGGATCAGGAAGGTTGAGTTGTGGGAAGAATAGAGGAAAGCAAGAAAAGAGATACTGCAATAGAGGGAGCCATTATGGGCTTAACAAGAAATTTGTCACTGGGGAAATCTCCAGGGATCCACAAGAATGATCCCAACTAAAAATCTAAGCAATAATGGAGAGGCTACATTAAATGCCCTTCTCCAATAATGAGATTAATGACTACCTTATATGCAATCCTAGAGCCTTGATCCAGTAGCTGATGGAAGCAGAAGCAGAGACCCACAGCTAAGCACTGAGCTGAAATCCTGGAATCCAGTTGTAGAGAGGGAGGAGTGATGAGCAAAGGGGCCAAGAACATGCTGGGGAAACCCACAGAAATAGCTGTATGAAAAAATTTTAAAATAATAAAGTATCTACACTTTTTTAAAGAAGCAGTCTATGCCATGGCTTGGAAATTGCAATCTTTGATACCTGACTCCTCTGTGCTCTTTGTCATGCAAGCTATACTGATCTAAAAAATATAGAATGAAACTTCCTGTTACCCTGATAGGTTAAGAAATGTCAGAGTATTCCTTTCTTCTGGGGAATGGTCCAGAAGAAATACTCCTCGGGGAAATTTTCTTTCGGAAGTTTTCTGAAGGCTGTTCTTTGAAGAGGTCACTCTGCTCCCTACCCCACCATCATCCCTCTCATGATGGCTCACTCTCTGTTTCCCTGCCTCCTATTCTCACTCTTAATCTAGCTGGTCTCCAGGTTTCAAGGGAAGACCTCATCTTCACATTAACTCTCCATCATGCTTAGATTTCAGTGTTGTATTGTGTCTGTCTAATGCTCTTCTTCCATTTTGAGGTCTAGCACAGCCTCGAGTCCCTTTCTCCTCACAAATGGCATCTTCTGAAGGAAAGTATATGTCAGCTTTCTTTCCAGACCAATTCTTGCTGTTTTGTTATTATTTCTTCTATTATATTTTTTCCAGCTCCTTTGTACTCCTGATGTATCCTGATTCTGAAGTCTCATAAGTAAAAATGTACCATTTAAATTTCACTATACAAGCTTTAATAAATGCATAATAACTACATGTCAGAAAAAGAAATACTCATTTATATAATAGAGCTTTGCAATAAGATTAACAGGAAAATGATCCTTTGGAATTCAAACTATTCATCATTAGAGGAATACCAATGTAAATTATCTAGTTTCACTATTGTGAAGGGACAGGTGAACCCTTTATATATTTGAATATTGTTAATTCATTCTAGTAAAATTGGTGAATTATTTTCCCAACTTAGTTCCTTCTCACCACAGAACTAATGAGGACCCTTTTGGGGCCTAGATGCACTCAAATATCCTGGAGAATAATCTCAGCTATAATGTTAAAGTCATATGATTGGACCTCATTATTGGACCTCAGGAACTCAGATTGGTGAAATAGAAATATTTCTAGATTGGTGAAATAGAAATAACTCACAGATTTTGATGAGGATTAATCAATACACGTGAAGCACAAGGCATGTATTGTCAAATATTAGTTTTGTTTTTTATCTTACAGAATTTAAAACACTCCCATGTGACTCAGATAACATTTTGTTCTATGCCAGCTGAGAATAATATTCCATTTCTTAATTTGATATTATAAATTATTACTCATTGGTCTTTTTGTTATATACTTGTTCAGAATGCAGACTTCAAGCAATGACTGAATTTTGCTGAGACAACAAAGCAACAAACAGAACTTTACAGCATTTACACTTTGGGATGCTGATTCTTTTTAGTGTAGAATCAAGGCCATCCTCTCTCTCTCTGTCTCTCTCTCTGTCTCTCTCTCTCTGTCTCTCTCTCTCTGTCTCTCTCTCTCTCTCTCTCTCTCTCTCCATCTATCTCATGTCCTTCTTCCTTGAAGCATGGAAAAAAGAATTCTTTGCATAAAGCTATATCTTTTGAAAAGGAATTCGACTTTCTGTCTCCTTCCCAACAATTTTGTCAATTGGGGAAGATTAACTGGATCATAGGACAAGAAAATGAAGGTTCATACCATTCCTGGGCAAAGTTTATCAGAACTTACTAGCTATTCTTTAGAGAGTGGCTTTGAAATAAATCACATTACACAGAAAACTATTTATCTGCATAACAAGTCAACCTTTACCATTATACATTTTCTCCATTCATACTTTCATGAATTGTTACCACTTCTCCCCAGAAGTCAGAAGCACCTATTACTTTCTATAGCCCAAAATACTACATAATTTTCAATCTCATGTTTTCTGGCACATTTGTTCGGGTGCATAAAATTAAAACATGTTATTCTGTTAATCTAGCAACTGTGAATTTGTTTCATGGTGTCAATTATCAAAACTTCAGAGTACAGAAAGCTTCCCACCCCCATATGTTTTTTCCGTCCCTATTTGAATGTGATCTCCCTGGAATCCTATCCTTAACTTTGCATTGCTATGTTTAACATGGTGTCTAACAGTCAGAGCTCTGCAAGTACTTTTGTCTACTGTTGCCTGCTCTTTCCTCTTCCTCTTTCCTCATGGCTGATCACAGAATCATTCCTTCTCTCCTGTCCCCCCTCTCCCCTTCTTCTACACCATGTACGTTTTCATCTGCTAGGCATTATGGAGTCTGCAGAACATATCAAGAACCAAAAAAAAATTATAGTGATATATTGCTTATGATCTAATAAAGCCACTGAAGATCAGAATGCAAAGCTAGCCAAAGCCATAGATGCTGGGCAGTGGTGCATATACCTTTAATCCCAGGATTTAGGAGACATTGGCAGATGGATATCTGTGAGTTCAAGGCCACCCAGGCTACATGAGAATGAATCAGTCTAAAAGAGAAACAGAGCTCACACCTTTAATCCCAGCACTAGAGAGAATATAAGGAGCTCAGTGTAGCCTCAGGCAGCAGTCTTGAGATTTGGTGAGGAGCAGTACAGTCTGGAGATGCAATCTGAGGTTTTGTGGATCACCCCTTTAGTCTGAACATTGGTAGAGGTGAGAGCTCTCTGGTGGCTTGGCTGCTTTGTTTCTCTGATCTTCAGCTTGAACCCTAATAGCTCTCTCTGGGTTTTTATTAGTCTTGTTACAGAAAATAACTCAGAGGGTTTCAGAAAGACAGCTTCTTTCTGGCTTTCTTATTCTCTCCTCTCTTGTGTTCTTTCTATAGGTCAAGCCACCTACCTACCTACCTAATACAGGCTATTAGACAGGGATGTCTCTCCACCAAAATAGCCATGAAAACTAGAAATATTAGTCTAACTTTCTTTACCTTTTGTGGAAGAGCTAGCCAAAAGGATATTTTCCAACCATCATGTTTGATCTTAGAGCAGAGAACCTCATTCCAGAAGGAGTCTTTATAGCTGTGGAAACAAGTGAGACAGAGACCAAAGAGAATCTCAGTGGATACTTTATCTTCCTCTTATTTTATCACTGTTAGATTCTGACCTTTGTTCCCATTTATGTTTCTTCATAGCTTCCCATGCTATGAAGCATTGAAAGAATTTCTCTAGGTCTTTGAGTCTTCAACTTGAATGACCCTATGCACATGGAACTTTGAGTAATAAGTTTGCTAATTTTTTTCTTCCTTTCAATCTTCCTTTTGCTACAGTGATGCATGTCATTACCCTTATGATAGATGAGGAAAGATACCACAGAGATATGCTCAATGGGAAAGAACATACTATGTAAAGGAATAAAACTGATGAAAATTCAGCTTCTACTGATCGAGGTTGCTTCATGCATTCTCATATGGCCCAAGTACAAAAGTGTCTTTTGTTTTTACTAGTTCATTGCACATTTGAAGGCACATTACTCTCTCCAAAGGACCTACCATGAACACTAAAAAATACAGTAGAAGAAAATTCCACTAAACCTATTTATGGGACTGAAGGAATTAACCATAGGAAGTCTCTTCTCTAGTTTCACCCTTTCCTTCCCATTTGACTTCATTTAACTGGTAAAATTTTCTGAGTCATATTGTGATTATTCTAATGTTACTAGCTTGCTACTTCAGACAGCATCACTCAAGTCTTTAGGCATGAAATGTAGGCAAGAGTAAAAATGTCCACTAAAGCCCGAATAAAAGGATAACAAATATTTATTTGGGGAAAACTCACAAAATAATGGTATACAGCCACAGAGGTCTTCTTCCCTGGGGGCCCAGGAAGCTGTAATCCGATCTCTGAGCACCACCCAAGAAAGCACAGCACACCAGCAAGAGAGGTGCACAACCCTGTCCTTTAGCATTCAGGTTATCACATGGGCAGACAAGATCATGCCTTAGGGCTTGTTGCCCCAAACGTCATTGGCTAAATAGATTGAAATCCCACAGCAATGAAACTTACCCTTTCTGGCCGGGCATGGTGGTGCATGCCTCTAATCCCAGCACTCAAGAGGCAGAGGCAGGTGGATCTCTGTGAGTTCGAGGCCAGCCTGGTCTCCAGAGTGAGTGCCAGGATAGGCTCCAAAGCTACACAGAGAAACCCAGTCTCAAAAAAACAAAACAAAACAAAAAACCAAAAAGAAAGAAAGAAAGAAAGAAACTTACCCTTTCTGCTACATCTTCTTTAAAAAAATCTCTTACTGATTATTTTATCTAGTATTGTTATTGACACTGTTTTAGGTTGATTGTTCTGTGACCACTTTTTTGTCTAAGCACTTTTTTGACAAAACACAACATAAAGATTTTAATTTTTTTAATTATTGTCCTATAATTTGATGAAATTATTTCTCTTCTCCCACTGCCTTCCAGATCTTCTCCAGTTTCCTACCCTTACAACTCTACTCTCTCTCCCTCAAAAGAAAACAAAATCAAACTAAAAATGTAATAGTAATTAAAAACCCAATAAAGCAAAACAAGAAGCCCATAAAAAATCAAATCCAGTTTGTGTTGGTCAGCTCTAGCTGACTATGATGTAATGTTGTTGATATACTCAGTAACAATTCTTTGAAGAAAACTAATATTCCTTTTCCTAGTGGGTATCGGTTGCAAATAGCTTGTTGGTTAAGGGTGGGGCTTTGTGCCAACTTCTCCTTCTTAGTGCTGGAATTTTTGGCTTGAAGCTGTGCAGGTCTTATGTGTGCAGTTACAGTTACTGCAAGTTCATGTGAGTATCAATTCTGTTGTATGTTGAAGATGCTTTTTTCTTGGTGTTATCTACCACCTTTGACTCTTATAATCTTCCTATTTCCTCTTCCAACCATGAGGGGAGAGATTTGATAAAAACATCCCATTTAGGTTTGAGTTCTCCAAAGTCTCTCACTCTCTGCATATTGTTCACTTGTGGATCTCTCTTTTAGTTCATATCTACTGAAAGAAGAAGTTTTTCTGATGAGAGTTGAATAATGATCTGATGTATGGGTCTAGAAATATGTCCTTTGACATCATTTTACCACTATGTTCCTTTATCTGAGTAATAGTAGTAGCTTTTCTGCTAGAACCCATGACCTAGATAGCTTCAGGTTCTTGGTCACTTTAGCAATGTTCCCTCTCATGGAAGGACTCTTAAGTGAATTGAAAAGTGTTTGGTTACTTTCATAACATTTGTGCTACTATTGCAACAATACATCTGGCAGGAAGGTCACTTTTGTAAGTGTCAGTGTTTGTAGCTGGGTGATATTGATGATTACTTTTCTTTTGATATCATGCAAAGTACCTTATAGCACCACAAATGTTAGTAGATGTGAAGCGTCTAAATGGGCACTGGCTTGATTTCTCCATGTTCAATGACATGAGAAAATTGTGTCTTCAGCAACAGAGCCTTAGCACCAGGTTACAGAAAGCAACCAACAAGCACACATTTTACATATGAAGACAGGCTAGCCTTATGGTGGTGACTTATACATGTGACTTATTTCCATTTTGTTTATTTGCCTCATACATTGTAAAGCCATGATATAATATGATATATTCATATGATTTTTTAGTCAAAGGAAAATGTATTTGAGGCTTGTTTTTGAAGGTGGGCATATTTCTAGTGAAGGGTTTTCATGTTTTCTTAACATTTGCTTTTTAAGAATGCTTTTCTAAAGTTCCGATATTTAAAATTAGTAGAGAACATTTTGGTTGAATTGCTAAGCAAAAATGAACTACTGTCATACACTTGACTTATGTGTTTATAATGTAAAACAGAAGCTGCTTTGATAGTGATGTTATATAAGACTGCCTGCATTACAATGAGAACAGCATGCTATGATTAAGTATGAATCCTTAGTGAGGAAATATCAAAAAAGGATATCTCTTCCCATTCAAATTGTCATGAATATCAAAAAATCATGGTTTTAAATGTATCCAATCAGTTTTGGTGACTTCCAAAGGGACTATGAAGCTCCATCTGGATGTGGGGCTGGGGCAGAGACACTTGCAAAAAGCCAAGGTCATATAATCCAAGAGAATGAGAAGAAGGCGTCCAAAGGTGTGATCAGAAATATTTTTCTTTATGCTGTAAATCATCTCTTTTCTGCCATAAATTATATGAGGAGCTGACAGTCAGGAATTAAAAGTGGAGTTGCATTTGTAATTTTAGTAGTAAAAGATCTTTCAGATTTCCTTGGGGTAATCAATACCCCTGCTAACAACAGGACTCTAACGTTTTTTTGCATCAATTTCCACACCTATAAAAGTCCAATAGCTTACCTTCTCACCACCTCACATAAAGGAAAAATACTAGATACATCATGTTTATGAACTCTGGTTGTATAGCTTTGAATCTTTCCCATAATCATTTCTATAGAAATAAGGTGAAACAGAGAATTGAGTTTCATGCTTAGTTTTATTCCTGCAACACTTGCTTTATAATTATACTTTGAAAACCTACTTAAGTGTCCAGAAACCAGACTCTGTGGTAATTAAGAAATAAACCTAATATAGTCTACATTTTCATAATCACAAGCTACTTTGTTTCAAACTTCTGGTTCTTACTGAAATGGCTCTGCTACCTAGTCCCTCCCTAGTTCTAATATCCCATGAACACGTTGCATTCATATCTAAATTGACACCCTGCTGGGCCATGTGGCATTGTGCAAATGTCCACTGTTTCCATATTAAAACCATTTCTTCCTTTTACTTCAATGAAGCACGGAAGAAGAAGCAAAGCTACAGATTCTCGAATCAGAACAGCTTAATCCAAACTCCACCAGCTCCTTGCTGAGGAACTACTTGACCTCTCTTTGTCTCTGGATTCTCATTTTAAAAGCAGAACTTACTTAATATGGCTTAAAAGAAGCTTTCCCAGATAATATCTATGCAGTTTCAGCCTATTTATCACAGCACTAGTTTCTGTCTTCTTCCTATTCTGATCAGTGTTTCATGGTCTCAATGTCTTCACCAATGCTAATTCCTCTTCCTAAACCATAGTGTCAATATTATTGCTCTAGATGTATCATTAGTATCTCAAATTTAATATCTACTAATAAGAATTCATATACGTGTTACTAAAACCTTAACTATCAGAGATAAAAACATCTCTCTCAAAATAGCATAGTCAGATGCCAAGGATTGAGTGTTGAGTGAAAGGTGACTGTTCTCCAGGTAAGTCTACTTGGCGAAGGAACTGCATTCTGAGAAGCTAGGCTAAGCTTACAAAGTTTCAAGTCTTGCTTATAATCCTACACTACATTTTCTAGTAAATGAGAACCAGCTCTTGTGCTATCTACTACCTGGATGATATGGTCCAGACTGTACTCTGTGGTGATTGTTTAAATAAGTAAACCTTGAGTATTGGCCTGTTGGCCTAACAACTCAGGATAGGGTGTCAAAGATTTTTGCTTTGTCACTGAGTATGCAGAACTTAATCCTAGCATACATTTGTTGATGTAGGCAAAAGATCTCTCAGGGTAGGAGTAATAACAGGGATGTCCAGAAATGAGAGTAATTTATAACTGCTACATGCTCACCACACAAAATGTACTCAGGATGAGCTTGATCATCTTGTCATTGTATTCAATAACAAATAAATTTAACACTATGCATCAGATACTATTATAGATGCTGGGAATATAATAATGGACAAGCTGACTCAAATTTCCACGTTTAAGAAGTGTTGCATGGAGAAATGATTTAAGACATAAAAAAATGTTTAGTTGAAGAGTTATGCTTAGTTGTTATGTTGAGACCATATTCCTTGATTCTACATTTCTTCTGGGGTATTTTAAATATAAGAAAAAGCACACACACACTTGTACATACACATATATATATACTTGTGTATGTATATATTCACATGTAATTATGAATAAATTCACATAGATACATATATGCATATATATGTATTGTATGAATATAATTGATAGCACCATTCCTCTCACCATATATATATATATATGGGGGAAGGGACTCGTTTTCTCATATGGTTTCACAGTTGAAAAGCAAAGCAGATGGTGCTTCTAGAGGAGGCAGCTTTCTTGCTGAAATGTCATGGATATACAGAAATAAAACAGAAAATGAAAAACAAGAAAACATTCTCATTTGAATAATGAATTATCTGATGTCTTCTCAAAGTTGCATGGCTTGGATAATGAAAAGAAACACTCTAGGGCCCTTTGTTCTACATTTACAACAAAACTCAAAGCACATGTCTGTCATGTAACAAGCTACTCTGGATAATTTCTCAAAGAATAATAATCATTGTTGGATGGAACAACTTGTAAAACCCAGAAGGTACCCAGGAACATTGGCACTTGTAGTAAACTATCTAAGGGGTAATTTGTGGTGACAAATGATCCATTGAATGTTGCATTTAGACTTTAAAACAATTGCTCACACACAAAAGAAAACCAAGGGCTGATGCTGTGCTCCACCCCAGCTTCTTGTTCCTTTCCATTTCTGTGTTTTCTTTGGTTGAAAGAAGCATTAGATATTCATGAGAGCAGATAGACAAAATGATGACTGTTTAGTTTTCATAATTATTATTAGGCTAACTAATAATGTAATTACTTTTTTCTGTGACTACCTGTACTTATTCCAGTCAGATTAATTGCCAGATTAAGCTGTATGATGTGTATCTTGCAACGAAATGCACAAACCACAAGTTTATTGTTCCCCAGCAACCATTCCACCAGTGCTGTGCACATCGAACAATGCCCACTATTGTCCCCAGGGAGATTTGTGTAGACCGGAAACAACAAAAGGGAATAACTTCAGATTAATCAACAGTTTGTAATTATAGGTAAGGAGTTGGCTTTAATCCCTCCACATGCCTTTGAGGAAGCCTTTTGATGCAACTGTCCTGGGAAATCAGTTGTTTCCTTTCATCTGTTAGATACAGAATTGTCAGGAGCCAAGAATCACCCCTGCAAAGCCTAATCAAAGTTCACTGCCTTCTAACTACTTTCAGGATGGAGAAAGCCAACAGAGAAAGACAAAACAAAGGATATTGAAGATATGATGACTGGCACTGTCATGTTATACTGGAACCAATTTGATAACATCTGTAAGATCTCCCCAGTGGAGACAAACATTGTGTAACAATACCCCATGGTTGCCTTCCAATTCAGCCTCCTTCCACCCACAGATGATGATGACAACAAAGCCATTTGCCAACTACTTCAGAAAAATATGCTGCTCTAGATTTCTGCAGGCACTTCCTTTCCAGAGGAAAAGGTGAAATACCCTAAAAACAATGTAACTGACAGTGAAGAGTTTTGACAGGTTCATTGTAGCATTCTCCATTAAGAGTTACTCAGTTGATGAGGGAAATGCCAAGTTTTACTATTTGAAAACAATTCAGAAGACATAGAAATCCTTTGATTGCAAACAATTTCTCTGGAGTAGAACCTGGTCTCATGATACAGAAAAGTCTCTTCAATTGATGCCATGGGAAATTGCCCTACTAAAATTCCAATAAGGGCAGGTGAATCAATTGACAGCATATATAGCAGGTAGCAGTGTTTTGCAATCTGACAAATCATGATCTCAAAAAGGCAAACTTCTCCCTGCATATTGGAGAAATCAGAAAACTTGTTGAACACATGACCACAATTAATATGATCATGGACAGTGTACTAGCCATGGTTTATCTATAGAAACAGAACTGATAAAAAGCACACACACATACACACACACACAAAGAGAGAGAGAGAGAGAGAGAGAGAGAGAGAGAGAGAGAGAGGCAGGTAGACACATACACACATGAATGGCTTACAGCTGATAGGTCATTGGCAGTCCAACAGCCTATTAGAGAGTCTAAGAACCCAGTAGCTCTTAAGTCCCTGAAGCTAGATGCTTCAGCAGTTCCAATCTGCTGTTAACAGTTTAAAATATTTCTTGAGATTTGCTGATCTTCAGTTCACACTGGAACCTAAGAATCTGGAGTGTCTGACCATAGAGAATGTCAGCAGCAGCAGGGACAGACAGGCTCAGCAGCAAGAAGCAGAGAAAAGCAAACAGCACTGCTTTTTCTTCTGACCCTTTATGTGTGGGCTGCAGCTTCTGGAAGGTACTACCCACTGGAGGGAGGGGTGTCTCCTCCTAGTTAACCCTTTTTGGAACTGTCTTCATAGACTTCTCCAGAGCTGTGTCTCAAAGTTGTCTTTAGATACAATTAATTTGCAACAAAGATTAACCATCACAAGCCCACTCCCTGTCAACCACATCTCTTTATATTATATCTTATTTCCATATGAAAGCAATAAGGATGTTATAATTCCACATAACATGATAAAACTATCCTATGTAGAATCCAAACATCTCATTTTCCTCTGTAGTTGTTTGAAAGGAAGTGGACCCTAAAGGGAGTGGCACTATTAGGGGGTATGATCTTGTTGGAGAATGTGTGTCACTATGGGGGTGGGCTTAGATGTCTCTTTTGCTCAAGCTTCCCTCAGTATGATACTCAGTCAGCTTCTGTTTGCCTGCAAGATGAAGCACTGTCAGCTATTCCTCCAGCACCACTTCTGCCTGCATGTCACCATGCTCCCTGCCATGATGATAATGGACTAAACCTCTGAAACTGAGCCAACCACCCCAATTAAATGTTTTCTTTATAAGAGGTGCCATGGATATATTGTCCTTTCACAGCCATGGAAAACCCGAAGTAAGACATCCCCCAACAACAGATAACAAAGTCCTTTGAGGAATTCTTAAGCTTGTACCCCATAACTCAAATATAATAGTTTAGATTTAATAATACTGAATTATTGACATTATCCCAATTTGTGTTATATAACTTGGTAAAGAATTAAGAAAGGAAAGAAATGGGAAGAACTGATGCTTTAACAATATCATGTATCTTTGCTCATAAATATAAAATATATATACATATATTATATACATATATGCATTATGTATACAAATATATTCTTTTTTTGAGACAGGGTTTCTCTGTGTAGCTTTGGAGCCTATCCTGGCACTCGCTCTGGAGACCCTCGAACTCACAGAGATCCACCTGCCTCTGCCTCCCAAGTGCTGGGATTAAAGGTATGCGCCACCAACGCCCGGCTACAAACATATTATTAATAGGACATTACAATCCACATTTCTGTCACTGGTATTGTGGCTGTAGCTGGTATTTGTGCCAACCTCCTCAGACGACTCATGCTGTAGATCCTTCCCATCAGCAAGCAATTCAACAGATTTTGGTTTTTTGGTTATATATTATTTTTTGAGACAGGGTTTTTCTCTGTAGCCCTGGCTGGCCTGAAACTTGTTTTATAGACCAGGCTGGCCTCAAACTTAGAGATTTGCCTACCTCTGCCCCCTGGGTGCTACCAGACTAGGATAATGCTGAGAAGAGGAATGCAGTAAAGAGTCGCAGGGGAGACGGCACGTAGCTGCTGAAGGAATAATATGCCTGAGTGTTATGGGTAAGGCACAGCCACGAGGCTATAGCAATACATAGTTTAATAGAAATGGGTTAATAATTAAGAGAGAGCTAGTCAATAAGAAGCCTGAGCCATCAGCCAAACAGTTTATAAATAATGTAAGCCTCTGTGTGTTTATTTGGGGCTGAATGGCTGCAGGAGCAGGTGGAACAGAAACTTCCATCTACAAATGTTAACTGTTCAGCTTGAGGCACAGGCTGAGGCATTTAATGGTGTTTTTCAGGACACAGTCTGAAGTGAGCAGGTAGATAAAGTAAATACAAGAACTTAAAAATGAATGTGCTCACCAAGCATTGAAGCCTGTATAGCCTATAACAGCAATTACTACAGTGCATACACACCCCATCCCCAGTTTCACCTTCTAGAGTTTCATTCACCACACTCACCCATGTTCTGTAAGTTTTAAATGGAGAATCTCTGAAATAAGCAATTTAGATTGTAAAATAGCATGCCATTCTAGGTGTGTTGACACTCATATGTCATCTGACTCTACCCTGCCTGAGACACAAGTTACAACTTCACCCCATGTACATGCTACTATCTGCCCATTACTCAGTTTGAAATCATCTTGCTCAGCAGGTCATCTGTTTCTGTTTGTAGTGATGTGTTTGAAAAACCCTTAATTTACTTAATAATATCTCTAAAGTTCAAGAGGAGGGAGGCTGACAATTTGGATCTAACAAAGAGAAGTCTTTCAAGCATTTCTTGTATCATTTCACATCACAAGAATAATAGCGAGGTAAACTATAAGGCATTCTTATGTGGTTGGGATGGGGAGTCAATATTCACATAACTTTTATCACAGTATATGGTTAAATTTCTCTATTTTCCTTTTAAAATTCTTAATTCCTTTCTATACCTACTTTATGTATTAAATTTTATTGTGTATGTGTAAGTACAGGACAAACCAGTCATATAAAATGTATACCACCCATGATTTCACATAGCTACTGAAAATCTATGAATGTACCCTGGAGAGAAACAGGGAACTACCTCTGTACTGTACAAGTTAATAGTCATCCTTATGTACAAGTGCAGATCTTGGTCACAGAATAATCTCACATTGTCTCTTCTGCAAGCAGCTTCAGTGGCCTAGTATTCTGTAATGACCACACTTGGATGCTGCCAGGGTTTCCATCAGTCTCTGGCAAGACCATAGGCAGACATCTCTCAATCGTTCCTGCCTCTCATGACATTACCAGTACTGCTTGTGTTCTACTTGTAAGAACATGACTTGCATAGGTTCTGTGCATCCTGGGGATGCCTACCTTCCCTGCTATCTGGGTCTCCTCAAGGCTGGTCAAGTTCCTTGATAATCAAGCTTCTTCTAGGAAAAGTCACTCTCTGGAGGCCCAAAGACTATGATAGCCCAAGATTAGGTGGGCAAAGGTGAGCAGAGAAACAATTTTTTTATACCAAAAAACCCTGAAACACCGAAGAAGAGCAAGTTGAAAGCATGCCACTGTTCATTATCCAGCTGGTTTGTGAAAGGTCCCTATCCCTTTAACTGTTGGCTTAGCAGCAAGAAGATAGTAAACTATAAGCAGCCAGCAAGAAATACGGAAATAAAACACAACAAATTAGCATCCATAAAATATGGAGATTTCCTCAGCCCTGAGAAAAAAAGACAAAATAACAAAATATGGAGATTCATAGAAAGGAAGGGAAATTCTTTGATTTCAACACTTGCCATGGACAAAAGGGGGAAACTAAGCCTTCTGTACTAAAGCCAGAAGACAGAAGTAGAGGTAAAGATAGACAGGCCACTGGGTTCATTCCTTGCACTGTTACAGTCTGCTTACAACAGAGAATTGTCCTTCCCCAGGTACAGGGTGGAGAAGAGGGTGGTGCAGATAGAATTGTGTTCCTCACTTGTTACCTTGGAGCCAGCTACTTGAGGAATACCCAAGGCACAGATTTCTGTGCAGACCAAGGGACCTCATCTCAACTTCAGCAAGTCAGAACTCTGGAAAGGCTTCAGAAGTACATTTGGAGAAACTGCTTGCATGACTATCTCCTAAAACTTGAGACAATTCATGAGAAAGTAGCTCGTTAGTCACTAAAACAGGACTAAGCAATTGTATTTCTATGCAGTGATTTGTCTTACTGTTTTTAGGGCCGTGAGCAGCCAAGTGAGTTGTCACAGAAATCATCCATTTTGTTTTACTCCCTAACATCCATAGCTGGGATGGAAGAAAGGGGGGAAAAGGGGTCAGCTTACTCTTTAGATATTACAAAATAATTCACCTTTCATTTCTACCCAAAGAAAAGGGTAAACCCAAGATATTACCCTGTATTGGGATTTCTTGGTAATTCAAATTGTTTGACATTGCCAATGGAACATTAGCTGATCTGGTATTTGTTTGAATTGCATGTATTGTGTGCTAGTTTGTCTTCCATGGAATACATGGCAACTCTCCAGAAACTCTGGTCTGTTGTCATACTATAATATTTTTCAATACAGAGGGGAAATGTATCCCAGTTTCCCATTCCCTTTGAAATTATTTCCCATGATTTTCAAGGACCTTGGCTATGTTCCAGAACTTTTCTAATCAATCTAACTTTGTGAACTGTCAAAATGAATTTTCTTTGCTAGAGTTCATATGACACCATGCATTTAATATCTGTTCTACATCAAGCCTACTATTTTTTTTATTTTTGTGTTATTTTTGTTGTTTCTCGAGTCTTTCTATTGTTATTCTTTTTCTTTTGGGATGGCTCCAGTTTAAAGTTTTTTATTAAAGTGGCTTTAGAATTACATCTCCTCACCCTGCAATAAATAAATAAATAAAATCTGAGTCAGCAAAATTGTGTAGTAGTAGGGGATTCTGGCTGACTCAGAATTTGCAATAGATTTGAAAGGAATAGTTTTTGGAGTTTTGAGGATGGATATACTTTTCTGCCTGAACTGACATGTAGCAGATTCTACTAGCATGCTTGATCAGTGTATACTGGCTTTTCCTTCTCCTCTGTTGTGTGGCTGCCTTAGCAAGTTGAACAGAATACTGGTTTGGGTTAATTTTATTGTTGCTTCATTGTAGTACATAATTATAAAAATTATCACCTACTGAATATAAACATAAATCCCCTTTATGTGAGCATCTCATGAGTCTTTCATGATTTTCAAGTTACTTTCCTTGCCTTCTTTGTCAGTTACAATTGCTGACACTTATAAACCACTCCACTGTACATTTCTATTATGCAGGCATCTATTTCCAGAGAAAACCCCTTGGTGTAGTTTGCTGTTTGTGTGAAAAAGAAAATATTACTTGTCTGAAAACACAGAACAGACAGTGCTTGTTCACTCAATAACAATCAAAGAATGAAAGTATTGGTTAGAAAATTCCTACTGTTGGGTTCTGGGGTTTGGTGGTTGTCATTTTAGGCATTGTCATTGTTGCTTTAGTCTTCAACAGCAGGGCACTAAGATTGAGAAATAATTGGTTGATGCTTCCACATAGGTCAACAGAACAGCTACTTAATAGGGTAGTCTTGGGACCAACAGCAATAGTGTCACCTGAAAATTTGCTCAACAAGACTAAATGGCCTTATTCAAGGCAGAACCTCCAGATGATTTCTGTGATCTTTAGTTTCACCAGTACTTTTCTTCAATGTGTCCTGACTGGCTTGTCTTCAAGTTTATTTTTCTGGACTAACTGGTTTTTCAGATGAATTTTTTATTATATTTAATAAAACAATGATGATACCACCTGTAAAACTTTTATTCATTTTGAACTTTTATTTTTACTAGAGATAATACTACAAAAATACAAGCTTGCCTAACTTTGGCTGACTTTCTCATCCATGTAAATTAGACCTGGAGACTCATGTGGGATGGGATGATTTTTACTTTATACTCTTTCTTTAAAAGTAACCTCTCTAAGATAAAACTTCATTAATTCTTTAAAGGTTGGTCCAAGAACATATTGAAATAAGTGTCACAGTTATAAAAATTCAGATACAAAGAAGAACAAAGGAAAGAAAGGTTGTTTGAGCCTAGGGGTGAACCACTCACTCTGCTTTTTTTTTTCCCCAGGGTGATTTCATGTGTGTCTGGAAAAGCAGGAGGCTTTAGCTGCTTGTATCACAACATTGTAACTGTTCTTTGACACTCCCTCCAGTCTAGTTTGACAGTTTGCAAATTTGACATTCTGAAGAACTGATGCACAGTAGTTGCTTATAGCAAAACTAGTCCTGAACTCTGTAGTCCACAGAAAGGATGTTAAGACTTTATATTGATTGATTACAGGACATTTTTATCTTACTTATTTAAAAACCTGTATCTGTGTTAAATGATGCTGTACTTTACTATCTAACACTAAGTTGAAATTGCTTAGGTGTCTTTGTCGGATGATTAAATATTCAAAATCTCTAAATTGCTTTGCATCCATTGAATTTTCTAGAAGTACATATTAACAAAAACTTTGGCTTGTATTACTCTGAGCAAAGCGAAATAAGGGAGAATGACCTTTCTTTGGAAGATGCCCAGGAGATGACTGCACACCTTTTCACATATGGGCAGACAAACTGGACTAAGTGAGTTGTTTTGAAAAGGAGAACACTAGCTTGGGAGGGAGATGTATTTAGAGACAGGAGGCACTGGAAAGAAGGAGGGAACTGGGTTGCGGCGAACATGACCAAGGCACATTGTACATGTGTATGGAATTTTCAAAATAAGACATGTATTATATAATTTATATTTTTATATAAATTAAAAATTATTTATAATTCAGAACAATGTACTATTGTTCAAGAAATTGTCAGGAAAGGATATAAAAAGAACATAAATTGAAAATTAAAGACAAGAATTTAAATCTGATATTACCATGTAAATTACTAGTTCTTTTTATAAGTGTCCACTTAACTAAATTTTGAAATTTCAGCATTATTAACTTTGTGAAGAACATATTTTTGAGACAATATGTATTATTCTATACATGATTTACATTTATTAAAGATCTATTACTAATGTGAAAGTGTGGAAATGGATATATGTTGAATTTTGCTTATGTGGAATTCTTACAATTTAGAAAAATAATTTTCATAAGAGAGTGAGTATTGAAGGGTGTGTGATTCAGCATGGTACGCCAGCCAAGTCCATGTTCATGAGTTAGCAAAAATGGTGGTTATCTGCAAGATGATCCTTCCTGTTAACTTGGGCTTAAGGCAAAATAAGCATTATATAAATATATTGAAATTAGAATGCTGACAGAATAGAAATGTTATGTTTTATGAAAACACCACAGACTATTTTTAAAACATTTAAACATTGGCACTAACTATATTTTCCAAGTACCTTTCCCCTATTTTGACATATGAATACATATAGCCCACATGTTTCTGATTCATTTGCAACCAATACATAGAAATTGGCAAGACCTCTGTGCTAACCACATTGCCTAGGGAGACGGTTTAAAAAGAAAAGTCTCAAATCTTTCATTTGGACCACTCAGTTGATTCAGAGGATTGAACTCTGATTGTGAAAGCTTATTGAAAATGGAGCAGCACAGTGCAGGTGTGGATTATCCCTCTCCCAGAGGCCCCAAGCAATAAAAGCTATCGCCATTGCTCTCAATTGCCCACCCAAACTTGATAATAAGACCTTGTTGCTGTTGACATAGCACACACACTGGTCATGGGACATGGAGAAATCAGGTTGATACTGACCAGAAAGCTTCCTTCCTTCTGGCCAGCTATATGGCACTAGAAGATACTATGTAGGTTTCTGAGGAATTGGGAGAATTATCAACAGTCTTACCTTTTTATGAACACCATGAACTATAAAATGACAGGCATGACAAGTTATGCCAATGAATAAAATAATGGTATAAATATTATGGAAGTAATCAACTGCTTCCTGATTGGATTTGAGGCCCACTCCACAGGAGGAACCACATGCTTGATACTGTAATTATGCTCCAAATCCCGTGGTTGAGGAATTTACAGTCCCCAGGAGAAAACCAAACATAATTATTCTACTAAATGGATATACTATCAAGTTGTTATATAAACTCCTATCTCTCATAGAATAATGCAGCTCCCAGACCTCATCAGAGAAGTATTTTTTGAGCACCGGGTACCAGTTAACTAGAAACTCACAATTGGTCAAACTGCAGAGAACAAGTATCATTTGAGTGATCAGTCACAAATGGGACATCTATACCAACCCACT
Source organism: Cricetulus griseus (assembly GCF_003668045.3). Lineage (NCBI taxonomy): Eukaryota > Metazoa > Chordata > Mammalia > Rodentia > Cricetidae > Cricetulus > Cricetulus griseus. The sequence goes on along the minus strand of NC_048595.1, from coordinate 309,212,990 downwards.
CCACTCCCAAGATCAGAGCACCTTCCAGAAGAGGGAGCAGAAAGATTATAATAGCCAGAGTTTGGGAAGCCCTGGAGTGAAACAATATCTTCTGAGCTTGATGGAACCACAGGAATTCACAGGAGCTGTGGTTGCCTGCATAAGACCTTTACAAGTTCAAGCCATTCATCATTCCAATGTGGAGGAGGAATGAGTTCACAAGTCCCCACTCCTAATTATGGGTTATTGATTACTTCTAAAAGAGTTTTACGTAAGTGTGTGTTCTCTGGTAGGTTGAACATGCTTCAGCAGATGGCCTAACCCCAAGGATGTAGTCAGCACAAATTAGACTGTGCTAGTAATTAAGAAAAATAAAGGAACATAAAGTTTTGGACCAGAGAAGTGAGAGAAGTTAGGGAAGAAGTATGGAGGTGAATATGATAAAAATACATTGCATAAAATTCTCAAATAATTAATAAAATATATTTTTTAAAAGCAGGGCAGCTATTGGGTGTTTCCGTTCATTCTAGATATTCAGTTTGGCCTCTTTCCACAGTCTGAGAGGCCCCAAATCTCTTTGTTGGCTCTGGTTTTAGGATTGTTGGGAAATGTTCATTAAAAATACTAGAAATAATAAGGTTCCCAATTATGTATTCTGAATAATAATTCTTCCATTTCCCATAGGCCTCATTGTCCAATACAAAGGAGTTACATTAATCCAATTACATAATAAATTCAGCACATTTTACTTCTTTCACACTTAACTGATGTTGTGTGCCAGTACAGATGTTTTTTCCTTGAATTTCTATTAAGACCCAACACAAATACTGAGCCTGACCATTAATAATTAAACCCTTAAATATACACAAGTTAACGTATCTACCAGGCAACCAGTTAACAAACATTTTAGTTGTATTTCCCATATACTCTCTCTACCAAATGTACCCATTCATTAGATCTACTTGGGCTCCTTTTTAACACCCACAACCCCAGGTTTCTTCCCTTGGACCCAAAAAATTCATGTATAGCCAGTATCTCAAAACGATTCTTGGGAACAGATAGATACTTTAGTAATTGATTAAACTTGCTATGAAGCAGTTTCTCAAATGCCGCTGATGTCAGCTCATTTTATCTTTTCATAATGGATGATGTTTCATTACATGGTATGATTATATATCATCTAATATTTACATACCACAAGCTCCTTCCTTTAATATGGTTACTAACTAGAAGATTTTTTCCAATCAAACCACTTACCATAATTTTTATTTGGAAAGGCAATCTGCATTGTACTGAGTATGGTCTCTTCTAGAAAGCAGAAAGAGCCATTTAATAAGACAACAGTGTGTGCTTGTGAAAGGCACAAACAAACTCTCCGACTTTCAGGGGAAATCATTTAAACTATTTAAAGTTAATCTGTCCTTCAAGGTGAATTGTCAAAATTAGAAATGAGCCCTCTGTGTCATTGCTTTGATTTCAAATAAGACTTAATTTACTTTGCATTTTAGGTAACATAAAAAGATTGTGTGTGTGTGTGTGTGTGTGTGTGTGTGTGTGTGTGTGTGTGTGTGTGTGTGATTATGACATTCAGAACTGATTCAGAAGGTTGATTTTTTTCTTTCTACTGGCTTAAAACAAAAATTACCATTTTAAGCCACACACATTTACCTGTGGCTTCTGTGGGTCAGATGTCAAGGCATGGCTTAGGGGTTCTTTTGCTCAAGATCTCATGAGGCTGCAGTCAAATCTGTTTCCAAGATTGCTGGAGTTTACCTGTGCTGTCTCACTCAGAGCTCTCAATTCTTACTGGGTACCAGCTGGAGGCTGCTCACAATGTCAAAGCTTCTAGACAAACAACTCAAAGTGTAGATCTTGCTTCTTCAAGGCCATAGGAGATCCTCTATATAATAATGCACTGAATGGAATTTTGATCAATAAAAAATGATGATGGAGAGTCTCTTCATGAGCAGTAAGTCTCTTTCTTGACATCAAGGCAACAGAATACAGAAAAGAAAGCCATGATTTCTGGGTTAAGAGAGGTTAGAAGCCCCTACCCCCCCCACCCCACCCCCACCCCCATCCCTGAGTGGCACAAGTGGGAATAATCTACCACTATCTGACTGGATTTAAGGCCTACTCCACAAGATGGACCCATGTCCTACTTAGCCTACTGCTCAGTTGGCTAAGAACTTGGGACTAGATAGCACAGGAACCTAGGGGAAAACTACTATTGTTCTGGTAAAAGAACATCGCAATAAAATGATCTCTAATGACATTTGGTTATACTCATAAGTCAGTGTCTTGCTTAGCCGTTATCAGAGAGGCTTTGTCCTGTTACAGATGGGAACAAATACAGAGATTCACAACTAGATAAAATACAGAAAGTGAGATACCTTGGAACATTAAGTTCTAGATGGGACAGCCCCATCAGTCTCTTCCCTTGGGGTTCAGGGAACTCTGTAGAAGAGGAGGCAGAAAATTTTAAGAGCCAATAGATGTTTTAGTTTGGGTTTTCTTTTTATTGCTGTGAAGAAACATCATGAACCCACAACTCTTATAAAGGAAAACATTTAAATGGTGCTGATTTACAGTTTCAGAGTCTTAGTCTGTTGTCATCATGGTGGGAATCATGGCAGCATATAGGCAGACATGGTGCTGGAGGAGTAGCTTAGAGTTCTTAATCTAGATCCTAAGGCAGCAGGAAGAGAAAATGACACTGGGCATGGCTTGGGCATATGAAACTTCAAAGCCCACCCCAATGACAAGCTTCCTCCAAAAAGTCCAAACCTACTCTGAGAAGGCCACATATCCGAAAAGTGCCACTCCCTATGTGGGCCACTTTCATTCATCCCACAACATTCCTCTCCTTGGCTACCATAGGCTTGTAGCCATATCATAATGCAGAAATGCATTCAGTCCAACTTCAAAAGTCCCCATAGTCTATCACAGCTTCAATCATGTTTAAAAGTTCAAAGTCTTTTAACTGCAATTACCTATAAAATCAAAAATCAGATCACATACTTCTAACATATAATGGCACAGGATATACATGACCATTCCAAAATGGAGGAAAAGGAATGTAGTGAAGAAATACTGAACCAAAACAAGATTGTAAAGCAGCTGGGCAAACTCCAAACTCTGCATCCCCATGTCTGATGTCAAAATGCTCTTCAGATCTCAAACTCCTTTCAGCTTTGTTGACTGTAACACACTACTTTCTCTTGGGATGGTTCCACTCCTTGTTAACAGCTTTCCTTGGCAGGCATCCCATGACTCTGGCATCTCCAATATTTTGGGTCTCCAAGGTTATCCAGACATCACCTTCAGAGCTTTGCATGAAGGCCTCTCTAAGCCTCCATGCAAGGACCCACAAACACACATCCCTAGCCTCAGTGGCTTTACTTAGCTATGGAGGGGGATTCCATAATACCTTTGTTGTATCCTTGACTCTAAAGCCAGATCCATGTGGCCCAAGTGTCCAAGTTATGGCTTTCTGGGGCTGGAACATGGCCCCCTAATTCAATAACATCTTCTCAGCTTTCTGTTTTTGATGTTTTCCTTCACTGTCTAAGCTTTGCTATTCTGGAACTCACTTTGTAGACCAGGCTGGCCTTGAACTTAGAGATCCACCATGCTCCAACTTTTGTGTTCTAGGATTAAAGATGAATATGACCACACCAGGCCCTAAGCTGTTCTTTAATTCCTTTTCACAAATTTGAAGCTTAGCTGGGTAGGATATTTCTCTGAGGTCACTACTCCTTTTATTTCACTTAGCATCAGACTTTTCTTTAATTTGTTTATACTTCTTAGTGCACCTTTTGTTCTCAAGCTATACATTTTGTATTTTTCATTACTCAGCTTGCCCCTTTTTATATAAATATGCAAAAATCCACTAATAACCAAGTGGCACAGTTATACTGTCTGAAAATCTCTACCAAAGCTGTTAATCAATAATTCTCCATTTTAGACCCAGGTAGATTTTTTCAGACAGGGCAGAAAGCAGTCACATTCTTTGGCAAAATTCATGTGACTGCATTTATGGTCTTTAGGCCACCTACTAATAATCTCTTTTGAAATGTTCTGCCCCCCACCCTGACACACACACACACACACACACACACACACACACACACACACACACACACTTCAAATCACCTTTGCAACACTGTCTTCTGTGCTCCTACTAGTGTGGCCTATTAAAGCCCACTTAAAACATTCAGCAGCTTTTATAATGGAAAGTACCAAAGTCCATATTCCTCCAAACACAGTAATACCCCAGTCCCTGGTACCAACTTCTGTCTTAGGGTTTCTATAGCTGTGATCAGACAGCATGACAATATTTACAAAGGAAAACATTTAATTGGATGACTTATAGTTGGAGGTTTCAGACCATTATCATTGTGGTGTGACATGGTACCATGCAGGCAGACATGGCAATAAGAGAAGAAGCTGAGAGTTCTACATCCAGATCCTCAGGCAGCAGAAAGAGAGACTGACACTGGGCCTGGCTCGAGCATCTAAAAACCTCAAAACCCAGTGACAAGCTTCCTCCAACTAGGCTACACCTATTCCAACAAGGCCACAAATCCTAATAGTGCCACTCCCTATTAGCCTATGGGAGCCATTTTCATTCAAGCCACCACAATAGGGATGGAAGACACCAAGGAAACAAGGCCTTCTAGACACAACAGGACTGATGCACATATGAACTCACAGAGCCTGTGACAGCATTTATTGACAGTGGAGTCCAAGCACTGTGAGAGGAAGTGAACAAATTACTCACAAAGGGAAAATTAGTTTTCTTTGAGGGAGTCTTACCAGATATAAAAAACACTCTTTAGGGCAGCCCCATGATGAGCAATAGTTTGCTAACACAAATGGAACTCAATGGCAGTTTTGGAGAATTTTTTTTCTCATAATGCTTTGCTGGGCTTTCCACCCCCACCACACACACAACATAGGTGTTTTGATTTTATATTATTGCTTCTGATTTTGTGTCTGTTTCTTGTGCTTTTACTTTGACTCTTTTGTTGTTCTTCTGTTTGTTTGCTGTCTTTATTTTATTTTTATATGATTGTTGTCTAATGAAAGAAAGCAGGAAAGGTGTATCCTCTTTTGTGTATTAGTGTAGTATGTGGATATTTGTAAACTCTGTGTGTTGTATAAGGATGTCTGGATACACTTGCCCATATGTACAGATGCACACACTTATGAATACACACATGGAGACCAGAGGTCAACATTGTTGTCTTCTGTTATTCCCCATCTTGTGTTTTCAGACACAGTCTCTCACTAAACCTGGAACTCACTCTTTCAGCTAGACTGGCTGGCCATTACTACCTCAGCATCTGCCTGCATCTGCTTGCCTGTTGCCAGTGTTACCGATGCATGTTGTCATGCCTGACTCTCCTGTCAGTGTTAATGGTCTTAATCCAATCCTTGCACTTGTGCAGTAAGGGTTTTATCCACTAAGCCATCTTCCCGGCCCCTGAATCAAGTTTTAAAGATGTTGTATTAAAAGGCTTATGCACCCAACAAGACTATTTGGACAAAATATCAGCAGCTTACATGCTGGAACAACTGCCGGCAGCTTTTCTAGTGTGAACAAATATTCTGAAAACACAAGGCCCCTTCACAGGGCTCCACCTCTTATCAACCAAGAATTAAGTGGCACAGCTCTCAGACCTCTTAGATGACTGTTACCTCAGGGATAAAAAAAGTTCTTTTCCTAAGATCTCAAAACAGATAAGCAGGGGGGAAAAGGCCTCAACTAAGACCAAAGACCTAAAGTCATTGCTTTCATTGAGAAAATAATTAATTTGTTACATTTGCTTGGTTAACTGCATGTTCACAGTTCACATAAGCTAAAATGAGCATGCTGGGATTTTTTTCATTTCCTTTGTTCTTCACCAATATTAGTAAGACAGAAGATGAGGTAGATGTGTTCATCCTCTAATTGGTTCTGATCAAGACAACTGTTATTAGGGAATTTCCCATGAAAGACTTTCAGCCTTGGGCATAGAAGTAGAAGGAATTCTTAGTATAGAAATACATCCATAAAGAAAACAAGAATAGAGAACCCCTCTGCTAAGGGAATAGTCTAGAAGCAGCCAAATTTTCTTGGGTTTATTTATTCATTCATAAAAGCAGTCCACACATCAATTATTTATCAAGCCTTTTCCTGTGTTTAACACATTGCCAGTGCTCAGAAAAGAACAGAAAAGAATTGAACAGTCCCTTGATGTTCTGATGCTTGCAGGCTAGAGTGGAAGACTTATATTAAACCAGTGATTAAATAAAGGAACACATGATTATGTTGCTAGAGAATGGAGGCTGGAGAGAGATAAATGGAACTTCAGCTGTGGCTCTAGATACTTCATTAATATTTTCATCTCCTCCTTCCCTAGAATGCTATTTGCCTCAAGTCTCTTCATTCTCTTCCTTTCTTTTCTTTTCTTTTCTTTAAGAATTCTTTTGATTCTAACAAAGACAACAACAAACATTTAGAAGAGTTGGTTATACAACAGCAGCTGAAGAAATTCCTTGGCTTACCACTGAGTCAATTGTGACTCTCTATAGCAGCTATTCATGACAGATGAACTTTCATACAATACCTGCATTTGTATTTTATTGGCAAAATCAAAAGCATTCTTTTTGTCCTTTAGTTTGAGCATATTTGTTATTGCAGCATAGCTTATGATAAGAAACTGACAATGATTCCTCCTGTCCATTTTAGTCTGAAAACCCTTCAACAACCAAAAGAAAAGGTATTCCCAAATTGGTGAAGCTTCACACTTACTCATGAAGGACACATTCTGATTTTAAAAAGCATATAGCCATGAAAATTAAAAATATTGAATCAAATGTCTTCATGTAATACTAAGAGTGCAGAGTGGAAGACACATTTACTGATGTGACACATTCAAGGAAAAGAAAAGTAGAGAAGTAAATGTGACTGGCTTATTTTATGCCTGCTTGAGATGGGCAATATCTAATCATTTATTTTTTATGAGCTCACTGTGAGCAGGCACTGTTCATGAAAACAAGACACAAACAACTAACTGATAAATAATGCCTACCTCATGACATTTATATTCTAGCACAGAAAGACAGACAGTAAAATGTAAGCACACTAAGTCAACATGTGTTCCATTCCAGGATAATAGTTACAATAGGGGGTATAATAGGATAAAGGAGAATTGAAAGTTAAGCCTGAGAAAAGGTCTTTTATATTGCTGAGAAAATATTGGATATTCTCTGGTGTAGGTCTGGGAACAAAAAACTTTCAATGAATCAAGATAATTCACTTCAATGAACATGTTTTGTAAGCCAACCAATTGGCATCAGCTTCTGTCTTCTCAAATTAGGCAGTCATGAAAGAATGCATTCCAAAAGCCACCTTTAACTGTGCACTTGCCAATCAACAGTTAGTCTCACTGGAATGATGTTATGTCTACAGATGAAAACCATGCTTCTTGTAATCTATAATTCTGGAAACTCATTTCTCCCTAGCTCAATGTAAGAGCAATATAATAATCTGTTCTTTGTTTTCTTGGGGAGTTATAACTCTTCTTTACAAAAGTAAACTCAAGCAACTGGGCCTTATCTTTTTATATCATTCCTATGTGATGGGCAAGCAAGTAGAGAGGACTCTACTAAGACTATATCTGAGTAAAGAAATGAAGAAAACCAATAATTTGTCAAGTTATATATTTGGGAAAAGAGAGAATAGTTGGTACAGAAGCTTAATGTGGGAACAACTCTAGTAACAAATAAGGTATTGTCCTTCCTCATCAAGCCTGGGAATCCCCTCCCCAAGCCAGAAACTCTGTAGGGAAGGCGCAAGAGAGACAATGTCACAATAATTAGTTGCAATTTGCAGCATGTAAACGCTCTTTTCTTCCTCAGCCATTCAGAAACATCACAGGTCTAAAGACATCACAAGAAGGATCATATTACTGAAAATGGCCCAAGCCCAGGGAGCATGCTCCTTCCCATCCCTAGTGGAGATGCCATCAACACAAGCATAGAACTACAAAGTACCTTTATCTCCACTTGAGTATTTTTTCCTGGCTTAGAGGTACTACGAAGAAGGCCTGTGTGACTTTTGCTTCAAGACTCAACTGAACCCCAGTGGGTGGCTGTGGAATGACATAAACAAAACCAGAACAAGGACTTTGCAAAATACAGCTCCATGAAAATGGTTGTCTCCAGAAGTGGACCAGGATCTGGATGCTGACACAAAACGGGATGATTACATGCTGAAGTGAAATAGTAAATGGAGCTGAGTCTTGCCCTAACATAATAGTAATAAATTCGGAGCACATTAAGAAAAACCCACCATACCAAGAACTATGATAATTGAAATTTGCAGGAGACAAAATAATTTACATGAAAAAAGACCATTAATAGTTCCAAGATGAATCAAATGCTGGAGCTATCTGACAAGAGTTCTTAAAACCACCAACATAAAAACTATTCAATAAACAATTACAATAAACCAGCTTGTTTTGAAATACAAAATAATAGAAAAATCTTAGCGAAGACTTAGTGATTTTATAAACAAGCTTCCTAGGGATTATGTAACTTTAAAAAAAAGTGAGAGGAAGTAAATAATAAAATGGTGATAGAAAATATCAGTAATTACATTAAGTTGAAATTATCTAAATTTAGGAATTTGAGAATTTAAGAAATTGAGAATGCTATAGTACTTTTTAAATGACTTAACTATGGGCTCTGTATAAAAAAGTCATTCCTGATTCAACAATATGGGTAAGCTAAAAGCAGATGGTCATGCTAAAAAGAGAAGTAACCATGAATACAGAAAGACTCTAATTTTTGATAATGTGGCTTTTTTATTTTTGGACATGATGGCATGAAAACAGTACATATTCTTAGAAATTATGTTTTGAATGTTGATCTTTTCTGGGGATGGCTCTCTGTGGTAAATACCCTCTTGGGTGATACCAAGAAACCTCAGTGATTTATCCTCCAGTCAGTTATGTAATTATAAGATGCTGAGTGACCCAATGTATATATCACCATGACCCATTCTTTAGGCACAAGCATTCAACAAATTATATTAAGTAAGCAATAATCATAGAGCAGACTTTGTCACTGGTAGAATTACCCAAATGTACCTAATGTGAATATTATCTGACATACTTATGGAATGTTAGACCAAGCAAGGATCCTTAGTAGATTTGGTAAATTAGGTAGATTTTTGATTTTAATATTTTTAACAAATGGTTTCTTAGAATGTAGCTTAATAAATTGAGAAACAGCAATATCAGATAAGTATATACTATGCTTTTAGTGCTTATGTCCTCCCAATTTCATGTTTCCCAGTTTCATGATTTTCAAATGTGAAAGCGTTTAGTGTTAGGGACTTTTGCATGTGACTAGCCAGCTCATGGTAGAGCCTCAAGAATGACACTGAGACTCTTATAAAAAAAGAAAAATGAAACCAGAGGACTTGCTGAAGCACCAAACATGTGAGAACACAGAATCATCACTCATGGCACCCAATATGTGAGGACACAGCTAGAATGTATCAGTCATGAGGAAATGAACCCTCTCCAGACTTCAAATCTGTTAGCACTGTGATCGCAGACTTGGCCTTCAGAACTGTAAGAAATTTCTGTTTTTTTAAAAATACCCAATTTATGGTATTTTGGCCCATGAGTACAAATAGATTCAGACAGTGAGCTTTAGAGTAGTAGAAATTAATAGATGTAAAAGGTAACACTGTGCATGAAAACACTGTGCAATGGCAACATTGTGTCAATGGCAACAGTGGGAAGGTAACCATCTCAGATATTTATGGACAAGAACATCCAAGATATCTGAATCAAAACTAATTGAACTAAAAATATATAATGCAATAATGAGGAGGCAGATTGGAAGTAGAGGCAGATTTGAATCATGAGGCAGTCATAATCTGAATGAGCCATGATAGGGGTTTGGGATCACAGTGTCAATCTGAGAGGCAATGAGAGCAATCTAATCCTGGTAACAGTTGAGGAAATACAGAAATATTTTAATATTGCTATCATTCCAAATGACATAGGAGTAATAAATAACTCTACTTACCCCAGGAGAGAAGCACCATTTTACTTAAAGAATCTGACGTAATTTCCCTTATCTTTCCTAAATGAAAATTAAGTTTATTTTCAAGATATTAGTAAAGAGTGATCACTTCACATTTAATTGTGTGACTTCAATGATCCTGCCTCAATAAAGAAAAAAACGGAGGTAAGAGCTGTTGGGAAAGGAGTGTAGCCATCATTTGAGTTAGGACCCAATTCTTGCATGCAACCTCACCAGTCACCTGAGCTAAAGAAGGATCCTGTCACCTCTCCCAGTCTCCAATCCTGAAGGCCTCTCACCATAAGTTCAGTGTTTCTGAAACTACTTGCTGCCTGACGTTCAGTCAGAGAAACATCAGTACCTTCCACTGCTGGAACGGAAAGCAAGTGCTAGTCACAGAGATGAGCTATGGGTATTTAACACAGTAACTTCTTAGGCTTCCAGGAAGAGTGTGAGTGTTTCTAAATTTCACTTATTGGTTTTCAAACCTAAACACCAAGTAACATGAAATTCCACAGCATTGAGACATAATGTTAGCAAGGTTATATGCCGTATACACTCAATGCATTAATTTATTTAATCATCACAATCTAAATATTCATTTGTAGATGTGTGAATATGAGTCCCTTCCGAAAGAACTGGAAGACAAGATTTAACAACATAGAGCTTGGGCTTTAAACTCAAGCTGATTCTAGAGTTCAGGCTGTAGGGCTAGGATGTGCTGTAGAATACTCCTTTACATGTGTAAATGTATGACACTGTGATTGGATTAATAAAAAGCTGTTTGACTGATGGCTAGGCAGGGTTTTGGGAGCAGAGAGAAGAGCTGGGAAGAAGGGCAGAGTCTGAGGAGATGCAGACTGAGCAGGCTGGGAGGTTTGTATATGAGATAAAGGGCCTGGGGGCAGCATACAGTTTACTAGAAATGGATTAATTATAAGTTATAAGAGCTAGCTAAAAGACAAGTCTAAACTATCACTGAGAATTTACAATTCACATTAAGTCTCTGTGTGGTTATTTGGGAACTTGCATGTGAGACAGAAAAATCTGCCTATAGTATGCTCCTTATAAATAGTTTTATAAGTAATAAAGATTTCACAACTGTCCGAACAAAAAATTTTTTTTCTTCTAATCCTCTCTACCAGTCACTATGAAATTATCAAATGTACTATGTAGTCAAAAAGATAGTTTAACATTGGATATTTTGTAAGTACAGAACACACAGATCCCTGATGGTAAGAACAATGGCAAACCTTTTCATGTGGGAGAAAGAAATCACCTGGCACTCTAGCACTTTCTGGGAGCCAACTCTTCCTTGCTCAATGCTCTTCATGGCCACCTGCCTCTCCAGACTGGTATCACCATAGTGGGCAGTTCTACTGTCTTATTCAAAACAATTGCAAATGTTTAGTTCAGCATTTTTCATGCAATAAATGCTCCAGATTAGTTGAATAAAGTTGTTTGAATTAAAAACAAAACAAAAACCAAACAAGAAAGTTGTGACTTAGATGGTGACTAAACTTCAGTTCTTCTTTATGTCTTTCTATGGCTCTAATAGGCAGCCATACTTTATCAACAAACAAGTGATTATGCCATCCTGGAAATACCCATTAAGACTGTAGTAACATCCTCAGATACTTGTTTCTTAGAGACCATCTGTGACCTAAGGCAAATTTGGGGAGTGATGAAAGTGTCTTTTTATGTTACACACAGAGGTCACTTTCTTTTATTTGTGTGATACATTTACTGTCTTTACTATCACTTTTGCAATAAGAGAAAATATGTACTTTTTGACTGAACAATAGGGATAAAGAAATGCTGAGGGAGCAGCCAGATTCTTGGGTGATTTTGAAAGATTAGCAGTAAAGTTTGTCAAAGTTCAAAGATGCTCCTTGTGTCTTCCCTTCCCCTTCCCCCATTGGGGCTATCTTTGTTCTTTGAGAAGAAAAACCTGCTAATTGGTATCTTCCTCCAACAAAACCCACACTGGTGCCCTGAGGCCCTTCAGTGCCTACTAGGTCTCCCAGCTGTCTGTCAGCAAGGAGGACAAAAGAGAGATAAATTTCATTAAAAGACTCATTGTCCTCCCAAATCCTGGAGTTTCATGGTTTGCAAACATCAGGATAGACTAGGACATTTAATAATTCATTTATAAGTGGGTACTAACTGTAAGTGAAATATTCAAATTAGATCTAAGTGGAAAACTTAAAATAGAACCACATTTCTGCAGGTGTCTGAGACTGCCAGCTTTCATTTTATTGGACATTTTCCCTTTTCCTCATGGCGTGTAGCTCACATAATTCATAGAGGTGTTCCTGTTAGCCAGGCATGGGAATTGTTTTTCACTTAGATTTTGCTTACTTTCGAGACTCAAATGCCTGATAAGAACACAAAGTGTCATGTTCCATGACAGTAATTTTTTTGCTTGTGTGTGTGTGTGTGTGAGAGAGAGAGATATGTGGCAGTTCTGTATATAAGAACATTTTTATTTGATGCAATGGATTTGCATTTCCCTATGTTCTCCCTTTCAAATTCCATGCAGGCTAGTTCTTCTTCCAATACAGAATGCCCATGCCTTGCATTAGCTTGTGTATTAGCTGTAATTGGAACTCTTTGGGATAGAACTAGCTTAAACCAGCTTTAAATTTTTGTTGATCATTGTCTCACTAGATAGAAAGTTAAGAACCCAGTCCAAATTAAGCTTATCAATAGTTCCCAACCATCTCACCATCTCTCATCTTTCTTCTCTGTTGATTTCAATGTCAGCTTCATCCAAAGTCTGGTTCATCTCACTGCATCAAGAAAGCTGAGGAACGAGCATTGTGAAAAAGCCAGTGTGAGAAACCCAGCATCACCTGTATAAATCAATAAATAAGAAAATTTAGCTAATGAAAAATAGGTTAACATGCTACTTTAGATATGCTGAATGAAATAAAAGTTTTATTTGATTTATATTTTTGAAAACATTATACATTTGAACAAAGCATTTTGATTATATCTACCCTCTGCTATTAGAACTATACCCACAGCAGTACCAAATGTATAAAGTTGGCTAGTTTTCCTTAGGGATGGGACTTTCCCTAAGTGTGGTTTTCTGGGCATCTTTTTTCTTCTTTTGTTTTCTTACACTCCCAGTGAAGAGGCTTATTTCCACAGTTACCAGAAGAAAGCCTCAGGCCTCTGATTAATAGCTGATTGAGCAACTGTCCTAAGAGCAAGGAGACAATAGAGCTTACAGAACAATCAAGAGGTCTACAGAAGTAAACAAATCAAATCTGTGAATTCTCAAATGCATGCTTTGGTTAAGAGGCCTGATTGCAAAACAAAGAACTTTCACTGGGGTTCTTCCTTGGCAAATTTTTGCCTCTGCCATCATGGAAAGTGTTTATGCATGGCAGGACATTCTATTTGATTCAGTTCACCCCCAAGACTGATATTCTGCCTGCTTCAGCAATATTTATACCATGAGAGAGACTTTTGTTGTAATTGGTAAATAGTCAAAAATGTTCCTTTTGTTGCCCTTCTGGTGGCAACTGGCAGTGAGGAGGCTTATAAGAGAGTACTACACTAAAAAATCTATGTATTAAATTTATGTATGTGTTCATATCACCTAAAATATATGGACATCAGAGGACAACTTCCAGGAAGTGGATATTTATTTCCACCTACTGGGACCTGGAATTTGAATTCAATTGTTTGATTTTGCCAAAAGTGCCTTTCCTACTGAGCCATGTGATCAGCTCTGTGTCACACTTGTAGATAGACTATTGGTGGTTAAATATTTTAAATTTGTCTTACAGCATTTATTGGATTTCTTTTTTAGCAGAGAGACTTTAGAATATAAAATGATAGATAAGGACTGTAAAAGACAATTTGATGATTTCCTTTTGATGGTTCATGAGGAATACAAATATCCTTATCAGTTTTTATTAATATAGGCATATTAATAAAATATAGCATATCTAAATTAGCAGTTGAAGATTTCTCTGTGAGAATGATGTTGGGGCATTAAAACAGCCATTGCACTCGGTGTTGTGTCACCTAGCTCTAGTCATTTAACCACAACTGTGTGAACTGAGGAAGATGGTTAGTCTCTATGAACCTCAGTTTCCATGTGGGTAAGAAGATGGCAGCTTTAGAAGGATAAAAATGAAACTTCACAGTTTTATAAGGATAAAAATGACATAGCAAAACAAAGAAACATTCACTCCTGTCCCTGGGGTATTACCAGAGCTCAAAAAGTAATTGTCTTAGAAAATTTAAAGCTGGAGAAGATTTTGTGTAACTTTTTATTCATGCAAAACACACAGGTGGTAAAATGCAAAAATAATGAGTGTTTCCCTCAATGAAGTCTCACAAATAGAATCTATGTAATCGGCATCCCCCTCAAGAAATGAAGCATCCATCACCTTAGAACTCTGCCATGATACCTTCCAGTCACTCATCCCCATGGGGCTTTTAACACAGCACTGATTGGATATTTCAGTAAAATGATATTGAACAAACTATGGTGAACTTCAGCCTTTTAAAACAAGCAAAGACAGCTATAGATAATATTTGTTCTCCAGATTGAATAAAGAGTATATGATAGAACAATAATAGATCAACAGGAAAGAATTTCAAATAAATGCAATTGCTGAGTCTGCAAATCCATGTTGACTTCAGCTGTGTGAACAAAGCAGTGTTAAAGATGCATTTGAGAACATAATTCTTGTTCTCCTGGAACTTTATCAACCAGAAGCAAAACAGAAGAAAAATGGTAAAGCTCCTGTCTAGGGATCAGAAACACCCTGTTTCTTACTTATGCCTGAGGGAGAAGTGGCAAGACAAAAAGAGAGGATGGAATGGACATAGAGTAGGACATCAGAGAAAAAGCATAATCCAACAGATCAGACCAGAGTCATCTGAAGGGGTTGTTAGGCCGTAGGTCACTGGTCTTTTCTCCACAGTTTCCACTACATGACGATGAGTGAGGCGAGTAGCGTCTACAAAGCTACATATCTAGTGAGTCCCCTGGTCCTGTTACTACCCCTAGAAAGTCACTTTCCAAGCCCTTCACGTACAATCAATTCCCCGAGTGTTGTATGAACAACCTGCTCACTCTTCATCTCCAAAGGGGGAAAACTGTGTATGTTTTGAGACTAGGGAAAACCCTGAGCGCTGACATTAAAGGATGCTTAAATGTTGTGGCCGGGTTGAAGAGCTACTGGTCTAGATAATGATGCTGAAATGGTACCTCACGTCAGAATTAGCTAGTGAATTTAATGAACAGACTCCTGCTCATGACTCAGGGGAGTTCTGCTGAGGGGATGTGTGATTCAGATGCAGCCAACTCCCACAATAGTGCATGGGAACCGATGGTTGGGGAGGAGAGGTGAACTCACAAATCCTGCAAACAGCATGAGAAGGAGCAACAGAAAAGAAGAGATTTTCTGACTTTGCTAACTAGTTGGATCAGCAGATCATGGGAAAATTTTGAAGCCAAGAGGGGAGGAAATCTAACTTCAAAAGCTTGTGTAAGCAACCAAAGCATTCCCAGGGAAAGCTTCTGAGAGCAGAAAGAACTACCGCTTCAATGAATCTCCTTCCTGCCCACTTCCTGGCACATCCAGGCACCACATCTTATCAGACTCAGAGAATCAGTGAAGGCTAAGTTGTGGTGACTAATCCCCAGAAGTCTCAGGTCTCTGGTAGCCCAATTGTTAATTGTCAAGGAGGAGTATTAATGCCCAATGCAGCCAAGCATTGGCTTTTTACGGGGAAAATCAAATAATAATAAGAAAGTTATGGAGTTGGGATGGAATTTGGAAATGGAGGAATAAGTTGCATGATTCAAATGTTTACAGGTATTATGTTATGATAACCGGGTTTAAACTTCTCTACAAACACAGATTGGATGAAGTCTAAAATGTAGTCTCTCGTGGATAGCCCCTGATAGGCACAGATAGTATTTGCTCCCTTTACTCTGCTGGTGTGTGATCTGCTCCTGGCTGATGAATTGAGTTTAGATATCTGGATAAAGCAAGTAAGAGCTGCATCTTACTCTTGTCCACACATAGCATTTCTTATGCTGATTTGCTGTAGGTCTCATTGGAGTAATTATATACTTCATAGTTTAGTTTTCAGAGAATAATTCCTTCTTCCTTAGTCCTATATTTCTGGGGTTCTTCTTCAAAATTGGGATTGCTACATAAAGTTGAGTTCCAGCAGCATGGCCTCAGGAAACACTTGAGGGACTTGTCATTGCTTCAGTGAGTGACAGTGTAGGAACTGAGACCCACACTATTAAACTCAATGCAGTGAACCCAAAAATGTGCCCCATACATTAATGTTGTGCTCTCTGAGCAGTATAGCGGACCACATCTGGCACCCAGAGCATGTGGATGGACAGTCCTAACTTGAATACTGGAAATATTCTAACTAAAGGAGAACCAGCTGATGAAAAAGGCCTAAATTGTACAATAATCCAAGATATGCAAGTCCTAATGCAGAAAGGTAATAAATACAAAATCAAAGTGCATTATCTTTTGAAATATTCCAGTATCACAATAAATTCAATAATTTATTCTAATAAATTATTATAAACTCTAATGAATTAGAATAAATCCCAGATAAAAATAGAATGCAATAAAAAGCTAAGTAAGAAATTCAATATACAATATAAATGAGGAATTCAATAAGGAAAAGTATCACACTGAAATTTTAGAAATGAAAATTAACCCAGAAGTTATCTCCAATTGATAACTACTCACAAAGGAAAAAGTAGCTTTTTCCAATGGAGCCTCCCTGGGTATACACACCTCTCTTAAAAACAAGCCCCTACCCAGAAGTAGAGACCAACAGAACATTAAACTCAAAAGCATTTTTAAAGGTTCTTTATTTCATATTGTTTACCTTTTGTTCTTTTATTCTTTCCCTTACAGGTCTTTTGTGTATATATTGTGTTCTCCAATATTTTTATAGGATTTCTGTGTGTGTAAACATGTATTTCTACATCTATGTGTGCTTCTTACAGTTTGTCTCTTTTTATTCTGTCTGTTTCATCATATTTAAGATGCCTGTTTGTGTTCTAATGAGATAGAGAGAGAGAAAGAAAGGATGTGGATTTGGGTGGGTGGAGAGATGGAGAGGATCTGGGAGAAGCTAGAGGAGGAGAAACCATAATCAGATTATATTTCAGGGAAAATATATTAATATTTTAATTAATATTAATATATATTTAACAAGATTTTTAAAAGAAGAAGGAAGAATGGAGAGATGACACAGCAGTTAGAAGTACTTGTTGTATTGTAGAGGACCAGTCTTCATCTCCCAGCACCCACTGACAAGAGGTAAACAGCCTCTCTTACATTTTTAAAGAAAAATAATATATTCCTCAAACAATTTTGTAAAACAAAAACTAAAGGAACACTACCAAAGATTTTGTTGTTTTTTTCACAAAGTTAGTACAACCATGATACCTAAACTACATAGAAATATAACTTCCAGCTGTGATGCCTCACATCTTTAATCCCAGCACCCAGGAAGGAAAGACAGAGATCTTGATGAGTCTGAGACCAGTGTCATTTACATTGCAAGTTCCAGCCTAGCCAGTACTAGGACTACAGAGTGAGATTCTGTCTCAATACAAAATAAATGACAACAACAGTAAAAAAAGAAACTTCTGTCCCAATCCCTTTGATGAACATACATACAAAAATATACACACAAAAGTCCCCAATAAAATACTTGCAAACTAAATTCAAGAATTCATCAAAAGGATGATTCAATGTGATTATTTAGCTGTGTTCCAGGGATACAGGAATATATCCCATTCTTCAAGATCTGTATAATTAAGTATGTGATAATAACCATACTGTGAAAGCAATCTACTATCAATGCAATTCCCATAAATATTTCTTGTCACTCTTCACAGAAATAGAAATAAGCAATTCCAAAAATTCATGTGACAGTAGAAAAGATGATAGATATTGAAAACAATCTGAACAAAAAGAACAATGCTTGAGTTATCATCATGCCTGACTTTTAAATTATGAGGCAGAACTACAGTAACAAATACAGCTCATAGTAGCAGAAAAAACAACATTTAGATCAGTGGGGGACTCAGATATAAGTCTACACAGCTACAGCTTTGTACAACTGAACAATCTTACAAAAATATACATTGGAGAAAGGACAACCTCTTCAGTGAATGGTGTCTCTTCAGTAAACGCTAAAAGAAAAAAATGGATATTCAATTTCTCAACTTAAATAAACATCTGCTTCAAATGACTCAAATACATCAATGTATGGTCTGAAACATTGGACTCTCAGAGGAGTAGTAGGGGAAATACTTCAAAATAAGCAAAGATTTCATGAACCCCAATTGCGCAGAAAATAGTAACAATTGGTAAAGGATATTGTTGTGGAATATTCCTTTACACTGTATGAAGATATGTCATTGTGATTGGTTTAATAAAATACTAAACAGACAATAGCCAGGCAAGATTTTCGGGGCATAAGGAATGCTGAGAAGGAGAGTCACCAGCCAGAGAGAAAGGCAGCAGCATGGGCAAAACAGAGTAAAGGTAATAAAGCCACAAGACAAAGAGTAGATTGATACAAGTGGGTTAACTTAAGTTGTAAGAGCTAGTTATTAACAAGCCTAAGCTAAGGCCAAGCTTTCATAATTAATAAAAAGTCTCCATGTGGCTATTTGGGAGCTGGCTGGTGGGATAGAAAACCCCATCTAAAGGGACCTCATGAAATTAGAGAGCTTTTGCATAGCACATGAAACAATTGAGTGAAAAGACAGCACAAATGGGAAAAATCTTTAGTAGCTATTATGTGACAGAGTATCAATATCTAGAATATACAAAGAACTAAAAAAGCTGAATACCAAGAAATCAACAATCCAATCAATAAATTAGAAAACAAAATGACCTGTCTCAAAAGACAAAATGCAAATGGGCAATAAATACATAGAAAAAGGTTCAACATCACTAGTCACCAGGGAAATGGGAACAAAAATCACAAGGCTTCTATCTTCACAGAAATCAGACCCAATTGCAGTAGACACACACTTCTGGCCAGGGAGAAATAAAGATGGTGATAACCTGGAAGCATTTTCTCAGCTGCCTAGCTTTCAAAGTACCAGCATGGGAGATATGAGCTGGTTAGAGAGCAAAGTCATCAACATCCTTACCCTATTGAAAACCATCAAACTACAATAATGACTGACCTAGCAAGATATTTCCATGGGCATAATAATTGCACAAATATTATGGTGACAGTCAACTACTTTTTGATTGGATTTTAGGCCCACTCCACCAGAGGAAAAATCATGCCTGGAGAACCCTTGGCTGTGAATTCATAGGCCACAGAGGTGAACCTACTGTTGCTGTTTTGGCAAATGAATACAATATCAAAATTCCCTCTAAATACATATATCTATGAGTAAGGGTTAGTTCAGCTTTCAATATTCATCAGAGAAGCTCCTTTGTACAGTGGATGGCAGTTAACACAGACACAAATGTTCAAAGCACCTAAATGTCTCTGGAGTTTTCAGCCATAACTAGGATACCAGAGCTACCCCTCCAAGGCTCAGAGGACATTAGAAGAAATGGAAAACTTTCCCTTTTTCTTGTCTTTCTTTCCTTCTTTCTTCCTTCCTTCCTTCCTTCCTTCCTTCCTTCCTTTCTTTCTTCTAGATGCTGTCCAGACCTTAAGATTTTTTATTTGGTACTGTGGGTCTACCTACTCTCTCCATAAAGCTCCCCTTCCTACATTATGGTTGATTGTCTACCATGTGGCTGACCTACATATTGGCTTACTTACTCTCCCCTTTCTTTTCTCCATTCTCTTCCTGAAGGTAGCTGCCAAAATTTGTAGTTTGTCTGGCCCAGGGTTTTCCTTTTAAACACTAATGAAATTGTCTTCAAGTTTTCTTTGGAGTCATTCTCAAATTCCTTTGTTAATGAGACCGAGCAACATAAGGACACCCCACTTTACCTGGTAACATATGGTGACTCTGCTGGGATGCCCCAAATACCTAGTAACAGAAGGACTCAACTACAACAGTCAATAGTCCAGCACTGCACCTATGTATATAAGAGTAGAACAAATTGTACTCAGTGCATTATAAAAAAGAGGAGCAGATGAAGATGAGAAGGCAGGTGAAGGCTGAACCTGGCAGGAGATAGGAGTGGAGAAGTAAGGGATGATTATGATAAAAAAAAACATTCTGTGTATATATGTTCTCAAAGAATTAGTAAAATAATATGTTACTAATATTACAAAAGAAAAAATCAAATAATAAATGCCAGTAAGAATGTGAAAGAAAGAGAACACTTCTTTTTTTTCAGATTTTTTCATTTGAATTAGAAACAGGATTGTTTTACATGACAATCCCAGTTCCCTTCTCCATCCCGTCCTCCCCTACCACACCCCCAACTAAAATCCTACCTATCATATATCCTTTCTGCTCCCCCTGGATGGTGAGGCCTTCCATGGGGGGGGTCATCAGAGTCTGTCGTATCCTTTGGGATACTGTCTTGGCTCAGGGAGTATTCCTCTATATGGAATGGGCTCCCAAAGTCCACACTATGATCGTGATAAGTACTGAACTACTACAGGAGTTCCCCTAGATTTCCGAGGTTTCCTCACTGAAACCCATGTTCCTGGGGTCTGGATCCATCCCACGCTGGTATTCCAGCTATTAGTCTGGGGAGCAAGAGTTCCCCGATGTTCAGGTCAGCTGTTTCTGTGGGTTTCACCAGCCTGGTCTGGACCCCTTTGCTCTTCGCTTGTCCTCTGCATCTGGATTCCAGTTCAGTTCAGTGATTAGTTGTGGGTGTCTGCTTCTACTTCCACCAGCTACTGGATGAGGGCTATCGGGTGGCATATAAGTCAGTCATCAAACTCATTATCTGGGGAGGGCATTTAAGGTTGCCTCTCTTCTATTGCTTAGATTGTTAGCTGGTATCATCTTTGTAGATCGAAAGAGAACACTTCTATACTATTGGTAGGAATATAAATTTATGCATGTCCTGTGGAAATCATTATGGAGTTTCCTCACAAAAAAAACAATTAAAACTGCCATGTGACCCAGCCATACCACTCCCAAAAGAATCAATACATCACAAAAATACTTGCCCATCCTTATCTGTTGAACTATTAATCACAATGGGAAAATTATGGAAACAAACTTGGTACTCATCAACAGTGAAGTGGACTAAGAAAATATGGTACATGTACACAACTGAATGTTATTTAGTACTGAAGAAGCAAGGAATTTCATTTATTGGGAAATGAATGCCACTGAAGTCAATTATGTTAAATAAATATTAATATGCAAAAAGACAAATATTGAATGCTTTCTCTCATTTGTCGGTACTGGATTTTATATGTATAAATAAAATTTTATATATATATAAATATATATATATATCAGGATAATAGAAATGAAACTGTACATTGTGATGAAGGGAGTAGAGAGGGGAAAACAACAGAGGAACATGAAAACACATTATCTTCATGTTTTTTGTCAGACTTTATGATAATTTTCTTTCATAATAAAAGATATATAGTTGACAAAATGCATCTTTTATACTCAACTCATGAGGCTGCAATACCTGGGTCACTTTTAACCCAAGAGCTTCTTCAAACTGCAAGCAAGCAACTGAACTTAGGAGTCAATCAAAGTGTGCTACTGTGCTTGCAGATCTCAACCACAAATTAAAGACAAATGTCACAAGCATATCTTATCAAAAGAGAACTGGAACCTTCATGAGAGCCTGGTATAGAACACAGCATTTTAGCATGCTTGGTATAGATAACAAGAGAGAGAAATCCAACCTATATCATTTGGCTAACTGCTTCATGGAGAGAGTGTGAGGGATCGAGGTTCATAGAGCATCTCCAAATGCATGTCTGTTGCTTGGCATTGTTTTTAGGAGCAGTTCTTCATCAGATGGGGAAGTAGTCAGGTGGGGGAGGCTTAAATCAGTGAGAACAGAAGGGGTGTATATAATCTCTGACCTCTTGATACTCTCCTGCTTTCATCAAGCTTTCTTCATGACTGTACCCAAAACTTTATTTAAATCCAGTTTATCTAAGACTTGAATAAACACACATGTATGGTATCCAGAAGCTATTATTAGTAGATTTTGCTTTCAGACCAGATCAGATTTACCTTTTCTGCTATTTAATATTTGGTATTTTTCTTAGTATCATTGGGGTAAGGGAAGAAAATAGGGAGGGAAACATTGGCAGTGATTGTAGGTGTTTTTAATTTTGTGCAGAATTAAAATATTGCTTTTGCTTGCATTTCTCCCTTCTTCATCTGGACCAGAATGAGTTTTAGAAATATATGACCAAGTCCTTGTTCTTGTAGTGGGTCCACATTGACAGCAGAATAAAAATCAGCCTCGTAGGAAGACCTGGAAATCTATTTATGTTGAGATCCCCCCCTTGCCTGTCAGTTACTTCTCATCTCATAGAATATGCCATCAAATCCAGACACTTGCAGTTTTCCTAGCTTGGAGGTATCTCACACCTCTAGTTTGCCTGAAAGTGATAATTATGCAGAGTGTAGAGAGAAATCATTGCCTGTTATGACGCTGGTGTGTTGTTAGCAATGTGACCACATGCAAACAGCTTAGCCTCTCAGCTTAGCCTCTCTGTGCATCAGGTTTCTCTTCTATATCCTCTACAGCAAGGATGGTAGTAAATAAATATATATCTAAGACATTCTGCACAATGGGTGGCACATACAAACTACTTCATATTGTAACTTCTACTTATTTGTAAGTCTAAGCCTAATACCATTTCCCATATATTATCTGAAAATCTTCACTTTCCTTCTAACCTCACCTATATTTCTATCACCTGTGTGTGCATGTGTGTGTGCTGACTATGTGTGTGTGTTAGTGTGAGTGAGTGTGTGTCTATTAATCTGTCTATCCATGTTTGCGTGTAGTGTGTTTTCAGGGTGTACTCACATGTATGTGGATACACAGTGCCTGTGCCTGTAAGTGTGGAGGCAGGGTCTCCCACTGAACCTGGAGCCAGACTGCTAACCAGCAAACTCCCACAGCACTGGGCTGCACACATTCATGTGTCACTGTTAGGTTTGTATGTGGTGCAGAAAATGTTCTCACCTCCTGAGCTGAGTCTCCAATACTTGTTTTAGTTTTTTGAGACAGTGTCTCATTCTATAGCCCAGAATGACTGGGAACTCACTATGCATCCCCTGATACTTTGAGCTGAGCTTAACCCTCTTTATCTTTATGATGACTAATTCCAAGTGTCCATCAGCATGCTTAATGTATTGCTTTTTTCTTACATCATTGTTGAAAACAACAAAGGATAAAATTAATTTTTAATTTTATGGCTAAAACTCAGTGATGCATATGTCAGTTTATTAAATTATAGTTTTATTGATATGTTTTAAAGACATTTTATTTTTATTTATATGAATGAGTGATAGCATGTGTGTATATGCACATATGTGTGGATAACCACGTGGGGCAGAAGAGGGTATTGGATCCCTTGGAGCCAGAATCACTGGCAGGTAGTTGTGTGTAGCCTGATCTGGGTGCTGGGAACCCAACTCTCCTCCCCTACAAAAGCAACACACACTCTTAACTACTGAGCCATTTCTCCATCTTCAGAATTATAGCTTGTAGGCTGCACTTTAACTACCTCAGTTAACTAGCCAATGTTCTCAAGCAAGGTGCTATTCTAACAAACTGTATGAAATAACTTAACTCAGCAATAATGCCATGAGGTAGGCATTTTATTTTCCTCCATTTTCAGATGGGGAATCTGAGGCAAAATGACAAAGTAGAATATATGTTTTAGGGATTATACAAAGAGCCACTGAGAAATCCCCTCATTGTAGGGTTCTCACAGAAAGCCTCTGGCTTCCTCTGTGCAGTGTTTCACTTTCCCAGATTGCTTCACTTGGGATTTCTTCTTATTCTTCACTTAGTTATTTTCAGTCTTTGACTGTTCTGGCCTTCCAACAGGATCGCCTACTTGTTTTGGAGCAGAACAAGATTGAAGAGAAAAACAAGGACAACATAGACAAGAACAGAAAAATAAATTTGTGGAAAATTTGCCATTGTAGCCTACAAACGAATGTATGAAAGCACTTTATATGTTTGAAACTACAGTGTGTGCAAGCATTACCAGGAAAGATTTGAAATGCTTGTTTCCCAGGCTCACCCTCCAACATTCTGATTTAGCATATCTGGGGTTTTGTCCAGGACCTTACTTTTTACAGCAACCCCAGGTGACCTGGATGCAGGTGGTCCACGATGCACATCTGGTGAAACACGTTTGTAAATGCAGGAATTGGAAAGGAGAACTAGCTAATCCCCAAAGAATACTGCTTGAGTTTTGTCTGTACATTAATTCAAACCACCTGGGTGGGAACTTATTAGTGCTTTTCTCTTTCTGGGTAATTCACAAGGGTTGGGACCAGGAGCCTGATTGAAAAGGCCTTGATCGGAGGAAGGAAAGGGAAAGAAAGGGTAGGGGCAATTAAAACCACCTTGAACCAGAGGGTTGTTTCCTGAAGGACAAAGAAGGGCTTGAGGCACCTTCCTCCTCCTTCCACTGCTCCCTAATTGGCTGTTGTGGCTATCATTCCACCCCAAGGGATGTTAATGGAATCGAGGAAAAAGCAAAGGATGCGACATAACTTAAATGGGAACAAAAGAGGAGCGAGTTCATTTTCATGAGGAGCAAGTGTCTGTCCCCAGGTCTTTCTACCTTCTCTATATAAACTCTCAGCTTCTTTTTCTTTTCAGCCTCAGAGGGACCAATAAGCATGGGCTGTCTGGACAAGCAGTGGGTACCCTATTACTAATTATCCAGGGGAAAATCTGAAGGCTTCCAATTTTGCTGTGCAGTGATATTGTGTAATTGCAAGTGGTGTGGCTTTAACTTGCTGAATTACATTCTGTTGGAGGTGAACATGAAGCAGAGGTGCTTTAATTCTAAACATCTTTCCAAGCCAGCAATTGAGTCATTTTGATTTTAATACTTGAACATTATACAACATGCATTAAAACTGTGTATGTAATGGACAACATGCTTTTCACTGAACTAAGTAATTTAAGGTAATTTCAGAATACAGTGCAGCACAGTGATTAAGACTTCCTGGCTTCAGTCTGAGCCATGCAAATTGCTAGCTGTGTGACCTCATTTTACATCTCTAAGATGCAAGTACTAATCTGTAAAATTGAGATAATAATAGGATCCTCCGCCCCACCCCCACACACACTTCAGTGAGATGCTTTGACCACCAAATGAGATGATATGTGTAATAGTAAATCTCTCTCATTAAATCTATGGTGATCTTTGCCTCTGCTGCTTTGTCTGTCTTTCTGAAGGTATTTGTTTGGCATTTTAACCTGGTATCTGAACAAAAGTACTAGGACGAAAGATGGAAAAGCAAAGCTATTGGTGACAAGGTTGCTTTTACTATCGTGTTTTCAAAATTGATAATTCATCAAGCAGGACAATAGAGGAATACTTATCTGAATCAGAATACACACATCTTGAGAACCAAGCACAAGGTTTATATAAATCACTCAATGGCTTACCTCTCAGACTTTAAGATACTGAACGTGAATTAAAAGTTTAGTCTCTATTTCTGAATGGTTTTACATCACCATTCTGCAAACATTTACCTGTGTAAGAGATCTGTTTATACAGATAGGTGTGTGTGAGAGAGACAGAGAGAGAGAGAGAGAGAGAGAGAGAGAGACAGAGACAGAGACAGAGACAGAGACAGAGACAGAGAGACAGACAGAGAGAGGTGAAGGCCACATTTATGTAAATAGGATTAGTAGCAGCTGTGGAGTTCTGGCATATTCTCTTGGCTCTCTGCACCAGGTAACATTCTGAGTGGAAGTGTTGCTGACAGCCTTCCCACAGGCAGATTCCTCCAATGAGAGCAACAGCCCCAGCCCATACAGGGTTACTAAGCAACTAAACTCCCACTGAGGTATGCAATGAGATGTTCTTTATTTTAGAAAGAAAGAACATAGAATAAAGCCCTTCTAAACAGTTAATCAGTCCTCTTCTCTAAGTAAATTCATCCCCAAGTGAGTTTACCTGCTCCTGAGGTCACAACTCAGGGAAATCGAGTTAGAAAGCATGCTATAATTTCATGAAGTGTCTCCAAGCAATGTATTAAATTGTCATTAATAACTTGTACTATGAAGTGGGACCTCCCACAGTTCATCATGCCAGATCATCCCTCAACTGGGAATGGAAATACAAGGGCATTAACATTTGAATTACTGTTGTAGCAAATAAGTCAACTTTTAGTTTTGGCCTTAAAATTATTCTATTGTTTTGCATGTTATATATGTTATATAGTCATGTATCTATTATTTTTGACATAAAAATAACACAAAGGCAAAAAAAAAAAAACCCGACTAGATCCTTACATGTAAAACAAATCCCAAGTAGAGCTGTAAACGACTGCAATTTTGCTGCATTGCCCTTTAGGAGGATACAATGAGCTATTGTCATGTTGTAGCTTTAACTGTGATTATTTATGGAGTACTAGCTTTGTGAAATGTACTGCATGACCTCCTAGAGTTGAAGAGGGGAAAGGAAGAAGATGCAGAGCCAGGGGGCCAGCCACTCAGAAAGCATCTCTTCTAATGGGAGGAAGAGACTTTCACATGGGTCACTGAAGAGTCCTTGGAAGAATGGGGAAGCCCTCAATTATGTAGCAGTCATGGAAATCACCAGCTTCCCATTGATGAGTCAGAGTATCTTGGTTCTCTACAAGAATAGGCAGGAGAACACTCTAGAGGGAATGCCAAAGAATTAGACCTTCTGCATATAGTTTAGCCTGAACCTGACAGCACCTAGTATTCCCCATTGATTTTCATATTGTGGAGCACACATGGGAACATTCATATACACTTGAGTACAGTCACACATATGCTTATATGTTCCAATTTAATTTTTATGATTAATCAAATCTAAAGTTCTTGTCTCAGAGGAAAATGAGGCACCAGTGGCTTAGGCATGGTCCAGTTGCTTTCAAGGATACAGGATAAATGCAATGCAATCTCACATACTTACTGGAAAACTGTACTGGAAAATTCTACTTATGTCGTGATGCCACTAGAGAAGCACAACTTTAAGTATAATATGAAGGAAAGCTTCCCCACCAAATCTAACTACAAGATGTATGATGTGATAATCTCGGTCACGATGAAAGCCCTGGCTCAACAAGTCACTAGCTTCTGTGACCTTAGAAAAGTTACCTTAATTGCTTAGCTTCAGAAAACAAATGTCACTAATATTATACATTGTCCTGCTAAGCCATGATGGAAATTGAGCCCAAAGGAAGGATTTTGTATGTATGTTCTGCAGTTATCAAAATATGTACCGTATTTTCGGTCAAGCGGAGAAAGTTAGTGCAACAAAAAGCATGATTCTGAAAAGCCCTGCAGTACCAATGGGTTTGCTTGCCAATATCAATCCTAATAAGCTAACTGGAGAAGGTGATGCCGAGTGGGTGTGACTGCTGCAGTTGCACAAGGATACTGAATTGAAGAAAAACAAGCAGCCTGTTTCTAGTTAAGATTATGATGTTTTGTGCTTTGTGAATTTTACAAAGTACAAATTTTGTGTCAGTTTTTAATGTTAAAAACAATGCTGTACTAAAATATTTGTTTTGAATACTGCACTCATTGTCACTCCTTTCCATTTTTAAACGTCTTCATATAATTTGTACTGAACAATGGCAATTATTGCTGTGTGCTTTCATAATAAAGCTAGCTAAAGATAGACCATGGTTATTGCAGAACACCTCTGCCAGTAATTCCTCAAGCAACATGGGAATTAGGGCAATGTGCACTTCATTAACAATACTCAGGAGATTGACATTGAGTTTGGCAATCGGCCCCTGGGTCTTACCAAGAAAAGATATTGATGACCCTTAACCAGAATGAGCAAAGAAAACCTTGGACCAGATGGGATTTTTCTTCCTCCATGTTCTGGGAGATCTTATGAATCCTAAAGTAGGCTGCACCTTGAAACCTACTTTTTCCTTAAGACCCCCAACAAGTACAGCCAACACTCAAGAAGCTCTTCTATTCAACTGTGCCCAAATAGCCTGCAAATCTGAGGTTTACCAATAGATTTTCAGGGGAAAAAACCTTAAAGGCTGATTGACAAATGATCTCAGCTAGTTAAGTCTTTACTCTGTCCTAACATTCATTCTTGGGTAGCAGACCTGAGTAGCTTACTGCTAGGAATTTGAATATAGGTATCCCCACCAGCAAATTCTTTGAAGGCACTTGGCCCAGCTCCAAGCTTCCTCCCCCAGCAGCAGCAGAGCAGTGGGTTTCCTATGTGGCTCCAGAATCCAGCTGCTCTGTGTCTGGATGGTGCTCAGTGTGATGCTACTGAGAGGTGTTAAAGAGGTGGGGCCTAGTGAGAGGCCTTTCAGTTATCAGGAATGTGTCCTCAAAGAGGACTGCAGAAGGGTAGTCTCTTCTTCTCTTTCACTCTCTGCCCACCATAAAGTGATCTTTTTGCTCGCATGTGCTCTCCTTGTCATTCTGCCTCATGACAAGAACATGACAACATGGACAAATGAGAATAGACTGAGATCTCCAAAATTGTGAGTCAAAAAAAAAAAGCCCATTGTTTTAAGCCGATCACATCAGATACCCAATACCATAACATCGATTTCTGACACATGGTTTATGTAATACTTTGAAAGCTACAGAAAACCTGTCTTTGCCTCTGAGATGACAGCTCAGAGCAATTTGATAGCAAATAAAATCAAAGTACTGATGTATGGTTGTGTTTGACAGGTCCTGAAACATTAATGCCTTAACTATTTCTAATTAATCTACTTATTTTGAACCACTATATCTAGAGGAAAGTGTTGCAGGTAGTTTCAGAATATGTTGCTTTCAGCACAGGAGGGCTGTCTTATGTTTGCCATTTTAGCTTTTCATGCCTCTGGATATTCAGAAAGGATTTTAAAAAACAAAAGAACTTGTTAAATTTTGAAAAATATTAGTCATCAAGAAGAAAATGCTTACAAAAGAAAAGACAGACAACAACAACAAAAAAGTAATATCTAGACATAGCACAGGACTTTTCACTTTTGAAGGATTTGCAGCCTAAACACTGAAACAGTCGCTTTCATTCCACCTTGTTTCCACGGAGACCAAGGGTGACGAACAGCCCTGTACCAACAGTTGTCACCCTTTGTCCACAGGGGATGCTGAAGGCTGTGTCAGCAGAGAATGAGCAAGTGTGGAGTAAATGCTCACTGCTGAGTCTATTCTCACTTGGTGGTCTCTCTCTAAGTCTCTTGGTAGCTCTCTGCAGCTTCAGTCTGACTCATTTTCATGCTGGGTTCCTCCTTTACATGCAAATTTTCCTCTTGGTGTGCAAAACACCAACAGAAAACAGCATATGAAATAAAGAAAGCAAAAACTGATTTTAGAAATCACTATTAATCATCTAATTATTTTATAGAATTCACCAAAAATAAATCCAAAGCAGCAATTTCTGCTTTTTCCAAGACTTTCTTGTATTTATTTATTCTTCATCCATTTCCTTTCTCACCTAATTAAATGGATTTGAAATGTATCTTATATAGAAACTTACCAGTTACTCTCAAGTATGTGTCTAGTCCCAACAGCAATTATTTTTATACTAGCTTGTGGACTGGTACCCACTCTTTGGGTACAAATTGTTCTAAGAATGCAGAACTCTGGGTCTCTGAGTTCTGCTTTTAGCAGGACAGCTTCCATCACACATCTGTCCTTTTACTTTGTTCAAATAAAATTTATATCATAAACCTGCTTCAGTTTTTTACTGAGTATATGACATTTTTATATCATGTTGTAGCCATTTGGCTATGAGAATTTCCCCCATATCATTCAGATGTGAGGGTATTTCCATATGGCAGAAAGGCAGTTTGTGTGTAGCTGGATCTTGTGTGTAGCTATGGGATATAGTGGCTGCCCTCATTTGATGTCTTATCAATTTTGGGGTCCTCTTTTTGTTACAAGAGATTATAAATATAAAATCATCTAGAATATGTTTCAAGAATGCTTTGGATGCAGATTTTTTAGTAATAAAACATATTTTATTACTAAATGTGTTTTTAGTTATAAAATGTTTTTTATACTTTTAATGCTATTCTGGTATAATCATTTAATGACTGTGAATTAATAAAATTAATATTTGCATTATTTTAATCTTTTAATACAATTCTGAATTTCACTGGGAAAGCCTTCATTAGATAATCTTATTTTTTTTTTCCTTTTGATTCTACTGGTGAATCTCACTTGTTCAATCATCTAGGCACACTAAAGTTTATTTGGCCAAGAATTTGGTTAAATTTGACTTTAAAAAAATCAAACTTGGGAGAGTTGTAAAGGCAGTTGTAACTGCAAACCCAGCAACCACTGGAGACCTTCTCTTCCAGAGAATCCTCAGAAGCTGCGGTGACCTTTCTTACCTACTGTTTATCTTCATTATAAGGCAGACTTTGTGAGCACAGTGGGCAGCTCATTGTATTTCAGCCATTCTGCTTTTCCCAGGAGAATGTCTGTAGAGTGTGAGCATGTTGTCTGCTCCATCAGCACCTCAGGAAGGTGAGATGTTACTGGATCCTGAGTGCCTGCTGCTCTCCTAATAAGACTCATATGGCATAAGCTGCTGCTAGGGAAAAGGATAGCCACATAGATATGGCGAAGAGGAAGAAACCTAAATTACACACTGGGAAAAGAGTTATCCAAGACTCATTTGGGTTTTCCTGCAAGCTATTTGTTATTGTTGCAGAAAGAAAGCATTCATACATGTCTGGACGGGCTTTCACCTACTGCACTGCCATCTTCTTTGCACAGTACTTTGTCTCAGGTTATCATGGACAGACACACTCAAGCTGCCTTGGGTTAAGAGACCTATTTTAGAGATACCTCGGGAAGTGAGGCACCAGAAAGCTCTTTCAGGGGGTGACAGAAAGAGTTGGCATGATGCTTAAATATAAGGACACCTACTGGGATAAGAAAGGCAGGAAACAAAATGACTTGTGCATTAATGTACATTATATATTTTAATTTTATTTCGTTTTGAGTCAGTGTCTTATGATGTAGCCATAGCTGGCCTGGAACTCCTTAGATCAGACTGTTCTTGAAATCACAAAGCTCCACCTGAAGCTGCCCCCTAAGTACCTGGGCTAAAGGTGTGCTTGGCTATTTACTTATTCATTTATTGTTATATATGTGTATGTGCTGTGACTCTGGTGAACTCTGCCGTACTTCTGACACTCTGCATGCATCTGACTAGCTGCCTCCAGGATTAAATCAGAGCTGCTTGGAATCCAGCCTCTGACTTCTCCATACTGCCCTTTTTCTCTTCGTCTTCTGCAACTCCATTCTGCCAAACCTCTGCAAGTCTGGCACTGAGACTCATCAAAAGAGAGAACCTGATTAGTTAAGCTTGTCACCATACTTACTGAAAAGCTGTTGTAGTCATGTCTAAACAGGCTGCCTTTGTATCAGAAATCAGTCCCGGGTCTCATTAGCCGTGGTGAGGTCGGGGTCACATGGCAAAAGGCATGAGATTCGATGCCCAGAGACACCCCCTGCAGCTGCTTTTCTCATAAAGACGCCGTGCATATGCCAACCTGCAGAGCAGAATGGCCTGTGTGGTATGGGAAAGTGTTAGACCCTTATTCATGTTCCCTAACTCTTATTCTACCACAAACACTGGACTTGGCATTGGTCACTGAAATGACAAGAGCACTGCAGAATGTGGCTCAAAGCAGCCTGTGTTGGCAGGAGAGGTTTCTTGGCCTTCACCCCTCACACACCAGTCAGTGACTTCAATCAAAAAGTACAGCTGCTGGGATGGTTCGTCTACATGTGCCCCGTGTTTCCTAAGACACATCAGCGTGCAGACAGCACACAAGCATCTCTTTGCATGAGTCCACCCTCCCCTGCACTGAAGGAATTGCTCCTCTCAAAACTATCACCGATGGAGCTGGGAGTTCCCAGGAGGATTTTTCTATACTTGCTGTGATCTAGCCTGAATTCTATCCCTCCATTGTTTTGAGTTCTTCTAATGAACACCCTGACTGCCACTGGTGCCAAGAATAGCAGCTAAGCCTCCTGCCAAAAACTGTCCCTGCAGCTGCTTCAGCAAACTGCCACTGCTTTCCTGGCTGAGGCCACACCTGCTTCTAAAAAGGACATGATATACATGTCCAATGAGAAGGGAAGGTGCTGTGGAATATTCCTTTACACAGTGAATATATGTCCCTGTGATTGGTTTAACAAACAAGCAGACTGGCCAATAGCTCAATAGAATACAGTTAGGTGGGAAAGCCAAACTGAGAATGATGGGAGGAGGAAGAAGGGCAAAGTCAGAGGAGTCTCCAGCAGACACAGGGGAGCAGGAGATGAACTTGCCATGCTAATAAAGGTACCAGCATGTGGCAGAGAATAAATAAGTAATATGGGTTAACTTGAAATGTAAGAGCAGGTTAGTAATAACCTTGAGGTATTGGCCAAGCATTTATAATTTATATTAAGCCTCTGTGTCAGTTATTTGGTGGGAACAGGAAAACCTCCTCCTAGTGGAATGCATACCCAGTTGTAAGTCCAGCAAACTCATTGTTTACCACTACCACTAATGCTTTCAGTGCCAGTACTGCTGGGCCACTCTTTGGGTCACTCACAGGGTCTAAAGCCTGATGTCTTATGTTCTTATACACCTCAGAGAGATAAGAGGAAAGAGTGATTGTTTGGTAAATTTGTTCTTTTATTAAAACTTCATCTCCCGAAAACTCAAAGTCCACAGGAGCTGTGTCAGAAGAGAATCAAGGTGACAAATAGCACTCAGAATCAGACTTCCATCTCAACATCAGTACACTGGCATCTCTACATTTCTTTATTTTTCTTGGGATAATTTTCCTCCACAAGATTAATTGTCCCTCATGGTTTCAGGGAAAAGATAGGACTTGGTCTTCCCAGGCATAGCCAAGTATTAGGCCACTGTAGGTACAGCATGTCATATGATTGACTAATTTAGAGGGCACTGACCAATAATAAAAAAAGTATATAAAAATGTATTGGGAGAAATTTGGGGATCTTCTGATATATGTAGACATACTTCTTTCTCTCTGTCTCTTTCATTGTTTCTCTCTCTCTCTCTCTCTCTCTCTCTGTGTGTGTGTGTGTGCATATAATACATATATATATATATATATATATATATATATGATGGATATCAAGAAAAGTTAGAATTTTGAGATCTATATTATTCCTTATCTAAAACACATACGGAGACATTAATTGTTCAGCTAGAATTACAGAAGCAGGCAAATAAAGCAGTTGCAATTTTTACATTTATTCACTGTCATCAAGAGGAAGAAGAAACTAAATCTAATAGAGAAAAAGATTCTAATCACTGTAAATGTGCAGTCTATTTTAGTACAAATACTAAAGTCATTATATATTACCATGGCCTAGATATATATTCCTCTAAGGAAATTTAAGTACTTTGGATATGATTCTATATTCATTAACACAGCCTAGAACAATACTATGTTCATTCTGTTAATAAATATAGGGTTGTACAAGCCACCCAAATGGATATTTTGTGTAGATTTGTGGATTTTCAAAGAGCAATAACTAAGATGCAAATTGATGAGTTACAATATATAGGTGGATTCCAGAGAATTCAGGAAATCATTTTGTGAGAGAATTTTAGTGATTAAGAATCAAATGTCAAGGAATTCCAATAACTAAATAATGGAAGAAAGTGAAAGACACAGCAAGCAAAGTTTAAAGAGTGGTCAAGAGAGAGCCTGGAAGAATGTAGTGTCAGGGAAAGCAGTTTGAGACGCCCTGTAACATGATGCCAGTGATGTGCAATGCTCTGGAATGATACAAAGGTATGATGTTCAGGAAACTAAACATATGACTTTCATAAAACATATAAAGCCAAAGAACTTTTTTATCGGGGTGGGACACACCATACTATTTAGACTGTTTTGTGAATAATCCATAGATTAAAGATTGCCAAAGGCATACTTTGCTAATTTAATTTGCTAATGAATAGAAAACTGATTAATATCCTATGAGAAAAACCCCTGAAAAATTTGGGGTTATCTGTTATACTCGATTAAATCAACAACATGCATTCTTAGGCAAATCAATGTTTATTGTAGGAGGCAAGGATCATTGCCATTTCTCCTAGACAAAAGTCTTTTGCAGTAATGTTACTCTTATTCTACCCCTATTGGGTTGTAAAATAGTGTGATCAGTAACTCAGTAACAATGAAATACTTATAGACTTATAGACTTACCTAATAACCAAGTGAACAGACAAAACAACTAAGTGAAAAATCAGGACTCCAGAGGTCTGCTCACGGGATCCGAACTCAGCCAGCAGGCTCCAGCACACCCAGAGACTACCAAGGCCCTGGTAACAGTCCTGCCTCACTCCATGAGCCCAGATAGGACAGGGGCTGCTTCTGGTTCAGGTTCCCCTGTCCTAATCCGGGACACCTGACTCCAGAGGTCTGCTCACCGGATCTGAACTCTGCTGGCAGGCTCCAGCACAGCCAGAGACTGCCAAGGCCCAGGTAACAGTCCGGCCTCCATCCACTGGCCCAGGAGAAGAGGACAGATAACAGAGTATTGAAACTGTTTGCATCTACCAGAAGGGAACATTGGTCCCATACCAACCAGGAGAGGAAGAGACTCATGCTACACCCACCAGAAGAAAGTATGGGAAGAAGACAATATAAAAACGAATGCAACAAAAGAAAACCAATATGACACCACAGGAGACTAGGGACCATACACTAGCAAGACCAGAACATCACAATGCAGATGAAGCAGAAGACAATGTCCTTGAAAACATCTTCAGGAAAATGATAGAGGGCCTCAAAGAAGATATGAGAAAATCCCTTAAAGAAATGGAAGAAAAAACAAAACAAAAAATACAAGATACCAGCAAATCTTTCAAGGAAACATTTCAAGACCTAAAAACTGAAGTAGAGACAATAAAGAAAGCACAAACTGAAGGAATGCTGGAAACAGAAAAGCTGGATAAACAATCAGGAACTACAAATGCAAGCATAACCAACAGAATACAAGAGATGGAAGAGAGAATCTCAGGAGTTGAAGACACACTAGCGGAAATAGATTCATCAACCAAAGAAAATCTTATGTCCAACAAATCCCTAACACGAAATATCCAAGAAATATGGGATACGGTGGAAAGACCAAACCTAAGAATAATAGGTATAAAAGAAGGTGAAGAAATCCAACTCAAAGTCACAGAAAACATATTCAATAAAATCATAGAAGAAAACTTTCCCAGTCTAAAGAAAGACATGCCAATGAAACTACAAGAAGCCTACAGAACACCAAATAGACTGCACCAAAAAACAACAAAAACAAAAAACCAAAAAAAACACAAACAAAACCCCCCGAACACCAAAACATACAGAATAAAGAGAAAATATTAAGAGGAGCAAAGG
Source organism: Cricetulus griseus (assembly GCF_003668045.3). NCBI lineage: Eukaryota > Metazoa > Chordata > Mammalia > Rodentia > Cricetidae > Cricetulus > Cricetulus griseus. The sequence goes on along the minus strand of NC_048595.1, from coordinate 309,177,379 downwards.
AAAAAGGTCAAGTAACCTATAAAGGCAAACTATCAGAATTACACCTGACTTTTCCATGGAAACTCTGAAAGCCAGAAGGTCCTGGTTAGATATTCTACCTAAATTAAGAGACCATGGATGCCAGCCCAGACTATTATACCCAGCAAAGCTTTCAATCAATATAGATGGGGAAAACAAGATATTCCATAACAAAACCAGATTCAAACAATACATATCCACGAATCCAGTCCTACAGAAAGTTCTGGAAGGAAAATTCCTTCAACCCAAGGAAGTTAACTATAACCAGAAAATTATGGGCATTAGATAATCCCACTTTACCAACAGCCAAAAGAAAAAAGGGATGGAAACCCACACATAATTTCACCACCACCACCAAATCCAAAACAAACAATGAACAATCAATGGTCATTAATATCCCTCATTATTAATGGTCTTAACTTGCCCATAAAAAGATTGGATAAGAAGACAGAATCCATCCTTCTGCTGCATACAAGAAACATAACTCAACTTCAAAAACAGACAGTAACTAAGAATTAAAGGTTGGGAAAAGATTTTCCAATCAACTGGACCCAAGAAACAAGCCGGAGTACCAATCCTAATATCCAACATATTAGACTTTAAACTAAAATCAATCAGAAGAGGTGACAGCGGTCACTTCCTACTCATCACAGGAGAAATCCATCAGGATAAAATCTCACTTCTGAACATTTATGCCCCAAATACAAAGGCATCCATGTTCGTAAAAGAAACATTAATAAAACTCAAATCACACATAAAACTGCACACACTTATAGTGGGAGATTTCAACACCCCACTCTCACCACTGGACAGGAACACAACACAGAAACTTAACAAAGAAACAAAGGAACTAATAGAAGTTATGGCCCAATTGGGCTTAACAGACATCTATAGAACATTCCATCTGAACACAAAACAATATACCTTCTTCTCAGGGCCACAGGGAATCTTCTCTAAAATTGACCACATACTTGGCAGCATAGCGAACCTCAACAGGTACAAAAAAACTAAAATAACCCCCTGTATCTTATCAGACCACCATACTTTAAAGTTAGAATTCAACAACAACACGAATCACAGAAAACCTACAAACTCATGGAAATTAAGTAATGTCCAATTGCACAATTCATGGGTCCAGGAAGAAATAAAAAAATAAATTAAAGATTTCCTAGAATTCAATGAGAATTCGGACACAACATACCCGAACTTATGGGACACTTTGAAAGCAGTGCTAAGAGGAAAGTTCATAGCACTAAGTGCCCACATGAAGAAACAGGAGAATAATCACACTAGAGAATTAACAGCACAATTGATATCTCAAGAATAAAAAGAAGCCAATATACCCCAGAGGAGTAGATGCCAGGAAATAATCAAATTGAGGGCTGAAATCAATAAAGTGGAAACTAGGAGAACAAAGAATCAATGAAACAAAGAGTTGGTTCTTTGAGAAGATCAACAAGATAGACAAACCATTGTCTCATCTTACCAAACAGCAGAGAGTGAACATGCAAATTAATAAAATCAGGAATTAAAAGGGGGACATAACAACAGATACGGAGCATATCCAGAGAATCATCAGGTCATACTTCGAAAACCTGTATTCTTCAAAGTTCGAAAATCTAAATGAAATGGACAATATTCTGGAGAGATTTCACTTATCAAAATTAAATCAAGAACAGATAAGCAACTTAAATAGACCTATAACCCCTAATGAAATAGAAGCACTCATTAGAAGTCTCCCAAGCCAAAAAAGTCCAGAACCATCTGGCTTCAGTGCAGAATTCTACCACAAATTCAAGGAACAGCTAACAACAATTCTCCTCAAAGTATCCCACACAATAGAAGCAGAAGGGTCATTGTCAAACTTTTTACAAGGCTTCAATAACCTTGATACCCAAGCCACACCAAGAAACAACTAAGAAAGAGAACTACAGACCAATATCCCTTATGAACATTGATGCAAAAACACTCAATAAAATACTGGCAAATTGAATCCAAGAACATATCAGAGAAATCATCCACCATGATCAAGTAGGCTTCATCCCAAGGATGCAAGGATGGTTCAACATACTAAAACCCATCAATGTAATCCACCATATAAAAAAGGCTGAGGAAAAAAAACCACATGATCATCTCACTAGATACTAAAAAAGCCTTTGACAAAAACCAACACTCCTTCATGATAAAGGTCTTGGAGAGATCAGGGATAATAGAAACATACCTTAACATAATAAAAGCAATATATAGCAAGCCAACAGTCAACATCAAATTAAATGGAGAGAAACTGCAATGCCTCTAAAATCTGGGACAAGACAAGGCTCTATACTCTCTCCATACCTCTTGAATATTGTCCTTGACGTTCTAGCTAGAGCAATAAGACAACAAAAGGAGATCAAGGAGATACAAATCAGAAAGGTAGAAGTCAAACTCTCACTATTTGCAGATGATATGATAGTCTACATAAGTGACATGAAAACCTCAACCAGGAAACTCCTACAGCTGATAAACACCTTCAGCAATGTGGCAGGATACAAGATTAACTCAAAAAAATCTCTAGCCCAACTATATACAGATGATATATTGGTGGAGAAAGAAATCAGAGAAACATTATCTTTTACAATTGCTACAAACAACATAAAATACCTTGGGGTAACACTAACCAAAAAAGTGAAAGACCTGCACTGTAAGAATTGTGAGTCTCTAATAAAAGAAGATGCTAGAAAATAGAAGGATATCCCATGTTCTTGGATAGGTAAGATCAACATAGTAAAAATGGCAATCTTGCCAAAAGTAATCTCCAGATTCAATGCAATCTCCATCAAAATACCAACACAATTCTTCACAGACCTTGAAAGAACAATTCTCAACTTTATATGGAAAAACAAAAGACCCAGGATAGCCAAAACAACCCTGTACAATAAAGGAACTCCTGGAGGCATCACCATCCCTGACTTCAAGCTCTATTATAGAGCTATAGCCCTGAAAACAGCTTGGTATTGGCACAAAATAGACAGGTAGACCAATGGAATATAATTGAAAACCCCGATATTAACCCACACACCTACGAACACTTGAGTTTTGACAAAGAAGCTAAATTTATAGGATGGAATAAAGAAAGCATCTTCAACAAATGGTGTTGGAATAACTGGATGCTGGAATGTAGAAGACTGCAAATAGATCCAAAACTTAAGTCCAAATGGATCAAAGACCTCAACATAAACCCAGCCACACTGAACCTATTAGAAGACAAATTGGGAAATACCCTTGAATAAATTGGTACAGGAGACTGCTTCCTGAATATTAAACCAGTATCACAGACATTGAGATCAACAATTGATAAATGGGACCTCCTGAAACTGAGAAGCTTCTGTAAGGTTAAGGACACAGTCAGTAAGAAAAAAACGGCAGCCCACAGACTGGGAAAAGATATTCACCAACCCCACATCTGACAGAGGGCTTGTCTGCAAAATATACAAAGAACTCAAAAAGCCACTCTCCAAAACACCAAACAATACAATTAAAAATTGGGGTACAGAACTAAATAGACAATTCTCAATAGAGGAATCTAAAATGGCTGAAAGGCCCATAAGAAAGTCTTCAACATCCTTAGCCATCAGGGAAATGGAAATCAAAACAACTCTGAGATATCATCTCATTCCTGTTAGAATGGCTAAAATCAAAAATACCAATGATAGTTCATGCTAGAGAGGGTGTGGAGAAAGGGGAACATTCCTCCACTGCTGGTGGGAGTGCCAACTTGTATGGCCACTTTGAAAATCAGTATGGCGACTCCTCAAGAAAATGGGAATCAATCTACCACATGATCCAGCAATTCCACTCTTACTCATATACACAAGAGATGCATATTCATGCAACAAGGACAACTGTTCAACAATTAGCAATTAGCAGCACTAATTGTAATTGCCAGAACTTGGAAGCAACCTAGATGCCCTCATCTGAAGAATGGATAGAGAAATTTGGTACATTTACAGAATGGAGTACTACTCAGCAGAAAAAAATCAATGGAATCTTGAAATTTGCAGAAAAATGAATTGAACTGGAAGAAACCATTCTGAGTGAGGTAACCCAATTACAAAAAGACAAACATGGTATGTACTCACACATATGTGGATTTTAGATATAGAGTAAAGGATTACCAGCCTACAATCCACACTGCCAAAGAAGCTAATAAACAAGGAGGAGCCTAAGAGAGACATATATGGTCCCCTGGAGAAGCAGAAAGAGACAAGATCTCCTGAGCAAATTGGGGCAAGGGATGTGGGGGGGGAAGGAGCTAGGAGAATTAGAAGGGCAGAAGAGGAGGGGTGACAATGACATAAGGGAGCAGAAAGGTTGATTCAGGGGAAGAATAGAAGAAAACAAGAAAGGAGATACCATAATAGAGGGAGACATTTAGGTTTACAGAGAAATTGGGCACTAAGGAAGGACTGGAGATCTACCAAGATGACACCAACTAACAATCTCAGCAACAGAGGAGAGGCTACCTTAAATGCCCTCCCCTGATCATTAGACTGATGACTGTCTTATTTGCCATCTTATAGCCTTCATCCAGCAGCTGGTGGAAGTAGAAGCTGACGCCCACAACTAATCACTGAACTGAACTGGAATCCAGTTGCAGAGAAGATCAAGTGATGGGCAAAGGGGTCCAGATCAAGCTGTTGAAACCTACAGAAATAGCTGACCTGAACAACAGGGAGCTCTTGGTCCCTAGACTGATAGCTGGAATACCAGCATGGGACTGATCCAGACCCCAGGATTGTAGGTTTAAGTGAGGAGACCTTGTAAATCTATGGGACCTCCTGTAATAGTTCAGTACTTATCCCTATCATAGGTGTGGACTTTGGGAGCCCATTCCACATAGAGGGATACTCCCTGAGACAAGACACATGGGGGTGGTCCTAGGCCCTATCCCAAAGGATATGACAGACTCTAATGACCCCCTATGGATGGTCTCACCCTTCCTGGGGAGCAGAAAGGATATGTGATAGGTAGGGTATTAGTTGGGAGGTGGTAGAGGAGGAGTGGAGGGAGTGGGAACTGGGATTGACATGTAAAACAATCTTGTTTCCAATTCAAATAAAAAATACCAATTCAAAAAAGAAAAATCAGTCAATTATTTTTCTTGTCCATTATCCAATCTAGAATTAATTTTCTTGACAATGTGCATATGATTGGAGGTATGAAATGGTTCATCATATTTAGTAACTCAAGTGGTGACCTTCAAAACAATAGTTGTAGTTGCCTGGAGTGGACAACAAAAACAAACCAGATATGTTACAATTACATAGAAGACTGGATAATAGACCCTTCATGTGACTTCTTTAGGCACTGAGGGAAACTAGGGCTGTGGTTTGAAACAATGGAAGGGCAATGATTTGATTTTCATTTTTTTTAAAGATGGAAATGATTCCAGTATTAAAGTCCACTTTTAGCTTATTACTTAAGCTCAGTCAAGTTCATAATTTCTTTACAATTGTTTTCTCATTTTTTACATGCTCTGAAAACTTTGTTTACAACTACCTTAACATCAACAAAAATGAGAAAGGAGCATGAAGGCATACTTCTCTGAATAGTCCTTATGCCACAAACCCTTTAACAAGAATTCTTGTAATGCTGCCACTCTCACTCCAACAAGATTAGCATCAAGCTGAAGATCTCTCTTGCAGAGACTGAAAGTGAAAAAAATTAGAAGAGGGAGCAACTGGAATGGAAAGAGAAACTGAGAAACACATGGGGTTGGGGAGAAATCATCTATGAGGAGTTAGATGCCGAAAAGAAGAAAGATGAGTTTGGCAAGTGGGAAAGGTGAAATGGCTGGACAGATGCCAGCCAGGCACCTCCAAAGGAGATGCTCGCTGGAATATTCCTTGCCTCTCTCTAGTGGCGGCTGTAAAAACTGATGTAGGGTATGCCCGTTGTTATAACTTTCAACAGGAAGATATCTTAACTATTTTTTCTAAGTGAAGATTTATTTCTATATAATCTTATAATAAAAAAATATGGCTATGGGCTCAAATATACCAAAGAAGACTATTCAGTGAGCCAATAGGCATGCTGAGTAGTGAATACCACATTTGCTTACTCTTCGATATTGAGTAAGTGCTTGATGTATTTGTTGATTATTTTCTAAAATCTTAGTCTTAGTTACTCAAACTAAACTCTTTGCTTGGAATTATGGATGCTTTTGATTTTCAAACATCTTTATTTTCTTAAATACATGTCTTTATTCATAATAATTATGGTCAATGAGAAATGAGAGAGCTATGGCTTAATTTCTTTAAAAATAATAATTTTTTTCTTAAACTTTAGAGAATGTTTCTTTGGTGAAAGGGAAGAAAAAAGTATTTACATGGTCTTTTCGCCCTAAGGCCTCTAAACACTGTGGTAGTCCTTTATCAGCAGTGTTTATACTTCATGATTTTGTTTATTTAGATGCTTGCAGAGTGTAAAATTATGGGTCTGGCGGTTTGTGACTAGAATTTGTTTCTCTACATCTATCCTTCTTTTGCTTGACTTGAAAGTTTTATTTTGGTACGTTTTTGTTTTCCTCTGAATTACACATAAAGAGTATGTAAACTCTCAAGGGATGTCCATGAATTGATAATAGCAGAAAATTTCTCTCCACTGCACACTTTTCAAGTCATTTGAAGAGCATAGCATAAAACATGCTACAGTGCTGGGCTGAAGATGTGGCTCTGTTGCTAGTATACTTATCTACCATTCACACAGCCCTGGTTCCAACCTCACACAGCAAAACCCAGGCATGGTGGTGACATGTTTGTAATCCCAGCAACTGGATTTTAAAAGCAGAAGAATCAAGGGCCTGTGATATAAACAGCTTATCCTACCAGAGAAGCTTATATATCTGTATGCTCTCTGTCCCGGAAGGGATGCTATCCCCTCTTTAACTGAGAATACAAGTTAGCCTGATAGACGCAGAGTTGATAGTCCATTATTCTCTGTGGGACATAAATATAAAGCCATTTTGAAGGAAATCCTAAGTGATCTGTCTTTGTGATCCAAAATGTTGCTATGTGCTCTTGCTCTCAGTGCATCTAAATTTTGGACTTCTGCATTCTTCTTGAGAGCTGAAGTCAACCTGTCTCTCATAAATCTTTTGGAATTAAATCTGTTGAGTCTACCCAGTTAATCACAGCTCTACAGCACCCAGTTATAGTCTTGTTTTCTTTTCTTGTTTTTTTGTTTAGAGAGTTGGGGAAAATCCTTCTTCTTTGTCTTTCTTTTTGTTTCATTCTCTTTGTTGATTGCAAGTAAAAGAAAATTGGTTTCAACTAATTTTGACAACTAAAGTAGGGAAGGGGATTTATTCGTCATGGAAACTAAAAGTTGAATAAACAGGATGGTTCTGAATGCATTGGTATCAACAGAAGAGGTTGGCATAAATATTCTTTTTAATATATATTTTTACTGAAAATAAATTTTCTTTACACAAAATATTCTGATCATGGTTTCCCCTCCTCTAAATCCTCCCAGATCCTTGTCACCTACCTATCTTCTTAACTCTGTGCCCTTTCGTTCTCTTTTTTTTTTTAAGAATAAAACAAATAGGCAAACAAACATGCCAGAATAAAAATTTAAAAAAAAACAAGAAATACACAAAGACACACAAACAAACCAAACCCCATAAGAACACAAAATAAGACACCATAATATTCACACAAAAGACCAGTAAGACAAAAACAAATGCCCAAACAAATCAATATGAGACAAAAAGTCTGTAAAGATATCATTTATATGGCTGACCGTGGAGTCTACCCTTAAGTGTGGTCAATACACCCAGAGGGGCTCCATGGACAAAAACCAATTTTCCCTTTGTAAGCAGTTGTCCATTAGAGACAGCTTCTTGGTTAGGGATAAAATTTCATGAACACTTACTCCTCTCAGCTCTGGTACCTTATCTGGCTTGTACCTGTGCAGGTCCTATGTGTGCTGCCACAATGTCTGTGAGTTGATCTGTGCTTCAGTCCCATATCTGGAAGACATCGTTTTCTTGGTATCCTGTATCCTCTCTATATGAAACAATACACACTTCCCAGTGAGTGGTGGTATATCAATATGGGTGAAAAATATTGTTTATCTTTATTTGAGTAAGCAAGCTGGCATAGAAAATTTGTCCCTGATCTTGTCCACTCCTAAACTGTTATTTTAAGGTAAAATGAGAATCCTTTTTGTTTCTCTATATGCTTAATTGTAATTTAGGTTTTTATTTTTATGTGTATGAGTGACTTCATGTATGCTTATATGTCACATGCTTGTCTGGTGACTGCAGGAGCCAAAAGAGGGCAACCTGGGACTGAAGTTATAGATGGCTGTAAGTTGTCATGTGGGCACTGGAAACAGACCCCATGTCCTCTACAAGAACATCAAATGCTCTTAATGGAGCCGTCTCTCCAACCATTTTCTGTATGTCCTATGAAATGTAATCCCACAGGATTCACGTTGGCTGTTTGCTTGCTTATTTGTTGGTTGATTGTCTGTGTTTAAAGAATTTAAACTGTTTTACAGAGAACATAACGAGTGCTACAGACAACCCCAATCAAAGCATCGTCCTATAACCCAGTCTGCTGACATCCCATAAAACTGCCTTGAGAGTCTCTTTGCAACTCTGCAGACTCCACCTTGAAGGTTTTATAAGCACCCCCTAAGCCTCATCTCATCCCAGCAACTGATAAAGGAAAGTTGTGGAAACCTCTGAAATAAATTCATAGAAAAGGTGAAATGTTTTGTGGTACATGGATAATTCTGACAAATGATTACTCATTAAAACATAACCAAAAAGAAAACCAAACTATTCTGGGATTGAAGAAGGACCTCACTAGTGATGACTTACACATGTTTCCTCCCTTTGCCCCTTTAGGATGGCTACAAAGCAAAGTACACCATTGCAAATCTCAGCTAGCCATTAACTCAGAACACTTCTCTTGCTTTGCTTTCCTCTGCATTCACCTTTTCACAAGTTGTTTTCGACAGTCTAGTTCAATAGTCAAGGGAAGAATCATTGCCCATTGGAGAACATCTTGGCAATAATTCAACCATGGGGCTGTATCTTCTTCTAAGAGCCTACCTGGTGCCAGGCACTGTACTAGATGCCAGAGTTACAATGATGCCCCCATTTTTGTCAAGTTCTGTCCTTGAGCTCTTCTTTTCTTTTTATCTCATTTGGACACCACATTAGCTTCCATGTGCTTAAGTTCCACTTCTACTCTTTACTGTGCCACACAAAAGCCCCCAGATGCTGATGAGCATGAGCATATTCTCGATTCATGGTCACCATGTCCATTCGCTATGTCCTATAGTGGAATGACTACCACCTCCTTTACTCTCCTTTCCTCCCACAGCGTCCCCTAAGTTTGATAGTTAAGGATCCATTATGGCAACTCTGTCTCAGAAATTGTTCTGATGGTTTCACCGTTCACTGCCAACATGTACTATTCTGTAGTCCAGATTAAATGCTGGTGCTAAAAGGAATATTTATGACCCAGAATATTGTAATCGGGGCTAGAGATAGCAGAGAGTTAAGAGCACTTGTTGTTTCTGCAGAGAATTGAGTTCAGTTTTCAGTATCCAGTTTGGAAGGCTCTCAGTTTCCTGGGACTCCATCTCCTGAGATATGCCTCCACACTGGCCTCCATGGGTGCCTGTACTCACACATACACCTACACTCTCATAAGCAAAAATAAAATAAACCTTAGAAAAACCAAGAACTTCATAATCTATGACACAGAATCCTAGATTGGTTCATGTTGCTTTAAGATATTATGTTTCTATCCAACTGATGGGCTTTTGTCATCCACATATGCTGTCCAAGGCCAGGAAGAACCTGCCTCCTGTCTACATTTCACAATGATGTGTTTTTGAATTTTCTGTTTGTCAAACTACTCCAGTTGTCCACCATTTCCTTTCTTCCAAGCATAGAGAAGACACCCCTCATGAAGATTACACCTTCTCCTTGGAGTTTTCACCTCCAAACCCATCTCGTCCATTCCTCTCTTACTGCCAGCAAAAGGAGAAGCCATGGGGTAGGAGTAATGGGTTCCACAGGACACTAGATAACTGTCACTTCATTAGTTTGTCAGCATGCATTTGTGTTTGGAAATTTCTAACCACATGAAAAAGCCAAGAGACAAACAAGAAAAATGTCTCGTATGGGACAAGAGAACAGAAAGTCTTGTGGAACTTCATCAGGAAGGGCCATCCAAAGGGTGCTGACTTCAGAAACACATAGAGGGCTGTTCTTACCATCTGGGTCTTTAGGAAGTCAGGAGCTTTTTATGAGTGGTGAGGAAGGTGAACCACTGGATAAAGTCCTTTGTAAGAGGAGCTGGTGAGGAATCATCCAGGGATGACAGACTTGAGAGGGCTGCAGTGGGAACTTATCAGGGCTCAGACCTCCAGCAATTCTCCCAGGCACTGTCTTCACTGCAGATTTGCCTAGAAGAGAGCAGACAAAGCCTTTTCCAAACTGTAAAATCCAAAATCTTCAGGAAAGAGAAAAATGAATAGACTAATTCTTTTCTTATTTCTTAATAGTTTGCTCAACTTGCATAGACAAAGAACAACTAGCATTTGGAACTAACCCAAGGGTTTTCTTTTTTTTGTTTGTGCTTGCCAGCACACCTGAGTACAGTCAAACTGTTAAGAATTATCTAATCTGACTTTACAGGTGGCTTCAGGGAGGGACATTTATCTGAATGCTCAAGGGCAAGTCAGGTATAAAATGCGCTTTGTGAAAAAGCCTGGCTGATTTTGACATGACACACTGTACTGTAACAAAGAATGATCTGAAATGACTGAAATGAGAGCCCGCAGGCTTTGGAGTTTCATTGGTGTTAATTTGGAGAACAAGGACAGAAGATTTTTATCTTCAGGCTCCACTATTATGCTTGATTTGGAGGCTCTTTTAAGAAATCTTATGGGTTGCTATTCAACAAAAACAAAGCAGATATGTTACAGCATATTTCTATGTGCGATCCAAGATCATTATCTACTCATGAATTTATCTTAGGATATTCAGTCTTTGTTAACTCAATTTAAGAAATGAATATTTAAAGAAGTAAGTTGATTTATTGAATACTTCTACATGATAATTTTCCTTCTGTGTGTGTTTGAGTGTTCTGAAGTTTGATATGTGTTATACTTAATTCCTGCTATCTCCACCAGCCCCCAAATTTTCATCTTGAAAAATTGCAACTTCATTATTTTACTTACTCAATGGTCATGGCCTTTGTATTCTCCTCTCCTTCCCTTTCTTCTCTTCTCCTCTCTCCTTCTTTCTTCTCTTTCCCCTTTCCCCTCCTTACTCCTTCTCTCTCTCTCTGTATCTCTGTATCTCTCCATTTATCTATCTCTGTCTCTTTGTATATGACTGTCTCCATCTCTCTCTGTGTGTCTCTATCTCTCTCCATTTATCTCTGGCTCTTCGTATGTGTCTCTCTGTTTCTCACCCTCTGTCTCTGTTTCTCTCTCTCTCTCTCTCTCTCTCTCTCTCTCTCTCTCTCTCTCTCTCTCTCTCTCTCCTCTTTCAAGAGAATGACTTACTATGTAGCCCTGGATGGTATGGAATTTACACAGACTCACTTTTCCATCCAAAGTGCTGGGATTACAGATATGGCCCACTGTCAGGCTTTTCTCTTACACTTACATCTCACCATTCAAATGATCAGTGTTCCATTGACAATGTCTTCAAAAGACTCAGAATCAAATTACTTTTCATTCCTTTCACCATCATCTTCCTGACCCAAGCAACAGTGATCTGTATAGTAGTGTGATGGAACATCCTTCTTACTCCATGTAGTCTAATCTCCACAGAAGGTCATCTTTAAAATTCCTTATATTCTGCCTAAAACTTTGTAATAACCAACTTCCCACTTCTTCCACTGTGAAGTCCTTCAAAGTCCTCCAAAAGCTCAGGAAATCCAGAATCTTTCTTCCCCATCCCATTTACATCCCTGACCTCCTAATACCCACTGACCTTCATACTCCTCTCCTTCCTTTCTCTTCTTCCATCGTGATTCTGAATAACATCTGTTTTTGAGCCCATGGTAATCAGCTCCAAAACAAGCATCCCTGAAGCTAGCAGTGAACACCCTTTTTCCTCAGAGGTCTCCTGTTGGAAGCACAAGCTGTCTCAAGCAGGAAGACCAGCTAAGTCGCTGATGGAGAGGAATGGAAGGCAAGGTTGGGATTCAGAATGGAAATGAAAATAACCATATGCCACTGATAAAAATCATTTCCCAAGCACTTCATATTTATACTTAACAACCTCACATTCCATTAAAGCTACAAACTTCATGTGACCCTTCCTGTGCTATTTAAAAGAGAGTCAGGAGTCAGAGAATTTCCAGCAGGAGTGTTTCTCAGCCAACCTCCTAGAAGGCATACATAGGAAGAACATGATTCCTAAGCATCCAACTAAAGCTCCCAAGGTGGGAATGTTTTTTTCAAAATTCTGAGAAATTCTAATTGGCTTTGGCAGGTAAATATGCTCTTATCGTTGACACCTCTGGCTTATTCAAACAACTGGAAATGATGATAAATTTCCAGAAGATTGTAACCAAGAAATAGAAAGAAAACATCTTTCCAAAGAATATAAGTCCTGTGAGGCACACATCAAGAAGCATGGATAAAATTTACCAAAGCAAGCAGTGCTGTATATTTTAAACAATCTTCTATAGTTATTTAGTTAAAAAGAAAACCAACCAACTAAACAAACAAACACAAAACATTCATGGGATGAGTCAGTAGTGGCTTCTCAGCAGTGGTCCAGGGACTTCTGGGACTGACCCAGCCTTTGCAAAGATGGAGAAGGAAATATAATGGTACAGAGATATTCCCAGTGAGCCATATGAGAAGCAAGACCAGGAGAACAGAGTTGAGAGGAGTTCTCCACTAAGCACAAAGCCAGTGACAGAATGGTGTTGAAAGTCTGTGGAAGTAAAGCATCATTACTGACATTAAAGTTCACTTGCAGGGCTGGACAAATGGCTCAGTGGTCAAGAGTACATGACATTTGAAAAAAGGGATAATTTACCTCTTATGATTGGCTTTAAGTTGTATAGGGTTGGGTATGGAAGGAGATGGTCAGTCTCGGGTATCTCTCTTAGATAAGTTTAAGGGTATGGAGGGAAAGGGTATGGTTAGGATGGGATATAGGTAGATTAACATAACTTCTTGTGAACTAATTTTAGCAACCAATAGCTATAGATAAATTAAACTGTTATATTCTTGTATGTTGACCTAGTAGGGTCTTCTTTCTGTTTACAATGTTTTGCACACAAATATAAAACTATCTATCTATCTATCTATCTATCTATCTATCTACCTTGTATATTGATAAAACTTAGGATATTTTATATTGCACTTTACAGTTCTACCTCTACTCAAGACATTTCAGTTCTGAGATATATATATATATATATATATATATATATATATATATATATATATATGCATTGTCCTTGCTAAATTATTTTTGGAAGCTTCAGCCATTGTACAACTATGTTTTGAGAATTACAGACATAGATATTTGATCTTCAAACACTTCAAAGACCTACAGAATACGGCATTTAAATATTTTAATATTAGTACTCCATCAACATGATACACAATTGCTCCCTACAGCACCAAGCTATTCCTGACAGTATGTTGGGCGCGAATGACAGTCCTTCTGTAGTTCATTCTCTTCTCGGCTACTGGCATCTTGGCCAAAGAACTACCTCAATCACTGACTTTGGACTTACTGTCCTACTGTGCTTGCAGGAGACAAACTTAGAGACCGCTAAACCCTGCCAAGTAAGGGTAAGACAGTCTTTCAGCTTCCCTACTTCTGTGTTGGTCAGTCAGATACTTTAGGCCTTAGCCAAAGCTGGTAGCCCCTATGAAGCTGTGAGACTTTTGGTGACTGTCCAGGTAGTCTGCTGTTTTTGTCTTCACTGGCACCTGTTGGAAGTCATTTGCCTGCACTGCCTGCCTACTCTAGTATTGTTATCTTCCTTCTCAGGTCCTTGATGAGGTTAAAGATTAGATTGTCACAGTTATTGTTCTTTCTTCTTAGATAGAAATATTAGGTACAAGACTTAAACCTTCCAATTTAGGACAACTTCGTAGAATCTCTGTTATACTTTTACCCTGTGACTGAACATGTAGTTCTTACCAATTGCTCCTGGTTGGGTTACTGACAGTAGGTCTTAATTGTGTATGTTTTTACCTTTCCTTCTCCTAGAACATACTTGATATTTGTTATCATTGTATATAGTTTTGTATCAAGCCTAAATCTTTTTCTTTAGATTAAAAGGGGAATTGTAGTGAATAATCTGCCTCCACACCTGTAGCACTGACCAAGTCTGTTGGGCATGGTCACAGGTGCAGACATGACTGATGAAAAGGAAAAGGTTGGGGATCTGCAGCCCCTTTGGTTTCTCGGAGAGCATTGGGGAACAAGGTCTGTCTCTTCAGAGCAGGAACACTGCAGCAGTTACTGCTTTCTGTGTAAGTTATTTACTATTAAACTCCACTTCAATTTACCAGTCTGGTGAATCCATATATCCACACCATTAGATGTTCCTGCAAAAGACTGGTTCAGTTCTTAGAACCCACTTAGATGGCTCCCAACCATCTGTAGCCCTGGGAACCCTATACTTTCTTCTAGACTCTAGACTTCTAGACACATACATTATATACACATATAAATAAGAATAACTCTATTAAAAATCAATGTTAAAAACAATGTTAAAAAACATTCACTTGTTTGTCAGGTACATGTGATTTTATTTTTGCTTAATTTCATCTATCAAAGTCAACTTTCTCTGTTGATTAAAGTCAATTTCAACCCTATTCAGGAAACAATTATTACTTCCTTATAATTTTTATAAACTCCTGACTCTGAGTTTCTTGAGATGCTTATCAATAATGTGAACTATTGAAACATTGGGGTTTATTTTGTCTCATAAGTATTTTCATCAAGTAATGCATGTGCAGATTTGAAATATGAAATGGAGCCAAAGGACTTAAAACACAGAACCACAGCCTCTATCCCTCCCTCACTCCCATCCACTACATCTCCTCTGATCCTCAAAGGAAACCATACTTTTGTCAGCTCGCTTCCAGATCTTTGTAAAATTTTGTGCTAGCTTTTAATTCAATAATTAGAACCCCATTATTAGCTTCTTACAATGTGTTATAATTCAACTCATTTGCACATCTATCATGGATATTTTTGTCTCTCTCTTAGTAGTCTTTGTTAAATTTTTTTTCAAGAAACTATAAAGCATTATTCCTGACTATGATTCAGGGTTCTTCCACACTGCCAAGCATTCGTACCTATATATTTAAAGTGTCAAGTTTGGTAGTATTTTATTCTACTTTATCAATAAATCTTACGTTTTACATGTAATTTGTTCTTAGTTTATCTGTTGCCTTTTGAAGACTTGCAGTGCTACAAAGGGGAAACTCAGTAATAGTAACTAAACAAATGTCTAGGGTTACACACCTGTAAGAGTTTTAATTATATGTGATTAACAGTTGTAAACTATCTCTAGGTTGTGTATTGAAGTTTTTTTACATAAATGACAATATAAAGGTGTTGACTGCTGAACCGAGTAAGGTACTATTACTACAGTTTGCTTCTTATTTTGTGTGCTATGTTGACAGTTCCTAGGTGTCTGCCTTACATTGTTTGCATTCTGCCCATGAACATCTTTTAACATCATAAGGGTAGCACTAAATTTCTCGTTTTCTTTTTTTTTTTTCTAAGCTATCCATTATCCCGGTTCATGGGGTCTGGTTTCAGCCTATGACTGCTTCCTGCTCAGTCCTCTGCAAAGCTGGGTCATCTGTCTCTTAGATCTCATTTTCCTCTGTCTGGGGTTAATGTACATTCATTGTGAGATAACATATATCTTCAATAGGCTCTAAAAAATAGCAGCAGAGGTTTGGTGAGACAGTTCAGCCAGTGAAAGTGCTGGCTGGGCAAACCTAATTACCTAAATCCAATCTCTGGAACCCACCAAAGAAAGAGAATTCATTGCTAACTTTTGACCTCCACATGTGCACCAAAACACACATGTGCCCACATTCACAATACAATAACAAATATTTTAAAATATTTATTTATTTTTATGTGTGTTGAGTATTTGTGCACCACACACCTGCAAGAGCCAATAGAAGAAGTTACTGGACCCTCTGGAACTAATGGGAACTAACAATAGAGTTGTTTTTGAGCTGCCCCGTGTGGGTGCCAAGAAGCAAACCAAAAGGCTTTGCAAGAGCTGTAAATGTTCTTAGTTAATAGATTATCCCACAGCCCTGCTTGTTTCATTGTCAACTGCCGGGATAACAATCTCTTTGGTGTTCTGAAGTTTCTGGGCAATATGATGCTAGGTGTAAACATTAGGATAGTAATATAATCACTGAATGATGCATGCATGTCTCAGACATTTCTCTGTTTTCAATTTTTTTTCATGTTTATCCTAGATGTGCTGGGCAATCTTTTCCTACCCCTCATTCGCTACATTTTTTTCAGTTTTAGAAAATCATAGGTTTCTACCAATTTTCCTATTCTCTACCTATTCATTTTGCAGATGCACATCTTCTCTAGTACTATTTACAAGTGTTTCCTTTCTAAATTCTAAATTAGACAAGTTTCCTCCAAATCCCACCACTCTTTTTTCTGTTAAGTTTGGTCTTTCTCTTTGTTGTTGCTGTATTTCCTCCTGCTCGGCAAACACTTTTCTTGGTTTATAGAAGCACAAGCAAAGGAAAGTGTCTGAGAACTCTGTGAGGGTAGAGGCAGACTGACCATTGGCAAATAGACAGGAAGCCAGTTCTCACAGGAGGGGATTCCAAAATAAGGCTAGAGAGAGGGCATCTGATCCACCCTTTCCTGCTTGTCTTTGTCTTCTTCCGACTGTGTGTCCACTGTGAGTAAGAGTCCTTCTTCCTTCTCTCATTTGTTTGTTGCTTTGCTGATGGTATGCGTGTCTGGATGCCAGGACTTGCTTATGCTGGTTAGGAATGCTCATGCTAGTTACCTGTCCTTTATCTGTTCTTCAATGTGCATGTTCTTCTGTGTCCCCCATTTTACTGTTTTCATCCACTGACTTGCAACTCTAAAAGCCACATATCTCCTGGGTTTACAAGACTGATGGGTGGACTGCTTGCAGTCTTGGCCCCTCCAATTTCAAGCTCTAGCTTGTCTCATTCCAGGCTGATAAACACTACTCATCTTTGTACTTTCAAAAAGCAATGACCTCCCCATCCTAACCTCTCTCTTCTTATCCCATACTTTGGCCATTCTGTTAGTGTTCCCACAGTCATAGTCTTTCACTCCCAGAATATGCTGTGTTGTGGCTTGACATTAGACACTTCTTGTCAATTTTTTTCTTTCCTCAAAATGTGTCTTCAGTCTTCAGGAACTGAACAAATTCATTTCTGTTTCTTCACATTGTACTTTCACCTCAATTTAATTAAATCAGAATTGTTTCTGGCCAGAGGCTATTTTAATCATTGTTGGTTATAGTAGAAGTGGAGGCTGGAAGCCACCAGACTTGCTATAGCAGGGGAGGTGGGCTCTGGGCTTAGAGATGATGTTTGATTTCTTGCGTTATTTATATAAAATTTCCTGACTTTTTAAAAAACATTTTCCAAAAAGATTTATGTAATTATATACTAATAATAGACCAAAATTTCCTGAGTTCTCTATTGACATTGAATTTGGGATCACAATCTATCCTCCAAGAAGCAGTTAGATTCAACCACTTCTCCTGGAGAAGTGTAATGACAGAGCCAAATTAATAGTAAAAAGCAGAGGGGGATTCATTCAATGTAGCAACTTTGGGAAGAAGGATAAAGAGACCTAATAACCCCACTTCAAGTCTGTATGCAGCTCCTAAAGTTTATGTAGAGGGCAAGAGATATGCAGTGCTGGTCTCAGTGCAGTACCCTCCTCCTTGCCTGGATCTAGTCTCTCCAGCAAGGTGGTCCGTCCGACAAGCTGTCAGTACTGTGTGACATCTCTTTCGAGGAATCAAGTTTCTCCTCTGGCTAATGCCTAGCTTCAGCCTGTTTCTTCTCTCAGCATGATATTCCTGGACGGAGGTCCAGTTTCTTGGGGTCTGTTGTTTCACTAGTCTGATGGTCAGGCTAAGGAAGACAGCCATCTTTCTAAAATTAATTTAATTTATGCCAGGTTAGTAATATTATCAAACTACTCAAGTTCAGCTATCTATATACACAAGGGGCCATGTTTAACAGGCATGGGATCAGGATGCTGCTGAGCTCTTTGTCTCCACGTTCAGGGAGACAGAAAATCGGCCTGTGATGTAAATCCACAGGAATGCAGTTTTTGCAGTGGTGTGATGTTCTATCATTTTCAGACTTTACACAAGGGAATGCATATACCACTTATGCTAATCACATATCTTATAATACCTAGTCAGTTGTGCCAATAAATTACTAATATGATAAATTCAGCCAGTATGATATTGGAAATTTGCACTTTTAAGTGTATAAGTTCACAGAGCTTCTACATGATGTATGACTTGGTTCTCCTGGCCAGAAATCTCTGGGTTACTGCCAGATCTCTCTCACTTAAGCAAGATTTACTGTTGTAAGGGAATTCTGCAAGCCTAGGGTGCATCATCTGGCAAAGCTTACTGAAATGGAACCGGGGCCTCTGATTCAGAGAACTGACCTGGGCCTAGCAATCTTCACCAAATTGTTCAATCATTACAGTGCAAAGAGTATTCAGAACTTCTTTGAGAATTTTACATCAAGGCATCAAGGAGGAAAAGGCACATTCATTAATATAGCTGAACCTTCTAATAAAGGTTGTAAGAGGAAATAGGCCAAAGAAAACAAACAAATGTTGTCTAAAGTATCTTTCGTTAGCATTAAATAGATGGTAATCCTACACGTTAAGCATGTAAATAAACCAAAGAATATGGATGGATGCCATTATCAAGTACATTTCATTTTTTAAAAAATAATCTGTTCACTTAGAAAAAGACCATTAACTACTAAAAAGGCTAAGGTTTGAGTAAGAATGCACCCCCTATGGGTTCATATATGTAAATGTTTAGTCACCAGGGAGTGGAACTCTTTGAAAGGATTAAAAGGATTAGAAGGTACAGGCTTGTTGTAAGAAGTGTGTCACTGTCACTCAGGGTGGACTTTGAGGTTTCAAAAGACTCAGTCTCTCTCTCTCTCTCTCTCCTCTCTCTCTCTCTCTCTCTCTCTCTCTCTCTCTCTCTCTCTCTCTCTCTGTCTCTCTCTCTCCAGATCAGTATATACATACATCTCAGCAACTTCTCCAGCACCATGCCTACCTACTGCCATGCTGATAGGGGACTGATAACGGAAGCCTCTGAAACTATAAGCAAGCCTCCAGTTAAATGTTTTCTGTTATAAGAGTTGCCATGGTCATGGTGTCTTCACACAGCAATAAAACAGCGCCTAAAACAAAGGTCAATTCTTAAATGACAATATTTTTGTTTGTTGGATGTAACACAAATAATAAAAACCCAGAGACATATATTAGGGTTCAAGCTGAAGATCAGAGAAGCACAGCAGCCAAGCCACCAGAGAACTCTTACCTCTACCAAGACTGGGGGAATCCTAGTCTCAATGTGCCTGGAGACCAATTTCCAGCTCTAAGACCCTGTTACTGGTGTATGTACTGGCGTATGTAAGACCTCTCTAGTGTTGGGATTAAAGGCTTGCACCACCACCGCCCAGCTTCTATGGACTTCTATGACTAACTAGTAGTATGGCTGCTGAGATGAAAAGTTTGTACCACCACTGCCGGGGATCTATGGCTATGGATGGCTTTGCATACTGATCTGTAGGCAAGCTGTTTTAGATCATAAACTATATATCACCACAGTTGGATAAAATATTAATTTTACAGCATAATGTACCTTGTCTGTAATGGATTAATGAGTTCCTT
This sequence comes from Cricetulus griseus, assembly GCF_003668045.3. Lineage (NCBI taxonomy): Eukaryota > Metazoa > Chordata > Mammalia > Rodentia > Cricetidae > Cricetulus > Cricetulus griseus. The sequence goes on along the minus strand of NC_048595.1, from coordinate 309,157,377 downwards.
TCAAATGCAAGATGTATGTAACCTCAGTCTGACCTTCATGAATAAATATCAGCTTCCATGTGTGCCTTTTTGCCAGAATAACTTCTTCTATGAACCCCTTTATGTTAGCTCATTGTGTCAGGGCAATTTACAGATTTGTAGACAACACGGGCAAGAAACATGTTGGAACTAGAAAGCGTTTTCTGCTGTCAGTCAACCATTTCATAGACAGAAAGGATCACCAAGGGAAGCTGTGTGGTTGAACACAAATATTCAAATCAAGGCAAGATTACATTCAAGCTATTTGACTCACTGAAGAGAACCCTGGTTTTTTCACTGCTATAAATGTGGGCAGGTAGCAACCCGCCAACTCAGACTGTGATGTAAGTAAAGGTGACAGAAGTCTTTGTTAGATTCCTGATGCTGGATTGGTTCCTCTTCCTCCAGTGTCTATTCCCCAGACAAACTCTTATGATTGCTTTATAGATATTAATTTCTGCAGGGAAGTCACTCACTCTGATTGAAAGGTCTGATGCGATTGAGTCCCAAATACCCATGGCCAGATGCCAGATGAAATTTCCCCTAAATATGAATGCCTTGTCTGTTTTTACAGTCCCAGACAAGGGCTGCTTCAACTCCACCCCCTCCCACCCAGTCCCTCTGCTGGTTAGAGCAGAAGTCCTTGTCTCCCTTCATCTGTGCTGCTTTTCTAGCATCTCTTACCTGCTTGCCCATGTGCTGTCTGTGTTTATCAGCCACAATGTGGTCCACTGGCATAGTGCTTTAGTCTGCTGAGCCAGCAGCTTTTAAAAGACATTTCTACTCCAAACTGATTAAAGGCTATGTAGACATAGAAATTGCTTCACTTTTGTTAGTCAAACAGGAGAGAGGGGAGGAGGAAGAGGGGAAAAGGAAATAAAGTTGCCCAGGAGGGCTCTTCTAAACTAACAGGTCTTTCACTCTGAGTTTAGAAATCCTGTGTGTCTTGTGATTTGCTTTTAAAAATTATGTAGTAACATAGTAAATAAAAACTAGACTCAAATAAAAAGAAGTGTGGTCATTTGTATATGTTACACAGTGGTAACAGCATGTCATGTTTGTCCACCTGTGGGTCAATAGAGCATCTATTTTTGTCCTTTAAAGTAGTGTTTACTAGGTGCCTATTCTAACCTAGGCACCAAGTAAAATAAACGTTCCCACTGAATGCCGAATTTATCTCACTAAAATTTAGAATTTGAAGAACGTGATCTTAATTTATACCTGTCACTGTCACTTGAATTTATTCATTTTATCTTACAAAGAAAGTTTTTCATGCCCTTTCCTTTACTGCTAGAAAAAAAAATACTTCCCGTGTTTTCAGAATCTTTTATAATGGTTCATTGTTTAATGCTATCTCTACACCATGATGCAATCTGAGATGTGTTTGTCAGCTGAGGCTTTATAGCCAACTTGTGGAATTAAGCCGGCAAAACATGTACCACCATAAATACATTTATGATTGTAAGTGGAGTGTTTTATCTATAGGTAGGAAAAAACTATTCCTATTTTTGTTAATACTAATGGCTAACAATGAAGAGGTATAATATCAATCAAAGTGACACAAAATATGGACAAGCAAAATATTTGCATTGGTCTTAAACTTTTTCTTTGTATTACAATAAAGAATGAGTTTAACCATCATCATTCTGCAATACTTTTATATTTTTGGAAAAATATTTTGCTTGGTCTGGTGGGTGACTCCTCTGGGTCTAGGAATAGGAAGGTGCTGTTACATGGAAAACTGCTAAAATCAGTCTACCAAACAGAACTGACACAGAACAGAATGGAGGAGATAATTGAGCCCTGAGTGCAAACCAAATCATATTAAATAAATAGTTTAACAGTATTGGTACAAAGAGGCTGGAGGACATAGGGCATTTCCTTATGGCACCCATTAGTCACAGGGACAGCTTGCTGCTCCCAGCCCAGAGTTACAGAAATTACACTGTGACTTCTAATTGGATGTCCTTCCACTGCATTATAAATGATTTCTCTTCAGCAATATTTTTGTTTGTTTGTTTGTTTTGTTCTTTTTTTCAAGACAGGGTTTCTTTGTGTAACAGCTCTGGCTGTCCTGGAACTCACTTTGTAGACCAGGATGGCCTTGAACTCACAGAGATACACCTGCCTCTGCCTCCCAAGTTCAGGGATTAAAGGTGTATACCACCACCACCCAGTGCAAGAATATTTTGTTGTTGTTGAAAGAACTTTGGTAGGGTGTAGAAGCAAGGGACGAGACCTTGCTTGCAGACCTATTATCCATCCTGGATAAATTCTTTTTTATTTATTTATTCTTCTCTCCTACAGTACATGTCAAACACATCCTCCCCTTCTTCAACCCCTTCCAGTTCCACACCACCACCTTCCCTCTTCTGCAGATCCACTCCCATTCTGTTTCCCTTCATAAACAAACAGGTCTCTCAGGGACATCAACCAAACTTGGCATAACAAGATGCAATAAGACACAAACCCTCATATCAAGACTGAACAAGGCAACCCAATAGGAAGAAAGGAGTCCCAAGAACAGGCAAAAGAATCAGACACCCCCCCACATACACACACACTCACACTGTTAGGAGTCCCACAAAAACCTTAGCTGAACAATCACAACACATTTGCAGAAGACTTAGCGCAGACCCATGCAAGCGCCATGATTGTTGCTTCAGTCTCTGTGAGCCCTATGAGCTCTGGTTAGTTGATTCAGTGGACTTTATTCTTATGGTATCCTCTAACCATCTTGTTCCTGCAATCCTTCCCTACCCTCTTCCACTGGGGTTCCCTGATCTCCATGAAATGTTTGCCTGTGGGTCTCTGCACCAGATAGAATTCTTTAGCTTTAGTCTTCAAGATTCAAGCAGGGCAGCTGTAACTTAGAGAAACTGTTCAGCAGAGAAATGAGAGTAGACACAAAGGTTTGGGAGGTTGGAAAGACTAAAAAGGCACTAACAGTACAGAGTTCTAGAAAGCTGACAATAGTATTGTTCTTCTTTTTAAGCATCTACTACTCTGAAATCCAGAGTAGTTGGACTCCTTGATCTGTGAATTAAGGACAAGATTTAGAAATAGAAACAGCTTTATGGGAAGAAAGAAGCAAAGTTGGTCAACTGTTCATGTATTTTTCTAACTTTGTCTATGAATTAAAATTTAACCTGACACAATTTAAATGCAACTAAAAAGCTTTTCTCAGACATTGTTATAGAACCATAAAAAGTTAGCTGCTGGAACTAAATTAAAGATTTCCAATAATATAAGTTACTGAAAATATTCTATGCAATAAATAATTTAACATATTTTTTTTCTGAGAGTGACAGACAACAGCACCAGAACTTCCAAAAATGGAGCCAACTATGTAAAAGACCACCAACTAGATGGGTCAAATAATGTCATCTGTCACCTGCATTAGATGTTCTAATTTGATATCCCATCAGGCCATATTAATTACATTTACCCAATCCAAAATTTGTGTAATGCTCATCCTCCATTTAGATAGATTTGAAACTAAATAGGTATGAGTCTAGTGGTGCAGACTGAAACACAGAGCAGTGTCTTCTCGACAAAGGTAAGGTTAAATTGAACTGGAATCAGGGTATCTTGTGGTATACATTCTTAACATTTAAAGTCTTTGTCCTCATCAAATGATGAAGGAAATTGAAAATCCTATGGAGATAGAAGGAGGAGGAGGAGGAGGAGGAGAAGAGGAGGAGGAGGAATTAGTTTGGTTTTGGCTTGAATTATCTAAATATAATTCTGTAGAGTTACCACTTTGTTTCGTCTGTGAAGTCTTTAGAATAAGAGATAAAAGATGGTATTTAGAGGCAGGCCTATTGAACATCAGCTAGAAAGGATTAGTGCATATAAGAAGCACAAATATGAACACAGCATATTTCCTTCTTTCTTATCACTCCTTTCCTGAGAATCTTCATAGCAACTTTCAGGCCAATCAGAAGCTACATATCATGACTATGTTTCAACATCAACAAACTTATCTGAGCAAGGAGGGGTGAATGGGCTCACAGTGTTATCTAATCAGCAGATGACCTAAATAGAAATCTAACCTCTCCCAAGCAGAAAGGAGTTTGACAATAGATGGTCTTTAAATTTGAATACTGACACTAGATTTTTCCTGTGTGTAGGTAGATTTTCAAAATGGCACCTTCTGTAATCACAAGAGCATGTTTCTTAGAATTAATCATTTTATATCTGTCTATCATCCATATCTACATACACTCTATTGTTCTGTTTCCCAGGAGAAGTCTGGTCAATAATGTAGCCAAATTAGAAACACAGTAGATCATAGTCTTCATTTCTCTGGAACTTCTATAATGTGAAGAGGTAGGCCAAGACATCTATGTTCCTATACATCATGCTTCTTTTAATGAGATGGTGGATTTTTCTTAAATTTCCATCAGTAGTTATATTTGGTGTCAGTTATGATGTAACAAATCAATCCCAAATCAGTGGCTCAATATGACACATTTATCATCTTAATTCCTGTGGGTTAGGAGTTTAGGGACATGACTAGAGTCTCTGCCTCAAAAGGATGAAATCAAGATGTCTCTGGGAGGGCAAGGGAGATGACTTAGTGGATAAGAATGCTTGCTATGCAACATGAAGGTCTGAGTTTAAATCCCCAGAGCTCATGTAAAATCTAGGCATGCCCTTATGTATCTGCAACTGCTATGTTGAAGGGAAGAAAGAGATGACTATGAAGAGATTGCTGGACATCCAATCTAGCCAAAACTAGTGAGTTGTGGATTTAATAAGAGGTCCTGTCTCAAGATAAGGTTGGCTACAGTAGAGGAAGACTCCTGACATCTGTGTCTGACCTCCATACATTCACAAATAGTGAGTGCATGCCCATGATTTTATATGCATAGCACACATATGCACATGTATAATCATATATGCATAACATGCATGATCATATATGCACAACACACATGATGACATACATGCACACATATGATCATATAAGCATAACACATCTTTCTCTCTCTCTCTCTCTCTCTCTCTCTCTCTCTCTCTCTCACACACACACACACTCCCCACTTGTGACTGTGAGCTTAACTAAAGCCCAGGGTTCCTTTCCAAACTCATAAGTCCTCTATTAGGAAAAATAACTGACTTACTGGTTTGTCTCTTTGGAACTTACTTTAAAAGCACAGCAGGTCAGATCACACTGTGCAATACAATATGATGAAAATAGCTCTTACATTCTCGAAGACTGGAACTTTAGCAGAATCTCACAGTCAGAGTTAATAATACAACTTAAAGTCACATAAGGCTTAAGACTGCTGTCCTATTGTCTTCCTAGCCTACTTGTGTAAACTGCCTTTAAGAGAACAATGTAACAACCAACCTTGCTTGCCTTAAATTTCCTGTGTGATCAGCTTTTACACTCTAAGCTGATCCATAGCTGTGATTTTAAATCATGTACTCTTTCATACCTCAGAGGAAGGAAAATGAATGTGTATCATTTGCTGAAAGAAACAAATGCAGAGGTTCCTTTTGGAACCCTCTAAAATCTACTGTAATGGTTGAATGCAACACTTATGAATATTGGCTGATAAAAATGGTGTTTGTTTCTCTGGGTCAGTTGGAATAAGATGGAGCCATTGAATTAATTCATTGTAGAACTCTCTTAAAGATTTCTGTAAAGTACATCATTCCTTCCCCCATGTAATGCTTTCTGGGCTATTCAATAAATAAATTCAGATCAAAGGCTTTTCCTAGGGACAGACACACAGAGACACAGACAGACATGGGGACAGACAGATTCACAGAGACACAGACAGACACCTAGACAGATTCACAAGACAACCTTTCAAACTTATGCAACAGACAGAGGATAAGAGACACAGGGAAAATGAAGTAGAGATTTCAAATCTGGACTTGCTCTTGGTTAAATGGCTGCAAAGGGGAGTTCTTTTGTTATTTTCCTTGTGACACCTATGTGTTACTGGTGACTTTGAGATAATCACTAACACATTTCATCCATGTGACATTCAAGGAGAAATCACATATAAGACATGCATACCACAAGGCAAGAATCTGGACAGCTGTCTTAGAGTTCTGCCTCCTTCTGTAGCATAAACAGCCTAGCCTTCGCCCTAAAGTTACTGTTGAGTGGTCATCCTTCTTAAATGTCCATCAGAGGTGTTTAATATGTGGCCAAAACTGAGCTATTCCATCATTTTTAGACTTTTATTTAAATATTATTTTGATTCACCTTGCTATTAACAGAACTCACAGAAAATAGAGATGTAGAGCTAGAAAAAGTGAAATTCTCAAGAAATGGTTCACATGCCTGGGAATCAAGGAGGTACAAACACTGTAGATACAGTGAGTAGGCTGCAGACCAGGGGAAGAGATGTGGCTATATGATTTTTTGAATAAATTTTGTTCATTGGCAGTTTTCTTTGTATATATAATATTTCCCTCTTATCCATTCCAGCCCTACTTTTTAATTACAAAATTTTCCCATAATCATTTACCTTTAGTTTGTATTCCAGAGTTTTACTAGGTCCATCTGTGAACCCTAGCTATCTATTAGAGCCTGGCATCCTCACTAGTGTATATTTGACTGGATACTACACCCCAGCACCCTCCTGGAATCAGCCATTTGTCAACAAATTAATAAATTCTAGAGCCAAGTGAGCTCCTTCCTCACACATAGTTGACTAGTTGACTGTTGGGGAACTGAATTGTGTGGGCTCAATATGAATAGACAGCTTCTGTGAGTTCATGAGTATCATGTTGCCTTAATTAGGGTTTTATGGCTGTGAAGAGACACCGTGATCATGGCAACTCTTATAAAGCATTTAATTGGGCTGGCTTACAGTTCAGAGGTTTAGTCCATTATCATCATGGCAGGTGGCATGCAGGGAGACATGGTGCTGGAGAAGAAACTAACAGGTCTACATCTTGATTCACATACAAAAGAAAGTGAACTGAGTACCACACTGTGAATAATTTGAGGATAGGAGACCTCAAAGCCTGCCCCCACAGTGACACACTTCCTCCAAACAAGGCCATGCCTACTCTAACAAAGCCGTACCTCCTACTGGTGTCAGCCCTAATGAAGGTCTTTTTTTTTTTTTTTTTTTAAACCACCATACCTGGCTATGTCATTCTTGGAAGGTGGCTTTCACAGCACTTCTCTCTGCGTATTGATAATTATTTTCTTTCCACCACATCTTCTACAATGTTCAAAGAGCCGTGAGGGATTGTATATGCATTTTGTTTAGGGCTGATCCCTCAGCCACACTTTACTCTCAGCACCTTATCTAGCCTTGGCGCTATGTATTCACTTACATTCACTGGGAAAGGAGGATTCTCAGATTAAGGCTGAGCATTAGCCATTGTCTGTATTCTATGGTTAGAATCCCTTCTCTCTGTGCCTCTCATTTCTTTTTCTCTTAGGAATTTCAACTGAGGGGGGCAGGGGAGGAGGGGAAGGAGAGGGAACGGGGATTGACATGTAAAACAATCATGTTTCTAATTTAAATTAAAAGAAAAAAGAAATTCAACTGATTGGGTGAAGGCTACCCACATGCAGAAGAAAAATCTTTTATTTAAAGTCTAACAATTTAGATGTTAATCAATTTCATCCAAAAATATATCTTCATAGCAATATCTGTATTTGTTTTTGACCAAAAATATTAGTGTCAATAACCTAGAGAGGATGACACATAAAATCAACCATCATGAACTATACGCAAAAAGGGGATGGCTACTTCAAATTCTAACTGATTGCTCCATTACAAGATTTTGGAGTTTTTAAAAATGTCCTCAATTTTTTTCCTTAAAATATTCTTTTGCACACACATGAAAAGTTCTAGAGACAAACATGCCCAAAACCTATTTGTCTAAAATCCAACCCAATGAAAAATATACTGTGGGTTTTTCTTTTGTTTCCAAGATTTAAAAAAAGTCCTGAGGATACCACTAAAATGAGAATACCCTGATGAGTGCTATAAATCTGATGAATTTTGTGTATTTCCTCTTTGTTTTTGTGTGATATTTAAGTACTGTGTATATTCATATATAATATCAAGCTCTCTTGTCCAGATTTTAAGCTTTGTGTAAGCATCAATGTCTTATATTCAGTGGGTGGTAATTCAGCTACAGATTGACTGATCTAAAATGGAGCCATCCAAGCAGCTTTGCAGAATAGGCTGTGGGTCATCTGTGCCATGTGTGTTTATTATGGGTTAGGCTAACGGGAAAGAGGCCCATTGGGCTTTGCTCATCTTATAGTTCACCAGAACACTGGAGTAAGGGAAGAAACATGCAATGAATATGGAGGCCACCGCCATTTCCTCCCACTTCACATGGCTCAAAGCCAATGATATGGTGAAATCTAATTTCAATTGGAAAGAGACACATAATATGATTCTATTAAGTAGAACTGCAAAGCCACATGACAGAAGGTGTAGGGAATAGATGAAGTGCAAACTGCTCTCTTATATCAAAGTATCCTCTAGTAAGTTGACTGTTCCTAAACATTGCAATGTGGAGGTCATCCCTGTTCCTTCTCTTTCAGGTTTTGTTGTTATTGTTATATTGCTTGTTTTTATTGTCTGGAGGTTTCAGGCATTTACATAATAAATTTCATTTGTTTCCCCCACCTTCATTCCTCCTTCTCATCCCCCTTCCTCCCAGTAAGACCTCCTCCAGTTTCTTGTCTTCCTCTTGTGTGTGGCATTTCACTGTACTTGCTATATTGAATGTCATTGGCTAGCATCACTCCTCCATCAGATTGGTCCTTAGAAAAGACCCCTTCAGACTTTGAGAGCCCATCCCACATGAAGGGATGCTCTCTTCCGGGACACATGGGGGAGGGCTCAGGCCTGGCCCAGGATGATGTTGTGGAATTTGGGGAGCCCCCATGGAGGGATCTATCCTCTATGGGGAGTGGAGGGGGGAAGGGGATGGTGGGGGATTTGGGGGAAGGGGGAGCGAGAAGGGATTGACATGTGAAATTATAATTTGTAAAAATTAAATAAAAAATTAAAAAAAGAAAAGACCCCTTCAGTCGTTTGATAACTCCTTTCCCTGTAAAAACGAGTATTGACAAAGCACTCTAACATGACCAGTCCTTGTTAATGATGCTTTTGGCTACACTTATATATATGTCATTACCTTATTTTGTGAATTTCTGTCTTTGGCACCAGATGGTGAGCCCAGTGAAAAAAAGCAACCATGTTTAATTACTATGTGTTCCCCACAACTCACACCAAACAAAACAAAGCAACATATTTGTTGAATGAGGAGTGTGCCTATACAATTATTTCCAACAATCTAGTTTTATTATACAGATACAGCTATCAGCATGGGTGAAAGTGCAGGAGGCAGATTTCACAGTCAAAGACCCTGTCAAGCACGAACCTCAAAGTTAGGGCCACTGCAAAATTTAAACAGACCCAGATGAAGCTAGAATCTCTACAGCAGGCCACATTGCTTAGGTCAATAAAGAATTAAGTGTTTTAATGGGACTCGAGGTCACTTTTCTGTGAAAGGGCTAAATGATGGGAGGATGTGACCGAAAGAAAAGAGAAAATGAAGAATTACTTTAATTATGAGCAATGTGTCAAAGAAATGCTTCCCAAATTAACCTTTTCTGGAAGTAAAACAAACCTTCTTATAATTTATTTTAACCTTTAGTCCTCCTCTTTTATACATAGACATACACACACAAACACACAGGCATGCACACACACACACACACACACACACACACACACACACACACACACTCGCCAGTGTTCAGTTTCTAGTAGCATTAATAAAAAGTGTAAGTTAATTACAGGCATTTAAGCTTTTCTGTTCAAGGTATTTATTTTTCAAAGATTAATTTGTCTCGTTACCTGGTGAAGGCATGCCTTTTGGCTTGAAAAAAAAAAAAAGACTGTTTAGAGTGACAGAAAAAAGTGTCAGCCCCCTCCCCTCCCCTACCTAGCACCTCACATCACATGATGCACCACAGGGGCCCAAGGGTCAGAAATTCAACACATCCAGTGGTGTCTTTGAAAGGGAGCCCTGCTGAAATGTTCCTGGAGGGAGGGGAAGCTCTTGGGATGGCTTCATGGCTGACATTTGTTTTTAATCTATCACAATTCTCCAACCCAGTTTCACAGAGCTGCTGAGCTCTCTCTAAAGCCTTAACAGAGACATAAATCAGTCCCAATCACAGTGGTGGGGTAGCATTTAAAATGAAGGAGGAGGTGTCATTTTGATTTCTTTTTTCCTTCTATGTCAGAAAGCAGGAAACCCCAAGACTTAAAGAAAAAGATTTTTTTTGGAGGTTAGTGTTTTCTATTACACCTCCCGCCATGTATTGAGGGTATGTGTTGGGAAGGAGAGTAGTCACAAAACAGAGAAGGAAGAAAAGCAGAGAGAGGCCTATACATTTGAAGTGGTAGATGCAAACTCTGTATGGTGTCACTGTAATAATCTTCCAATCTGAAACCACAGGAAAAACAAGAAATTTGAGGTTTCCCATGTAATAATTTTTCAAGACCAAGGGCCCAAATCTTTCAGTGTTTTGAAGTCATTTTCAGACTGCCTATGTTTATTGTTTCTTATCTGTTTTTGACTTTGTATTCTTCGACCTATCTTCTAGAAGTTCAAAAGGAGAGTTCATCATGTGTATGACTGGTGTGACATGTGACGCACGGTGACTCTTGTAAGAATGTCTGAGTCTTCTATAAGTCTCATGGGAATACATGGCAATGTCCTAACAACTTCATCCCATTCTAAGAGTCCTCAGCTGAAGAACCCATGCACTAAGAGGTCTGTGTTCAGAAAAAAGTCACCATGAGCAGAGTGCCTGAGGACAGATGAGGAGCTAATGCCAAAGTCAAGTGGAAGGAAGCCAGTGGGACATAAAATGTCAGAGCTGAGATCAACCAGATGTGTACAGAAATTGATCAACAATCTCAAAAGGACAAAACTAGATTGTTTTCCCTCCCCACATGAAGGAAGGATGGGCATTAAGAAAGAATAGGTATTCCTCACATACCACTCAGTTCTAAAACAGAACTCTGAAGATGTTACAGAGTGATCCCCATTAATAATTCAGAAAAATACCCCAAGAGCAAAATAGAACATGTGCAAATGCTGAAGTCGACATAGCTTTTTTACAGATGTCTTATTGTTACAACTTGGATGAGTTCATTGGAACTTTGTTTTATTGTGGTGGGATCAGTTGGTACCTCTACAGATATTGCTACTAATTGGGATGTCTAGTGGTTTACCCACTATTGGATTCCTGGGTCCAAAGAGAGACTGACAAAAACAGAGAAACAAAGGTGATGACTCAGATATTTACTTTGGTGTCACTGTGACTGAAATACTTGACAGCAACGAGGGAGGAAAGTTTTGTATGGCTTGTGCTTTAAGAGTGACTTCAGCCCCCAGCCAATTGTGACAGGGATGTGTATGTATGAATGAATGAATGACAGGAGGAGTGTATGGCAACAGCTGTTTGTGTCCTAAAAAACTATAGCAGGATAGAACTATGCCATTTAAAGATCTTCTGCTAGTCAGTTCACATTTCCCAGAACTCCACAACCTCCTGGATACAGAATCACTATTGTTAGGGAACAAGCACCCCAAATAAATTATAGGAGACATTTCTGTTCCAAACCACAACACTGCTTGCTCTGGGGTGACATGGAGAGCCCTTCTCAGTTGGATTCTGTTTGAAAAGTTCCTTGTGTGTGACATGCAGCAGTTTTCTTACTCGACACCACTATACCATCTTAGGTGAATGAGTAGGACAGTAGAGAGGCAGAATTATGGTGGTCACTTTGAGTTTTAACTTCCAGGTTGTGCAGAATGAAACTGAAGGGAAAAATATCTGCCCTTGCATTCATTAAAGGCTTTATGCCTGCCTTTCCAAAGTGCCTTTCAGTGGCATGAAGGGTCCAGATATTTGTCTCTGTCACCTGGTAATGAGAACAACCCCTCCTACTCCAGAAAGCAAACAGCTGCCTTTCATCTGATGATAGCTGTACTCTAGCTGATTACTTTTGTTCTGTTGTCACCGAAGATGGCAGAGGAGACATTATATTTACATTTCTCTTGTTTGAAGTCCCAATGTGAGATAACTTAAGATTTTCTTCTCAGAGGGAAAGGCTGAGAATAGATAATCACTAACTACCTTTTTATGGAATTCTATGTAGAAAATATACATTATTTACATTTAACTTAAAATAGGAAAAAAAAGTTACCAGAATATGTTGAATGGAGAGAAATATCTGAGACAAGTTGTCTATGAATAAAAGGGTTTTATTAGTTTTGGGTGCTGGAAGTCGTACCAGTGTGTCATTGGCTCTCTTGAGGGGCCCATGGAAAGTGTCAGGGACACATTTCAAACAGAAATCCAGGGAGTAAGGTGTCAACCACAGCTCTTCCTAGCCACCTGTGTAAGAGCCAAAGTTACATTTTAACTCTTAATTTCTATGCCCAAGAGATTCATAAAATAAAAATGCCTCTAATCTGCAAGCCCCTTGCCCAAGCACAGATTGTTCCTGAAATGCTGGAGGCTATTGTTAAGGGGAGTTAACAGTCACATATTTTCACTCAACTAAACAAGTTTGTTTGACCCAGCTATATCAGATGTGCCTGATCACATATGGACAGGAGGTTCACAGGCAAGAACTATGTCAGGATGTATGCTTGTACCTGAAGGAACCTGATGAGAAATGCAATGAATGATGGGTTTCCTTCTTAAGCCTTCACTATACTTGATTCTGGCCATTTCCTCAGGAACCTGGGTATGGACATGGCCAGAGCCCATCCACCTTGCCAGTATTTAATTAAATCTTGCCTCAAATTTTGGCTTTAAATTGTGGTAGTGGTCTTATTCTTAATCTGTAAGGATTAACACCCGCTCTCCCAAGAACTCATGGCAAGAGATGCTGTCTTAGTTACTGTTCTATTGTTGTGAAAAGACCCCATGATTTCTTAAACAGTTCTATTCCTTGTGACTAAGCATTCACATTCAAATACATGAGCCTATGAGAGGCAATTCTTATTCAAACTATCACATTCCACTCCCTGGCCCTCAGAAACTTGTTGTCATGTCATAATGCAAAATGCTTTTAGTTAGTTAAACTTCACAAGTTCCCATAGTATTTTAGAATCTTAACACTGTTTAAAAGTTCAAAGTCTCTTCTGAGATGCAAGACAATCTCTTAACTATAACCCCTGTAAAATCAAAAATGCAAATTACATACTTCCAACATACAATGACACAAAATATAGATTACCATTCCAAAGAGGAAGAAATGGGGCCTAAAGAGCAAACGCTGTGCCAGAATATCAGGACAAAGTCCAAAGTCCAAATTCTGCAACTCCATGGTCTGATGTCAAGAAATTATTCAAATCTCCAATTGTTTTCAGTGTTGTTGATGGCAACACTGCCTTGAACTAATGGCACACCCTGTTAGCAGCTCTCCTTGGGAGGTTTCACAGGGCTCTGTCATCACTGATATCTTGGGTCACCAACACAATCCAGACTTCACCTTCACAGCTTCACACAAGAGACTGCCCTGACAAATGCCTGGCCTCAGTGGCTTTCCTTCACCAAAGAGGAAGATTCTGTAACCTCTTTCTTGTATTCTTCTTGACTCTAAATTTAGAACCACATGGCAGAAGCTGCTAAGCTTTCTACTTGCTGGGGCTGGAAGTTGGCCCCTTCCTTGAATTAATTTGCATCAGCTTTCTGTTTTCATGGTTTCCTTGGTTGCCTCAGCTAGCCTTTAACTCTTTTTCACAAGTTGGAAGTTTTTCTGGGTGATTCTTGCTTGCCCTGGGCCACAGCTCCCCTTATCCCATTTTGAATCAGGCCTTTCTTTAAACTTTTGACCTCCTCAAGCACAGGATTTGGCTCCAGTGTTGCATTTCCTGGTGCTCTTTTTCTCCTCAAACTCTACATTTTACATTTCTCCTGTTCCTCCACACCACTTCTCTTTCAATGTAGCTCTGCCTAAGAGTGATCACTAATAACTACAGGACACATTCAGTATTACGCTCTCTTGAAATCTCCTCTGCCAACAGCATTAGCCAAAAACTCTTCAGTTTAGCCTCAGGCAGATTTTCAAGACAAGAACAAAAAACAGACAAATTCAAGAGTAGTCTTTGAGTCATATGAAAATAGGCTTTCTCATAGAAACTCCTTGAGCAGGGCCCCAACAGACCATATCACCCTCAGCACCACTGTCTTCCATGCTGCTACTAGGATGGTCCAGTAAATTCCTACTTAAAGCATTCAATTGCATTTCTACTCCAAAGTCCCAAAGTCTTCCATATTCCTCCAAACAGCATGGTTAGGCCTGCCACAACAATGCATCACTCTCTGGTACCAACTTCTGTATTTATTACTGTCCTATTGCTGTGAAGAGACAAGATGACCAAGGCAATGCTTATAAAAGGAAGCATTTAAGTGGGGACTTACAGTTTCAGAGGATTAGCCTATTATCACATTGTGGCAAACAGACAGGCATGGTGCTGTCTAGTATCTGAAAGCTTTACATCCTGATCTATAGACAGAGAGTGAGAGTAGGAGTGGGTTAGAGAGAGAGAGAGAGATAGACAAAGAGAGAGGTGGGAGGGAGAGACTGTGCCTGGTGTAGGATTTTGAAACCTTGAAGACTATCCCTGGCAAATCACCTCAAACAACAAGGCCACACTTACTACAACAAGCAACACCTCCTAATCCCCCTAATCCTTCCAAATGGTTCCATTTCCTAATGACTAAGCATTCAAATACATGAATATGGTCATTCTCATTCAAAGTACCATGGAGGCATATCAATTTCTAGGGTGGTACTTCCAAACATCCTAAGAACCACCACTAAGCCCTCAAAGTTAACATTACTGTTTGTACTGGGGGGTCCAAGCTCCAATACATGAATATTCAGGGGGGGAAAAAGGAACAGGAACATTTTTTTAAAGAATAAATTGCTTTTGTCTCACTTTTTCCCCATTTTTTTATTTGAGTTAGAAACAAGATTGTTTTACATGTCAATCCCTGTTCCTCCTCCCCTGACCCCCACTAACACTCTACCTATCCAATACCATTTCTGCTTCCAGGGAGAGTGAGGCTTCCATGGGGGTCTTCAGAGTCTGTCATATCCTTTGGGATAGAGCCTAGGCCCACCCCATGTGTCTTGGCTTAGGGAGTATCCTTCTATGTAGAATGGGCTCCCAAAGTTCACACCTATGCTAGCGATAAGTACTGATCTACTACAGACTGCCCCATGATTTCTGAGGTCTCCTCACTGGCACCCAGATTCCTGGGGTCTGGATCTGTCCCATGCTAGTTTCCCAGCTATCAGTCTGTGGACCCCCCTTGTTCAGGTCAGCTGTTTCTGTGCTGCCTCACTTTTTTGAAAAATTCTATTCCTTAGCAAAAACCTTTTCCTGTAAATTAGTGGATGCCAAAATCTTAAGCTGTGTCTTTGTTATAAGCCTCAGATTTAAATATATTCAAAAGATTATTTTTGTTGTCTCAGTTTCTGTCTAACACAGGTGCATCAGGTGAAACATTTTAAAGACTGACATTATTGTAAATATTAGTATTGACACATTGCAGTACTTATGACTTATGTTGACATTATTCATGACTCTGCCTACATACTCAGCTAATCATAATTTCCTCATTGGCTCCTTGATCACACAATTGATCATTATGCAACTGTTCAATTTTTTTTCTGTCTCACTTAGGTCTCTTCCCCTTACTCCTTTAAACTTGATCTGTCCACTACTAGATACTTTTACTAAGTGTGTATTTTACCCCAGACATCACTCTGATTTATCTATATGTACTACTTCATTTAACTCCCATTATTCTTAAAACTTACAACTCCTACTCCCCAGGGGAAGAAACAGAGATGCAAGCTCATGAGGTGGAATAGCAGGATGCAGGTAGAGCACACAAGTGAAGAAGTATAGGGAATGGGTCAATTTGGGTCAAGAAAATCACATTACTTAAACAACAGCAGCATTTCCTTTGCATTTTTCCACCTCAGTTCTACTCAAATTGTGGTTCTAAAAGCTCTACAGCAGCTGCCCACAGAAACCCATCTCTTGAACAAATCACCAAAGTGCGCGCCTATGGGTCATGAACCATGTGTCTGGAAGATAATGTTGGAACTCGTTCTGTCTGCAATTCTGTGTGTCCACCTATTTTCCAACCTCATCTGTGGTCAGTAAACATCCTTCTTCCACATGATCCATCTCAAATGGTTCCATGTTCTGAGCATGTTTTCTCTTTCATCTTACCTTTTCTAATTATAGTCATTATTTAGTATTTGTGTGAGGATGTTTGTTTCAGGATCTCTACAGATTCCCAAACCTGAAGATGATCAAGTCCCTCATTTAAATTAGCACAGCATTTGTATGTGACCTATGTACTTCTCATACATATTACATCATATCTAAGTTACTTAAAAACAGATTAGTATCATAATTAATCTTGATGTAGAGTAATGTGCTCTTCTAGGTATATCTGTGAGGCAGTTCTAAACAGCATTTAAGAGATAAGACAAAATGAGGGAGAAAAACCTGTCCTGGACAGTGGTGGCCCCATCCAATAATCTAGGGACATCCACAGAATGAAAATAGAAACCTGGCAGTATGTGAAAATTCCATTACTCTTAAGCAAGTACATCTACTGTTTCTGCCATCACTTGTTGACATCAGACCCCATCTTCTTTAATCTGTCATCATGGACTCACTCTAATGTGTGTCCAGGGATCTTCAATGCCTTTAAACTCAGATTTGAGCTACATTACTTATGCTCCTTGTTTTGAGGTACCATGCTTCCTAGAATGAGCAGTGGATTTTCTGGTCCACCTTGCATCCATCATGCAGACTGCCCTTCATTAAATACCTAGATGCCAACTGCTTATACTAATCTGATACCTACCCCCAATATTCTGTCAACTCTATTCCTCTAGAGAACTATATTTGATATAATACAACGATATAAACAGTCATCACAACTATACTGTTTAGGAAATGATGGGTCTGTATGTACTCAGTATAGATTTTTACTTTTTAATATATTTTCAATCCACTGGTTGAATCCAAGGGTACAGACAAAGAGAAGCAGCTATACTCTGCTTCCTGATGCCTTTCTTATGTCTTTGAAAATTCTGTTTTTGGATTTGGAAATTTAAGAGAGTGGTCATCTCCCTTTCTGCCTCCACCATTTACACTGTGTAGAAAAGCTACTACTTATCTAGTATTTACTCATATATTCATCTAATGCACATCCTGATATGCAATACACAGAGTTAATAGTTTTTTGTTTTGTTTTGCTTTGCTTTGTTTTGTTTTTCATCCCTGGACTGATCTCTTCAGAAGTATGTTACTAACCAATTCTGAATATATTGCACAACACTCCAGAAGTGGTCTAAAATACTATAAAATGATAGAGAAAAGGGTCCTTAAACTATTCATGTCAACAGGTCAAAAATGTCATCTTCTTTTTGCTGAATGGCCTATAGAGTATGCTTACTTTCACTCTATCGTTTCTTTTCTATGAAGGAAAAAGAACTAGGAAACCATTTCAGCCAGTGCTTCTATTTTCTTCAAACAGCACAGAAAAACTTGTTATAAAAACCTTCAGGAAAGGGTCAATATCCTTCAGTGAGATGCTTTAATAGAATCACAGGGAGAAGGGAAGGAGTTTCTCTGTGCCAGCAACTTAATAGCTTCCTGCTCCTGCTGTCCTGCCAGGGATTGTAATTCAGGAACTAATCTCAAGCTGAGGAGAAGAGAACTGAAAATGGCTGAATGTTGTCAGCAGCTGTTTAGTGAGGGATGATAGTCAGGAGCTATCTATATATAGGATGCAAGTTCACTGAATCCTAGCCATCTGCAGGGTCATGAGGACTCACAACACTGACATCTCCCAAGGGAGTCTTTTCAGCTTTGTGATTTCTCTGGAAAGAAGAAATATATACACTTGTGATTTACTACTGAGCACTTACAGGAATAGAGTGGATTGTTTCATAGGAAAGTCAGGCCCAGATGAGAAAATCAGAAAATAAAGTTTCTGTGCTAAAATACACATATTTCAGAGAGCTTGAAAACTGACAAAATATTTTATATTCCTAAGAACCAGAAAATCTTTTTGTTTCCATTATAGCTTTTGGAATATCTGAGCTACCTTCGCTCCCTTTCTTGCCTTAGGGATTCCAGTGTTATGACTATGTGAGAGAAGATATTCTTTGTTTCTTACTTTCACTTCCCCCAGGAGGAGGGAGTGGCTTAATTAATTGTAGCAATTAGATACAGTGGAACTTCTTAGTTCTTTTCCTTTTCTTTTTCAAGGAAGTAGTCAATCATCACTGTTTTTGTGTGATCGCATTCTTCTGGAACTGGAAGACTGCTATCTTAGCTGTTAATTGTTCCAGAATTACGAAGAGGGGATGAATGATTAACTGAGACTTTCCAGTAATCCCAAAAATATTATTTGTGATGCTACTTCTGCACCGAGAAAGTAGAATGAACAATAAACTCACTTTGATCTCAGGACACACTGTGGAAGTTCAAGTGCTTTTACCAAAGAGCAAGAATTAATAGCATTAACAAAGAAGGTAAGGAGGCTAACATTAGAACAATTATTAAACTAAATTAGGAGAGATAGAAAGCGAAAATTTTGAGACTTGAAATTGTGAAATCAGACACAACAAAATGAAGGTCATATTCTACAAAGAGCATTGAAAGTAAAGGCTTTCTCACTGTAAACATAAAATTGAAAGTGGCAAGTAAGGCACAAGGTGAAAATGAAATCTGGAACAAACATGAGGGATTTGGAATGAATAGCTACCAATTACCTTTGTCTCTACACCAGCTAGAAAACAAAACGATATCAGAATAAAAGTGATTGAAACACTATGGGCTCCTACTGGAATAGAGAAGTTTCAAACTTCTTTGCTTTAGTATTTCGAGAAAGTATAGCCTGTCAACTGCTGTCTGTTTGATTCACCCAAAGGTGAGGCAGGCTACAAAATACCTTTGTCTACCAACAAAATATTGCTGTGAAATTCCAAAGCCATGATGAGACTTTTTGAGAAAAGACCTTATCACAAAACAAGAGGGAGCTACAAAACTCATTTGGAAAAATGAGCCTTGCTTATTATTCTGAAGAATGATTGTACATGAACAACAACAAAAATCTATATTGAAAAGCCTGAAGTACAAAAGATAAAGACCAAAACAAAGAAACAGAAAAACCTATTGTGCAGAAAGCAAAATAAAAGTTAACAACTTAGCAACGAGAAATTGCCTTGATAGCATATATTTGGGTGGGAGGCCTTGCTTCAAGGACAGAATACATACATGTATATATACATAATACATACATACACACACATACACATGTTGGTGTGCATATGTGTGTGCGCATGCACATATGCATGAGCACATACAAGTATATGTATTTTTCACACAAGTATCTTATGAATTATTAGCATAATCCCCATGTTATAGATATGGAAATGAGGACAGAAAAGTAAAGTGAGTAATCAAGGGTATTCAGCTATTAAATGGTGAAGTCATGATCAGTTTAATTACTTATTATTTGAATGCTAATTTCCATCTTGAACATGATATGAGAAGTCATTGCTTCCTTATTATAAGACAATGCAATGAATATGGAAAAGTACAGCTATAAGAGAGTTTTAGAGAAGAAAAACTAGTAGCTAAAATAGAAAAGTTTGATGGGAGTCAGAAAAGTCAAGAATAAATTGATAAGACATCAAAGAGAGTAGGGTAAACGCAATAAAATTAAAAAGTGATATGAAAGACAAATTAAAAAGGTTTTAAAAAAAAGAGAAGAAAAAATTCCGGAATTAATGTTGTAACCTGAACATTCGAATGTCACTGTACATCCAAGGTTATGTATGTGTCTGTTACAATCATCATTACATGAGGGATTTCAGAACACTGGTGTGGTGGTTTGAATAAGAGATGTCTCCCATAGTCTCAGGCATTCAAACACTTGGTCCTGAGTTGGTAGTGCTGTTTGGGGCATTTAGGACATGCAGCCTTCTGAAGGAAGTATGTCACAATGGGGTAAGCCTTGCCATTAAAAAGCATTCACCAGCTTGCTCTCTCTGACTTGTTGCTCTGGCTACCATGCCTGTTGTTTGCTGACATGCCTTCATTATGCCAAAATGGACTCAATGCTCTCCTTACAATAAAATTGTAAGTTAAATAAACACTCCTTTTCCAGTTGCCTCGATTATGTATTTGAGTCTCTGACTTCCAAATACATGCAACAAGCAACAGTAAAGTAAATAACATAGCTAGTAATCCTATAAGATTTTTTCATATTTATTTTTTGAAAGTTTCATATGATGTGCTTTGATCAAATCTATTTCCTCCTCTGAAATTTCTCCTTTATCCCCCAAATCATCACTTTCTCTTCCAAACTTCATGTGCCTTTTTTTTGAAACCCACATACTTCACTAAGTGCTGACTACATTACATGAGTATGGGAGCATCAACTCCATCATAGGTATCCTCTCAAGACCTACATTCCTTAAGAAAACTTGCTCTCCCTTCTCTAGCATCCCTCAACTGGAAATAGCTCCTCAGCAGGGGGTGAAAATTTATCAGCCATCTCCCATCCATTCTAAATTTCATCTGGCTTGATCTTGCACAGGTCCTATGAATGCAATCCTGGCTGCTATGAATTCATGTGTGCAATGATACTGTCATGTAGAGCAAATGCTATTTTGCTGTAGACATCTGCTCACTTTGGTTTTTACAGTATTTTGCCTCCTCTTCCTTAATGATCCCTGGGCTTTGGAGTAGATACATAACTCAATTATACCTGAGCAGTCCACACATGCTTATTCTCTGCATGTTGGCCAGTTGTAGGTCTCTATTAATCACCATCTACTGCAAAAGAAGCTTCCCAGATCAGAGTTGAGATATGCATTAATCTGTGGGTATAAACATTAAGAACTTAAGAAACAATTTATTTCTGGATGTACTTAGCAGAATAATAGTATTAGGTTCTCCCCTACAGCTTATGCTGTTGTTACAAAGGTGGAAAGTAAAATAATGGAACAAGAAGAGGTAAATGGAAAATGGGAGGGCAAGATAAAGAAGGGAATATTGGGAAGGATAACTAACTCTAAAGGAAATGAAATATGGAAATTTATTTCTATAGAACTTGCTCAAATATATATTATATACATATGTAAAAGGGATGTAAATAGAGTTTACCCTATATTAGGGAGACAATGCCTTCCTTCAATGTTATAGGCTAACAAATAGAACACCTATTTCCAGATACGGGTTATATCTTTTTAAGATGCTGGTCAATAGAGTCTCACAGATTCCATCCCTCCAAATTATTTGCTATTGCTACTGTTCTTGGTTACTCTCCAGAACTTGATGGTAAGGCCCCAATACTTAGAACCATAGGACATGGGAAAATCCAGCTAGTACCAACCTGGATGCTTCATATCTACTGTCTAGCTTTTAGAGCATTGCAAGATTCTATGCATGCTACCAGGGGGAAAAGGTAATCATTAGTTTCACCTAGATGTAAAAACCATGATTAAAAACTGTCAGTATATATTGGCCTCGCAACATATGCCACCTTACAACAGTGGCACAAATGTTATAGGACAAATCACACACTTTCTGTTTGGACTTAAAGCCTGATCCACAAGATAGAACTTATACCTGACACTATCAACCATACCAAAAAGGCTGTGAATAACTAACTCTAAAGTCAGAGGCCTTGGGGGAAAACTTAGAAGTTTCTGAAGAGAAAGCAGGTCACCTATAAAGAGACAAATGAGACTATCTTCAAAGGTCTTAAGAGCAGGTTCTGATATACTACGAGACACTGAACCATTTCCTTCAAGATTTTGATGGAAAATATTTTACAACCTAAAGTTTCGTATTAAGCCAGATACCAATGTACATAAAAGAAAGAGTTAGGACATTTAGAAACATAAAATTCTAAGAAATATGGCCTTCCATGTGTAAGACTGTATTTAAATGTGCAAGATTGACAATTACACAAATAATACAGATTCCAAAAACCAGAAGTTCCATCCCAAGATGGCAGCAAAGAGAACTTCAAATACCACTGCTGTGCGGCTGAACCATATTGCATAATCTGGTTCAGACTGGACAATTATGCCTAGAACTGAAAAACTCAGGAAAGACTCATATCTGTAGGATTCCAAAATGTGATGACATATGTTTACATACTATACATACCTATAATCTTATTATAAATATGAACTTCTATCTTATAACAAAATTTAGATAATTTGTTTTAATTAGCTGATACCATGAAAGAGATGCAATCTATTTGATCAAGGTTCTAGCACTAGTCTTGTATAAATAAGTAATAGTAATATACTTGATCATGACTCAAGTATATTGAGAATAGAATTTAGCCACTAGAGTAAGCAATAGCTATACTGCTTGCTATAGTTTGCACTCTAAAACCCTGCAACAGTCTGTGATAATTTTGGGAAGCAATAGATCCTTCAAGTGAATATGTAACTATGGTAGTTTGAAAGAAAATGTCCCCCAAAGGCAGTGGCACTATTAGGAGGTGTGGCCTTTGTGGAGGAAATGTGTCACTGTGGGGGTGGGTTTTGAGGTCTCTTTTTCTCAAGCTTCCCTCACTGTTACTGTCAACCAATGTCCTGTTGCCTGCAAGATGTAGCACTCTTTGCTCCAGCACATCTGCCTACACAATGCCGTACTCCCCATCATGATGATAATGAGCTGAACCTCGAATCTGTGTGCCACCCCAAATAAATGTTATCTTTATAAGAGTTGCCATGTTTACAATGTCTCCTCACAGCAATAGTAATTCAAACTAATACAGGAGCATACTAAAAGAAAGTGAAGTCATCAGAGCGCCTTGCCGGGAATACTGGTACCTCATGTTCTTTCTGTCTCTTTCTGACAGACCACCATAAGGAGCCCATGTTCCCACTTTGAGGTACTGTGGTGCCACAGTCCCAAAGCAACCAAGTCAAAGGCCACCAAATGAAATGTCTGAAAACCAAGGGAAGACTAAACTTTTACTTCCTGTGAGTTGTTTATCTCAGGAATTTTGTTACAGTGACAGAAAGTGAACAGAGAGAAATTAACACAATATATAAACTACTTATTGACTTCTGAATTTTGTAATCAAGCTACAAATAAATCAAGAGGCCTGAACACTTACTTTAAATTATAGCTTAAATGTCAATGTCTTTGATGATGAAAAATTCAACTTTAGCAAGCGAGGAGAGGTAAAGTTGGAAGCAAAACTGTAGAGTGGATTATAATCATTTTCTTACATAGAAAGGGCCGTGAACTCAGTTGGAACACCCTAAACAGAGATAAATAAAGGAAAGAAAAAAAGAAAAGAAAAATAAACAATTTAAAGTCACAGATAACCACTACTTTAAAAAGTAAAACAACTAATGCAAACAATAAACATTGAAAACAAATGAGAGTACTGGTGGCACAGGGTGTCCTTGCTCTTCACAGCAGATAGTACCTAATAACATGAATCATTACATCAATGTAAAAGTCTCTTTGAAGTTACATATAACAATCTGATTAAAAACAAAATTTTCACAACTTTGCTGTTAGAGAAAACAACTGAATTTAAGAAAGATGATAAATTTGTTTTTTATTATTAACTCTTTAATTTGATTTTTCTCACACTAATAATTTTAAAACTATTTTAAATTATATTTATATTGAAAATAAAAATCCATCTCTATTTTACAGGGCAGATACAAAGACTGGATATGATAATAGATTTATGAAAACATCACATACCTAAGCCAAAGACTAAGAGAAGATACACATAAAGGGGAACTAAGCTGAAAGATAGTAGAAACTGTGAAGTGCTGAATAAGTACCGGTTTATACAGATGAGTGTGATAGTTTCTATGTGGATTATCCCATATAGGCTCAGGTACATGGACACTTGGTTCCTATCTGGTGATACTGTTTTGGGAAGTCATGAACCTTTAGGAAATGAGGTGTAACTAACAGATATAATAAAAAGTTATACCACCCTCTTGCTCTGGTCCAGTTCTCTACTTTCTGGTTTAGCCATGCTGCCACCAGCTACTTTAGCTGACATCAAAATATTCATCTGCTCCCAGAAATATGCCTTTCTCGCCATGATGGAATAAATGCTCCCAACATGGGAAACCAAAGTAAATCCTCTCTGTGGTGTTGCTTTAGTCAGGTATCTTATCAAATTGATGAGGAAAACAGCACAGTATAGATTCATAAAACCATCATTGGAATACACCCATAGTGAATCATGGTTATATCCGTTGTTGTAAAATCACTGGGATGTCCTGTGTGAATGTGATATCTTCTAATTCTTTACCTGTAAATAGAGTTTGTATAATGAGTAGGAACAGTAAAATGCCAATGAAGTTAAGTTTGAATAAATCTTTTCAGACACAATGAGGGAGCTGTCAACACAGGTTCATGTTCCCCCAACCCAAATCAGAGCGCCACTGTTACCTCATCCAATTTCTGCCACCTTGCCCCAATCAAAAAGACGCCACTTAACCACTTCTGCTCTGCAAAGCTTATGCATGAGTAGAGTTGGATGAATCTGCCTGACAGAACAGGATTGCACATCCTTGCTTTATTTGAAAAAAGCTGGGACATGCCATACATTAGGATCTATGCTCGGAAACTAAGGCATTTAGTTAAGGCAAACATTAAAATATCCAAAGAACTCAAATTCATAGAAATAGAAATAAGAATCGTGGTTACTGGAGACAGGGATAGAAGGTGATTGGAATTATTATTTTATGAGTCCAGAGTTTCAGTTTAGGAAGAAAATTTGTTGAGACAAGTTGTATGGATCGTTGTAAAACAGTGTGACTGTATCTAATGAATTGGACAGTGAATGTGGCAAAACTTACATCTACTGTAACCAATGGGATAAAACCTCCCCCAAATAGTGAAAAGACAATGAGGTAGTCAGGAGTAAGAAATATTTATGCAAGCTGTAGTGTATTTTGCTTAATTGGCAAGTGAATGTATGGGCATCTGAAACGACTGTGTGTTCTTTGTTCAGATCACATGATGCAGGAAGAATTTACCTTACAGAAGAAAATTCCACAATTTCCTTTGTAACTTCTTCAAATATTTAACAAGTGACATTACCAAGAAATTCTTTATATCTAAGTAAAACCCCTCTCTCCCCATATCTAAAACCATTTCCTTTTTGCCCTCTTTGGTATAGATAGGGAACAGCTGGGAGACATTTTAAGTACTTGGCCTTTGGGTTTAAGTGACTGTAGTTACTTCATTCCTCCCTGGAAAGATATTCTCTGTGCTTTGAATTAATATGCTTATTTTTAATTTAAATTTAAAACAATTTTATTTTATATAATGATCCCAGTCCCTCTTCCTCCTGTCCTCCCACGCCCCCTACCACCACCCCCATGGCCCTTCCATTCCCCTGGGGGATTATCAAAGTCTGTCACATCATTGGGGGCAGGGCCTAGGTGCTCACCCATGTAACTAGGCTGAGGGAGTATCCCTCCATAGGAAATGGGCTCCCAAAGTTCATTTGTATACGAGGGATATATACTGGTTTCACTGCCAGAGGCCCCATAGACTGCCCTGGCCTCCCAAACGACACCCACCTTCAGGTGGCCTGGTTTGGTCCTATGCTGGTTCCCCAGCTGTCAGACTGGGGTCTGTGAGCTCCCACTTGCTCAGGTCAGCTGTTTATGTGGATTTTCCCAGCATGGTCTTGACCCCTTTGCTTATCACTCCTTCCTCTCTATAACTGGATTCCAGGAGTTTGGCTCAGTGCTCCACTGTGGATCTCTGCTTCTGCTTCCTCAATAGAGGAATCTAAAATGGCTTAAAGACACTTAAATTGCTCAACATCCTTAGCCATCAGGAAAATGCAAATCAAAACAACTTTGAGATACCATCTTACACCTCTCAGAATGGCTAAAATCAAAAATACCAATGACAGTCTTAATTTCACTTCTATTTTCTCTACACTTCCCTTTCCCAAGAAGGACCTACATGGGTAGTGAGCACTGAGAAAACTGTACCTAAACCTCATTCTGACATTGTCAATATTACTTCTGTGTTTATAAACAATTTTTGAATTCATGCAGAATCATTGTGAGCATATTCCATCCCAAGAATGCAGACAAATGTGAACATATTCCATCCTGAGAATGCTGACAATGAGATCTGCAAGACATAGGAAGACTGTTAAGAGGCCACAGGGACAAGGAAGCCATTGCGGTAGGTGTATCATGATGGAGGATGAGCTGATCCCCAGGGTCCTCAGATGTGGCTTTGGAAGGAGAGCTCTTTGTGTGGTAAGGCAGTGGGTCATATCCCCAGGGTGCTGGCTTCTGCATACAACAGGAAGTAGAGAAGGTGGGATGAATGAGTAATTTAACTGGAGAATACCATCTCTAAGGGTGCCTTGTTTGCCTGGCTGTGAATGAGGAAGCATTTGTTGCTTCATGAGATATGCTGTCCTGATGTGGGCAGAATGGATACTCTCAGATCTTTGTATAGCAGGGTATCCAAGGACTTAAATACAAGCAATGCTCTAGCACATCATAGAGCCTTAAACCACTTATACACACTCTTGATCTAAATTATGCTACCATTTTCCCTGAGTTATTGGTAAGCCACATGCGTATGTTGTCACCACTCACTGGGGAGGGATAGCCATGCAAGGTTACATGGGCAGGAGAGATGTTAAGACAGACACATTGTCATTTCAGTCTTCTTTGCTCCACACAACACGGGTTTTCCATAGAGGTGGGTCAGAACAGGATATACTTGGCTGAGATTCTTCCAGATAGCTGAGGATTGAATAATCAACTAAGAATCTTCATCACCTGAACCTATACCCTTTACATAGCAGGGGTCATAGTGTGAAAAAGAGGTGGTGGTTGATAGGAAGAAACAGGAGGAGGAGAAACAAAGGAATAAGTGGATTCCACTAGCACATTGAAAAATAGCCTATGTAGTTCCTAAATAATTTTAGAATCATCATTTACTGTGGCTCGCTCGGGACTGGATGAAGGTCCCTTTAACTATTGTTGTGCTTTTTGGTTAATTAACACTACAAAGAAAATACAATGTCTTTAAATGTGTGTTATTTAATAACAAAACTATATTCAAAGAATTACTAGTGCCATTTCACATTAACAGTATCCTAAAACCAAACATTATCCCAAATAGAGTGGGCTGTGTACATTGAATAGTTTATGAGTCAAAAGAGAAATAAATACTCTATTGAAGAAAAGTCTCCTTCTTACCACCCCCAGATTTTCCATGCAGATTAGATAATGGCCTATTTTGTTTTAGCAAAGCTTTCATCGACATGTTGACAAGTCACACACATGGCCTTTGAACTCAGGGTCCAAAAAGACCATCATTGTTCCTTTGAAAAATCTGCATTTTGTGGAAAAGATTGTAATAAATAGGAAACCATATGGGTATCTATCTTGAGCCACAGGTTAGCAAATTTTCCTATCCCAACAGGGTTAAATAGTGTTCAATTTTTCATAAATGAGATCTAATCAAATCATAGCACTGCACTAGTCTTTTCTTTTGTAATGTAGTTTTGGTGATTTGAATACAAATTAATGATAAGATTAGTTTGGTCAGAAGTTTATTCATAATTTACTCAATTAAGACTGCAGAAAGCATGCCTCGTGGTAGTGGCACACACCTTTATTTATTTAATTTGGTTTTTTGAGACAGGGTTTCTCTGTGGTTTTGGAGGCTGTCCTGGAACTAGCTCTTGTAGACCAGGCTGGCCTTGAACTCACAGAGATCTGCCCGTCTCTGCCTCCAGGTTCCTGGCCTAACTTCCTTTGGTGAGGGACAGTGAAGTGGAAGCATAAGCAAAAGGAAGCCCTTCCTCCTCAGCTTGCTTTAAGTCATAGTGTATTACCACAACGATAGCACACACACACACACACACACACACACACACACACACACACACACACACACACCACATCACATTTAACCAAGGTTAAATACATGTGATAGCAGTGAAGAGAAATGGCATAAGAGAGCATAGCAAATAGCTAAAGACAACTCTAGAAAATTTTCTGTGGTGGTTTGAATAAGAATTCACCCTATAGGCTCATAGATTTTAATGTTTATTCATTAGGGAGTGGCACTACTTAACAGTGATTAGGAGGTGTGGCCTTTTTGGAGGAAGTGTGTCACTGGGTGATGGCCTTTGGGGTTTCAAGTGCTCAAGCCAAGTCCCATAACTCTACTTCCTGTGGATCCAGATGTAGAACTCTCAGCTATTTCTCCAGCACAGGTCTACCTGTGTGCTGCCTGCTTTCTGGCATTATGACAATGGACTAAACTGAAACAAAGACCCAATTAAATGCTTTCCTTTATAAGAGCTGCCATAGTCATGGTGACTCCTCACAGCAATAGGGCACTAAGACACATTCTTAATGTGAAAAGTGATTTAAACTATGTGATGGATCAGGACAACTGGCAGTCTCAAGAGGAAGAGTGCAAATGAAGCATGGGCAACTCAAGGGATCCATGTCAGAAAAAAATACTTGAAAGAAGGCGGTGCACATTGCTAGTTGGCAGAGAACTCACATAGCATGCTTGAGGCCTTTAAGTTCAATCTCCTATACAAACAAAAATGAAAATAAAATATGTAGGAAATTTTCTGGGAAAGATGGTGGAATATATGCTGCTGCTGAGGACCTGGAGAACAAGAGGTCCTGGAATAAGAACATCACTGACTTTATTCTAAAGAAAGAAAAAAGAAGCACTTTAATTCACAGGCACTGATAGGATATTAAATGTTGCCATGGAAGGACAGACAATGAAAGCAATGCTGGTGAGTATATGGGGAAGGAGGTGCACTCATATGTTCCAGGCAGGAATGTGAATTGGTGAAGCCCCTATGGAAATCATTGTGAAGGTGTCTTAAAAACCCTGAACACAGCGGTACTATATTAGCCAACTATATCATGCTTGTATGTATTCTGAAAGGACTCTAAGTCATCATATTACAGACGTATTTCCATAAGCATGCTTATGGCTGCATTGTTCAAAATAGCACTGAAGTAGAACTAACCTAGGTAAAGAATATACAGTATATGTACACAAGGGAATTTTATTGAGGCATAAACAATAACAAGATTTGCAGGAAAATATATAAAATCTTAAAGCGTTATGTTAAATGAAATAAACCAGACTCAGGACAACAGTACCCTGCTTATATTCTTTCTGATGTAGAATTTGAATTTAAGTGTGTGTGTGTGTGTGTGTGTGTGTGTGTGTGTGATGAAAGTAGAAAGGGGATGGATAGGGGGGAAGGAGTATAATGGAATTTATACTGCATGAAAACAGAGTGACTATTTGGAGGAGGTGGTGAGCAGTAGCAGGAAATGTGAGTGAAAGGTGGGTGGGTTATAACAAATGATAATGACATATATGCATAAAAATGCTATAACGAAACCCATTACTTTGCAAGCTACCTTAAAAATGAATTACGTTAGGTAAAACTTGATAGCAAGTAAGAAATATATTAATACTTGTGCATCAATCATCTAGCATACCCAAACCCTTATGTTCATTTCCCTTTACAGAACAAAAAAGACTAAATATTAAAATAAGTTTTTAATTTTTTGTTATTTAGTAAACATCAAATACCACTAAGATATATGATTTCTAGTTTTGAAATTTGGTGTGTTATTTTTGTATTTATTTCCAAGTTTTTTATGATAAAATAATAAAATAAAATTTAGTGATTCTTTTATTATTATTATTATTATTATTTTATTATTTTATTTTTTATTATTTTTTATTTAGTGATTCTTATGCTTATAATATAGACAGTTTGATTAAATAATAAAATAAAATAAAAGTATACCACAAAAGAGTCAGGAAAGAAAACGTTTTGTCCCAGAGAATATTAATAGCAAGACATATCTATAGCAGCTGTTGGGTTTAAGCCAAGGAAATAATGGCAGGCAGGATAACAAGAAAAATGCATAGTGGAGGAAAGTTAGTGCCACTTGGACATTTCTACACACTTAAGTGCCAGAAGTGGCAAAACAACACGCAACAGAGTCCTGAAGCATATCTTATATTCTTGTATGGTGCCGGCCAGTACCAGAAGGTATTATTCTATTGTCTTTGTTTCTACAGGCTTCATGCTAGGAAATAGTTGATGGTAATAATATTTAAATGCAGTTCAAAATCAGAAACAAATGTAAGCTGAGTGCAACCCAACAGTGTGTACATTTTCCAAATGCTGACAGTGGAGAAGTGACACCACAAAGAAAAAGGGCAAGAGGAAAGGAAACAGAAATTGAGTAATTTTCACCATCCCTTTTAATGTAGTTGAAAGCAAAAAGAAATCATCTGAAGCAAATCAACCAAATCATCACCATTGTTAGTCTATTTAACAGAAAAATTAACCATTAAGATAACAATATTAGTTAACTTAGATGACTGATGACACAATACCATAATCATAATCTATGAAGAAAATAATTAACAAGCTGGATTCATTAAAATTAAACTTGGCTCAGTCTTTAAATTGCTTGCTGTACAAGCATGAGGACCCATGTTTAGATCTCCCGAACACAGGTACAAGCCATATGTGGTGGTGGAGTAGCCTTCTAACACTGAGAAGAAAGAGACAGACAGCTCTCTGGAGCTGTCCTGACAGCTAGTCTAGCAAATCTGTGACTTACTGCTCCGTTTTAGTAATTTCCCACTATATTGAGCCTCCATACACTCCATACATGTCCATATGCATGCATACTCCCACGCATACATGCACAAGCATACACATATGCTACACACCAAAACTAAAAAAAGAAAAAAAAAAAAGAACCAAAACCTTCTGTACTATGAAAGACACAACGAAGATAAAGCAAAGTCAAGCCAGCCAGGTGATGGGGGTGTAAGCCTTTAATCCCAGCACTCTGGAAGCAGAGGCAGGTGGGTTGCTGAGTTGGAATCCAGCCTGATTACAGAGAGAGTTCCAGGATTCCAGGACAGCAAGGGCTACGCAGAGAAACCCTGTCTCAAAAAAAAATCTGAAGGAAAGATTTGCAGAAGACACTAGACTCAAGGAATAATAACTAAAATATATAAGTGACTCATGAAATAGACAGGAAGAAAATAGTCAACCTAAGAAATGGGCAAAGGACCTTAACAGACACTTCATCAAAGAAAGTTTCTGGGTGGAAAAATATCATAGGATGAGTAAATGCTAAATAACAAAATCTTATTTGGTTTACAATCCTTCGAGCCTGAGAAGTCCAAGAACATGTTGTTGTGTCCCATGAAGATTTTCATGCTGTCCTATGACATGGTGGAAAGGTAAGATTTCATGTATGACAAAGTCAAGTGATCCCTTTTATCAGTATCCCATAAGCACAATGAACCTACACCATACTTAATAGAATTAACATCCTCCAATTACTGACATCAAATACCTGCAGGTGAGTACGACAATACCCCTGCTTGGCTCTGACCTGAACAGGAAATGGGTGGCCCTTTAGATGATTATTGGCAGCTTCTTCTAAAATCTAAATACACTCATACATTGTGACCTAGCATCCTCATTCCTTGATGTATACCCAATGGAGCTGAGAACATATACTAACATTTGTATACAGGCTTTTATGGTCGACCATTTAGTATTGCTAATTAGCTGGTTTGCTTTCCCTGGAGAACACTATTTCTTTCACTCCCTGCAATCCTCCATTGTTGATAGTTCTCTGTTGAGGCCTTGTGAAAGAGTTGAAAGGGAAGAATGTGTAGGGAGAAATGATGTTATTATTTTATAATATCCAAATTATTTCACTTAAAAAGATGTGAACAAAAATGCCAATGACTATTTATAGCCACATTATTCATAATTGCCAAATCTTGACACAGCTAACATGCTTTCAGTAGGTAAAAGAATCTCCATTGCTGGTGGGATAATGGACATAGAGAAAAGGATTACCAGCCTACAATCCAAACTTCCAGAGAAGCTAGGAAACCAGGAGGACTATAAGAAAGACATACACAGTCCCCCAGTGAAGCAGAATTGGACAAAAGCCCCTGAACAAATGGGGAACAAGTAGCGAGGGGGAGGGAGGTAAGAGAAAGAGGAGGGGAGAAGAGGAATGGGGAGGAGAACATGAGGGATCAGGAAGATTGAATGGGGAGGGGAATAGAGGAGAGCAAGAAAAGAGACACATCAATAGAGAGAGACACTATAGGTTTAAAGAGAAATCTGGCACTAGGGAATTGTACAGAGATCCACAAGGATGACTCCAACTAGGACCCTAAACAGTAGTGGAGAGGCTTCCTTAAATGCCCGTCCCCTATAATGAGAATGATCACTACCTTATGCCATCCTAGAGCCTTCATCCAGTAGCTGATGAGGCAGAAGCAGAGATCCACAGTCAAGCACTGAGCCAAACTCCTGGAATCCAGAAAGGGAGGAGTGAAGAACAAAGGGGTCAAGACCACGCTGGGAAAACCCACAGAAAAAGCTGACCTGAGCAAGTAGAACTCATGGACCCCAGTCGACAGCTGGGGAATCAACATAGGTCTAAACCAAGCCCCATGAATGTGGGCTGGGCAGTCTATGGGGCCTCTGGCATTGGAACCACAATGTATCCCTAGTGCATAAACAGACTTTTGCAGCCCATTTCCCATGGAGGGTTACTCTCTTACACAGGGGAGGGCCTAGGCCCTGCCTCAAATGACTTGACAGATTTTGATGAAAGCCTCACCCTCCCTGGGGAGTGGTTCAGGTATGGGAAGAGGGGGGGTCAGTGGGTTGGCATGGGAGGATGGGAGGGAGAGGGAACTGGGATTGACATGTAAAATAAGATTGTTTCTAATTTAAATAAAAGTTATTAAAATAAAAAGAATAAACTGTGACATGTCCAGACAGTGGAAAATTATTCAATGCTTAATAAACAGATTTTTAAGCCATGCAGACGCATAAATGATAACTAAATGCACACTACTGGTGGCTTCTGAATGAGAAAGGTCTATGTGCTCTATTATCACAGTGCTATGATATTCTGGATAATGCAAAATGATAAAGTAATGGAATGACTGGTGACTGTTAGTGGCCCAGGGAAAGGATATATAGACAGAACTGAAGCTAGTAGCACATTTATATAGTCATTATATAAGTCATTATATATGTCATTACATATATATATATATATATATGTGTGTGTGTGTGTGTGTGTGTGTGTGTGTGTGTTGTGTGTGTGTGTGTGATATAAGTGTTTATATATGTCATTTTAAAATGTGGTCCATTTTGGCTAATAGTTCTGTTCATTGTCTTCTTGTTGGCAGTCTTCAGGTGACACAGGTTCTAATGAAAGATAGAGACTGAGTGATGGACATAGCCAAACTGTGTCTCATAGTAAACATACTCTTAAACTTAATCATTCAATTAGTTGCATGAATTGATTATTCCATACTTAAAAGCAGAGCTATAATCAACTTTTGACAGACCTCATATATTTGTTAATATCGTATGATGGGGATTCAACCATCTCTTATAATCATAGATTTATCCAAATTATGTAACACTAAACACCGGCATGAATATAAACAAGGCAGGCAAGTTTAAGAAGAACCCAGTGACCTGGAAACAAGCTAGATGCCCCTCAACTGAAGAATAGATACAGGAAATGTGGTACATTTACACAATGGAGTACTACTCAGTGGGGGAAAAAAAGCAATAGAATCTTGAAATTCGCAGGCAAATGGATGGAACTAGAAGAAACCATTCTGAGCGAGGTAAACCAGTCAGAAAAAGACAGGCATGGTATTTACTCATATGTGGATTTTGGACATAGAGTAAAGGATTACCAGCCTGCAGTCCATGCTGCCACAGAAGCTGGTAAACAAGGAGGACCCTAAGAGAGACATGCCTGGTCTCCTGGAGAAGGGGAAAGGGACAAGTTCTCCTGGGCAAATTGGGAGCATGGGGGAAGAAGAGAGGGAACTAGGAGAATGAGAAGGGGAGAAAGGAAGACCTGATGGGGCAAGGGAGGTTGAGGTGGGGGAAGAACAGAAGAGAGCAAGATAAGAGATAATGTAATAGAGGAAGACATTATCGGTTTAAAGAGAAATCAGGCACTACGGAAATGTCTGGAGAGCTACAAAGATGACACCAACTAACAATCTAAGCAACAGAAGAGAGGCTACCTTAAATGACCTCTCCTGATGATAAGATTGATGACTAATTCATATGCCATCGCATAGCCTTCATCCAGCAACTAGTGGAAGTAGAAGCAGACACCCACAGCTAAACCTTGAACTGAACTGAATCCAGTTGCAGAGAGGGAGGACTGATGAGCAAAGGAGTCTATACCAGGCTGTTGAAACCCACAGAAACAGCTGTCCTGAACAAGGGAGAGCTCTTGGTCCCCAGACTGATAGCTGGGAAACCAGCATGGTACTGATTCAGACTCCATGAACGTGGGTGTCAGTGAGGAGACCTTGGAGATTTATGGGGCCTATTGAAGTGGATCAGTACTTGTCCCTGGCATGGGTGTGGACTTTGGGAGCCCATCTCACATGGAGGGATGCTCCCTGAGTCTAGACACGGGTGGGGGTTGGCCTAGGCCCTATCCCGAGGAATATGGCAGACTTTGAGGACCCCCTATGAAGGGCCTCACCCTCCCTGGGCAGCAGAAGGGGTATGGGATGGGTGGCATGTTGGTTGGAGGGGCGGGGGAAGAGGGGTTGGAGAGGGGCCTGGGATTGACATGTAAAATAAATTTCTTTCTAATACAAAAAAGAAAAAAAGCAAGAACCCAGTAACCCAGGTCACTTCACATTGAAAACATTTTTTTTTTCTGATAGAGCAACACACAGTGCCTTCTCTCTTGATAATCTGTGATTGGGTTAAACTTAGTAGAGAGAAAAAAACTCAAACTGGATTTGACCACAAGCATGGTGAAGGCCAATCATCTGTTCTTGAAGTGATTTGCTGGGAATAAAATTCTCTTGGCCATATCATACACATGTATGACAGGGCATGCATATACTTAAAATTTGGGGATGCACTGCTCCAAACACACACACACACACACACACACACACACAGAGAGAGAGAGAGAGAGAGAGAGAGAGAGAGAGAGAGAGAGAGAGAGAGAGAGATCATCAATCAGATGCACTAGTCAATCATTGTAAGGATCCATCCCATTTCCATCTGGAGAATGAATCAATTCATAAACAAAATCCAGAACAGAACTCAGGAGTGCCCATTCTGGGGACTTCACTCCCTGTATTTACTGTCACTTTTAATAAATCTGTACTTTCACTGATGCTTTTCTGTGTTTTGGTTTTTTGTTGTTGTTGTTGTTGTCACAAGGTACCTGTGGGCAAGGGGACAGAGAAACCTCTGAACAGGACATGGACATAAAGGAGTATTGGTGATCAAACTGATAAGGCTATCTTCCTGAGGTGGGGGCACAGGAGGAAGCAAACTGATGGGAAAGCAAGCAGATTTTTTATGACAATCAGCAAGGTAGGGGTCTTTGAGATGCTGCAGACTGTTCAGAAGTAGATGCCCTTGCCTAGGGTAGTTCACCTTTGGGGGCAGATAGAGGGAGGTTCCTGGTAAACAGATATCTGCCCTAAGGGATCTACTTCTCTAGCAAGCAGAAACCACTTTAGGTTTCTGATTACCTAAGAGCAACCCTGTTTACATGGCCAGAGTCTTTCTGTCAGAACATCGCCACCAGCACTGCCACTTAGGACCCAACAATACGTTGACATTGTGTCACAGAAAAACAAAAGATGCCCTCTGGCAACATCAACTTTATATTTGGGGTGACAATGGTGATCCAGGGGTTCATGGACTGTAGCAAATGTGCTATTCCAATCAAGATCATATGATGTTGTGGGAGGGAAACATGGCCAATGCTAGGGGGGCCTCTCTTCACCTTCTACTAAATTTTACTGTAGACTTAAAAATGTTCTAGTAATAAATTTCATTAGCTTACACAATAAAAACACTAGTGAGG
This sequence comes from Cricetulus griseus, assembly GCF_003668045.3. Lineage (NCBI taxonomy): Eukaryota > Metazoa > Chordata > Mammalia > Rodentia > Cricetidae > Cricetulus > Cricetulus griseus. The sequence goes on along the minus strand of NC_048595.1, from coordinate 309,121,273 downwards.
GACAAAAGTGTTCTTGGAAATTTGGGGGAGTCACTACACATTACCAGGAAAATCAGAGTCACTTCTTGGGGTTCTTAGTTTCAGCAATAAGAGAATTTAAGAACAAACTCAAACAGAAGCTAAAGGACAATTACATTAGAATTTACAAGGAAAACTACAAGGCAGACAAGCTGTATATCTTAGCAGCTGTCTGGAGGAGGAGAATGAAGAAGAGAAGGACCAACACCATGAAGTTTGAATTAGTTAGCATGGACCTGAGACACAGTTTTGGTAAGCAGCCATGTGGTGGGGAGGAAGGCTTTTTCAAAGCAAGTCCAAAGGACCAGAAGATGTATGCTTGGGCCAGCATCTAAAAGGAAGAGACAGAAAAGGAAGAAGAAAAGAACACAGAAAAGCAAGAGCCAAGAGAACTGCACAGAGGCAAATGGGGGTTATAGGGAAGAAATTCTGTAAGAAAAGGCAAAATAAAGGGTTAAATATTCTTCTTCCCATCTTTAGCATGGTAAACCAACTTCTTGATAGGTTGCCTTTAGCCAATCCAACTCTTAACTCTTTTATTTACAATATAATGAAATAAAATATAATAAGATAAAAAACTATCACATGAAAGCTGGACAAGACAGACCAACAGAAGGAAAAGGGACCAAGAGAAGGCACAAGAGTCAGAGACCCATTCTTTCATAAACTCAGGAATCCCATACAAACACTATAACACTCGCTCAGAGGACCTAAGACTGATTAGGTAGAAGCTTCCCCTGGCCTCACTCCTCCCATCCCAGACCCCACCTCTGAGAAAGCCCACCAAAGGTCAGTTACCCCCAACCCCTAGATACTCAATATCATATCTACTTAAAACGTGTTCCCTGATCTGCCACGTGGCTCTCCCTAGTGTTTTCTCCTCTTCCCACCTGGGAATGCTTCCATCGGATTCAAACCAGGAAGTTAATTTGGTCTGATCTAATTTATTGCATCATTGGAGACTTAACATCGGGGTACGAAAATGTATCATGTGGTGTGTTTGACCAGGGTGAGTCCTCTCTTTCCACCACCATGTGGTGTGGCCATGCAAAGCCACTCTCAACACCCACCACCACCACCACCCACCACCACTGCCACAACGTCTGGTAAACCAGACCGACTTTACTTGGTTAACCCACCCATTCCAAACCAAAATGCCTATAAGGGATCCAGGATCCCTTCTGAGCCTCTGACCCTTTGGGCCAGAGACTTACGGAGTGCCTGTCAAGGTTGTCGCAGTGCCAGGTAGCTCCAGCCATTCTGGAGCAGGGAGAATTCCTGTTCCTCAGAATTCTCCAGCCCAGAAGACATTGTTAGCAGAAACAATTCCACACAGTTCCTGGGCTCAGGCTTAAAAACCTGATAAGGTTTTTGTAGTGTTCAGCACCAAGCATAAGGCTTTTGAATGGATGCTTCCCGGTCTAAGTCCAATCCCCAAGTGCTACGAAATTTTTCCAAATTTGGGGTTAGACGATTTGAGCCCCCTTACCCAGGTTTATGAGCATTGCATTCCTGCCCCTGCAGCTTTCTTCTCTTTTGGGGGAAAAACCCATTTACTTTGTGTGTATGGAAGGAAATGTATAAACATGTGACCTCTGCATGCTTGTTTTTAACTTGTCATGGATGCCTAGGTTTGCATGTGTGTCTTGGTTATAGCTCAGCTGGTTATTACAACAAGCTGTCTGGGCTCAGATTTGCCTCTGGGCTTTGTTGAATCTGATGTGATAACAGAGGAAGTTATTTTATACTATTTTACCTTATTATAAAGACAAATGTCTAATAAATTGGGAATGGTTAAACGTAGAACCGGTAGCTCCAAATTGGAACTGCTCTGGAGAACACCAGGTGGGCAGTTGCAGTTTTTTGAGTTGGGTAGAGAAGACGGAGATCATATGACTTCAATGCCATTCTTAGGTAAAGGTAACTACATTTGGTGGCCCCACCAAGGAGACATTAGGTCCACAATATATTTTGGGTTAGAATGTATTTCTGTATGATAATTCCTGTATGTCCTAAAAAGCAAGATTAATGAAAGATAGGGTTTAAAACAATGCTGGCTGCACTTGGGAGGGAGAGGCAGGTGGATCTCAATGAATTCAAGGCCACATTGGTCTACAAAGGGAGTTCCAGGACAGCCAGGACTGTTACTCAGAGAAACCATGTCTCAAAACCCCAAAATAAATACATTAATAAATAAATTTAGCTATGCTGGTTTACTGAAGTATCAAAGCTATACCTCCATACAGCCAAATTTTGTAACAGTATCAAAACTTGGCTTGCCTTCCACAGAATATGATCATGCTCTGTCTCAGGACCACAACTGAACACCAGAGACTGAGCTATTCCTATTATATGATGTCTAAACAGTTTGACAAAGGGTCTCTCCTTACCTCAGGTTTATTCAGACTAACAAAGACCAATTTGAAAACCTTGCTTTTGCTGACATTGGTAAGCTAATTAGTTGTAGCTAATTTGGTAAACTACTAAAACATACAAGCTAACCATTAATTGCCTCATGAGGGATCAGTTTCTTTGATGTGTTCAGATTTAGCTTAAGCGGAATTTAGATATACCTAACAGAGTTTGTTCCCCTGATCCTCAAATGCCTTTAGAGAGCTGAGACTATTGCATTCGATAAAAAGTTTTTTGTGATAGAGAGACATGCCAGCTCCTGGCAGCATCTTGTGTCTTCTCCAAGAAGATGGATGGTTACAGAAGAACTTCCACCTGGAAGCTTGTTTCAAATGTGACAAAGCCAGCCACACAGCAAACCAATGCCAAGACCCTGTCCAGACTGAAAGAATAGAACATGAGGAAACTGATTGCCCAGCTTTGCCAAGTCAAGGTAGGTCACTCTCCCCAAATTCCTACCCTACAGGAAAGTCTGTCAGATCTTCTGGGCTTGGCAGCTGAGACAAGTACTGCTTCTGGGATTGCTGCCTAGGTAGCTGGAAAGCTGTCTCACTTCTGCTTAAATCCATCCTCAGATGTGATGGTGTTTGATGACTAGGGGTACTGAGAGCCTTACCAGTTTAACAGCTCTCCCTTGGACCCCACCCCTCAAGGCTACAAGCAGCTTGGTATCTCATTAGTTAAGTAGTTAAGTTTCCTGCTACAAGTAGAGAAAGGTATGCCTCCTTCACAGGCTTCATGGTACAGTATAAACAGGTTTCAGATGTAAATTTGGACGTTTAGATGTAAATTTTAACATTGATAAATACACTTTTGATAAACTGATAGAGCACTGACTAAATTTCTGGGGATTTTACTGGTCCCAGCTCTTCAACCACATATGAAATGCCAACTCCCCCCCACATTCTAAAATATCAAAGAAGGTATAGAACCCTGCAAGTGTGTTCAACTCCTTCCTCCTTCACTCGACTAACCTCTTTTGTTCAGTGAATTTAGACTTAAAAATGTTCATGCCTTTTAACCCAAAGCCATAGCCTTTTGCTTATGACACCAAGGTGTAAATAGATTATAACTGTTTTCCAGGTACGTGAAGGTTCCTGGAAAAAGTTCTGCTATTGTATGAAGAAATCTAGTCTGGTAGAAATTAGCAGTCTTCAGAGACCCTCTCTGACCCCACTCCTCCTGCCTGGGCCAAGGCCAACACCCAAGGGGGCCTCCATATATGCTAGCCCCTGCACCAGTTTCCAGGACAACAACCAGGCAGTAATGGCAGGTTGATTTCACCCACATGCCCACTCATAAAAGGGCTCAGTTATTTCTTAACTCTTACGGATACTTTTACAGGATGAATATATTCCCCACCTCCAAATAAACAGCAATGATGGCTCAAATACCCTGAAGAACACACCATCCCTTGATTTGTCGTGGCACCTCCTCCCCAAGCTCCTGGGATATCAGTGCTGGTACCTGAGTCTTCAGGCTCAAGGGGGCAACTATCTAGCAATTGGGAACTGGTTTTCCAGGATGTCCCAATGAAGGGCATATCTGTTCTCTTGTGTCTCATTCACCCTTGTCTTTTGTATAACCAGGGTACTTCTCCGTTCCACTATTTCTGGCAGTCTTCCATCTTCCCATGGCTAGCCCCATTCATAGGGCCAGTGATACTAATGTACTTTTTTCTCTTAGCAACCTGCTTTCTCTGCCTCCTTAAGGAAAAGATGCCTGAGGTTTCCAGGATGGCAGCTAACTGAATGCTTCTCCACCCATACCCACTACTGAGCATGGGCCCACTGGACTCCTGACTCCCTCATCCCCATGTTGCCCCATGCCCGAAGGAAGTAGCCAGACTTGAACCTTCGTTCATGTACCCAAGGAGCCTGGGATGTTTATGTGGAAGCTCCACACAGACTCACTCCTCCCATTCCAGATTCCGCCCCTGAGAAAGCTCACCAAGGGCCAGCTCCTTCCCCTGAGGTGCTCAAGACCATGCCTATAGGCTATTTAAAATAGACATCTGCAGTGTGATTCTCCCTTGTGGTTTCTCATCTTCCCCTGGGGCCACCCAGGAATGCTTTGCTCATATTAAAACCTGGACTTTAATTCAGCTGGATCTGATTTGTTGCATCAGCAGAGAGACTTAACGTTGGGGTATGAAAATCTATCACTGACTTTCTATCTGAGTCTGTGAAACTAAAATCTTGCAAAAGAGACCCTGTATTTTCAGTGACAGAAGGAACATGAATACTATGCATTCATAAAGAAATATGAAAGTAAGAGTAGCTCAGAGTGATAATTTATAAAAGCAAGGGTGAGAGAGATGGCTCAGCTGGCAAAGGCACTTGCTACGAAGAGCCTGATGGCCTGAGTAAGCTTGATCCTCAGTATAATCAGGCTTACTTTGAGTGACAGCTCCAAAATAATGACTCAGAGACTTCTTATTAATTATGAAAGCTTGACTTTATCTTAGGCTTACTCCCAACCAGCTCTTAAAACTTAAATTAACCCATTTATATCAATGTACATTCTGCCACATGGCTCATTACCTTTCCTAAATGCAGTCTACGTCTACTTCCTCATGTCTCACTGGTTTATACCCAGCCTCTCAGATTCTTCTTCCAAGTTCCTCTCTCTCTCCAGAAGTTCCACCTATCCTCCCATGTCTGCCTATAGGCCATTCTTTATTAAACCAATCAGAAGGTACCTTGTTAGAGATACATGATCACAGTGTACAAAAAGATTATCCCACAAAACCTCGGGACTCCTAGGATGGAAGGAAAGAACTGACTCCCACAAGTTGTCTACTGACCTCCCTATGTGTGCCATGGCAACCAATAAAATACATAATCTTAGACTGGCAGAGTATAACTCTACACAACTTTACCCTTCTGTAAAAATAGTGAGAACACTAAAACAAAATAGCCCAAATCAAAGAATATGTGTCCAAGAAAAATGTCTGAATCTCAGTAAGAACAATGGTGGGTTTTTGCAGTTTTGTAAACCCATTTCATCCTCATCCCCTTAGCATCATGGTGGCCTTTCAAGAAGACAGCCTCACCACCATGTAGCCTGTCATGTTACAGAGTAGACTCTTCTCATGTTTTTTTTTTTATTTGAGCTCATGCCTAATGATATTATTTGTTCTTTAATTAGTGAAACTCATCATTTATAAATTAGCATTTTTTCTAGCCATGACATAGCAATAACATGGCAGGGATTTTTGTTTGTTTGTTTGTTTGTTGGCTGGTTATTTGGTTCCATTAGAGTATAATCATTGACAATGAAACTGCAAGCCCTAGGATTAAATGGTGTGGTTCAGCAGCAGTCATCTGTAATGCCTGGATGCATTTCTATTACTTTTATTTTAGCTCACTGTTGAATTTAAGACATAAAACTTTAAAGTTATAGTTTAGTAGTATTCCAGATGTTTGGGACAAACTAATTTAGATTGTCAGAACTTTAAAAGTTTTATATTACCCTCTACAAATTAGCATGCAGGGCATATTCTTGGTAAGTAAAGTCTGGTTTTAAGAACTCTGAATTACATCTGTGGCCTCAGTCCTATATTGTGCCCAATAGTGTTATTCTACTGCATGGTTTAAAGACTTGTGTCAGGGTGGAAATCTCAGGAGTTCATTCTTTTACTTTTTCTGAGAGTAATAAAAGGTGTAAAGAGTAAGGACCCAAGGTCAGTCTACAGATTCAGTGTGGAATCAATTAGAAGCCTGGCAAGAACTCTAGGATATGCAGTTTGAGGTAGAGACCTGAGCCCCAGTGGACAGATGGAAATCCTTGGAGGTGGGAAAGAATGAAAACATTAAGATATATAAAAGTACATATGATCTTATATCCAGTGTATCTTATACACATCTAGAAGTAGTGTTACAGATGTCAGAAGATAGACTCAGAATCACCTGAAATAGTTTGGGATTCTGCCAGTCTCTACCCCAAGCACAGAAACTGAAGTACATAGGCTTTTTCCGCTGCCCTTCACACCTCAGCTTCCATCAGGCACAGTGGTCAGAAGCCAATCCCAGTCAAAGCTGGGTGTGAGGGAAGGCTCACTTTTTGTCTACCTGCCAACTTCCCACTTGTTTAGTGGGAATTTCTGCATAAGTCCCTTCAAGTCAATGTATTTTAGAAAGAAAATAGACAGTAGCAAGTGGTCAAAACTTCTTCTCTGCATGGCCATAAAGGTAGGAAACCTAGGAACCTTTTACAGGATAAAATTAATAAGCAAGCCACTACTAAGCAAAACCTTGGAAAGAATCGATTAATTCTAAAACATGTTATATATGTGTCAATAATTGATTTAATTTTTTTCAGGTTTAAAGCATCATAACCTGGCTTCCTCGTTACTTTGAATGTTTTGTTTTGGAAAGCACTTTAAGAAGTATAAAGTAGCAAAACACTGAGCCTATGCTATATATATATATATATATATATATATATATATATATATATATATATATAAATCTCATTATAGGAAGGGCATTAATGGCATATATATATATATATATATATATATATATATATATATGATAAAAACCAAATCAGTACAATAAAAACATAATAAATGCACAGATGTAGTCATACAAGTCTGGTTTATTGGAGGGAAAACACAACAAAACTATAATGACTTAGTATCCCTAGTAACAACACACAGGAATTCACATAAGTGAGATTTTTATCCCTATAAGTACTTGATTCTACTATGCTTCATGTTTTAATACATAATGTGTCAAAGATAGATTTGTTTACCTTGGGTTTTGTTTCCAAGTTATCCAAGTTATGGTATTTAATTTTGTAATGCACTAGCAATAACATGATATACAAAGTGCCTAGCAATAATATGATACACAAAGCAACAAAATATAGTCTGGAGACCTCTATTGGTTGTGCCCTTAAAGTAAAGTGATTATGTGACCATATGCATCTTGAATGCTTATGAATTACACATGTGAGAAAATACTGGCTTATTATAGTTGGATTTACCTCACATTCTTTTCAACACAATAGTTTAAGAATTCTTATGTTAGGGGATCCACAGGGATGACCCCAACTAAGAATCCAGGCAGTGGTGGGGAAGATGCCATTAATGCCCTTCCCCTATAATGAGATTTATGTCTATCTTGGTTACCATTCCTAGAGCCTTCATGCAGTTTGAAGCAGAAACAGGCACCCACAGCTAAACACTGAACCATACTCCTGGGAATCCAGTTGTGGAGAGGGAGGAGGGATGAGCAAAGGAGCCAAGATGGTGCTGCAGAAACCTCAGATACAGTTGACCTGACCTAGTGAGAGCATGGAGACCCTGGTCATAAAGCTGGGAAAACAGCATTGGACTGAACCAAGCCCTCTGAATGTGGGTGCCAGCTAAGAGGCCAAGACAGTCTATGGGACCTCTTAACAGTGGAGCCAGTCTTAGCCCTAGAGCACAAATGGACTTTAGGAGCCCATTCCCCATGGAGGGATACTATTGCAGCCCAGATACAGCAAAGGGGGCCTAGGCCCTCCCGCAAATGATATGACAGACTTTGAAGTTCCCTGGTGGAGGGCCTCACTATCCAGGGGGAGGAATTTGGGGATGGGTTGAGGGGGATTGGTGGGGAACATGGGAGGATGGAAGGGCGAGGAAATAGGGGAATGGATATGTAAATATGAGTAGTAATTAAAGAATTTAAATAAAAACGAATTCTTATGTCATATTTATGACATATTTACATATCAAACTATAAATTATCTTCTCTTCATATTACAGATATGAAGGTGATTATATGACACAAGGCATTTTCAAATGCTTAAATATGTATATTTACATATGGTTAACCCCCTGTAACTTCCACAGATTGACTAAGATAATAAAAGACCATGGACAGGCTGGTTTAAATCACATTAATTAGTTTCATCATAGTTTTGGAGGTTGGAAGTCCAAGATCAAGGTGTTAGCTGTTTCATCTAAGGGAAAAACAAGCAAAGAAGATGTGACATTATTCACATTAGAGAGTTTAGACCACTCTGAAAGAGCACAAACTCTGGTAAGTGTGATGTTAAAGCAATATCCCTATGAACTTTTAAGGGAACCAAGTGTCTCAATGTTCAATACAAGTGTTTCTTGAATTAAAACTGGAATGTCTCTTCATATTAGAATGAAAGATGTTGATGTTAGCATTTTTATGAAATGTTAATGTTCATTTACTTGTTGTAGGAGCCAGAGGGGTTGAGGACACCACAAGAACACAACCTACAGAATCAACTAAGCAGGGCTCATTGGGGCTCACAGAGACTGTAGCAGCAATCAAGGAGCCTGCAGGGGTATGTGTTAGGTCCTCTGCATATATGTTATGGTTGTTAGGTTGGTATTTTTGTGGGACTCCTAACTGAGGGAATGGGGGTGTCTCTGACTCTTTCATCTGTTCTTGGGACCATTTACCTATAACTGAGTTTCTCGCTCAGTCTTTGTGAGTTGTGCCTAGTTTTATCCTATCTTGTTATGTCCTGTTCAGTGACTATCCCTGAGAGCCCTGCTTTTTTCTGAAGGCAAGAGAGGAGTGGATCTGAGTGGGAGGGGAGGTGGGGCAGAGGAACTGGGAGGAGTAGAGGGAGGGGAACTTGGGTCAGAATGTATTGAAAATAAAACAAACAAAAAATCAAAGACCTGGGCACAATCAGGTGGCAGCTAGAGAGAAATTGGGTGGAAACTTGTGGCCCATTGTAAAAAATATTCTGTGAGCATCTCCAAAGTTCAAATGTGGTGGATTCTTTTCAATTATAAATATACAATTGAAGATGCAGCATGGTGCAAACTAGATGAAGAGGAAGACAGAAAAGAACCAACAAGAGTCTTCCTTTCCTATTCTTCAACCATTTTAGGTTTTATTTGAAGCTGAAGACAAACACCAGGAACACACAAGAAAAATCTCTTTGTGTTGATTAGTTTCCATTTCATGGGTCCTTCCCCTTCCTCAGCACTGAGAATTTGAAAAGCGCCCCACAAAACTGTGAGCACAAATAACAACACACAGATGGATTGAATGGTGATGAGCACAATTGCCAGTCCCAAGATCTCAGGAGAAATGTCACAGATGTTTTACTTTTAGAAAGTAATTCCATTAGAGGATTATTGTGGTAATTAAAATTATGAATATAATTATACATGAATCCTAAATAATATGATGTAAAAGCTTCTAACTGATATTTAGCTGTTATGCCAATTCTGTTTGAGACAATGAAAGGGACAGGTCAACTTGTGAGAACACAATTTGTTGGACTTTTCATTGCTTCCTTAAAGGAAATACAGACACTGAAAGATCTTGTCTGAGGTCTATATTCAAAGAGAAACGGGAGCGGCCCTTGTTTAGGAAATGTTTAATTCCTGTCTCCCTTGATGGTGGTATGGACATCACATTGATGGATCTTATAATCTGCTACAAAAGAAGAGTTTTGTCCTCTGTAACAGACAGTAGATAGCTACTAAATTTGGGAATGATCTCTACCATTTAAGCATTTACTGGACATGTTACATTTCAGAAAAGAAATGGTTCAAGACTTGAAAACTGAAATAGAAACAATAAAGAAAACAAACCCAAGGAATTCTAGAAATGGAAATCTAGGGAAGTGAACAGGAACTACAAATTCAAGCATCATCAACAGAATATCAGGGACTGAAAAGAGAATCTCATGCATTAAAAATATGATAGAGGAAATAGACTCATCAGTTAAAGCAAATGTTAAATCCAATAAATTCCTAACACAAAAAGTCATCCATGAAATCTGGGACACCATGAAAAGACCAAACCTGAGAACAATAGGGATAGAAGAAGCAGAAGAACCCAGCTCAAAGGCACAGAAAACATTCAACAAAATCATACAAGAATACTTTCCTAACATAGAGAACAACATGCCTATCAAGGTACAAGAATCTTACAGAACACCAAAAATTCATCTCACAACATATTAACCTAAACAATAAACATACAGAATAAAGAGAGCATTTTAAGAGCAGCAAAAGAAAAAGACCAAGTAATGTAATGACCTATCAGAATTATACCTGCCTTCTCAATGGAGAATCTAAAAGCCAAATGGTCCTGGATAGACGTTTTACAGACACTAAGGGGCCATGGATGCTGGCCCAGACTACTATGCCCAGCAAAATTTCCAATCAACATAGACAGAGAAAAAAAAGATATTTCAGTACAAAACGAGATTTAAACAATACCCATGCACAAATCCAGCACTACAGAAAGTACTAGAAGGAAAACTATAACCCAAAGAACTCAGTTATATCCATGAGAACATAGGCAATAGATAATCATACAATAGCAAAACCCAAAGAAAGGAAACACATACACTACCACCACCACCACCAAAACCAAAAAATAACAGGATTTAACAATCACTGGTCAATAACATTTCTTAATATCAATGAACTCAATAATCCAATAAAAAGGCACAAGCTAACAGAATGGATATGAAAACAGGATCCACCATTCTGCTGCATACAAGAAACACACCCCAACTTAAAAGACAGACATTACTTCACAGTACAGGGTTGGGAAAAGATTTTCTAAACAAATGGACCTAAGAAACAAGCTGGTGTAGCTGTCCTAATATCTAACAGAATAGACTTCAAACTAAAATTAATCAAAAGAGATGAAGAAGGACATTTCATATTCATCAAAGGAAAAATCCATCAAGATGAAGTCTTAATTCTGAACATCTATGCCCCAAATACAAATACCCACATTTTTTTATTTTATTAGTTCTAGTTAGGGAACAAGCTTATTTCAAGTCCCTTCTCCCTCTCCCTCCCCTCACCCCCAAAATTCCTCCCCCACCCCCAGCCCACCCCCACCCCATCCACCCACCACTCCCCAGGCAGGGTAGGGCCCTCAACGGGGGCTCTGCAAAGTCCACCAAGTCTTCCTATGCTGATCCTGGGCCCTTCCCCATGTGTCCAGGGCCAGAGTGTAACCCTTCATATGGGATGGGCTCTCAAAGTCCCTTCTTGCACCAGGGAAAAATACTAATCCACTACCAGAGGCTCCCTGAAGTACAGAGGCCTCCTTATTGACATCCATGTTCAGGGGTCTGGATCAGTCTTGTACTGGCCTCCTGGACAGCATCTGGGGTGATGTGCTCTCCCTTGTTCAGGTCACCTGTTCCTGTGGGTTTCTCCATCCTAGTACAGACCCCTTCGTTCTTCATTCCTCCCTCTCTTCAACTAAATTCCCGATTTCGGCTCATTGTATATCTGTGGATGTCTGTCTCTGTTTCCATCAGCCACTGGGTGAGGGCTCTAGGATGGCATAAAGAGAAGTCATCAATCTCATTTTAGGGGGAGGGTTTTTAGGTTATCCTCTCCACCATTGCCTGGATTGTCAGATCGTGTCATCCTTGTAGGTCTCTGGAGATCTCCCTGGTTCCTGATCCCTTCTCGGGCCTACAGTGGCTCCCTCTGATATCGTATCTCTCATCTTGCTCTCTTTCCTCTATTCTTCCCCCAACTCAATGTTTCTGCCCCTCCGTTTCCTCTCCTCTTCTCCTCTTCTCTTGCTCTTATTGTAGCAGCTCCTTTCCCCCCTACCCTCATGCCCCCAATTAGTTCGGGAGTTCATGCCACTTCCATTCCTGGGGACCATTTATCCCTTAGAGTCCTTCATGTTTCCTAGTTTCTTTGGTGAAGGGCGTTATATACTGGTAGTCTTTTGTTCTATGTCTAGTATTCATATATCAGTGAGTACATACCTTGTTTGTCTTTTTGTGACTGGGTTACCTCACTCAGGAAGGTTTCCTCTAGTTCCATCCATTTGCCTGCGAATTTCAAGATTCCGTTGCTTTTTTCTGCTGAGTAGTACTCCATTGTATAGATGTGCCACATTTTCTCAATCCATTCTTCAGTAGAGGGGCATCTAGGTTGTTTCCAGGTTCTGGCTATTACAAACAATGCTGCTATGAACATGGTTGAACAAATGTCCTTGTTGTAAGTACATGCCCTATTTGGGTATATACCCAAGAGAGGAATGGCTGGATCTTGAGGTAGACTGATTCCCATTTTTCTGAGCAACCGCCATACTGATTTCCAGAGTGGTCTTACAAGTTCGCACTCCCACCAGCAATGGAGGAGTGTTCCTTTTTCTCCACATCCTCTCCAGCATAGATTGTCATTGGTATTTTTTATTTTAGCCATTCTGACAGGCGTGAGATGGTATCTCAGAGTTGTTTTGAGTTGCATTTCTCTGATGGCCAATGATTTTGAGCACTTTGTTAAGTGTCTTTCAGCCATTTCAGATTCCTCTGTTGAGAATTCCCTATTTAGTTCTGCACCCCACTTTTTAATTTCGTTGTTTGGTGTTTTGGTGGCTAGCTTCTTGAGCTCCTTATATATTTTGGAAATCAGTCCTCTGTCATATGTGGGATCGGTGAAGATCTTTTCCCATTCTGTGGGTGGTCGTTTTATCCTACTGACTGTTTCCTTTGCCTTCCAGAAGCTTCTCAGTTTCAGGAGGTCCCATTTATTAATTGTAGACCTCAGTGTCTGTGCTTCTGGCGTTGTTTTGGCTATCCTGGGCTTTTTATTTTTCCATATAAAGTTGAGTATTGTTCTTTCAATGTCTGTGAAAAACTGTGTTGGGATTTTGATGGGGATTGCATTGAATCTGTAGATTGCTTTTGGCAGGATTGCCATTTTTACTATGTTAATTCTACCTATCCATGAGCATGGGAGATCTTTCCATTTTCTGGTATCTTCTTTAATTTCTTTTTTTAAAGTCTCAAAGTTCTTATTGTACAGGTCTTTTACTTTTTTGGTTAGTGTTACCCCAAGATATTTTATGTTGCTTGTGGATATTGTGAAAGGTGATGTTTCCCTGATTTCTTTCTCATTGGATTTATCATCTGTATATAGTAGGGCTACTGATTTTTTTGAGTTAATTTTGTATCCTGCTAACTTGCTGAAGGTGTTTATCAGCCGTAGGAGTTCCCTGGTAGAGTTTTTCGGGTCACTAATGTAGACTATCATGTCGTCTGCAAATAGTGAAAGTTTTACTTCATCCTTTCCAATTTGTATCCCTTTGATCCCCTTTTCTTGTCTTATTGCTATAGCCAGAACTTCAAGTACAATATTGAAGAGATATGGAGAGAGTGGACAGCCTTGTCTTGTTCCTGATTTTAGAGGAAACGCTTTGAGTTTCTCTCCATTTACTTTGATGTTGGCTATTGGTTTGGTGTATATTGCCTTGATCATGTTTAGATATGTTCCTGTTATTCCTGTTCTCTCCAAGATCTTTATCATGAAGGGATGTTGGATTTTGTCAAAGGCTTTTTCAGCATCTAGTGAGATGATCATGTGGTTTTTCTTTTTCAGTTTGTTTATATAGTGGATTACATTGATGGATTTTCGTATGTTGAACCATCCTTGCATCCCTGGGATGAAGCCTACTTGATCATGGTGGATGATTTTTCTGATATGTTCTTGGATTCGGTTGGCCAATATTTTATTGAGTATTTTAGCATCGATGTTCATGAGGGATATTGGTCTGTAGTTCTCTTTCTTAGTCATATCTTTGTGAGGCTTGGGTATCAAAGTGATTGTAGCCTCATAGAAAGAGTTTGGCAATATCCCATCTGCTTCTATTGTGTGGAACAGTTTGAGGAGTACTGGAATTAGCTCTTGTTTGAATTTCTGGTAGAATTCTGCAGTGAAGCCATCTGGCCCTGGGCTTTTTTTGGTTGGGAGGCTTTTGATTACTGCTTCTATCTCATTAGGGGTTATAGTTCGATTTAAACTGTTTATCTGATCTTGATTTAATTTTGGTAAGTGATATTTATCCAGAAAGTTGTCCATTTCCTTTAGATTTTCCAATTTTGTGGAATACAGGTTTTCAAAGTATGACTAAAGATTCTCTGGATTTCCTCAGTGTCCGTTGTTATGTCTCCCTTTTCTTTTTTGATTTTGTTAATTAGCATGCTCTCTCTCTGCCTTTTGGTTAGTTTGGCTAGAGGTTTGTCTATCTTGTTGATCTTCTCAAAGAACCAACTCTTTGTTTCATTGATTCTTTGTACTGTTTTCCTAGTTTCTACTTTGTTGATTTCGGCTCTCAGGTTGATTATTTCCTGGCGTCTACTCCTCCTCGGTGTGTTTGCTTCCTCTTGCTCTAAAGCTTTCAGTTGTTCTGTCAATTCTCTAATGTGACTTTCCTCCAGTTTCTTCATGTGAGCACTTAGTGCTATGAACTTCCCTCTTAGCACTGCTTTCAGGGTGTCCCATAAGTTCGGGTATGTTGTGTCTACATTCTCATTAAATTCTAGGAAGTCTTTAATTTCTTTTTTTATTTCTTCCTCAACCCAGGAATGGTGCAATTGGGAGTTATTCATTTTCCACGTAAATGTAGGTTTTCTGCAATTCGTATTGCTGTTGAATTCTAGCTTTAATGCATGGTGGTCTGATAAGATACAGGGGGTTATTTCAATACTTTTGTACCTGTGGAGGTTTGCTTTGCTGCCAACTATGTGGTCAATTTTTGAGAAGGTTCCATGTGGCGCTGAGAAGAAGGTATATTCTTTTGTGTTTGGATGGAATGTTCTATAGATATCTGTTAAACCCAGTTGTGTCATAACTTCTTTCAGATCCTTTGTTTCTTTGTTAAGTTTCTGTCTAGTAGTTCTGTCCAGTGGTGTAAGGGGGGTGTTGAAGTCTCCTACTATAAGTGTGTGTGGTTTTATGTGTGGTTTGAGCTTTAGTAATGTTTCTTTTACAAAAGTGGATGCTTTCGTATTAGGGGCATAGATGTTCAGGATTGAGACTTCATCTTGATGGACTTTTCCTGTGATGAGTATGAAATGCCCTTCTTTATCTCTTTTGATTGCTTTCAGTTTAAAGTCTAATTTGTTAGATATTAGTATTGCTACCCCAGCTTGTTTCTTGAGCCCATTTGATTGGAAAATTTTTTCCCATCCTTTTACTCTGAGGTATCGCCTGTCTTTGAAGTTGAGGTGTGTTTCTTGTAAACAGCAGAAGGATGGATTCTGTCTTCGTATCCATTCTGTTAGCCTATATCTTTTTATGGGTAAGTTAATACCATTGACATTCAAGGATATTAACGTCCATTGTTCATTGGTTCTTCTTTGTTTTGGATTTATTGTTGGTGGTATCATTACGTGTGGATTTTGCCCTCCTGTTTCTTTTTGTGTTTGGTGAAATTAGATTAACTACTGCCAGTGTTTTTGTGAGTGTAGTTATGTTCGTTGGGTTGGAGTTTTCCTTCCAGAGCCTTCTGTAGTGCTGGATTTGTTGATATGTATTGTTTAAATCTGTTTTTGTCATGGAATATCTTGTTTTCTCCATCTATAGTGATTGAAAGTTTTGCTGGGTACAGTAGTCTGGGTTGACATCCATGCTCCCTTAGTGCTTGTAGGGTATCTATCCAAGACCTTCTGGCTTTCAGAGTTTCCATTGAGAAGTCGGGTGTGATTCTGATTGGTTTGCCTTTATATGTTACTTGGCCTTTTTCCTTTGCTGCTCTTAATATTTTCTCTTTATTCTGTAGATTTGGTGTTTTGATTATTATGTGTCGGGGCGACTTCTTTTTGTGGTCCAGTCTGTTTGGTGTCCTGTAAGCTTCTTGTACTTTCATAGGCATATCCTTCTGTAGGTTGGGGAAGTTTTCTTCTATGATTTTGTTGAATATGTTTTCTGTACCTTTGAGCAGTGTTTCTTCACCTTCTTCTATACCTATTATTCTTAGGTTTGGTCTTTTCACGGTGTCCCATATTTCCTGGATATTTTGTGTTAGGGTTTTGTTGGACTTGAGGTTCTCTTTGGTTGATGAATGTATATCCTCTAGCGAGTCTTCAGTAGCTGAGATTCTCTCTTCCATCTCTTGAATCCTGTTGGATATACTTACATCTTTAGTTCCTGATCATTTATCCAACCTTTCCATTTCCAACATGGTCTCATTCTGTGTTTTCTTTATTGTGTGTATTTCAGCTTTCATGCTTTGAACTATTTCAAGAGCTTCCTTCACTTGCTTGGATGTTTTTTCTTGGCTTTCTTTAGATTCTTTAAGTGATTTATTTCTTGAATTTTTTGGTTTGTCTTTTCCTCCAATTCATTTAATTTTTTGTTTGCTTTCTCTTGTATTTCTTTAAGGGATTTTCTTGTTTCCTCTTTAAAGGTCTCTATCAACTTGCTGAGATAATTTTTGAGGTCCATCTCATCTTCATGCTCTGTGTTGGGCTTTTCAGCTCTTGCCGGAGTGGAGTCCCTAGATTCTGGTGGTGTCATGTTGGTCTTTCTGTTGTTGAGTGAAATCTTATTCTGTCTTCTCCCCATATCTTCTTTTAGTGGGTGCGGGTGGGTTCTCTCTATCTCCTCTTGTGGCCCAGTGGTGTGTGGGGGCTAGGAATTCGATGTCCACAACTCTAGATGATCTCGACGCTCCTGGTGGTCTCCTCGCTAGTTCCTAGTTTCTCAGTTGTTCGGTGGAATGGAAGAGTGGGGTGCTACCAGATTTGGGGCGCAGGGAGCTCCTCCCTGCCTGGGCGTGTCTGGCCCAAGCCGGCAGGCACAGGCGGGGGTGGGGGATGGGGGTGGTGGGGTGTTCTGGCCTGGGGTCAGGAGCGGGCAGGAGCTCACTCACCTAGTTCCAGGTGAGTCTGCCAAATACCCACATTTTTAAAAGAAGCATTACTAAAGCTTAAATACACATCAAACCCCACACATTAATAATGGAAGACTTCAACACCCCACTCTTACCAATGGACAGGTCTGCCAGACATAACTTAACTGAGAAATAATTAAGTGAACTAACAGTTGTTATGAGTAAAATGAACTGAAAGACATCTACAGAATGTTTTACCCAAACACTAAACAATATACTATCTTCTCAGCATCTCTTGGAACCTTCTCTAAAACTGAACACACTTTAGGTCATAAAGCATATATCAACAAATACAAAAAATTGCAGTAATCTCTTGTATCTTATCAGACTATCATGGGTTAAAGTTAGAGAATAACAACAACACAAACTACAGAATGCATACAAACTCATAGAAACTGTACAACTCTCAACTGAGCTACCACTGGATCAAGGAAGAAATAAAAATTTAAAGACTTCCTAGAATCCAAAGAAAATGAATCCACAACATACTCAAACTTATGGGACACAATGAAAGCAGAGCTAGGAGGAAAGTTCATAGCACTAAGTGCCTACATAAAGAATTTGGAGAAATCTCATAAGTGATTTAACAGCACATCTAAAAGCTCTAGAACGACAAGAACCAAACTCACCCAGGAGAAGTAGATCACAGGAAATAATGAAACTCAGGGCTGAAGTTAATAAAATTGAAACAAAAAGAACAATACAAAGAATCAACAAAACAAAGAGTTGGTTCTTTGAGAAAATCAACAAGATAGACAAACCCTTATCCAAACTAACCAAAAGGCAGAGAGAGAATATCCAAATTAACAAATAACAACAGACACTGAGGAAATCCAGAGAATCATTAGCTCATATCTCAAAAACCTGTACTCCACAAAATAGGAAAATTTAAAATAAATGGACAATTTTCTGGATAGTTACCACATGCCAAAATTAAGTCAAGACCAGATAATGGTGGTGGTGCACGCCTTTAATTCCAGCACTCAGGAGGCAGAGGCAGGTGGATCTCTGTGAGTTGGAGACCAGCCTGCTCTATAAGAGATAGTTCCAGAACAGCCTCCAAAGCCACAGTGAAACCCTGTCTTGAGAAGCCAAAAATAAATAAATAAATAAAAATAAAAAACACCAGATAAACAATTTAAATAGATCTATAACCCCTAGAGAAATAGAATAGTCATTAAAAGTCTAGGCCAAAAGTCCAGGCAAAAAAATGTCAAAGGCCAGATGGTTTCAGTCCATAATTCTATCAGAATTTCAAAGAAGAGTTAATACCAATATTCTTCAAATTGTTCCCCACAAAAAAGCAGAAGGAATATTACCAAATTATTTTTATGAAACCATAGTTATCCTGATATGTGAACAAAACAAAGATGCAACAAAGTAAGAGAATTACAGACCAATCTCCCTCATTAACATTGAGACAAAAATACTCAAAAAAAATGATGGTAAACCAAAGCCAAGAACTCATCAAAAAAATCATCTACCATGAACAAGTAGGCTTCATCCCAGAGATGCAGGGTTAATTCACATATGAAAATCTGTCAATATAAGCCACAATTTAAACCAACTGAGAGAAAAAAAATGATCATCTAATTAGATGTTGAAAAAGCCTTTGACAAAATCCAACACCCCTTCATGACAAAGGTTGTGGAGAGAATATGGATACAAGGAGCATATGTAAACATAATGAAGATAGTATACAGCAAGCTGAGAGCCAACATCAAAATAATGGAGAGAACTCAAAGTGATTCCACTAGAATCAGGGACAAGACAAGGCAGTCCACACTTTCCTTATCTATTTTGTATAGTACTCCAGGTTATAGCTAGAGCAATAAAGAGATCAAGAGGAAACAAATAGAAAAGTAAGTATTTAAACTATTGCTATTTGAAGATGATATGATAATATACATAAGTCACCCCCAAAATTCTACCAGGGCACTCCTACAGCTGATAAACACCTGCAGTAATAAGGATGGATACAAAATTAACTAAAAAACTCAGTTGCCCTCCTATATACAAATGATAAATAGCCTAAGAAAGAAATCAGAAGAATGCACCTTTTAAAATAGCCACAAATAATATGAAATATCTTGGGATAATTCTAACCAAACAAATGAAAGACAAGAATTTTAAGTCTATGAAGAAAGAAATTAGGGAGGAGATCCTAAAATGGAAAGCTCTCCTATGCTCATGTATCAGTGGTATTAACATGGTAAAAATGGCAATGCTATCAAAACAATCTACAGATTCAATGCAATCTCCATAAAAATCCCAGCACAATTCTTCACAAACCTCGAAAGAACAACTTCATGTGGAAAACCAAAAAATCCAAGATATCTAAAACAATCCTGTGCAATAAAGAAACTTCTGGAGGTATTACCATTCCTGACTTCAAGCTCTACTATAGAGCTATAGTAGTAAAAACAGCATGGTACTGGCATAAAAACAGACATGTGGATCGATGGTACTGAATTGAAAAACCTGGCATAAACCCACACACATATGAACACCTGATTTTTGATAAAGAAGCCAAAACTATACAATGAAAAAAAGAAAACATCTTCAACAAATGGTGTTGGCATAACTGGATGGCAGTATGTAGAAGAATACAAATAGATCCATATCTATCATCCTGCACAAAACTCAAGCCTAAGTGGAGCAAAGACTGCAACATAAATCCAGATACACCGAAGCACAAGAGACCATCTCCTGAATATAACACCAGCAGCACAGACACTGTAATCGACAATTAATTAATGGGAGCTCCTGAAACTGAAAAACTTTTGCATGACATGAGGTGGCTGTTTGGGAACCTATTCCCTTTGGTGGGACACCTTACCCAGTCTTGATGCAAGGGGTGAGAGGGAGCTTGGTCCTGCCTCAACTTGATGTGTCATGCTTTGTTGATTCCCATGGGAAGCTTTATGCCATCTGAATGGAAATGGAGGAGGAGTGGATGAGGGGAATGGAAGGGAGCTGGCTAAGGGAACAGGAAGAGAGGAGGAAGGGGAAACCGTGTTTGGAAAAAAAACCCTAAATACTTAAATATTAATTCTCTGATTATTTGTGGAAAAAAATGAATGAACACTAATCATATTCCCTATCTAAACAAATCTTTAGCTTGAGCTCGAGCCAGACCAAGCATACTCTAAATCTTCCAAGCAGCCAATCTTACTTGTCTATTCACCAAAACTCTAAGACTGTAAAGGAGAATTCTGACTCAAAGCTTTTTGTGTGGTCAAGGTGACTAACAACTTTATGGAACATAGAGGCCAGTAAATTCCCTGAGAGACTTGGCTTCTCTGGCCTACTATTGTTACTAGCATTGTTATTATTATTTCTTATGCTGAAGCAATACTTGGACCCAGTAGAGGAAATCTTTGCGTGTTTACTTTGACTACTAAGAACTCACAGAAAGCCCAGGTCCCAGTTGGGGAAATGCATGTGAGGACAAATACACTAATGATCTGATTGCTTGCCATCATGTTTGTTTTCAGTACATTACACATAGTCCCCTCTATGAGGATTCTTGAGAGAAATGTCTTTCTGGTCTCAAATATGATTAAAAGCAATTGAGCATTAATTTGTATGTTCTTATTATGCACAAAACGGATGTTGCAACAAAGTCTGTTTCTGGTTTTATAGTGTTCATAATGTGTAGTCTAGATGTTTCTAGATCCCAGCAGTGAAAGGCACAAATTACATTAACATTTGAGAGGATCCCTTGTGCACACATCTGTATCTCATGTATGCTTACATTCATTGGCTGTAAATAGCAGAATCCAATTGTTAAACCTTAAGCAAAGAATGCATTAGTTATAATGATTAGAGATGATCTATAAAACCCAAGGGCAGAGAGGCACCCTTGCCTCAGGAACATCTATAACCAGAGGTTCAAGTGTCATTAGGGGGCTCTCTCCGTTCTCAAATACTCATATTTTCTCTCTGTCTCTGTCTCTCAATGTCTGTCTCTCTCTGTGTCTCTCATATTTGTCGAGACTTGACTTGTTCCTATTATGTGATCAATTTGGAGAAGGTGTTATGTGCTGATGAGAAAATTGTGTATTCCCTATCTGTTGAATTGAAATTATATATATGTTAAGTCCAATTCATCCAGAGTATATTTTAGCTCTAAATTTCTTCCTCAAACTTAAAGTTAGCTCTTTGCTCTCTGCATTCTAATAATTTTAAAGTTAAAAATTTTGCAAATTTAATATTGTTGGGATGACTTGAAATTTATTCTAAGAGTCTCAAATTGTTGACTTTCCATCTTGATAGTCGCCAATATGCAATACAATGTGGCAGACACACATCTGAAATATTTCCCGTCTCTGACATTCATGTGCTAGGTAAGTGTAAATGGAGCTCTTAATTGGTCTAAACAATAAAAGTCCAGAGTCAGATGTAGAGGAAAATGCTGAGAGATCAGAGAGAAAGAGCAAGCCAAAGTCACCTTTACCTCATTTAGCTTCCCAGCAGAAATGAGAACAAATTCTTGATTCTTCCCACTTATATCATCTCCCAGGTTAGACATCTCACTTCTTGTCTCTGGCCAGCCATCCCACTTCCTGTTTGTCTGGTGGTTAGTTAGTGGCAAGCTCTATCCTCTGATCTTCAGACAAGTTTTATTTGTACAAGCAAGATATCACCACAAGTAAGCTCTACAGATGACTTAACTTATATTTATTTCATTTTTATTCATAAAATTAAGATAATAATATATATTTATAAGGCTATTAAGTATTAATGCAGCCATACATGTAAAACTCATAAGCATAAAGTCACATCTTTATTTTGTGTTTAATAACTCTGTTTTGTAATCTGATCTACAAGTATAAGAATAATTACAACCATTCACAATAATATTATCTACATATGTTTCATTGAGATGATACATTTACAGTTGGAACTAAGAACTAAGTGATTTTTAATGAATGCAGTTATCTTACATTTCATCAAAAACAGAAATATCTTCAGGTTTGTGGGTATGAACAAAGTAGAAAATGCACATTAGATTATTTGCAAAAAGACAAGGAAACCACATAGATTCCCCCAACCCTGGAAGAATATGTCTGAATGTAAAATATGTCCACAATCATTTCAAAGCACAATTGCTTTTTGTCAAGTGACAGCAGTTGAAAAACTTGCTATTTCTTTGGATGTGCATATGTTTTTCTTCAAAAAGAAAACCACCGCATGACAGTGTACTGTGAATTGAATAATTTCTTTAAGTGCTGAGGCCACCAGTATAAAAAAATGCCCATATTTCCCTTCAGGCTTGACTGAACCCAGTGTTTTCTATTGTGCTTTAAACATCTCTATCAACATTTGATAGCTACAACAGAAGGAAATATTCAATAATAGTCAGATAACACACATTCTGGATGAAGTTGTTTTGATTTTTTTAATGCTTTATGAAGTAGGAGAAAATTGCAATATTCATTTGTCAAGTAAATATTTTTGATTATCAAAATTAGATTTTTCATTAGCATTCTGTATTGAAGATCAGAAAACAAATGAAGCAAAGAAAGGCAGTGTTTACACAAGGAAGCTGTGCAGTTGCTCAGCAATGAGTTCCAGATGTTCCCACCCTGCAGCCCTGGGCTTCCAGGGTGGACCATGCGTCTGTGGTACCAGAAGCTCAAGAGGACACATTTCCTTTCAGAAATGAACCAGGCAATTCCTTCCATAACTGCAGCTTCTAAGAGGGTTTACCTACCCTGTCAGATATGTCAGCCCACCTAACAAGAGCACAGTAAAGCCAGATTTGTTGGAGAAAGTAGAACATCTCATAGGAATTTGGATGGATGAATTTTCTTTACAGATCCTGTTGCTGTTTTAATCCACTGCTCCTTTATCACAGTTCAAAAAAGTTTTCTATAGCTTCACATACAAAGAGCACTGAAAGCAACAGCTTACTGCATAACTTAGTTTTCGAAGGTATTCCTTAGACTTGAGAAGTGACTTTTGAATTATTATTAAGACACATATTTTTTAATAATTAGTTTTCTATTGATTCTTTGTGGATTTCACGTTATGCATCCCAATCCCACTCCTCACCTCCCTATCCCCTTGCCTGTGCCCCTGGCCCATTCAACCTCACCATACACAAAAAAGACACATGTCTTTGATGAAATGTCAAAGACTTAATTCTAGAAGAAATTTTCTTTATGTATATCATATACGTATATTATATACATAATATACACCTGTAACATATGTATGTTATTATTTGTGATTCTGTTAAAAGAAAGACTTTCTATTATTAGTTTTACACACATCTTAAGTCACGGTCAGCTTACTAAGCAGCAGTGTAGACGTTCTGACATTTAGACTTCTAGCTGCTCCCTCCCCCTTTCCACAATATCCCTGATCCTTGGAAGAGAGGTTGCAGTATACATGTTCCTTGGGGGCTGTATTCGAAAGACTCTTATTCTCTCTACTTTGGCCAGTTGTTTGGAATAATCACCATCTACTGCAAGTAGCAGCTTCTCAGGGGAGGGCTGAAAGATCCATCACTGTTGGGAGCACTAGGAAAGGAACACAGAAGCCGGCCGGACACCTGTTCCTTAGGCAAGTTGCAGGGGGCAGGACATCTGTGCCTTAGGCAAGTTGCAGGGGTTTCTGTATATTTTAAATAGGCATTGAGAGGCCTCCATGCAGCTTTTCCTTGTATCTGTGGACAAACTACTCCCTCTCATTAAATTCTTCCACATACACCTCTGTTATAACGAATATCTTAAAGGAGAAAAAGAAAGGGGAAAGGAGAAATTAAGAGATTAAGAAAGTCCTTCCTACATTATTTTGTGTTGTGTAAACCACATCTCAATAGCTAATATTTACATTTACACGTTGGAATTCATTAATACCTTGGAAATTCCACAGGGTATGAGAATAATGACTGAAAATCCTGAATGTATTACTTTAGTGTTATTATATTTGCATTCTGAATGGTTTGAATTTGCTCAAGTAGGAGATAAAGAGTCAGGGATGTTCTGCCCTTAGATCCACTCCTTCTGGGAACAAACATGAGATGCTTACATTTGTATTTGAATATTGTCTATGATTATACATTTCCAATACATTCTGTTTCAATTCAATCTCTGCCACTCTTCAACTCTTAAATGTGGAATGTCTGCTAAAGACCAGAATCTAACCTACCTAGCACAGCTGTAGTATGAAAAAACAGCTTGCAAGTGTTTGGCAAAGTGAAATCACAGTGCTTGTCATACAATTGGGAAAATTGAGAGCTGAAGAGCAGCATCATAAAGCATGCAAGTGATAAATGCAACCGGGATGAACAACCAAGGAATGTTTGTATGATTCTCAGCAGGTAGGTAGGGCCTTGTGGCTCACAAACTCAGCTGGTTTAAACTCAGCTGGGGTTAAAGCTCAATACTAATGAGGTCTGAGTCATAAAGGTGCATTGTGAGACTTTCCTGTAATTCATAACCTAAGAGTTTAACTTTTAACCCCAGCCAATCAATGAGTGTTTTTATTTAAATGAAAGAACAAATGAGAGTGCATAGGAGGATTCAGAAAACATGTTTCCTGATAGCCAAAATCTTCTTCTGAAAAAAATAATAACTTACATTTAAAATAAGATGAAATCTTCCTGTAATAGCCAGACAAATGGAAAGAAAACAAAATGGTTGAGCAGGCATTGAGAATGGTATCCCACTGGTATCAGAGAACCAATTAAAACTCATGAGAAGGGACAGAGGCAGGCTGTTTAGTGATTATTCCTTCAATATTTAGAAGACAAAGATAGAGAGCAGAGTTCAGTTCTTCTGACTTGGGATTATGATTCCTCTACCAAACTAGCAAGGTGCACTGTGCTCTTGCATCTGGGAAGTGATTTGCTGGCCACATCTCAAGTGTGAGGAACACATAACAAATGGCCTGCCACCAGGGTCAAAGGAAGAGTGGAGACCCTTGTTTCCCACATAGTGGACAGTTCCACTCTCCTTATCTTCTAGTTTCCAGATATCACCACATTGATTTACCATAAGTTTCCAAATTTTACACGAAAAGTTTTCTTCTTTTATATCCTCAATACCCCTTTTATTTTCAAAACCATGACTCCGAGACTGACTTTTACCTGTAAAGTAGCATCCAAACTCTTCTTTCATATTGCTTCAAACCCAGGAATGTTCTCACATGTTTCTTTGTTTTTATCACATAGAAAATTCTGTAATTTTTCTAGTACATGAATGATTCTTATAAAAGTACTAATTTACATCAAATAGAACTCTATTTTGCCTTCACTTTTAAACTACACAACTTGGGTTAGGTGACAGTGACAGACAGAGATTAAGGCAACTATACACAAAGAAAGTCAAATAGCAATTCAAAACTTTAGTACATATGACTTACACTGATTTCTGAACGTTATAATCACTTTTTACTTTATATAATCTATATAAACAGTGAAAGTATTAAAATAAAATTAAAGTCTTGTTCAAACCAATATCTGATTTTAAAATTTTTACATTTTAAAACTTTAAAAAATTTACTTTTAAATATGACTTTATATGTTTGTGATATTCAGATAAAAATATGTGAATAATTAAATAGGTTTTATTCCCATTTGTGGCATTGTGGCTTCAGATTATTCATAAACTTGAAACAGTGAGCAACCTCTCTTTAATTAACCTATGCCATGGGCTTCCAACTGAGGTGAGCACCAGAGCACATAGAGGCTGTTAAAACCTGGTTCTCTGTGCTTCCTCTCTGAGAGTTTTTGGTCTGGGCAGGACCTAAGTCTGAAGTTCTAACAATTTCTCATGTAAGACTGGTCCTGACATCACTCAGGCCGAGAACCACTGATTTTTAACCACAAAGATTCCCAGTTTTTCCTCAATATCAAAATCTTAACAAATTTCCCACACTAACCATTCAACTTGACTTAAGTTTAGATTTTATAAATATCTAGAGGAAATGACCCCACACAGTTTTACTGCATTTCTTTTTGGAAAAGCTGCATGGTCCAGGTAAGCTCCCAGTTACTAATTTGGAGCCAGATCAAAAATTGGAACCGCAAAGACAAGGATGCTTGGAAAATGTGATAAAATATTTACACATGCAATTGATCTTGTGGATACCAACAATCTTCCTTGAAACCATTCACAAGTCCAAGTATGAAATGAAACACCGTTTTGTAATGTACAAATGAAAAGTAGTGAAAGAAAAAAGCATCAAACACTGGAGAAATTGTTATTAAGAACTACCTGGGTGGCACTGCCCCCTCGCCCTTCTCCCATTCTGGATGAAGTCAGAGCCACTCTGTGAAGTAGTCAAAATAAATATTAGCAAGATAAGAAGGAAGGAAATAACAAGAAAAGATTTATGTAAATAATTGCCGTGTCTTGACTTGCCATTTCATTGCTGTTTTTAAAAACTATAGAGTCTCAGCTCTCCTTCCATTGCAAAAAGATTTCTAGTGTAAATATAAATCACCAGCATTTACTTCCACAATGACAGTGTCTGCTTCCACAGCACAGTTTGCAGAGATTTACTGTGCCAGACAACTGTTTTAGATCCGTGGAAGCTGTTTGGGAGACAGATATGTATAACAGAACTTGAGAAACGCTTGCATTCACTCCAGTGTGGTCTCTCTGAATGCTCTTTCTTCACGGGACTATTTCCTGGAGGGGGAAACAATCTGCCTTATAATAGATTTTAATGCCTTTTGTTAGGGACCGCTATTCTCAAAGTCTAAAGAAGGAACTTCAGTCTTCATTGTATTAGGCCTCCCCAGAAAGGCCAGTAAGAGCCATTTAAGAATTATCATTTAAGGTGAACAGGCATGATTATGAGTCTCAATGTGCTAAGTGCCAGGAAGCATTTTAAATGGGAGGAGACTGACAGCCATCTGCATTCAAATCTGACCTAAAAGCCCTTTCAACATCTGCAGGGACAAAAAGAAAAAAAAGTAAATAAATAAAAAATCAGCCAAAGAGAGGCTGTCTTGAGATGAAAGATTAATGGTGTAACAAACAGCCTAGTTCCATCAGGAGAGACTTAAACGGCCTTACATCTCCACTCCAACTGTAACCCAGAATCTGGCTGTTGGGAATAAGCTGTCTTGGCTTTTTGTGTGTGTGTGTGTGTGTGTGTGTGTGTGTGTGTGTGTGTGTGTGTGTGTGTGTGTGTGTTGTATGGATTTCTCCCCTTACAGGCTAATGTTAGTGCAAGGGGCACAAGCAATGCACCACAGCTTTGGAACTGATGTGACCCCCCACTGGTTCTGCTTCACAGATGAAGACTGAACTGTCTGTCAGCTTGGATAGATGTCTTCTCAGGAAAGACTTTAGTGGCTTGTTTTCTTCTGATCTGAGTTGTGTTCTTAGTCATTTCTTAGCACGAGGGAGAAAAAAGCTTCATTAGCTTGACAATGGTCAATTTTTGTTTACAAAGTTTGGGTTGTGGAAGCCCAAAGTATCCTAACTTTGGACTTATTCTTTTATTCAGTATATAAGTCTGCACATGAAATTAATGAATAGGTTTTGCAAAGGGATGTACAAACTGGAAAAAGAAGAGGAAATGTGTTGCTCATATTTATGTTCCGATTATTTTTTGTCATTTGCATTTGTACTATAATATGGATTCTTGATTCAGAGTTGAAGGAGGTTCTATTAATGGATATTATTGCAAATGTGTTTAAATTGGTCAAATATAGGTGCCTTTGTAAGAGAAAGTTTTGAGGTAATTTTACAATATTTTACAGATATGCTTAAGTCCAGTCTCAGCTGCAATTAACATAAGAAGAGCTCTCTTGAAGCTATTTACAGAATGAAATGTCCCTAGGGGTTAGTAAATTGCATGCTTTTGAGGCAATCCCCTTAGGAAGAAGCATTTATACCTTACTATGAAATCTCTTGGACATCTCCCGTAGAACTAGAGACTTTCATAAGCAACATAATGACTACATGTCAAGGGTAGAGTGATACACCGTGAGCAATCAAAGGAAACTATAAGCGCTCTTTCTTCTGAATACATGTAGCATAAAATTAGCACACAAAGACATTTGAAAATATGCTTCTTTTTTGCTAAGGTGGATAATCATTTTCAGCATCACAAGATAAATGTAGCCTATTATAATCCATATTTTGTTAGCAATGATAAAACTATTTTTAAATGTTTTAAAAAATTGTAAGATGTACTGTTTATTCTTATAGAGTATGTGCTAGATAATATAGTCTGACTTTAATTTTAAAATCTAGCTTCTATTCCTACATTTGGTCCCTTTTTAAAAATTTCTATTTATTTATTTTATTTGTGTGTGTGCCTGGGCATGTGTTTGTGAATCTTATGCATACAGATGTAAGTGGAGGCCAAAAGAGAGTACTGGATCCCCTGGGAATAAGTTTGAGCAGTTGTGACCCACTTGATGTGGGTGCTGAGAGCTAATCCCACTTAAGAGAAAGTGCTCTTAACTGCTGGACACTTCTCCAGTCCCTATTTAGACTGTCTTACTCTTTAAACTATGAACTATAATTGTCAGCAATAAGTCAGACATCAAACAATATTTCTCAGCACAGATATGGAATCGTTTATACTATTCACTCCTTGTATATGTTACAATACAGATTTTATATGTGCCTGAGGAAAAAATATAATCATGGAATCTTCCCACATTATATGTAGAAGAAACAAGCAAAGAATATTAGTGTAAGTTTCTAGGAAATTACTAGTTAGAAATCTATTAAAAGACAAATTCACATATGCAGATAATTATCTCTTTTATTAGGGCTTATGGACTTTTAAATATTCTTTGTGTTTTTGTCTAAAACAATGTCATTCTGTCTTATCTTCTGTCTACAGGTTCCTAAGTGTATATATATTGCTGCCACAGATGTTAAAATGAATATTTTAGCACTTCTTGGTGGTTTAGTATATTAATCCGTATTCAGGGAAAACCAGTTCATTACAAGAATGTACACACACACACACACACACACACACACACACACACACACACACACACGAAACAGTTTATTAAGGATGAGAAAAGTAGACCTGAAAATAGGAGATGGCTATGGAACTGGAAAAGGCACATGCTCAAAACCCTAATTAAAAATGTCTTTAATGAACTCCTTTCATTTGAAAGCATTATAAGCATTTATAAGCATAATATAAACAAAAGAATTGGCCTATTGTCATGTTATCTTGGTATCCTAATTCAAAATAGAATGAATGTTGGTTCCCAGCATTATAAAATAGTCATCTTGAGAAACTGGAGCTTGGGCCTAGTGATATGGCCCAAGGGATAAGGACAATCGCTGTCAAGCCTAAGGACCTGAGTTTAATTCCCAGAACTCATGATGTAGTAGGAGAGAATTGACGTCTATAAATTGTCCTCTAACCAACATATGTAAGCACACACACATTTCCACATAGATCCAAACAATAAGTAAACATAGGATAAAATTTATAAAAAAGAAATTGAATGCCAAATATAATTTTAAACTATTTTTTTGTTTTTTCCTTTTTGTTTTTTTATTAATTAATTTATTTTACAATTGGACACAGCCTCCAACTCTCTCCTCTCCTCCCACTGCATTCCTCTACCCGCCCCACTCATCAATCCCTCCTACCTATTCACTTGGAAATGAGCAGGCCTCCCATGGGCATCAGCAAAGCATGACATGTCAAGCTTCCTTAAGACCAAGCACCTCTCCCTGTATTCAGGCTGGGCAAGGCAGTCTAGCATGAGGAATAGGTTTTCAAAGTCACTCAAAGCACCTGGGACAGTCCCTCCTCCTTTTGCCAGGAGTCCCACATATAGACCAAGCTACACAACTCTCACATATATGCAGAGGGCCCAGATTGGTCCCATTCAGATTCCCTTGTTCACATGAGCCAGTCGAACCAAAACTTTGTGTTTTCCTTCTATGTCCCTAACCCCTCTGGCTCCTACAGTCCCTCCTCCCTCTCCTCAGCAGGACTCTGGAGCTTGGCCCAATGTTTATTTGCAGATGACATGATAGTATACATAAGTGACTCCAAAAATTCTACCAGGAAATTCCTATAGCCGATAAACACCTTTAGCAAAGTGGCTGGATGTAAGTTTAACTCCCCCCACCACAAAAAAATCAGTAGCCTTCTTAGATATAAATGATAAAAGTGCTGAGAAAGAAAACCTTCACAATAGCCACAAACAATATAAAATATCTTGATGTCACTCTAAGTGAAAGACCTGTATAACAAGAACTTGAAATATTTGAAGCTAGTAATTAAAGAAGATATCAAAAGATGGAAAGATCTCCTATGCTCATGGATAGGTAGGATTAACTAATAAAAGTGGCCATCTTACTAAAAACAAACTACAGATTAAAGAAATCCCCACAAAAATTCCAACACATTCTTTACAGATCTTGAAATAACAATACTCAACTTCATATGGAGAAACAAAAATACCAAGGATAGTTAAAACAATCCTGTACAATAAAGGAACTTCTAGAGGTATCACCATCCCTGATCTCAAACTCTACTATAGAACTTTAGTAATAAAAACAATATGGGATTGGCATAAAAACAGGTGGGTCAATGGTATCGAATCAAAGATCCTGATATTAATCCACACACCTATGGACACTTAAATTTTGACAAAGAAGTCAAAACTATACAATGGAATAAAGAAAGCATCTTCAAAAAATTGTGCTGGCACAACTGGATGTCAGCATGTAGAAGAATACAAATAGATCCATATCTATTACCATGCACAAAACTCAAGTCCAAGTGGATCAACGGCCTCAACATAAATCCAAATACACTGAACTGCATAGAAGAGAAAGATGGTATTAGCTTTGAGCACAATGGCACAGGAGACAACTTCCTGAATAGAACACCAGTAGCATAGACAATAAAATTGGCAGTTAATAAATGGGACCTGCTGAAACTGAAAAGCTTCTATAAGACAAAGGACACTGTCAATAAGACAAAATGTCAGCCTACAGAAGATGAAAAGATCTTCATCAATCCCATATTCAACAGAGGGCTGATCTCATAAATATACAAAGAACTCAAGAAACTGAACACCAAAACAACCCAAATAATCCAATTAAAAATGGGGTACTGACCTAAAACAGAATTCTCAATAGAAAAATCACAAATGGCAGAGAAACACTTAAAAAATGTTCAATATCCTTAGCTATCAACAAAATGCAAATCAAAACAGCTCTGAGATACCATCATATACCTGTCAGAATGGGTAAGATCTAAACCACAAATGACAGCTTAAGCTGGAGAAGATGTGGAGTCAGGGGAACACTCCTCCACCTCTGGTGGGAGTAAAAACTTGTACAGCCACTTAGGAAATCAATATGGAGGTTTCTCAGAAAACTGGGAATCAATCTACCTCAAGACCCAGCGATACCACTCTTGGGCTACATACCCAAAGGAAGCTCAATCATACCACAAGGACACTTGCTCAACTATGTTCACAGCACCTTTATTAGTAATAGCCAGAGACTTGAAACAACCTAGATGTCCCTCACCTGAAGAATGGATAAAGAAAATTTGATACAATTACACATTGGGTTATTGCTTGGCTGTTAAAAACAATGACATCATGAAATTTGAAAGCAAATGGATGGAACTAGAAAAAAAACCTTTATGAGGTAACCCAGACCCAGAAAGACAAACATGGTATGTTCTTATTCATACATGGACATTAAATATAAATAAAGGATAACCAGGCTAAAATTCACAGTCTCAGAGAGACTAGAAAACAAGAGGGGACAAATAGCTCTCCCATGGAAGATGAAATAGACAGGATGTTGGACTGGGGGCAGGTAGGCATGAGAACTTGAGGGATGGGGGTAGAGTGGGTAGAGGGGGACTGTGTTGAGAAAGATGACTATGGAGATTTAGGGAGTCTGGTAAAAGCCTGATACAAGGAAAACTCCCATGAGTCTACAAAGATGGCTCCAGCTAAGACTATTGGCAGCAGTGAATGCATAGCCTGCATTGACCAACCCCTGTGATCTGACTGGTGACTAACCCTGTTGTAGTGGAGAGCCTTCATCCAGTGACTGATAGAGGCAGTTTTAGATGTTCTGTTTTTCTTTAAGGGTGAGGTTTATCTTTTTTCCTACTATTTATTATAACATCATTAGCAGACATGGCTGATTACTATTTCTCAATTGGGAAATTAGTGCTCAAAGTGTTAAGGTAACACATTGACAGAAAAAATATCTGATGACCACAAGTCTAGCATTTATATTATCCAATTCCAGCCTAATGTTTTTGCTATTTGTATTCCTGGTATAATAAGACATAGACAGATACTGACTCCCATAATTAGAAAGAACCAATCTCCAGTTTCTCCTTTCTAATACCTTTACCATTCAACTGCCCTTCCCCATCCCTTGGGACTTCTGGGACATCCTGTAATCCAACAGCTGGATTGTAAAGGCCTGGCTAAGTATGATACCCTTCTAGACTTCTAGCAGGAATGTTTTCAGAACAGTCAATGGCTATTGAAAATTGGCCATCCAACATTTAAAAATAACCTTCAGTTTCATGTGATCACTTCAATATGAACACAGGTCAAGATGATTTAGTGCTGTAAGCATGAACACTGTCCCCAGATTATTTGGTTCCATTCTTTATTATCAGAGTGCATCAGAAAGAAAAAATGCTTTGAGGTGAAGTAGAAAATAAATACAGATGTCTACTTCTTACTACTTAGCAAAAACTTACATGATTTGTAATACAGCAAACATTACTGGTGCATGACAACAAATGTTAGACACTTGAGGTGGGATGTATTGTTCAATGTTCACACACAATAATTGACAGTAATCATTAACAGTTCAGAAAAACAATGAGTAGATACTACAAGAAATGAAAGATTTTAAAGTTCAACTCAATGAAACAAAAAATTTCTTGATGCTTTACAAAGTGTAGGCTTTTTCCTAAGAACTAATTATCCAAGTATGGAAAGGAAGGCTCCTTGGAAGGCTAGTGCTTTAGCAACTTTAGAATGACTT
This sequence comes from Cricetulus griseus, assembly GCF_003668045.3. Taxonomy (NCBI): domain Eukaryota; kingdom Metazoa; phylum Chordata; class Mammalia; order Rodentia; family Cricetidae; genus Cricetulus; species Cricetulus griseus. The sequence continues at coordinate 309,088,188 of NC_048595.1, read as the reverse complement.
TCCCTCCTTTCTCTCTTCTTGTTCCTAACTCATGTCCTGACATAGCATCCCTAAGTAACTTACTTTGCTTCTATTTCCTAGGAACAAATAGATAAATATTTCCAGCAAATAGTTAGAAATAATTTGAAGGCTGAAAAGAGAAATAGAGGTTAGATAAATACTTGGGAACAATGGTTTAAATGGGAGACAAACAACCCCATGGGTTGTAGACAAGCAATGACTGCTGAGAGAAGGTTAGGTTCCCTCACCCTCACCCCGGGATGACACCCTAACTGGTTATACAATACAGAGTTGTCAGTTCTGAACTCATATACATAACAAATTTGGACTCAGCAGGTCAGTGTGTGTATGTTGATAAATTCTTTATGATTTAATAAAACTTGCCTAAATTATCAGAATGCAAAGCTACCCACAGCCATAGAAGCTGGGCAATGGTAGCACACTACCTTAATCCCAGGACTCAGGCAACAAAGGCAGATGGATCTCTGTGAGTTCAAGGTCACCCAGGGCTAAATAAGAGTGAATCAGTCTAAAGTAGTAGCAGAGCTCATGCCTTTAATCCCAGGACTAGAGAGGTATATAAGCAAAGGGTCTTATGTGAGATTCATTTTCCAGTCACGGAGAAGACAGGATCTCCATTTTAGCCTCCTTTTAGAGGTAAGAGCACTCTGGCTGGCTGCTTTGCTTTTCTGATCTTCAGGCAAAATTTATTAGATCATAAACAATATATCACTGTGTGTGTGTGTGTGTGTGTGTGTGTGTGTGTGTGTGTGTGTGTGTGTGGTGTGTGAATAAATGCCCAAAGCAAAAGATACCATAAGTGTGAGTGGAAGTTGGGTGAAGTGGGGGTTGAAGGGAGGGAACAAGGGAGGTGTTGGAGGACGGAAAGGTGGGTGTGACATAATTATATTTTAATTAAAACATCTCAAAAAATTAAAAAGAGTAATACTCAAAGCCTTAAGAATATATAGTAGTAAGAGGAAGATTAAAGAGGAAGAAACTTGGAATGATAGAAAAGCTACTGATGGAACTGTGGGGGAGAGCATTCTTACCAATGGACATATATGAAGAAGATGTAGCCAAATAAGAACAGAAACCATAGCATAGAAATAAAGAAAATCAGAAGTGTAGTTTTAGCCAAGAGAGGAACCTCTAAGAAATCCTTACCACCCACATCAGTGCTGTATTCTGTCATGGCTAGAGTGAGGAAAATAGGTAAAGGGCAAAGTGTCCCGTGCTAGACACTGGTTGGTTTGCAGTTGGCTAGAGGGAACAATGTGTGAGCATTCAGACAGTGCCAGACTTAATATCTAGGCCTTGGAAAATATATTGAGTAGATAATTCTAATTTTGAGCTTGGTAGCCTAAACCAAGGAACATAGTTCACAGTGGGTGTCTGTAACGATTTTTCTGAGCATAATTTCTGAAATAATATACCAGTTGCCTGAGAGGTTCATTATCTTCTGTTGATGGAAGAGTGATCTGTGAAACTTTTGGTTTTCATCTTAATTGCACTCATTGTAATCTGATTATTTGCAAGTATTTGTATGTGTGAATGTGTACAATAAAGAAATAGCAAGAACCGTGGCTGTCATTGAATATTAAAATTGATTTAAAAATCCAACTTAAGGAATCTGGGATGAATGCCGGGCATTGGTGGCGCAAGCTTTTAATCCCAGAACTCGGGAGGCAGAGGCAGGCGAATCTCTGTGAGTTCGAGGCCAGCCTGGTCTCCAGATCGAATGCCAAGATAGGCTCCAAAGCTACACAGAGAAACCCTGTCTCAAAAAACCAAAAAAAAAAAAAAAAGAAAGAAAGAAAAGAAAGAAGGAAGGAAGGAAGGAAGGAAGGAAGGAAGGAAGGAAGGAAGGAAATCTGGGATGAATTGGGGGAGCTGAAGAGAAAAATATGATCAAGATATATTGTATGAAGTTTTTCAATAAAATAGAAATTTGAAAAATGTTTTATTTTTCTAATATTTTTGATACGGAATGTTTCATTCTTCTAATTACTAATAAAACTACAGTAATTTTAATGAATCTCAGCTGAATTGCATAAATCCTTAGTAAATCTTATTTTGCTGTATTAGCTCATATTTACTCAATTTGTGTTAGTTTGAATAAATTCATGCAATTAGGTTTTCATGTCAAAGCAGTTGTCTACACAGAGGTAAACATAGAACAGAAATGTCTCCTGTTTGTTTACATAGACCAGGGAAGGAAAACTGCAGACTGAAACAGCTTTCATTGTTCAAGTGTTAAAATGTATTAATCCTTATTGGAAGAATATAGGAATCAGCTATGGATTAGTTTTTCCTTGTATGAAAAGTGTGAAAGGCAAGTGACAAAACATAATCCTAAAATTACGGAACGTTGAGTCATAGGATTGTCTTCAGCAGATAATGCCTGTATTCACTTTGTTTAGTTTTCTCATTACTGTCCTTTGTTCAGGCTCCTGAGGGTGTCAACTTCCATACTGTCATCTGGGATGTAGAACACTGAATGGGTTCTGAAAAAATGAGTTCATTTTTCTCTGATAGAAACCTGAAATGTTTTCATGTTTTGCATTTGAAGTGTGAAGGAGGTTTAGTAGAAGAAGTAAAATTCTTCCACAAAAGGCTTCAATTTGCAGAAGACTATGTCACAGCTTTGATCCCTGCTGAGGATTTAGTCACTGCTGAACCCTGAGGGTGTTAGGAGTCTTAGTTTACTGTTCAGAGCAGGGAATCCTTTCCATTAGTGGTTTTCTACTCCTCCAGGCTAAGAACTCTTAAGGGGGGAGAGTTGGAGGGGGACTGAGGTCGAAAGGAAGAGAAGGAGGGAGAGACTTGTGTGTGTGTGTGTGTGTGTGTGTGTGTGTGTGAGAGAGAGAGAGAGAGAGAGAGAGAGAGAGAGAGAGAGAGAGAGAGAGAGAGAGAGAAAGAGTGCACATGTGTGAGAGTGTGTGAGAGTGTGTGTGAGAGTGTGTGGGTGTGTGTATGTGTAAAACTGCTGGACAAGGAAAGATTCATAGTATATTCGTTGTCTTTGGAATGAATATTTCATTCAAAAGATTGCCATTGCATTCTCATACTTGAAAATATAGTAATTAATATGGATATATAAACAATAAGAGTGTGAAAATGGAATTTTCCAGTATTTCTGTGAAAACATCCCTGTTTTCAAAAGAAACACCACTGATAGAAGGGCTAGTTGTTATACTATATGATGTCAAATGAAGAATCCTGACAGAAATTTTGAAGGAATTAATCAAGTTGTTATTTTTTTCTGTGGTCTTTTCAAATACCATTAATTTAGAATAGATCTTTCCAATAGCCTGAATAAACAACTATTTTACATCAGGACAGTGTTTCGCTCTATAGTAGCTGGCCTTGAACTCCCTTTCTTCCTGTCTTCAGCCTGCTGAGTACTTAGATTACAGGCATGCACCATTAAATCCACCAAAATTAAATCTTTGCCATACATATATGGTGTATGGAAAGGGGTAAATTTTTTAAAGGGTGTTTCAGATACTTTTCAATTTTCTCAAACTTCATCAAAACAGAGAGAACAGCATGTCAGAAGACCATCACTGAAAATGTCCCATTGCAAACCAGGATTAAATTACTGCAAAGGGCTGTTTTCTGACTTTGTTGGAAAATCTAAGCATGTTTGGAAACAAAGCTCAAGTAATAATAACCATCTCTCTAATCTCTTGTCTCTGTTTCTCTCTAGCATGTTTTCATTTTCTTAGGCTTTCATTTTCTTGGGCTTCTTCCAGCTCAAGGCTGATTCTTGCCTCTGCAGCTCTTATCCCAATCCCTGCCTCAGCAGACAGAACCTATTCTGTATCTCCATCATTTCTGAGTTTGGTGTCACTAACTTGGTTTGAGTTTTCTTCCCATTTCTTGGCCAATCACTATGGTCCACGGGAGGGATGGAATATTCTTATTGATCCACGTGTCCACTTCAAGGAGGATGTCATGTTTTATATTAGAATCTCTGTAGGCAAAATGCAAGAAAGAATATTTGTATTCCCAAAAGAAACTGATGTCCTTTACCAAAATAGGAAATGGTTACTGGATCAACAAAAGCAATCATATTCAAATCACCTTATTTGTGGACTTTTTTACACAGTTGAGGCAAAAGTTTTCTTGACATCATATTCTGCCAGGTGCTGAGCTCACAGGGATCCTGGCAGCCCAAGAGCTATATGTAGTATGCTAGAATGTAGTGATACAAAGGGTAGAGCTTACAAGTGTCCATGGAGGAAAGGCAGGGGCTTTTCAGGTGGTACTGAAAGAATACTAAGCATCTTGGTTCAAATATGGGGAAGGAAACCAAGTACAGAGTATAATGGGATTTGCTATCAAACACTGGCAAGCTCTGCACTTGGTGTTTGAAGTCTAGGCAGTAAGGGACAACTCATACAATTTATACAAGGAATTTACATATAGATTCACACCATCTTTAAAAAATTAAACAACACTGTAGGAGGCAGTGAATTTTGGACTGGAGTTATTCTGTAGACAAAGATGTAAGTTCTTTAACTTAGATGCTAAATGTATTCCTGAACATGTCTACAAAACCTTAGCCATTCACAGAAAATTCAATTAGTAAGTGACTTCTCTAAGGATATGAATTTTGTAGTTAGACTTCAGGCTTCAAACCCTCACCCCAGTGAAAACAAACAAAAAATACTTTCCATAATTTTCCAGTTGTGTGGCCTTGCCAAAGCTAATTAGCTTTTATAGGTTTTCACTCTTCATCTTTAAAATAAAAATTAAAGCAATACCTACCTGATAGGCTGATGTAGTAATAATCCTATCTTTCAAAGGCACTGATATTTTTATGTATAGTAGCTTCTTAATAAGTGTCAGCTACTGTTATAGATCTCTAAGAGCTTATGAAAGGGTCCAGGTGTCTATCACATTTCCTGTATCAATGCAAGATTCTTGGTCCAAAGACTCCATGTACAACTGAAGAACAGATTTGCTGAGAAGTGCAGAAGACGGGTGTCACTTGTTTTGTTTGTATTTATTATAACCCAGATGTCAGCTGAATATCCTGCCACCTTTACCTGCAGCCATTAGCCAAGAAGTCTGCTTGCTCTCACCTGTGTATTCCCAGTACTTAGGCACACACACTCATCTCATGACTGGCAGGCTCCATACTTTCCACCAATCTTTGGCAACTCAGACAGTGATCTTCCTTTCTCTATCCATGATAACGTGTGTCAACTTACACTAATCTACATCAAAAACTCAGCTGAACTGGTTTGCACAAAAGTTTAATTCAAATCAAGAATTCCATGCATTCTAAAGCTTTCCTTGAGTTTTCCAAGGCCATGGGAAGACACTTTGTTATGTAATAAAATGTACTTACTCTCTTCTTTCTGTGCCTCGATTTCCTGGGAAAAGACCATCCTTAACGCTACCCTTTAAAATGAATTTATAGATTTCAAGTATAATTGTAAAGATATATATATATATATATATATATATATATATATATATATATAATGCCTTGGTTTGTCTATGTGTCTCTCTGTTTGTTTGTCTAAATTTTCATCTCTTATTCTATCACTCACTGTCACTGTCTCTCTGTGTATGTCCCTTCAACATCGTGGACCACTATAAATCTACCTACATTGCACTGGACCTGCCTATCAACTGAGCCTCTCTCTCTCTCTCTCTCTCTCTCTCTCTCTCTCTCTCTCTCTCTCTCTCTATCTGTTTCTCCCTGCCAGTCTCATCTCATCTCATATATATATACATATATATATGTATATATATATAATTTTCTTTTTAATTTAATTTGTTTATGTATTATTATTTTAATGTATAAGTGTTCTGTCTGCATATATTTCTGCATTCCAGAGGAGGGCATCAGATCCCATTACAGATGGTTTCGAGGCACCATGTGGTTTCTGGGAATTGATCTCAGGACCTCTGGAAGAGCAGCCAGTGCTCTTAACCACTGAGTCATCTGTCTGGCATCTCCCTATTGAGGAATTTTGTTGCAACTTTTATGCAAACAGTATTTCAACTTCTTCATATTATCTCGGATTTCATCATGTGCTCCCATTCAGAAGTGCATGTCACTCATGACTATGGAGAAGAAGTGAGATGGTAACACCCACTTTTTCATAGTGAATTATGTAATGAGTCTGTAAAATCAGTTACTCTAAACATTTTACAGACTTGTTACATCTGTGGTGCTCTTTAATGGTATGTTCAAATGAAATATTAATGGTTTTAACACTTGAAATGTTCTGGATATTTAAGTATTGACTATGATTGAATTTTACATTTTTTAAATAAATTTCATTTAATTTATTTATTTTGAATGTGTGTGCACACACACATGTGCACTTGCAAAAAGACAAACATGTGGTGGTCAGAGCCCAACTTGCAGTTCTTTCCTTTTATCGTGTGTGATTGGGACTGAACTCAGGTTGTCAGATTTTTGTAGCAAGTGCCTTTCCCCTCTAAGCAATTTTGTCAGCCCCATTTCCCTTTTGTGAGATACAGTCTTAATATCATGCCTAGGATGGCTTCATACTTGATATCTTCCTGTCATTAGTTCTAGGATTACAAGCATGTGCCACCATCTTTTATCTCTATTTTCAAAGCTGACATTTAGCATAATATATGTTTATTTAAACTAAATTGCATTATTTAATCTCAGAATTACAACCAAATGAAACAAATTTATTTTCTGGCCTCTAGGAAGTTAACTTTTCCATGGATTATCTACATTTCCAAAAGAAGAGAACTCTACAGTTGCAATGGTATTTATTGAGAATAAATGATGGATAAAATCCCCAGGCAGTTCATCCTTCTGTCTCTTCTGTTTACTAATCTTTTTAAGGTCCTAGAAGAGAGTCTGGGTGATACTTGGATTAAGTGACACAAACAAGACATTAATACACATCTTAACAAACACATGTCATCATGTGCCCAGTGAGGTAGATATCCAACTTACTTCCTAAGGTTCCCAGAATTAGGTTCTTAATTAGCTATAAAGACCCCTCTAATGGCTTATTTCCTTAGTCCCTTTGCCTTTCCTGACACTTTACTCTTCAGTCTCAGACTCAGAAGCTTTTACTAATCTAAGTACAATAGCCATGTCTTTTTCTGAAGGGCACAACTCCCTAAACCTGGCATTATACTCCATCTAAGGACTGTCAAGCCATTTTAGCAAGGAAATGCTAATTCTATAGGTCTAGGCACAATATTTGTTCAAGTGAAGTTTCTGAGTTATGAAGTTTTGATGTTTTTACTAACAGAAAGCTTCCCTTTTTTTCCTTACCTTAATTTGAAGCTTTTTCAGAATGAGAGGTATATATTCCGGCCTGTGTATTTTTGCTACACAACTCTACTTTTGACTTTAATGGCTGTAATCAGTTTCTTTTCTATTTCTGATACAACCTACAAAAGGAAGTTCATTTTGGCTTATGGTTCCAGAAGGTTAGAGTCATTAACAGTGGGGGACCACATGGCAGCTGGCACCAGGAAGCATAAGCAGGGAGCTCAGAGCTCACATCTTGATTGCAAGCATGAAGCAGAGAGAGCAAATAAGAAGTGGTGAATGCTTTTAGATCTCAAAACCCACCGCAGTGACATACTTCCTCCAGCAAGTCTGTAACATCTATACCTCCCCAAACAGCATCACCTAGTGCAGTGGTTCTCAACCTGTGGCTTACAGCACCCAAAGGGGTCACACATCAGATGTCCTGCATACCAGATATTTGCATTACAATTCATAGCAATAACAAAATTGCAATAATGAAGTAACAAGAAAATAATTTTATGGTTGGGGGTCACCAAAACATGAGGAACTGTAATAAAGGGTCACAGCATTAGGAAGTTTAACAGCCACTCATCCTAGGGGCTAAGTGCTCAAATACTCCAGACTATGAAGGACATTTCTTCAGACCACCAAAATGTCTCTACTATGGTCACACACATTTGATCGAGTTTACATGCAGGCTTTCTTTTACTGTGTTTGGTTGAAATATTTAATTTCTGTGCCTTTTGCTCTCAGAAAAATCTTCAGATTCTAAGCATTTTTGTCTATTGTTGTTTTTAATCTCTATGGTAGGCATAAAATGTTCTACTTGGAAGTAGTTATTTGTTAGTGGACTACTAAGAAATCCTTCTTGCATTCTGCCTTCCTAAGGGCAAATGGGGTTACATTTGGGATCGATTTCCCACGACTCTGTGGTAGATGTGTAGTTTGAATGGGTTTGGTTCTATTTCTGGCTCTAGGTATGGACTTTGATATGATAATATCTGTTCCTGGCTGAACATGGAGAATTAATTGAGAAGGAAGTAAATCAGAATATCAAGATCATTTGACTTAAGTGACTGGCTCAGCATAATGCAGGTTGAGATGTAGGAGTTCATATTATGGTGGGAGGAAGAAAACCCTTTGCCCTGCTCTGGATAGTGTGGTGTCTACAGATGACACGTGAAATGACTGCAGCTATTTCATCACCACAATGGAAGTCAGACCCCAACACACAGAAGCATAGGCAGAAATGGAACCAGTTGAACTGCTGGAATCTCATCCTGGTTCCTGTGCAAACCATCACTGAAGCCTCTCAGTGCAGCTCAACTAACAGTTACGTGAGCCGGGACATGTTTGTTTCACCAGGACCCTCTGGTACTTGTATGTGATACCTTCCAAATAGATATAATCACTCTTTTACATCTAAACTTAATGGGTTCTTTTTCTTTTACTTGTGGAACAAGATTTTCTAAATGCATTATTTTCAAAGATACTTTGTATATGTAATTTGAATTTAAGAGTAATTTAGAGTTTTGTTTATTTTTTAATTTTTTGAGACATGATCTCACTATTCAGCCCTGCCTGACATAGAACCTGCTACATAGTCCAGTGTGGCCTTGAACTCACAGATCTCTTCCTGCTTCTGCGGAAGAGATCTTAATGTGGAGATTAAAGGTATGCACCACAATAACAGACCATCACTAAATTAAACTGGATTGATTTTCTAGTTTGAATGAAAATTATTATAATTTTAAATGGCTAAAGCATTTTTAAATACTCTTAGATCGTAAGTTCACCTAATCCTAGAAGTTGTTGAAGACACAACTAGATTTTTTTAGTAATATAAACAGTAGTCACAAAACAGTTCAATTTCATAGACTTTCTTTTTCTTCTGTAAGACAGTGCTGTTTAGATATTAAATGTTCTCATGTGCTCCCATAGAGGAGACAGACATTCTTCTTCACCCTGGGGCTTGCTGAAAGAACAGACCTTCTCTTCATTTCCTGTTTCCTTTCTCTGCATTTCCATGTGGTTATTCATCTGAATTAAATTTCTTTCTTTAAGATATAAAATGATTTGCTGTCATGATGACCCCTGAGTGATACAGAGTGGAATATTGAAGCATATTTTCAGATCACTATCATGCAGTGAACCTTAAGAAATAAGGAAGGCCAATATGGGATGAGGGAGATGGCTGTGTCAGCATAGTGCTTGCCATGCAAGGAGGTGAACTCTCAGCACCCACGTAAAAGAGCTGGGTAGGGTGGTGCATGTCTGTGATCCCAGGGTTGGGGATGTGAAGACAGGAAGATCCCAGGCACTCCAATGGAATTGGCTGGCATCAGTTTCATTTAGGGATCCTATCACTAGAAAGTAAGGTGAAGAACAATTAAAGAGATGGCTGGCATCAACTTCTGGCATCCACAGACAGCTTCACCCACAGGAACATTCTCTCTCTCTCTCTCTCTCTCTCTCTCTCTCTCTCTCTCTCTCTCTCTCTCTTTCCTCTCTCCGTCTCTCTCTTTCTCACACAAACGGGTGGTGATGGTGCTGAAAAATGTTCTGAGAGCAGTTTAAGTGCTATATATTATAATATCACATAGAAAACTGTGGACTTACCTTCTATTTCAGGAACATAATTGTGTAGCTAAGTAATTTTGTAATAGCTGAAATAGCCCTCCATTTTCTACTGTAGCCATAGTGATGCCTGTGACAATGATTGTTTCTCTCTCTGTGGCAATTTCGAGGATGTTGACCAGTAACTGGGCTGAATAAAAATAACTTTGAACATGTCCTGTCTAAACCCAAGTCCTCCTCAAGAGTACCAATGTTCTGAATAGCCAAGTCACCGCTTTGCCCTCCACCACATAGAAACTCTTAAAACATAGTCTGTGACAATATAGTTCCAGTGTCACTGTGAGTTATTTGTGTTTATTGGGTTTGGTTGTTTGAGATCTCCATGATGTCCAGGCTGGCCTTGAACTCACTATGTCACTAAGGGTGGAAATGAACTCAAGATCCTATACATTGATGGGATTACAGTCATATGCCAGTGTTCTACTCTTGCTAGTGGATTTTAACTGGTTAATCACTTCTTTGTTAAAAATCTGATCAAAAGAACCTGTTGACTCAGCCACAGAGATTCTATAGAGTTAGATTTTGTACCATGGTCAGGTTTTCATTTTTCATTCTGGAGCTCATAAAAAATACTTCTTCATTCTGCTCCATCTCACCCACTGGCATTTCCTTTTACCCATTACTCAGACAAGTCACACGCCTTATTTCACATATTGTTCTGATGAAAAATGTCTTATTTCTGTGGGCTCAAACAAAACACCATGGCATTCTCAAACCTGAATGGCTGAGATTCTCCACTCAGAATGACCACGTGTGTCATTCCTATACTGATTTACTTTCCATGTGGAACTATGGTTTCAAGTAATCACGGCAAATATGGGGTGGGCCCATTGGCAGGCTGTGTAAGTACTTATGCTTCAGAAAACTTAAGTCCATGAGAAGGCTGAATTCAACAGGGGCAGCCAGGATGGGCACATTTAGCATCATCTTGCAGCTCTGGCTCACCCCTTCTCGCCTGAGCAGAGAAACATGTGCTTTAATCATTCCAGCTTACTGACTCATGAAAAGTAAACATGCAGGTGATAATTAAATAGGATCGCTTAGCCCTTTCTTACAAGGTGAATGTATCTTCTTGGCCAGAGCTTCATTCAGGAAAGATGTGTAGCACCTCACACTTTAGTTTACCTTGGTTTCCTTTTCCTTGAGCTTTGATACCTGTAGCTTCAGATTCATAATATTTTGCTTGGATTTTCAACTTTACCCAAATCTGTATAACTTCCACAATCAGCTGAAACAAACCAGATGAAAGATTTCAACCATGCCCACTCACCGAATCACTTTATTTCTTGTGGGGGTTTTTTGTTGTTGTTTTCGTTTGTTTGTTTTTGTTGTTTTGGTTTCTGGTTCCCCATCTGTGTGGCTGAGTTCTGTGAGGCCAGATTTAGAAATGGGTGGGGAAATATTGCCTAACTAAAGGAGTGTTAATCATTTCCCCTTAATAGAAGTAACATTTTTATTGCTGCTTTACTGATGGGATCTTTTCCCCAAGGCAAGAAACAATAACAAAATCCTCCTACCTGCCTGTCTCGAAAGAATTCCAATCTGTCTGGGAAGCAGCCACCCTTGAAGGATGCTTAGGGGATTCTAAGGGGGACAGCACCCTGGGGAATAGTCTGAGGAAATGTGACAACTGAAGTAACTACCCAATTACTTGGATGAAAGAAGAGACACTGGATTTGGACTTCAGCCTTTGGGGTCCTGATTCTGGCCTGCCAGTTGTCAGGTGTGACCTTATGGCAGGCCAGTTATTTAAATTTGCCAGCCCTTTTTAATTCACTCTGGAGAATGCCAACCATGCTGCACTTTGCAGACTAACATAAACCAAGGCACAGAGAGAGCCAGTGACTCTCTGGAGTCCACACAGCTAGGGCTTTGCTGAGCCAGAGTCCAGTTTTCTCATCCTGTCTGGGATTCTACTGCCTTCCACTGTACTATGATAGTTTTCCTTTACTGGGCTTTTGTTTTGATTTATTTTAATCCGAAAAATAAGGTGATTGAGTTAAACCTCAAAAACCCCTTTGAACTTGAATACCCTATGATCTTATAATTGAGTGTTATCCTTCAATTTGGAGAGAATACAATTTGGTTCAGTTCAGCCCAAACAATACACATATTTATAAGGTTGAGAAGCAGTGGGCCGGGAGTGGTATGAGATCAAGGGTCTGGTATTAATCTGGGAAAGCTTCCGGACTAAAAGGGTTTCATCTGGTACAGGAGGAAGAGCTGTGATGTTGGTTGGCAGATGGGAGGGAGTCCACTCAAACCTCTTCAGAACTGAGAAACAGTTGCAGAGGACTCAAAAGGAAAGGCCATTAGCAGAGCCTCCTGATGGAATGACAGGCTCTCGGGATTAAGCATCTTGCTGAGAAAATGAAAATGGGCCTCTCACTCAGAATCCGCCCTTTCTCGGGAATTCATACATTATCGACTGACTGACTGACTGACAGACGGATGTGAGCTGAAGGGCAGAACTGCTTTGAAGCCTGCAGTTAACAAGCTGTAATTGAGAGACTGTCCAGAGATCCAAATGCATGGAAAACCATGAGAGAATAATGTTTCCATGTTTCTGAGGTTGCCAAAATACAGTTTCCTTTCTGCTGTTCACTTCCTCCCTCCTCAAATTTAATCTTTTTTTTTTTAAAAAAAGGTTAAATCCAGAAGTATTCTATTTTGTAACTGTTCATAATTAATACTTAGCGTCTTTTTTTCAGAATATTGACAATATTAGTTAATGTTAATTAACATTGTATCTTTTTCTAGTGTGCTAAGGAGAAAGCACCCCTAATGAAAAAGATGGTTGTGACTTTTCCCCCTCATCTTAGGAACTTATGAAGAAGGAATTCCAAGATTTGCAGGAGCACTGTGAGTGAAACAATGGAAGGCTGGGGACCTAGAGAACTCTGTGTGGTGGGTTCTCGGCCTTCTTTTCCTCTGACATGGAGCTAATCACCTGCACCAAGTGTGGCTTAGAAAATGCAATCTTTGAACCGATAAACACAATTGCATTTAGAGGCTGTAAAGATTCTTTAGTCAGTGAACTATAGGCTTGAGTTCTATCTCTATCCATGTAAAAGACAAAGCATTGTAGCATGTGCTTGTAATCCCAGTGCCTGGGAAGCCAGAACAGCTGGATCCCTGGGCTCAGGCTTAACCCAAGATTAACCTCAGGCCCACACACGTGCATTCATTCATGAGCACATGCATCCCCCACACACATATGCACACATGCAAAAATGTGCACTTTCATGAAGATGCACACACATGAAGATGTGCTCACACACACACACACACCCATGCGTGCACACACATCAGTAAACAAATCAAATAAAAATAATTCTATCAACTAATGTGCCAGTACCTGCAGCTGCACACTTTCTCTGTATGATCTTTAATCTTTACAGTAACCCTTTAAAATAGAGATTTCAAAAACAGAGTGAGTGGTTCCTTAATATGCGTGTCAGGGCTGAAGCACTGGTTAGCTTTACTGAAAGGCCTTACTTCTTCCACCCTGCATCTTTTAATGTACAGATAAATAAATATCTGGTATATTTTAACACGTTAAATGCTATTTAATAACTATGTTGGAATGTCTTCGGTACTTTACAGTAACGTGAAATTTGCCACAAATGACAGAAAGATTACAATTTGATAACAACCCAGGGAGGTGAATGATGTCTACTGACCTTGGTTCACTCTTTTGAAGGCATTTGCTATGTATTCCCCTCATTTTAAAAATATGTCCCAGGAAGCTGAACTATCTAGTCACTGCAGGGGACAATCTCTAGAATAAGGACCCTTCTCATAGCAACAAACTGCTACGCATGCTTGATATCTGAATCATCATTAAATATTCTCACTCACATTGCATTTCTATTTTATAAAAAGTGCTAGGTTTTAATGCTATGGTCTTTGGGTTAGGAAGCATGCAAACCAGCCCAAAAGACATCATCTTTTCCTACTCCCAGCTTCCAAGATGAAATGACTCTCCTCAGATCATCATATATAACACATATAACACATATAACACATACATTAGTGTGACTTTAGGCCTGCCTGGTTGCTAATCTCCTCTGGAAAAAATTTCTCAGATTTCTCTTCAGGAAGCACAATGAAATTCCCCAGGAAACAAATTCATTGGTTCTTGAAGAGGTATTTATAAATTATTTTGTAAAATGAAACACACAATGCCCTGGTTATATCAAAAATAGAAAGATAAAGGACAGATGGGGGCATGGAGGTAGAAAGAGGAGGGTTTGGGGCTGTAGGGTGAAATGTGCTCAATTTATGTACTTGTATAAAAATATCTTGTGTATTACAGTATTATGTACAATGAAAATTTTAATTAAATGAAAACAAATTTTTAAACAATGAAAAGAAGCCTTCCTTAATGACTTTCTGTGACAAAAAAAGGCAAAACCCAGGAATTTAAATTAAGTAGGAAGAAAAAACCCAACAGTAACAAAAATCCATGAGTAGAACCCCATTCTCCTACTTGTCATCAGTAAGGCTATAGAAGGACCCCAACTTACTGCAACGTGTGAGTTAATGAGTACAGTTTTTCATTTTTATGTTTAATTTTAAGGCAGGTAAGAGGGAGCAGATGGGAAAACAGGCATTAGCAGAGAAGTACAAGAAGAAGGAAGGAAAGCAGAATTTCCAGTTTTGGAACTTTGAATCACATTTTACTAATATATGAAGGAAAAAACTGGGTATGGCTTTAGTAAGGTTTCCCTGCTCATTCTGAAGACTGCACAATGGCAATCTTAAGTCTCATCTATGGAAAATGTGGTCAAAGAAAGTACTTGTTGCTATTTTCCCTAAGTGAAAAGTTTTATTCTAACCTTTCTTGGAGATTATTTTCATATCCTATATACTTACCATTCAAACTTGTATTCTGTATAATATCTACTTATGGTTATGGAGATTGAGGTATTATTGGTATCCTTTTATCTGCCTGGAATAGACATTTCAAATGATATATATTTTAAGACATTTTAAAGTTTGTCAGTGATCATGTCTTTAATGCATGAAGATGAGATGAGTTACAAATTCCCTTTACACTGCTTCCATGTGGTGGTCTTATTTTACTGACAGATGGAAATACTTGCCACCCCTTTAGATTCACATGGGAAAATCAGTCTTGAATTATGCATGATTTTCAAGGTAATCAGGAATACTTCTTTCCCATAGACTATGATCATCCTGTTATTAAAGAACTTGTAAAGCATCAGAAAGCCACTGGTGAGCGATAAAGAGCTTGAATGACAGGGCTGTAACAGGCACAAGTAAGATGATGTCATTTCAGAAAGAGAGGCATGGATGCAAGAGATTGAAATATGTTAGGGGAAAAACCCTCTGGCCCCACTCATCTGGTGGCTAGGGGGCAGGATTCATCGGTGGTAGGCATCTCTTGGCATAGGTACTGATGTTCTTATGACAGAACACTAGCCAGGCTCTCTGGATAGGTTTTTTATGCACTGGGGGATGACAAGTGAAAACCAGAATGTAAGAAATTGTAGGAAACAAAGTTTTGTCTGCAGGGATGGCAAATGTGTGTGATTGGAACAAAAATTATCCTTGTGTGGTGATTGTCAGATTCTTGCATTCTTTCATGATTTTCAGAAGCAGTCTAACTGCATACCATTCCCTGACTTTCTCCACTCACTCAGAAGAATACTATCTTGTCGGTCCCATTTGTTTGACTCTCATAGTCAAGAGTGAAAAATAGAGATCAAAGTCCTGTTCCATGTAGGGGAAGCTGTAGCCATGCCTACTTAGCGGCTGGCTACAGGTGTGCCTGACCACACTTGCAAGGGTGTGGTCAGGGTGACATAGAGAGACTGGGATGGGACTTCGTGCTTTCTTTCAGTTGCTCTTTTGGTCTTGCGTACAGACTGCTACCATGATGGCTGGCTAGGTCGCTGTGTAAGTAAGGCTTTTCCCTATTAAATACCCTTATATTTCTACCTGACTCCGTATTGGTAATTTCCCACTATAGTTCCACTGTTGCTGCATTGCTACAAACTGAAAGGCTTTGCCCTAAAAACAAAATAACATAAAACAAAGTTAGATGATCAGAAGAAGAAATACGCTCTGTAGAGGAGAGATCTGATCTGTTGTAATTTGCACATTTACAATTTGTTTTCAATAGATAGTGTTATCAGGAACAATTGCAAAAGGCACAAATGACAAGCTGACAAGATTTTGCTTAATTAAACAGGGACTGGGAAGCCAACAAAAGGGTTCTAAGTAAGATAAGGATATTATTAGTATTCTTCTTTTGTGTGAGGCCTTGCCATGGAGAAAAGGAAGTCTGTGTCCACATTGCTTGCCTTTCATAATTTTATTTATGAATCCATGTGTTATAGGTGACCAGGTAAGCCCTACCAATGAACAGCATTGTACACTGTCTAGTGCTGTTTCATTGTGCAATGCTCCAGAGTTTACATGCTTGCTTTCTTTGTAAATTTTACATATGTGTCTTAGATCTCTACTACAGAATGCCAGCTGTGTAGCACTTTCTTCGGAAATTAAAACAATCTATCATTTAGGGAAGCTCACTGAGATAGAAGGTAAACAGCTCAAGATAGTTTCAGGAAGTCCCTGAAACCAATTGGAGTCACTAAAAGCCCTTCTCTCCCCCATAGCAAATAAACAGTAAAAACCAAGAGTCACTCTCAGACAAGCTTCAAAGGAGATTCTCAGGCAAGCCCAGTCACATAGAAGAAAACAGAAACCAGCCAAGCTGCCTGAAAAAAAACATAGAATCCTCTAGAAGAAAAAAGTATTAGCTGAACTCCCTGAAAGAGGCTCAGAACAACTGTGCACCTGGTAAAGACATTCTCCAGCCTTGAGCTGCCTTCAGGCTATAGCCAAGTGCTCCAAAGTTCCCAGCTTTGTGAGCTGTCACAATTGATGGTGTGGGCTTTGATGATGAAGCTGACTTTGAGTCATTTCTGCTTCTGTAAGCAGTCTCTTACCCATATTTAAGCAATCCTAATAAAAACTCAACGGTTCACCAAGTCGAACTTGGGAGGTATATGTACTTTAGTCTGCAGTGGGATCCCTATGTGGAGTGGGGGCACATTTTTGTGTTGTGTCTCACCAGAAAAATTCCATCACACAATAGCCAAGTAAGTGTTCATCAAGCCAGCAATACACTCACTGTTGAACTAGTAAGTTACTAGCTGCTCCTTTAGTTTAGATACACTGCTCTTCAAAATTCTCCCATTTTTTTGTATACAGACAAAACAGAACCACTACATGCCATATTAATAAATGAATGAATGTATATTTCCCAGAAGGAATGGGAATAAAGCTCCATGTTTGTTTCGTTGCCTTGGAAATATAGCTTCAGGCATTTAATACTTGGTGATTCCTCTTGGATGATGAATCGCCTACTTGTAGCTAGCACTATTAATATTGCCTTTCAACTACGAAGAGTCTGAAAATGACCTTTATAATATAATCATTTATAAGTTAAATATCTTCTCATTACACAAGTGACTGGAGCTTCCTACTGATAACATAGACACACATGCCCAGCAGAAACTGTTAAGGCAAATATGCATTTCAAAGCTAGAGAAAACCAAACTCTCTATACAGTCTGTTGCTGTGCTGTAGAGAGCTCCATCATGACCACTGGTTCCAACTAGGCAAAAAGAAAGATTAACATGTGTGCATTACATGTATAAGACTGTTACTGATATAGACATTTTGGTTTATGGATCATGTATTGGAGGTGTTCCCTATAACCATGACTTAATTATGAAATATAAAACTTTAATCTGCCACTGTTTTCACACTTGGCTGGCATGGTTTCACACAAGCTGGGGCAGAACAAATCTTGAAACAACATCTGATGTTAAGTTTAGAAATGGAAACAGATATGTTTCCCTCTCTGTATTGTGGTTCCCATGATTATCCTGGCACAGTGGTGAAAAGGAAAAGGTTTGCTAATATAACTTCTGTTTTGGGTCTCCTGGAGAAGGAGAAAGGGATAAGATCTCCTGAGGTAATTGGGAGCATGAGGGGAGTGGAAAGGGAGCTAGGAGAAAGACAAGGGGAGAAGAGGAGGGGAGAGGAGGATATGAGGGAGCAGGAAGTTTGAGTCAGGGGAAGAATAGAGGAGAAGATAAGAGATACTATAAGAGAGGGAGCCATTATAGGTTTAAAGAGAAATCTGGCACTAGGGAAATGCCCAGAGGTCTACAAGAATGACACCAACTAATAATCTAAGCAATTGTGGAGAGGCTACCTTAAATGCCCTTCCCCGATAATGAGATTGATGAATACCTTATATGCCCTCCTAGAGCCTTCATTCAGTAGCTGATGTAAGCAGAGGCAGACACCCACAGCTAAACACTGAACTGAACTCCTGGAATCCAGTTGCAGAGAGGGAGGAGTGATGAGCAAAGGGATCAAGACTAGGCTGGTGAAACCCACAGAAACAGCTGACCTGAACAAGTGGTTGCTCATGGATCCCAGACTGATAGCTGGGAAATCAGCATAGGACTGATCCAGGGCCCCTGAATGTGGGTGTCAATGAGGAGGCCTCAGCAATCTATCCGGCCTCTGGTAATAGATCAATATTTATCCCTAGCATACGAATGAACTTTGAAAGCCCATTCCACATAGAGGGAAACTCTCTCAGCTTAGACACATGGGGGAGGGCCTAGGCCCTGCTCCAAATGATGTGACAGACTTCAAAGATCCCCATGGAAGGCCTCACCCTCCCTGGGAAGCAAAAAGGGGATGGGATAGTGGGTTAGTCGGGGGCAGGGGATGAGGGGAGGGAGAGGGAACTGGGATTGACATGTAAAACAAGCTTGTTTCTAATTTTAACTAAAAATAAAAAATAAATATTTCAATGCACAAAGGAGTTATGGGTGCTCTAAAGTATGCATCCCATCCTTAAATATACAGAATTCTGGACTTTATGTGATTTTTAGAAATAAAATCAGTATATATTCACATTCAAGAACTTTACTAAGGGCTAAGTAACAAGAATGAGACAGAATTAATAATTCTTAGGCATATTTCAAAATTGGTTTTTACAAAATTGATTGTACATGGATTCCAGAATAAAAACCAAGAGCAAGACAGAGATTGGATTCAGCATGTCAGGACATGCCTCATGCAAAGAATCATCCTAAAAGTAGAATTTTGTTTTTGGAAACATCAGACAATGATTGATTTTGTAAAAAATAATAATTGAGGAAATATGTAGACACGTTTGGGAGGTAATTATAAAAGTCCAAGTTCTTGTACCTCTTGACACATTTTATCTTTCAGTAGTAGTAATGTAAACCCAGCAAGCATTACTATCCACTTTGTGCAGCTAGCAAAATCAAGTCCTGAAGATGGCATGCTTACCCTGTTTCCCCAGGGTCCAAAAAATGTAGGACTTGGAAACTTTGTATCTTAAAGCATACCTTTTTCTATTTTCATTCTATATTTTTTATGTCTTTCCTTTTTCTGAAAGTTACTGAAAGTCCAGTAAGCAGTATCTCTAGGTGGCTGTTGCTGAGGACCTAGATTGTAAGTGCACATTATGTTAGGAAAAAAAACTACTTTGCCAACCATCTGATTTTAAATATTAATGTTGCATTTGGAATATCAACATTGTAAAGAATCTGATAGACCTAATTACTTTATCTTTATTAATGGATTTTTCTAATTGATTTCAACTTACTTCACTTGCAAGCTCCATAATAGTTATATTTTTAGCATTTCTATATTTATTAAAATAGGCCCTCTGATCACTCAAATGTAGAAAAATGGATTGCCTAACAGTCTACATTAATAGTAAAAACTAATAATTTTTGAAGTTGTATGTAAAAGTGCCTACTAAAACCTACTCTACTTAGAAATGAGAAAATGGAATGAACATTTTACCTGTTATAAATTCAGATTCTTCCTTTCATGAAATTTCAACTTTTGTGTCATCACTAATAAATTTTATAAGTAAATCTATTTCAGGCATTATCTTTAGATCTGTAATCCACTTTCAGCTCTTTTTATAATTTTTTAAAATTATTTTTTATTGTTTGAGATTATAATTATATCATTTCTTCTTTTTCTTCTTTCCCTTTTCTACCCCCAACCTCTCCCCCATCAATATACCATTCCTTGCTCTTTTTAAAATTCATGGTCTTTTTTTCATAATTGTTACACACACACACACACACACACACACACAGGCACACATGTTATTGTATGTATGTTTTCAGGGCTGAACATTTAGTATTGGAAAATCAACTTGTGTTCTCTTACCTGGGAAGATAATCTACAGCAGAACTCCTTAAAAGAAGGCTCAGGGAATATTGCAGAAGAAAGGGAGAAAAGAGTATAAAAGCCAGAGGATCAGGGAGTGTGCTATGACACTGTCTCCTAGGAATATCCCAAGCTGCATCCATAAAGATTCATCAACATGACTGCAGAAACATGAGCGGAAACACAGACATGTCAAAGTGCTTGGGGAAAAGCCCATGAGGCCTCAGCTTTACACAAGAAACTATAGGTGACTAAAGAATCCTGAAAGCAGGAAAAATAGTCTTTCCCAGACTTCTATTATTATTATTATTATTTTGTTTTGTTTTTTTGAGACAGGGTTTCCTCTGTGTAACTTTGTAGTCCAGGCAGGCCTCCAACTCAGAGATCTGCCTGACTCTGCCTCCTGAGTGCTGAAGCCAGACGGTGCTGACATGCTTCACACTTGTAATTTTGGATAATTTCATACATGTACATAACAGACTTCAATCATATTCACCACCCACTACATTCTTTAACTCCTCTCCATTCTCTCTGAACTTATTCTTTCCATGACATTTTCCATTTTCATATCCTTTTCTTTAATGACACACTGGTTTATCAGAGCTGCTTACATGGGTATTGGTGTGGTGTTATTCACTGGAGCATGGGCAACTGACCAATGACTATACCCCTAAAGAAAAACGACCTCCTCTCTCCCAAGCAACTGTTAGCTGCCAACAGCTCCTCAACTAGTTCATGGGACTTCATAAGATCCACTCTAAATGAGATTTTCTTTTAAATTCACCTTGGCAGAGTCTTTAGCCTATTCTGCTGAGATTAGTCTAAAGTCTTATTCAAGTACTACCTCAAAAAGTTTCCAGAAGTGAGCACAAGGCACATTGTTCTTCACTCTTACTCTCTCTCCAGTCAATGGAATGCAAACCCTGCCTCCTTCTGTAGGATTAACTACAGGCTGAGTCACCTCTTGATTTAGTCTTTCCAGGTGTAAGAAGGTGAGAAAGAACAGCACTCCTCTATTCTGTGGATTGTATAGTATGTATTTTAGTGCAAAGCCTATCACACTGACACTCAAAGTTGCATTCCATCTGTGCTAAAGCAATAGGAACAGGGGCTCAGAAAGATCAACAATATATACAGGGTCACATTGTTAGCAAATGGAAATCTGGGTTGATAACACCAGTTTGTTTGGTTTGCACAGGGTATGTATGCTCTAATAATTTCTCTGATTCTGAGGCTACAAAGATTTTGAGCAGCCAAGGTAGCTGTGAGAAGTTCATGAACCCTGACTCCTTCCCTCAGCCTCACATAACCTAATTTAACACTCACTAATCTAGATGACATGACACCATTGTTAAGGTCATGGACTCTGAATCCTTGCTGCAGCCCCACATAACCTAACACTCACTAATTTAGGTGACATGACACCATTATTAAGGGCATGGGCTCTAGAGACAAGCTTCACTATCTGCTCTTCCCTGTCACTAGCTTATTGAGCTTCTGTAAGATAAATGAAGACTAGAGAAATGCAAATGCAAACACAAACCAAAGGTAGAATTCTTGGCCATACTAAATGTTGCATAAATCATTGTTAAGACTGTATCACTCTACGCAGATTTCTTTTCCCAGTGAAATTCTGCAACTGCAAATATGTATACAAAATTTCTTGAAGACAAGAAAACTAAAAACCATACAGCGTTTGTAGCACACAAAAGTACTGAATGCCTAGGGGACAGGTTTCCTCCAAGATCTTACATGTATCAAAAAGGCCCTTGAGTCCAGATGGGCAAAAAATATGTCTTTTCCTTGGAAGAATTAATATTCAACAGGTATGTGATTCTCTGTTACTTATTTCTGGACTATTGCTGCTATACTGAATACATTTAACATACACAGAAGAGCTTTACTCAATTCGATATTGATTTTCTTGATCAACAAATGAAATATCTTGATAATTATAGATAGGGAAGGAAAGCATTTCTTTAAGAAAATAGTTTGGATTGGTCAATAGGGATGCAAATCAACATTCTAGAAAACTTTACTTTCAAACCTCAATCAACATGAACTTATGAGTATTATATTTTAAAAGTTAGATGTTCAAATTTGAGATAGGTTTCTAACTATTAGAAGAGTCCTTTAATTCATGGGTTGAATTTTTCTTTGAATATACCAACTAACTAAATCAAGATTTTATTTCATGAAATAATATTATTGGTAATGAACATTTATTTTCATGTTTCCTCATGACTTTGTTAACACCCCCAACACAGATTTGAAGTGACCAGGTTTCAAAGGCATTTAAACCTTTACACAAATGACTTTAATATTATTTTTCTTGTGATGAAAATTCAGAATATTGTTAGATGCTCTTAGTAATAAGTAATAGAAAACTCAAAACGATTAAACACTAAGGCGATTATTGACTTATCTCTGAGAATATGAGAAAAGAGGAACTTCAGAGGAAGTGTCACCAACTCATTCTGGCCATGTTTCCTATATGAGCCCTTCCCCCATTCTAACCCCCAGAATGAAATAAGATGGCATCAGAAGATATGATTCCCACAGTCTCAAATGATCTGAGCCAGGAGAAAAGGTAGGTTTTAGGACTCTCTCGGAAAAGATTTACACATTTACAAACCCACCCACTCCCACCACCCAATGCTTTTGTTAAAATGAGACGGCAGGAGCACTGTGTGCTTGAGGTAGTGGGATGCTGGAAGTAGAGCCCTCTCATGCTCAGTTTTTATAAGTCATTTTTAACAGGAGAATGGCATAAGGAGAGAAATAAAATTAGGATTCCTGGACAAAGAAAATGTGGAAAGTGCAAACTACTTCACAGTCAATCATCAATATCCTTTATTTCTTTCCATATATAGCAAATCACTTTTAAGGGGGATTAACTAAATTAATAAGATCCTAAATATCAATGGGCCTTCTGCTAAGCAAATTAACTGGCTGGCAATAGGAAATTCTGTACTGCTGGCAAGAGAGCCCATCACAGGTCATGGATAAGATTAGAACTTCAATTGAATGGCTGGATTAAATCCAAGTATAAGAATACATTCCTCTACAAGTATGTTCTTAAGCATGTAATAGTGCATATTACAAAATGTAAAGCAGACTATATGACGCAAACTAGAACTGAAGAAGAAAAACTTAGATTTCTTATGATCAGCAGTTCTCAGTGGAGTTAGGCTTGCAGGAGTCTAACAGCATTAAGATTGCCAGAGCCTTTAATATACACAGACAATCTTCCCAATGACCTTCCCATAACTTAAGGACAAACAAACAGAACTTCATTGGAAATGATGTTTTACTTCCATCAAGATTCCTATTCTATTGCTAATGCTTACTGTATTTTTCAAGTAGTGAAAAAAGTGAGATTTTTTTCAGAGCTCTAATGAAGGGAAGAAGAAAACAAGGGGTTTTTGAAATATTTGGAATTAATGAAAATAGTAAACTTTTTTTAGGTCTTTCTTTGTTTGGTTTGTTTTGATTAACTGTCCTATTCTAAAAGTGTTTCCAAATATTGGCACAAAAAGCAATTAAATATTTTTCTAAAACCAATTTAAGGTTGAAAATGTTTAAGTGTTCATATTAATTGGTTATTTTAGTACTTACAGAGAAAACATTATAATGCCTGATCTTTTCACTTGAGTTTTGTATATGTTTCTAAGGCCATGTTCAAAAACTAAGAAACAGTAAATAACAAAATCATTGAACAAACTACTAAGCTATGTATCATAATATATTAATATACAAATGTCCAAATGAGGAAGTTGTGATTTGGTGGCAAATTACAGAATGCTGCACAACATAGTAACATGTATTACGCACTTACTTGTGATGGGTATATCCTAACAGATAATCTGATCTCATCATAACATAACATTCTAGTAGTTTGTAGACAAGGAATTACTATTTCTAGAGATTAACTTGCCCCACTCAAAAATGGAGTGAATTGTAAGTTTAGGAATTGAGCACATGCAGTCAAATTTTGGAGTTGCTCAGATACTAAGGTGTTTTGTCCTCACAGAGTAAGAACTTTGTGGATTAAAGGTCTTTCTTAATTAGGGATAATGAAGACAGTCTTAGCAAGGAGAACCAAGATGAGTAAGGCCACAGTTACCCATGTGCATGACACATATTGGAACTCTTATGCAAACTGCTCAGACACAGTCTAAGAGAGGACATATCCATCAGGGAAAGACTGTAGAGGCTAACAAAGACATTGATGAGATCAATTAAGAAATTCTTAATATAAAATAATTAACTCAAGCTCTCTGGTCACTTTCTCATTCTTTGCCACATGTTTCAACACTAAAGCACTTGTAATAAATCACCAGAGACCATCCAAAATCTTTCAGACATTTAGGTTAAACTCAAAAGTATAAAAGTGTTCTTAATAGCTGAAAGATTACTATGTTTCCAATCCTGGGTCAGATTACCCCAGAAGAAAAGCAAGAGACTTTCTGGTGGCCTGGAAATCCACAGACCCAAGGCCTTCCAAAGTTGCTCCTCTATATTCCAGAGCTTTGCAGTCTGGTGTTATCCAGCCAGCTTGAAACACGGTACAGGCTCACATCCTGTGAGGATCAAAATTGTCCTCCCAAATTGAAAAGAAAAGGGTACTGAAGATGAAGCAACTAGATAATCAAAATTATAAATACGAAGGAAATCTCTATTGGAAAGAATCAAGTCGGATCATTGTGGTTATCCTGTGGAAGGTAGCTGGTAACCTGCAGAACCTGGGAAAACAAAACAATGACATTTTCCCATCAATCATCTTTGAAAAGTTTCATGTGTGTCATTATGTATTCAATAATACATATTGGAAGAAAATTATTTTCCCTTTGAAATCTGTTATCATGTTATCCTGTTGCCTGGAAGATGTAGAATTTCCAGCTACTCCTCCAGCACTACGTCTGCCTGCAAGCTGCCATGCTCCCTGCCATGATGATAGTGGGCTGAACCTCTAAAACTATAAGTGAGCCACCCCAGCTAAGTGTTTTCTTTATAAGAGTTGCTCTGAGGATGACACGATCTGACAGTCTGGGCAGTGGAAGAGAGGATGGCCTAGAAGCCCCTCCCCTAGAATGAGAGTGATGACTACTCTCTATGCTATCCTAGAGTCCTCATCCAGTGGTTGATGGAAGCAGAGACAGACATACACAGAAATACACTGAGCTGAATTCTGGAACCTAGTTGAAGAGAGGGAGGAATGAAGAACGAAGGGGTCTGTACCAGGTTGGAGAAACCCACAGAAACAGTTGGCCTGAAAAAGGGAAAGCATATCGACCCCAGATGCTCTTTGGGAGGCCAGTATGGGACTAATCCAGCCCCCTGATCATGGATGCCAATGGGGAGGCCCCTGAACTCCTGGGAGCCTCCGGAGGTGGACTGGCTTTTTGCCCTGGTGTATGTGGGGGACTTCGAGAGCCCATCCCACTTGAAGGGATGCACTCTGTCTCTGAACACATGGGGAGGGACCCAGGCCCAGCACAGGAAGATTTGGTGGACTTGGTGGAGCCCCGGTTGGGGGCCCTACCCTGCCTGGGGAGTGGTGGGTGGATGGGGTGGGGGGTAGGTTGGAGGTGGGGGAGAAGGAATGGGGGTAAGGGGAAGGAGAGGGAGAGGGGAATTACATGTGAAACAAGCCTGTTCCCTAACTTGAATTAATAATAATAAAAAGAGAGAGAGAGAAAAAAAAGAGTTGCTGTGGTGGTGGTTTCTTTTCACAACAATAGAAAACCCTGACAAAGACACTATGTACCACTGATGCACTAGAATAGAATGTGAGAGAGGAAAGTAAAGAATGAATCCAGGAGAGAGAGAGAGAGAGAGAGAGAGAGAGAGAGAGAGAGAGAGAGAGAGAGAGAGAGAGAGAGAGAGAACATGTATTGCATAGTAACCCTAATGGATCGTCCTGTCTCCATCCTGTAAGTGGTAGGGCTGCAGATAGCCACCACCAGCTTCTCCACGTGTTCTAGAGATCTTAACTCAGGCTTTCAGCTTTAGAGGCAGGGCCTTTACCAACTAAGACATCACTTCAGTCCAGATCCAGATCTAAGATTTTTGAGCTGAGCCATTGGAAAAACAGAATTTCCATCCCTTGTGACAGAAAACTTGTAAAGAAAAGTTGAGTTCTGAGATGAAGAAATTAGGAGGAAAGATTGCATGCAGCACCACTTAGATTGATGAACAGAGGCAAATGTACAAGGCTGTGCACTACAGGTACACATAATCACTGATACAGGGCAATGGCTTTTGGCCAAGATAAATCTAGATTTTGAGGTTATTGGTTTTTCTTTTCTCACATGTATTATAAAGTACTTACATTAAACATCTTACTTTTATGAAATGTAAACATTATTTTTAACACATACAGAATGGCACAACTTTAGAAAATGTACTTGGGACAGAGTTCAAATTTACCCCTTTCCCCCACTGCTTGTGCATCAGCCACCAGCTGATCCTGCAGTCCCACATGACATCTTCAGGGGCTCGAGATCTCAGTTTTCCTCCACTGTGATTTTCATAACTACGTAATACATTTCCGGAACCCCAACCCCACCCCACCCCATTTGTCATTCCAAGCAGAAAGGTTGGATTGTTTGCAGCTGGATGCTATCTGAAAAAGCAAGGCACACATATTTATTAGAGCTTTGGGGAACTGGAGGAGGAGAGAAACAATTGTCACCCTGGTCCCTTTTCCTGGCAGCACCTCAAAGGTTGCCAAATGAGAACAGCAGCACCCAGCTGCCCTGAAAGGAGAGAGAGTGACGTTTAAACCTTGAATTACCTCTCTCTCCTCATTATGTATTATTTGTCAATCATGGATAAAAGGTGCTTTATGCCCTCCAGCTGCTCGCCCTGGGGTGCATATATCGCTGGATCTTGCCACTTTCTTATGGAACACTTCAAGAAAAATCAATGATTTCACCCTTCTTTGAAAGGTGGCCTTTCTCTACCTCCCTCTCCCCATTTTTATTTAATTTTCATGGCTAACCAAATAGTTCAAACAAGGCAAAGCATTTGGGAAAGAATTTTTTTCTTTTTGAGAATTCTTTTATTTTTTTTTCTTTTTTTATTGGGAAAGAATTTTTAAATTTTTGTTCTCTGATTCTCGGAGAGTAACAGCTTGGATTTTGAACACATAGAGGCAATGTTGTTCTCTTCCTTATGGAGACAAAATATCTGCATTTCTAGGATTACTAAAGCTTGTTGGGGCAGAGGGTTATATTTCTTTGTGCTGGGCCTTGAAAATGAGGAAGAAGATGCATGTCATCACTCAGTGTGAAATTCACTTTTAACAGCGCATTTATTTGGATGCTCATTTTTTTGGTTTATTTTATAGCATCCAAACACGTTTCTCTCATTTGTATGTTTTATTTTTGTGTTAAAAGAAGTGCTTTTAAAAAATTAGCACCAATTTTGGGCTTCAGAAACTTTTGTAGAAGTATAAAAGGATGTGAAGATATGGAATTCAGGCATGCTTTAAGTTCATGTGCTGAATACACACTGAATCAAGTTGCAGATGACTGTCTAGCTAATGATTGTAAACCATGTACTAACACACCACACAAATTCTCCAGGTCTGTTCACAGAGGAAGCCTGTTAGTATTGCTCTTTTCTACATGGCTTATGTCTTTTATTTTGATAAAAGAGAAAAGTTTAAGTGGAAGAAATGTTCAACTTTTCTTAAGATTTATTTGAGTAGGAAAGCATAGTAAAAAAAAATACATACATATTCATAGTTTTTGATCTGTTACAGGCTAAAGATCACTCAGAACCATAAGCTATAGTAAAAACATACACTTTTCAATGAATCAAGGTAGCAGAAAAAAAACCAGATTATTTTCATAGAATGTTTTATCTAGCTTAACTTCTTTGTTTTATAATCCCATGCCCAGAATTTAGTGCTACCTGGAAAACTTCAATAATGGGAGGTCTAGCAACTCCCTTTCATACATGCAAATGTGAGGTTACTGCATCTGTTGTCAATTTGGGAAGCAGTAGGAATAAGTCGATAGCTTTGGTCCACCTATTTCTTTGAGCTCTTTATTTTCAAATAGATAAGTGGGGCACCATACGATAAACTCACTATCAAATACAAAAAACCTACTGAGGGAGACAAGCTGGAAGGCACTAAGGTGCCTAGGCTTCCGGCTGAAGCTGTGCTTCTTCATCACCTTTCATATGGTTTCCATCTTAAGCTCTGAAGGGCTGAGGCATGTTTGTCTGTACCTATGAATGCATGTTTTCACGTCTCCACCTAAACTGGTTCTGATTTATGGCTATATTCATTGCTGGTTCCTTAGAAGAGAATCTTGCTAAATTTGGTAAAAGTTCAACACTCATGATCAGACATGAAATTCTAGAAGTTTGTTCTGAGATTCCATTTCAAGCTAAGGACACATCTTAGCAAAGTGCAAGTTTGCAAGTACTTTGACCACAGAGCCCTAACACTGATCGTGTCTAATGTACAGTTTTGAATAGCTGGAATTCATAAAAGCACATGAGCTTAAACTTGGAGGACCAACAATCTGATGTTTCATAAATCCATTAAATGACCATAAAGAAGCTTCCAATAGATGAGGAGCCTGTAGTTGCCATTGGCAACAAGCATCTGTTAGTTGCTTTGAAGCCTCCTCATTTACATTTCCTTCCTCCACTCCCTCTTTAGCATTCCCTGACAAAAGATAAATGTTATATAAACCATATTGGTTTCTTACTCTCCCTTTTTTGTCTTGTCATTCTGTCCTTTGCTGAGATAACTTTCTCCTTCTGCTGTATTCTTACATACTCACTAATTATGAGCATTTTTATTAGTAGAACCTTCATATCAAATGATTTCCCTTACATGTGAGTTTCTGGAATCATATGGTGTATTCTCCTCATCATGAATTGTATATTAGTTGCTTTTCTCTCTTCTGACCAAATAACTGACAAGAAACAACCCAAGGGGAAAAAGGTATTTTTATTTTAGATTATAGATCAAGGAGTAAAGTTCATCAAGGCTAGTGGGGACCTAATGGCCAGAGCAGGAGGCATCTGGTCATATTGTGCCCATAATAAGGAAACAGAGTGAAAAGTCAGGCTGTGCTGTAAAATCCAAGGTCTGCCTTCATGACCTACTTCCTTTAGTGAGTTTCTACTTCCAAAAAGTTCCATAACCTTATCAAACAGCCCCACCAGATTAGGACCAAGTGTTGAAACACATGAGCCTAATGCGGGAGTTCCAAATTTAAGTTACAATAGTGCATATACATAGATTGTCTCTTTTACTGGATCATCCTATGCTTAAGGACAGAACTTAACAACTGGTTACTCAGTTGTTAGAAGTGGATAGATCCACTGAACTGGTATTTGTTGAAGAAAGCCAAATGTATTAATGCTTTGGAATAATCCTTCTGTACACTGTGCAAGTGTGTTGCTCTTGTTGTTCATAAAAAGCTGATTGGTTGATAGGTAGGTAGGATTTAGGTAAAAGAGAGAATGCTGGGAAGAGAAGAGAGGAGTTTCAGGATTCATGAGAAAATGCAGAGAGTAGCAAGATGGATGTGCCATGTTAAAAGAAGGTACAACCATGTGATAGAGCATAGATAAGCAATATGAGTTAGCTTAAAGTACAAAAGTTAGCTGATAACAAGTCTGAGCTCTCAGCCAAGCACGTATTTATTTTTTTGCAGATTTTTTTATTTGAATTAGAAACAAGATTGTTTTACATGACAATCCCAGTTCCCTCTCCATCCCCTCCTCCCCTACCACCCTCCCAACTAAAACTCTACCTATCACATATCCTTTCTGCTCCCCCTGGATGGTGAGGCCTTCCATAGGGTGTCATCAGAGTCTATCATATCCTTTGGTATAGGGCCTAGGCCCACCCCTGTTGTCTTGGCTCAGGGAGTATTCCTCTATGTGTAATGGGCTCCCAAAGTCCACACCTATACTAGGGATAAATACTGAACTACTACAGGAGGTCCCGTAGATTTCCAAGGTCTCCTCACTGAAACCCATGTTCCTGGGGTCTGGATCAGTCCCATGCTGGTATTCCAGCTATCAGTCTGGGGAGCAAGAGTTCCCCGATGTTCAGGTCAGCTGTTTCTGTGGGTTTCACCAGCCTGGTCTGGACCCCTTTTCAGCCAAGCATTTATAATTAAAAATAAATCCCTGTATTGTTATTTGAGAACTCGTGGGTGGTACAAAAATGTCTGCCTAAGTCTTAGTGGATATTCATTGTATTCTGACATAAAGTAACAGGAGGACTTAAACATAGCTTATGTCTCCCACAGCAGAAGACAGCATAAAAGAGGAAATATTGATAAGCCTAATTTGTTCTGACTTAATGTTTAATTAATGCTAGAATTACTATCCCCAGAAGGGCAAGTGTCTCTTTGTTTTCATTCAGTGCTGTACTGCCATTCCATAGCACAGAAACCAGCAGGGAGTAACAGACAATGTTTGCTGAACACACAATGTAGTTTCAAATTTCAAAAGCTATTTTTTTAACAAATCATTGAGATAAAAAGTAAAATGTTTATGCCATCAGAAGGAGAAGATATGACATATAAGGAAGGCCAGACTCTAAGCATTTTAAAGTAAACCATTCTGAAGGTTGCCTTAGCCCCTGAGATTCCAGCTATCCTTTGAAATGTCAAGCCACTGAGGCAGCCACAAGAAATAATCTTTGTAAACTCATAGAGTATCTCATTAGCTCTGAGCAGATTATACAAACTGATATTGGCTCACGAGAATTCTCTGTAGCATGCTCTCATTTCCAAAGTAGTTCACAACCTTGATAGGATCTAAATATTTAGAGAAGAAGTCAACATTAGACACAGAGTTGAATTGTACTCACATTAAAACAAGATAACAAGCTATGTGAGAGAAAACTTATCCCCACTTCTAAGCTGTGTTTATTTGTGCATTTTGACACATGGGGATTCTTTAAACTAGTTATCTGGTCCTTTTCATTCCTGGGCTTTATTGCCTTGACATCTGAATGCCTTTTATTTATGATAATTCAAATGGTTGTTGATTAAGAGACCTAAAACTTTTATTATTATTTCCTGTTTTACTTAATGCATAAAAGAAGTAATTCAACAACACTCCAAAAGAGATCATGTTAGTGTCACATTTCCAGTTAGAATTTAATGTTTATAACATTAGGCACTCAAAACTGATGACACAAATTAATTTAGTTCTGTACTCACAACCTAATGTTCACCAGATGAAATATACAGAAAATTGCACAATGAACTGCCATTCAAAAAGGGATAG
Source organism: Cricetulus griseus (assembly GCF_003668045.3). Lineage (NCBI taxonomy): Eukaryota > Metazoa > Chordata > Mammalia > Rodentia > Cricetidae > Cricetulus > Cricetulus griseus. The sequence continues at coordinate 309,056,723 of NC_048595.1, read as the reverse complement.
AAAAAGACTGGTGTGCATTTTAATTAACTTAATAAAACAAGTAATCTCTTGTTTAAAACTTTTCACATTTCCAGACAGCTCTTATGACTTTTATGACATCATATCCTATTTTAAAATACACAGAAACTTCACTTATAAAAGCATCTATTCATACCACTTCATACAAAGAATTTTAAATGTAGACTTTATTAATATGATTTCATTAGAAGATGAATATGAAGTTTATCTTCAACTAAGACACTTATTTAGCTGTTTAATGGAAGTGAATATTAAAACAAAATTATAGAGGAAGAAATGTAAGCTATTTTTATATTTCAAATACCTTTAGCCATTTAATGAGCATTATTCATATATTGACTACATGGCCAAGAAATATATCTCAATCAGTCAAATGAAATGAGGTGAACCCAGCCAGAATATCTTCATGTTGGTTATATTCAAATTGCTATTAGTAAATTACTAGTGATTTTTATTGACTTTATATAGAAAGCATTTATTTTTGTCTTTTGAAACTAAAGTGTAACTATATCATTTTCCCATCTCCTTTGCCTCTTTACAACCTCTCCCATGTATATTCCCTTGTTCCCTCTTAAATTCATGGCCTCTTTTATTTTAATTATTATTGTTTTACATTTATGCTTAAATATATGAATATAACTGACTTAGTCTGTTTCTTATTACTTGTCTGTGATTTCAAGGCTGACAAATGGGCGCCAGATAGACAATTAGGGGGCTAATCTCTAGGGAAGAACATTTCTACCATTCTATTTCTTTAGCATTTCTTAGTTGCATCTAGTCTTTTTCTTTCTCTTTCCTTCTTTCTCTTTCTTTCTTCCATCCCTCCTCCCTTCCTTCCTTCCTTTCTTTGTTTCTTTCTGTCTTTTTTCCTTTATGATAAGAGCCAAGTGAGAATCCCTTCCTCTTACATGTCAGCGTGTCTATTGCTATGGCACCTGCTCAGGTCTTGTTTAGGCAATCATATTGTTGAGGTATCATGATTGAAGATTAGTGGGAAACACAATTGCACAGTAGATTTTCTGGCCTTCTGGTGTGTGTGTGTGTGTGTGTGTGTGTGTGTGTGTGTGTGTGTGTGTGTGTGTGCAGGCTTTACACTTTCTTTCCATGAAGTTCCATGAGCTAGAGGTGTAGGAGTTGTGTTATAGATGGACTAGTTGAGCATTAATACTGCATAATTAATTGTTCTATGCATTTTGACCAATTGTGCTTTTCTGTAATGGTCTCTATCCATTGCAAAGAGAAGTTTCTGTGATGAGACATGAAAGTCACTCATGTGAGTATAAGAAAATGTTATGAGGAATTATAATGGTTTAGTAAAATGACATCAGGTTCTCCTCTAAGATCTATGACTTCACTAGCCCTGTGTAGTTGGCTACGTTTAAAGTACATAAATTCCCTCCTGTTGAGAGGCCTTAAATCAAATTAGAAAATTGTTGGTTACTGTCAAGATATGAGTGCCACTATTACACCCTTAGGAATATTTTGCTTTGATGGTCATAGCTGTGTTCATAAATATCACAGCTGGATAGGACTATGGGTTGTTCCCTTCGTTGGAAGCTTGCATCGTAACTTCCTACATTATGAAAACTAGTCCTCAGCGAGGAGGCTAAAGATAGCATTACTAAAATACCTCTATGCTTGCTTGCCTTGCTACTATTAACAATAGCAATTATGATAGCAGCCAGTTTTCTATAAATTGTCTATCAGCATAATGATATCACATTTCCCCTTAAATGTCAGTATTATAACAGCAAGGACCAAGAGAGTTAGGCTCCTTATTTTACTGAAAAATGTTAGGTAATTTTTATTTTATCTGTGATGCAAATTTTGGCAAATGACTCATGATGAATTTTTTATTGTTTAAAACTATCTTTTTAAAAATTTTACATACCAATCCAGTTCGCCCTCCCTCCCCTCCTCCAGATTCAGCCACCTTCTCCCTTATCCCACCCCCTATCCACTCAGCAGAGAGGGTGAGGCCTCCCATGGGGAGTCAACAGAATCTCACATTTGTGATGAATTTGAATCTCCAAATACAAGCTAAAATTAGAAGCATAGTTGCATTTTTGAGTTATACTTGAAAGATTCAGGCATTATGCTGACCTGCTCCTGTTACCTGGCAGAATCCACTCAGGCAGTACCCTGGTCAGCCCAGGCTTCCATGGGAACTAAGTCTGCATGCAGGTGTAGAGGACCCCTTTAAAAGACAGACCCCTGCCCACTTACATTCTCTTTGCCTCTCTTCCCTTTCTTCTCTTTGCCTCACTTGCTTCTCTTCTCTCTTCTCTCAGCTTCTCTCTCTCTCTGCCTCTTCTCTCTTCTTCCCTTCACTTCTCTCTGTGGTGCATGGTGGTCAGCCATTAACTTTGTTGTTGTTCTCTCTTACTCTCTCTACTCTTCTGGGCCTATAATAAGCTGGTTAATGTATTCTCTTAGTCTTGTGTCTCATCTTTCACCCTTTTTCTTCATTTCTAATTTAAGCAAAATAATAACAACACTAATACAGTAAAACAAATTCAGACTTTTGATAAAGAAAGTCTTTGCTCTGCTTTCAGCTTCAAATTTCTCATTTGAACACTAAAAAGTTAAGATAGGATAGTTATCCTGATTCCAAATACACATGAAAAAGCATCAAAGAAAGAAAACTATAGATCCACCTCTCTGATGAACACAGATGGAACTATTCTAAATAGGATACTTCAGGAACATATCAGAAGATAATTCCCCATAATGCAGTTGGCTTTATTGCAGACATGTGATGATTTACACATAAATCAATAGAAACAATTTCTCAGATAAATGGCTTCAAGGGCAGAAATCATATATCCATCTCAGTAGTTACAGAAAAGGCCTTTGACAATAACCAATATCCCTCAATATAAAATCCCTGGAGAGACTAAGGATGAAAGGAACATATTTTAACTTAATGAAGGCTATATGTGTCAAACTTAGAGCCAACATAACGATAGAGAAAAGCTCAAAATATTACCATTAAGATGGGAAGCAAGCCTCCCCCACCCTGTGGCCCATTAACACCTAAGACAGATAGGAGAACTGGTTTTGTGATCATAAGAATGGGAGAGCTGTCACTGACCCCCACCAGCTACAACACTCAAGAGAACAGGCCATGCACCTTGCCTGGGCAACACAATGCAGCCAATCCTGCTGGTGCAGGTGTGGGTGAGCCAGAACCAAAGTAGTGAGCAAGGGAGAACTGTTCCCATTACCCATCTGTCATGTGGTGGCATGGGCAGGGAAGAGTTTTGTCCCACCCTGCTCCCCACACCCACCTGTCTATTTTTGTTCCAGTACCAAGCTGTTTTCAGACTATAGCTCTATAATACAGATTGAAGTCAGGGATGGTGATGCCTCCAGAAGTTCCTTTATTGTACAGGGTTGTTTTGTCTATCCTGGGACTTTTGTTTCTCCACATAAAGTTGAATATTGTTCCTTCAAGGTCTGTGAAGAATTGTACCAGTATTTTGATGGAGATTGCATTGAATCTGTAGATTGCTTTTGCCAAGATTGCCATTTTTACTATGTTGATCCTACCTATCAAAAAGCATGGGCGATCTTTCCATTTTTTGGTATCTTCCTTAATTTTTTTCTTTAAAGACTCAAAGTTCTTGCTGTACAGGTCTTTCACTTGTTTGGTTAGTGTTACCCCAAGATATTTTATGTTGTTTGTGGCTATTGTAAAGGGTGATGTTTCTCTGATTTCTTTCTCAGCACACTTATCATCTGTATATAGTAGGGCTACTGATTTTTTGGAGTTAATTTTGTATCCTGCCACTTTGCTGAATGTGTTTACCAGTTGTAGAGTTCCCTGATAGAGTTTTTCCGGGTCACCTATGTAAAGTATCAAATCATCTGCAAACAGTGAAAGTTTGACTTCTTCCTTTCCAATTTGTATTCTCTTGATCTTGTTTTGTTGTCTTATTTGTCTAGCTAGCACTTCAAATATGATATTGAAGATTTATGGAGAGAGTGGACAGCCTTGTCTTGTTCCTGATTTTAGAGGAATCGCATTGAATTTCTCTCCATTTGTTTGTGGTGTTGGCTGTTGGTTTACTGTATACTGCTTTTATTATGTTCAGGTATGTACCTGTTATCCCTGATCTCTCCAGAACCTTTATCATGAAGAGGTACCAAAGTAATTGTAGCCTCGTAAAAAGAGTTTGGCAATGAACCTTCTGCTTCTATTGTGTGGAACAATTTGAGGAGTATTGGTATTAGCTCTTCTTTGAATGTCTGGTAGGATTCTGCACTGAAGCCATCTGGCCCTGGGATTTTTTGCTTGGGAGACTTTTGATGACTGCTTCTATTTCCTTAGGGGATATAGGCCTGTTTAAGTTGCTTATCTGTTCTTGATTTAATTTTGGTAAGTGATATCTGTCCAGACAATTGTCCATTTCCTTTAAATTTTCCAATTTTGTGGAGTACAGGTTTTCAAAGTATGACCTGAAGATTCTCTGGATTTCCTCAGTGTCCATTGTTATGTCCCCCTTTTCATTTCTGATTTTGTTAATTTGCATATTCTCTCTCTGCCTTTTGGTTAGATTGGGTAAAGGTTTGTCTATCTGGTTGATATTCTCAAAGAACCAACTCTTTGTTACACTGATTCTTTGAATTGGTTTTTTTTGTTTCAACTTTATTGATTTCTGCCTTCAGTTTGATAATTTCCTGGTGCCTACTCCTCCAAGGCGAATTTGTTTCCATTTGTTCTAGAGTTTTCAGAACATGTTAACTCTTTGGTGTGACTATTCTTTAGTTTCTTCATGTGAGCACTTAGAGCTATGAACTTTCCTCCTAGTACTGCTTTCAAAGTGTCCCATAAGTTTGGGTATGTTGTGTCTTCATTTTCATTTAATTCTAGGAAGTCTTTAATTTCTTTTATTTCTTTGTTGGCTCAGGAGTTGTGCAATTGTGCATTGTTCAATATCCATTAGTTGGTAGGTTTCTGCAATTTGTGTTGTTGTTGAATTCTAACTTTAAAGCATGGTGGTCTCATAAGACACAGGGAGTTATTCCAATTTTTTGTACCTAGTGGAGTACAGACCTAAACAGAAAATTCTCAACAGAAAAATCTAAAATGGCTGAAAGACACATAAGAAAGTGTTCAACATCCTTAGCCATCAGGGAAATGCAAATCAAAACAACTCTGAGATATCATCTTACTCCTCTACTGCTGGTAAAAGTGCAAACTTGTACAGCCACTTTGGAGATCAGTATGGCAATTCGTCAGGAAAACGGGAATCAGCTTACCACAAGATCCAGCAATTCTACTATTAGGCATATACCCAAAAGAAGCACATTCATACAACAAGGACATATGTTCAACAATGTTCATAGTAGCATTGTTTGTAATAGCCAAAACCTGGAAGCATCCTATAATGGATACAATTAATGTGGTGCATTTACACAATGGAATACTACTCATTGGGGAAAAAAAAACGATGGAATATTGAAATTTTGCAGGCAAACAGATGGAAATAAAGAAACCATTCTCAGAGAGGTAACCCAGTCACAAAAAGACAAATGTGGTATGCACTCTCTCAAATAGGGATTTTACACAAAGAGCAAAGGATTACCAGCCTATAATCTACAACACCAGAGAAGCTAGGCAACAAGTAGGACTCTAAAAGAGACATACATAGCCCCCCATAGAAGGGGAAAGGGACAAGATGTCCTGAGAAAATTGGGAGCATGGGAGGAGGGAAGAGGGAGATAGGGTAATGAGAAGGAGAGAAGAGGAGGGGTGAGGAGAACATAAGGGAAAGGGAAGGTTATGTTGGGGAAGAGTAGAGGAGAGCAAAATAAGAGATACCATCAGAGAGGGAGCCAGTACAGTTTTAAAGTGAAATCAGGCACTAGAGAAATGTCCAGAGGTCTACAAGGATGACACCAACTAACAATCTAAGCAATAGTGGAGAGGCTCCCTTAAATGCCCTCTCCTGATTATGAGATTGATTACTACCTTATATGATATCCCAGAGCCTTTATCCATCAGGTGATCAAAGTAGAAGCATATACCCACAGCTAAACACTGAACTGAACTGGCATCCAGCTGCAGAGAAGGAGGAGTGATGATAAATGTGGTCAAAACTAGTCTGGTGAAACCCACAGAAACAGCTAACCTGAAAAAGGGGAAAGTCTTGGTCACCAGACTGATCACTGGGAAACCAGCATGGAACTGATCGAGAACCCATTAATGTAGGTGTCAGTGAGAAGGCCTCGGAAATCTATGGGGCCTCTTGTAGTAGATCTGCACTTATCCCTAGCATAGGAATAGACTTTGGAAGCCCATTTCACATAGAGGGATACTCCCTCAGTCTAGACACATGGGGGAGGGCCTAGGCCTTATCCCAAAGGATATGACAGACTCTGAAGAACCCCCATGGAAGGCCTCACTCTCCCTGGGGAGCAGAAAGGGTATGGGGTAGGTAGAGTGTTAGTGGGCGCAGGGGAGTAGGAGAGGGAGAGGGAACTGGGATTGACATGTAAAACAATCTTGTTTCTAATTTAAATAAAAAAATTAAAAATGAGAAACATGATGAAGGGGCCTGACCGTCCCAATTCCCATACAATATAGTACTGGGAGCCCTAGATAGAGCAATAGGGAAATAATCACATTCACAATAGTCTCAAAATTGTTTTAGAATAAATTTGATCAAGGAAATAAAAGACCTCTACAACAAAACTTTGAAGGATATAAAAAGCCTCCTAGTTTCATCAACTAATAAGACCAATTTTGAAAAAATAATACACACTCTACAAAAGTAAATCTCTAACTTCAATGCAATTCCAATAAAAATGCCAAATCAATTATTCATAGATATAGAAAAAATCTTAAAAAGCAAGTGGGTACTGACTTGAAGCTTCATCCCTATTGGATAATTTTCATAGTGTTAGAAAGTACTATTTATGTCACTAAAGAAGAGAAGAATCATATATCCTTTAATGAAAGGGACAATGGAAATAACATGGTCGGGGTGGCTGGTTAATAAGGAAGGTTTCTAGTGAAGGGAATGATTTTGCATCATCAAATGATGAAATAGAATTGCAAATACAGAAGACAAATAAGAGCAATCCAGGTGAAGAAGACTCTTTCCTAATGGGTATATGTTCTTTTCTGGCTGCTTATATGAGGTGGTGGTAAATCCCAATTAACTGCCACAATAAAGACCTGAACTTGACCTTGAGACATTGAAGGGTTTTAGGCAAAGATACAGTTAGGTTTGCATTTTCGAAAGTGTTATTTGTAGGTAGAAGACAGAGGCTCAAGGAGGACTACAGAAGGTATGAAGACCATTACACACCCATGGTGAAAACATGGTGCCTTCTACCAGTGTGATAACAGTGGCAAAGATGAGTCAGAGACAAAACATATTTGATCATTGGCCTGGCTGTTAGTGAATCTTACAATATTAGCAGATGGTGAGAGGGGCCAAGAGAGAGGGAGGAAGGGGTCGGGGAATAAAGTACAGGGAAGCTGACTTAAAAGACTAGATCCCGAGTTGTATTACAACCCAATATCTCACACAATTTCCCCACTATGAGCAAGTTTGCTTGTCTAAGGTTGTTTTTCCCAGTCAATTTTATATCTGAATTCTGTTGGAGCTATTGTTGTTTTTGAAACTCCACATGGAATCCCAAACCTCATTCATGGTAAGCAAATGCTAACCACTGAGTGTTCCCTTAGCCTATATAGCTGAACCTTTCTCAAAGGAAAATAGAACAATATTCAGAAGCTTCAAAGAGTAGAAAACACTTGACACTTAATAGGCCATGGGATTTCCTGTGTCTGTTTTGCCATTCTATGTGCACTCATTCTACAATACTAGTAGGCACCACAGAAAGAATCCAGTGTTCTGCCAGATCAACATCCCAGCCATATAGGCAAAGGGCCCACCCACCAGGCTTTTAATTGCCTGTGTATCCAAGCATCCAAGGCTCTTTGCTATCTTCTCTTATTATAAATAAAATGAGTCATCAGACCACCAAGGAAAGAGCCCCAGGTCAGCAATTGGGCAGCCAAGGAGAAGAGAAAAGAATGGAGAAGGTCTCCTAGGTTCTCATATTTCAAATTTTTTGTCTATTCTTGCTAAATGAATATCAACTTTTGAATGTTTTGGATTTATTGAGATATCACAAGGTTCACACACTTGAAATTCAATCTAGTATGAATAAAAAATCGCTTTCCTTGCTAAAGAAAACAAGACAAGCATCATTCCCTAGAAATCAATATTTTATCCCATTACCATAAAGCCTTCTCTATTAGTTGCCATGTGTCAACAAGAAGGTTGTTTATATATTTATTTATTTTTTTACTATGTGCCACATGACTCAACTGCACCATTTACAGTAATTTTCTATAGTGAACCAGGCCCTGAGAACCATCTCTCAAACACAAATTCTGAGAAGAGGTCAAACAGCAGCTGCTGTGTGTTGCAATTTAAATGTCTCATTCCATGGGGAGCAAAGGGAAGTGACATAACCCAGAAGAGGCTGAGAAGTGAGAGTGTTTGTGGGGGTGGATGAACTGTGTGACCTGCCAGGGGTTGCCCTTCAATGCAGAGGCCCTGGGGACAATGGTTGTGCTTCTGACACATCAGGAGCTCAGGACAAGCTTCTTGGGAGGTTTCTTTGAAATGAGAAAAAAAAAAAGTTCTGCAAGTAGGTGGGCATGATGAAAGGGTTTTCTTTCTATCATCTTCTGCAGAAAAGTATTTTTGATAGTTAAATTGTGGCTAACCATTATGATTTCTAACATGTCAAAAAATACATGTGTCTTTTATGAATGCTTGAGCAGCAGCAGCTATAGACAAAGATCAAGCTGACCCTAGTATATGGCTTGAAATTAACTTGTCTTAGTACACAGCTTGAAGTTAGCTCCATGCACTTCCTTCTTACTATTGCTGAAAGAAAATGGAAGGGAGAAAAGAACAAAGAGAAGGAGGAAGGAAGGGAAGAGATGTGGAGATCATTATAAGAGTTCTAAAATACTACTTAGGAAGAACATATTTTATTTTCATCCCAAAATGTCAATCATCAAATTTTACCTTGAGTCAGTTTTTTTTTAATACAGAGAATTGAATTAGCATCAGAATGCCTATTATATTTCAGCTCTGTGTGGTTTTCATAATACTTTAAGAAGGAAAGTGCTGTATAAAATTCTCAAGGCACAACTTAACTTTGACTAAATATTCAAGGTAGGATTTTACAGTTTCTTATTAATATTCCTCAAGAAAACTTATCTACACAATCATTTGTTTGAGCCAAGATTATCTTATAGATTTGCACTTTAATAATTATGTTGAACAGTGGTATGTGTAATAAATACTTTGTAAATAATCTCGATAGTAAAGTTTTTTAATCAGTAAGGTTAAGATTGCTTTTAAAGCCAATATTATGAAAAGATCATGACAGCATTAAGAAGGTATTTCAATTCTATCTCTGTCAAAGCACTTTAGGTCATTGGATATAAAGGCTTAAATATTATAGTACAAGGTTTTGTTCTATAGCTTAGACCTTAGACTATGAACTCTGAATTTATGTTCCAAGTGAAAAATATGTTCAATTTCAACTCTAAAGGAAATAGAACTCACTTCCATTTATCTATCTGTTATGTATTAGACCAATCCCTCACCCTCTGTGAGAAGTGTCTTGAAGTTTAATGAACCTGAGATTTTCCCATGGGACATCTCCATGTGTACTTGAGTATTCTGATCCACTCAGATCAAGACACTCTATTCACAGTCTGTGCTATCCTGCACAGCTTCTAGTGACTTCAGGCCATAGGTGGGCAATGAATATTGGAGAACTAGTCACTTTCCAGGTCCACACCCATAATGCTGGGGTCTGGCCCATGCCTTATCTTGCCTACTTCCATCACTACCTTTAAAACTGCTCCTAGAGCACAGGTTAGAAGCTAAGAACATCCATCCTGGCTACAAGGAGGACCCCAATTCAGGTTTCGAGCATAAGCATGACACTCTATTCAGGTCTTCATCTTGGACTCATTTCCTAACTAGTGTTGAACTTACTACTTCTTGTGTGTTGAACTCAGAAATAGAACCCTTTCCTGGAGTTCTTTCTGATGGTTTGTCTTTCCGTGAGGAAAGGGCATGAACTGAAATCACTGCCTTAATAAATTTAATTGTGAAGGATAGGTGTGTATTAATAGCAGAGATGATTCAGCCATATCAACCTCCTTTTGCTTTTGCTGGTTCCTTTTCTGCCCTTGTTGTTGGGTCCTGGCTCCAGACTTGTATATATTTTCTAATTCTCAGATTAGCCATAGGCTTTCCATCCTATATTTAATTGAAATTTAAAAGAAGAATGGTTTGTTGGTTTAATGTTGAACTTAAGGAATTCTAGAAATCTGGGCATCTTATCTTGCCACATTCTTATATTCAGCTAACCTAGTAACTTGTGAGAGACCTATGAAATTCTTCCATACTATGTGTGACATTCATTTATTTTATATTTATTGAAATTTTATTATTTCTAAATCTTTCTGTATACAATATCTCATCTAATTCTAGTAGACATTGAGGTATATTTCTCTCCACATACAGGAAGGCTTTCCACAAATTAACCTATTTTAAAGAAACAAGCTTAACAAAGAAGTGAATTCCAGATGACAGAAATGCTCAGGATAATGACTGAAATTTGATTCTCTGAAATTTGTGTCAAGAGATCCATAGCATTAATGAAGCTTTATAATAAATGACACTGTGGTAAATGGGGTGGTCAAACTTATTCAAATATGTTATGTTTATTTCAAATAAAAAAAGCATAACTGAGAGTTCAGGCTGCAATTGCCTACAACTTCTATTTAGTAAGTTTTCGGTATTGAAATCCCAAATACATGTATATTTAAGGCTTCCAAGTATGTGTAATTGAACAGCTCAGATTCTTTTTTAGATTTTTGTTCCAAATTCAACAAAGTCTAAAGAGGTATTTGCCTAAATCACAGAATATGTACCATACCAAATATTTGCAGTTTATTCTTCCTCAGACCAAACCAGACAAAAAGTACAGTTAGTGAGAATAATTGAAAAATTAAGTTCAAGGCATAAATGCTGAAGGCATGGCCTAAGCGTAGAAACAATTACAGGAGTGCATAGAGCAGCAGAATGTAAAAAATTCTGGAGTAGCCCAGAGGAAGTTTGTTCAGTGAACATGGGCCAGGGATCCAAAGAGGTCCAATGAATTAGAAGCAGAGCAATCAAACAAAATACCAGAACTGTTTTGTACTAGTGCATCCATACTTGGAAAGAATGCCTCTTTCACTGTTCTACGATCAATTTTGAGGAACATTTGAGTGAAATCCTTACTTGGCTTAGTCTAGCTTTCTCTTAAGCAATAACAGCACTGTACTTTCTTTGACAAAAGAAGCCTTTATTAATGACTTTATGGCATGGAGGCAAAAGGGAAGCCACAGAAAGGATTTGCAATTATGTAGACCAGAATACATATTATTCATGTAAATGTCTCTTCAAAACAAACCAATTTTCTGTAGTATTCCTTTTTTGAATAATTTGAGTATCATTAGACTGGATGCTTATCATAATGTTTAGCTATGATGTTTAGAAATTAATTACAAGTCACACAAATAGTTAAAGAAACTTTTGTATGGCATATATGAGATAATATATTTATAGAAAGTCTTGAAAATAACCTTTAAAGACTTGTAACATACTGACCACCAACTCCATTGCATAATCTTAATTCCCTTTCCAGTTACAGTAGTAGTCTTTAATCTTCCTTTGGACCAATAATATTTTTTATTTTAATTAGGTGGTTTATAAAGTGGGAAATTACCAATACGGAGTCAGGTAGAAATATAAGGGTATTTAATAGGGAAAAGCCTTACTTACAGAGCGACCCAGCCAGCCAGTGTGGCAGTAGTCTGTACAGCAAGCTGAAAGGGAAAAAATGAAAGAGAAATGCAGCCCTGAACCTCTCACTCTATGTCACCCTGACCACACCCTCGCAGGCATGGTTAGGCAGACCTGTAGCCAGCCCCTAAGCAGGCATGGCTACAGGTTCCCCTACAATTCTCCTTTTAGTCTAAAAGAGGATTAAAACTTAACAGTGTAAAGTATCCAAAATTAACAATCATAAAGGTGAAATATAAGAAGATACAACTATCTGCTTATGTCACATCCTAACTATCTATTTTAACTAAACCCTGAAGTCATCTGAAAGAGGTGTCCAAGCCTGAACACCTCCTTCCAATCCCAACCATAAACAATAGGAAGATATCCCTAACTAGGTATATACACTATATATATATAGTGTATATATATACACTATAAGGGAAAGGGGGGAGTAGCATCCTCCAAGTTACTTCCCGCTGAAATGGGACGACGACATCCTTATGGGGTCCTGTAGGAAGAAAATGTTAGTATAGTAAGTCTTGAATGAATTGTATCCAGTCCATGTTAGATGGGATTTGCTTGATTGAAGATCTCGCTTGAAATCCTCAACTTGATTGAAGTCAGTACCCGAAGCTCTGGCGGGAGTGTCAGTTGAAATGGAGCAAGTTGGATCCAGTGCAGGCGAGGAGGTGTGGCCCATTTTCTTTCCGGGGAGTCCAGGGATTGCTGTCAGGCAGGTCTTCATTGGCTGTGTGGGACTCAAACATAAACAGTTAGCAGAGAATTGTTTGCTTGTGATGTACACATACTGGGAAAGGCAACCATGGGAGAATAACGATTATGAGAGGGTGTACACCTTGAAAGAAAGATCCTAGAAAAGACAAAGACAATCCCCAAATTCTTCTTTTATTCTGTATTACATCAATTGGATTCTTGATACAATACTGAAACTCTAAAGTTTAGTTAAACAACGTGCTTGGATTTTAGAGGAGGAAAGCCAAATCCACCTCTAAATTCAGCAATGGTTTAATTGACTAGGGACTAGAAAAAGAGAAATAGAGTTCTCTGAGAGGCAGCTGTAAAGTTTACCGTATGGCACGTTCCTTTTGTTTGATGGCTATAGCTACCTTCTCTTCTTAAGTATCTACCCATGGAGTGTCCTTTGCCTTCTGGAGATGAGTTTTCCTGTGAAGATAAAAGCAAAACACTTCCCTTTCCTTTGGGAGGTTTCTATTTAGTCATATAATAATAATATAATATAACATACTAGCCTCTATATTCAACTATCTTGACATCTTTCATAGTTGACTAAGAAAAAAAACAGGCTTAAGAGAAGACTTATTTTGATTTGCCTGGGTTATTAACAATGAGAATAACATGGTAACATTGTTTGAGATTCAGATACTTTCCTTTTCTTAAACCACATAAAAAATCTGTCATGGGAAAATGTTCATGATAGTGTATGTTGCTCAGTTTCCCCAAGAATTATGAGGAATCACAAAAGAGTGAATAATGCTGAATATTGGTTTTGTAAATTTTTACACAGCACACACACACACACACACACACACACACACACACACACACACACACACACAGTTTCCATCAATAAAAGAAAAAATCAAACTAGCACTCCTGCTTCTGAGTCCAGGTCAGGAACTGTATAAAATTAGCCTGGGGAATCTTGCAATACCAGAAAATAAAGGAATTCCCAAGAATAAAACAAAACATTACTAGAAGGACCTCAGCAACAAAAACATATCAAAGAGAAAACAAGCAAACTGCATGTCCAATGGCCAAGGGAGAAGCAACAGAATAAAGTATGATTATATTATCATATAAAGTATAAAATAAACAGTAATGAGCCCAAAAAGATATAAAAATATTGTTGAACAAAAGTAAATGGGCCCTATTGCTGCAGTGAACATGGAGAAGTCATGCTGGTGCTTAGTGCTTCCCCAACTATTGACTTGTGTTCATGGTAGTAGACACTATAAGAGGAGAAATGTAAATAACAACCCTTCTACAATCCTTCCATCTACAGTGGTGACTTCACTGCATGATATGCTGGTACAGTAGTGGTACAAAAGTTATGGAAGCAACCACCCACTCTCTGAACATATGTACAGTCTAATCCATGAAATGGAACCCATTCCTGACACAGCTCAGGAAGCCAAGAACTTGAGACTAGTAGGACATAGACCTAGAGAAAACCAAATACTATTGCTGTAATAAAGAAACATAGCAATAAAATAATTTTAATGACATTCTATTATACCCATAGATCAGGGTTTCACTTGGTTATCATAATTGAGATATCCCCCTGTAGAAGATGAAAACTAATACAGAAAGCCACAACTGAATAATATGCTAAGATTGAAAGGCCTTGGATCACTCAGTCCTAAATGGTTTGACTTCATCAAACTCCTCTCCTTGGAGCTCAGGGAGATATACAGAAGATGAGGCAGAAAGATTGTAAGAATCAGAGGAGATGGAGGACACCAAGAAAACAGTATCTTCCAGACACAACAGGAAAGATGCACATATGAAATCACAGAAACTGTGGCAGCATGCACAGGATCTGTGCAGGTCCAAGGCAGATAGGGTTTCAACATTTAGAGAGGACATAGAAATGAGTTGTCACCCCTAACTCAGAAGAATCTATCTCCAAGTGTCAACAATTCACAAAGGAAAAAATGTTTTCTCCAATGGAATCTCACTGTGTACACAAATCACACTGAAGGCAGGCTCATGAACATGAAACATGAAACAAAGACAATGACATATTGGACAATTTTTTTTTGTCTTGCAATGCTTTGTTTGACTTTTTTAAGCCTTACTTGTCTTTTGCTTGTATATTATGGTTTCTGATTTTGTGCTTTTATATGCATGTATATTGGTTCCTCATGGTTTTTTTTCTTCGTTTATTTTTGTTTTATTCTAGTTTGTGGGCTTTCTTTGCTTGTTTGTTTCCAAAATAGAGAGAAGCCAGCTCTGGTGGCGCAGGCCAGAAGGATTTGCTGAAGGAGGTAGACGCAAGTGGATCTGGAGTTTGAGGCCAGCCTGGACTACACATTTAGCCGGGCATTGGTGGCGAATGCCCTTAATCTCATCACTCGGGAGGCAGAGGCAGGCAGATCTCTTATACCTCCCCTCCCCTTATACCTCCCCTCCCCTTCTCCTCCTCTTCTTATTCTCCTTTCTAATAAAATGGTCTCAATACATCTCCAACTGCATTGAAACTTGCTATTCAGACAAAAGTGTCTTCAAACTTCTGAGTATCCCCCATCTTTCTATTACATCTTTCTATTACCATGTATATACCATGTATACAGCATACCACTGTATATGGCTATGGAAGCATACTTTTAAAAAGAATGAAAATAAAGAAAAATTAGTATTCATATTACAACACAGCAACTGGCAGAAAAAAACTGTTAACGGATTAGATGTTTGAACTACAAAGGCTATCATCAGACAGTGCACAAAAACAATGAATGAAGGCCTTCCTTTGTGATCAGTAAACTTCTTGCTGGAAAAGGAGCACAGAGAAATGGATTCCAGCTGGTTGCTGAGGGAAATGGAAGGGAACTTTTGTTTTCAACAAAGATTTGTTTTTTAAGCTGTGCTTTCTTAGGAAAAAAAAGAGTAAAGCACATAGCACACTTTAGGTTTACACAACAACACACATTGACCTAAATTCTTACATTTCCCTAAAGTTTATCAGGAGAAGCAAAGCCCATCAATTGCCAGCACTTTTTGTCAATATCTACTCAAAAGTATTTTAGAGAGAAATCTCTAAAACAGAAATAAATCTTAGTTTTCTTCAGTGTGGAGCTGATTCTCTCTAATGAATAGACTTGAGAGTGGAATGTGTGAGCATGAGGCTGCATAAATCTATTAGATTATGGTTTATATGTTGATTATTCATACAATGATGAAATTGCAGGAGGGTCATTTTAAAATTAATCCAGGGTCAACAGTTTATGTATTTGACCCATTGGATACCCAAATGAGATAAGAGAAACAGAAAGTCCATGTTGTCTGTGGCTGTGTAGTCAGTCACTCAGAGGAGAGCATTGATATTGTAGGTCGTTTCTGTGAGCCTTCTCTGTCTTTCTCAAAAATGCTGCTCTTAGCAGACACACAAACCAAGTGTACAGTACTGAATGGTCATAGGACATCAAATGCCAGGTTGGGAAATCACAAATGGAAATCCCTCAATCATTTCTCTTAGAAAAAGTCAGCAAGCCACCTCTGTCCTTTTACTGTACAGTGTCCCACTGAGCTCATCCATTACTGCTCAGCCTTCCTTATGGAGGCTTTGCTATGTCTCCAACTAAATGGTGCTACTTTTCCTCGAAGGCTCTATTTGATTAGCTCATACACCTGAGCAAAACCTGTAGCTTCAAAAGCTGTCACGTTAGGTTTACAATGAGGATCTCTACATATGCCTTCATGAACACGAACGTCAGGAAATATACCAAGTGCATTTCAGCATAGTCATCTGTCCTGGGGAAAAGTCATTTCGCTTTGTCTGCTTTGTTATAACTCTGACATTCGAGTGCAGTGTTAAGGACAAGAAAGGCTCTTGCTGTGTTAGGCCAGCCCTGTCTAGCACAGCTGAAGAAACACATCAGAAATAATTAATTTAGCATTCAACAGCTGCAGGAGGAGAGGCTCCTGCCAAGCGCCACTGTTGGATTCTCTGCCTCTACCAGGCAATAGCCCATCAATTCATCTGCTGGGCACCCAGCCACATCACAGAGAAAGCAGAACTGGCAATGGCTGGAACAACACAAACACACAGCTCCTTTAGCAAGATACTACTAGGAACGATTCTGCACCATTAACACTGTTTGAGAATTGAGCCACTGGCATCCAAGGGAACACAGGGAATGGTTTCTTTAAATAATTGCACAGCTGGTGATGGAAGATTTAAAATGACTATATCATGGTAAGCAGAACAGGACTGAGAAGATTTGCTTCTAGATTGGCTTCTGAGTGAAACTCAATTTTCAGTATATAGATTCTAGAATTCAATGTATTTTCTAATAAAAAAATAAACAACTCTGGTTAGAGTTGTCCAAGAAACTCCCCCAAAATTAGAGGCTGCTGCTCTTGGTCTTGATCATTCCCCCACCCCCACATGGGAGATAATTCCCTATTGCTGATAAAAACAAGTACTTCAGACCCAAGGCCAGAGGCCCCTGACACAGGATTACCTGCATATCTCCCACACCCCAAGGATTAGTTTTCATGGCACCAGAAAATGACATGTAAAGTTTGAAAGGAAGGAAGCAGCCAACAGTCCTACCCAGCTATGATGTCTATGAACTACAACAATGCATGATAACCCTAAGATGCAGCAGTGGCATACATACCTTGGGGATAACCAACAGTTTTCTAATTGAACTTAAGACATGCTCAACAACTGGAATGCTATCTAACTATGCAGGGTTAGTGCCATCATGGATCTTAGGGAAGAACCTATAAATACCACTTTACTAAACCAGTGTAATTCCTAAATACATTCTAAATATTTGTCATTATTCTCACAGATAAGTGTAGTTCTCACCCTCTCTTGAAAGAAACTTCTCTTTGCTGCAGATAGAGCGACCATAACAGATAACCAAAACCAATCAAACTGCCGAGTTGTGGAGTTCATTACTAATGGGTGCATCACAAAACAAAAACAAAAGAAAAGAAAACAAACAAACAAAAATCTTCATTCATTTAAGACTTGGGGATCATTTTGGGAAAGGGAGAGGAAATATTGTGCGAGCTAGAGGAATGGGGTCTTTGATGTGAGACTGTGTCTGTTAGTAATGCCAACATCTTCAGTCATAAATCCTCATCAACATGAACTGAACAACAACAATAGACATGCGAAGGTGGAGAAAGACAAGCTCATGAGGCTTCGACCCCACTCAAAAAACCGTCAACAACTAAGGAATGCTGAGAGCAGGAGAAATATTTTTTCTCAGGAAAAAACACACCAATTGGTTATCCAGTACCAAACGGTCAGCCCTGAAAACATGTGTACAAATATTATTATTTAGACTGAGTAGCTTATATTTACATATTTAGGAATATATACATATACACCATCTACATCATATACATATGTATGTAGTATGTAACAACAATTAAAAATAGAATTTGAAAGGGAGCAAGAGAGACATATGGGAGGGCTTGGAGGGAGGAAATTGTGAAATTATAATATAAAAAAATAAGAGAAAGTAAAAGCAAATCAAAAAGCAAGCACCACTTCCTGTGAGATTTTGGAATGGTTCCATAGAATCAAAAGAACATTAGTGATTCACACACAGAAGAAGCAACAGCTGTTTAAAATGGGTGGATTTATGATATGGCTGCCACACTCTTACAGAAAGCAACACAGGTTGCCTTGTTCCATGTGCAATCATACATTCAACATGGAATGTCACTTTTCATGTTATGGTTGCTGTGCTTTGTTTTCTTTTGGAAATGGGTAACAGCTCCTTTTCCAACAGCCTTCTTGGCTTCTGGTCATGACAATGTGGTTTTGTGTATGTTGTCAGCCTAAGGGGTTAAAATTGATCTCAAATAACAGTATGATGGATGCAGTCCTTCCTTTCACAGCCTCAGAAACGGTAAGACAATTTCAGTT
The DNA here is from genome assembly GCF_003668045.3 of Cricetulus griseus. Lineage (NCBI taxonomy): Eukaryota > Metazoa > Chordata > Mammalia > Rodentia > Cricetidae > Cricetulus > Cricetulus griseus. Next base: position 309,038,165 of record NC_048595.1, on the reverse strand, counting down.
TAAGTCACAAAATCTATTTTGGCTTTCAAGCAAATTTTCTCATAATTAGACACTTTTTACGACAGAAAAGTCTAAACTGGGTGCTTATTAAATAAAATGTTTTAGAAATTACTTAGGGGAATGGAGTGACTCTGAGCAAAACACATTATAGTCTTGTATAAAATACTCAAAGAAAACAAGAAAAATGTTTGGATGCTGAAGAAATCTATATACATATTCTTTAAAGTAAAACATAAAGTCATCCTATTTTCTTACTGTCTTAGAAGTCCTAAGAAATGCTTTAGCCTGTGAACAGGGACCACTCCACCTTGAAAGTCTTCTCAGTCAGTATCAGTGGGGACCATTGTGAATCACATTTTAAGGATAATTCCTTTGTCCATTGTGTAAAAGTGGCTTCCAGAAGACATCCATATATTCACATAGAAATTACTTATTTTTTGGAAGCCACACTAATTCAAACAAGGCAAGGTGACCTTTAAATAGTGTTCTTTTTCTGTCCCTTAGGAAACAACTCAAAGGGTTTTTCTGTGTAAGTGAAATTTCCCTCCCTTCTCCCCTAGTCTTCAAGAGATTGTCTTTCATCTTCATTTTCTTTCTCTCCAGCTACAAAACATGCTCATTATGGTCCTATCTATCAGCTACAAAAGAAAGGAAGGATAGTCCTTCTATTTCTGCATGCACAGAATCTGATGGTGGTTTTAATCTCTGAAGAGTTCCCTTCTACTCTACTTAATAAAACCTAATATTTCAGTTATCAGTCATCAGGGTGAAGCAGGACTTGGAAAAGACAAGCCTTGATATATTTTGGTGTCAAATGTAACGATACTATTAATATTTTGCAAGTCTTTATAGTTTCCCTCTATCATTTCTTAGCCCCACCCCAGAATATTTTCAAAGAAAAACAAAGACTAAAGAGTAATGAAAGAAAAAGCATTCTTTGAGAAACTAAGAGAACAAGTACTATGCAATTAGCACAAGAAAGTGCCCTGATGCCATTCTCCCCAAGTGAACCAAATCCCTTAAACACTTTATTATCTTTTTCTCTCTCAAGTAAACTGAAGTATATCTCTTTTCCAAAAGTCAACTACCACATAGTCTCTATAGACTACAAGAATGACCTGAAGCTGCTACAATGCACACACACACACACACACACACACACACACACACACACACACACACACACAGAGAGAGAGAGAGAGAGAGAGAGAGAGAGAGAGAGAAACAGTAATAAATAAAAACAATCTTCAAAATAACCAGTGTTGTGGCATCAAGGTGATGGATTTCAGTTATTCTCAAAAAAAGCCACTTAGTTCTTCAGAGTTCACTGGTAGTTTCTAGGATAGGCTGTCCTTCTGATCCTCACTGATGACTAATTGTCATGAATAACAACTGGAATTATATCTTAGGGATTTTGAATCAGAAGAAACCCTGATAACTTGTATATCATCTTGGCATGTGAGTGTGTGATTGTGTAATCAATCACTCAGCTACCTTATATGTATAGGAAGAAGGATATTAGGTTCTATAGGATACTCTAAGAGATTTATGACTCAAGAAAAAACATTTGTAACGGAGTATAATATACTTCTTTGTAAGTTTTATTTGGGTTTTTTTTTTGTTGTTGTTGTTGTTGTTGGTGGTGGTGGTTGTTTTTTTTGGGGGGGGTTTCAAGACAGGATTTCGAAGTAGCTATGGAGTCAGGTCTGGAACTCACTCTTTAGACCAGGCTGGCCTTGAGCTAACAGAGAACCAAGTGCCTCTACCCCCTGAGTGCTGGGATTAAAGGCTTGCTCCATCATTGCCCAGCTACTTGTAAGTATTTTTAAAAATAATATGTAATTTACTATCATGTAACAATGTGTCCACTTGTTTTCTAAGGTTGAAAGCTAATCTGCCAGCTGATGCTTTTTATGTACAGTTAGCTGGCAGTGTGTTACAATTCCCAAAGTTGGTCAGTTCAGTGTATTTAATGAATAGAATTAGCAACTTGTTAACACCGAGCAGAATTTTGTTTAACTTGGTGCAAGAATAAAGTGAAAATATTTATGGCTGCTTTTCATTATTATCTTGCTGTTAATTGGAGGTAAAAAGTTGCACAAAATCCTGTGTTCTAGAAATATAAGTGGCTTTTCCAGTCCACAGCATTTCAAATATCAAAGTATACATTAACCATACAAATAAGGCAATGTACCTCCTATGTATATTATTTGAAATAATATTATGGGCTCCATAAAGTACACCTAGCCAGTGAGTCAAAACATACCTGTGTGAGACTTACCAACACTCTCCCCAGAACAACTGAATTGTAACATACCAATCAATTAAATATCAAAATCCAAAAATACCTCTGAAAATCTTTTTAAATCAACATTAATTCTTAATAAATTTCTCTTGTATATGTAAACTATATTAAAGGTCATTTATCATTTTTAGGCTTCTTCCCATACATAATTAAGGTGTGCAGGTTAATTATTTCAAATGTTCATGGACTGAAGTTGGAAATGTGCATTTCATTGTGTGGTGAGCTGGTAATCTGGAAAGCCTAGGATGACATATTCACCATATGGAAAACATTGTTCAATTGTACCCTTCAAGTGTCTCACACATTTCAAATTGGTTTTGTTTTTCTAATACAAACAGGTCAGATCACTGGTGTTTGGTGGCTTTTGCTTCAGTTTGACATCCTGCTATACCAGGTCTGGTTTTGTTTTCTTCCAAGCTTTTCCTGCATTAGCTTACTCCTGTTTCCACCACCTCCCTAACCCAGGGTTCTTTGTACACCCTTTCTGCTCAGCACTCCCAAATAAAAACAAGAAAATGGAAGCCTGCACTGTTGTAGAAAATAGAAACGATCCTGAAAATTATGAGGAAAACAACATTCTACTGCTTTTATAAGTAACTATAAGGTGAGCATCCCTCTTCCAAAGCCTATAATTGGAAATCTTTCAGATTTCTGATATTTTAATTTTGGGATAGTTGCATACACATGCTTTCACTTCTACACATGGAATGTACTTTTATCTTGTATGTGCCTTCTACACACAGCAAGACATGTATTTTATGTAATGGTTTTATGGGCATGCTTCTGACTGTGATCCATGACATGAGGTCAGGTGAACTTTTCCATGTCTAGCTTCAAGATGGCACTTTTTAGAAGTTTCACATTTTTGGAGTGTTTAAAATCATGGGTGTTCAGATTAGTGTTGTATCAGGAGAGTAACAAGAAACCCCAAAATTTTCATATAGTTTGAAAATGAGAATTAAACATATATTCAAAAGTAATGAAACTAGATGCTGAGCTGCTGACCCCAAGGGATGATGCCCCAACCTCCCCTCCCCCTTTTTTGTACCTCTTGTTGTGGAAAAGCCCACAAGTATGGCAACATTGAAACTAGAAAAGTAAAGAAAGGAAAACAAAAGAAAGAAAAGGGTTATAAACACCTCTTTATATAACTATATCTCCCTTATTTCAACACTAATTGAATTTGGGTGTGGTTTTCATTCTCTCTCTCTCTCTCTCTCTCTCTCTCTCTCTCTCTCTCTCTCTCGCAGCACTTCATGCTTTTTACCTAGAGACTTGAATAGGTCATGTAACGTCTTGACTTTACTGTCAAGGTATTTTGTGCCCATCCTGGAACTAATATTTACTGTCACCATGATTAAAGGGTCAAATTTGTGATACTTTGGTTTATTTTACTGTGGAATTATCACAATAATGTTATCTACTTCATAAATTATTGTTATATTTTAGTAACAATTAAACAAAAAGATGTTTGCAACACTGTGGTGGGATTTGAATATAATTACCCCCATAAGATCTTAGGGCATGGCATTATTAGGAGATGAGGCTTTGTTGGAATGGGCATGGCCTTGTTGGAGGAAATGTGTCACTGTGGAGGTGGGCTTTAAGGGCTTATATATACTCCATCCATGTCCAGTGTTCAGATCACTTCCTATAGCCTGTGGATCAAGATGTAGGACTCTCAGCTCCTTCTACAATATTGTCTGCCTGCACACTACCATATTGCATCATGAGGATAATGGACTAAATCTCTAAAATGTAAGTCACCCCAATTAAGTTTTTATAAGAGTTGCCATGGTCATGGTGTCTCTTTACAGCAATAGAAATCCTAATTAAGACAGAAGTTGGTACTGGGGACTTAGGTATTGCTTGATGGGCTGGACCATGTTGTTGTTGGGAGGAATATGGTCTGTGGGACTGTGGGAAAGCAGTTGAATGCTTTAAGTTGGGGATTAATGGGCTATCCTAGCAGGAACATGGAAAGCAACAGTGCTAAGGGTGATTTGAACTGTGGGTGCTTGGATCAAGAGGTTTCAGAGAAGAATATTGGTTGTGTGGCCTAGAGAGCAGTGTTGTGATATTTTGGTGAAGAATTTGGCTGCTTGTTGCCCTTTTACAAAAGTCTGCCTGAGGCTAAAGGGAAGAGTTTTGGACTAATTCCATTGGCAGAGGAAATTTCAAAACAGGTTAGAATAGAGTCTGCCATGTGGTTATTAGGGTTAACTCTAATGAAGATGTGTAGTGAGAAAGAGCAAGCTGAGCAAGGAAAACACAAAATGCACAATTTGAGGAGAAAAGGAGAATTAGGAATTGAAATGGAGCTAAGTCAAGGACATAAACAGATTAAGAAATAGAATAAAGGGAATGGTGACTCAGGGCAAGATCTCACCCAGCTAAATTACCAATTTGTAAAAAGAAATTAAAGAAAAGCTTAGAGCCCAGTGTATTGGTGCATACCTTTAATCCTAGCACTGAGAAGGCAGAGGCTGGAAGATCTCTGAGTTTGAGGCTGGCCTGATGTACACAATAAGTTCCAGGATAGCCAAGTTTAGCCAAGTGAAGGAAACTATGGAAATGAGAAAGCTAGTGAAGCTGTAATTGAAGGTAGGGGCCATGTTCCAGCCACAGTAAGCAGCAGAACTAGGTAACTTTGGCCATAGAGTCAAGGATAGAAGAAAGGAATTATGGAACCTTCCTGCAAGACTAATGACAACCACTGAGGCAAGGAAGGTGTCTGGGGTGTCCCTGAATGGAGGCCTAGAAAGTCCATTGTATGAAGCTATGGAGAAGCCTGGATTACCTTGGAGACCCCAAGATGTTGGAGAAAATGCGAGAGCCATGAGATACTTGACAAGGAAAGCTGATAACAGGGAGTGGAATCAGTCCAACAGACAGTTGGCCTGCTATCAGTTGTTCTGCAGCAGTTTTGCAGTCAACAAAGCTGAAGGGAGTTGAAGATCTGAGGAGCATTTTGACATCTGACATGGAGATGCAGTTTGGAGTTTGCCCAGGTGCTTTTCAGTTTTGCTTTAGTCCAGTATTTCCTTCTCTGTGTTCCATTAGTTCCTTCTCTGTGTTTTGGAGTGGTAATGTATATCCTGTGCCATTATATGTTAGAAGTAATTTTTTTAATTTGATTTTAAAGGGAGTTACAGTTAAGAGATCACATGAATCTCAGAAGAGACTTTGAACTTTTAAACATTGTTGAGATTGTGATAGACTGTGGGGACTTTTGAAATTGGACTGAATGCATTTTGCATTATGATATTGTTACAAGCCTATGGGACTAGGTAGTGAAATGTGGTAGTTTGAATGTAATTGCCCCCATAAGTACATAGGGAGTGGCATTATTAGGAGGTGTGGCTTTGTTGGAGTAGGTATGGCTTTATTCTGGAGGAAGTATGTCACAGTGGAGCTGAGCTTTGAGGTCTCGTATGTACTCCAGCCCTGCCCAGTGTTCAAATGACTTCCTGTTGCTTGTAGGTCAAGATGTAGGATTCTCAGGTCCTTCTCCATTATCATGTCTGCCTGCATGCCACTATACATCATGATGATAATGGACTAAATCTCTGAAAATATAAGCCACCCTAATTAAATGTTTTTCCTTTATAAGAGCTGCCATGGTCATAGTGTCTCTTTATATCAATGGAAACCCTAACTAAGACAAACACCTTGAGTATACCATAAATGTTTAATTATTACTATATTGTTGCTAAATGCACTATTGAATCAAAAAAATTGCAAAAGTCCCCTTATTTTTTTTTTTAATTTTTCAAAGAAGGATTTCTTTGTGTAGTCCTGGATGCCTCCTGAGTGCTGGAATTAAAGGTATCCACCACCAACACCAGTTGACCTTTTCTTCTTAACATATTTCTATATTATCAGTCCTTAGAGTCTAGCCAGAATCATGATGGCATATCCATTTCTAAAGTTTTGATTCAAAAGATTTAGCACTTGCAACATGTTTCCAGGTTGTAATGATTCTCTGAGTTGGGAATGACAATTGGAGACCTAGTACTCTGTCACAGGGGTTGGCAAAATCTCAATCAGATAGTAAATATTTCATGCACAGTCACAGACAATATGTTGATAAATGAAAAAACAAGTATGACTATATTCTCTTTGCACACTGAAATTTCATATTTCCAAGTCATAGCTTTTTATGTTTTAAGCTTTTAAATGTGTGAAAACTGTTCTTGACTCAGGTTTACAGAAATAAGTCCTGATCTGTGTTGACCCACAGACTGTTTCAGCTCTGAGCACCTGCCCAGTTTGAGCCATGTACAGCTGGCTTTCCTCTTCACCAAACCGGAATTTGTACTTTGCTCACTGCTGACAGGCTACCTGCCATCAGGTTGACTAAATCACTGATGAGCCATCCTGCTTAACATAGCTATGCTTAGAATGCACTGTTTTTGATATGCTAGCTCATTGTCTACAGCTTCAGCTTCATTTAGGACATCTGATTTGCTATTATAGTGCAATCGGTCAACTCATTTTTTAAAGTATTGATGTGCTCTTTCTTTTGGCAAATGTATGCTCATATTACACTGGTGCCCTCAATTTTTTTGCACTGGTTTGTGACTTGTGACTTGGCAAATCAGGCTGACCTGAGTATGTGATAACTTTTATCAATACCAGATAAACAATTTAAGCAGACATATAATCACTAGTAAAATAGAAGCAGCAATTAAATGTTTACCAATCAAACAAAACAAAACAAAAACTAGGACCAGATGGTTTTAGCACAGAATTCTACAATACTTTCCAAGACTGAGTTAATGAAAATACTCCTCAAATTATTCCACAAAATGTAAATAGAAAGAGCATTGCCCATTTTTTTAAGAGACACAGTTATCCTGACATCTAAACCACCTAAGCACTCAATAAAAAATAAGAATTACAAACCAATTTGCCTTGTGAAAATCAACACAAAAATTCTTAATAAAACACATTCAAACTGAATTGGATAACACATCCAAAGGATCATCCATTGTGTACTAGTAGACTTTATCCCAGAGTGCAGGGATGTTTCAATCTATGTAATTAATAAATGTAATCCTCCATATAAACTGTAAGACAAAAAACTTGATGGTTATCTCATTAGATGCAGAAAAGGCCTTTGACAAAATCAATTACCTCTTTATGATTAAAATCCTGGAGTGATTAGGAATACTAGGGACATACCTCAATATGATAAAGGTAATACCATGATAAACAAGCCCATAGCCAGCATCAAGTTAAATGGGAGGAACTCAAAGCAATTCCAATAAAATTAGGAACAAGGCAAGATTGTCCACTCTCTCATACCTCTTCAACATAGTATTTGAAGTCTTAGCTAGCGCAACAAGTGGACTGAAGGAGATCAAAGGGATACAAACTGGAGGGGAAGAAGTCAAAGTATCCTTATTTGTAGATGATATGATAGTATGTATAAGTGACTCTAAATGTTTCCCCTGGAAATTCTAACATCTGATATACACTTTCAGAAAAGTAGGAGAATAAAAAAAATTACTCAGAAAAATAATTAGCCTTCCTATATTCAAAAGACAAATGGGCTGACAAATAAATCAGAGAAGCAATTCCTTCTATTAGAGCCTCAAAAATTATAAATTATTTTGGAGCAACTCTAACCAAGCAACTGACAGACCTTTATGATAAAAACCTTCAAGCATTTGAAGAAAGAAATTGAAGAAGCTATCAGAAGATGGAAAGATTTTCCATGCTCCTTGGTAGGATTGGGTTGATAGGATTAAAAAAGTAAAATTGGCCATCCTACCAAAAGCAACCTATAAATTCAATGCAATCCCAATCAAAATTACAACATAATTCTTCACTTATCTTGAAAGGGAAATTTTCAGCTTCATATAGAAACACAATAATCCTAGGGTATCTAAAACAAACCTGGAAGTGTCCATTGTACTAGGTTTCCAGCTTGTCTTTGTGATGTCCCCCCAATTCAGTTTTCTCTCCTAGTACTCTCTCCCTCCATCCTCCCCCACTTGATCCGTCTTGTTCCTATTCTCCCCTGCACCCATCCACCTGCCAAGTCTATTCTATTTCTCCTTCCCCTTTGTTACTTAGCTTCTCTGGGTCTGTGGATTATAGCATGGAACAAACCAAATAATCCATTTTTTTTAAAAAAAGGGATATAGATCCAAATAGAGAATTCTCAACAGAGGAAACTCAACTGACTTAGAAACATGTAAAGAAAAGTTCAACAATCTTAGCCATCAGGAAATGCAAATCACAATGATTCTGAGATTCCATCTTATACCTGTCAGAATGGCTAAGATCAAAAACACAAGGGACAACTCATGCTGGCAAGGATGCATAGCAAGATGAACACTACTCCACTGCTGGTAGGAGTGCAGACTTGGGCAGCCACTATGGAAATCAATATGGTGATTTCTCAGAAAACTGGGAATTGATCTACCTGAAGATTCAACTATACCGCTCCTGAGCATGTACCTAAAGGAGGCTCATTCTACCACAAGGACACTTGTGTAACTATGTTCATACCATCTTTATTTGTAATAGCCAGAAACTGGAACCAACATAAATGTCCCTCAACTAAAGAATGGATAAAAAAAAATGTGGTCCACTTATACAATGGAGTATTACTCAGCTGATAAAAAAACAACATCATGAAATTTGTAGGCAAATGGATCAAATTTGAAAAAAATCATCCTGAGTGAGGTAATTCATACATAAAAGAAAAAATATGGTATGTACTCACTTAAAAGTAGCTGCTAGCTGTAAAACAAAGGATAATTGTGTCAATTTTTCTAAAGAGAGAGAGAGGTGTTAGATCTGCATGGAAGGTGGGGTAGGGAAGAACTGACAGGAGTAGAGTGAGAGAAAACCATAATCAGGGCGTATTATATAAAAATATATTCTCAATAAAACAAAACAACTAAAAACATTCAACCTCAAGCATTGTGTTGCAGCTGCACAAAATGGACTAAGACTGGAATACAAGAATTTCTACTCAGTGAAGAGCATAACACTTCATTATCTTTTCTCTTCTGTGATCTTAAGGTATTTTCTTTAGCTCCAAAGATGATTATTTGAAAAATAACCAGCCATGGGTATCTAGAGACTGGAGTTAGAGTCAAGAACACAGTTTAGGGCTGAACACACTTGCGTTCATCTTGAACTCCCTTGCACTCAGTTTCTGATGACGGTCAACTCATGCAACTTAGTAGGCTTATTCAGTATCATTTTACTTCCTGTAAACAGAAGAATAACAGCATCAATCTTATTTACTGACTTCTAGAGTAAGAGATAGCAAGTGGGAAATCTTCAGTACAGTATCCAGCACCGTGAACACTCAAATGTTAACTGCAATCATATTTCTTTCTAAAATTCTTGGAGTTAAACAACCATCAAAAATTGCATAAATCCTCACCTCCCCATCTTTTCTCTTGTGAGATCCACTAATTAGGTATTACACCAAGGAATCATGGATAAAAGGAAGGTACTTCAACCATTTCTGTGATCTTAGTTAACACAAATTTAATGATACTTTTGTTGTGGTAGAACGAACTGGTTTCTGCCAGTCTTTTTTATCAAAGATAATTTGGGGAGGAGAGGGAATTCTCGGGGCAAGCTGGCAGGAATTATAAGCACCCTTTGATATTTTTCTTCACATGTTGTTTCTCATTACAGGATGATGACCTCCGACTTATCTAGAAACATCTGGATACTTTGAAGAATGTTCTAGTGACTGTCTTCCTAGAAGATTGAATATATACTGAAGTGTCTGACAAATAAAAATGTTATTATAACTCTTCAAATAAAGTTAGGTATAACAGTAGACACATCTTGTGGAGTTTTCTAGTATTTAAAAGCATCACTAACTTGTGGCTTGATTTTAGTTAATCTTCCTGTCCTAGTAAGAAGACAGGAAACTCTCAGCATAAGCTCTTGTTTAGGAGGATGTTAGTGGGGGAATGCTTTTGCTCTTTCTTTGATTCTCTAGAAATGTAAAAGAATTCTGAGTAATGTAAATGCTCCTACAAAGGTTAAACATCTTCAACCCATGTTCCCCCAAAGGAAGCATGCTTAACATTCACAGTTTCAGGTAACAGGAATAAATTTCAGCTAATTCAAAGAAAAAGGAAGAGAATTAAAAGAAGAAAATGAGTAAGAAGTATGCAGGAAAATGTTTTTGAGGGTTTTCATGATTCTCTTACCAGAGTTATTCATGGATGCATTTTAATTCTACTTATCCTAACTTTTATTGTATCTCCAGATAGGATTTTAAATACTTGAAGGGCAAAATCTTATTACCTTTGTTGCTCAACAGTCATCCATTATTTTAAACTCAGATCTGTGTGATGTTTCTCTTAAAAAACAAGAATACTAACATGGGTTAGTACTCTAGAAGAGTCTAATACAGAAAATTTATGCCACTCAAATTGGAGTCACTCAAACACATATGTTGTCCATCAAAGTGCCAGAGATGAGTACAGCAGTAGAATGCCATTTCTTTTGTTGTTAAATTTAATTAAACCAAAATGTTCTTATTTGTCAAAGTAGAATTCATTTGCCAAAATGCAGAATTACATCTGCATTTTGATGGGCAGGCCAAACCAGATGTTTCCTTGCCTCTAAGATGGGTACCTCATGCATGGACTTGACAGGAAGGTAGAAGCTGTTTAAGACACTCCTTAGGGACTGCATAAAATTAATAATAAAAGCTTTGTATCTTTCAACAGTCATTTTGGAGACTATTATCTTGGGAAATCAGCAGAACATATGGTTGCCAGTAGCAAGAGCAACTGCAACTTATGAAGTTCAGATCTCTGATGAGTCCCCTTTATAGAGTGACAGTATAGAAAATGGTCCATCTTTAAGCCTACTAAATATTTTTCAAAGAATAATAAAGAAATTCATTCCTGCAATAAGGCAGGTGGGTCTTAACAATGTTTCATAGTACATCTGGACTCGGGTTCCCATAGGAACTTCAATCCCTCATATCCTGTAGCTGAAAAGTTAGTATCTGTTGTGACTGCTATAAACTACTAACTCATTTGCTTTTGCAGCTGAATTTAAAGTATCTATTGCCATTATGTAGGTAGCTCTCATACTTGATCTATGTGAAGAAAAAAACAACAGGGAAATGTTCCTGAAAGGAGAAGTATTGGCTTAGGATCCCCAAAACCAATGCCTCAGTACAAAGGAGATTTATTGCCTTGGAGGGATAGAGACTTGGGGTCCAAACAAGAGACAGAGGGAGCGTGAGAGGGGGAAAGGAGCCATGGAAAGGGGGCAGGGATATTTGTGATGAAGGGACAAAGGACTGCCTCTGGGTAGGGGAGTAGACAGACAGGGCACATAGGAAAATGGCAGTTTATAAAGTTACAAGGGGAAAACCCCTGTTAGAATGAGGTGTTTAATTTTAATTAGGCATGTTAATTAGGTGAGCCAACGTGGGCTTCTTATTGTCATGTTTCAATATTTCGATAGCTGGATCTTGATAGTCAGCCTCAGGGTGAAGGTTTGGCCAAATAAGGGAATAGATCCTGGGGTCTAGCTTCAGGAATACAGTCTATTTTTTAGCAAGTCAGAGGGAATTGGAGAGAAGGGCAAGGCCTGCCAGAGACACATGTCTGAGTGCATTAGTGTCCCTTCAGTTCTTTTGAACAACAACTGTGTACCAGTCTAATCACACTCCACTTAAAGATGTATAGTAACTAGTTACTTAGTAACAAGGCCACCTTTCTTGCCTCTTTAGTCCCTTCTTCCCTGGCTTTTACCATTCATGGTAAGTCTGGACATGGAAGTGTCTGAAATCTCATTAAAAAGGTTATAGAAGCCAAGAGACTAGAGGTAGATTCAAGCAATATATTGTGGACACTTCAGTGTAGTTGACATTTTTTTGGGTCCTCCAACTAGCTCCCAAATTAACACATGGGACTTATTAATTATGAATGCCTGGCCTTAGCTTAGGCTTGTCCCACTAGCTCTTTTTAACTTAACAATTATTCTACAACATAAACAAATGTTACACATATTTTCATAGTTAAACAAATATTCCACAGCATAAACAAATGTAACACATCTTTACATAGTTAAACAAATGCAATGCTTCTTTGCATAGTTAAAATTTTTTGCATCATTTTTCCATTTTGTCTAAATAAAAAAGAAAGAGTTTAGCTTTAACATATGAAAGGATGGCATGTAATGTCATGAGATTCTGTAACCAACAAGATTTATCAAGTCTCAGTCAGTCTCAGGGGTGTTCCCATGTCAAGGGATCAGCATATACATCACCTGTGTCATCATTTTTCTAGCTTTATTCTTTATGTATATAGACAATATTTTTGGAGGTCTCCCCAAATTAAATCTTGTTTCTATTAATTTTGAAGGAATCCACAGCCTTTCATTTCCTGTGGAAACAAAGGCACAACCTCTCCCCCAATACAATACATTTTCTTAATTCCTTCTTAAAGTTAAGACACACTCAATGTATCTAGGATGGTTTAATTCAACCGTTCCTTTTTACAATCCCATGTCTCTCAGAAGCTGCTGTTCACTCATCAGCATTCAAAAAATTCCAGGTCTACTCTCTAGCCCAAGTTTTCAAATAACTTTTCTAATCTAATTTACATTTTAAGTTTGTAACTTATTTACTTTCCACTCAAAGTCATTAGAGGGAACTAGAAGCATCATGACTAGGCCCCTTTGATACAAACTTTCAGAATGCAGTTCAGTATTTGGCTCCTTTTCTTGGTAGAAGACAGGGTTGTTTATCTCCTACATCTGTAACTGATAACAACCTGAACTACACCTCTTTCCTCTGTGGTAGGCAGGCAGGGTAATCTGGACTTTGCTATTGCCATTGGAATGAATTAAAATAACAGCCCCAAATTTTAACCCCATCCTGTGCCTAGAACTTTGGCTATATAGTTTTATATCTCCATTCTTCAAGAATGACAACTTTTATGTGCTATTCTGTGTTGTCCTATGACATTTTTGGCAAAAGAATGCTAAAAGATATGATGTTATAGATGTTTGAAATGCATTCAACACAGATTGGGTTGTAATCTTGAACTATTGCCACTACAAGGAAAAATGGCAAGCAATTCATTGATTCAATAAAATGAAACAGAGTTAGACTGAACCCACCCTGAAATTGGAAGTAAGCACATACAAGTACAGATCAGAATAAGGAGCCCCAGTTATTAAAACACAGAGATGAGTAAATTATTATAATTCACCAACTTTGGAGTTATTTTGTCATGTAACATGATTATGATGACAACTGTGAGATACTTTTAATTCTGAGACTTTTATTCAGCAGTGCTTGATGCAGAAGAGCAGAGATGGAGTAAAATTATTCCATCTATAGAGATTTCATGTTCAGGGACACGAGATAAAGTGCTAGGGACAAAGTTCAGAGTCAGCCCAGTGTATCAGTATAATTGTTTGGGTGAGATTTCTACTGTTCAGTTTTTTTTTGTTTGTTTTTTTCATGCAATAGAATTTATTTTTTAACATTACTTTGTGCCAATTACTGTTGATACACATTTGTTCATTTAACTCCATTATGTATAACTTTTAAAATAAATTTTAATTTAAACTAAAAACAATCTTATTTTACATAACAATCCCAGTCCCTCTCCTTCCCATTATCCCATGTCCATCCCACCCCCAACCATTCCCAAGGAAGCATGAGGCCTCCCATGGGGGATTTTCAAAGTGTGTCACATCATTTGGGACAGGGTCTAAGCCCTCCCCTGAATATCTAGGCTGAGAAGGTATCCCTCCATAGGGAATGGGCTCCAAAGCCCTATTCATGCATTAGGGATAACTACTGGTTCAACTACCAGAGGCCCCATAGACTGCCCAGACCTCCCAACTGACACCCATGTTCAGGGGGCTGTATCAGACCTATGCTGGTTCCCCAGCTGGCAGTTATCAATCTCATTATAGGTGAATGGGGGAATGGCATTTAAGGTATCCTCTCCACTATTGCTTCGATTCTTAGTTAGGGTCATCCTGGACATTTCTCTAGTGCCATATTTCTCTTTAAACCCATAATGACTCCTCTTAAGGTATCTCTTTTGTTGCTCTCCTTCTCTATTCTTCCCTTGACTTGATCTTTCTGATCCCTCTCCACTATTGCTTAGATTGTTAGTTGGTGTCATCTTTGTAGCTCTCTGGACATTTCCCTAGTGCCAGATTTCTCTTTAAACCTATACTGGCTCCCTCTCTTATGTTATCTCTCATCTTGCTCTCCTCGATTCTTCCCCCAACTCAACCTTCCTGATCCCTCATGTCCTCCTCTCCCCTCCTCTTCTTCACTCTCTTTATGCCCCCCTATGCTCTCAATTTGCTCAGGAGATCTTGTCCCTTTCCCCTTCTCTGGTGAACCATGTATGTCTCTCTTAGAATCCTCCTTGTTTCCTACTTTCTGTGGGGTTGTGATTGTAGGCTGGTAATCCTACTGTTCAGTTTTCATGGGATTTTCCAGCTACCATTGTTCCAAATGAATTTACTTTCTACTTAATTGGGCTGGAGTAAGTTTGTGTTCTTTTTAAAATCAGAGTCATCCCAATCAACTTTTGGGTTTCATTGGAATTACTGGACTTTGAAAAGCTAAGAATGAAACTGGCTGAAAGTAGAGAAAGCAGAAACATTAGTCTATTGGTCCACAGTTCCATGGTATGGTATCAAGAGCAGTTTGGATTTTCATTTTATGTCTTTGAGAACTGTTAATTCTTCATAGTGTCACATAGAATATTGGAGCAACAAAGTAGTTGAGATGAATGTGATTCAAGAAGAATAAATTTAAAAAAATATTTTAAACTAGAAATTGTGTTGATCATAATCTGAGAATGAATGATTTATGACACATTGACATTTCTGTTCATTTTCTAACTCTAGATACTTAGACATTCTTTTGAAGTGCCAAGAACTCCCAATTAAGAAAAGCTGAATAAATCATTAAGAGTAAAAGAGTATTTTGTCTGATAGGCACACAGTCTATATAGCACAATTCTTCAACATGCCATCTAGTAACAGTTTCAGTAAATAAAATGATTATAGGAAAAATAATGCTTAAAACTAAAAAAATCACTTGTACAGTCTTTCTTTTCCCTTTCTTGCATACTTTCTTTCCTTTTTGTACTAGTTCATCTTTTTCTGTGGTTCCTGGAAATGCTCCAGTTTTCTATAGTCTTAGAGTATATATAATTGAATGGCATAATAAATACCAGATTTGCCAGTATTTTATAAGGTATGTAAAAAGCAGGGGGACATGTTTGCCATTATTGCCATAAACCAAGAAAAAATTGGTGAAATTTATAAAGTTGGAAGTTTTGTGCCATGTAATCCCAGAAACATGACTTTCATTTCATTCAAAATAAATAGAATTGAACTTCACCATTCAAAAAAAAAAACATCATTTATTTGGCATTAATTTTGTATTTAGTACAAGGCATTTAGTTCTAGAAACTGGCTATTACTCTGTTATGCGTATGAAGCCTTCCTTTACTAGTATATACATTTTAAGTTTATTATCTTTTGCCTTTATACAAAGTCCTTGGCAGACTATTCTTAACACATATATTTCAGAGACAACTGAGTCTGTTTCTTGTCAGTTCTAAATGTAAATGATTTGCTTTTCCTGGTGTTTGAAATGCTTGCAGTTAAGGCATCAAAGGGTAAATTCAGTCCATTTGTGTTTCTCAAAAGACTTATGAATTTACTTGACAGATAGAAGTTTACTAAATAGTCTTCCTTCTGTATTTCCAAAAGCAAATGAGTTGGCCACCTTAAAAGGCTTTCAATTCAGATGAAGCATTGAGTTGTAGGAGTAAGTGTGGAAGAATGGAGGCTAAAAAGAGGAGACAGGGTGAAGATTTAGAGAGAAGATAAGATCTTTCATATCTTCCTGAGATTAAAACAAAGGAAATGGGCTGGAGAGATGCTCAGTGGTTAAGAGTTCTGGCTGCTCTTGCAAGGATATAAATTCAGCTCCCAGTATCCATGTCTTTAGTCATCTCACAACTGCTTGTTACTCCTGCTCCAGGGGATCCAATGCCCCACGCTGTCTTCTGTGGACACACTCACACACATGACATTCACTCACACAGGCACAGAATCACACAAATCAAAACAAATAGTAATAAAAAAGAACAAAAATCATGAGGAAACTAAGAATCTGATGGTCAGAAAATAGCAAGTATATAAAAATTAGAACATGAAATTCCAATGTACATACTTGCCATTAATCTTACCTGTTTTCCCGCAAAGACAATTTTTTAAAAATTCTTTAATTACTACTCATATTTACATATCCGCCCCCCCATTCCCTCGCCCTCCCATCCTCCCATATTCCCCCCCCAGCCCCCCAACCCATCCCCCAACTCCTCCCCAATGATAGTGAGGCCCTCCACCAGGGACCTTCAAATTCTGTCATATCATTTGGGGGAGGCCCTAGGCCCTCCTTGCTGTATCTGGGCTGCAATAGTATCCCTCCTTAGGGGATGGGCTCCCAAAGTCCATTTGTACTCTGTGGTTAAAGACTGGCTCCACTGTTAGAGGCTGCATAGACTGTCTTGGCCTCCTAGCTGGCACCCACATTCAGAGGGCTTGGTTTTATCCAATGCTGTTTCCCCAGCTTTATGACTAGTGTCTCCATGTTCTCACTAGCTCAGGTCCACTGTTTCTGCAGCACCATCTTGGCTCCTTTGCTCCTCCTCCCTCTCCACAACTGGATTTCAGGAGTATGGTTCAGTGCTTAGTTGTGGGTGCTTGTTTCTGCTTCGAACAGCTACTGGATGAAGGCTCTAGGAATGGTAACCAAGGTAGACATCAATCTTATTTTAGGGGAAGGGCATCAATGGCATCTTTGCCACCACTGCCTGTATTCTTCAAAAGCTAAAGAAATAAATTCACTGATCAGTCCTAGGTAAAACCACTAACATGCTGGCATATGTTTTTGCAGTGATTCTGACCGTTTTACTCTGACAATCATATTCCATAATCAATCAATCAATCAATCAATTGATCTTATCAACCACTGTTGTTTTATGTTAGAACTTTATTTCATATTTAATGGTCATGTCGATACTGCATCCTATAGATTAAAAAAGTGACTTCAGGCAGGGCATTGGTGGTGCACACCAGCACTGAGGCAGCGGCAGGTGGATCTCTTGAGTTTGAAGCCAGCCTGGTTTACAAAGCAAGTTCCAGGACAGGCTCCAAAGCAATACAGAGAAACTATGTCTCAAAAAACAAATAAACAAAAAAGGTGACTTCAAGCAAAATTTTTAGTAAATAGATACCCCCCAATATTATTTAAATGGAGATTCAGCCCCAATGCACCATGAATGTGTAAAGTCTGTTTAGACATGAATGTCAATTGGCATTTAGGCCATTGCTCAGACTGAGTATTCCATCACAGTCCACCCCTGCTCTGTTATTCTATCTCCATCAGTCTCCAAAGTTCTAGAATCTTTTATTCAGACTGGGCCCCATCCATTTCCTACTAAGAGCTTCATAAACTGAGTAAACCTCTACCTTGTCCAATTTCCTGCAATGTTTAGATGTGGGTTGAAATCTGGCACTGTAGCTATTGAGTCCCTCTCCTAATGCATGGAGTACATCATACAGAGACTCATGATGAGGTGAGGGAATTGTTTACTATGCACCATCCCCTATTCTATGAAAAGTTAATGAAACATAAATGTTAAGCATGTTTTTAAAATGAGTGCTTACAAGTTACAGGTAGGGTGATGTGTAGTTTTCCAACTAACCTTGAGACATAAGAGGAAATCTGTCAACATTCTTGCTGACATGTGAAGCTTATCCTGGATCCTACCCAGACAGATCTAAGTGGAAACAGGGTATCATTTTGTTAAGTACATGTATGAAATAAATTAACCTGGAAGACACTGATGTGATTTGAGCCATGATATGTTTTAAGTATGCCATTTTCAGAGTGGAAACAATTTGTGTTTAATAACAAACTGTTACTTAAATAAATTGCAACCTATAGTGGACTGCTCTGTAATTGTTTTTACATGGTATATAACTTAAATGGCAATTTTTAAAATTTGTGTATAAATGTTTATGATATTGTTAAATGGAAGAAGCCTAAAGTCAAAGCTTGTATGCTCTGTTTCATTTCATTTGGTGAAAATAAAATTTAAAAATCTTACAGATGTCTTCACATAATTTTCAGGAGTACATAATATTGTTTCTAGAAATCCCTTACTTTGTGCATATATTTTGTACATTTTCAATAATTCATAGACTTTAACTTTTTTAATGAGAAAAAAGTCATGTTGGGGAGCCTACTGAACCATTTTTTGAGCAAAGGGTTGAAGACTCTGAGGAAAGCAGGAAGTATGTCATACTTAGTGAGTCATGCTATTTTAGGGCAATCACAGGAGCAGAAACTTGAGTATGAATGTACCTTGGATTACAGCAAATAAAAGTACACAGAAGGCAGTGAAAAAATATGGAAACTATTTTAAGTAAAAATTTTTTAATTTAAATTAGAAGCAAGCTTGTTTTACATGTCAATCCCAGTTCCCTCTCCCTCCATTCCTCTCCTGCTCCCCAAGGATCCCATGTCCCATCCCCTTTGTGCTCCCCAGGGAGGGTGAAGCCTTCTCCATGGGGGAGCTTAAAAGTCTGTCAAATCATTTGGAGCAGGGCCTAGACTCTCCCCTGTAGGAAGACACTGTAGCCCCGCCTCCTAGAAGCTCCTACAGGTGTGCTTGAGGGCGTGGTCAGGGGAGGTTGAAGATGACTGGGGGCAATTCTTAAGGGGCTGACGACACGTGGAGACACCTTCTTTCTCTGGCCTTCCTAGCTTGTTGCCTCTGGGCACATTCTGGCTTACATTTGGCTGGTGTTCATCTGAATAAAGAAATCTTAGCCTTACAGACTTCGGATTGTCCTTTGCACACGTTATACCTTGAGCGCATTATACCTCCCCATGTGTCTAGGCTGAGAGAGCATCCCAATATGTGGAGTGGGCTCCCAAAGTCCATTCTTGTACTACGGATAAATACTGATCCACTACCAGAGACCCCATAGATTAACCAGAATCTAGCTATCAGTCTGGGATCCATGAGCTCCCCCTTGTTCAGGTCAACTGTTTCTGTGGGTTTCACCAGCCTAGTCTTGACCCCTTTGCTCATCACTCTTCCCTCTCTGCAACTAAATTCCAGAGTTCAGCTCTGTTTAGCTGTGGGTGTCTGCTTCTGCTTCCATCAGCTACTGCATGAAGGCTCTAGGATGGCATATAAGGTAGTCATCAATCTCATTATCAGGGAAGGGCATTTAAGGTAGCCTCTCAACTATTGTTTAGATTGTTAGTTGGGGTCAACCTTGTAGATCTCTGGACATTTCTCTAGTGCCAGATTTTCGAGTCAGGGGAAGAATAGAGGAGAGCAAAAAAATATATACCATAATAGAGGGGGGCATTATAGGTTTAGAGAGAAATCTGGCACTCCTCTACCCTTCTCTTTCTCCTAACTGCCCCCCCCCCCCCCCCCCCCGCTTCCGATTAGCTCAGGAGACCTTGTCCCTTTCCTCTTCTCTGGGGGACCATGTATGTCTCTCTTAGGGTCCTCCTTGTTTACTAGCTTCTCTGGCGGTGTGGATTGCAGGCTGGTAATCCTTTGCTCTATGTCTAAAATCCATATATGAGTAAGTACATACCATGTTTGTCTTTTTGGGATTGTTTCTTCAAGTTCCATCCTACAGATGCAAACATAACCAACAGAATACAAGAGATGGAAGAGAAATATGGAAACTATTAAACCACTAAAGACCTAACAGTATTTTTTTCTGTTGTCCTTGCTTTTCTTCTTCCAGTTTGTTGTGGATATTCATGCACATGTAGCCAACAGGTGAGTTCATTCTTACCGATACCCCCAAATAAGCCTATGTCCATGCATCTCCCCTACTGAAGTAACTACTTTAGTCTCCTGAGACTTCTAAAAGATCAAAGTGAGCTCTCATACAAGGTTGGGGGAGATAAAACACTGGGTACATATTACAAGTATAGAAATTCCAGCTACAATGGGATTTCCAAGAACTATCTTTGAGAAACAAATAAAAACAAATACCGTTCTTTCTCCAAGAGTTCTTAGCCCCAAATTAAGAAACTGCTAGCAAATAGAAGTGGAGACCAGTGAAGGGAACACAGGGCTCTGAGAGTTCAAGGCTGGGAAGGCTTTTGTACCTTCTCACCCAAACTTGCATTGAGGCTTGTGGTGCCCTGCTGCCACTTTGCCTGCTTGTACATGGAAGAGTTGCATTTATGGTTTTAGGCTGAACATCTATTCCTTTCTGAGGGCACCTTTTGCATTTATTTTTAAGTGTGACTGCACAGCCTTTATTGAAAGGAGAATATAGGAGTCGGAAATGGGACATCAATTTTGGCTAGGCTATGTGGGTAAGAATATGAAATAGAATGTACACAGGATATTTGCTTTTTAAAAATTATACATGATTAAGCTTGATTTTAAGGGTAACATTTATTTTACCTTCTTCTAGATTTCCAAGACTAAAAGATGACAAATCTGAATGGAACACAAAAGATCCCTGTGGAATAGATTAAGGAGTGTTAGTACACTTAGGAAGAAAATTGCTGTAGCATGGGTGACACATGACCCAGGTAACTGAGATGCTGCAGCTGCTGATGGCACATGACAGCACCATTTCACCAATATCTTGCAGTGACCACTTTCTTCCTTTTAACTCCTCTGGGTGTGATGAGCAGCATGGCCAAGACCATCTATCACTCTGCAGACTTTTTCATAGCCCCTCCGTTTCCTGGCTGGATTATTTATGTAACATTATTCAGCATGGGAAAGACCAGCTGTTAGGGTTTTAGAACCAGGAATAAGAACACATTTTTATTAGCTCTTTCATCTTGTCTTCAGTGTTTTTCTTGGTTTAAATAACGATAGCAGCATGCTAGTCCCTCCACTGTAACTCTGTGTGCTTTTGGAGGGCAGAATGTTCTTTTCATAGTTCTGGAGTTACAGGAGACATATCACAATAGATATGAATTCAGCATGTGGGATTGCCTAACCATGTGTGAGGTTGAATTCCCACACCTGCGTGGGAGATGTAGAACTAAAACAACAGATCTAGTTTTCAGACTGCTGATGGATAACACAAGGGAGGCAACAATTTAATATTAGAAGATTTGAGATAAAAGTGGTACTCTAAGAGTTGTAATATGTCAACTTGGTTAAGCAATGTTTCTACAATTGCCTTCCCTACAAATCTCATGCTAGCATGGAACACAGCAGAGTGTGAAATATGTTTGGCATGATGAAGTAGTATATGCACAACATCACAGATCTTACGTATATCAGGAAACACCTGAGGCTACTATTGATTCTACCTTCCGGTTTGTTCTCTTTCAGCCTGACTATTGAACCGATGTGGTCATCTCTATGATAAAGTGTGCTGGCTTCTTTCTAAGAACGTCCATGGTTAGAAGGCCAGAACAAGAAGTAAATAGGTATTAGGTCATCCTTAAGTACCTATGGCTCCAATATTAGACACAGAGACTGTACTATGAAAGGTCAAACCCTTTGCATGAGTAAGCCAGCCTTTTATGCGGCTCAAAGGCCTCTGAATCACTTTTTTGTTTTTTAAATCTCTGATAAACCATTTGCATCACTCACTGTAATTCTTTTTACTAGTTTTCTATTTCTCCATAACCTCAATTCTTAAGGTCTTTCTTAGCTTTTGAATATATCATTCCTTTGGCCGGCATCTTTAACTGAGCCTACCCATCAAATTCTTCTCCTGGACTTCTGCGAATACCTCATATAAATTAACGTTCAGGTCTCTTTGGTTTTCATTAGAGGTTGTATATGCACCCCCAACACCCGCTCCGCGCTCCTTTTGGCCTCAACTAAAAACTAGGTTCCTTGAGCAGTTTTTGTTTTTTTCTACATTGACTATTTTGACCATAGCAGTGTCTCGCACATTCACGTTATCAAACTCAAGAGTTCACCTATGAATGGGATAGAAAATACAGAGGATCCTAGCTCGTGGGTTGGTAACAAGGCATCTGTTTTCATTCTCTGGAGGTGAAGATTATCCTGAGTTATTTCCGTTCTCTGTGACAGGCAAACAGACTTGCTTAGGGACTGAGGACTGATGTCAGCAGTATTCTGCCATGCTTCCTTGTGTTACCTGCTGACATTAAACTGGACTAGTAGATACCAGTGATTGAAATACCAAAAAGGAAAACTAGTTCTACCGCATTTGTTTAGAACCATCACCACACTTCAGGTGTTGATTTATGTAGAGGCAAGAGCAACGGCACCTTAAAAAACCCCAATGTTTCCTTAGAAAACCAAATTTTCAGAAAACTCTATCTTTGTGGTATAAAACTTTCATTTCACATTATATACTCAACAACATTATTTTACAACTCATCATTACTTTATCTTCCAAGACTTATTATAGGTCTAACTTGTAATATTTACTTAAAACTGAAAAAAAAACAATTTCTATCAAGTAATCAAAAGGAGAAAAAATATTTTTTGACTATCCTTTAAGAGTGCTAACTGATACATTTTTCAGAATTTTCCTAACTTTAGAGTTTCCAAAGTTCAATATTTCCACGTCATCACAGGCCTGCAGATTAGTATTTGGATACTACAAAGAAACCTTTTTATAGTTCTGGCCACCTCAAAATCCTTTTTGCCTTAAACATGTATTTCTGTTAAACAGTCTAATCTTTGCACACTACTTTCCCAGTATTTAGCCTAGGACAAGTAGTTTATCAAGGGTGTTTGAAGAGCCTGACAAAGTCCAGGTTTGAGCACTTAACAATCTCTATACATTTTTTTTTTTTTTTTAGGCTACTTCCCTTGTCAAATAAAACCCCAACAGTAGTATCTGGCTCTCACACAGCCCCCAAGTGTTCTCGTGCTCGATAGACAGTATAGTTTGTGTAAATAACTCACCCTAACTAGCAATACTTACATGTTTACTTTTTCTTATCCCTAGCCCCAATTTTGTTTTGGTAAAGGACATCCATATAAACCGTCTGATTTTCCTTTCCCATATGTTAAATTTAATTGTCTATTACACTGCCATTTTGAGTTCTGAAATGAGAAATTCAGTACTTGTTTTTTAATCGATTGGAAACCACAATGGCACAGGAAAAGAGGTATACAACATACCAAGTAACTACTTATCATTCTCCTATATATTTTCAATTTAAAATCTAATTAAAGCCAAAATTGCTATTCACTGATTAGGAAAAACACCTTTCCAGGAACAGATGTAAAAATGCTTGCATGTACTGATAGCAACCTAGGAAGACTAGTACAAAGACCAGACTTTCCAAAGCAAAGCACAAACCTTATTTTTCAATAATACAGTGCTAACCAGATGAGTTGGGTTTCTAGGTTTTGGACACAAACTGATAGCTACTTGTCACAATGTGCTTTCTGTAGACCCTCAGTTGAGATTATGTTTGAAATTGTTAGTAATCAACAATTGCTATTTTCAGAGAATCTGAACCCAACCACCTCTGTGGAAAATTCAAGACCAGATTCAAAACAAGCTGGTCAGCCACTGTGTTGGCTTTTGGGGATGCTTACTGCTTATTTTCCCATTGGTGGAAATGCAGAAACTTTTGAAGTCAGGGCCTGTTCAGAAGTGGCCTCTAGAGGAGAGCCAATGAAGAATACAGCTTGGCCTACTCTGTAGCTCCCTGGTCCACTGTGACTTTCTGAGCCCTTGTCACATGCTCTTTTGGAACTCCACCATGCCTAGAAGGGAAACAAGCATCCCACACTTTCCCTTTGTTCCTGATTGGAATCATGGTCACAGTCATGCAGAAGTCATTTCTTCAGATACTCGGGGTATGTCGAGCAGCAGCAACAACTGTATGGGTAGCTGTATGGGTAGTCTCAAGAAACAAATCAATAAAATATCACCTTCAAAACTATCTTGGCAAGTCCACACATTAATGTAGGTAAGACATTTTAGTCATAATGGTCAACTTCTAAGTTCTATATCCTGCTTTCTTTTAATGTGATAAGACAAAACTAGAAGGCTTTTGACAATTCATTTTTTATTACATAGCAGACATATGAGTTAACCCAAGTAGGATGGTCACCTCCACTTTTAAACATGAATTATAGTTCTCTTTTCTCCAAAAGGTACTGGAATGGCATTTCAGATTACTTTGTGATTAGTTTAGGGCAAAGGAGAAACAGTATGAAGTTATTTCTCAGAAGCTAGTCATGACTTCCTTGTGAAGGTCATGAGGGTGATTGCCAGCACCACTTTAAGAACATTTATTATTACTAGATGATATGAAAGTAAGAGAAGAGTGGCCCCTAAGAATTTTCAGATTGTAAGGATGAAATAGCGTCCCAAAGGCTTTTGTGAACCTTAAGTTCTTGATAACTGCAAATATTTTCTGTGCATCCAGGAAATGTAAACAGTGCACTTCTAGTATGTGTTTGCCTCAACAGCAGGGACTGCTTTTAGCAGATGGAATATGGGATTTTACAAGTTTCTGGAAACACTGTCTTGACTGGCTAGTTGCCATTACAATGTTTAGAGAAATCTAAGGAGAATCCACTATTGCATTCCATTGTCAACCTTTTTTTTCATAAACCAAGGGAAACTTTATTATCCTCCTACAGGATTTGTGAGGCAGGAGGGGAAACACTCAACTTCAGTTTCGAGGTAGGTAAAATACATGACTCTCCAGGATGTAACATCTGTCTACCTTTATAGTTCATGTCATACTCCATTAGTGCCACAACAAACTAAGGGACATATAATCCCTAACATACAACTGTGGTTTTGCAAAACACTGCCAAGTTCAGCTTATTGCATGCTCTTCTATAAGTTCTACCCTCAATGAATCATCACTCTTCATTTTCTTCTAGAATCTTGGGATTATCTCAATAACAAGTGTCAGCACATTCTACTCCATATACATTAATCTTATCTTTCATATACATTATGAATAAAGAGAAAGTACTAATATTTTTTATTTTCAATGGTCACACACCATTTCAAATGTGTAAATGTTTCCTGAAATATATATTATTTATAAGTATTAAATATTGATCACAAATGGAGGCAAAGATTTGTTAGATTTTGTAAACATGGAAAAGTTAATTCATGAAAATATGTGTCATCCTATAATATGAGACTAATTTTATTATGAAGGTAAAGGACTTTATTATAAATTACACATTCTTACTAACCCGCGCAGGAAACATCTTGAATGGAAACATTTAAGGTAATTTCTGGCACAGACAGAAAAGATATTAGCAAGATACTGGACTAGAGTCTAAACTTTTAAAAAATATAAGATGAATTTGACCATCTTGCAAGACTACCTGGAAACAAGACATGTCCCTGCCCTGTCAATGACACAGATGAAACTCATCAGGAACTAAACACCAGTACAAAACAAAATTTGAGACATGGATTAAAGACTCCAGAGCCAGGTAGGTAGCTAGGGAGAACATCTGGACCTTGCTAACCCTGGATCTCAGTGTCCCTCCTCCCATAAACTGTGTATTTATAGTATTTTTGCAGGGGCCAGCTGCCTAGAGTGCTTTATTGCTCCTCCACATGCCATCAAAACACATAGCTGAATATTCCATGGGCTTCAAACCCCTACACCACCCTGTGGCTTGGAAAATAGCAGTGTTTACACATACAAAATGCTAATTGCTTTTCTTTACAAATTTCTGTTCCCCTTTGTGTCTTTCCTACACTCCCAAGAGCCTGTACTTAAAAAGAGTAGGATGGCAGGGTTAGAAATAAGCTGCTGCACAGCTAATTGTTTTATGTTAGCACAGACAATACAAGTTAACTATGTCTTCCTCTCATTTCCACCTACACTGCCGAAATGTCAAATTAAATGGAACATTTTATTTTTATTGTCTCCTTTTTATGAAATGTGTGCTAACTTAAGAAAAAAAGTTGATAACACTTCTGGAAAATTTAGTTGGTAGCAGTGATGGACAACAGATGGCCACCCAGAAATCAGACCCTAAAAGGTGACTTACTGTGCATAAATATGCTGATGAGGGAATCCTACTTTTGGAAATTCTTGACCTAATATAAGGCCCAAGATACAGTTCAGAGTAGATTTACCACAATCTGATTTCCTGTCCAAAATAAAACAGACCAGCTTTAAGTAGCTACAGATATCCCAAAGATCTTTTTTGAAAACAAATAATTCCAAGAAAACACAGTAAGGCTTCCCTTGATGTTCCTCTACACTGCTTCAAGTGCTCTGTAATAGCTGTCGGCCAGCAAGCTTTGTGCCTGTTTGGGTGACATAATGATAGATACGATGCTTTAAAAGGCTTCAAGTCCAACACTTTCTTTCTATAACAAGTTCATTTCCAAGAAATGCAGCCTGAACCAGTATTTAATAAATGTTACGTGTAGCTAAGTGTTTTTAGGTAGATTTAATTCCTCTTAGCTTTGAAATAGTAATGAATTTCCAGCTGAACCTGCAGAAATGTTGAGCACAAACTTCTAAATGCCCTTTCATATGTATGCTTCAATCTGTGCCGTCTTTTCACATCCACATTACAAACTGCTCAAATTCTTGCTTCAGTGTCAAAGCTGAGAGATACAGACTACAGTATCCAGACTAAGCAGGTATGAGATGTGTTTGTCACCTACAAACTCAGAAAAGAGATTCTAGCTGCGTAGCCTGCCTTTTAGTCCAAGCACTCAGGAGGCAGAGGCAGGCGGCATCTCTGTGAATTCAAGGCTAGTCTGGTATACAGAGTGAGTTCCAGGACGGGCTGCGAAGTTACAGAGAAACCCTGTCTCTAAAAAGCAAAAGAAAAAAAATCCACTTTAGGCTGACAGAAAATAAACCACATTTAAAGTGATGCATATTAAAAACACAACAAAAACCACATTTGCTATAACTACAATGAATGTTCTATTTGGAAAACTTGACACTAAAGAGAATTAAAACCTCGTTAAGTTTTTAGTCTATCATTGTTCTACTTGCTTTTTTCATTCTAAGAATGCTCTTTTTCAGAAGACAGAAGTTGTATCTTCAACCACAGTTGACCAGAAGCCTCAAACTCATATTAAAGAAATGCAAGGTTTTGTTTAAAATATTTTACATGTGTATTAATTTGCCAAGAATAGAGAGGTACTCTGGTTAGCAATCAAAATGGTTTAAATATGAATGCAATTCATAAGAACAGTAACAACAACAAATATAGAACAATTTTTCTCAAAAATAGGCCAGTCACTATAATGTCTCATCCTGTGAAGACAATGTTTTCAAACTCTAGTGAAAGGAGCCTGTGGAATTCGCCTACCGTGTGTTCTATTTCATGCCCTCAGGAACCTTAGGAAAAGCAGTCCCGACACAACAGAATGACATTTGTATAGTATAATACTGGAGTGACAGAACTGAGGTCGACTGTTACATTCACATTCCTGTGTATTAAACTGTTACATCGTAATTATTTGTACAGCTCATTGGTCCAATAGCATAAAAAATAGAGAATAGCATCTTGAAATTTATCTCATTCCATGTTCAGAGATAAAAGGGTTAACCATTCTTCCCATTATTTTTTGGAGACATGTCCTTGTTTACAGAGTCTGATGGCAATAACAGCTAGTAGTTTCCAAAGCTACTGTATGAAGAGGATGCTGAAGGCCATCACTATACAGCACACGGCAACATAAGGACTCTTTCGTTCGCCTGTTGAAAAAAGGAAGACATTCATCTTGGTTGAATGAATGACTAATATGGATATGATAAGGTTACTACTGAGAAAGAGGAAAACAAGGAGCTAGAGGCAAATAAAACAAGCTCAATATGAATTGGATAACAAGGTGTGCTAAAACTGCAGCCCAATATAAGGCAATAACCTTACAAAAAACATTCTGATCATGTGTTGTGTCCATGTTAAGTGTTCATGCTACAGTGCACATGTAGAGGTTAGAGGACAACTTTGTAGTGGGCACTTTCTTTCCAACTTTCTATGAAGTCTGGATATTGAACTCCCATTATCAGGCAAGTGCTTCCTACTACTGAGCCATCTTGCTGGCCCATCATGAGATTTTATTTTGTTATTATTATTATTTTGTATCTCTTTATATTTTGCAAGTGTGAACTACATAAATGACAACGACACATTTCAATGTAAAAAGGCTGGGCATGGGGTTAGCTGCTAATCCACGTTATTTCTGATACTTGTATCTGAAAGTACCCATGCTGTGGCCTTGCAGAACGTAGATGAGAGCCAAGAAATGCTCTCAAGCAACTTAGTGCCAAAGGATAATTAGCTATCTTCTGAAGAAAAGGGAATGTCTACCTAAGGATTCTAATGAACAGCATTCAGCAATATCTTTACAGGATGGTACTAGTTCATGACACTTATTTGAGTTTAGACAGCACTCATTATGTGATGACCAGCATAGACAACATTATTCCATTAAAAAAAATAGGCATAAACTCTCCTATAGATGACGCTACTTCTGATACACTTATGGTACTGAGTCTTTTACAGTAAAGCATTCCTTATCCAAAAGGTTTAGGATGAGAAGTATTTCCATTTCGGAGATTTTGAAATACTTGACTAGATTTCATTGGTTGAGCATCCCTATAAGATTGGAAATTCTCTGAAGTCTGAAGTATTTTCAGTGTCATTTCTACTAACAATGTTTCTGCTATCTCAGTATTTTAGTAATTTAAATTAAAAGTAGACATTAAACACAATAACTTCTCTAATGAGTCAATTCCACATTCATCTAAGAATGTCTCTATTTGGAGACTTTCCTTTGCCTGATTTAGAACTAATATTGGCTTGTGAAAACATCTTGCTGGTATACAGACCCTGTAAAAGGAATTAAATTTATTTTAATTGTTTTTTGCTTTTTTAGTAACTGTAAGCTGTACTATTCAGAGAGTACCAGGCATAAAAAAGAAAGCAGCAGTCACGTGGAAATAGTTGAGGTACATCTGAGTTTATTGCAAATCGAGGAGATGGCTTTGACTAGCCTTCCTTAAGTTCTTGCATGATGTCTAAATTCCACTATCCTGAAATAAGATCCTTATTTACCTCAGATGCTCATTACCCGACTCTCATAAGTGTTAAACTTGACATCCCTCATTAACTAAAGTTCTCGAGGTCACTTTATGTTCAGAGCTACTTTGCTGAGCCCATGCTGATCTATTACTATGTTTATATATTTTTGTCTACTCAACGCCAACATCACAGAAAATGTCACATATATTAAAAAAGTAGACATTTAGCCAGGGTTTTTTGCCTATAATCCTCCAGGAAGATCACCCAATCAATGTGGTCCATTGAGACTGTCCTCAAATCTAAACCAAACCAAAAAAATTAAACCATACCAAAGCAAAACAACAACAAAAACCCCACAGAGTTGGTACTCCCTGTTTTTTTTTTTTTTTTTTAAATTACCTTTGCCCTTCCCCTTCTCTTTCAAACAGACATTTAATAGACTACCTTCTGTTAAAAGAAGATGTATAAAAAGGTGGTTTTAGAGTCACAATAATTTAACTAAGAAAATTTTAAAGCAGAACACACTGGTTTACAATGCTAATTTATTAGGGCTAAATCCCACAAAGCACCTCAGTAAATTTTAGGTGGACCCAATAAAAGCCTGGTATTCTTTTCAGGGCTGGTATATCCACTGCTTAGCACAGTCACAGTAAACACCCAAAGGGAATAATTATCCCTATACTGAGTTCTGCATCTGCTCAGTATTAATTCTTGAGGAAGTTCTTTTCTTTCTCATCTTATGACTTAGAGAATGCTATAATTTTACAGATGGGTTTCATTTTCATGTTTTTCATTTTCTTAAAAGAGACTGCCATGTGGTAGAGCTAAACATCTTAAGTTGAACTTGAATAAGAATGTTACTTCTTGTCAGGTTGTAGCTTTGTGCAAGTGAATGTAAAACAGTTGCTGCCTTGTGGTGTGTAACAAGATAAGATGCCCTGACTCTTTTTAAATCTCATCCATTCTGTGTGGATCTACTGTGTGTTAAGGACAGAGAGGAGCAGGTGCTTGAAAAAGTGTCTTGGTACCAGAGTTTCCAAAAGTAGCCTACTAAAGTAGGGCAAATGCTTTGATTCTTGTAAGAAGGAACACTACTAAGAGAACCATTCAGAAGGGGGAAGGGTCATATAAATAAACGAGCAAGCAAAAAGAAAAGGAATTTATAACTAGACAGAAAACAGACCATATATGAGGATACCATTAAGACAGGTATATACTTCATGTCTGAAGCTTGCTATACCCCCTTCTAGCCATAATTATACACAAACAGGACACTTGGGTTGGCTACTAAATAGAATTGTCCACACATCTAACTACTACATAAAACGCCTGTATGTTGTTTGGGAGTTAGCAACTTTATAAGATGGAGATGAAAACTTAGCTCTTCAGTACCAGATCTCTGCTGTCTCTCCATGTAGTATACTCAGGTTCTTAACTACTTTGCTCTTGGCAATACTCTTGAATATATATATATATATATATATATATATATATATATATATATATGTATTTTTTTTCTTTCTTTTTCAGGGTGACTTGACTCCTACGTAGTTTGGTTTACACTTATTGATGAGCGTTAGGTACTGAGGGTGCTAATCTTTTTCTTTTCTGGGTTCCTTTTGAAGTGTTCAAGACTTCTTCTGTTACTTTAGGTTTTGTAGCCATTATTTATTACTATACAAATCTATACAAATCTCTGTAAATCTAGGCAAGGCCTTTCCAATGCTTGTATCACTGGTATCTTAGACTGGGAATGGCCACCTATGCACTGTATGTTTAGGGAGATCAGCAACCTATACTCACTGTATTTTTTACAATAAAAAATTTGTTCCAGGTATGTCTAAATTTATGACACTGAAATACTACACTGTTATCTACAAAATTTATGCCTAAAGAGCACACAGTAAAGAAACAAAACACTCAAAAAGTTTTAAGTGATAGGATTGTGATGTAGGTTGACCACATATGCTAGAGTCCTAAATATCCCTGGAACAATAAACACTTATTTAGTTTACATATATTCTTTTGCTAATTTAAAGCCAATTACATTTGCTATAATAGAAAGATGTTCATGCTTATTTCCAAAGGAGAGAATAAAACATCATGAAGAATACACAGGAAGGAAAACTTCATGTTAAAAGCATAAGTAATTGTCAGGGGATAATGCTTAGTTTATATCACATCAGAATGATGACTTTGAACAAGGTATTTTTCTGTGAAATCCTTTGTCCTTCTCAATTATCCAGAAAACTTAGAAACTTATGGATAATTTAGCATCAGATGGATTATTTCTATTAGGAACTTGTCCAAGGGAAGAAGGAAGTTTTCTGAAAACCAGTTCAGTGACTAACAAAGGGTGTCTGAAAACTCTGTTGACCAATTTACATACACCTCAATTGTACCTAAGTATGTTATACTGGTTCCCAGGTCTTTAGAAAAATGTCTAAGTATTACTGAGTTTAGTTAATACTTTGAAACTTTCAACAACTTTGGTTCCTGTCACACACCATCTTCTAAGCTTCCTCCTTCTCTAAGAAGCTGAAAACAGAAACAAAACAGGAGAACCTGGGAACTAGGAACAGTTTCCTTCAGGAATGTAAATTGTAAATCCCTAATCCTAACTTATAATGGTTAAGTTTGGGGCATGTGGGCTGTTAATAAACTAGGTAAGATTGTTTTACATTAAGACATTAACAGTGTTTCAACAGAAGAAAGTAGTTACACATAAATTCAAGGCTAATAAAATATTAAAAGATGACATTTATATACATATAAATACATATGCATATATGTCATATAAATAATTCCAAAGGACAACACATTTCACTTTCAGTCTAAGTAGTCTAAATACACATGCCACAAAGTATTTTTTAATTAGACATCTTAAAACTAGTATGATCAATTATTAAAAACTACTAGTACTTTTGAATGGGATTTCATTTACTTACCAATTACTCTGAATTTATGTGAACAGTGTCAAATGGGAGGATAAAATAAGAATTTAACCTGATGTATCACAGGCATACTTAAAATGCATATAATCTTAATACTTCTATTTCATGTGAAGCTCATCCTTAGTTATCAAAATAGTATCAAACAAGAGGACTGGTGAGATGATTTAGTGTAAGTGGAGTGCTTAATTGGCCTAGATAATAAAGTCAGAGTCAGATATAGAGGGCAATGCTGAGAGATCAGAGAAGGAGCAAGCCAAGGCACACCTTATCTCATTAGCATCGCAGTAGACAATAGAGCGATTTCCTGTTTGTCCTTGCTTATATCCTGTTTCTGTCCAGCTACCTCACTTTCTGTCTGTCTGTAAATATTTCCAGATCTCTACGGTTAGGCAGTGGCAAGCTCCATTCTCTGACCCTCAGGCAGGCTTTATTTGTACAACCAAGATACACCACAAGTCACTGTGTATAGGTACATGCTGCCAAGCCTGCCTCCCCAGGAACTGCATGTTGGAAGGGGAAAAGTAACCATTACAATGAGTACTCTGAACTTCACATGTAACATTGTGACACGTGTACCCTTTCCCTTATACAAAACAAATTATAAGACATCTAACAAAAGCTTTGAAATCCTGATTTATAAATTAATAAAATAGCACACACAACCCAAAAGAGCGTGGTATAAACATGTACTATAGATACTGTCTGAATTTGCTGCAAGTCTAGAGACACATGGGACCTGATACCTGATTTCAATAGGTTAATTCATTTAGCTTCAAGTTCCTTATCACTTGCTAAAGCATAAAAGTTTCATGTTAGTTTAAATAGTAATTTTTGAGAAGATGATTCATGAAGATAGTTTTTAGATGTGTCTTTGTAATATACTATAAGATTTATTTCTTACATAATACAGCTCCGTGTTCCATTATCTTGGCATCTCTTTGTTAATAAAATATTGTGAAGTCCCCATTACATCTAGTTTTAAATAGTGGAAAGTAAAACAATTGGTAGAATTCTGTAAATTCTTACAAAATTACACAGTATCGAGAAGCCTACACTTGGAAAACTGACATCTAATTGTCATGTGCATAATATAAATAAAGTGGCTAGTAATTTATAGTTGAAGAAATGAATGGAGACTAGACACTTACCAATACGGGCACACTTCCAAAATATTCCCAATAGTCTACACAGGATAAAAAAAGAACAAAAACAAATCCTGATTACCAAGAAAGCCAGTTCATTCCTGTCAACATCACAGAGAACATTAATTCCACATACTAGATTTTAACATGTACTTGTTGGACATGAAGCCATCACTTACTTATATATGAAAACAGGATAGGATATGCCATGAACCACCACTGGACAGAAGCTGCCATTAACTGGACTATATGTGTGTCATATGTCAGAATTAGGGTAAGTTAATGTAGCTAAAATGTACACAAGGACTCACTGAATAATTCATTTAACTTCAAGTTCCCTATTACTTTCAAAAGGAGAAAAATTACATGTTAATTTAAGCAGTAATTGAGAAAACGATACATGAAGATAGTTTTTAGATGAGTTTTTGTAATATAATAGAAGATTTCTTTCTTACAGAATATAGCTCTATGTTTCATTAATCTATAATTGTGTGTGCATGTACTCTAGGGGCAGTCCTCACCTGTGCTAGTCAACAAGGAAATATGGATAACTATGAGGCTACAATTTTAAATGAAAACTATTAATTTAGGTAGAACTAAGCATGAGTTTACTAAATGTGACATTTAAAACACATATTCCAGGAATGTTCTTTTTAATTCCATGAATAAAACAACTATGAATTAAATATACACACATAAATGGACATAGCCCCTATTTGTAACACATAAAAAGCAACAGCTTTGTTAAAGCAAATAAGCCATCAACAGAGAAACTAAAAAAAAAAAAAACAATCTCCCCGCCCCCCCAAAAAAAAACAGTACAGCTACTATTTTGCTGGCTTGAGATAATATTATACATATCTGTAACTATGTTCATCTATTTAAAATCATGTTTATAATTAAGAGTACTAATTAAGACAAATCAAACTTACTTATTCCTTATATGAAGACTGTCTCAATACAATTACAGAACTTAAATTTCAGGGGTATTTATATACATCTTTCTTCTAAGAAAGATGGTTAATGAGTCATCATATGTGAACAGGAAGCTCTAAACTACTGACCAGGCCAGATTGTACTTTAACTCAGCATACTTATTGCTTGGGACTGTGGGGATGCTCTTCATCACTTTAATAACAGTATCCACGCTTGGCGGACTTTATGAGGAGTTAATGATTATATAGTCTGTAGAACAGTAACATGTGCTGTGCATAGTAATGCTAGGACGAAAGGAACATGTGACAGTAACTCTAAGTTACTCATTCTTCACTGAAGAGTACAAAACTGAGGTCACCCATTCAAAGCCATGTGTGTTCAATTCTAGGCACCTATGGGTCACAGTAAACACTAATGATTTAAAGCTACCCTGGTTGAGTGAGTTGAAGGAGAAAGAGCAAGGTATCTGAAGCACCTTTATGGGAAACTCAGGACCCTGAACAGTTTGAAACCATTAGATCACAAAAGGCAAGTCTTTCCAGGCCCAATATTCTAGAAATACGGAGATTTTTTAAAAAATCCTACCCTAGACTTAGGGTAGACCTATCAAGCAGCAGTGAGTTGTTTCTGTGAATTTCCTCAGACATGCTTCTGTTAACATCTAGCATACTGTTTATTTCATTTTTCTTGAAGGAACTTTGTTAGTTGCTAAAAACCACTACCACCTGTTGCTTAATTTCTATGGCTTGAATGTCTATGCCTCTGTTGATAGTGCTATTTGGTCTAGGAAACTAGGAAGAAGCAATCTTAGCAAACTAGCTAAAAAGCAGTCTTTCAGTGCAGCCCTGTACTAGATCACCTGA
Organism: Cricetulus griseus; assembly: GCF_003668045.3. Taxonomy (NCBI): domain Eukaryota; kingdom Metazoa; phylum Chordata; class Mammalia; order Rodentia; family Cricetidae; genus Cricetulus; species Cricetulus griseus. The sequence continues at coordinate 309,002,903 of NC_048595.1, read as the reverse complement.
ATCAGCCTTTAAAAAATGGAATTAAATTTAAATAGTGAAGTCTTCAAAAAATGCGTCACATCAGATATCCAGGTAACTCCAGCTAAGCATGGTAAATACAATGACAAATGTATTGTGAGTCTCAGAGAAAACTCATAAAGGAAAGAGAATCTAATAATTACTTTTACAGAAAAGTAGTTCTTATCTAATAATGAAGAAAAAAGTGTGTCTACTTACATACACAATTGACTCTACCAGCTTAATTTTGAAATGTAAAAACAGGAAAGCCTTTTGGAGGCCTTTAATGTAGGAGAAATATACTACTACTCAACCTCTACTGTAAGGCTGGTAGCCCTGAGAACTCCTTGATCAATGTAGCATGTTATGGATACATTCCTACTCCCAAGAAAAGAGGGGTGGACATGTCCACATGCAACTTCCCTTTGAATGAAAAATTTCATGGCAGCACTAGAAAAGTAAAAATACCCTATTCTAATAGTGACTACTTTTTAAGAACATACTCCTATTTTACTCTTACTTATTATATTACGATTCCAAATAACTGATTAAAGAGAATCATGCAAAATAGGAGCTCAAAGAGAGTGGGATGAGGAAAACCATGTCTACAAAGTTAATGGGGCACTGTCAAAATAATTGATGGATATTTACCATGTTTCACTTTCAGCCATATAAATTTTGATCTGTTTTTATTCAGTAGGTGAAATTTTAAGTCACACAAGATCATTTTTGAAATTTACTCATTAATTCAGTAAGATAACACAAATCTATTTTAGAGATTTAAAACAAAATGAAAATGTATAAAGTTACTCAAAACTAAGTTATAAATAGAATTAAACTGTCTAATGACTTTCAAGGTAATTTACATTCAATGTTGGTGAGAACTGACTTGACTGATATCATTAGTAACATACCCAGTTTTATTTCTGTCCAGGAGGCTGGGTGCCAGGGATCGGATATAAGCACACGTACATATAAGCAGCAAGATTACAGTCAACAGACTCTGAAAATTGAAAATGGCAGACTATAAAGAGAGAGAGAGAAAAAAAAACAAAAACAAATTAATATCGCAAGAGAAACTTCCTATCCAAAAATGCCAGACAATTCCACATTACAGGCAAACACAATGTTGTACAACATGTAAACCAGCATCATCAAGTCTCTTAAAGGTATACTTTCCTTCCATTCTTTAAGGTAAAGAATGCAGGAGTTGCAGTAGAAAATACAATTACACATGTGAATGTCATGGATTCCAAACATCTGAGCAAAGTGGACTCAGTACGTAACTAACACAGATGTTCAAGGCATACAGAGTTCTAGACAGAAAACAGTGTGGTCTTCATCCGCTGCCAGTGGCTGGCTCTCTGACCCCAGTGGATCACTGGGCTATTAGTCTTCATCTGGTATTTATAAACCTGGCAGAGCCAGGGAACGATTAAATACTGACTAAAGTTTCTTTCAACTTTTTGTCTGGGTCAAGAATGTTTAAAAATTATGAAATCATGTTCCAAGCCCTGACAAATACTAAGATTATTAGACATCGGTGAAAGCAAAGCATCTATCCACCTTCCCTTTTCAGCTATTATGTAATAGTTCCTTCTTCTATTGTAAAGTTATGATAGGAATCCTAAGAAATATTATTTAAATAGGCAAACAGGAAGTCATAGGTTTCAAGTGTAAATAAAGTAAGTGGAGTTTGGCTCATTCTATTCAGCATTCAGGTCTACTCCAGGAGCAACAAGCACCCTTAACTTCTGTGTCCTCTTTCTAGGTTCTCGGCTCAGCTTGCCAGGAAGTCTCCAGGCATCACCTGTCCTCTCTTGGTGTATTTCACACACAGTTCTTTTAAGGGTTTAGGCTATTCTTCAACCAGAGATCCTTCTGCCTTTGACTCTCCAGTGCTGGGATTACAGATGCACAGCCATGCTTTCCCCTAGGAATTGCCTCGCTGCCTCACCTAGCAAATGGCATTCCATTAAAAAAGTCACTCCTGAAGCTGAACACTTCACTATCAGACTGTCAGTCTCTAACACCTGGGCCATGGTTGAAGTACAGGGCAAACCCAAAGAAGAGATGTTTCACTCAAAATACTTTTAAGAAGTTGCAAGAACATCACATTAGGCACTTGCATTAGTAGGCACACAAAATACATCATTTCCACTCAGCAGTCAACAGTATGCCTATTTAGTAAGTTTAGAAGTAAAATTACTTCCTCCTCCTCTTCTTTCTTTCCTTTTTTTTTTTTTTTTTGAGACAGGGTTTCTTTGTGTAATGGCTCTGGCTATCCTGGAACTCTCTTTGTAGACCAGGCTAGTCTCGAACTCACAGAATCTGCCTTCCAAGTACTGGGATTAACGGTGTGTACCATCACTACTTTGCTAGATTTCTTAAAAACCAGGAGGAATGTTATAATTATTTTTGAAACATAAAATTGCTACTTACAAATGAGGTTTACTTGAAAATCTCAGAAGCTAGTGAAAGGTGCTATAAACTTCAAGGGAATTAAGTGAGGCAAGAGGAGTACATGCTCAAAACATACACATCAATAACCTTTGGAATTGTATTATTAATAAAATGAAAGATGAAACAGGAAAAACAAAGGACTATACAGATAGGAACTAGAAAAAACCCTTCATATTTCTAAAGTTTAAAAGAAATGCCCTCCATTAAGAACAAAGGAAACATCTTAGGAGGAAAAGGAAGGAGGGGGAAAAAGAAACCAAACCCAAACAATCACCTCAACACACATAGAATACCACTTGGTAGAATTAGGATAGACTAAGATCTCAGTTCTGAAGGTCACGTGTAAAATGAATTTAACAGCAACACATTTCTTATGAAACACAGGATAATTTTAAGAAAAAAAAACTCTGTTAGGCATTATTAAAATGATTTTTACATATTTTTATAAATAAAGCATTACTAAAAAAATGTAAGGATTGAACATTACTTACCAACAGTGTTTCCTGTGTGAAAATTTATGGATTTGTATTTGCATGCATTTGTGGAAGTGAGAGGCTGAAAGTTCAGCATCTTCCTGCCACTGTCCACCTTTGTTTTTAAGGCAAGATCTCTGATGAAACTTGGACTTTGCTAATTCAGCTAAACTGGATGGAGAGCAAGTTTCTGAGACTCTCCTGTCTTTGCCTTCCCAGCCATGGGATTATAGACATAGGGGGTTGAATTCAGGTTCTCATGCCCTTTTGTTAATCTACTAACTGAGCCATTTCTCTAAGCCCCACTTACTAATATAATTAGTGACAAAAATGCTATATACAAATTACAGTAAGTATTGGGCAGGTAGGATATAAGATCTGCACACAAGCATAGTTTTAGCTCTGTAAACAATGATGCAAAAGTGGGAGAATAAAGATGACTGTGGGTGGATTTTATTACCAAGAGTTAGTTTTTAAAATAATTCATTTTATGTGCATTGGAGTTACAGACAGTAGTGAGCTTCTAGGTGGGTGCTGGGAATTGAACCTGGGTCCACTGGAAGAGCATCCAGTGATCTTAACTGCCGAGCCATCTCTTCAGTCCCTACCTGGTATTCATTTACACTATTATCTTCATATCCAACATAGTTCTTATAATATTTATGTAATAGATGACACACACAATTATCCATTAGAAGACAGATACTTTAAAAACAACACATTAATATATTGTAGCACCTGTAAGAGATGGCCTGGAACCCTGGGGATCAAGACAGGTTTTCAAAAGGAAAAGCTTTAGTAAGAAAGCAAATACATGTCAATCCACAAATGACTTCATTTACAAGGACCAGAAGAGACAACATGGCAGTGTGTCTGTGTGTGTGGGGGGAGATAGCTAAGAAATTTTAGAAATAACTAACAGACTTATATTACACAAAGGATTCCAGTGGTAAAATGGTTAGCTTTACAAAGTAGGTTTACTATTTTCCTAACAGGGTATGAATTAAAGATTTTATAATGTATTCTTTTTTCCCCCCTCCCTGAATGCCTTTGAAAACATGCTTAATGCCAAGATACCCAAGTTGGCCTCTCACTGTGTACATGTGCATGCAGGGGAAAGTGGGGTTGTCCATGAAATACTGAGTATACAAAAGCTCATCTTACCCTCCTTTCTACCTTCCTGTGTCTGAAGTTTTTCATAATAAAAGATAAAATGACCCTCACCATCATTCCTATCATTAAGTGGAATGTGTATAGATACATTTGTGTGTGTACAATCATTTATAAATGAAAGCTGTTTACATGTACAAAATATATGATATATACAACTTTGTTCTGGTGTTTAAGAACCCTGTATTTTAAACACATGATTTTAAATGATAAAGTGTTTCAGGTGTACTTAGACTCTGGTCAAAGAGTGTTTTCTAAGTTATGGCCATCAGTCTGTCACCTGTAACATTTTTCCCAGTGCTTACAGTATCTGCTGTCTACTGATACAAACTTAGTCTCTGGGTTAAGAGAAACAGATGTCTTTATTTAGTAGAAAAATAAAGACTTTCCACTGAAAATGTTAATGAGGGAAGAATGGAAGCACATGATAACAAAATAGAAAGATATAAATTTAATTAGCAATACTGAGAAAAACAAATGTGGATTAGACCATGGACTACACTATTTTGTTAATTATGCAAGAGAAGTCTACAAACTGTTGTAAGTTTGTATTTAATTGTCAAAGACATTTCGGAAAAATAAGCAGAGACAAAAAAACTCTTGATTATGTGAAAAGCCTAGGCTGTGAAGATCCAAGGTAATTTCTGCCTAGGACTCACATCTATCACTTCCTGCAACTCTAGTGTCCTATGAAGAGCACAACCTTGAAGGTGCTCACACTTTGAACAGGGTGTATTATTCTAACTCACTCTAAGACATACAGTATACACATTTTCAAGAGGTCTGTACAGCTGAGTGGGTAAACTTGCTACATGAAAACTCCAGATACTCAACTATTCTCAATTTAAAATAGTAATTATAAGACATGCTAATTAGGAAGAGGTCACAGATATATATATATATTCTTGTGTTCTAATTTGATAACTACTAACTTGTTTTGGTCTTTTTACGTTTTAAAATCCATGGGTAATATAAGTGAATTTAGATAGCTACAGGTATCAAAACAAAATACAAAACCCTTTACTGGGTTCTGATCGCTGTTCATCATTCCTAGAGTAGTGGTTATCAACCTTCCTAATGCTGATTTCCTTTAATACACTTCCCCATGTTGTGGTGACCACCCAAGCATAAAATTATTTTCATTGTTACTGTTACTGATGATAATGTAAATATCTGCTATCTGATGTAACCCTTAAGGGGGTCAAGACCCACAGGTTGAGAACCACTGCCCTAGAGTAAATAGAAGATGATTACTGTTATTTTTACATGTAAAAAGACTCTAGCTTCTTTTCCACACACAAACATGTCTGCTCAGATTTTGTTTTTAATGGGATGCTGCCACAAAGAACAACTTAGAACTAACATTTCCCATGTAAGTTCTTCATTCTTTATAGCAGTTTAGGGTAGTGCCACATTTATTATCTATATTTTAATTTCTTACCTATAAAAAAGAATACTTTGCTAACCCTCTGATAGGTACACCATCTCCAAAATGTCACTCTTCTAAGTGATGTGCAATAACTGCACTAAACTTCTAAGTGATGATCAATGACTATACTCAACTATTCCTGAATAGGTGCAGATATTCTCTAATAGGTTGGCGGTAAGTATCAAAAATGTTGGGTCAAAAGCAACTTATGCACCATATTCTGGTAAGTTCTACTGACCTGCATTCTACAAAGGTTGAACAAATGTGTGTTTTCTAAAAATTCCATGACAAAATGTGGACAGCTCACAAGTTTTAGATTAAATTGTGGAAGATGATGCCCCCAATGAAATATTAGGCTCCTACTCTACTAAAACTACTACAAATTTAGGGGCTTTAACCAATACAAATTTATTACTACCTTGTATTTCTAAATCGCTCTACACACTTGTGACATTTGACACATAAGTCACTATTTCTGTGGCTATGATCGGATTTTTCTCATCTGTTAAAATTCTTGTGATTATATTTCGCCTCTCCCTCCAGGATAATCTTCCAAATAAAAATATGGATGCAAAGTCTCTTGTCACATATGATTAGAAACATATTCATGTGTCTGTGTGAGTGCGTTTTTTTCGTAAAGGTGCACCCTGTCTACCACATCTATAAATGTCTCCTTTTCATAAAGAAGCATCAAATGACAGTCTCTTGAATCACAGCTGCCTGTGACATTCATTCCAACAGAATACCAAATACAACTAACAGTAACCCTTGGGCTTGTGGGACAAAGAAACCTTTCCTTGACTTTAGATGACTCAAAATTGTGCTCTTCATTTTAAAACACTGTAGTATCAGCTTCCAAATTATCTTCCTTTTAAGCTCTTCAATTATAACTCTCAAGTGCAAACTTATCACCAACCATAACTAACTGGAGCTTCCACTAGTTTGGAGCAACCATGTTTGTGTCAAGGTAGCCAGACAAGAAGCTACTTGACAACCTTTCTGAAGAAAAGAACAATTACTGAAGTAGTGAAATAATAAAGTGGTCCACAGACATTATTATTTCTACAGTCATTCCAGAATGCTAAAGCTATATCCACCAAGGAGCTTGCTCTAGAATTATAAATAAAAGCAGCCTGGACATTTGTTAATAGAACTTTTAAATTAGAAGTCGTAAACAAACAAACAGACAAACAAAATCTTAAGAAACCAACCCTAGACATTAGAAATATGGAGGAGGGGGGTTGGGGCTAAACATTAAATTAGTACAAAAATAAGTCTTAAATAAAAAGAGGGAAACACATACATTAGTATAGTAGGCATACTTTTATCTATAATGATTGGTTACTGACAAGACTTAACTGACAGAAAGAATGTTGATTTAACTTACAGTATTTTCGTAAGTATTCAATCACTTTGGCTCCTTGCAGATTTCTTTTTAGCATCAGCAAAACAAAAAGCTCACCTTAGTATGCTGAGTAAGAAGCTTCTTTGTATGTAACACTACCTTACAGTTTCAAATGTTTATTGTTCATATTTAAAATAAATTCTTACTGACATTAATTTCTCCATCTTAACTCAAGTACACTTTAAAAATAAGAGTCAATTTACAAGGGTGATCCTAGCCAAGGCTTCAAGCAACAGCTGAGATAAATAGCCTGAACTGGCTATCTCCTGTAACCAGGCAAGAGACTTCCAGTGGAGGGATTGAGAAAACTTAAGTCACGTACCCTTTGACCTACAGTCTGTCCTGCTTATGGGATGTGCTAGGGTAAGTGTGGAACAGAGACTGTGGAATGTTTCAGCTTCAGACCTATGCTTTGAAAGTGAGCCTACCATTGACTCTGCCTGAAGTGCCAGGTCCCAAAAGCTAGATGGCCCAGACACCTAGGATAGAACAAACCAAACCAAACCAAAACAAAAAGTCCTAGGAGAAAAAAAAAAATGTCAAAGTAATGATGCCTAACTATATTCTGCTGTACGCATAGACTGGTGCCTAGAGCACTGTCATCAGAGAACCTTCATTTATCAACTGATAGAAAAAGATACAGAGACCCCCAGCCACACATTAGACGGAGCTCAGGGAATCCCGTTGAAGTGAGAGGAAGGCTGGTAGAAGCTAGAGGGGTCAAAGACATCACAAGAAAACCCACAGAATCAACTAACCGGGGCTCACAGGAGCACACTGAGTCTGAACTGACATTCAGAGATTCCAGATGGAACTGACCCAGGCATTCTACATATATGTGACAGTTGTATAGCTTGGTCTTCTTGTGAGACTCCTAACAGTGGTAGCAGGAGCTGTCTTTGACTCTTTTGATGGCTTTTGGGACCCTATCTTTCAAATTGGGTTGCCTTGTCTATCCAGCCTTAATACAAGGGGAGATGCTTAGTTTTACTGCAACTTGATATGCCATGTGTTTTGTCAATATGCATAGAAGGCCAGATGTATGCAGGAGGAGAGGGTTGGGGGTGTGGGCAGAGGGGAAAGGACAGAGGAGAAACCTCTGTTGGGATGCAAAATACATAAATAGACTAAAAAACAAAAAAGTTTAAGAGCTAAACACCAAAGACAAAAATTTGAATCAGTAGCCATACTTATTTGTTTCACATAAAATTAGTTTATTCTTTCCTCAGGGTAGAAAAGAAGACAGAATCAACACCCCTAATCCAATTATGATAAAATTTATACCACACTTGGAAAATGGGTTAGCATTTTATAACTTGCAAATCTAGGTCAGGTCAGCATTTTCCAACTAGATTTTACTTAGAAAATAATATGTCTTTTAAAAATGGGAACCACAGAAATGGAGATAAATATTAGCCTGCAAATACAAACATACCCTATCTATACAAGTGACCCAAACTGACTGAACACATAACCTGTCCTTCAGACCCAGAGAACCATTACACATTTGGATTACTTAATATATAAATTTATCATTGAATACATCAACATTTCTTATCACTTGCATTTGATGTAACTGGCCAAGTTTCAGAACTACATAAAGACTTTCCTTACTCACTTTCCACTACAGCACTGTGGTTATGAGTCAAGCTACAGTCCAGAGTTCATACATTTCTGACAGTGTCAGTGCTATCTAGTCCAAAGGTGGAAATAATACTAGATTACTAGATTAAAAAACTGAATTCTTCATAGGATACCTCAATAAAAAGATTGAAAAGGTATTCTGAAGGGCAAAAGCAAATCCTAGTATGAAACAATGTATTTTGCAATCAAGAAAAGACACATCAAATAGAGGCTGTTTGATAAAACAAGAAAGCTGAATACTGCCTGCCGGCCATGTATCCCTGGCTGCTTACTAGAATCATTCAAAGCTTTAAGTCCCAACAACCATCCAAATTTAGATTTCAACTACAAAGAAACTATGATCTCTGGAAACTCAAAAGAGTTTATTCGCAGATAAGTACTGAGAGAAGAGCAATGCATCTACATCACATTCTTATTAACCTTTCGCAATGGCTTTCAGAGCAAAGTTCATTGGAACATTTTCATAAGGTCAATTTATTTTTATAATACCAAAAATATATGCTTTCTACTGTCATTCTTATTGCTAATAGAACAAGAATTACCACTTCAACTTTTCTCTCACAAACCTCTCTTTTCCTCTTGGATTTCTTGTGTGATTAATGGCATCTTTGACCAGTAGATAGGACGAGGTTATAAATTGACAAAAGGAGCTGCTAAGTTTAAGCTTTACCTTCTATGTCATTTATAATCAATATGATCTTGGGCAATATACTTAATAGTCTTTATGTGTTAAAATATATTTATGGCTAGTAACATCGCTAATAAAACATTGAATACAATTATATTTTTTACAACACATAAAAAAGAAAAACTTACAGATTAAAAAAGTCCTACAGTTTAATAATACCATCACATATCCTTCCATAGCCATTCTATACATACAAGCCTACAATTCACCCACCAATGTGGGTTATGCATCCACAGATTCAACAAATCAAAGACTGAGAAACAACTGGAAAAGAAAGTTGCACATCTGCATTCAACACCAGACATTTTTCTTGTTACCATTCTGTAGGGAGCCACTAAAATAAATTTGAGGCCTGGTTTTACTTACTAGGTATGTGAGCCTAGGCAACTCAGTCACACTACTATTCAGTTCCTTTTACCTGTAAATATCCCAGAAGTCAGGAGTTTAAAGCAAGACAGCACTTAAGAACTCCTTTAAACTAGAACTTGATACACACTAAGTACTAGTAAATAAAAGTTTTTTTTTTTTAAGTTAAAATACCATCCATCTTAAACTATCCTGATTTTGCCTAGTATGAAGAAAAGGATGAAGAATGCACCTTTGATTTTTTTCTATAGTCAAAGTAATTCTACTTCAATTTCTTGGTAAATAGGCAAGAAAACATCTTCTTAGTAACAGCTTATTAACAATATCCTTATGGCCAAGTGTATATTATTGTGTATTAGGTAGCAAAAGAGGCTGTAGTGGACAATAAAATATTATCCCAGAGAAAAAAAGTGCCAATAAATGCGACCTCCTTTACCAGGTGCTAACTTTGTTTAGGGAAGAAACTCCAAGTTATGCATAAACACAAGCAGTTGTCAAGAAAGCAGGAAGGGCTAATTGAGCTTTTGACCACGGCTCTAAAGGCTGTGTATTGTAGATGATGCTGGAGCAACTTCTGGGACACACTCAGTAGCAACTTTTTAGATAACACACACATGCTTTCCCTAGGAATATGCTTATAAATGGCTTCTAAATTCACCTAGGTGATGGTGCAGGGGGCTTTGGCATTTACCATACCAATGAGAGTATGTCTTCATACATAGCTTTCAAGATCTACCAGTAACTTCTACTTTATCTATGCCTTGTCCACATGGGGCTTCCTGCTCCTTGTCTCTAACTTTGTTGTTACCCTTTTTTTGATCTGCAGTGCAAACTTTTCTATGGTCTAAACTATTAAACAATCCATAACACAAACATGAAATCTGCAAGGCCTAAGCTAGACATTACTGAGGAACCCCACTAAGCTGCTACAGGACAGACCCACCTCTGCAGGGTACTCAAGTCATTAAAAACATCCGTTTGCAAAGGGGCATCATTTGAATTAAAAAAATGGTTGTGTGTGTGTGTGTGTGTGTGTGTGACCCTATCTCGGTGTGTGTGTGTGTGTGTGTGTGTGTGTGAAAACTGCGGGATGGGTGATACACGGTACATATAAAAGAAAGGGGAAAAGGCAACGGAAACTCTGGCGTTTGAGAGTAAGGTCCACAGATACACATAACAACCAGTTGAACATGCCACTGCAATTGTACTAAACAAGCCAGCAAAAGGCCTCTTCGCGAGGGGCTGAGCCCACTACCAGGCTCTTCCTAGGACTCTTGGCCTGAAGCTCCCGGATGAGCTTCAGGGGCCGCCCGACTCCCCGGCCCGTGCACCCTCGGCGCCCGGGCTCCCGCGCCCTACAGCGCCCGCACAATCCCCGACAACCCGCGCGAGCCTGCATCCCTCCATGAAGCTCAAGCGCGGCCCTGCAGTCCGGGTTCTTACCATAGTGAGGCCGGTGCTGGTCCAGCCACATCACCCTTCCGGGCCGGGGCGGAAGAGGAGGCACGCCCGCGGTGCTTCCCGCTCTCTCCCGCCGCCCGGTTGGGCCTATCGCGGCGTCTCCGCCCAGGCTGAGCCATTCGGACTCCGTGATAGGTTTCTGTTACCGGAAAAGGCGGGGCTTGGGCGACGACTCGCAAACCACGGAATTAGCGGACTCTCTCATTGGCCACACAGGATTATCCCTGGGTGCCTGCTTCTTTTTTTGAGGAGAGCGGAAGTGGAGTCACTTAGAGGTAGGGCCCGGAAGTGGCTACGACATTTTTCCATATTTTCCATGCTATTTACTTGCGCTTTCCTTTCGTTTCTTCTCATTTCAATCTCCTTTATTTCCCTGACATGTATCTCTAAAGCTGCTCAGTGCGTAGCTTTCATCCTGTTTATGACTTCTGAACCTTTTGTTTGTGGACCCTAGGGGACATTCAGGGTTTCCTAAGGTGTGCACCTGTTGGGATCCCTGTTAAGTTTCTCTTTTTGTGTCAAATGGACTTCCAAGAGAGGTTCGCTGGAAATATGCTGTATTTCTTTGTGATGGACACTTGTATTCAGAAGGCTGTGATCAGTTTGTGGAACCAACTCCACTACTCTTTACCAGGCCCTGTCCTTTTTGCATGCTTTGCATCCGGGACTTGGACATTCTAGGCCCTGAAGAGAGGGAAAGAACTCTGTGGTAGCTACTGGAAAGGAACGGCCCATTTCTGAGGGGAGTAATTGCCTAGTATAATGCCATTAGCTGAGGCACTGCTTTACCTCCAGTTTAACATAAGAGTTTTGTAGATATGGGGAAGGTGTGATTTGTTGTGTTCAATTATATATAGTTCTTGGAACAATTTTGAAGTCGGGCAATTTTTCACTCTTATAAGTTATCGCAATTACGGAAACCTGTAAACTTTTTTCTTAGACAGGATGGTTTTCTTTTTTTATTCAGAATGTTACCTATTCTTTAATATATTAGTTTGGAAGTTGTGTAGAAAGCATGGGTGAAGGAAATGGATGTAATACATTGATTTATGAGCCCTATTTAACTGCATCATGAGAATCTAATACTTAGAGGAACACAGTACTTTTTACTTAGTGCTATATGTGATTGCATTTGTTACTGTATGGCATCTAAGATTTTGTTTGAAATTATAACTAGATTTTTAAAATCAACTATACACAGTTGCTAAAAGTTCATCAAACATTCAAATTAACGATCTTCCTTATTAGTGGTATCAAGACTGCAGCAATGGAAGGGATTTTTTTTTTTTTTGAGAATTTTAATGGGGGAACAGGGAAGAGGGCAATAGGAAACGATTAAGTATATAGTACCTTCCACATGTTATTTAATAATTTCAAGTTGCTTTTGTGTTATACCTTGCTATTCAAGTTGAAGAAAAAGAATGTTCCAAATGTAGGAAATATGTTCTGCAGCTCCATAAGTTTAGCTTCTATAGTAATGAAAAGTGTTGGTAGATGTTATGAATGTCTTTATTCATGTAAAGATTTTTAAGTGCTACCTTTTGATGTCCCAGATTGATATTTCTGTAGGAGGCTATGCTTCAGGCTCTAGTAAAGAGTACAGGAAACTAAAGTTGTTAAAGATGGTAATTGGTTTGTTACATTTATGGACAATTTAGGCCATGCTTTCTTACAGACCTTAACTTCAGAGTAGTAGCAAATAGAGTTTGTCAATTGTTAAGTTATCCATAGAAGTAGATACTGTCAGGTTATAAAACTGAACGTGTGTGTATGGTATTTATTGTATTCAGGTAAATTAGCAGAATTAATCCAATAGTAAGACCTATGGTGAAGTTGCAAGGTAATTAGGCACACAGAGACCCTGATTTTGATTGAAGTGAATGATTTCTTTCTTTCTTTTGTTCTTTTTTTTTTTTTCTTCCTTCTGGTAGCTCTGCGGTAAATTTCTTATTTAGAATCATCTTGGGTCATTTTCCTCCAAACAGTAAAACTTGACCATGTCATTCCATTATACAAACTATTGTTTTCTTCTGGAATACTTTTGGAAGAGTATTTTCAATTTTCATGTATGGATATCCACCGAGTGATTTAAAATTTTCTGGAGGACGGCATTTAGCTTTCCTCACTGTCATAAGGATTAAATGAGGAAATACAAGTAAGTAATTTACTTGAGTGTTTGGTAAATAGTAAGTGTTATGATATATATATATATATATATATATATATATATATTTCTCCAGGGCTAATAATGGAAAAATGATTCATTTTCATATATTATTCACACAATAAAAGGTTAAAAAATTAGTTCAGTTTTTTATACTGCCATACCCCATTCTCTACATTTTTCTCTTGATTTCTGATATTGTTTGTTGTTTCTTTTTACTTTAGTTATTAATACTACTCAAAGTATATTAGTGGATTTTATTTTTATTTATCTATCATCTGCCCACCCATGTATTTATTTATTTTTGTACTTTTTCTGATTCTCAAACAAATACCTAAACTGAGGCTTTGACTGATTCCTGGTCTCTATGTGTTTCATTCTCTTCCTCCATGACTCCTAGATTATGGCATGACAATTTTGTTTGAATGAAGTGTTGTGTTATAGCTTTCATCTTAAGAAATGTTTCTAGCTGCCCTCTTTACCCTGGGAGCAGCTCCCCTGCCTTGCCATGCCCCTCCCGGCTCAAAAAATGTGTGTCTGCTTCAAGTTCTTCTCTACCTGCTCCTGGAAGCACCTCTCAGCTGCTGATTCATCTACTGTGTGCAGTGGAATTGAATCGACCACGACATTGACAGCTGGGGGCTTCAAGAGCTTGGCAGTCCCGAATCCTCTGACCCTACTCATCCCTAGCAGCAGCTTCCAACCCAGTGTTGTTTCAAGGGACATCAACACAGCTGCCAAGTTGATTGGGTCTGGCCCTGTTACAAGTGTGGTGTTTGGCTCTGGTACTGGGATTGGGACTGTTTTGGGAAGCCTCATCATTGGTTATGCTAAGAACTCTTCTCTGAAGCAACAGATCTATGAGATTCTGGGCTTTGTTCTCTCAGAGGCCATGCGGCTCTTTTGCCTTTCTCATCCTCTTCACCATGTGAAGCAGCTGTCTCCACTTCCACCTCCCATAGTTCTTTCATGGCTTGTCTGTCCTGTATGTTCTTTTGCTGCACCTCCTGAGGAAGTCTGGGCAATGTACTTTACTCAGGGTTTGATGGAAAGAAGACAAATACATATTGTATTAATAAGAAAAAATGATTCTCTTAATCTTTTTACATTTCAACAACATCTATTTACTTTCCTCAGCAATAAAATTTCTGTGTAGTTCTCTTTTTTTGTCCTAGTTTCTAATGTTTCATGGTTCATTCTTCAAAATAACTTCTGCTCCCATACAGCACCAAGATTCTCTTCTTAATGTCACTAGTGATCTCCAGATGTTGATCATCTCCTATCATGGTCATCTTTGGCCTATCAATTGATCACTTCCTTCCCCAGGATATTTTTTTCTTTTTGTTTTAACTTGATCTTCTGGCCATGGTCATATGCTTTTCTTCCTATCTCCTTGGTTTCTCCTTTTAGACTTGCTTTGCTGAATCCTTTTGTTCTTCCCAAACATTTGTTGTTGAAGTGCTCTATTACTCATTATTTTTATGCCCCTTTCCATTTTTGTCTCCTTTAGATGGTATCAAGTCTTTAAACTTAAAGTATTCATATATCATTTTTACACATTCATATTTCTCATTACTTCTTTCTCTAATGCTATTTACCATCTAGTTGTCTATCTGAGCATTGATATTTGTAATTTAAAATTTTTATTTAAAAATTTATTTAAAAACTACTGAGTATGTGCATGTTTGTGTGTGTATCTGTGTGTGTGCCTGTGTGCCTGTGTGCCTGTGTGCCTGTGTGCCTGTGTGTGTGTGTGTGTGTGTGTGTGTGTGTGTATGCATGCGCAGTCACACACACATACATGCCTGCTCCTCTGTATGTGCACCATATAGATGCAGGATCCCAGGGTGACCAGAAGAGGTTGTTAGTTCCCTGGATCTGGAGTTAGACAGTTGGGAGCTGCTTTATGTGTGTACTGGGAGGCAGACCTAGGTCCCCTGCAATAGCAGCAGGTGCTCTTAGCTGCTAGTCTTCTTTGCAGCCCCTCCTTTTGCATTTAAAAAGGGCAGTACAAACATTTCCTGTCATACTTAGGATTTCTATTCTTGTGAAGAGACACCAAGATTATACCTACTCTTATAAAGGAAAACATTCACCTGGTTTGCTTGTTATTGACATGATGGGAAACGTGGGAAACGTGGCTGGAGAAGAGCAGAGAGTTCTATGCCTGCCTGGATTGGCAGGCATCAGGAATAGAGACACTGGGCCTGGCTTGAGCATTTGAAACCTCAAAACTCAAACGAGTGACATACTTCCTCCAACAAGGCCACACCTCTTAATATTGCAACTTCCTGGTGACACAACATTCAAATCTATGAGAATATGGTGGCCATTCCTATTCAAACTACAATAATCTCAAAGTGAACAGTTTTCCTTCCAAACCTGTTTTATATGTTTTCATTTTGGTTAGTGGCAACAGTGTGCAGCCAGTTTCTGTAAGTTATCTCTTTGAAATTGAGCTAGGTGGTGGGGGTGCACACCTTTAATCCCAGCATGCAGGAGGCAGAGGCAGATGGATCTCTGTGAATTCCATGCCAGCCTGGTCTATAAAGGAGTGCCAGCACAGCCAGGACTGTTACAAAGAGAAACACCGAATCCTTTCTTTTATATTCCACCAAGTCCATCACCATATCTTCTTCACTCTGCCTAAAAAACATATCTGGAATCTCCAAGTCTCTTGCCTTTCCTGTTAGTACATTGATTGTGTCTTGTTTGGATTTCTCTTTTATTAGCCACTGTAGATTTTATTGCATGGATTACAGAATTAGTATTTTTACTGGTTCCTGGTTTTTTTTTTCAGTCTTTGCTTCCAGATATTGGTCAGACTATTGTTTTTTTAAAATATATGTCAAATATATTACATTACGTTGCAGGATTCTAAATGTACCATCTTATCCTGAAGATTACAAATAGAGAATAAGAACATCAACGGGAAAAATGTGAATTCCAAGAATTTATTAAGCCCATCTGTTCATACTTTCCTTCTCTTTTAATTTCAGCAGAGTCGGGGTCCTCTCCCATAAGATATCATCAGTCCAACTCATTCTTATTTTAATAATGTGATGAGGCACAGAACTGAGATTTAATTAGAAGTGATTTTGTCGAAAAGGAGTGGGACTTGCACTGCCTCCTGCAAACCTAACATTTACACTGTCCTCATTTATCTGCCTGTTTTTAATGGGAAACAAGAAAATGAATAACATCAGGGTATAAAGGAAACGAAAATCAATCTTGAGGAGAAAACCCTATGCAGTGTTCCAAGTTGTTACTACTACAACTGAGCCACAACATGCAAAATTTAAGAATCGTAGGACACTACCAATATTCAACATTTTTAGTCAGCCAACAGCAATTTTATGAGGTTTAAATAGTCATAAACTCTCCTAACAGCACACGAGTACTTACATTCCTAATTAGATGAGTAATTATATTCTTACGTTCCCGGCAGCAATTTCAACCATATCCCTTAATACAATTTGGATAACTCTAGGGAGAAGAAGACCTAAAACCTAAGTAAAAGATTTATTTTGTGTTCTGTTGGTGATAAATGCTCATGCTGAATTGAACCATTGACCTAAATCCTAATAAAGCCCTGTTCTCCTTTGCAAAAGTATAAGTTCTAAGATTTTCTGAGCTATGTAGATCATAAACCAATCAATGAACCAACCAAACAAACAAAAAGATCACCTCACACAAAAGTAAATGTAGGGTTTGGGAAGATGGCTCAATCAGTAAGACACTTGGACTGCAAGCATGAGGACTGGAGTTCAAAACCAGCACCCACATTAATAGTAGCTGAGTGTCCCCATAACCCAAGCATTGTGGGGTAGAGACAGCAGACACAAAATATTCTTTGACATTAAGTCCAGCATACAACATCAGCTTATGCTTTAGTGAGAGACCTTATATCAGGCTTTAATAAAGCGGAGAGCAATAGAGGAAGACACCCAAAGGCCTGTTCTGGCCTCTGCTTGTCTGCACATGGACACAAAGGTAAATGCAGTGTAGTGGTTCTGATGTGTCTGCCTTTTTGTCTAAAACTTCTGAATGTCCCTGTTTTGAAATTTTAAAACTGTGATAAGGCTTTAAAAAATTTGTCATCATACTTTTGGTTTGCAATTATGTTTTCTTTCCCCCTTTTAAAAAGTAAACTCTAACAAAATAATAGCAAGAATTCAATTATAGACTGCTGACAGCTGGTTCTATATATTTTATTCTGAATTCACTTTAGGTATCAGGCTACTTTTTTTTGACAAGGGGCCACTTAAGTAATTGCTTCATTAGAAACATGCATTTATCCCCTCCCAGTTTGTAAGTACAACTCCTTGGCAGAGTTGCAGAATTTGAACACCTGCAGTCCAAGCAGCTTGAAGAGGAGTCATAACTGACTATTAAGAGCAAGAAAAGAATCCCAAGTTCAAAATGGTGTTCTCAATGATAGTGTTGTAACTAACTTGAGCTGACCTAAGCGCTGGCTTCTGCACTGCTCCTTATCAGCATCCAAAAGGGCATACAAAATGCTTTGTAAACTAATTTAAAAAGTGTCTTGTTTATTCAGAAGCAACTGTGAATGGTATTTGTTCAGACTAAGATCACATCAATTGCACACCAGCCAACAGCGTATTAGTCTTCTAAGAGAGAGGGCATGCATCAAAGGCACAAAGTACTAAAGATAAGCTTCTCAATTCTCAACTGTTCTGAGCTCTCAATAAAGCTACTGATGGACAAATTGGGGTGGGACCCAAGTGGATCCACCTGCAAGTTCCTCTTAGATCCCTGGCTTTGGCTGAGAGAGGTGCTGATACTAATGTATCCTTTAGTGCTCTTAGGAAACAACACATGGGCTCTCTTACAGCCCGTCAATCAACCTCTCTGAAGAGGATTCCACCCATTTTCTCCATGTAGCCCTGGGGCAAAACACTGGCTATTTTTGTGTACAGGGCTGGTAAGAGCAAAAATATGGTTGATTTGCTATAGCTGCATCTTAAAAGAATTTCGGACTCTCATCTGTTACTGGGCTTGATTCTTGGTTATTTTGTATATGATATTTAATGAGAGGGAAGTCTCAGTAAAGAAGTATTTAAGAAACTAGTTCAATTGTATATTAATTATCAAGACCCTAAGACGTAATTTGAAAAATACATTCCAGAGGTTTCTGAGGCACAGCTTACTTACAGGATAAACTGTTGTCACATGTGAGTGAGTGAGCTTATTATGTGTGCCACTTAAATATGTTTCTCATAGCCTTGCTTCACCAGCCAGTGCACTATGGAATTCTTTCACAGATTCCATCTCAATTTCAAGCCTTTATCCTAAAACAGCATTTCTTTAAAATAAAATTAGCTTAGTTTTGTCAATTATTGAATTGATGAGAAAAGTGGAAAATAGTTAAAATGTTAACAATTCAAATATATTTTTGGAATGGATCTCATTCTTAGCTGTCTTTTTACTGTTATTGAACTTAAAACCCTTTATTTTACTGTGGAATAATGAGTGACTGACAGGCATCTGTAATGTTGAATTTTAAATGGATTTGTCTCTATATTTAGTAATTTGTTAACGATTCTAAATATGGAATTAAAAAAGTGATGAAACAGTCTGTTTTATTGTGATGTAGATTGCTGGATTTTGCTTTCACAAACTTAATGCTAGCAATAGTCATGACTCTGCAGGCATCTGTGAGAAGAAATAAGTGTGTGTGTGTGTGTGTGTGTGTGTGTGTGTGTGTGTGTGTATGCTTGAGCACATATCTCCGTGTCCCCTTGTGTTGATGTACGCATATAGAAGCAAAATATGGCATTTAAAAGTAGTTTTTGTACCTACCTCATATCGAAAGTTACAGTGTTTTTCCTTTTGTGTGTATTGATGTGTGTGCATATGCACATATGATTGCAAGTATCTGAAGGCATGAGGCCAACCTTGGGTGTTATTCCTTTGGAGCTGTGGACATCTTCATTTTTGAGTCAAGATCTCTCATTGTAAACAGAGGCTTGCCCATTAGATAAGGTTGGCTGGCCAGTGAGCCCCTGGAATCTTTTAGTTTCTGCCATGTTTGTGTGACAAAAACTTTATCAATAAACTTTCTCCCTATCCCCCGAATTCCAGTTTTAATGCATTAAGTGCTCCTGAGTTACAGATGTAGCTCATTCAACAGAGTGCTTGCTAAGTACTCAAGTTCCATTGGCTTCCTTCCCCTCCACCACAAAATACTGGGTGTAGTGTCATATGCTTGTGATCTCAGCAGTTGGGAGGTAGAGGCAGGGAGATCTGATCCCTTCAAGGTCATCCTCAGGCACATAGCATATTCAACTTTGAGGACAGTAGGACTTCATAACACCCAGTCCCCCCCATTTGTTTTTAGGAAAACTAAAAAAGACTAAGAAAGAAAGAAATCATTGGAGACTCTAGAAGATGGAAAGATTTTCATATTCATAAAGAAGCATAAAAGTGAACCAGAGATTCAATTCAGTACCCAGAAAATTTACAATAACATTTTTCACAGAAACGGAAAGAACAGTAAATTCATATGAAAGTTCAACTGGATAAAAATAAATGATTCAGAAAATTTCCCACAAAGCTATAGTCACCTGGCCACCCAGATGCAAGAAACACCCACTGGAGAAAAGACAGGATCATTAACAAGTGGTAATGGAAAACTGGGTTTCTTCCTTCCTTTTTCCTCTTTTTTTTTTAAAGACAGCGCTTCTCTGTAATTGCCCTGGTTGTCCTGAAACTCGCTTTGCAGACCAGGCTGGTCTCAAACTCAGATCAATCAGCCTGCCTCTGCCTTCTCAGTGCTGGAATTGAAGGCACGAGCCACCACACTTGGCAGAAAACTGGGCTTCTAAATATAGAAGAATGAAACTAGATCCATGTCTGCTAGCCTGCTCCAAACTCAATTAAATGATAATTAAGTTTTTATTACTATTTTTTATTTAAATTCTTTAATTACTACTCATATTTACGTATCCATCCTCCCATTCCCTCGCCCTCCCATCCTCCCATGTTCCCTACCAACCTCCCCCCAATTCATCCCCCAACTCCTCCCCAAGGATAGTGAGGCCCTCCACTAGGGACTTTCAAAGTCTGTCATATAATTTGGGGGAGGGTCTGGGCCCTCCTTGTTGTATCTGGGCTGCAATAGCAGCCCCCCATAGGGAATGGCCTCCCAAAGTCCATTTGTGCTAAATTTTAGTGTAAGGCCTGAAATCCTGAAACTGTTAGGGAAAATAAATAGAGAAACACTTCAAGATGTAGCTGTAGGTTAGAACTTCTGAAAATAACTCCAGTCCTCAAGAAATAATCCCCAGAACTGACAAGTGAGATTGCAGTGAATAAAATTGTGCTTTTGTAAAGCAAAAGAGAATAGAGAACCATGGTTCTCAACTTTCCTAATACTGTGATTCTTCAATACAGTTCCTTGTGTTGTGGGGACCACCAACCATACATTTTTTTTTGTTGATACATCATGACTGTACTTCTGCAACTGTTATGAATCATATTGTAAATATCTAACATGTAGGATATCTGATACGTGACTATTATGAAAAGGCCAGTTGACCTCCAAAGGGGTCACAATCTACAGGTTGAGAAACACTGATATAGGTGAAGAGATAGCCCCAGATTAGGGGAAAATCTGTGTGAGCTGTATATTTGATAGAGACTTAATAGATAGAATAGAATATATAAAGAACCCAGCTAAATACCCCAAAGCAAAGCAAACCAAGAACAGGTGGGTTAATAATGAGATGCTGAGGTCTCAGAAGTGTGTTGACTAGTTGATGTAAAGGTAAACATTCACAAATGGATCAGGCATTTTGGAATTGATTACATCTGTGCAAAAAGCACTACACTATAGGAATAGTTTAAACATCTGAAGTATGTTTTGTATTTAGTGATTATAATGGCTGGATGGAATTCAAGCTTAAATGTTTTGATTTTTTTTTTTACATTTGAAGTGGGTAAAATTATTATTTCATTTGATATCTTTAGGAAGAATAATATTTTTCCTGTTAAACCAGATAGGAATTACTTTGATAATTTATCATTCATGAGGTGTTGAATATTTAAATTTAGACATTTTTCTTTTAATTTGGATTGTCTCTGAGCTCTTGGCACACTTCCCTGTAGGAAGGTTAAGCTGTGACACTATAATTACCCTCTTGAACACAGAAGATAGAGGTTTAGAATAAGTTAGCCTTGTTTGTGAAGGGGGAGCCACATAGGTTCTTCCTATTTTCAAATTAATTTGAAAATTTATATATTATGAGACTTAAGATAGTATACTAGTATTAACTTGAAACTCATGATTTTACAAATTTGCAATTGAAAAAAATTTTACTCAATGCCAATTTACCTGTCAATATACTTTTGTATTTTATGATTGCCTTTTTGAATAATATATTGTTATTTTATATTTATTTTTTATATTTTATATCTCCCTTTCTTAAACAAGAGAAAAGAGAATATTCTTTTAGAACTTTAAAAACTTTGAGGGGGATTTTGATTTTGTTTTATGAATGTGGGTATTTTGTCTGAGCCTGTGTGGGTATACCATGGCCATGCAGCAAAGAAGAGGCTAGAAGAGGCCAGAAGAGGGCATGGGTTCCCCGAGGACTAGCTTTACAGACAGTTGGTAGCTGCCTCGAAGGTGCTGGGGATCAAAACTAGCTCATCTGACAAAGCAGCCAATGATCTTAACTACTGAGCCATCTTTTTAACCCCTTCTTTTAGATTTTAAAGGATTAGCTGGAACAGAATTCATGTTATGTGATTATAGAAAAATTCTTTGTAATAATTTTTATTGTTGAAGTTCATACTTTATTTTTGGTTTTTATTTTTATGATATTTTTCCTTGCATATTTTAAATTTTAATTGGATTTCTTTTTATTAGCATCTTTTACTATTAAGCATGTATCTATTTTCCTTATTTACTACATGTATGTGTTGGTAATGCGTGTGGTATGTTGGTGGTATGTTTGAAAGTCAGAGGACGATTTGCAGGAGTCCTTTCTTGCATTTCCCCTTTTGTCACATGAATTCCCAGGATCCCACCCAGATCATCAGGATTGATGACAGGCAATCTTATCTATCTGCTGCTGAAACATCTCATTAAGCATATTTTAATGGAACACATACAACCCAGGTATAAGTGGATTATAGATAAAACATAATAAAACTTTATTTAAACTAAATAATACATCTTAACCCCATCCAGTGTGACTCAAGAAAATCTAGCTCCAAAGTGATTTACTAAAAGTATCACTAGAATTCATAGTAAAAGAACCTCTAATCCTAAAAATGGAGAATAAGATCACTAAGTCTCAGTTTCACTTTTAAGCCCCACCCATACACATATTGTTAGATGGAGAGTTAAGTGGGTGTGACCAAGGACACTTATGGTTGATCTTTGTGACTCCTGGATGGAGATGGGAATGGGATAGTGGAGTAATACTGATGGTTGATGTCTTATTGGGCCGTTTTGCCAGTAGCAGCTTTCTAAGGTCTATGCCTGAGGTTGTGCTGATCAACATTTTACATAAATCATTGGAAGCTTTTCCAGATTTTTAGTTGAGTCAGATTATAAATGTATTAGATCAAGAGAACAAATCGCCTAGTCAATATAATTTTTTTAATCATTTTTAAATCTGAATTAGAGACAAGATTGAATTGCATGACAATCCCAGTTCCCTTCTCCCTCCCTTTCTCCCCTACCACCCCCCCCAACTAAAACCCTACCTATCACATATCCTTTCTTCTAATCTACACCTGACTTAAACTTTCTGCTTTCTCATGACCTCTGCATCCTTCCTCTTCTTCCCTCCTCATTCTTGTAGCTCCTTCCCCCCTCTTCCCATGCTCTCAATTTGCTCAGGGGATCATGACCCTTTCCCCTTCTCCAGGGGACAATGTTTGTCTCTCTTAGGGTCCTCCTTGTTTACTAGTTTCTCTGGCAGTGTTGGTTGTAGGCTGGTAATCCTTTATGTCTAAAATCGGCATATGAGTGAGTACATACCATGTTTGTCTTTTTGCGATTAGGTTACCTCGCTCAGAATGGTTTCTTTTAGTTCCATCCATTTCCCTGCAAATTTCAAGATTCCATTTTTTTTTTTTTTTTCTTCTTCTGAGTAGTACTCCATTGTGTAAATGTACCATATTTTCTCTATCCATTCTTCGGTTGAGGGGCATCTAGGCTGCTTCCAGTTTCTGGCTATTACAAATAGTGCTGCTATGAACATCGTTGACCAGATGTCCTTGTTGTAGGAATGTGCTTCTTTTGGGTATATGCCTAAGAGTGAAATTGCTGGATCTTGTGGTAGACTGATTCCCATTTTCTTGAGGAGTCGTCATACTGATTTCTAAAGTGGCTGTACAAGCTGGCACTGCCACGAACAGTGGAGAAGTGTTCCCCTTTCTCCACATCCTCTCCAGCATAAACTGTCATTGGTGTTTTTGATTTTAACCATTCTGATTGGAGTAAGATGGTATCTCAGAGTTGTTTTGATTTGCATTTCCCTGATGGCTAAGGATGTTGAACACTTTCTTATGTGTCTTTAAGCCATTTTAGATTCCTCTATTGAAAATTGTCTATTTAGTTCTGTACCCCACTTTTTAATTGGATTGTTTGGTGTTTGGAGACTAGCTTCTTGAGTTCTTTGTATATTTTGGAGATCCATCCTCTGTCAGATATGGGATTAGTGAATATCTTTTCCCAGTCTGTGTGCTGCTGTTTTGTCTTGCTGACTGTGTCCTTTGCCTTATAGAAGCTTCTCAGTTTCAGGAGGTCCCATTTATCAATTGTTGTTCTCAGTGTCTGTGCTACTGATGTTACATTCAGCAAGTGGTCTCCTGTGCCAATTAATTCAAGGGTATTTCCCACTTTATCTTCTAATAGGTTCAGTGTGGCTGGGTTTATGTTGAGGTCTTTGATCATTTTGATTTAAGTTTTGTGCAGGGCTAAAGGCTTGGGTCTATCTGTAGTATTCTATATTTCTGCATCCAGTTATGCTACCACCATTTGTTGAAGATGTTCTCTTTGTTCCAGTGTATATATTTGGGAGATCTTTACATTTTCTGGTATCTTCATTAATTTCTTTCTTTAGAGACTCAAAGTTCTTACTAAACATGTCTTTCACTTTTGTGGTTAGTGGTACCCCCAAGATATTTTACATTGTTTGTGGATATTTTGAAGGGTGATGTTTCTCAGATTTCTTTCTCATTGCATTTATCATCTGTATATAGTAGGGCTACAGATTTTTTTTGAGTTAATCTTGTATCCTGCCACTTTGCTGAAGGTGTTTATCAGCTGTAGGAGTTCTCTGGTAGAGTTTTTCTAGTCACTTATGTAGACTATCATATCATCTGCAAATAGTGAGAGTTGACTTCTTCCTTTCTAATTTGTATTCCCTTGATCTTCTTTTGTTGTCTTATTGCTCTAGCTAGAACTTTAAGGACAATATTGAAGAGGTATATATAGAGTGTACAGCCTTGTCTTGTGAGTGATTTTAGAGGAATTGCATTGAGTTTCACTCCATTTAATTTGATGTTGGCTTTCTGCTTTCTGTATATTGCTTTTATTATGTTGAGGTATGTACCTGTTATTCCTGATTTCTCCAAGACCTTTATCATGAAGGGGTGTTGGATTTTGTCAAAGGCTTTTTCAGCATCTAGTGAGATGATCATGTGGTTTTTCTTCTTCAGTCTGTTTATATGGTGGATTACATTGATGGATTTTCATATGTTGAACCATCCTTGCATACCTGGAATGAAGCCTACTTGATCGTGGTGGATGATTTCTCTGATGTGTTCTTGGATTCGATTTGCCAGTATTTTTATTGAGAATTTTTGCATCAATGTTCATGAGGGATATTGGTCTGTAGTTCTTTTTCTTAGTTGTGTCTTTGTGTGGCTTGGGTATCAAGGTTATTCGAGCCTCATAAAAAGAGTTTGGCAATGACCCTTGTGCTTCTATTGTGTGGAATACTTTGAGGAGAATTGGTATTAGCTGTTTCTTGAATTTCTGGTAGAATTCTGCACTGCAGCCTTTTGGCCCTGGGCTTTTTTTGGTTGGGAGACTTCTGATGACTGCTTCAATTTCATTAGGGGTTATAGGTCTATTTAAGTTGCTCATCTTTTTTTTTCTTTTAAAGATTTTATTTATTTATTATGTATACAACATTCTGCTTCCATGTATATCTCCACACCAGAAGAGTGTACCAGATCTCATAATGGATGGTTGTGAGCCACCATGTGGTTGCTGGGAATTGAACTCAGGACCTCTGGAAGAGCAGTCGGTGCTCTTAACCTCTGAGCTATCTCTCCAGCCCTACTTATCTGTTCTTGATTTAATTTTGGTAAGTGAAATTTATCCAGAATATTGCCCATATCCTTTAGATTTTCAAATTTGAGGAATACAGGTTTTCAAATTATGACCTGATGATTCTCTGGATTTCCTCTGTGTCTGTTGTTGTGTCCCCCTTTTCATTCCTGATTTTATTAATTTGCATGTTCATTTTTTGTTGTTTGGTAATTTTGGCTGAAGGTTTGTCTTCTTGGTTTTCTCCAAGAACCAACTCTTTGTTATATTGATACTTTGTATTGTTCTTCTAGTTTCCATTTTATTGATTTCAGCCCTCAATTTGATTATTTCCTGGCATCTGCTCCTCTGGGGTGTATTGGCTTCTTTATTTTCTAAAGCTTTCTGTTGTGCTGTTAATTCTCTAGTGTGATTATTTTCCTGTTTTTTCATGTGGGCAGTTAGTGCTATGAACTTTCCTCTTAGCTCTGCTTTCAAAGTATCCCATAGGTTTGGATATGTTGTGTCTGCCTTCTCATTGAATTCTAGGAAATCTTTAATTTCTTTTTTTATTTCTTCCTGGAACCATGAATTTTGCAATTGGGTGTTACTTAATTTCCATGAGTGTGTAGGTTTTCTGTAATTCATGTTGTTGTTGAGTTCTAAATTTAAAGCATGGTGGTCTGATAAGATACAGGGGGTTATTTCAATTTTTTTGTACCTGTGAGGTTTGCTATGTTGCCAAGTATGTGGTCGATTTTAGAGAAGGTTCCATGTGGTGCTGAGAAGAAAGTAAATTGTTTTGTATTTAGATGGAATGTTCTATAGACATCTGTTAAGACCATAACTTTATTAATTCTTTTGTTTCTTTGTTAAGTTTCTGTCTGGTGTTCCTGTCCAGTGATGAGAATGGGGTGTTGAAGTCTCCCACTATAAGTGTGTGTGGTTTTATGTGTGATTTGAGTTTTAGTAATGTTTCTTTTACAAACGTGGATGCCTTTGTATTTGGGGCATAAATGTTCAGATTTGAGACTTCATCCTGATGGATTTCTCCTGTGATGAGTAGGAAATGATCTTCTTCATCTCTTTTGATTGATTTTAAAGTTCAATTTGCTGGATATTAGGATTGCTACCCCCGCCTGTTTCTTGGTTCCATTTGATTGGAAAATCTTTCCCCAACCTTTAATTCTTAGTTACCGTCTGTCTTTGAAGTTGAGGTGTGTTTCTTGTATGCAGCAGAAGGAAAGATTCTGTCCATTATAGGCGAGTTAAGACCATTAATGTTGATGGATGTTAATGATCATTGATTGTTCATTCTTGTTTGTCTTTATTTGGTGATGGTGGCGAGATCATGTGTGGGATTCTATCCATTTTTCCTTTTGGCTGTTGGTAAAGTGGGCTTATCTATTGCCTATATTTTTCTGGTTATAGTTAACTTCCTTGGGTTGCAGTTTACCTTTCAGAACTTTCTGTAGGTCTGGATTTGTGGATATGTATTGTTTGAATCTGGTTTTGTCATGGAATATCTTGTTTTCTCCATCTATATTGATTGAAAGCTTTGCAGGGTATAGTAGTCTGGGCTGGCGTCCATTGTCTTTTAGTGTAGGACCTTCTGGCTTTCAGAGTTTCTATAGAAAAGTCAGGTGTGATTTTGATAGGTTTGCCTTTATAGGTTACTTGACCTTTTTTCTTTGCTGCTGTTACTATTTTCTCTTTTTTTTTTGGTGTTTTGATTATTATGTGGTGAGGAGACCTTTTTTGGGGGGGTCAGTCTATTTGGTGTTCTGTAGGCTTCTTGTATTTTCATTAGTATGTCTTTCTTTAGGTTGGGAAAGTTTTCTTCTATGATTTTGTTGAATATGTTTTCTGCGCCTTTGATTTAGATTTCTTCACCTTCTTTTATACCTATTATTCTTAGGTTTGGTCTTTTCACGGTATCCCTTATTTCCTGGATATTTTGTGTTAGGGATTTGTTGGACTTAAGATTTTCTTTGGTTGATGAATCTATTTCTGCTAGTGTGTCTTCAACTCTTGTGATTCTCTCTTCCATCTCTTGTATTCTGTTGGTTATGCTTACATCTGTAGTTCCTGATCATTTACTCAGCTTTTCTATTTCCAGCATTCCCTCAGATTGTGTTTTCTTTATTGTCTCTATTTCCATTTTTAGGTCTTGAACTGTTTCCTTGAGAGATTTGTTGATATCTTATATTTTTTGTTTGTTTTTTTCTTCCATTTCTTTAAGGAATTTTCTCATGTCCTCTTTGAGGTCCTCTATCATTTTCCTGAAGATGTTTTTAAGGTCATTCTCTTCTGTTTCATCTGCATTGTGATGTTCCGGTCTTGCTATTGTATGGTTCCTAGTCTCAGGTGGTGTCATATTGGGTTTTCTGTTGTTGGATGTGCTTTTACCTTGTCCTCTTCTCGTCCTTTCTTGTGGTGGGTATAGCAGGAGTCTCTTGCTCTCCTGGTGGGTATGGGACCAAGGTTCCCTTCTGGTAGATGCAAACAGATCCAATACTCTGATGTCTGTCCTCTTCTCGTGGATGGAGGTGGCACTGTTACTGGGGCTTCGGTGTTCGGGTGTGTTGGGTCCCATTGTGCCAGTGGATAGTGTTGGAACTGTCACCGGGGCCTCTGGAGTGTCCGGTTTGTTGGATCCTGCAGCTGCCGAATTCAAATCCGGCTTGCAGATCGCTGGTGTCAGATGACTCTGAGCAGTGACGCTGAACAGGTCAATATAATTTTAACAACTATGTGTGTGTGTGTGTGTGCACACATGTATATGTAGGGGAAGCTGTACAGCTTCCCCTACATGTATAGGCTGTAGTAATCTGTGACCCAGTAAATAAAATTTGTTGAGAAATTTAGTCCAATAATGAATTCAAATAGGAGATGGACTAGAGATCTAGATGAAAGAGATATGAATGTAAAGCTTTGCCATTTGGGTATATGGAAAATTACTGTCTTTTCATCATAATGATAAAAAGAAACTGACAGTGTAGGAAAATACATACATATATTTATATATATGTACTCCTCTATAGACAACATACCATGAAGAGATGAAAACAGATTAATATGAACACCAGTTACAAAAAGAAACAAAATATAAAGATTGCCAAGATGAAGATAGGAGTATATTCACATCTAATAAGTATATGTAAAGAATGCAGCACCCATTACTCATCAGGGGATGTGAATTAAAATCACAGTGTGATGCTAGAATTTGTCCATCAATGTGGCTAAAATGAAACAAAAAGAAATAATTGCCTAGGACTCTCATATAAAAATCACAATTTGTTACAATTTTAAAGGAACTTGTCTATATAGTGCCCAAACTGAACACATGGTATCTGCTGTTCCAGTAGTTCCATTTGTAGGAATGAGGTCCCCAATCTCAGATGCAATGATATTTCTAGAATGTTCATGACAGAAGTATTTGTAGTAGTCAAGATGTGTAAAGTTCCAAATGGATATCTCTTGAAAAATAGAATTACAAATTAAATCAGTATGGTTAATTACTATTCTGAATGATCTATAACAGGAATATAGTATGGATACATTTCTCAAATATGTTTATTCCAAGAAACTGTTCTTTTGTTGGAGGATGCTATTTACTCTTGCTGTAAGGGAAATATAAAATTTCTTCATGTTGCTATAGTAATTTTATTTAGCTCATCAGTTCACCCGATAACTTGTCCATTTTGGGCTTCCGTTTTTCTCATCTGTAAAATCTGCAAGTCATTAACGAACAAAGCTATGACTGACTGAGTTCAGAGGTTGGCTCTCTTATACAGCATTTTACTTTTGTTTCTTCGGAATTTGTCTAGCTGAAAGACAAGTATAAAAGTTATCATCATTTGATGATTGTTGTCTCCTTTTAAATATTGATTTTGTTCTTTCATTAAAGGTAGTCAGAATGGAAAGAAAAGTGAGCAGAATCTCTCTTGCTTCTGAACCCAACATAACTTACTTTCTGCAAGTTTCTTGGGAGGAAACAGTGGGATCTGGTTTTGTTATTACCCTGACTGATGGCCATTCAGCCTGGACTGCGACAGGTAATCTTGACAACAAACATGTTTGAAGTAAAAGTTAAATATGTCCTACTCGTTAGTCCTCAGGGACTTCCAGTTAACGTGTTTTTTCATGGACACAGGTAACATTAATGTTCAATTTTCCATGTTATGCATTTCTAATTTGTGTATAGCTCTGTAGCACTTGATGCTATTTTTTCTGGAGTTGACACCATGTACAGTAGCTAATACTACTCACTTTGACAGTCTCACTGTTTGGACTTCGTCATAGTTGCATAACAACCTCTTTAGAGCAAAGGTGAACAGCACTTTATTTTTTTAAGTTTATTTTTTAAAAAATTATTTTTAATTACTCATATTTACATATCTACTCCCCCATTCCCTCGACCTCCCATCCTCCCAGGTTCTCCACCCATCCCACCCCAACCCCCCCACTCCTCCCTAGGGATAGTGAGGCCCTCCACCAAGGAACTTCAAAGTCTGTCATATAGCTCCTCCTCTGGGGCCTCTGGGCTCCTCTGGGGCCAAGGAAAGACTTGGGGGGCAGAGGAAGTAGATTGTGGGACCAAGAGATTCTGCTGGATTGCAGGTGTAGAGGCTTCTGTCTAATCTCATCTGGTTGATAGCTTGAATTACTTCTTGAATGGATATGTACTATGCTTAAAAACAAAACAAAATGAAACAAAACAGAACAGACCCACAGCCTAACACTGTAATGAAACGGTTATGTTTTTATGGGAAATTGGACAGTTTTATCATATAGACGTGTTCTTGTGTTTTTACTGATCTTTTCAACTGTAAGTGGCTCCCAAGTCATATGTAGCGTATGGCAGGCTCTCTCATTAGTACAGTGGGAAACATGTCAGTCTCAGATTATGGCAGGTAGAAAATTAAAAATTAGAATTATGTTGTTTTCAAATAACAAGAATTTAATGTTTTTCTTAAGCATTTTTTACAAAAAACAAGTTTGTGGCTATATAGCAATTATTTCTGGAGTTATAAATGATATAGTAGATGAAAATTTAAGAGTTCATTTATATGCTATTTATATATTCTAACAAAGTTTCCCTGAGATTTATCACTATAATTATTATTTCTAAAATTAAAATCCATCATGAAATTCTATTTCATTCTTTATTGGTGCAAATCCAGCATAGTTTAAAGGAAGTCAGACTTATAGTTTTTTCATTTGTCTTTCACACAGCAAATGAGAAACTTTACTTTTTTATTAGAGGAAAACAAATGGAATTCAGGGATTACTATATGCGGCACTCCTTATGTTAACTATCTCAGATGTAAATTTCCCTGTGGGAAATACAGATGCTGACTGCTTCTGGCCGGGTAGCAATGAGGGAGATAGATTTTTTATGCTAGCCCTATGGAGTGAGTGTACCCATATGACAGCTCTTGTTTGAAAGAGTTGAGAATGTATGGCTAAAACTGTGGTAGTGGCTCAGTGTGGACCTTTGTTGACTGAGTGAAGTCAGAAGACTATTTATATATACATGGATATAGATACATACATGCATATGTATATGCATATGTAAATATGTAAGTGATAATTAGGGAAGAGAATTTTGTATATAATACTAGTTAGAAAAAGAAAACAAACTGATTACTTCACAGTTAGCATGTTTATAAATGATAACTCTAGTTTCCTATTTATTTACATTACACATTTATCACAAATTCAGTGCAGTCATCATTTTGGTCTCTAATGTAATTTAATATGATATGATTTAAATGTGATATGAGACTTCTTTCTGTATTCAGTGGTGGCATGTCAACATTTGGTTTCCTGTAGTGACCACATTTGAAGCATGGAATTTAATAATGCAGTCTGTAATGATTTTATTTTCAGAATAATTCAATGAAGTATTAGATTTTACATATATTTTATGCTTTGTGATATCCATTTATATTTTCTTGTTTAAATATTAGGGCAAATGTGTAAGCAAATATTAACGTATCTTTGTTTACTTAAAGCTTCTTACATACATATCATATGGTACCTTAAGACATTATACAATTAGGAATATTGAAACAATTACTAAATGAAACAGAAAAGTAGGTTCCCTTCCTATGCCTCTTCCTGTGTTTTAGTTGTTCAACTTTTTGATTGCTGCAACCATCAATTATGGATAATTTTTCTCTTTTCATTTTAATGGAAAGGATGTGAGGTTTGTTTTAATCTCCCACACACCAAGCTTGCTGATTTCTTTCCCATTAGCAATGCTTTATCTAATGAATGTTTGGGGACCTAATTATCATGTGGCCTGTCATCAATCACTTCTGTATTACAGAGTGTTGTGTCTCAGGGTTATTTCACAAAGTGGGTTAATGATTGATGATCACTTTGTGCCTTGTAAAATAATTGCTTTGACAGCAAGAAACTTTTATCGCCTACCTGTGGGAGGTGTCTTTAAGTTTATTGGATATTGATTCAAGCCTTACCAATATTTTAGTGTTTTAGATATTTAGATTTCGATTTCTGTGTAAGTTTTCTAAACAGGTATTTTGTGGACTATATGGAAATAGCATTACAGAATTCATAGGAAAGGTTTTGTGTAAGTTGGTCTCTGATGTGGGGCCACCCATATTCCAAATGGCATCATGTTGGTGTCTTCTACTCTGCTACATGGATTAGGATGAGTCTGTGCACTCTTCACTTACACATAGGACCGTTTTTTCAGTGTATCTTTACCTATGTACAAATATTATCAAAATAATGTTTTTGGACTTTCTGCTAGTCTGAGAACAGGTCCTCATTTTTATGTTCTTGTTTGCCCTCTCATCTTTTAAA
Source organism: Cricetulus griseus (assembly GCF_003668045.3). Taxonomy (NCBI): domain Eukaryota; kingdom Metazoa; phylum Chordata; class Mammalia; order Rodentia; family Cricetidae; genus Cricetulus; species Cricetulus griseus. Next base: position 308,970,511 of record NC_048595.1, on the reverse strand, counting down.
AATGTCATTCAGCTTTATTCTAAATGGATTTTATTGTTACCATGTTTTCATTTCATCCATTCAGTTTTAGAGCAATGAATGCATACAACTGTGCTGTAGTTCCTAGCAAAAAAAAATAAGCTGGCAACAGTTATTTTTCTAAGTTTGAGGTTGGAATAGACAATGAAAATTTCATGTTCCCTTTAAATAGGAAATATTTGGTCAAAAGTTGAAAAAAAGAGCCCATTTTTGCATAGTTCTTTTGTATGTTGAATTTTTAAAAGTTTAATTTCCCTTTTATAAATTTTATATGAGTTCTATATTACATCATTTCTATACCATCTTCTAACACCATTTCCTCCTGTGTCTTTTCCACTCCCTCTCAAATTCATGTCCTTTTCCTTATGTTTATATATGTATATGTTTCTTTATGTATATATAGTCTGCTGAGTCCATGTAGTGTTGCTTGTATGTGTGTATTTTCACGACTGACCTCTTCTTATTAGATAAACTGTTAGGGGCTCATCCCTGGACAAGACTGGTACTCCCTTTCTTAGCAGCCATAAATTTCATCTAGGAATAGGGAGTTCTGAGATTTCTTCCACCCAGGCTGGATGTTATATAGGCTTGTCTTTAAGCAGTCATGATTTTGAGATTTCATGGGTGTAGCATCCCTGTGATATATAGAAGACACTATCTCCCAGCAAACATCCAGGTTTTCTGGCTCTTATAATCTTTCCACTCCCTCTTCCCTGATATTCCCTGAGCCTTAATTGTTGTTGTAGGTGTATCTATTGGCATGGGACATTCTACAGTCACTTGTTTTCTGTATTTTTATCAATTGTAGATTTCTGTAATGTTCTTTATCTTCTACAAAAGAAGCTTCTTTGATGACAGGTGAGAGCTACACTTATCTGTTGGAGCAGGATATTCAGTAATCAGAATGGAGTTAGAAGTTATACTGGTTTAGGAAAGTGGCAGCAGTAGATTCTCATTTGTGGTACATGATGCCACCAGATTCAAGTGCTTGGCTAGCTTTATACTATAAGCTATAAATTCCCTCATATTGAGTGGGCTTTAAGTTCAATTAGACAATTACTTGTTACCCCCAAGATATGTGTCAGTATTGTACCCTTGGGAACATCTGGCCTAGCTGCTCATTATTGTGGTTCATAACCTTGGCAGCTGGGTAGGACTACTGATTCCTTCTGTCAGCTTCACATAATATAAGAGCTAGTTCTGAGAGAAGATTTCTAGTTCAGTTTCATCTTGACTCTTCCTAACCTGTGTCTGGAGTGTGTAGAGTCTTCAGGAATAGGGTTGGTTTTACGTCGAAGTTCAGGAAGGCATTCGAGGGCAACCAACATACCCTGTGTTATTTGGAGAGTCTATTCAACTCTTCAGACCAACATCTTGAAAGGAGGTTTCTCATGCTTGGCACTTTAGGTTTTGTTAGATTGTCTATAGCTCTTGGTGGAGGAAATTATCACCCCAAGTGATAATATCAGCTCACTGTGCACGTGTGTGTGTGTGTGTGTGTGTGTGTGTGTGTGTGTGTGTGTGTGTGTGTGTGTGTAAACTGGGGAGACAAAAAAACATACAAATATATGTACATATACATATATCTATGTCCTCCTTTTCTCCCCTCACATAACTTCCCTCCCCATTTTTTTTTATTTCATTCTTCATAACACTTGTCCTACTATTCCCTGCTTTTCTTCCTGCTATGATCCTTTATTACATACCTGGTATCTGTTGTTATTCCAGGGTATATGCTCACATCTAAAGATATATAACTAGGATTTATGAGTAAGTGTGAACACATAGCATCTTTTCTTCTGAATCCAAGTTATCTAACACAGTATAATTTTTTTAGTTCCATCTATTTACTTACAAATAAATTCACTGTTTCTCTTTCTTTACAGCTGCATAGAATTATGTTATAATTGATTTATCATTACTCAGCTAAAAGAAGATTATTTTGTTTTCATATCCTAACTCTTTTGAATTGAGCATCAATGAACATGGATGAGCAAGTATCTATGAAGTAAGATGTGAAGTCCTTTGGACATATGGCGAGGAGTGGCTTAATTGATGATAGACCTACTTTTAGATATTTTAGAATTTGCCATTATGTTAGTACCAGCTTTTAGTTCCACCAAATTAAATGAGCATTATCCTGTCCCCATTTTGTTGTCAACATTTGTTGTTAGTTGATCCCTTGATCTTAGCAATTCTGACTATAGTAAGCTAAACCCTCAAAGTTGTTTCAATTTGCATTCCCCTAATTTCTTAGGATGTTGAATTTAAATTTAAGATATTTCGTAGCCATTTTTAATTTATTCTCTTGAGAACATTTCTGTTCACACCAATAGTCCATTTTTTTTTTTTTAAAATTAGGTCGTTGTTTTCTTGAATTGTTTTTGGTGGTGTTGTTTTATATTCTGGATATTAATCCTTTGTCAGATATCTAGGTGGCAAAAATTCTCCCTGTCTTTGGGCTTCCTCTCCACTTGATCATTTCCTTTGCTGTACAGAAACTGTTTAGTTTAAAGTGTATCTCCTTGCCAATTGTTAGCCCTAATTTCTGAGCAAGTGGAATACTATTCAGAAGTCCTTTGCTACACCTATATCCTGTAGGGTACTGCCTATGTTTCCTTCTAGCAGTTTCTGCCTTTTAGGTGTAACACTTATGTCTTAATCCAGTTAGACTTGAGTTTTGTACAGGGTGATAGATACAGGTCTTATTTCAATCTTCTATGTGTGGACATCTAGTTTACTTAGCATGATTTGGTAAAGATGTGGTTTTTTGTTTGTTTGTTTTTTAATGCCAGTGTATGTTTTTGATAGTTGTAGTTACATGTAGTCATGTTTTCATCTTATTGTTTTGTTTCATTGATCAACATGTCTGATTTTGTATTGGTACCATACTGTTTTAATTACTGTGGTTCTGAAATAGAGCTTGAAATCTGATATTGTAATCTCTTACACATTAAGGTCAGGATTGCTTTGGCTAGTTGTTCCCTCTTATGGTTCCATATAAATTATAGGAACTTTTTTTCTACTTCTATGAAGGATTCCAGGGGGATTTTGATTGGCATTGCATGAAATTGTAAATTGCTTTATTATGGTGATTGTCTTCATAATATTAATTCTATCAATCTATAAGCATGGGTGTAGTCTGACTTTCTTTTCAGCTGCCAGCCCTCAAATAATGACACAGAGACTTATTTTTTAAATATGAAATCTTTCCTTTTAGCTTAGGATTGTTCCCAACTAGATCTCAAAACTTAAATTAATCTGTTTTTATTAATCTGTGTTTTGTTACATGGCTTTGACCTCTCTCCCATTTTGTATGTCCCACTTGCTCTGCATCTTGCTGGCATCTCCTTTCTCTCTTCTTCCCAGAATTTTTTCTCAGTGGAAGTCCCACCTATTCTCTCCTTTCTAGATGCTGGCCATTCAGCTCTTTATTAAACCAATTAGAAGGTGCCTTAGACAGAGGCACATCATTATAGTGTGCAAAAAGTTTATCCCATAGCATTTCCCTCCTTTTACCTAAACAAAAAGGAAAGGTTTTGACTCTAACACAGTAATACTATATACAATAAGAACAGGGTGTTGCTTAAATGAAAGGGAAGGTTTTAAACTTAACAAAGTAAAGCTATACACAATAAGAACAATGATCAAGTAAGAATTACATGATATGTCTCACTGTCATGAAAAACATTCTGTTATTAAAATATCTTAAGTGCCATATTCTAGAGGTCTCTAAGTGTTTGAAGACCATCTGCCTATCTAAAATATATCTGTTTGACCTTGAAAACATACTTAACATGGGCACAGATTGTTAGATGACTACCTACTAACCTGTATTTCTTAGTTAAATTAGTTTGTAATAATAACTTCCAAGAACTAGAAATTGACATTACATTATTTAATAAACTTCATAGATACAATACCTTAAACAATGAGTTGAAACATGTATACATTATAGCAAAAATAACCTTAAATTTAAGTCAGTATACAAAAATCCATACCAATGTATATTAAATCACTTAAAACTGTCGTTGCTTTTTTGTTTAAAAGTACATTCAAGAATCTACCCTTTATCCTATTATTTCTGCATCCCCATTTTTTTTTCTTTTCAGAACAAGATTTTTGAATGTCATCTCCTTTTGCTTAGTTTTCTCTCTGACCATGACCAATAACATTTTGCAACAAACACCCTTAAACTATGACAGACATCCACCGAATTCTAGAAACCACCTACCCCATCTCTTGGGAATGATTAGGTTATTATTTCAGTGTTGATTTTTCTTAGTTCACTATATTTTCTTAATACTATTTCTCTATGAGATGAATTGCTTGCAAAGCTTTGTCTCATTCTCTCAATTTTCTAAACATTTCTTTTCTGTGTAGGTCTTATTTTGTGTACCCCCTCCTCCACAATTACAGTTGTGTCTTGAACTTTTGGATCCCTATCGTTTAAGCCTATATTTGAAGTGTTACTCCATGCATTCTTCTAGCAGTTTCATTTTGGTTCCATTTTGAATATATTTCTGTTGTTGGGGATGAGATGGAGGCTCTAGTTTCATATTTCTACCTGTGAATATCTGGTTTCCTGAGCACCATTTGTTGAGGAGACCATCTTTAAAATATTCTTAACTTAGTGTGTTTTTGCTATATGGTTTTAATTTTTCTAAGTTTTCATATAATTATATTAAAATAACAAGGTTCACTGGCTCCTAATTGTAGACAAAGAACTACAGGCCACTCAGGAATACTGAAAGCAGGAGAAATAAGCTCCTCCAGGAAGATACAATACCCAACTAGCCAGACCTAAAGCCATTTACATGCAAATAACATTATAGAGACTGAGGTGATTAGATGAATATATTTAGGAGTATGTGTAAGTGTTGTGCCTCTCTCTCTCTCTCTCTCTCTCTCTCTCTCTCTCTCTCTCTCTCTTTGTGTGTGTGTGTGTGTGTGTGTGTGTGCACGTGCGCCTGCACATGTATCACGGCAATTAAAAAATATGAGGCTATGAACTTGAGTAAGAGAAAGGGGGTATATGGGAGGTGTTGGATGGAGGAAAGGAAAGGGAGTACATGATGTAATTGTATTTTATCTTCAAAAATACATTAATTAAAATAGAACAACAGATTGAAACCTGGGTATATTGGCAAACAGATGTATTTCTTGCACTCATAAGGCTTAGGTAGGTGTCAAATGGATACCTGCAAAACATATCTTATACATATGCACACACACAAATAAAAGTAAATATCAAAGAAAAGAATATCAGAAATTATGATATTCTGTAATTATGACTGTATTTATAATGCCAGATTGGAAAAAGCTGAGTTTCCAAGCTTCTTAAGTCACTAGATCTGTACTTGACATTATGAGAAACAACTGGAAGTATTTTTCTGTTAATGAAACCATCTTAAAACCTTGGGATCTGCCTAACAGGTAATGTACCTGTTATTTCCTCATGAGGATTTGAGACCTTAACCTTAGCAGCCATGTGGAAAAGCCGTGTGTAGCCTCACACATCTGTAACCCCAATCCTTGGGGATAGATAAGAGGATTTTCTCTGAGGCAGGCCTAAATGGTGAGCTACAATTTCAGTGTCAGAGCCTGTCTTAGAGCACAGCTGTGGAATGACAAGGAAAACAGCTGCTGTGACCAGTGTGGCCTCTACATGTGTATAGTGGCACCTGCACCTGCACAGAATGAATGAATGAATGAATGAATGAATGAATGAATGAGTTGCCCAAGTTACATCTCTAACCTTGTTTGATTTATAGATGATGGTTGAAAATTTAGCTCTTAATTTAAAAGTAACTCCAGAACTGGTAAATGCTATAGTGACTCCAAGAAAGGCATGCACCAGTCTTTACATCAGATTGCTTTTGCCCAGAGAACACCTGGTGTGCTTGTTATTCAGATTTTTAATTATACTGCCATGTTATTAAGATCTTGTGAGGGCAGCATTTTGTCTGGAAGGTCTTTTCATAGCTGATATCCTAGTACCTGTTCTCTCTGTCTTTCCACCTGTGGTTCATGCTGTTTCCTGAGCCTCGGAGGAGGTTTTATGTTGTAGATATACCATTTGGGGCTTAGGACCTCAAAGTTGCTCATTCTCTTCAGTTTTATTAGTTGGGGATCTTTGAAGTAACCTCCATCTATTGCAAAACCAAGCTTCTTTGATGGGGGCTGAGAACTAAACTTATCTTTGAGAATAAAGAAAGACACTTAACATACAGTTAGATTCTATATTGATTTAGGGAAACAGCAGTCCTACTCGAGGGTCTGTGTCTTCTCCACCCTCTGATAGTTGACTAGGTTTACAGTACCAGGCATCACTTCTATCTTATTGAGTACACCATAGATGGCTGATGATTATTACCATTACCAAGATAAAAAGAACTATTTAACCTTTGGGGATATCTTAGCAGGCCAAGTATTGTTTTGCTTTGTAGACTTTCCAGTTGTATAGAACTGTTGATTACATTTGTCTGTTGTCAGGTTGCATAGCATTTTCTGATACTATGAGTGTTAATCCTCAGAGGGAAAGCTTTCAGGTCAGTACTGGTTCAATTCCTTAAGGTCTGTATGGGAAGTGTATGTTATCTTCAGAAATATCGACTTCCTCTAAAGTTGTAGGGGTGTAGCCAAGGACAATGGAAGTATCTTATGTTTGGTGTTTCTCTAAGTCCCTTGACCAACAGTTTGAAGGCATTCCTTGCCTGGCTCTGGAGTAATTGTTTAGTAATCAATTGTTCCTGCAGGGAGTGTTATTATCCATGTGGCATAAATCCATTAAACACACACACACACACACACACACACACACACACACACACACGGACAGTTCCTAGCTCTGGATACATAGATTTGCGTATGTAGTTTGGCATAACTACAGAAGTTGGGAAAGTAAAGGGGTGTAATGATTGGAGAGGAAGAAAAAGAGCTTGTTGTAGGATACAAGAAGTGCATTAAAAGGGCAAAGGAGAAAATACTGAAGGGGAAGATATATATATATATATATATATATTATTATATATATATATATATATATATGTAGAGAGAGAGAGAAGAGAGACAGAGAGACAGAGAGAGAGAGAGAGAGAGAGAGAGAGAGAGAGAGAGAGAGAGAGAGAACAGGAGAGGGAGGAAAAAGGGACAAATAGCACTAAAGGTATTTTAAAAAGCCACAGGGAAACATTTTGATTTTATTATTTTTTCAAAAACCTGTTATATTTGATAAAGTAGTAGTAACAACTAAGTACTTGTTTTCCAATAGAAACTTATTATTCATTATTTTTATTAATCTTTCCCATAGTTTCTGAATCGGAGATTTCCCAAGAAGCTGATGACATGGCTATGGAGAAAGAAAAATATGCTGATGAATTGAGAAAAGCATTGGTTTCAGGATCAGGATCTGACACATACAAATTCATCTTTTCTAGAGAGTCGTGCCATTTCTCCCTTGAGAAAGAACTGAAAGATGTCTCAGTAAGTACAGCTTCCCACAAATTTGATTTTATTGATGGATTTTGTTTCACATTCAAGTAGCAGTTCTATTATTCTTAGAGCACTTCGGGAAATAAATACCAAGAAATTAGTTGGTACACTCATTAATATGCCTCAAATATATGTAAAATGCGATTCTATGTGTGTTTTCTGTATGTATGGATGTGTCTGTGCATATGCATGCATGAGTGTGTGTGTGTGTGTGTGTGTGCTGAATCACATATGTGATGGCCAAGAGGACAACTTTTGTGAATCAGTTCTTTCCTTCCCCAAGGCCTCTGGTGGTGGAACTTGGTCCTTCATCCTTGTTAGCAAGCATTTTTCTTTGAGCCATCTCACCAGCTCACAATGCTTCAGGTTTAAAGTTCATGAAGCATTTCTTTTAATACATTGTGAAAAGTACTCTTCAATATTTAAAATACTTTAAGTATTGCAGTTAATAACATGAATGAACAATTTTGAAAGAAGTGAGATAAAGAGTTTTAGACTATTGCATCCTGACTTGCTCAAAAGTAAATATGGGAAAATACAGAATTTCAGAAAGAAAGCAATACTTTTACCTTTAGCTATTCAGTAAGTGATTTGTTTTCTTTCTTAGATATCTTAGAAATTTTGTTTTATTATATTGTTGTTGTTTAATGATTCTTAATTTATTATTTTATGTGTCTTGGTACTTTGCCTGCATGTGTGTCTGTGTGAGGGTTTTGAATCTCCTACAACTGGAGTTACAGACAATTGTGGGCTGCCATGTGTGCTGGGAATTGAACCCTGGTCCTCTGGAGGAGCAGCCAGTGCTTTTAACCACTGAGTCATCTCTTCAGCTCCCTATATCTGCAATTTTAAAACAACATAGTTAGGTATAGTAGTACATACGATTAATGACTAAGGGAATATTATTTATATTGTCATACTTAAAAATAATGAAGGAGGGCTAACTCTGTGTCTCAGCTTTCCAAAGGTTCCATGCTTTCTAGACAAGCATATCTGCTGTTTCTGTGCAGTTCTGACTAAGGTTCTGGCTACTTTATTAGACTGTGCTTACTGTCTTTACATAGTGCCCAAATTAATTAGACATTAAATTTGCTTTTGCTCTTGGTTTATTAATCATAGATCTACATCTTAAGAAAGGGGAAACTTACTTCATTAGGCTCATTGATAGTAATGAAGAATTTGCTTTTTAGATAAATCCAATTTTTAAATGCTCTTAAAGCAACCTTTTAAACTCCGAATAGTAAAGCGGAATTATCAATCTGAGAAATCTTTGAAGAAATAAATTAAATTATTTTCAAATATGTGTTATTTTGGAGAATAATGTATAATGGCTGGCTTTGTAATTTCAGTTTAAGGGATACATAGTCACAATAGCTACAATGCATATTTTTCAATATATTGCAGTTATTAAAATAATAATTAAAAATAGGTGAAGGAGATCTGAGTTGACAACTACAGTTTTATTAATTGTGTTCTTTTCTATGGCCAATGCTCAATCAGATGATATTAAATACATAACAACTGCTGCCAGTTCCTACTCGTATTATGAAGTGGAACAGGGCAAACTAAGTAGTAGTAATTCCTATTCAGCAGACATTTGTTTTACATAAATAGTGTTATTTTGTGATGACACTTGTCAAGTTAGTGAGAAGCTTTTGGTACCTGTGATGTGGTGAAAGGCTGGGGCTCAGCAAGTGCACTGCTGGAGGACTTGCCCTGGCTGCTTGGTAGTTTTGCTGATTCTCTGAAGAACAACCTCTAATTCTTCATTAGTTCCATCATTACAATTGGCTTACTCTGTATAAGAATTGAAGACTAGCAATAATCCTGAAAAAATTCTTGTTTTCCATCATGAAATTAATCACTCTATCAAAATCAAGGTCTTGAATACTATGCTTTCAACTGATTGTTTGTTTGATTGTTTGTTTTTCTGAGAAAGGGTTTCTCTGTGTAACATCCCTTACTGTCCTGGAACTACTCTGTAGACTTGCCTGGCCTCAAACTTATCTACCTGCCTCTTCTTCCTGAGTGTTGGGATTAAAGACAGCACTAACATGCCTGGCTTCAACTGATTTTTACTAGTGATTTAACAGCATAAAAAGACTCAGGAATTTAGAAGAGTCCTTAGACAAATGGCCTTCAACCATCACATTGCAGTTTAAATGGGTGTCCTTTTATTTATTCATTGTGTATTTGTTGATAAGTTTATTCATGCCTGGCTTGCTTGAGAGAGATATTTTGGACATTTAAATGAGGCAAAACTTTTCATGCTAAGGTCAGCTAAGGATGCAGCTGAAACATTGACAAACATATTCTATTCGGTACAATACTGGGAATTTTCTAGTATGCCATGTGTTTCTGCAAACTGATTTCAGAGTGATACCATCATATAAATTCATCTGTTGGCAAAAATGTGCTGACAGTTGCACACATGGTTCATTGTACTTGGATGACCCCCACGTTGTAAAGGAGTTTGTAATGGTTTCCTTAATGACACAGATAACTGACAGTTGCCAAAACAATGACCTCTTAAACTTAGACAAATGGGAAAGAATGTACAGATTCAATTAAGAAAGCTGTACTAAATTCTGTTGTGTTTCCACATAAGACTGTTCCCATGGCAAAGAGACCTTCATGAGTCCCAAGTGCACTTGCTTCCAGACCACCCCTCTGGCAGGCACAGTCTGAGGCTTTTCTTGCCATCATTCAAAAGTTTCATGTGCCAAATGGTGTTTTCAGGATCATTGTACAACTTAAATATTTGGAATATACATGTTATGTAAAGTTGTATGAAATCTACATTTTCGCTTCCCTCTTTTAAAGAAGGAAAAGACTATTAATATTTTCATTTAAAAGGACCCCTCTAAAGAAAAAAATTAAGCATATTTTTCCTGAGTATTAGAATTTTCAATTTCCATTGTAATTAGATATACAATTTGTTTGTCTATGTTCAAGTTTTAGGAAAGAATGTCTTCACAGTTTTTATGAGATTAGCTTTGGATTTATACCTAATTCCATGCATGTATATATATGTTCAGATTATGTTTTTTTAAGTTTATATTTTCATTTAATTTTAACTCTGGAATAAATATTACATGATCAGCTAGACATTAATACCATTTCTCTCTAGTATGAACCTCACCACTGAACCCTGTAGGTGACAGTGAGCCAATGTGCACTCTGGTGTCTGCACTGGGAGTTGATCATGCTGTTATATTTACAAAACCTGCCCCTGCCAGATTATTCCTTCAGCTTTTCACACTTCATGCTGATTTCATTGTGGAACTTGGTCATTTAGACATTGTATCTTCATAATATCATTTTCTTCTTACTTTGCTTTGAGAAGGTTTTTTTTTGTAATAAGTTACAACTGAATTTATTTTTGAAAAAATTTTCTCTCATATAATACATCCCGACAGCAGTTTCCCTCTCTCCAATCCTCCAACCCGCCCACCCCCCCACCTCCTTTCTCTTACCAGATCCACTCCTCTCTGTTTCCCTTCAGAAAAGAAGAGGCCTCCAGGGATATCAATTGAATATGGCATAGCAAGTTATAATAAGACTAAGCATAAACCCTCATGTCAGGGCTGGACAAGGCAACCCTTTAGGAGGTCAGTGGTCCCAAGAGCAGGCAAAAGAGTGGGAGATACCCCCATTTGTGGTGATATATTATTTATGACTTATTAAAGCTTTCCTGAGAATTTAGAAAGAAAAGTCAGCCTCAAGCTATAGAGATCAGGCAATGGTGATACACACCTTTAATCCCAGGACTCAGGATTAAGAGGTAGACAGATGTTTATTAGTTCAAGGCCACACTGACTACAGGAAATTGATCTGGTCCTAAAAGAAACAGCTCACACAAAGGTGATCTCAGCCCTTGGGATCACAGACCTTTAATCCTACACTAGGGAGGTGGAGAAAGGAGGATATGGCTGGGTAGAGAAAGGAACATAAGGAGGAGACAGGAATTCATTCTTTTGCCTCAGGATTTGTGGAGACAGGATTGCCATTACAGCTTGGAAGGGGTGAGATCTACTGGCTTGCCTGCTTTGCTTCTCTGGTCTTCAGCTTGAAACTTGAACCCCAGTATCTATCTGTGAGTCTTTTATTTACAATGCTAGGGTCATTCCCACTGTTAGAAAGCTCACAATAAGATCAAGCTATACAACCCTAACATATGCAGAGGATCTTGTACATACCCATGCAGGCTCTGTGATTGCTGCTGCCATCTCTCTGAGTCCTATGAACCCTGCTTAGTTGATATTGTGGGCTGTGTTTTCGACCCTTCTTGCTCCTATATTCCTTCCATTCTTCTGTGAGGTTCCCCATGCTCCACCTAATGTTTGGCTGTGGGTCTCTGCATCTGCTCTCATCAATTCCTGGAGGACATCTCTCTGATGACAATTGGGCTAGGTGCCAGTCTATGAGTAGAGCTGAATATTGTTAGGAATCATTTCATTTCCTTTTTCTTTTTCTTTTTTTTTTTTTTTTGCCAGTCTTATATGGCTCTATTCTAGGACTTTGGGCCATCCAGCCTGCAGTTCCTGGCCATCATTGGTTAGCCACTCTCACAAGCTGTGCATCACCATTACCCCAGCACATCTTGCAGGCAGGACAAATTGTAGTTGGATGATTTTGTGGCTGAGTTGGTGTGTCCCAGACCCACTATTGGAAGCCTTTCCTGCTTTCAGAAGATGGCTAGTTCAGATTCCATAATGTCCATTACTAGGAGTCCTTCTAAGGTCACTCTCGTAGATTCCTGGGAGTTTCCACTGCACTAGCTTTCACATCAACTCCCAAATGCCCTCCAATTCCAGTTATTTCACACCTTACTTTTTCTCTCCACCCCACCCCTACCCCCACCTGATCCCATTCCAACCTACCCCCAATTCCATCAGCAAAATCTATTCTACTTCTCTTTCCCAGGGAGATCCATGTGTCCCTCCTTGAGCCCTGTTTTTTTACCTAACCTCTTTGGGTCTGTGCATTGTAGACCGATGATCATTTACTTAATAGCTAATATCTATTTGTAAGTTAGTACATACCAGTGTTTGTCTTTCTGTGTCTTGGCCAACTTAATCAGGATGATGGTTTTTTCTTTTTCTAGTTTTATTCATTTGCCTACAAATTTCATGGTGTCATTTTTTTTAAGAGCTGAATAATACTACATTGTGTACATGTACCACATTTTCTTTATCCATTTTTTCAGTTGAAGGACATCTAGGCTGTTTCTGGTTTTTGGCTATTATGAATAAAGCCTCTATGAACGTAGTTGAGCAAGTGTCCTTGTGGTAGGATGGAACATCCAGCTATCTGTTGAGGTAGATTGTTTTTGAATTTTCTGAGGAATCTTCATATTGATTTCTATAGTGACTGTAAATGAATGCACTCCCACCAGCAATGGAGGAGTGTTCCTCTTGCCCCACATCCTTGCAAACTTGTGCTGTCACTTTTTTTTTTATCTTAGCCATTCTGACACTTGTAAGATGGAATCTAAAATAGTTTTGATTTGCGTTTCCCTGATGGCAGAGGATGTTGAACATTTCTTTAAGTGTTTCTCGGTATTTGAGATTTCTCTGTTTAGATCTCCACCCAATTTTAAGAAATTGGATTACTTGGTTTATTGAGATCTTGTTTCCTGAGTTCTTTATTATGTTGAATATTAGCCCTCTGTCAGATGCAGAGTTGGTTAGAATCTTTTCCCATTCTGTAGGCTTCCATATTGTCCTGTTGATGGTGTCCTTTGATTTGTAGAAGCTTTTCGTCTTCATAAGGTCCCATTTATTACTTGTTTATCTAGTCCCTTTGATGTTAGTGTTCTGGTCAGGAAGTTGTCTCCTGTGCCAATGCATTCAAGGCTATTCCCCATTTTCTCTTCTATTATTTCATTGTATCTGGTTTCATGTTGAAGTCCTTGATTCACTTGGATTTTGAGTTTTTTTTTTTTTGTTTTTTTGCAGGGTGATAGATAATATATATCTATATGCATTCTTTTACATGCTGACATCGAGTTAGAACAACACCATTTGTTGAAGATGCTTTCTTTTATTCATTGTGCACTTCTGGCTTTATTATCAAAAATCAGGTGTCCATATGTGTGTGGATTTACATCTGGGTGTTCAGTTAGATTCCAATGATAAACACGTCTGTCTTTATGCCAATCTTATGTTGTTTTTATTTAGCTCTAGAGTACAGCTTGAAATAGGGATGGTGATACCCACGACAGTTCTTTTATTGTACAGGATTGTTTTAGCAATCACAGTTTCTTTTCCTTTCTTTTTTAATATGAAATTGAGTATTGTAAAGAATTGTGTTGGAATTTTGATGGGTATTGCAGTGAATATGTAGATTGCTTTTGGTAAGATTGCAATTTTTTTCACTATGTTAATCCTAGGGATCCATGTTATAGTATATCTTTCCATCTTCTCAAATCTTTTTATATTTCTTTCTTGAAAGACTTGAAATTGTTGTCATACAGGTCTTTTACTTGCTTGGTTAGAGTTACACCAAGATATTTTATATTGTTTATATCTATTGTGAATGGTATTATCTCTCTTTCTCAATATGGTTGTCCTTTGTATATAGGAGGGCTACTGTATTTTTTTTTTCAGTTAATCTTGTTTCCAGCCACTCCACTGAAGGTGTTTATCAGCTATAGGTATTTTCTGGTATAATCTTTGGAGTTGCTGTAATATCATCTGTAAATAATGGTATTTTGATGTCATCTTAGTAGATTTTTCCTTTAATATGTATGAAGTATCCTTCCCTTTCTCTTTTAGTCAATTCTGGTTTTAAGTCTATTTTGTTAGATATTAGAATGGCTATACTAGATTGTGTCTTAGTTCATTTGCTTAGCAAATCTTTTTCCAACCTTTCCTCTGAGGTAATATCTATCTTTGATGTTGAGGTGTGTTTCTTATACAGCAGAAGGATAGATACTGTTTTCATGTCTATTCTCTTAGTCTGTGTCTTTTAATGGGGAAATTGAATTCTTTGACATTAAGAATATCAATGACCAATGATAGTTAATTCCTGTTATTTTGTTGTGTTGTTGTTGCTGCTGTGTGTGTGTGTGTGTGTGTGTGTGTGTGTGTGTGTGTGTGTGTGTGTGTTTATGCTCCTTTTATTTTGGTTTTGGTTTTGCTAGTGTGGTATTATTTATTTTCTGTGTTTTCCTGGATGTAGTGAATCTCCTTGGGTTGGACTTTTTCTTCTACTATCTTTTATAGGGCTGAATTTATAAATAGGTATTGTTTAAATTTAACTGTATCATGAAATATCTTGTTTTCTCCATCTATGGTGATTGGAAGTTTTGCTAGGTATAGTAGTTCTGGGATGGCATCTGTGATCTCTTAGTGTCTTCATGACATATATCTAGGGCCTTCTACCTTTTAGAGTCTCCATTGCAAGGTCTGGTGTTATTCTAATAGGACTGCCTTTATATGTTACTTTTCTCTTGAAGCTTTTGCTATTTTTTGTTCTGTATGTTTATAGTGGCTTGAGTATTATGTGGCAGGGGAACTTCCTTTTCTGTTCCAATCTATTTGGTGTTCTTTATGCTTCTTGTATTTTATAGGCATCTCCTTCTTTAGGTTAGAAACATGTCTTATATGATTTTGTTGAAAATATGGGCCTTTGAGCTGAATTTCTTCCCCTTCTTGTATTCCTTTTATTCTTAGGGTTGGTCTTTTCATAGTTTCTAAGATTTCCTGGATGTTTTATGTCAGGAATTCTTTAGATTTAACATTCTCTTTTACTGATGTATCAATTTTTTTATTATGTGTTCCAACTCTTTTTTTCTCTCTTTTTATTATTAATAATTCAAGTCAGGGAACAGGCTTGTTTCACATGTAATTCCCCTCTCCCTCTCCCTCCCCTTACCCCCATTCCTTCTCCCCCACCTCTGACCTACCCCCCACACCATCCACCCACCACTCCCCAGGCAGGGTAGGGCCCCCAACCGGGGCTCCACCAAGTCCACCAAATCTTCCTGTGCTGGGCCTGGGTCCCTCCCCATGTGTTCAGAGACAGAGTGCATCCCTTCAAGTGGGATGGGCTCTCGAAGTCCCCCCCACACACCAGGGCAAAAAGCCAGTCCACCTCCGGAGGCTCCAGGAGTGCAGGGGCCTCCCCGATGGCATCCATAATCAGAGGGCTGGATTAGTCCCGTACTTGCCTCCCAAAGAGTGTATGGGGTCGATATGCTTTCCCTTTTTCAGGCCAACTGTTTATGTGGGTTTCTCCAACCTGGTACAGACCCCTTCGTTCTTCATTCCTCCCTCTCTTCAACTAGGTTCCAGATTTCAGCTCAGTGTATTTCTGTGGATGTCTGTCTCTGCTTCCATCAGCCACTGGATGAGGACTCTAGGATAGCATAGAGAGTAGTCATCACTCTCATTCTAGGGGAAGGGCTTCTAGGCCATCCTCTCCTCCACTGCCCGGACTGTCAGATTGTGTCATCCTTGTAGGTCTCTGGAGATCTTTCTAGTTCCAGATCTCTTCTCAGACCTATAGTGGCTCCCTCTGATATGGTATCTCTCATCCTGCTCTCTCTCCTCTATTCTTCCCCCAACTCAATATATCTGCTCCTCCATTTCTTCTCCTCTACTCTTCTTGTGCTCTTATTGTGGCAGCACCCACTCCCCTACCCTCATGCTCTCAATTAGCTCGGGAGTTTATGCCACTTCCCATTCCTGGGGTCCATTTATCCCTTAGAGTCATTCATGATTTCTAGTTTCTTTGGGGAAGAGGATTATAGGCTGGTAAACCTTTGCTCTATGTCTAAAAATCATATATGAGTGAGTACATACCATGTTTGTCTTTTTGTGATTGGGTTACCTCACTCAGGATGGTTTCTTCTAGTTCCATCCATTTGCCTGCGAATTTCAAGATTCCATTGCATTTTTCTGCTGAGTAGTACTCCATTGTATAAATGTACCACATTTTCTCTTTCCATTCTTCAGTTGAGGGGCATCTAGGTTGCTTCCAGGTTCTGGCTATTACAAACAATGCTGCTATGAACATGGTTGAACATATGTCCTTGTTGTCTGGACATGCATGCAGTATTTGGGTATATACCCAAGAGAGGAATGGCTGGATCTTGAGGTAGATTGATTCCCATTTTTCTGAGCAACCACCATACTGATTTCCAAAGTGGTCTTACAAGTTCACACTCCCACCAGCAATGGAGGAGTGTTCCTTCTTCTCCGCATCCTCTCCAGCATAGGTTGTCATTGGTATTTTTTATTTTAGCCATTCTGACAGGTGTGAGGTGGTATCTCAGAGTTGTTTTGAGTTGCATTTCTCTGATGGCCAAGGATTTTGAGCACTTTCTTAAGTGTCTTTCAGCCATTTCAGATTCCTCTGTTGAAAAATCTCTGTTTAGTTCTGCACCCCACTTTTTAATTTCATTGTATGGTGTTTTGGTGGCTAGCTTCTTGAGCTCCTTGTATATTTTGGAAATCAGTCCTCTGTCAGATGTGGGGCTGGTGAAGATCTTTTCCCATTCTGTGGGTGGTCGTTTTGTCTTACTGACTGTGTCCTTTGCCTTACAGAAGCTTCTCAGTTTCAGGAGGTCCCATTTATTGATTGCAGACCTCAGTGTCTGTGCTTCTGGCGTGATGTTCAGGAATCGTTCTCCTGTGCCAATTTGTTCAAGGGTTATTCCCACTTTCTCTTCTAGAAGATTCAGTGTGGCTGGATTTATGGAGAGATCTTTGATCCATTTGCACTTAAGTTTCGTGCATGGTGACAGGTATGGATCAATCTGCAATTTTCTGCATGTCCGAATCCAATTGTGCCAGCACCATTTGTTGAAGATGCTATCTTTTTTCCATTGTATGGATTTAGCACCTTTGTCAAAAATAAGGTGTTCGTAGGTGCGTGGGTTAATATCTGGGTCTTCAATTCGATTCCATTGGTCTATCTGTCTATTCTTGTGCCAATACCAAGCTGTTTTCAGAACTATGGCTCTATAGTAGAGCTTGAAGTCAGGGATGGTGATGCCTCCAGAAGATCTTTTATTGTAAAGAGTTGTTTTGGCTATCCTGGGTTTTTTATTTTTCCATATAAAGTTGAGTATTGTTCTTTCAATGTCTGTGAAAAACTGTGTTGGGATTTTGATGGGGATTGCATTGAATCTGTAGATTGCTTTTGGTAGGATTGCCATTTTTACTATGTTAATTCTGCCTATCCAAGAGCATGGGAGATCTTTCCACTTTCTGGTATCTTCTTTAATTTCTTTCTTTAAAGTCTCAAAGTTCTTATTGTACAGGTCTTTCACTTTTTTGGTTAGTGTTACCCCAAGATATTTTATGTTGCTTGTGGATATTGTGAAAGGTGATGTTTCCATGATTTCTTTCTCATTGAGTTTATCATCTGTATACAGTAGGGCTACAGATTTTTTTGAGTTAATTTTGTATCCTGCTACCTTGCTGAAGGTGCTTATCAGCTCTGGATGGTCTTGCCTCTCCTCGTAGTCTCCTCACTCTGCAGGAGTTAGGCCTCCATAGGGATCCTCCTGGTCTGGTCTGGTCTGGTCTGGCCTGGTCTGGTCTGTGATGAGTCGGCGGAAGGGGAAGGAAGAGTGTCCTGTACCCAGATTCAGGGAGCTCCTCCCTGCCTGGGCGTGTCTGTTTCAAGCAGGGACAAGCCTGGAGGGATCTGGGTGAATGGCGCTTAGGACAGAAGTTGGGTAAAAGCAGGGGATCGCTCACCTGGTCTGGTCTGTGATCTGTGTTCCAACTCTTATATTCTGTTAATGACGCTTGTCTCTATCCTTCCTGTTCACTTAACTAGGTTTTTCATATGCTTCTATTTCCATTTTTAGGTTTTAAACAGTTTTTTAAATCCTTCAACAGTTTGTTTTTCTTATCTTTTTTGGCTTTCTTTACAGGATTTATTTACTTCCCCTTTAAGAACTTCTATTATCTTCAAAATTTGGTTTTAAGGTTTCTTTCTTGTGCTTTAGCTGTATTGGAATATCCAATATTTGTAGTAGTGGATTTGGTGGTGACATATTGCCCTGGCTATTGTTGGTTTTATTCTTATGCTGGCATTTAAGTATCAGGGTTTGTGTGATTATAGGTCTAGGTGCTGATTTCTGAGTTTGTCTTTGTTACATGGGTGTTTGTTCCTTGATTTCTGTTTCCTTTCTGGTCTTCTGGTGTGTGTGGCCTGTGGTTGAGTAGGGGTCCTCTGCCTGAATTGAAGGCTAGACTTCTGGCAATCAGTGTGGCCTCTTTTGGAGCAGGGGAGCAGGGTATCTCCATCCAGTTTGGGGCTGGGACCCAGCAATAAGGATGGGATACTGGGGATAGGGACATGGAGGCCCCAAGTGAGTGGGGGAGGTCCATGTGTGGATGGCCTATGTGGAGTTCTTGTGGCCATTGGTTCAGAGTGACTCTCCACCTGAGATAGTCTGCCTATTCTTCTGTCTGGTTTGTTTTGCACTTTAGCAGGGGATTCCCTGATTAGTTGGAGGTTGGGGACAAAGTGAGTGTGTGTGTGTGTGGGGGGGGCAGGGATGGCAGAGGATTGGGTCCCTGGGAATTGAGGGAGTGAGGAAGATCAATGGGCTGGCGGACTTTTCTTCTTCAGGGGATTGCCCCTGGAGTTGGGGATTTGGACACAGCAATGGAGGTGGGAGGTTGGGGAGAGTAGGAAGGGATGGTCGTAGATTGGGTCTGTTGGGATGGAACCAAGTGAATGAGATAGGTCTGAGAGTAGACAGCGTATCTGTTTTTCTGACTGGCTTGGCCTACCTTTAGTTGAGTTGTTAAAAAAGCTCTATTGCATTTCTGATATTCTACACATAAAATGAGAAAGGCCTTAGGTAAATGAGTGCCAGTAAATGGAAATGATAGTAGAAGAAAACTAGAGCATAAATATGTACTCAACATGCCAATGTGGACAAATTTTCATCTTTGAAGCTTTACTAGAGTGAGTCTCTTTTTTGCTGTTTTAAAGAAAGTTTCATTGTTTTTGTTATCAATAAAAGGAACTTATTCTGTAAATTGTAAACACATGGATGACCTCTCAATTGAAAATTGTTTGAAAACACTGTATTTTTTTTCTCCTAACTCCCTCTCCCCTTCCCCCATGCTCCTAATTAGCCCAGGAGATCTTGTCCCTTTCCCCTTCTCTGGGGACCATGTATGTCTCTCTTAGGGTCCTCCTTGTTTCCTAGCTTCTCTGGTGGTGTGGTTTGTAGGCTGGTAATCCTTTGCTCTATGTCTAAAATCCATATATGAGTGAGTACATACCATGTTTGTCTTCTTATGACTGGGTTACCTCACTCAGGATGGTTTCTTCTAGTTCCATCTATTTGCCTTTTAATTTCAAGATTCCATTGTGCTTTTTTCCGCTGAGTAGTACTCCATTGTGTCAATGTACCACATTTTCTTTATCCATTCTTCAGTTGAGAGATTTCTAGGTTACTTCCAGGGAAAATACTGATTTTTAAATTGCTATGCTGAGATTCCATGTGTGATCTTATTTTTATTTTCTAAGTTTCAGCATTCTATGCAAACTTCACAGGGAGCAGTGAGATAAACCATAGGAAACATGAAGGCAGTTTGGCATAACATGACCCAATAGCCAATGCTGGTTCAATCTTTGGGAGTCTGACTTAAGTTGTTTATTTTAGGTGTATTTCAACACAGAAAAATAAAGCATATCTAAATCTTTTTGAGGAAGAAAGTAAATTACAGTTCATGTGTGACTACATGATATTCTTTGTAAAGTAAATATGATACTTTCCATTAAGATAGGTTCTATAGATTGTTTGAGAAAAAAAAAGTTTCTGAGAAGGCTCTCAAGGAGGGTCAGATCCTGGGAATTTCTAGTCACACAGATTGCACAAAGGTCACCAAACTAAAAAGCACATCTGTTCCAGTTTTTTGGGGGGATAACTGGTTTTGCATTCCTTCCCTTGAAGGAACAACCCTGTATGCTTAACATTTCATGTTCCACTAGTGATGTCTGTGAGCACAAAGGTGTCCATGTCTCTACATCTCTCCCCTTCTTATATTTTTAAAGAGAAAACTGTATCTTTAATAGAGACCACAGTTGAATGCATCATCTTTAGTATAAGTAGCATTTTTGAAAAAACCAAAAACAAAACTAAAAGCAAAAAAGGGTCCATCCCAATAGCAGTTACATACCAGATATAAGTATATGATTAGAGATGGAATTACAAATAGGAGGATACCATTACATTTAAATTATAAACTCTGATTAAGAAATAAACAAAAATCACCATTGACTGGAGTATCAGAATAAGCCCTATGAATATGTTTGTGGTGGACTCCACTTCATGCTGCTATTTTTGTATGATCCATATGAATTATTCCTATACTATATAAGTTTATTTTAAGAGTCTAGAAATAGGTGTGTTTCCTCTGTTACAAAAAGATTGTTCTTGTTGACTGCCATGTGCCAAATAAAGACAGAGGTTATTTTCTAAACCATTGTCAAAGACAGTGCTATTCTAGGTACAATAAGATCAAGTTTAGTAAGAAATAATCAGATATTCCTTTCTTTATCTTCATATAACAATATTTTCTACTATTAGAGCTTTTTAAAGAGTACTTAATTATGCTAAAATATTTAGTATAGTGTTTGGATTGATCAGTTAGATTAGTCCAACCAAAATATCTTCTATTCATGTAACTAAATATTTGTTTAGTGTCTTTTGCCCAGACAACTGGTCTCACAGGATAAGTTATCTTGACATGGCAAAATAGCATCATACTGTTTCATATTACAGCCATGGCTTTCCTCCTCCCTCCCCCCCAACAGAAAGCGTTTAGATTCCATATTGACAGTATGAGTATTCGTGTGTAATATAGTCAGTAAATATAACAGTAGCATTCTTGGTTCAGTAATAATTGTGTTTTTGTTTTATTCCCAAGATCCTGACTTGCAAAGTTAGTTTTGATATCTCCCCAAGCCACCAGCTTATTCTTCTTTTTGGTACTTCCCATGATAGGTTTGTCATTTATCATCAGACACTCCATTTTCATTTGGTCTCAGGATGGTCTTGTACAACACAGCAGGAGCCATCTGGGACTCCTTTCATTTTCTGGAAGGAAACAAGCATACCCTTATCTTAATGTTAGACAAATATGTGGCCTATTCCATTGATTAGTTTCTAGATATTTTCATTTAACATGTATTTTAAGTCTTGTCTCTAACATGCTTTTGGGTAGCAAAAGAAGCATTATCCTTTAAGGAAAAAAGTTAACCTTGGCTAAAACTAGCATAGTATCAAGAATTTTGGTTGGTGTATACACCCCTTTTATATTTCTAAAATTCACTGTTTAAGTATGTCATGGTGTCATTTCATAATATCTTGATCTTGAGGTGGTTTAACCCTTGGGAGCAGAAACATCAATCATGTTAGAAAAAGTATCAACCATTTTATGAACAAATTTGGACCACCCAAATTCTGAAACATGAGTAATAATGTGTTTACCAAACAACGATAAATTTTCATTTTTGAGGATTGATTCTACCAGCAGAGGGCAGTGGGGTGAAAGAAGAACTGGGTCATATGATTTGTCACGAGGTCAAGATAATTGTAAGAATGTTTTTTTTTGATGAAGAAGTCCTTGAGATTTTTGATCATCCTAAATAGGAAGTATTAGGGGAGCAGAAGAGGCTAGTGTGTTGGCTTGGGCATTAAGGAATGTTAACTGACTTGGCCAGTTAGAATGAACATAATATGAGTTATGAAAAAAGATTGTTTGTTGTTTAGAAGTCTATATATATATATATATATAGAGAGAGAAATATTGTGAAGTAACACTAATAGTGGTTGGGTTTAAGTCTCATTTCTAAAAGAGAAACAGTTTGAGCACAATAGTAGAGTCAGTTAAAATACTCAGTGCTGATTAGCACCTAATAAATCGATTGATTATGGCAAGTTCAGACTGTTGAGCTTTACAGTCTTTTTCATGGAGGATTTGGATTTTATGTATAAGACTTAAGCCCTTATCCAAGTGAAGAGCAATTGTAAAAACATTAAAATTGATCTCTATAGGATTTTCAGATGTGGTTTTAGGTAATACCATGGGTCATCTTCAAAAAATCTTAAAAGAAGATCTTTAGGATAATAATTATCTATTGATCAAGAGTAACATGTTATTGTTACCTGCTAATTATTATTGGCATGAAAGAAATAATAAACCTGTATTTTTAATGACACAGTGATTTCTATAAGCTCTGTGCTAGTAAGTTATTCAAGATGTGTCCTTATCAGGTCTATAATTTACTTTAGATAAGGAGTTATAGATCATTGCAGAGAATTGTGACAGGCATAAATTTCTATAATACCATTATCTTGTTGATATGTAATTCCAACAGATGGTGAATGGGAAGGAAGGATAATTAATTGATAAGCAAGTACAGGATTAATTAAGGAGCTACTGCTTTAGCAACAACATTATTTAATAAACTAATAACTTGCTCATCTTTGTCTGTTGTGTTTCTTACAGAGTTTCACTGAGAGTCTCCACAAAGTAAATTAAAGAGCAGAGCTAAATTTTTAGTAGTGACAGATACATAGGACATACCTCATTGACATGGCCCTGACTTTTTTTTTTTTTTTTTTAGGAAAATACATTGTTTGGGAAGTTCTTAGCATAGTGGATGATGGAGAATTTGTTGTTGAGTAGTAATATATCCTAACTAATTATAAGATAGTTGTTTTTGTATATTATCTAGAGCTGCTTAAAATTTGCACTTTTAGCTTATTTAGTTAAGTACTTGTTTAAGTATTGATTAGATGGTAGAGAAATATCATCTATATAATGAAAGATCAGAACCTTGGGAAATTTAATCAGCACTGGATTAAGTTCTTTAGGTACATAATGTTGACATATGATGGTGCTATTTTTCATCTCTTGTGGTAGAACTTTCCATTGATATTGGTCATTTGCTGTAGATAGTTTAAAGTAGCAACAGAGAACATAAAATGTTCCTTTTCACAAGGATATAAAGGAATACAGAAAAAGTCTTCCTTTAAGTCAAGTATAATAATGAAATGTCTTTGAGGAATCATATTAGGAGCAGGGATGACTGGAGGGCTTTACACAATAGCATTTATGCACCTGAGATTATATAACAGTTAAAATTATTCTTTGCCTTCTGTCAGTCACAAATTATGGGAATTCCAAGGACTGACTTTGATTGACTTGCAACTAGGGGTTCTATGTCCTAGTTGCAATTGTTCCTGTGTTAGGAGTTGGGCCTCTTTTTTTCCTCATGGAAGGACCACTGGTCTATCCATGCAGGGTTGTCAGATTCCCATTTGTAGTTTCAGAGGATGTTTGGATGGCTGTTAATCAGTGACCCAAACTAGGGGACTGGTTATGTTTTCTTGTATTATAATCATCAGTTGAATCATAGTAAGAACTCACATTTGTCACAATACAGTTCTTACCCATATATTAAGGAGAGTCCTGAGACAATATAAGGCTGTACAGTGCTAGAGGAAGAATCTTGATTGGTCCAACTTAAGACAGTATTTTTAAAGCATCCTATTGGTCTCCAACATCTTTTAAGAGGGTATGGG
Organism: Cricetulus griseus; assembly: GCF_003668045.3. Taxonomy (NCBI): domain Eukaryota; kingdom Metazoa; phylum Chordata; class Mammalia; order Rodentia; family Cricetidae; genus Cricetulus; species Cricetulus griseus. Next base: position 308,946,423 of record NC_048595.1, on the reverse strand, counting down.
TGCTCCTCTAGACATTGGCCAGGATGGATGTCATTGTTCTTGATTAATAACTGACTGATCTGCCTCAGTTTCTAGACTGCCTCTATATGAATAGTTTTCATTGTATAAGGTCACATTGGTAGAAAACAGTTTTTGCATTCCTTCCCTTGAAGGAACAATCCTGTGTGTTTAACATTGCAGGTTCCTCTCTAGTGCATGTCTGTGAGCACAGAGACTTCTATGCCCCCCATATTAAGTATTACATGAAATGGTTGACATCATGAAATTTCCCTCAGAGCAATTGTTGGCTTAAATATTTTAACATGTCCCTGGTTAGTATAAATATTAGTCCAAAAATGAGTTTGCTTGCCAAGTTGGAACTTTTATGCCCAACTTCACTTAAATATATAGATTCAGATAGTTTCGGGTGGTAGAATACCATTTTAATTTTGTGTGATTTCTTCACTTTGTTCTAGCACATTTCTGAGTGCTTTTAAGTTAATAATATTAGATCTCTCTCTCTCTCTCTTTTTTTCAAATATAGACAGTTAGTGCTATGAACTTGCCCCTTAGAATGGCCTTCATTGTACACATAAGTTTGGGTGTGTTGTACATTCATTTTCATTCAATTCTAGAAAAGTCTTTAATTTCTTTTTCATTTCTGTCTTTATCCATATTTTATTTAGTAAAGGTGTGTTCAGTTTCCATGAGTTTGTAAGCTTTATGTTGTTTCTGTTGTTGATAACTAGCTTGAATCCATGGTGGTCAGATAGGATGCAGGGTGCTATTTCAGTTTTCTTGTATCTGTTGAGGCTTGTTTTGTGTCTGAGTATGTGATCACTTTTGGGGAATGTGTTATGAGTTTTTACTTTGATGTAAGTATGTAGTGTTCTTTATGTCTTCTGATTAGTTTTGGTTTGAAGTCTATTTTGCCAGGCATTAAAAAACTCTACCACCTTGCTTCTTTGTCCCATTTGCTTGAAATATCTTTCCATCATTTTCCACAGAAGTAATCTTCACCTAAGTGTTAAGGCATGTTTGTTGGATGCAGCATAAGAATGGATCCTGTTTTCAAATGCAGCTTATTTTTCTATTTTTTTTAATTGGGGAATTGAGACCATTGATATTCAGCATTATCAATGAGCAGTATTTGTTGGGTTTCATTGCTTTCTTGCTGCAGAGTGAATTCCTCCCTGTTTTGATTTGCTGACCAGGCGTTATTTATTCCTTGTTTTTTTTTTTGGGGGGGTGGTTAACCTTTTCATGTTGAAGGTTTTCTTCTAGAGCCTTCTGTAGTACTGGATTTGTAGAGAGATAGTGCTTAAATTTCTTTTTAACATCTAATTTCTTTATTTCCCTATCTATTGTCATTGAAATTTTTGCAGGGTGTGGGAAGTCTGTTTTGGCATCTGTGGTCTTTTAAGAGTTTGTAGAACATATGTCCAGATCCTTTTGGCTTTTACAGTTTCCATTGAAAATTTTGGTGTTATTCTAATAGGTTTGCCTTTACATGATATTTGGTCTTTGTTCCTTATTCCTTTTAATATTCTTGCCTTGATCTGTAACTTTGGCATCATTATTATTTATCATGGGTAATTTTTTTCCTGGTCCCATCTATTTGATGTTCTGTATGTTTCTTGTGCCTTGCTAAGCATCTCCTTCTTTAAGTTTGAAAATTTTTCTTCCTTGATTTTGTTGAATATATTTTATGTATCTTTGATCTTGGTTTCTTCTCCTTCCTATATTTCTATTTCTCATAGATTTGATCTTTTCATAGTGTACCAGATTTCCTGAGTGTTTTCTCCCTGAATTTTTCTTAAATTTAACATTTTCTTTGACCAAGATAACCCATTTTTTGTTTGTTTGTTTTTTAAATTGTGTCTTCAGTGCCTGACAGTAACTGTTGCCTTCTGTTGGTGAGGCATGCCTCTGAGATTCCCATTTGAGTTCCTTAGTTTTTTTTTTTCCCCCAGTTTTGTTTTTATTGATTTTGTTTTTATTGATTTTATTGATTTGTTTTTATTGATTTATATGTTCATATCTTGAACACTGTCATTTTATTTCCTCTGTTAATGTTTTTATAGATTTCATTAATGAATTTATCCATATTCCCTTTAAGGTCCTTGAGCATATGCATAATAGCTATTTTGATGTCCTTGTGTTGTGCTTCAGTTCTATTGCATTTCTTAGGGTTTATTATAATAGCGTTATTGGGTTCTAGTGAACATATTGTCTTGGTTGATTTTTTGTTTATTTGTTTTTATGCTGATGTCTAGGTATCTGGGCTTGGGGTGTTTGTACTTCTAGGGGTTGGTGTCTGGTCTCCTTGGGTTCTGCTGCCCTCTTGGTATCTTAGAAGAGTCAGTGATTGTGTATTTCCTGGTAGAGAATGGTTCTGAGATCCTACTGGTATGCCTCTGGGGGTCCTGGGCATAAAGTATTTTTAGGTATTGGGAGCTGATACTAAGGAATGGGCATTGGCTTCGGGAATGCAGGGGATGGTGGTTGAGAGTCTCTGCAGTATGGAGGAATGCTGGGTGTGCCACCATGATCTGCATAGACCTTTGGGAATGGGGCCAGAAAGGAAGGAGAGGCCTTAGCAAGTGTTTATTTTAAAAAATGGGGGTAAGATTAAGGGGCTGGAATTGGAGGAACAGAGAAAGAGAGATGACCCTTACTGCATTTCCTGGCTTGCTTGGTGGGCTGGTTCCCAGGAAATTCCTGTGGGATTTCACAGCTGAGCCAAAGGAATAGTGTAGTTCAGAAGGCTGATTCTCTAGCCAGAATGGCAGGTAGGTTTTCTGACTGTGCCTGATTCTCTGGATGACTTTAGGAATGGGTCCAGGGGGAGTGTCATATTATCATTTCTTAGCAGTTTCTACAACTTTGGGTATGTTTGTATCAATCCATTGATAGTTCCTGTGACAGATCTTGAAATAAGAGAAGTTTCTTCTTTATGTGGTATTTTGTTCCTAGATAACCATGTTTAGAACATTTTTTTCAATTGACTAAAGTACAATGAAGTATGCCATTTTAATTTCTGGTATATAATAGTTTGAGGTTTTTCTTGAAATTTAGGATATATATGTAAAAGATATGTCACTCCACGCTATATTTTTATTCCATGTTATAATTTGATATTAGCATAATAATATAGTTAACAGTAAAGCAAGTATATAATTCATTCAACTGAACAAATAATATTAACATTTTAAATTATAGTTATTGGTTTCCTTTCCATGTATTGAAGCAGTTATTAAAGAAGTTTCTATGTTTTGAAGCATTTATTTCCAATTCAAAATAATATTTGATGCAAATGGATGCTGTTGTTAGAACTGCTTTGTGAAAGTACAGTTTCACTGACTCTCCAAGCTGATCTCCAGTTCTAGTATCCTGGTATTCTATATGACAGTGTTTTCTTTTGGGGTTTTGGATACTGAGAACCTGCACATTGTTTCTCATGCTATTTTCAGTAACAGTTTGTTTGTTATAGTGTGCTTTAAGCCAGCTGTGACATCAGAATGGACCACCCACAGAGAGGGGTGAAGGATTAGTGAGCTCTGGCTAAATGACTGCCACCTAAGCAAATATTGCCCATTCTGTGATTTAGTGCCTGACCTAAGTGGCTACTTAGGAGCAAGCCTTTTTAAGTGCTTGAACTCTTGAGATAGAAGAAGTAATAAACATTGGAACTAACTAATGCAAATTTGAAGTCTGATAATTAAATTTTTGAATGGTGGTCACATTATAATATTTAATTTTTATATCATATGTTCTTGTAAATATTTTGAACAGTATTTAAGTAGATTTTTGTACAATTTACTCATTCATAAGACATTTCATTTTTATTGTTTATCTCTATAATGTAGGTTTAGTGGAATTTGACAATATAAAAAGCAGTTACAGGTCTCTTGGATATCATTAAATTGTAACTATTCATAACACTCAAAATAAGTGTTTAGTTTCTTGATGTTTAAAACTTCCTAAACATGATTTGGAAGGTCAGAATTTGAATAATAATATATTTGGGAGGTCTTGTGATAAATTGTTATAATAGCAGAGGTTGCTTACAGTGCTCCTGTTTCTCAGGTAATACAATGAAATGTCCAATTAAGGAAAAATGCCTGATTACAGATGAAATAATGATTCAATTGTTACAGACCATATAGGTGAAATGAGAATGTGTTGCATGGATATAAACTTTCTATGGCATTGACTGCTTGCTCACATACACACATATGAACACATAAACACAGACATATACACACACGCATGCACATATGCATGCAGAAACAAATGTACACACACATACACTAGCACATACACATTCATATAGAAACACAAGCACATATGCATACATATAAAAACATACATACTTACATCATGCACATACATATACATATATACACATGTAAACATACATACACATACAAATATACAAATATAAATTTATGCATACATATGTACATATAGATATACATACATCTATGTCTATTCATATACATGTATACATATACATACATAGACACATATGCACATATAAAAGCATTCACATGTGTATGTTAATTTGCACACATGCCTATACATATATACATGTAAATATGCATGTTTACATACACATATTCATACATGCATTCTTTTTTATTTTATTTAAGTTAGTAACAAGCTTGCTTCACATGTCAATCCCAGCTCCCTCTCCTTCCTCTCCTCCCCTGTCACTCACCAGCCCTCCTAAATCCTCACCCCATCCCCCTCCACTCCCCAGGGAGGTTGAGGCCCTCCCTGGGGATCTCCAAAGTCTGTCATATCATCCTGGGCAGGGCCTAGGCCCTCCCCCATGTGTCCAGGATGAGAGAGCATCCCTCCCTCATACATGCATTCTTACCTCAGTGGAATATAATTAATGAGCAATGTTATATTTACCCACTCCAAGATGTGTTTTAACAAAGAGTACATCCTAAAGTTTGGGAGATTTGTTCTTTTTTCTTTCCTACAGTTGTGAATGCAAAAGGTTTCTTTAGTTTACTAAGTCTGGAATTATTGCCCCCAGAATGAAGATTATTAACTATTCAGAAGAGTCCATGTGTGTGTAATTTATAGTCTCCTGGCCAAAAGGAACTTGTAGTGTTGTCATATTTATTAGATATAGGTATTTGGATAACAAATTTCAGCACATTTATTTAAAATGTGAATTAAGTTTTAATTGTCATTCATATAGATATATAAGCATACTGCATGTTTCAAATGGTTTCCTTGTCTATGACCCTCAAATTGGTGAGCTCAGTGTTATGTTACAATTTTATTATACTTATTATCAGAGTTAGTCTTCCAATATTTTGTTGGTTTATATTTAATTCCAAAATGAAGATTCGTTGTTGAGTATACCAGAGTGATTTGGAATCTGAATCAGGGAGTAATTGCCCAAATGATCTTAGTGTTTTTTTTTTTTCTAACATATCAAAGCATGCACATACAATACTGTAAAAGCTATGAGAATAAACATGATTGAAATGTAATTACCAGTAATTTCAACATGTAAACTATTTAAAAATATACAGTTTTTATCTGCTATTAATTTTAGTAACAGAAACTATGTTGTTTAAAAAAACAGTTAAAAAATCACTTTAATAAGCTATTGTCTAGGATACTTCATTTTTTGGATACTTTATTTAAACTCATTGTTCTTGTTTATTTTCTGTAGCTTTACACATACACTAAAAACCAAATGTTAGTGAGTTATAAATATAGGTTTGTAAAATATAATAAATAATAAGGTAGTTGTGAAATTAATGTTTCTCTCTCTCTCTCTCTCTCTCTCTATATATATATATATATATATATATATATATATATATATCTTAGCACTACCATGCTGAGGTTTGTAGAGGATCACTCACTACAAAAGGAAATATGACGTTTTGCTTGAAATGAGGTCTTGATGAATCATCATCCATTTGCAGATACAGATTCATAGATTCTAAAGGGAGTGTACCTTTTACATAACAAATATCACTGAAAATATCTGACATTAATCAAAGCAATTCTCCTGCCAACACAAGTCTGATCCCCCGGGATTTCCCTCAGTGCTTTGTCTGGACCAGTTTTCAAATTAAGTGATGAGGCTTTCTTTGCATTCTTAGGGACACTGCTTCATCCTTTGCTAGGCTTCACTTTAAGAAAGTGTTTCTTTTTCTTAAGACTTATGCCTTAATTGTGGCTGTGCAACTTTATATTTCTCTTAGTCATTCTCTTCTCTGCTTCTGTAGTTATAATTGCCTCAAGGTAAAATTGATCACTTAATTGTGTATGAAGAAAAACATTCTTGTAAGTATGGTTTACATAGTGTGTGTCCATCTGATGAGGTGTTTTATTGATGGTGTAACTAAAAACAGCAAATTCAACCTCATGTCATTTTTACATTTTTGATCTTTTCTTATCATAAAATAAGGGTTATTTTTAAATTATATTTTAAAAACACTTATTATTTTCCTATTTGGAAGCCTGGGTATAAACATGCAGGAGAAAGTGATTACAGAAAGATAAATAAGTTTCCTGGTGAAAGTAATGTGCAATGCTACTTAATTTTATATGTAATGTGAAATGATATTATTACTATATTATAATTTTTCAGTTAAGTTATACATTTTTGAAATTGCCATCTAAAATAAGAAATATTTTTTTGTGAACAACCAATTAAAACAACTCATATAATTGAATGGATAATATTCTAAAAAAAAATCTCAGCCTAGTTGCTGCATATTTTGGATAGAATAATGTTAATTTTTTTCCAATGGCATTAAATTGCATTCATAATGTAAATTTATAAATTAAATTTGTGTTATATACTAAATAATTTCTCTCAAGACACAAATTGAAATTCTATATTCCACAATTCTATATTCTAAAATTCTAAATTCTAAATTCCAAGATTCTATATTCCATCTCCAGAATGGTTGTCATTTACCAAGTGAAAAGATCAAAATAGAAAATTTTGTATTTTCAAGACAGTTTTTTATAACTCATTTATAACAATGAATTACTGTTATACTTTCAAACTTATTTGTGAGACATAACTTCCTTCTTTTAGTGTTTGATTGTAGTGGGACTGTCAGACTGTCTGGTTTGATGGAGATCATGAATGAAGTCAATGGGAATGATTGACAGAACCTTTCCAAAGATCTTAGAAAACAGGGACTGTTTAGTGACACTGTCTCTAGTGAAAGTTTGTACATAGTGAAAAGCAAATCAAAGATTTGGACTTAGGAGATTTGATGTAATAATAAAGATATTGTTATGTGTCACCCACGCATGTGTAAATGTAGAGTAGACCCTCTGTTCTAAAGGGGAGTGAAGCAACATTCTTACTTAAATATGTTGAATTCCTTCTTTTATGTACTAATGTCTTTCTCCATGGAAAATATGTAAGTTATTTTTAGTCATGAATACAGGGAGTAAGGTATGATTTGTATAGAGTAGAAACTCATTAAAACTGATAAATGAGTCTGTTGGCACAGGGTTGTGATCCCAGGTCCTCAGGAGGCTGAAGTAGGAGGATTACAAGGCCAAGGCCCACTTGGACTACAGAGTGTGATTATGGCAGCCTGTGAACAACTCTGTGAGAGTTTGTCTCAAAATATAGAGTAAATGTATCGTTATGTATAGGTATAGTTGAGTGGTAAAGACTTCACTACCATGGAGAAAGTTTTATATTTAAAATAAATAATATATTTTTAAATATTTAAATAAAGTATATGATGGCAACCCAAAATCTTATTGCATTGAAACTGTCATGGTAGCAGAATTCATACTTATTAAATATCTAAGACACTATTATATCACCTCTTGTAAGATTCTGTTTACATTCCTTGGAGGACCTCTGACAGGCTGAAAGGATGTATTTACATCCTACTGCTTACAAACTTTGAGTTTGATTACTAAATTAGATGTCCTAAATAACCTCTGAGTATTTTCAAATTTTCTATATTTGTATTATGAATGTGAATACGTAACTTTTATAATAAAGTTAAAATATGTAGAATTTTATAATAAAGTTAAAATTAATAATTATTAATCTCTATTCATAGAATCTTATAAATTTAATATTTTATATTAATAATTTGTTAAATATAAACAGTTAATATCCTAATTTTAATATCCTTTAAATATTTCTTCCTTCGAAAATGTCACATGCTAAAAATTAAAATATAAAGACAATTGTTATAAAATTAAACGTTGAATTTACCAAATTGCTTTTCTGAGATATTGCAGATAGATAACATTTAATGATTAAATTGTGTTAACCAGGGAACATTAAATTATTTGATGTCACACATACAGAAAAAAATTCTTGAGAAACCTGATGCACCACTCTAAAATAATTAACATTCAAATTCATAATCACACATTGATCCTATTGGATGGTGCTTTATGCATCCATAAATAAATACAATTGATTGGGTATGTATGTGTAGTCCAAATGAAAATTTCTGTATGTGTATGCCATTGATGGCATTTGTACAATGTGCCACAATCTCTGTTTATATTTTAATGTGAAAATCTTTATTCTAACCCCACACAGTGGCTTTCAGAATTCTCATCAGGTGGTGTTTTCATGTAGGAATTTAGTTCTAATTGTCTTTGAGTAAAGTTCCCGAGTTTCTTCTAAACAGTTTGTCCTGCATTAGCTTTTGGTGTCTGTGGACTGAGCACTGCAGTGCCATAGCAGGTCTTTAAGGAAAGCATGTGTGGGGTGTGGGTGATTCTGTGGGGAAGGAGAGAGCATGGTTTGGGTAGGGTGATCCTGAAGGTATTCTTGCTTACTTCTCACATTGAAGAAAAAGGCTGAAGTAAAATTTGGTTACTTGGAAATCATTATTTTTAAATTTATCACAATACTCTTAAATTTGTCATTATTAGGCACATAAAGATCTGTTCTAACTGCTTTGTGTGTAGATGCTTATTTAATGTGTCAATCATGTGAGGTAGATCCTCTTACCATCCCCACCCTTTAGACAGGGAGTGAATGCAGAAGAAAGTACATAGCTAGTCATGGCCACTGTGTATTTAGCTAGGCTATATTAATTTGGATAGGATAGAGATCTGCGTATGCTTTTACTTTAAAGAGAGACCTTTGTGATTACAAATATTACATTGAAATGGAGAAGCGAACAACATCATGCCTGAATGATAAATTCTAGAAGTCTAGTGATTACTAACTCAGACAATATCTACTTTTAAAAGTTCAGATCAGTTGTATATAGCTATTTTAAAGCCTGAGTAGACTTAATGCAAACAGATGGCTTGGTTGCTGCAGTTTTTTCATGAATATTATTTTTGTTCATATGTCTTGGTTTTTAGAAGTATAATTAATGTCAATAAATAAACCACATTTCATACCTTGTCCTTGAATCTACATGCATTTGGTACAGTGAACTGTTGGTTTGCCGATTGCAGCAATTTGAATGCACTATTATCTTAAATTGTGGTTTGGCATATACTCTTAAAATAGTCTTTTTGTATAGCTATTGAATTCAAGTGGTTACAAAATTCTAAGTTCACTTATTTTTTCCTTGAATGAATGCCACTGAACCATTCATTAGTTAGTAATGGTGGGGAACTAAGGTAATTGCGTTTTATTATTTCATTTTAGATTCCTGTTTTAATTATTATCAAAATGTTAATAGAAACCTGTGAAATTTCAGCTTCAGTTAACTCCTGACCATTTTTTGTTGAATAGTAAATATATTTAGAAGGCATTTTATTAATGCTTATTGTGTTTCTCCAAAACATATTACAGTACTGAATTACTACATCACTTTTTCCATTGTGCTTTACATACTTTTTCTCTATACATTTTGAAGTCTTTTTAACTAGAAACATAAATAAAGAACAGATGGCTGTTCACACCTCAGCAGGAATACCAGGGGACAGAGGACTTTCATCATGTCCCTGTGGTCCCGTGCTGGCTCTCATGTGGTGGACATCTGTGTCTGTTTGGAATAGTTCCTGCTGCTGTTTGGAGCCTCCTGGAGCTGGTGTCAGTCCTCATTCCCTTACTTGAAGGCAACTAGGTTTTTTCAGTCATTATTGCTTGGAAGATAAACCCAAAATATGTCACAAGAGTCTTAAACATACTGAGTATCCTGTGTAGTTTTAGAATGTCCTGTATATCGACTTTAACTTTCCTCATCCATGGTTAATATGTTTTAGTAGGCATCTTTCACAAACCAATATAAAAGCAAATGTGAATTGGGTAAGTTCAGGAAAATGACCAAATGTAACTATTGGAGTCAAGGGATATATGAACACAATTCTAGTATTAATGACTTTAATATCCAAATAATGTGCAAACACACAAAAGTTCATGCCATGGAATCATCTCAATTTTATAAAGCAATTAATTTTAATTTCACAACACAGATTCTTAGGTGGGAAAGTTGTCCATTCTATTTTCACATATGAGACTTGGTTCTATTCTTGTCATTGCACTAATATTTCAAATGTTGAAATCGTGTCCTTTTAGAGAAATGATCAAGTAAGAAAAACATTTTAGGGAGTATTAAATAGTCCTGTTATATTGTGATACAACCAATATATATCAGAAACAGATTATAAGAGAGCATTGTAGCTTTGAAAAATGCTGTGAGCTGGTAAAATGTTTAAACCCTAATAAACTATTTTAAATGAAAGATTTTGAAGAATGCCTATTCATTTGAAATAAATCCCTGAAGCCCCACAAAGGTCGGTTACTACAGATTGGCTCTCCAAAGTGGGGCTACTACAGCTGGCTACTACATGTGTTATACCTTAGGTTGTTAAAATGTTGGTTGACAACTATAATTCAGTAAAATGGGAAAAAAGGAAAGTAATCAAATTTTTTTGGATTAAATTCTCAGAGAGTTGATAGATTTAATTTAGTCTTATAATTACCAAATTAAAATGAAACACACAGTTAATAAATCACATTTGATTTCATTCTGCAAAAAGCCTAAGAAATTAAGTATAAATTATAATTAATAATTATAACTGAGAGCATATAAAATATTTAGAAATATTCTTTAACTTTATGAGTGCCACAATAATTCTGGAAGTTTTTGGATTGCTATGCTTATTTTATTTAATATTAAATTAAAATTTGTCCTCATGTCCTTGAAGAAATGATCATTGGATTGGGTAAGTGATTAAGCTAACTTCATTATAAAATAGCATAAAATGCGCTGGAGTTATGGCTCAGCAGTTGAACACTGTTGGTTGTTCTTCCAGAGGACTCCAGTTCAAATCCCAGCACTGGCATGGCAGCTGACAATAGCCTGTAACTGTAGCTCCTGAGGAACTGATGCCCTCTTCTAACTTCATGAGCAATGTATGTGCATGGTACACAGATACACATGCAGACAAAATTCCCATACACATAAAAGAAAACTAAATAAATCTTTAAAAACATCTTAATAAAATTAGTATCTGTGACCACCATCATTTTAATCAAACATGTTGGTTTAATAATTATTTATTATTATTTTTGATTATTTTCTAGAGGGCTTTCTTGATGTCTTTGTTCCTCAGACTGTAGATAAATGGGTTAATCATTGGAACAACTATGGTATACATTATTGAAGCCACCGTACTTTCTCTGGAAGAACTAGAAAAAGATGAACTAAGGTACACACCAAGACCTGTTCCATAAAATAAGCAAACAACTGCCAGGTATGATCCACAGGTGGAAAAGGCTTTATATCTTCCATACAATGATGGAACTCTAAATGAATAAGACTAAAAATGCTAATTATAATTTTAAGCTATTCACAACAAATATATAAAATTATAGGAATCTTGAATATTGGAAATAGATACAAATAATATAGAAAAACATTAATTTAAATATAACTTATGAGGTACCATATCATCATCAAAGTATGTAGTTAAATGTAATAAATGTTGGCAAATAATAGGGAAGACCAAATAGCTATAAAAATGAAAATAATGTAGAAATAATGTAGAAAGTCATATTCATTTTACATATAACCTCAGTATACACACACATATATGTATGGATGGATATGCATATAAATAAATAGAATTGATTAAAAGCACAAATTTGAAATTCCTAAATCATCTTCAAATATCTTCAAACACTTAATTCAAAACCAATTTATCATGCAAGAGAGAAAAACGATTTTCACAGTTCAATTTAACAAGGTTATTCTGATGGAAAATAGCAGATCTCTTTAGCTTAAGATTAGAGAGTGCACAGTTCCTTTTAAGCATACTAAAACACAAGAAAATTTAACCATGTACTAGGTCGCAGAGCAATTCGCAGAGAACAGTAGAGTAAAATTTCATGCAGTAAGTTATTTAGAAGAGCAGGTTTCTCCACTAATTATAACACATACACAAAAATTTGAATGGCAGAAATAAGTTAAGGAAAGATTATGAAACTTTAAAGCTGAACAGCTGCCAATATTCTGCATATTAGAATTGGTGGGGCTGTAGATGCACACTTTTGCAAAAGCTGATGCCCCGATTATGCTCTAAGAGAACGTATAATAGACAGAAGGGATATCTAGCCTAAATGCATTGTCATAGAGAATCCAGTCCATCCTGGAGCAGGGGCTGAGAGGACTATGCAAAGGGGCTTTGTCAGGGCCTAAATATGATGTCTCAGTGTTTTGAGTTAGAGTTAAATATTTAGGTTTATTTTCTAACTTTATTTATGTGCCAAAAGGCAATTCAGCTTTCTGACTTAATAGAGAGTCATCATTCTCCCAATTTTCTCTTCCTTTTTAAAGTATGGCTCACCTCACTTATCACCATACATTTAATGAGGCATTTTTGTTCAATTAAAATGTGTGCAGATTGGACAGATGTGAACTGTACAGTCTATTAAATTGGGAAATGATTTTCCTGTGCAGCTTTATTTAGGATAGACTCCCACATTTAATCAGGAGAGAGGATTTTTGTTTTGTTTTGCTTTTCTAGACAGGGTTTCTCTGTGTAGCCCTGGTTGTCCTGAAACTCACTCTCTTTACCAGGCTGGCTTTAAGCTCACAGAGATCTGCCTGCCTCTGCCTTCCAAGTGCTGGAATTTAAAGGCCTGTGCCACCAGTGCTTGGCAGAAGAGAGGATTTTTAGTTGTTTTATTTTTTAACATTTTCTTTGGGGAAAGAGTGTTGGAATTGACAAGAGGACTAAAGCACAAAGCACGTATTGTGCTGCTAACAGAAACACAAAATGAGTGTTAGGATCCTGGCTACTGTATTGAAGAGAAAGGGGCTCTTGTGATCACAGGCTCCTTCTCTGAGGCGGGAGCAGCTGGGCTTTGACAATTTTCCTTTCTCAAATCTAAGGACTGGATAATGTTCATGTTGGATCTTGCTTGTCTTAAACATTTGGTCCCCTGGGTTCTTTTTGGCGTAGAAACTTGGTTAGAGTACAGTTTGAGCTTTAAGAAGAAAAAAAAAATCTTGTCATTTCAGGGAGCAATGTTTAAAATACACAAGCTGTGTGTTTATTACTGTGGATACCAGACAGTAAGCATGGCCATAAGCAGAAAGATTTCAATAGGTGGAATGGTGAAATGCCTTTGGGACTGCTGTCTTTATAACTTTTCATTCTTCTGTAATTATTGAAGTGCTTTATGAAGCAGTTTTGTGATTGATGTGTTCATCTTGTCTTGCATCTATCATTTTCACTTTAGACTTTTCATAGAAACTTATTCATTTTTACTCTACTGAGAAAGCAGAAGATATATTTCTTTCTATTTTTTTTTTTTTTTTTGGTTTTTCAGGATGGGTTTCTCTGTGTAGCTTTGGAGCCTATCCTGACACTCACTCTGAAGACCAGGCTGGCCTCGAACTCACAGAGATCCACCTGCCTCTTCCTCCCGAGTGCTGGGATTAAAGGTGTGCCACCAATGCCTGGCATATATTTTATTATAGCAGTTTATTGCTACCACTTTGTAAAGCTGTGAAACCTGCTGTGTTGCTCTCCAGTGCTGTCTGTATAGCTCTTAGGTGGTGCTGAAATTCTTAGTGACCTGTTTGAGAGCCTGAAGCATCTTTTTCTGCCTGAAGCATCTTTTTCTTCAGGCGTAGCCTCCGAACATCTATTTATTTGTAACCCTCAAACCTAGGGATCTCAACCTCCTTGGCTGGGATCACCTAAGACCATCAGAAAACACAGATATTTATATTATCATTCATAACAGTAGCAAAATTACATGAAATAGCATGTTATGAAATAGCAACAAAAATAATTTTATGATAATAGTTTTATGTCATCACCACATGAGGAACTGTATTAAATGGTCACAGCATTAGGAGGGTTGAGAACCAATGTTCTAACCCATTTGGTTTTGTGTAACACAAGTAGTTATTTCTCTTTGTAGTGAATTACAATGTATATTCATAATGAAATTTGATTCAAACTTGATGCCACCAAAGTTTATGGAAAATAAATTGAAATTGACTCTCATTTATGGTAGTTTAATCCAATGGCTAACTTTTAATTGGTTTTAATCAATTTCCTGAGACCTCTTCTTTCAAATACATCATATGCTTTCACTGTATTCACCTTCATCCCCTATTTTCTGCTCTCCTTCCTCTCTACTCTCTTTCCCTTTCCCAGATAGTCTCTTTTCTTTTTATGCAGAATCATACATATTTATGGGAAAATGAATAAGAGCAAATATGAGATCTATCTGAGCCTATCTTAGTTCATATTAGATGATGGTCTTATATTACCTGCAGACAGTATAATATCATTCTTCTTTATGACTGAGTAAAGCTCCATTGTGTATCTATAGCATATTCATTCACCTGCTGATGGTCAGTTAGTTTGGTTGTACATCATAACAGTAGTGAATAGTACTGTAATAAGCATGGATGTACATGTATTTCTATGATACACTCCTTTGGGAATTTTCTCAGCAATGGTATAACTGGATTGTATATCAACTATGTTTTTAGCATCTAGAGAAATCCCATATTGATTTCCGTGTTTGCTAGATTAATTTGTATTCATAGTAGCAACATGTAAATGTTATCTTTATCCTAGAAATCTCACCAGCATTTGTTATTATTTTTAAATGATAGACACACTTTAAAGCAAACTAGCATTGATTTGTATTCTCCTGATGGCTTTATATGCTTAATGGCCATTTTTATTTTATTCTTTTAAAAAACACCTGCCTTTTGTGTCCCTTTTCTGAAGGTCAGAAGTAGACCAGAGCAAAATTGCTTATTTATTTATTTGCTTATTTATTGACTCTAGGTCTCACAGAAATCAGAGTGAAATCAGAGTACCAGCTTGAAGAGAGTTTTTTTCTGTCCCACTAGCCCCCTCCCAAATGACAGAGACTTGTTAATTTTGAAAGCTTGGCCTTATCTTAGGCTTGTTTTTAACTAGCTCATAACTTAACCCTTTTCTGTTAATCTACAGTCTGTCACATATTCCCATCCTGCTTGCTCTGTGTCTCCTCTGTCCTGCCCAGTCCCACAGCCATTTAGTCCTAAATAAATATGCAGGGTCTTGTATTTTGGCCAATTGCTCTGTCTTCTTACTGCCTAGCTTTCTCATAATTATTAACACATTTCTATTAATTTGTGTATCTCTACATAGCTGTGGCTTACTGGTGATGCCCGGGTCTCTTGCTTCCATGACAGCTACATGGGATCTCCTATACTCTGCCTACTACCTTTCTCCAGCCCTGTTTGGATTTCCCACCTGAATAATCCTGCCTGCCCATTGGCCAAAATAGCTTTATTCAGCAACCAATAAGAGAAACATACAGAAGGACATCCCCCATCAAATGAGTGTACGTTAACTCTTTAGAACTATTAAAAATCTTGACATAATATTTACTTTTTATCAAAAATGCTGTAGTAAAGTCAATTTTTATTTGTAAATGATAGTCATTATAAGTACTATGATGAATGGTGGTGAAAACTCTTTAATGTTATAGTTATCAGTGCCTCAATCCTCACATGGAAGTGTAGGAATTGTGACTTTCCTAGAATGTTACGTGTTTTCTTTTCTTGAGTGCACTGAGATAAAATAAAACTTGCATTGGTGGTAGATCCTCTCAAAAGTACTAACAGGCATTTTGTTTGTTCTTGTGTATTAATCAATAGACATTCATTTCTTTGCTGAATAGTCCTTCTGACAATTGCTAGTCAATGAAAAAAATTCTAAACTAATTTTTGAAACTATTTGAGAATTATGGGTTTAGTTATTGGTGAATTAAAGTGCACGGTTAATAGAATTTCTCCTTTGTCTTTAATTCTTATGGTTTAATTAACACAAGATGTAA
Organism: Cricetulus griseus; assembly: GCF_003668045.3. Lineage (NCBI taxonomy): Eukaryota > Metazoa > Chordata > Mammalia > Rodentia > Cricetidae > Cricetulus > Cricetulus griseus. Next base: position 308,930,138 of record NC_048595.1, on the reverse strand, counting down.
ATGCAATTATTAAACTATAAATATATAAGGAATACTACATTGTACTTTACTTAAATTTTTCTATTAGTGTTTGAGTGAGGCTTTTTCTTTGTAAATCTTAGCTTTGTTTTTTAGAAATGTCATGTTGAATTACTAATAGTATACATTTTAAACCAGTAACCTAGGAAAACAGTTTTCAAATGAAAGCAGAGTAGCTACTAATGCTAAAAAGTGTCATAGAATGCTTTTGGCAATGAGAAAAAAAGGGATATTTAATCCAAGGCTGGGTGGTTCCTCTGGTTACTAACTGATGAAATAGCAATGGAAAATTTGACATCATCACTTTTCTTTCTCTCTATTAAATTATGATCAAGTTCATTTAGTGATCTTGTTTTTGTGAGGTCTATCATAGGATCAGATGTTCTGGACTGGTTCTGTTCAGTGGTGGGTCATTGCTGTGACACAGGGGTCTAAAAGAACATGTTTTCAGCTTTTCATTCTCAGTCCACATGTTTTGATACTCTCAGATTTCATTGTTAGATATTGTTAGTATTCATGCATTTTGATGCTATGAATGTACCATCCACCTTCATAAAAATCAAACAATAAATATGCATAGAAGTCGTTTCACTTCGTTTTGTTGAAAGTGACAAAGAAATGAAGTATCTATAAACTCTATAATGCTGAAATAGGGTCTTGAACTGAAAATTTTCTGACTATTGGTTATATGTGGATAACTATATTTATGCTGTTACTATCACAAAAATATGTGTATCTCTTTTGAGATTGCTTTACTTGTTAAGAATAGTTGATACTGCATTAGTTAACACTTCTCTGTATAATTCTTATAAAATCTCACTTCTTCATACATCATTTTGCATGTTGAATTGTGTATTACTACACAGCAGTAGGGACTTTGTTTTTGAGGTAGCTATTGCAGGTATTCAATCTCAAAATATTTTTCAGTTTTAATTAGATTTTTTAGATAGGGTCTTATGTAGCTAACACAGGCTTCAACTAGCTATGGAGCCTAAATTGCCTTTGAACCACTATTCTTCCTATGTTCTCCTCTCAGGATTAGGTCATAGGAGTGCATGACTTTACTTGGTTCTTCTAGAGTGTAATGTCATATTGATCAGTTTTGTTTACATAATTAAAACGATATCTACAGAATGACCTTGAAAGATGAAGGTGTGTCAGAAATATCTACACATGTAAGTATGTTGTTCCAGGGGAAATTAGAGACAGAAAAGAATATAGCATATTTGGGCCCAATCATACCTGGCCTATGGCTCCTATTAGGATAATATATTATGAACTAGAATATAAGTTCTTTGCAGTGGAAGATGACAGCCTATTCTCTTAAGAACTGCTTTATGTTTTTGAAGTCACTACTTTCTTGATATTTCAAAATGATCATGATATAGGAACAATATTTACTTAGTTTATAGAACTGATTTGAAAGAATTGTATCAAGTCATCTAAGAACAGTCAGTCATCCTGCACTCAATCCTTTTTATGATTTCCTTTAGCTTATGCTTTGATCCATTATCAGTACCTGGGTATCCAGTTTGAAATTATTCAGATCATGAACTTGTGAGCATCTGATTCGAACTTGTAGATGTTTAAAAGTAGTTAACCGTGTAAGCTATTTGTTTTTCTTCTAAATTAGAAAATACATGTGGCAGGCATGCCATGTACTATGATTCCTTTGTTCATTTATGGCCAAATGTTAATTCATATATTCATGATAATATTATCAGATTTCACAGTCATGGTTATTTGAATTCCTATAGAGAATGAGCTTTTCTTCCTGACCATTTTACATATGTGACCCAGTTACCAAAGCACGTCTAGTAGTCACTCTAAACCATTGACCCTATCTTTGAGTGACTCAAAACAGTAAAATTTACCAGATATTCATGTTGCATATAATACTGTTTGTTTTCCCGTTGACCTGACTTTACCTGTAACATGAGTAGTCTTATTGAAATTGTGTTTTCAAATTTCATCCTCCTTTATTCTACTCCTTTCTTCATTTAGGTTTAGAATCTATCTCTAGCAACTCATTGGATGAATTGTGACCACAATTTTGCCAAAATACAATGGCTGCTATACAATTTGAACAGTTTTTTGGCCATAAGTGAGTGTTCTTATTTGACATTGCTTCATAAAACACAGTCCACAGAAGTGGAATGATAGTATGCCAAAACAGTTGATTTCTTTTGGATGTCACTGAAACTGAGTTTCTGGTTTTAATATTTGCCAACAGTGAGAAGCTGTTCTATGTAAAAATGACTTATTTACATAGTTACCACACAACACTTGGTATTTCATACAGTAGGGACATTATTTCACTGCAAGCACTCATTTTAGTGTTGCAATATTTTAATATTTTATCTGGCTACATTTGTACATATTTTGAAATATAAAAGCTTTTTGAAAATATAAAAATTGAGCTTTTGAAATATAAAAATTCAGGATGGCTGTATCATAGTCATGGTTTATAATGGTTTATAATAGTTTTATGAAATGAATTTACTAATATTGTAGGCTGCTGATCTTTATCAACATATATGAAGCAGCTATTCTGTCTGACCCATCTTTCTATACTATTGGTTGCCATGTTCATATATACAGAAATAACTAAAAAAAAATATGTGTAATTAAATTTCACGTTTCCATGCAGGATTCTACAGAAACTTACTGAGTACATGGCATGTGTTTTCTGTACTGCTTTAGTGTTAGAATGAGAACTACAAAATTGAATTAATTACTGTTACCTCTGGAAGATTTCTCTCTTAGTAAATACTTCATGAATAGTGATAGTAGTACAAACATGTTGTAGATTTCTTTTTTCCATTTCTTTCCTACTTCTGCTTCTTAGATTCATACTTAAACTGGAATGATAGATTTGCACTCTTTCCATAATAAACATATTTGAACAAGTGTATATGCATATATGTATGCATGTTTTATAAATAAAGTATTAATGAATTTCATAATTATATAAATATTGGTAATTCATAAGTGTTGTTAATTGAAATTGAACTATTGGTATCCCCACAGTTCCTTGTTATTTAGTCTAAATCATTCAAATGATGTGTTAATCATTTTAAATATTTGACCAATGACTAAGCATAATTCATTAACATTTATTCAACCAATAAATATATTCAGTTGTTAAAGGTACATTGATATAGAACTTAGTATCTTTCATGTGGCTAACTATAATATTAGCTGTAAACAAAACAAAGAAAAGAAACCCAACAGCCCTTTCCTGTAATGGGGTCTGGCACCTGGCAAAGAGAAGGGAAAGAAAGAAGAATAAGTCATCAGCCTTGGATGTCAAGTGGCTGAAGGAAAGATCATACCTCATCCCCATCATATCTTTGCATCCTTCAATGGTACCTTTGTCCATGTCATTTATCTTTCTGACAAAGAGTAACTGGTGGAATGAAGGTAAAGGCTGACCAAGATGAGTCCTCACCATACATGGGAATGTTGGCTTCTCAAGTTGTAGCCTATATGTGTTAGATGCTAGGTGATCACTACTCTACATCTCAAACTCTGGGACACAGGAGCAAACAGAACCAAAGTCCCTGGACCTGGAACAGTTGGTCATCAGATCTTTTGCTGGATCAGGAATGAAGATCTGGTGACTGAGCATGTTTTCCCCATCTTTTCTAATAGCACATGAAAAAAGGGGGTTGCCATGGTTGCTGTCTGTGTACGGGATTGTTATTATAATCTCAGTGTTTTCTGCTAATAAATTACTTCATATAAGAAGAGGAATAAGAAAGCAAGATGATTGATACTGAGTGCAATATGGAAGCTAACTATGGAAGGTTTCTATGAAGTTTCCCCAGGTAGGAGACTCAGTTGTGTGGAGCCCATTGTTAATGAGTCTTTCAGTTTTGTATGGGGCCTTCCTTACCTGGTCTAATTTGTAAAGGTAAGTATGTTTATAAGTGATTTTTCAAGACAGAATATACACATATATTCGAAGTGATCCTTGATATCAAGACTAATAAAATGGCAGTATAATCTAGCTCTTAGAAAATCTCATCCAAACTCTGATTTGTTTAATATTATTAATTTTAATGTAGCATAGCAGATATAATAAGCTTATAATAACAGTTTTACTCCAGCGAACTATTCCAGCCTTGTTTCTAATGTTGTTTCTAAATTTACGGGTAGGAATTATATGCTAAATCTGTAAGTATTTCTGCTTTAATGTGAGGTGATTTCTGTCCTCTTACTATGGCAGAGTGTTTTAAGAAGGTTTTAGTGAATGTACAGAGAACATGGAAAAACACAGTGATACACATAAGCTATATCTGTAAAACAAGTGGGTCACAGACATAAAGACGAGAGTCATTTCTGCCTTAAAATGCTAGGTTTAAAAAAGGACTCTAAGACAGACATACATGGTCCCCTGGAGAAGGGGAAAGGGACAAGATATCCTGAGCAAATCGGGAACATGAGGAGAGGGGAAAGGGAGCTAGGAGAGTGAGAAGGGGAGAAGAGGAGGGGTGAGGAGGACATGAGGGAGCAGGAAGTTTGAGTGGGGGGAAGAATAGAGGAGAACAAGATAAGAGATAACATAATAGAGGGAGCCATTATAGGTTTAAAGAGAAATCAGGCACTAGGGAAATATCCAGAGACCTACAAGGATGACACCAACTAACAATCTAAGCAACAGAGGAGAGGCTACCTTAAATGCCCTCCCCTGATAATGAGATTGATGACTAACTTATATGCCATCCTAGAGACTTCATCCAGCAGCAGTTGGAAGTAGAAACAGACACCCACAGCTAAATATTGAACTTAACTGGAATCCAGTTGCAGAGAAGGTGGAGTGATGAACAAATGGTTCAAGACCAGGCTGGTGAAACCCAAAGATACATCTGACCTGATCAAGGGGGAGCTCTTGGTCCCCAGACTGAAAGCTTGGAAAATAGCATGGGACAGATCCAGACCCCCTGAATGTGGGTGTCAGTGAGGAGACCTTGGAAATCTAAGGGGCCTCTTGTAGTAAATCAGTACATATCCCTAGCGTAGGAATGGATTTTGTGATCCCATTCCACATAGAGGGATACTTCTTGGGACTAGACACATGGGGGAGGGCCTAGGCCCAATCCCAAAGAATATGATAGACTCTGAAGACACCCTGTGGAAGGCCTTACCCTCCCCGGGGAGCAGAAAGGGTATAGGATAGATAGGGTGTTAGTTGAGGGAGGGGAAAAGGGGAGGGAGTGGGAACTGGGATTGACATGTAAAACAATGTTGTTTCTAAGTTAAATTAAAAAATGGAAAAAAGATAAAGAAGAATGGATTAAAATGTTATCTACAGAGAAAGAAAAGCAATGTGGTTGTGTAGTAAAACAAGTGCATTAATGAACTTAGATAAACATGGGAAAAAAGAATAATATTGCCATTTTCTAAAATGCAGCACAAAGTTCTTGAGACTATGTATTTAATAATTTAAAAATACTAAATCCATAAAGTAACCATAATATACATAAAAAACGTGAACTTTAATTTTTATATATTTACCACTGTGAGGCAGGGTAATTTATTACATTGCTATCAAGACTGCTAAATAGTAAAGCAGTAAATTATCAGTATTTTTGTTACAAACCTTATTCATTGATTTTTTGGTTCATAGAAGATATTGATCATGTTTCAGTGTATGAAGGGTATTGGACAACATAATGAACAATGTTTTTATACAGCTCTGGTGGAGCTGTCCCTACAGATAGCCTTTCTTTATATTAAAAGTCATCAAAATCCTGAATAAAAATGATTGTAGAAGGATCAGATAACTATCGTACGATTAAGTGTACAATAAGCAGATCTATCCTATACAGACGAGTGAGAAAAATTACAAATACATGGCGGTGATGACAATCACAGATACTTTAGAAAAGTGGATTGTGGGCTTTGGGAGGTGGGACGTTGTGAGAGATCAAACATGTAAGGTAAATAGGTAATGGTCATGACAGCCTCAACTTTTAGGCAGGAAAGGGCATTAGATCCTTAAGCTAGGATTAAAAATCAGATTAGAAGTTTTCAAGACCGTCTGGTAAAAGTGGAGATGGAAACACACGACTGACAGCGGCAGGAAGTGTAGTTAGGAGGCTGTCACAGTCATCCAAATGGCATGCAATAAATCTAGCCCTAAGAGAGGCCATTGAGATAGAGGGAAACAGACAGGTTTGAAATATTTAGGATGTAGAATTGACAAAACTTTGTAATTGAAAATAAGGGGAGAGGGATCAGAAACAAGGATTAGACCTAGTTAAGGATTAGTTAATTTGGGTTCCTAGTTGGGAAGATAATTTTGTTACTAGGGTGAAGGAGGTTTGCGATGTAATGTGCAATTTACTTTTACATATCAGTTTGTTTATGTTTTTGTCATAACTGAGGACACTCAGTAGAAACCTTAGTCTGCAGATTTGAAGCTAAGGTTTCTAACTCAATAAAACAGACTTGGCAGTTCTCAGCATGGCTGCCAGTGGGAAAAACCTTGAGCATGTTTAAGATGTTTCAGATAGAGAAGAGGGAAAAAGAGGAGGAGTTGAGAGCAAGAATACAAGCAGCCAGTAAAGAACTGGTCCAAAAATAGCAGTCTACAAAGACACTGATAAGACGTAGTATAGGATAAAAAACAGGCCAGTGAGGTGTCACTGAAACCAAGACAGTCCACATGAAATGAAAACTGTGGCATGTCTTCTGGCTTTAAACAGTAAGGGTTCCTGATGTACTTTGCTAAGAATATTTTCAGTGGAGAATGTAGAGGGGATGGGATATGAAAGGAGTAGTTGTAAGGTTTAAGGGGTTTTCAAAGAATGCAAACATTTACACAAATTTAATGACAACAAGGAAAACCTAACAAAAATGAAGTAAAGTTTAAGAGTTTGCAAATGCTGGAGAAAGAGTTGGCTTTCAAGCTTTGGACTGGGCTTTCCTGTCCTGGTCTTCATTTGCTTCTTCAGATGTATGACTTTCTTCTTTCCCTGTCAGTCTTTATTTACATTTGGTCGCCTTGGGTCTTTGTATGTGTTCTTTCTGCATAGGGTATGCTCTTCACTCCCTCCTGTAACTAGCTTTTGCATAGTCTTCAAAGTCTGCTTGATGCCAGTTTCTTCCTAAAGGGTAAGCCAGCCTCCTGATTACTACACAGTATCTACTCTGTCTTCCCTCTCATGGCAGTCATGCTTCTGTATCATTGCTGGTTTAATTATCCACCAGTCCTTCTACATTAAGTTTTATGAGCATGAAAAACAAGTTTCTGTTTCAAATTGGCTAAATTTCCTGTTTTAAGTGTCTAGCATACACCATATCCTCAGAGTGTGTATTGATTATGTGATAGATATTCTGTGGAATAACTGAGTTGTTGAAGAGCTAGAACTCAGTGGGAAGGGTTATTCTTCTAATGCAGTAAGAACCTCTCTTTTCTGAAATATGTAGCAAGGATGTGAAGGCAGTAGAAACATTATCTTGAAAGTATTATGGGTGGGGTATGCTGGGACAGAATACTTTGGAGGTATAGTTTAGCAGAAAATGCTGTGAGGAGGGATTGAATTTACATTGGTTCCATGTTTACTCTATTCCTTTTTAAAGCATAAATTCAACACATTGCCTGTTTATAACCAGACTTTTGTCTGTTTCATGTTCTCATGTTAAAAGAAAAAAATGAATAGGGGAAAAAGCCTTCTGTCTCTTCTACCCTAATAGGAATAACCATAACCCTGGATTGACTGTCTTCCAGTTAACATTATTCATAGAGAACATGAGAAACTAATGTGGGCATTAATTGGCCCTGTAAGAATTAGGCTGGTCTAACACAATCCACTGAGCTCTGGTAAAGGGGATTTATGAGATGTAAATAGAGAACTTAGACAGCTGTGATGGATTCTCTTAAAAAATGACATTGGAAAAGGAAATCATAATGGCAGTCTTTAATTAATAGTAGTATTGGTGTCAGAAATTTGAAGGGATTAGTGCATGCTTTGGAAACTAGGAGGCAAGGTCTTTTTGCTGATGTACAAAATGGGTGAGGAGGGTGAATAAGACGACTTGGTATTTCTGAAGCAAAAAAGTCTATTCAGCACCACACGATTTGTTCCCAGAGAAGCTGTTGATAGATAGTGATGGCACAGTTTCCCATTTCCCCAGCAGCTCATTTACTCATTTTGAGAACTCTGAAGTGTGTCATTTAGATTGATTAAAATTGGAAAGAGTTGTTGAGAAGAATATGGTTGGAACTTGTTCTATTGCCAGAACTGAAGTCAAGTGACATTGGTTTCAGGAAAATATAGATTGTACCAGCCAGTTCCACACTAGTGAAGTGGATGCAGAGGATTGATAATGAACTAAGCAATTACCTCACAATCTACAGTGACTCAACACACAATATCATCCTATGTGCATTGGATCTCATAGGAAATGGCAGATACAACTTCATTCTCCTAAAATGGAACAAGAGCTGACTGTCTTTTTATTACTTCCCCTCAGTGAAAATGATCTCATGTTCACTTCTACAAGAAACAGCACAGTATTCAGCTCTTTATTTATTTTTCTTTAATTTTTAAAGGATTATGCAAAAAAATCAAACAGTCTGACACCCACATATCATATAAACCTAGTCCTAAATTGTTAAACTGCCACTAAGACCTATTATCATAAAACAGTACAAGGATCTGAAAGTGATGGTAAAAGATGTCAGTTGATACATACAAACCAACCATTATTTTAAAGATTTGTTTCATTTTCTTCTTTTGTACTGGATGCCATGTTGCTTGACTTTGTATTGCTGTGATATAAATGTGTTTCTTTTGTCAAATTTTTCATGTTAATTTTTGATCACTAATATGGCAGTACTAAACCAGGCCTAAATTACTATGTCTTCATGAATGGGATTAATACCCTTAACAAAGGAGTGTGAAGGACCTTAGTAGTTAACTTCCTTGTAACTTTTTGAGGATACAGCTTAAAGCTGTCTTCTCTGAGAAAAAGCCCTTGACTAGACACTGAATGCTTCTTCTTAGACTTCTTAGGATAATGAACAATCCATTTCTGTTAATTATAAATTAGCTAGTTTGAAGCATCTTGTTACTGTAGCCTGAACAGACTAAAACAAGTGTCTTGCTTTGTCATGATTCAAAATATTCTAAGATAGCTTCTTGTCAGAAAATGTCTTGTTCATTTTGGAAAAATTAATTCACTGCTTTCTGTTTTCCATTCTTGTAGCAGAAATGAGGTGTCATTATAATCCTGATCCTTCGTGTGTAACCTGTTTCATTTTTAAAGTCCCCCTTTTGTTCAAAGTGTTCTGAAATTTAGTGATTATATTCATATGAATAGCCTTCTAATTTATTCACTTTGTCTCTAGAGTACTCTTTTAAAATCAAAATTTGAAATAACCAGCTAATTCATATTTTTTATAACACTTTTAAAGTTGCATGTCCACTGTTTTGTTTCCCTTTGACTGACTGCATTATGTGAATTTAAAACCCTCTGTAGGAACTCTTGGTTTATACTGAGGTCCCACAAGTTTCCTTTATGATGTTCCAGGAAGACATAGTGATTTAAGCCTTATCACCTCTTCACAGCCTGTCAATAAATTTGTTCCTCATTTGTGTCTCTCTCTATTATTTGTGTACTTGTGTGTATCTCTCTGTTTCTGTGGCAATGATTGTTTCTGTGTGTGTACATTCCATTCTTTGGCTCTTGCAGTCAGGAAGTGATATTTCAACTTGAGGTCTAGCATTCTCTTTGTGGACTATACTGGGCCATGTGGTGAAAAGCCACATAAACATGGATATCACCCTGTTTGAATGACTTTCAATTTTCTATTTTTATTCATTTGCCCAGCCCTGAAAACAGGAGTTTGACTGTTGGCTTTTTTTTTTTTTTTAATTTTTTCTTTTCTTAGTCCCAGATTTTCTCATTACCACAGGAGAGCCAGTTAAGTGCAGTTTATCATTGCTTGAACTGGAGTACCTAAGTGGTAACCTTTAATGAGATAATTTTGGGGAGAAATTTCAGTTAAATACTTAGTCACTTTTTGTTATTCTCCCCATTTTTTTTCAATTTTGTCAAAAAGAAAGTGTTTGTTGAAATGTCTGTGTCTTCCAGGCTGGCTATTTGTTTTCATTTGTTAGTTGAAGTAGGGTGTCAGAGTAAACCATACTAGAATCTGGTCTAATCAGTGATTAATGACTTCTTATGTTTATGATGTAGTGGCATCATTGGTCAGTGATGCCTGGAATAATTCCAAAATGGCAGGAAGTAGGAGAACTTTGTTTCCTGGAGACCCTAGATCAGAGTATAATGAACAAAGTTCTTCCTTATCCTTGTTGTAAGTATTTTATGAAAAGCATGTGTAGCTCTTATAATAAGTAGTTTGGAAATTGTAAATCTTTGTTCTTTCTCAGCAATACATTCAAAAATTAAGCATACAAATAGCTTTATAAAACCAAACCTGTATCGTGTTTAGAGACTTAGGGATACTTAGCATTTTTATGATTTTTTTTTAAGGATCTCACCTTTGAGTTTAGTAGTGTTTGAAGGCACTCATAGCTAGCAATTGCTTACTCTGAAGGAAAAATGATGCCTTCAGTTTAGTTTCAACATTATAACTAATGAAAGACAAAGTTAAGATTTTTTTTTATTTGAAAAAGGTAACATAAAATTGAGATGGGTGTTATGGGTGGATCTTGGAGAAGTTAGGAATGAGGAATGAATATAAATAAAGTCTATTCATATATCATGTCATTTAAAATATTTCTTAATATTTGAGTGATATTTTGACAAACATTGACCTAGAATTAGTTTTTATCTTCCCTTCCTTTTCTCCTAAGTCATAATGTATAGTGCTGGACTTTTTTAAAATTCAAGTCAAAGTGTGGGCACATTCTCTACACACTTCACATTTTCAAAGTCTCATATGATGAAAACCTTTCTCCTCTAAAAGTGTACACCTTTCTTACTACACTGACAGCAGTAATACAAAGAGGATGCCAGGAACCTTTGTGGATATGTGTTCTGTTGACAGTGTCATCTGCTGTTTAAAATTGAAGTAAACTTAGTTTTCTTCTTGATTTATATAATCTCACAAGGTAATGTTGTACAGATGACCTTTACCCTTCAGTGTGTTTACACTCAAAGAAGCTTCAAAAGGTACATGTTCCAATTTCCTTCCAGTGTATATACTTTTCTTGTCATTAAAATTTTCTCTTTTAAACTTGTATCCCTATTACATGGACTCCCCTTTCATTACATGACAATTTTCAAATGTTTTTGACCATTTGATGAAAAGTTTAAGATAAATAATTAAATCAGATACAGCAGTCTCAAATAATTTAGACCGCCTGAATTTCTGCTCTTTCCAAAAGCATTCTTTTGTTAAATGTTTCTTAAAATTGTTTAGTTTAACCCAAGCAAATGAGTTCCTTTCAAATGGGTATACTCATTGAAGTAAAGGAAATTCTTTTCTTTATCTGGTAGCATTTTAGCTTTTTTAAGAGCCACTGAGAGATGCAATAAAACAATGGATTATGTGAACATTATGATCAGGTTAGGCTTAGAAATAGTAATGTATATATCCATATTTTGTGGTTAATAATGTAATATTAACCCTCTAAAATGTGTTTATAGTCTCAAAGTCTCTAAATGTTTCTTTTAGTTTTATTTTCTGTTGCTGTGACAAAATGCCTTGACGAAGTCACTACAGGAGACAGGGTATATTTTGGTTTCCAGTTGTGGGTTACAGTCTCTGTAGTGGAAATCATTGCAGTGAGAGCCACCTGAGAGCTGGATGACCTCTATCCACAGGCACTGGTAGAAAGCAGAGTGCACAGCATGCTGTGCTGTGCTTTCCTTATCCATCCTTTTCCTGTCCGAGATTCCCTGCTCAGGCACAATGACAGTGGTGACTTCTCTCACCTCAATTAACTTAGTCATGATTATCCCTGTACACTTATCTTCATGCCAACCTGATCTAGACAGTAATTGGGAAACTCTTCCCAAGTGCTCCTGGATTGTGTCACCTTGACAGTTAAAAGCAACCATCACAGTACTGATGTCTCTTTATGTATTAAATGAGTTTAAGTGTTTCTTTACATCTGAGATTCATATTTTAAATTTTTCTCATAGTTTTCATGATGAGAAACTGTCTTCTAACTATATGTTCTATATGAGCACTTAAATTAGGAAACATCTATCTAGAAGAGTTCATGTTTTGTTATTCTATATCCAAGTGATATCACACTAAAGGAAGTTTAGTGAAGTTATAGCTTATAGGCTTTGGATTTCTGTATTAATCACTACTAGTTTGGTTATTTTTGTTTGTTTCGTAAATTATATGATATGTTTTGTCTCAACCTGAGAAAGGATACATTTTGGAAATACTTTTATTAAATACATAAATACTAGAAAGTAGATACCTAGGAGTACAAAATTGATGGACATGATATGAAATTTTGTTTATGTAAATATATAGATAACTAATCTATGTGTTAATTTGAGTTTCATAACTAACACATGCATTGTAACGCTTTATTCTGACATTCCCTCCTAAAGTTATTTTACGATTCTCACCTTTTTCGAAAGTATTCAAGTTGTCATTTAGTAGTAGTATTGTTAACAAATCACAGTATTTACATAAAAGTAATTCCTTTGTAGTTTTCTGATATTATCAGGTTCTCAAAGTTCTAGTTTTCTTTTTACTATCACCAATTGGGTATTTAACTATTTAACTTAACTATTACCAATACTAGATATTTCTTCAGTAGTACCTTATGTATAAATTATTCCAATAGTTGTAATACAAAAATATCCATTTATTTTGGTAGTACATGATTTAAAAATCCTAACATGTAACATGTCCAATTTCTCTGAGCAGAGTAACATAAACTTAGGCTTTTGTAAGAGGATAGTATATCATACCTAAGAGCAGGTAATTGGTTTCTTTTCTGACCGTAAGTAAGAGACATTATTTTTAGGTTATTTTGTTGATTCATATGATAAATTCAATAAGAAACTAGGAGGTGACCCAATTTTAAGTTCACAGTATTGTATGTAGTAAGTACAGTTTCAATCAAAATACATTTTCCCCTCAGAAAAAAAGTATCTTAAAAACTGGACTGTTCAATTGTTCCATCTCCACACTATTCTGAAACTAAACATGTTTTCCTTTCCTTTCTTTCTTTTTAGTTTAGGCTTGGTTCCTTCAACCTAGACAAAGTTCCAAACTCAACCGAAGTCATTAGAGAACTCATTTGTTACTGCCTGGACACCATTGCAGAAAAACAAGCCAAAAATGAGCACCTGCAGAAAGAAAACGATAGGCTCCTGAGAGATTGGAACGATGTTCAAGGCCGGTATGTACACAGTGTACTTACATCAGGCAAACACTGAGCCCTTTCATTCCTGTAGACGTAAGCTAATGATATATAAATTTACAGCATATGTAGAGCCAGCATTTTATAAAGTTCCTCCCTAATTATTCCTTTTCTCAATTTTACCCCACTACATTATTAGTGGCTGTTTTGTACAGCAGCAGAGTATTAACCATTTCAGTTCTCTAGAAGTGACTGTGGCTCAAGTATTGCAGCCCATTATTACACCATTAATAAAAAAGTTAATCTGAGTGTGTTGCCTGCTGAGAGAATGTGTGCTGAGCATACACATGGCATGACATAGTCCTCAGCACTTGAGAAGACTAAGGATATTTATAAGGAAAGGATTACTGTAGCTTAATTTATATGATTAATAATTAACAAAAGGAGATGGGAAGTACAAATAAGTACAGCTGACTTTTTGTTTGGAATTAGTGAATAATAACTACTTCAAATGATGTGTGTTTTGGCTCTACTAGAGACATTTCCCTTGACTGAAAATTCATACTACACTCATTTTTAAAAGATGAAGTAATTGTGGCTACTGACTAAGACATTGAAAAGTCTTTTTCCTGGATTTGCCTCTTATGTTTTTTTTTTTTTCAATAGTGAATAAGACTGATATATTTCTTATCAAGTATTACTTTTTCCATGTAAATGATAATGTATTCATACCCAGTATATAATTTGTATTATTCTATTACACAAAAGGGTATTTGAACTGGATCATAAACACATATATGTTCACAGAGACAAAAGTGATTTTTCTGTGTTTGTGTATATAACAGTGATTGGAATAACTACATGATGTATATATATAAAATGATGTGTGATATATGGTACAATTTTTGGAAATCTCTCAATCAAGGTAAGGTATAATAACATACATGCCATTTAAAAGTATTTGAACTTTTAGGGCAACTCTTGTGATTGCTCTGTATGGCTCTTAATAAGTCCATGGGGAATTACATATTAAAGAGTTTGATGGTTATCCACATACGTATATGAGGAGAAGAGTAGCTAAAAGAACTTCTTAACAATTAAATAAAATGAATTATGGTAGCCTATGTAAACTTAAATAACTAATACTGAGTTATCGTTTACTTTCTAGCTTTATATTAAGGGAATATTTGTATTATTCTTTTACCTTGAAATTATCTTTTATATCCAGATATATAAACTTAACCTATAAATGAGTCAAATCCCACTTTATATATTAGGAAATTATATAGAAGATCAGTTAATTCATCTCTTAAACTTTTATGTTTTTAATTTAATATGAACCTGTATCAAGTATCTCTGCTACAAAGCATTATTTGAAATAATATCCATAGTCTGATTGTATTTTTCTATTTTATATATCAAATAAATTAAAGGAGATGAACTGTGATTCTGATAAGCCACTATATTTTTATATTAAAATCCAAAATATCCTCAGTATGACAGGAAATTGGATCCATAAATTGCCCACGAAAATGCAGACTGGGTTCTCTGTACTTGAACCAATTGCATTAAAAGGTCTGCAGTAACTGAGAAAGTACTGTACTAGCTCATGGGCATGCTGCAATTGCAAGCAGCAGGAAATGAAGATGTGCCTGGAGACAGCAGCCTATGTAGTGAAAGACCCTGTGTGCAACTCTTTTTTCTGTGGAGCTCAGGTGCTTGACTTGCTTTCAGGGCTTTTGCCTACCAGCAACAAGGCATTTCCTGTTGCTTGTCTTGTTTGTTTGTTTGTTTTCCTCCAGTTTTTATTTAAATTAGAAACAAGATTGTTTTCCATGTCAATCCCAGTTCCCTCTCCCTCTGCTTTTCCCCTGCCCCCCACTAATACCCTATGTATCCCATATGCTTTCTGCTCCCCAGGGAGGGTTAGGCATTCTGTAGGTTCAGATCTGTCATATCCTTTGGGATAGGGCCTAGACCCTCCCCCAAGTGTCTAGGCTGAGGGAGTTTCCCTCTATGTGAAATGGGCTCCCAAAATCCATTCCTATGTGAGGGTAAGAACTGATCTACTACAAGAGGCCCCATAGATTTCTGAGGCCTCCACACTGATACCCACATTCATGGGGTCTGGATCAGTTCCATGCTGGTTTCCCAGTGATCAGTCTGGGGACCAAGCGCTCTCCCTTGTTCAGGTCAGCTGTTTCTGTGGGTTTCCCCAGCCTGTTCTTGACCCCTTGCTCATGATTCCTCCTTCTCTGCAACTGGATTACAGTTCAGATCACTGTTTAGCTGTGGGTGTCTGCTTCTACTTCCATCAGCTTCTGGATTGAAGGCTCTAGGATGGCATATAAGTTAGTCATCAATCTCATTGTAGCGCGGGGGGTGGGGGGCATCTCCAGCTATCTTTCTGCTGTCATTACTGGGTCAGATGTCTTTCATGTGACCTAACAATGTGTTGCCATAAGAGGGAAACTACAACCTGAGAGAAAGGAATCCTCTTCAGAGGAAGAGGAAGCCTCTTCTAGGCTCTTGTTTGTAAACCTGAAGTTAGTGAGTTTTCGTATTTCTCTAATTTGCTTTTCTTCTTTTTGAGGAGGGAGCATGATGACTCAGAGGCTCTCTCAATACTGTGTGGTCTTGTCACAGCAGCATTTCCTCAGTGGTCTCTTCGTGAGCAGAGCATTCAGTGCACTGGCTTCCCCAAGGCAGGAGTACTGACTAAGACATGGCTTTCCAGAGATTAGAAATAGAGCACAAATGTACTGAGTTCAGAAACTGGGGACATAGAAAATAGACACTTGTCAAAAATTGGACCCTGTTAGGAGTCCCAATCATAGTGCACTTATCACCATATCCTCTGACTGTGATGATATCCCTCTCCAATTCCATCATTTCTTCCTACACCACTATACCTGTACTGTAGATAAAGGAAAGAGGGGCATAGATAGGCACTAGAAATTCCTTCGGAAACTATGGTAGAAGGGTCTGAAATGGATTAGAATGGAGTAGGAAATAGGATGAGCAAACCCAATAATGTAATTGTATGCTTTAATCCCTATACACTTAGGTTCTATTTCAGGAGATTTGTATACTACCAAATATTTTTATATTTACATTTTGAAGAGAAACTAAATGGTAATATACTATATCTTCAATTGTGGATTTAGTTTTTAATTGAAATTTGGATCAATGTTGTAATCAAAACCAAATATGAATTTCTTTTGCTTTGGGATGACAGGAATAAACAAGGCTCGAAAGAGGAGTAAGGAATTACAGTCTGGATATAAAATGTGAACTTTTAATGAGCAGGCCTTAATTCAGGAATTGTGCTCTTTGTGCTCCCCTTTGAGCAAGCTTTGTTACATAGTTAGTTTTGTATATTTCAAATAAAAGGAAAACATTAGAAATTTGTATGTGAACCCTGAGGTTATTAGCTACATTTATTTACTGGATTTCTTATTTAATTTCAAACAATAGATCTCAAGTTCCATAGGTCTTTTGTTTGCAGTCAGACCTCAGTTTAGAAATTCTCTTGCTTTATTGTGAGTTATAGTTATTAAAACCCTAATAGGAGGCAGTCTTCAGTGAACTCAGATGACTAAATTAGCAAGGCTTGAAAGCTCCTTCCCTTTGTCTTTGTGCCTTCAAGGTAGAATCACATTATCTACAGATGAATTCAGTCTGATTTTTAAAGGCCTCGGGGGATATCTGTATGTCTCCATGGTAGCCCGTTAGATTGTTGTAAGAACAGCTACAGGAAACCCTTTCTTCAGAGAGCAAAGAGGCAGCTGTGGCCATCATCTTCCTGGCCTGGGGCCTTATTCAGTCTCTGATGTCAATCTCTTCTCCTTCTCAGCCTTCTTCAGCCATTCTGTGCTGCTCAGATTCTCTTTTCTTTTACCTCAAGCTGAATAATTTGGGCCAGAACTCACTGCTAATAGAATGGTCACTCTGCTGTTTCTGTACCACATGTTCATATGCATGTGCCACTTTGTTATTTTGTTAGACCTCCGGGAAACTCAGGCCTCCAGGGTTCCAGCCCAGGACCTCGGTCACCCCAATCACCAGGCGGATTCGAAAACTTGCTGCAAACTGCATGGGGCTTTATTGTTGTTTAAGGAGCTAACCCCATGTTAGCTCGGGTCTTTCACCCACCCACCATGGCGGATGGCTAGCAAATTCAGCTTGAACCAGCTGCATAGAGATCTTGTAGGGCAGCATAAGGGGAGTATCTAGGGTTACGCTCAGGCTCAGTATTGGTGTGCCTCCAGGCTTGGAGGGCTTGCCCTGTGTTGATTGTTATGGCCCATAGGCCCTCCCAGGGTGATGGCTATGCTCTGCTCTTCATTGCTGTGCGCTTGTCTATAAAGCACACCCAGAGCCATAAAGCATAGCGCCGCCAGCTAACTTCTGATTGGTTCCTTGCTACGAGGCAGGCATCTGACTTCTAGTGACTAGGACAAGGTCATGGCAAACACATGTTACTGTCATGGCTGCCGAAATAGGGAACTGGTCCCTTCGATTTTATTTGGGATATTTTTGTGCAAAATTTCCTTTTTGCTATTTTTGGGGGCCTTTTTGTATTTAGTATTTATTAATTGGTCACTTTTTTTCTTCTTTTTATTTATATTAGAAACAAGCTTGTTTTACATGGAAATCCCAGTCCGTCCCCCCACCCCCTGCCTATGTCCTACCACAGCCCCTTTTGATCACCAGGAGGGTGAGGCCTTCCATGGGGGAATCTTCAAAGTCTGTCATATCATCCTGAGCAGGGCCTAGACCCTCCCCCATGTGTCTAGGCTAAGAGAGTATCCCTCTATGTGGAATGGGCTCTCAAAGTCCATTGCTATACTACGGATAAATAATGATCCACTACCAGAAGTAAATAGATTGCCCAGACCTCCAAACTGCCACCCACATTAAGGGGGTCTGGATCAGTCCTGTGCTGGTTTCCCAGCTATCAATCTGGGGTTCATGAGCTCCCCTTTGTTCAGGTCACCTGTTGCTGTTGGTTTCTCCAACCTGGTCTTGACCCCTTTGCTCATCACTCCTCCCTATCTGCAACTGGCTTCCAGGAGTTCCGTTCAATGTTTAGCTGTGGGTGTCTGCTTCTGTTTCCATCACCTACTGGATAAAGGCTCTAGGATGGCATATGTGGTAATCATCAATATCATTATCAGGGATGGGCATTTAAGGTAGCCTCTCCACTATTGCTTAGATTCTTAGTTGGGGTAATCCTTGTAGATCTCTGGACATTTGCATAGTGCCAGATTTCTATTTAAACCTATAATGGTTCCTGCTATTATGGTATCTCTTTTCTTCTTCACTTCTATTCTTCCTCTGACTCAATCTTCCTGTTCCCTCATGTCCTCCTCTCCCCTCCTTTTCTCCACTTCTCTTGCTCCCAACTCCCTCCCCCACCATGCTCCCAATTAGCTCAGGAGATCCTGCCCATTTCCCCTTCTCTGGGGGACCATGCATGTCTCTCTTAGAGTCCTCCTTGGTTCCTAGCGTCTCGGCAGTGTGGATTGTAGGTTGGTAATCCTTTGCTCTATGTCTAAAATCCAATTATGAGTGAGTATATACCATGTTTGTCTTTTTGAGGCTGGGTTACCTCACTTGGGATGGTTTCTTCTAGTTCCATCCATTTGCCTGGGAATTTCAAAATTCCATTTTTTCCCCCTCTGTGTAGTACTCCATTGTGTAAATGTACATATATATATATATATATATATATATATATATATATATCAATAATGGCAGTATGTTATGCATCAATAGCAGCAACAGTTATTCCAGGTTCTGCAGTCATTTAAACATTAAAAAAAAAAGTAGAAAACAAAATCCCAGAAAAACAGCACAGTTCTGTTACCCTTGTAGTACCTGGCACCATTTTTTTTTAATTAGCTTCTCAATCATCATCTGGAAGGAAACCATTCTGAGCAACATCATTAAAAACAGCTCTGCTAAAGCACACTCACTATTATATATCATAAAGCACGTCCACATATGAGTGAGTAAATATCATGTTTGTCTTTTTGTGATTGGGTTACCTCTCTCAGAATGGTTTCTTTGAGTTCCATCCATTTTCCTACAAATTTCAAGATTCCATTGTTTTTTTCTGCTGAGTAGTCCTCCATTGTGTAAATGTACTACATTTCTGTATCCATTCTTCAGTTGAGGGGAATCTAGGCTGCTTCCAGTTTCTGGCTATTACGAATAATGCTGCTATGAACATGGTTGAACAGATGTCCTTGTTATATGAATGTGCTTCTTTTGGGTATATGCCTAGGAGTGGAATGCTGGATCTTGTGGTAGATTCATTCCCATTTTATTGAGGAGTCGCCATACTGATTTCCAAAGTGGCTGTACAAGTTGGCACTCCCCCCCAGCAGTGGAGGAATGTTCCTCTTTCTCTGCATCTCTGGTATTTTTGTTTTAGCCATTCTGACAGGAGTAAGATGGTATCTCAGAGTTGTTTTGATTTGCATTTCCCTGATGACTAAGAATTTTGAACACTTTCTTATGTGTCTTTCAGCCATTTTAGATTCCTCTATTGAGAATTGTCTATTTAGTTCTGTACCCCAGTTTTAATTGGATTGTTTGGTATTTTGGAGAATAGCTTCCTGATTTCTTTGTATATTTTGGAGATCAACCCTCTGTCAGATGTGGGGTTGGTGAATATCTTTTCCCAGTCTGTGGTCTGCTGTTTTGTCTTGGTGACTGTGTCCTTTGCCTTACAGAAACTTCTCAGTTTCAGGTGGTCCCATTTATTTATTGTTGATCTCAGTGTCTGTGCTACTGGTGTTATGTTCAGGAAGCGGTCTCCTGTACCAATTAATTCAAGGTTATTTCTCGATTTATTTTCTAGTAGGTTCAGTGTGGCTGGGTTTATGTTGAGGTCATTGGTCCATTTTGACTTAAGTATTGTGCAGGGCAAAAGGCTTGGGTCTATCTGTAGTCTTCTACATGTTTGCATTCAGTTATGCCAGCACCATTTGTTGAAGATGTTCTGTTTGTTCCAGCGTATATATTTGGATTGTTTGTCAAAAATCAGGTGTTTGTAGGTGTGTGGGTTAATTTCAGAGTTTTCAACTCTGTTCCATTTGTCTACCTGTCTAATTTTGTGCCAATACCAAGCTGTTTTCAGGACTATAGCTCTGTTATAAAGCTTAAAGTTAGTGATGGTGATGCCTCCAGAAGTTCCTCTATTGTACAGTGGTTTTTTTTTTTGTTTGTTTGTTTGTTTGTTTTGTTTTTTTTGCTGTGCTGGGTCTTTTGTTTCTCCATATAAAGTTGAGAATTGTTCTTTCAAGGTCAGTGAAGAAATGTGTTGGGATTTTGATGGGGATTACATTGAATCTGTAGATTCCTATTGGCAAGATTGCCATTTTTACTATGTTGATCCTGCCTATCCAAGAGCATGAGAGATCTCTCCATATTCAGGTATCTTCTTTAATTTCTTTCTTTAGTGACTCAAAATTCTTATGGTATAGGTCTTTCACTTTTTTGGTTAGTGTTACTCCAAGTTATTTTATGTTGTTTGTGGCAATTGTAAAGGGTGATGGTTCTCTGATTTCTTTCTCCACCAATGTGTCATCTGTATATAGCAGGGCTACAGATTTTCTTGAGTTAATCTTGTATCCTGCTACTTTGCTGAAGGTGTTTATCAACTGTAGGAGTTCCCTGGTTGAATTTTTTGGGTCACTTATGTAGACTATCATGTCATCTGCAAATAGTGAGAGTTTGACTTCTTCCTTTCTGATTTGTATTCCCTTGATCTCCTTTTGTTGTCTTATTGATCTAGTTAGAACTTCAAGGACAATATTGAAGAGGTATGGAGAGAGTGGACAGCCTTGTCTTGTACCTGATTTTAGAGGAATTGCATTGAGTTTGTCTCCATAGGGTGGGTGCAAGCAGGTCCAATACTCTGATGGCTCTCAGAGGCAGGAGTAGCACCTCAAAAGTGACTGATTCTGGATGTGCTGCTCCGAGCAGGGCACTGGAAAATGGGGACTGAAACAGGCCCATTCCTCTCCTTCAGTGGTTTGTGGGTTTGTTTTATTGTCCTTGGGGTAGCATTGTGTCTCATGTCTCTCATTGATCTGTGGCCTCACCTAATAATTTTTGGCCAATTTTTCAGATAGAACTTTGGCATGGAGCAAGTAATATGTAAGGCATAGCAAATGATAATGCTGTAGACAATGAGTTTTAAAAATAATGTAGGCCACAAGCTATGCATGTCTTAATTCCTAAATACTGAGTAACAGGTTAATATTCTCCAAGTCTGTTGAGAAAGTAATAACTGATAAACTCAGTTTGTGTTCTATGGCTATTTATAACAATACACTATGCTATGCAACCCAACTCTTTCTGGGAGGTGTTGTCCGGTTTGATGACCTGTTTATTGCAATGAAGGCATAAAAGCAAGGAAGTTTAACTTACATAATGTACAACTTTTTCCCTGTAACAGAAGTGATGTAACCTTTCATGATATAGTTGTGGTATAGTTATGCAGTCTAGTACTACTTGTACAAAAATTATATCAATTTCGTTTTGATACCTTTCAAAACTTAACATATTATATAAATGATAGTTTTCATAAAGTTTCATAAAGCTAGATAGTTTTGATAGTAAATGTATGTTCATATTTTTTCAGTCAAGAACTTCAGGGAGGTGTATTTGAAAATTGAATGTGGGATTAAATCTAATAGCTTCTGAATTTGTTGCTATTTCTAAATTGTTCTATAAAAATTGTGATATACATAAAATTTATTGCATTCTACATATTTGTATGTCTAAATCTTTTATATATATAAATATGTTTTATTCATATTTAAATTTCTTATGGCATTAATTAAAAGATATTATATGAAAATAAGAGAATGTTCACATAACAATTTGCATCTGAAATTATAATAACATACCCCTGTGTGAAATGAACCATAAATATTGGCAGTAGCTTTTGAAATTTGAGAGACTGCAAGGAAACAGACATTCCTGAGAGAAGCCACAGACCATTGCTGCCTCTTGTATCCACTGAGGCATAACAAGTTCTCCAAGTTCCCTATTGCCAGTGTGAAGTACCTGAGGGGATACATATCCTGTCTAATGTTCTTTAGAAAAAGTCCTCAGCCCCTAGCAGGGACACAGTGCTGCTGAAGTAATCAGACTAATTTCCTGTCTGGGAGACCAGTAGTACATACATGGAAGGAAGGGCTATCAGCAGAAAGGCACATCTCCAAGGAAGAAAACTTCAAAGTGTTTGGTTATGGTGCTCTCAAACCAATCTAATGCCTGCCTGGCTGGCATCTTGGAAGACAGACTCAGAGTAGCTATGAAAGGGTGTGTTGAAAAGGACAGGTACTCTTGGAGACATGTAATGAATCAGTAAGTGTGCCAAACAAAAATCAACAAACAAACCTGTCCCTATGAACTGACTTCATTCACTTAACTCATCAATGTGCACTGAACATCTCTGCTAGGCACTGAGAGTAAAGCACTTGGTAGAACACACATGTTCTGTGGCCTCATGTAAGGACAGCTTTAGTAAAATCCATGGTAAAAGAATCTGCACTCATTCGTTCCAGAATAGCATTATTAGATGATTGTTTTTATCTTAGAATACATTCTATTTTTAAATACATGGGGTGAGGGACATATTAATGGCCTATCTGAAAAGTATCATATTTTGACAATTCCTTTTCCATTAATTTCCTTGTAAAGTATGTGTGCATATATGTACATATTTAATTACTAGGATACACATGGGACACTTTTTAAAATACTATTAGGAACCTATAGAATAAGCAGAGTTGTAGGGAAAGTTGTAGCCACGCCTGCTTAGAGGCTGGCTACAGGTGTGCCTGACCTCGCTTGTGAGGGCGTGGGCAGAGTGTCGTAGTGTGACTGCGTTTACTCTTTCAGTTTAACTTTGCTTCTTGCTGTACAGGCTGCTGCCACGCCGGCTGGCTAGGTCACTCTGTAAGTAAGGCTTTTCCCTATTAAACACCCTTATATTTCTACCTGACTCCGTATTGGTAATTTCCCACTATACAGAGTCATAAAAATAAAAACATGCAGAACACAACTATATTTAAAAGAATGCTTTCAATGAAATAATTTAACTTTGTAAAATAGCAATTTATTCATGGCATGCTTATGTACACACCAGGTATATACAACTTCTACTAGTTTGCCTTCTCCCTTTCTTTGGGGAATTGAAATAAATGAAATACCTTGCTGGGCATTGGTGGCGCATGCCTTTAATCCCAGCACTCAGGAGGCAGAGGCAGGCAGATCTCTGTGAGTTCGAGGGTAGCCTGGTCTCCAGAACAGTGCCAGGATAGGCTCCAAAGCTACACAGAGAAACCCTGTCTCCAAAAATCAAAAAAAAAAAAAAGAAAGAAAGAAAGAAAGAAAGAAAGAAAGAAAGAAAGAAAGACTTTGAGCATTAGAGCATTCTAGTGTCATTTCTTTATAATCTTCTTGGGCATATCAAGTGGTATAACTCAGTTCATCACATATGTATTTCTATTTAGGTTTGTGTGTGTGTGTTTGCATGCATGTGTGGTGGATTTTAAAGAAACAAATTGAAAAATTATGTTCCTGTGGAACAAGTCACAGTCTGACGACTGACACCAAATTAGGTGTATTGCTTTAATATAAAATATTCTAGTAGCTGTTTTTAGAATAAAATTAATGTACTAAAGAAACCATACATTTGGTCAATTGAAATTTTCATGAAAATATTATTTTGTAAATAAGCAATATAGTAATAAATTATTATGTGTGAACATTTAGTTTGAAAAGCATTATTTCTACCCATTTATGTGTTGTTCAATTCTGTCCTTAGAATATTTAAATCTTTGAAAGCATATATAAAAATGACCGTAGTTATTTCTACCTTCAAGTTTTCTTGAAATCATGAGGATAAGATTTAAAAGTTTAATTCTATAAAACCTATATGACTTATGATTTTTTTCTTTTTTCTTTTTTTTTTTTTTTTTTTAGATTTGAGAAATGTGTGATTGCCAAAGAAGCCTTGGAGGCTGATCTGTATCAAAGATTTATCTTGGTGCTGAATGAGAAGAAAACAAAGATCCGAAGCTTGCATAAGTTGTTAGATGAAATCCAGCAGCTGGAGAAGAACTTGAAACCTGAAAGGTACATTCTGTATGCTTTAGCTACCAGGTATAAATCTAAGTAGAATGTCTGGGTTTAAACATTCTAGCGTGGGTGAGTACATTCTTCACACAATTTCTCCATGACATCCATGGTCTCATTTAAAGTACATCATACAGTCATAACCTATAAAAATTGTATGGGGTTTGTGGTGGTTTGAAAGAAAATGGCCCCCAAAGGGAGTGGCACTATTAGGAGATATGGCCTTGTTGGAATAGGTGTGGTCTTCTTGGAGGAAATGTGTCACTGTGGAGGCAGGCCTGAAGGGTTCTAATATGTTCAAGCCCCTCCCAGAGAGATAGTCCATTTCCTGTTGTTTTCTGATAAAGGTGTACCCAGCACTATGTCTGCCAGCATGCCCCCACATTCCCCACCAATGGACTGAACCTGTGAAACTGTAAGCAAGCCACCCCAATTAAATGTCTTCTTTTATAAGAGTTGCTGTGGTCATAGTGTCTCTTCAAAGCAGTAAAAACCCTAAGAAAGTCAGTGTTTACTTTATTTATTTAGTTCTTAGACATTATGAATTGAGAAATAGATCAGTTAACAAAACCTTTCACCTCCTCCAAAGCTGTAAGTTGGTTGCACTGTACTTTTTACATCTAAGAAATGATAACTTTAGATCCAGCTAATGAATGCTAAGTTTCATATGGCATTTATGTTGTCTAATGAAAGTGTGTTATTTATTTCCATCATTGTTACTTTTTTTCTTTCTGAAACAATTTGTATACTTGATTCCTAAAGAAAAAATTATAGATTATAAGTTGCAAGTATAGGTTTGGATAATTTTAAGTGTTTTTAGTCATTACCTCATATTGATTAGATTGACTTGCCTTGACTCTGAAATGAAGCAAAGGTTTTGGAATCACATAGTGTAAAGAAGGTAACATTTAATTTTATTCTTTCCTGTGTCAGGTACTGGTCTGGCACTGTGGGATATTTGCATATGGTAATGAACAATCATATCAGCTCTGTCTTCTTTAATTTTGGGGCAATTCAATGAAATGTAGAACTGCTTTCAGATTTGCACAGTGCTAAGCACTGGCCCACAGAGATAACTTGGTGCAATAATGTTTTGATAGAAGAATTAAATGTGATAAAGTAATTGAGTAATTAACAATAGTGAACACTAAACAACAGTTTACTAAATAAAATAAACCCTATTTCTTTTATGGGTCTTGGTCTTTATTTCTGTCTGGTCAGACCTTTTTCCAGGAATATTTTCTATATTTTCTTACTGGTAAAGAAGTGAGTTACCCAAGCATGAACTGATGATTTCTGGTCCTGCCTTTCTCTGTTTCCAGGGAAACTAAATGTTCTGAAAAAACAACTGACCAAGATGCAATTTATGATGGAAGTACTGATGAAGAAGCTGGAGCTTCTGTGTTGGCTGAAGGTAAGAGGGTCACCCTTATCTTGCTTACGGTATCACTTGGGCTTACTACTATAATATGAAACCAAAGTAAGTTATTTTATGAAAAAACATTTGTCTGTAGAATTGATCAAATATTTTAGCCTGAAACTTAAAGAACATAACATGAAAATTAGTATTTACAACAGACTGTAGCAGTTAGCAACAGCAAGGCAAAGCTAACAAGCATGCATGCTTACACTGGGGCTATACTTTCATTGTTAAATGAAGATGCATGAAAGAGAAGGCAATACATTGATATACTAAGTATCACTAGCTGTGAACTACTGCTTGCTTTTTATCTATGAGATCTTATAAAGCTGAGCTCTGGGTAGAGTTTGATAAAGTTGAAGCCTTCTCTTCCTCCTCCAATAAAAGCTTGCTATTCCATAGAAAGGCTAAAAGGGACAGATAGAAGATGTCTAGTTGGCATTTTTCATGTATTTTTTTTTTATCTTCTTGGTCTTTTGCTTGTATATTATGGTTTCAGATTTTGTGATTTTTCTAGGTTTTCTTTCTGTTTGTGTGTGTGTCTCTGTGTATGTGTTTCTTCTTTATTTGTTGTTGCTGTTCTTGTTTGTTTATTTGCCTGTTTATTTACTAAGAGAGAATAAAGACTGCAATTGAATGTGTGGGCAGGTAAGGATGATCTGGGATAAGATGGGGAAGGGAAAACCCAATCAGAATATATTGCATAAAAATTATTTCCTAGTTTTTCATCTGTCTATCCATTATGTGTATTTATACGTATGCACAAATATATAAATACAACCTTCTGAGTTTGTTTTCGTTATGTTTATATAGTTTCAAAACTATTTCTGGAGTAATTAAAATGAAAAAAAGAGAATATGTTCTGTCCATTTTCAACTTTTCATAATTTTTAATAATTGCAGTGGACTTTCATTTTATTTTTAAATCTAAATAGCATATCTTACCAACACATATAGAGAATGAAAATTATTGATGAGAAATATATCATTAAATTTGTATAGAAGAGATTAGGGCCTTTTATGTGATATATCTATTCTTAGCAAAGCTTGAATGTAATTGCAGTATTTTAAATTTGGCAGCATTTCTCTTTTAGTTTATTTCCTATTTTTCCTTTGTTTTATATGTCATTTATATAACTCCCACTTAACTATATATTTAGCATGTAATCCTCTGGTTCTTTTTTATTTTTTAATTATTTGGTCTTAATAAAAATGAATCTCAGATCTGAAACTGTTGATGCTGTACCCCAAACTTGACACCACAGATTTGAGACGAAGCATTGTATGTTAGATAACAGAATGAACCTCTGTAGACTACTGGATTTGCAGCCTGGAATATAGCTTATCTGAAGGTACATGCCATAGTCATTTCAGGGCAGGTCTCATGCTCTCTATATTATGGTTGTGAGCTCAAGTCTGAATTGACTCCTTTTTTTGAGCAGAAGTTCTAGCATTCTAGTGGAGAACCACATTTTCCTGCATGTAAATAAACATGAGGCGTTGGTGTAGATATTACTGGTTCCCATTTTCCCTCCAGTAAAACAAGTTGGAAAAGAGTCAGCATGGATTACTAGATTTATTCTGTCTTTCAGAAAGCCATTTCTAAAAGTGTTTGTGTAATTTGGTAGTAATTTCATTATGTGACTTTTGTTATTAGTTATTAAAATTCCCACAGTCCTTATGAATTGCTATTTAGTTTTATCGAGACAGAGTATCTCTATATATTCCTGGCTATCCTGGAACTCACTATGTGGACCAGGCTGATCTCAAACACACAGAACTTCTCCTCCCTCTGCCTCCTTATTTCTGGAAATAAAGGTGTGTGCTAACACACCTTGTAAGTCCTCTTTACTTTTATACATTTATCTAGAAGTAGGATCTAGATATTGTAGTTTGAAAGAAATGTGTATGCAATAGTTTTATGAATAAAAAAGTAATTTTCATGCTTTTATTACCCAAAGTTTAAAATTTTCTTTGTTATTAGTGCTATTAAAGACTAACTCCTGATAAGCAGTCCAGTCTCATAAACTGTAGCATGATTATATAGCATGAAATTATATAGCATAAAATGTTCTTAAAAAGATGGTTATAAAACTTTGTGGTAGAGTGCATCCCAAAATGTATAAGACCTAGAGTTCAATTCCCAGAATTGAAAAAATAAAAAGATCCTAATGCTCTTCAGAACAGCTTATTGGCTAAAGAGATTTCTAGGTGTCTTATTTGAGGTTTCTATTGCTGTGAAGAGACGCAATGATCATGGCAACTCTTATAAAGGAAAAACATTTAACTGGGCTGGCCTACATTTTCAGAGGTTTGGTCCATTATCGTCATGGCAGGGCATGGCTGCATGCAGGTAGAGGTGCTACTGGCTACATCTTGAACAAAAGGGTATGGCTTGGGCACATATGAGACTTCAAAACCAACTGCTTCAGTGACACACTTCTGCCAAAAAGACCACATCTACTCCAAGGAAACCACACATCCTAATAGTGCCACTCCATATAAATTTATGGTGGCCAATGACATTTAAACTACCACATGGAATTTCCCCAAATATAATAGCAATAAATACTGTTGATATTTTTCTGTAACAAGGTTTACCTCCTGAATATTGCACTGTCCATAATTTTGAGATAGCTTGAAATAACATTGATATCTTCATTTCTAAAATTATGACTATGTACTAAGGTACTCTAAGGTTGTTAGTGTTTTGTTTTAGATTAAAATTTTAACAACTAAAATAGCTGAAATCACTATAGTGAAACCTTACAGAGACAACTGGGCCACCATCATTCCCATATAACTGATTTTTATATCTATGAGAATTTTAACGTCTTTAAGAATTTCCTAGCTATTCTTCATTCCCCTGCCTTCATTCCCCTTCATTTTTGTTTGTTTGTTTTTAAATTAGAAACTGAAGGGTTATTATAAATACTGTGAACCACACTTCTCTTGAGGAAACTGTTTTTGTATCCAAACTGAGAAAATTTCTTAGTTTAGTTTGATGAATAATAGCACCTCACAAACAAGCATCTGATATAATAATGAATGTTTTTTCATTCTGAACTCTTTTAATATTATTTTATAACTGTGTTGACACTGTAAGGATAGAGCTGTATATGAAAATAAATTTAATTTAATTACATATGACCACTCTAAGAATTTTAACCAGTTCAAAGCATTTCAGATCTTAGTATGGTTTAAAAATCAAGCAAATGTTTGCTAGAAAGATACATTTATTTCATAAAGATTGGCCTTTTCTTTTGAAACATTTTGACCACATATTTAACCACTCCTAATTAGCCATGATGTAAAGAATTATATATATGATTTTTAGTTTTAATAAACAATGTACTTGAATAATTGTCATTTTACTCATGGAAACTGGCATTGTTTCTTACTATTGCAAAATATTTGAATTAGTCTTACTAAAAGCTCAAATACAAAAATACTTTTCTACTATACTTTGCCTTTCTTTCAGCGAAAATTAAAACAGAACAGATACCAAAAACAAATAAAGAAGCTTTTTATCCATTTCTCTGCATAATTATTTGCCCAAGATTTAGCACATTAGTTTAATTAATCCTGCTTCTTAACCAACAGGAAGGTCCCTGTATAATTTCTATCAGTCATTTGGGTTTCTACTTAGTTGCTAGGCTTCCTGGAAGGAAGTGTGATTATAAAATAGCCTTTTTGAAAATAAATGAATGG
Organism: Cricetulus griseus; assembly: GCF_003668045.3. Classification (NCBI taxonomy): domain Eukaryota; kingdom Metazoa; phylum Chordata; class Mammalia; order Rodentia; family Cricetidae; genus Cricetulus; species Cricetulus griseus. The sequence goes on along the minus strand of NC_048595.1, from coordinate 308,900,511 downwards.
CCATGCCAAACAGTGGATGAATACTGATACAGTTGCTTTTAAAAATAGAACAGAATCCAAAATTTCTAAGTATCAAAGGGCTTGTTGCTTTGAACAGTGAATCTCCACTCAAACAAGGGAGAGCATCGTGTACTGCCAAAGAGATTACTTGGAACCTCGAACTTGGAACCATAAATACTCTCTTAATCTTATCCAGCATCCTTATCATGGATGTATTTATTTAAGAATTCTAAATGGGAAGCTTGATTTATCAAAACCTATCACTGTGCTGAAAAGACAGTTTGGGTTGTTTCATAGCAATAGTGGGGTTTCACATGTAAGCACTATTGCCAGGAACAACATTATATACATTTTTTCCAGAGGGAATGGAGTCCTAGGAAGGTCAGTACATTACCCTTGGCCACATAGAAGAATTTTTTTAATTGCCTTCTAAAACATTAAGTTAGCTACATTTGTAACATATGGTTGAAATATAAAACACTCGGAATTCCCTGACAATGAAAACAGAGCCATTGAAAAGAGGATATTGAGGACACTTCGTTCCTAGAGAGACCCTGTGTATAGATATTTGCTCTGGAGACTTCATAAGATGAACAAGTCAGAATGCATGTAGTTTGCAGAGAATATTTAGATGTACATGTTTCTAATGACCTCTTTTTTCTGTTTTGTATTTCTTATGCTATTTTTAAATTATCTTTTAATTCAATATATGTGTACTCACTGTATTTTCATCATTTCTGCATTTCCTCCAGCTAAATTTATAAACTTTTTTTTCTTAACATTACTATATATGTATGTATGTATGTATGTATGTATGTAGGGGACAGTTAGCCACGCCTATTAGAGGCTGGCTACAGATGTGCCTGACCACACCTGTCAGGGGTGGTCAAGGTGAGGTCAGGATGATGCAGGATGTGCTCTTAAGAGGCAACAAAGCAAATGGGAGCCCTTCTCTCTGGCCTTGCTGCCTTGTTGGCCTGGGCACGCACTTGCTTGTGTTTAGCTCTTGTTTTTCTAATAAAGAATATCTTTGTCCCAAGCTCCTTTTATTTCTTAATATATGTATGTTGGTTCATATAATGATATATAAATATATTAATTAATAACCTCGTGAGCCTATTTATTGTTGCTTATTTTTGTTTTTAAAGATGACCACTGGGTATTGTCAATTAAGGGTTCATCTCTTTAGAACAGGAGACTGAAGACTGTCTCTTAGCATTCATTGTCTGTAGCTCTTAATCTAGAAGCTAAGAGAGAGACAACCATGACTTTCCCCCCACACCCCCCGTGACATTTCCCTATCAACATTGGGTTGACAACTAGTATTATTGTTCATGTCTTGTTAAGCAGACATATTGTTTTGGCACCATGGGTGCAGATTCCCTGTCATACAGACAACACTATCTCCTAACAAATGTACTTGGCCCTTGGCACTCACAATGTTGCTCCCCTGCTTCCATGATGTTCCCTGAGCAGTAGGAATAAGATTGTTTTGTAAGTGTGCAACTTCTAGACAACTCTCTTTACTGTTTGAAGAAACAAAGAAATTGTGTTTGAAATGTCTCTGCATAGATAGTAGAAAATACTGGCATCTCCTTTCTTTTCAAAGCAAGTGTGAATCTAAATTGAAGAAAGAAAGAAAGAAACAAGCAAACAAACAAAAACACTTCAGAAGATCCAGGAAGAACAGTCAGGAACACAAGAATTGCTTACACTTGAAAGGCTAATAAAGTGTGGTTAGTAACTGGCCATCTGTTGCTGTTTTATCCAGAACTGCCATTCTTGCTCTGTGCCCCTTTTGTGAACTTAGTGTGGGGATTCTCATGGGACCTGGCAGACCAGAAGGACTGGCAACTAATATGCATGGGACCAAAAAGGCTCAATTGATCTTACCAGAGGTTGAGATCCACATCTGGTGGCATTTCTTGCTGGAAGTAATGATCTTGGCAATGGTGAATAAATGAGTTTTCAACAAAACCAGACATGCAAAGAGACAGGAAACCATGGTCCATACCCAGTCGGGGAGAGTGAGGAAAGAGTCAATAGAAGCTTTCAGATTTTCCCCAGATGTTGACTATAGTAGAAAAAGACTTCAAAGCACAACTAAAATATTTTAAGAAAACATACTTAAAGAATTAAAAACGAGCATGATAATATGTTAACATGAAAAAATTCTGAGTACGGATAGAAGTTATTGTTTTACAAGTAAAGAATGGGAATTCTGGAGTTGCAGAATACAATAGCTAAAATGACAGGTCCATGACAGTAGCTCAACAAGTGATTCGAGTCATCAGAAGAAGAAGCAGTGGACTTGCAGGTTGATTAATAGAGTGTATAATCTATGTGAACCAAGAACAAAAAATACCAAAGAAATGATTCTCAGAGGCCTTTGTGGTAACCTCAAGTGTTCTAAGAAAAGTCCATATAAATCCATGAAGAGAGAAAAAAATGGAAGCTAGGAAAATGTGTGAAGAAATAATATTAGTCTTATCAAAAATAGTAAGTATTCAAATACCTAAACCCTAAGTAGAATAAGTCCAGAAATACATACTGATACACATATTCGTAGCCTGAAAGCTGGGACAGAGAGAAGGAGATTATCCTGCTAGCCACTGCCCAACCCAATGCCTGCTACTGCACAGGTTTGTTAGCACTGAGACGCCAGAAAAAAAAGAAATGGCATTAAAAGAGTTCGGAAACTAAAGAGAAAATGTGAATTTGTAATTTTATATACAGTAGAGTGTCCCTCTAAATGAAGAAAAAGTAAAGCCATATTTATTTTCAGTTTTTTAGGCTTAGCCTACACTTACACCCACTTACACACATGCATATGTACAGCACACACTAGGATGCACATGAGAGGAAACACATGGTTCTTACCGTTCTGAGTCATGCTTATTGTAACACTTCCCAGCCCCGCCCATTTTTGTGTACATTCCAAACTTTCATCTTTATGGAGTAAAATCCAGTGTGTGTATATAACATACACAAGAGGAGAACAAGAGGGAGAGTAGGGGGTGTGGTGGAGGAGTACAAAAGAAACAAGACAGGGAAGCAGAAAAGAGTCCCAAGGAACATGCAAGTGGGTGCAGGAGAAAAGTGACAGAAGAAATACCAAGGAGGAGGAGAATCCACTGGAAAATGTTATTTGAAAATGCTATCACTATACCTGATGTGGTGTATGCCAATCTTAAAATAATAATATTTATAGAATTAGACAGACATTGGCAGCCTACCTTATCAGGAACAGTAAAAGTAATCCTTCAGGCTGAGATGAAATAATCACAAATTGTAGTAGGAATTACAGGAAGAAATGAAATCAACAAAGCATGAAATATATGGAACAATATAAATACCATATCAAGGGAATATAATACTTAATCCCTTGATATCCTTGACTGAAGACTGTACAATACAGTAAGTGCAACACCATGAGAGGGCGTAAAACAGAGATTTCCACAAAGATATCCCTGGGCTCTGATGGCATCTTAGCAGTTTTAAAATTCAGCTATTTAAAGCAGTTGTAACAATCTCTGAAAATTTGTTTCAGAAAATAGAGGTTAATACTTCCAAATCATTCCATGAGGCTGGTATTAGCATTATGTAAAAGTCACTAGTAATAGAAAATATGGAGTAAAATATTTCATAACCAAAGATACAAAACTCTAATCAAAATATTAGCAATGGAAAATAGAGACATGAAATATATGTCATGCACAAATAGTTTGCATCTTAAAATTCATCAATTTACCTTACATTGGTAATACACTAATGTACACAAAAATGAGATTTCAATATACCATCCCCCTACTCCAAAAAACAAGCACCTGGACATTCCCCCACACATTACTGGAACACTCAACAGTGTTTTATCTCAGTCTGATGACAGCATTTGTCAGAAGCTCACAACTTTATCATAGTTGATGGTAAGCTACTGAACACCACTATCCCCCAATTTCCGGAAAAAGGGGATGTCTGCTTTCATCATGTCATCACTTCAGTCAACTTTGTATTGCAAGCTCCAGTTAGAATAATGACTTGAAAGAATAAACAAAAAGCACCAGATAGGCTAATAATGAAAACTACCACTTTATTAATATGATATTATCAGCTAAGAAACTGAATTAAAATAGAGCCAGTCAATGAGTAAACCTGGTGTCAATATTTGATAACAATGCATAAACTCAATCGTATTTCTATAACTTTTCAATGAGCAAACCAAAAAAAAAAAAATCAAGAAATGGAGAGTAAAGTGAAAAAGATGAGGGTTGTGAAAATGTGATAAACATTTTCTTAGCATGTGTAATATTCAAGATCTAATCCCAGCTCTGTGAAAATAGTGATAGTAATAAATTCTGAGTACTAAGTTGAATGACAAAAAAAAAATCCAAAATGTGCATATTAAAAACCACGAAACATGAAAAAAGGAAAATTGAATAAAATGGGAAGCATATGAATTTTTTGATTGGAAATTTTTATTTTGGTTCGTTAAAGTCAGCCAATTATATCAGATTTTAGTTTCCACAAATCCATAACAAAATCACAGCTGGTATTTTGACAGAAACTAACATGCCCATCTTGAAATTCTAACTGAAATAGAATAGTAAAATATTCATAAAACAAAAACTAGAAATTTAAGAGATATTACTACCAAGATGTAGAAATTAAGACAGTATTCTATAAACATAAGGATGGCCATTATGTAAATTGAACAGAATTGTCTGTGGACAAATTTTATAGTTCTGATTAACTGGTTCCCAGCAAAGTTACCAACACAACTTAACAGAGCATGGGTAGTTTGATATTTTGTTCTATTTCAGTTGGACATTTCTTATCCATTTGTAAAGCAAATTAACTTAAATATTTGCTCAACATGTTTGTAAAACTATGCAATTAGATCATAGGCTTACAGGAAAATAATCTTACTTCATTTTTCTTAATAAATTTTTATTTAAATTAAAAACAATCATATTTTACATAGCAATTCCAGTTCCCTCTCCCTCCTTTCCTCCCATGCCCCCCCACCAATCCTTATCCTAGCCCCCATCCACTCCCCTAGGAGGGTGAGGACTCCCACGAGGGATCATCAAATTCTGACACATCATTTTGGTCAGGACCTAGGCCTTCCTAGGATCTAGGCTGAGAGAGTATCCTTCCATAGGGAATATGCTCCCAAAACCCTTTCATACACTAGAGATAAATACTAGTTCCACTGCCCAAAGCCCCATAGACTGCCCAGGCATCGCAACTAACACCAACATTCAGGGGGCCTGGTTCTATGCTGGTTCCCCAGTTGTCGGACTAGGGTCCATGAGTTCCCACTTGCTCAGGTCAACTGTTGCTGAGGGATTCCCCAGCATGGCAATTAATATTTTCAAATTTATTTTTTTATTTGAATTAGAAACAAGATTGTTTTACATGTCAATCCCAGTTCCCACTCCCTCCCCTCCTTTCCTACCACTCGCCCCCAACTAATACCCTACCTATCACATGTACTTTTTGCTCCCCAGGGAGGGTAAGGCCTTCCATAGGGGGTCATAAAAGTCTATCCTATCTCTTGGGATAGGGCCTATGCCACCCCTGTGTGTCTTGTTAGGGAGTAACCCTCTATGTGCAATTGGCTCCCAAAGTCCACACCTATGCTAGGATATGTACTGAACTACTACAGGATGTTCCAAAGATTTCCTAGGTCTCCTCACTGAAACCCACATTCCTGGGATCTGAATCAGTCCCATCCTGGTATCCCAGCTATCAGTCTGGGGAACAGGAGCTCCCTGTTGTTCGGGTCAGCTGTTTCTGTGGGTTTCACCAGCCTGGTCTAGACCAGTGCATATCACTTGTCTTTCTCTGCAAGTGGATTCCAGTTGAGTTCAGTGATTAGTTGTGGGTGTCTGCATCTACTTCCACCAGCTACTGGATGAAGGCTATAAGATGGCATATAAATCAATCATCAGTGTGATTATCAGGGGAGGGCATTTAAGGTAGCCTGTCTTCTGTTGCTTAGATTGTTAGTTGGTGTCATCTTTGTAAATCTCCAGACATTTCCCTAGTGCCTGATTTCTCTGTAAACCTAAAATGTCTCCCTCTATTATGGTATCTCCTGACTCAACTTTCTGCTCCCTCATGTCCTCCTCACCTCACCTCTTCTCCCCTTCTCATTCTCCTAGCTCCCTCCCCCCTCCTCCCATGCTCCCAATTTGCTCAGTTGATCTTGTCCCGTTCCCCTTCTCCAGGGGACTATGTATGTGTCTCTTACGGTCCTCCCTGTTTACTAGCTTCTCTGGAATTGTACATTGTAGGCTGGTAGTCCTCTACTCTATGTCTAAAATCCACATATGAGTGAGTACGTACCATGTTTGTCTTTTTTGTGATTGGGTAACCTCTCTCACAATGGATTCTTCTAGTTCCAGCCATTTTCCTGCAAATTTCAAGATTCCATTGTTTTTTGTTGTTGTTGTTTTTTTGTTTTTGCTAAGTAGTACTCCATTGTATAAATGTACTACATTTTCTCTATTCATTCTTCAGTTGAGGGGCATCTAGGTTGCTTCCAAGTTCTGGCTATTACAAATACTGCTGCTATGAACATCATTGAACGGTTGTCCTTGTTGTATGAATGTGCATCTTCTGGGTATATGCCTAAGAGTGGAATTGCTGGATCTTGTGGTAGTCAGATTCCCATTTTCCTATGGAATCGCCATACTGATTTCCAAAGTTCCTGTACAAGTTGGCACTCCCACCAGCAGTGGAGGAGTGTTTCCCTTTCTCCACATCCTCTCCAGCATAAACTGTCATTGGTATTTTTGATTTTAGCCATTCTAACAGTAGTAAGATGGTATCTCAGAGTTGTTTTGATTTGCATTTCCTTGATGGCTAAGGATGTTGAACACTTATGTGCCTTTCAGCCATTTTAGATTCCTCTATTGAGAATTGTCTATTTAGTTCTGTTCCCCACTTTTAAATTGGATCGTTTGGTGGTTTGTTTTGTTTGTTTGTTTGTTTGATTTTGAGAGTTGCTTCTTCAGTTCTTTGTATATTTGGAGACAAGCCTTCTGTCAGATGTGGGGTTGGTGAATATCTTTTCCCAGTTTGTGAGCTGCCATTTTGTGTTCCTGACTGTGTCCTAAGCCTTACAAAAGCTTCTCATTTTTAGGAAGTACCATTTATCAATTGTTGATCTCAGTGTCTGTGCTACTGGTGTAATGTTCAGGAAGCTGTCTCCGGTACCAATTAATTCAAGGTTATTTCCCACTTTGTCTTCTAATAGGTTCAGTGTAGCTGGATTTATGTTGAGGTTTTTCATCAATTTGGACTTGAGTTTTGAGCGTGGCGATAGACATGGATGTATCTGCATTCTTCTACATTCCATCATCCAGTTATGCCAGCACCATTTATTGAAGATGCTTTCTTTATTCCATAGTATAAATTTAGCTTCTTTGTCAAAAATAAAGTGTTCGTAGGTATGTGGTTAATATCGGGGTTTTCAACTCCATTCCATTGGTCTACTTGTCTATGTTTGTGCCAATATCAAGCTGTTTTTAGGACTACAGCTCTGTAATAGAGGTTGAAGTCAGGGATGGTGATGCCTCCAGAAGTTCCTTTATTGTACAGTGTTTTTTTGGCTGTCCTGGGTCTTTCGTTTTTCCATATAATGTTGAGAATTGTTCTTTCAAGGTCAGTGAAGAATTGTGTTGGGATTTTGATGTGGATTACATTGAATCTTTAGATTGCTTTCGACAAGATAGCCATTTTTATTATGTTGATACTACCTATCCAGAACATGGGAGATCTTTTCATTTTCTGGTATCTTCTTTAATTTATTTCTTTAGAGACTCAGAATTCTTATAGTATAGGTCTTTCAGTTTTTTGGTTAGCATTACCCAAAGGTGGCAATTGTAAAGGGTGATATTTCTCTGATTTCTTTTTACAAGAATGTATCATATGTATATAGTAGGGCTATAGATTTTTTTGAGTTAATTTTGTATTCTGCCACATTGCTGAAGGTGTTTATCAGCTGTGGGAGTTCCCTGGTAGAGTTTTTTGGGTCAATTATGTAGACTATCATATCATCTGAACATAGTGAAAGTTTGACTTCTTCCTTTCTGATTTGTATCCCCTTGATCTACTTTTGTTGTCTTATTGCTCTAGCTAGAACTGCAAGGACAATATTGAAGAGGTATGGAGAGAGTGGACAGGCTTGGCTTTTCTACAATTTTAGAGGAATTGCATTGAGTTTCACTCCATTTAATTTGATGTTGGCTTTCTGTTTGCTGTATATTGCTTTTATTATCTTAAGGTATGTTCCTGTTACCCCTGATCTCTCCAAGACCTTTATCATGATGGGATGTTGGATTTTGTCAAAGGCTTTTTCAGCATCTAGTGAGATGATCATTTTTTTTTCCTCAGTCTGTTTATATGGTGGATTACATTGATGGATTTTCATATGTTGAACCATCCTATCATCCCTGGGATTAAGATTACTTGATCATGGTGGATGATTTCTCTGATATGTTCTTGGATTCATTTGCCATGATTTTATTGAGAATTTTTGCATCAATGTTCATGAGGGATATTGCTCTGTAGTTTTCTTTATTAGTTGTGTCTTGTGTGCCTTAGATATCAAGGTTATTGAAGCCTTGTAAAAAGAGTTTGGCAATGAGCCTTCTGCTTCTATTGTGTGAAATACTCTGAGGAGAATTGTTGTTAGCTGTTTCTTGAATTTCTGGTAGAATTCTGCACTGAAGCCATCTGGTCCTGGGCTTTTTTTTTGGTGGGGAGACTGTTGATGACTGCTTCAATTTTATTAGGGGTTATAGGTCTATTTAAGTTGCTTATCTGATCTTGATTTAATTTTGGTGAGTGAAATCTGTCCAGAAAATTGTCCATTTCCTTAAGATTTTCGAACTTTGAGTAATACATGTTTTTGAAGTCTGACCTGATGTTTCTCTGTATTTCCTCTTTGTCTGTTGTTATGTCCACCCTTTCATTCCTGAGCTTATTAATTTGCATATTCACTCTCTGTCGTTTGGTAAGTTTGTATAAAGGTTTGTCTATCTTGTTGATCTTCTAAAAGAACCAACTCTTTGTTTCATTGATTCTTTGTATTGTTCTACTAGTTTCCACTTTATTGATTTCAGCCCTCAATTGGATTATTTCCTGGCGTCTACTCCTCCAGGGTGTATTGGCTTCTTTGTGTTCTAGAGCTTTCAATTGTGCTGTTAATTCTCTAGTGTGATTATTCTCCTGTTTCTTGATGTGGGCATTTAGCTCTATGAACTTTCCTCTTAGGACTGCGCTCAGAGTGTCCCATAACCTTGGGTATGTTGTGTTGGCATTCTCATTGATTTCTAGGAAGTCTTTAATTTCTTCCTCAACTCAGGAATTGTGCAATTGGGCGTTACTTAATTTCCATGAGTTTGTAGGTTTTCTGCAATTTGTGTTGTTATTGAATTCTAACATTAAAGCATGGTAGTCTGATAAGATACAGGGGGTTATTTTTAATATTTTGTAACTGTTGAGGTTTGCTATGTTGCCAAGTATTCAGTCGATTTTATAGAAGATTTTATGTGGTTTTGAGAAGGCATATTGTTTTTTATTTGGATGAATATTCTGTAGATGTCTGTTGAGCCCAATTAGGCCATAACTTCTATTAGTTCCTTTGTTTCCTTGTTAAGTTTCTGTCTGGTGTTCCTGTCCATTGGGGAGAGTGGGGTGTTGAAGTCTCTCCCTGTAAGTGTGTGCCGGTTTTATGTGTGATTTGAGTTTTATTAAAGTTTCTTTTACAAATGTGGATGCCTTTGTATTTGTGGCATAAATGTTCAGAATTGAGACTTCATCTTGATAGATTTCTCCTGTGATGAGTAGGAAGTGTAACATTCTTCATCTCTTTTGATTGATTTTAGTTTAAAGTCCAATTTGTTGGATATTAGGATTGCTATCCCTGCTTGTTTCTTGGGTCCATTTGATTGGAAAATCTTTTCCCAACCTTTAATTCTTAGGTACCATCTGTCTTTGAAGTTGAGTTGTTTCTTGTATGCAGCAGAAAGATCCATTCTGTCTTCTTAAAAAAAAAATATTAGTTCAAATTAGGAAGATTCTATCTTCTTATCCATTCTGCTAACCTGTGTCTTTTTATGGGCGAGTTAAGGGATATTAATTACATTGATTGTTCATTCTTGTTTGTTTTGGATTTGGTGTTGGTGGTGAAAGTATGTTTGGGTTTCCATCCCTGTATTCTTTTGGCTGTTGACAAAGTGGGATTATCTATTACCTGTATATTTCTTGTTATAGTTAACTTCCTTGGTTTGTAGTTTTCCTTCCAGAACATTCTGTAGGGCTGGATTGGTGGATATGTATTGTTTGAATCTGGTTTTGTCATGGAATATCTTGTTTTCTCCATCTTTATTGATTGAAAGCTTTGCTGGGTATAGTAGTATGGGCTAGCATCCGTGGTCTCTTAATGTAGTATATTACCTTATACGTGGTCTCTTAGTATATTACCAGGACCTTCTGGTTTTCAGAGTTTCCATGGAAAAATCAGGTGTTTTTCTGATAAGTTTGCCTTCATATGTTGCTTGACATTTTTCCTTTGCTGTTCTTAATATTTTCTCTATATTCTATATGTTTGGGGTTTTGTTCATTATGTGGCAAGGAAACCTTTTTTTTTTTTTTTTTTTTTTTTTTTTTTTTGGTCCAATCTATTTGGTGTACTGTAGGTTTCTTGTACTTTAATTGGCATGTCTTTCTTTAGGTTGGGAATGTTTCCTTCTATAATTTTGTTGAATATGTTTGCTGGGCCTTTGTGTTAGATTTCTTCACCTTATTCAATACCTATTATTCTTAGGTTTGGTCTTTTCACGGTATCCCATATTTCCTGGACATTTTGTGTTAGGGATTAGTTGGACTTAAGATTTTCTTTTTTTGATGAGTCTGTTTCTCCTAGTGTATCTTCAACTCCTGAGATTCTCTCTTCCATCTCTTGTATTCTCTTGGTTATGCTTGCATCTGTAGTTCCTGATCATTTATCCAGCTTTTCTATTTCCAGCATTCCTTCAGATTATACTTTCTTTATTGTCTCTATTTTAGTTTTTAGGTCTTAATGTGTTTCCTTGAAAGATTTGTTGATATCTTGTAGTTTTGGTTTGCTTTTTCTTCCATTTCTTTAAAGGATTTTCTCATATCCTCTTTGAGACTCTATCATTTTCATGAAGATGTTTTTAAGGTCATTCTCTTCTGCTTCATCTGCATTGTGATGTTCTGGTCTTGCTGGTGTATGGTCCCTAGTGTCCTTTGGTATCATATTGGTTTTTCTGTAGTTAAATATGCTTTTATATTGTCCTTCTTCTGTTAGGTGTAGCAGGATTCTCTTCCTCTCCTGGTTTGTACGGGACTAAGGTTCCCTTCTGGTAGATGCAAACAGTTCCAATCATCTGATGCCTGTCCTCTTCTCCTGGATGGATGCAGGTCTTTTACTGGGGCCTTGGCAGTCACTGGGTGTGCTGGAGCCTGCCCACCGAGTTCAGATCCTATGAGCCTAATCTTAGTTCTTATCTATAATATCAAAGCAAAATATACAGCAGACAAAAATGGATTGTAATGTATCATAAAAACTTTTGTAGCTCAAAAGGACACCATTAAGAAAAATGCCATAATTTAGGAGGAAGTGTTTGCCAGTCATGTATTTGACAAGGGACTTGTTTCCTAAATAAAGAACCCTGTAACTAAATATGAAGAAAATAAGCAACTTAATATGATGTTAGCAAAAGACTTAACTTGGCATTTCTTTGAAGATGATACAGTACTCTCTAATAGCTAATAAGGAAATGAAAATCTGTCAAAAATATTAGTCATTAGGGAAATGTAAATTTTGCAGAATAAAATCCAGTGTTACTTTGCAGAGATGTAGATTAAGCAATTACTGAGAAAGATATAGAGGAAATTGACCTGTTACACATTGCTAATGAGAAGGAAAATGTTTCAAACACTTCAGAAAAGCATTTTGCAGTGTCTTTTTTCTTTAACAAATCTATTTCTTGTGTTTCCTTGTATGTATGTGTGTATATGAACTGCACACATGAAGAGCTCATTGAGGCCAAAGAGAGCATGAATACAACCCATAGGACTTCAGCTAAGGGTGGTTGTGAGCTTCAGAGTCTGCTGGGAACCAAACTTTGGTTCTCTGCCTGAACAGTAAGTGCTCTTAACCATTGAGTCATTTCTAGTTCAGTATTGTCATGAATCAGGAACATAGACATGGGTTGACTGTGTCTTAGTCATGAGGCACAAAGCAAAGCTCAAGGAGCTAACTGAGGTGTACTTGTTTCTGGACCATAGAAGCTTCAGTGATGGTTGGAATAGTCTACTCTATGATGTCTGCAATACCACACTTTTCTTTTAATATAGCCAAGGATAGATTTATATGATAACGACCTTGTCATTAGGCACAATCTTAGGACCTTTTATGAAGCCAAGACGATTTGTAGATTGTCTTTCTTTTTTGACAGTTTCATTCATATAAGCAATGTGTTCTTACTACTCTTTTCCAACATGCTCTGATACCTCTACCATCCCTGTAGACATCCCCAACCTACCCCTAGAAGTCCATAGCTTGTGAGTTCTTTTTTTCCCTTTTGTGACTCATTTAATGTAATTATGGCCATATCTGTATAACTACTGGACTGAAACTGTCCATCTGATTTTGATGTGGCCATCAGTGTGTGTATAACTGAAGCAATGATTCCCAGCCCTCTGGAATCTGTCTGAAGCTAGTTCAGCAGTGAGTAGCAAGGCCTTGGGATCCCTGTCTGACTGTTGAGAAGGCTCATTTTCACACAGATCCAGTGCAAGTAGTTGAAAGTGCTGAACGTTACTGACTCAATGGCTGTGTCTTCTTTTCAGCACTTCTCCCTGATGTCTAGTTCTTAAGTGCTGGAACAATATATTTTTGTTTGCTTTTTGTTGCCAACATTTTTAATTAAAAATTATTTTTCATTTTACATACCAACTCCTGTTCTTCTAATTCCTCCTCCCTCCCATTCTCCTGTCTCCCCTACATCCCCACTTCCCACCCTCCCATCCTCTCCTCAGAGGGGGAAAGGCCTTCCTTGAGGAGTCATCAAAGTCTAGCATATGAAATTGAGTTAATATTAAGACTCTTATGGACATCACTGCATATAGTTACATTCATAACACAATTAATTGTAGTAAAAACAACTTAAGGATGTCCACTTCCAGAGCTGCAGTTCAGTGGAAGACTGATCCTCCCATGGATGAGGCATGGGCTCAGGCCCCAATACTAAGGGAAGAAAACAATATTTGCATCACTTATGAGTTTTTCCTTGGAAAGGGAAGCTTCACTTCCTCTAAATCAGACCATAAATGAGTTGAAACAAAGGCTGGTGTGAACATAGCAATCTCAAAATCAGCTGAAGTACAATAGTGCCCAATATAGAATTCTCACCTCTGTTTCTGTGACAAGGATCTCTACCACAAACAGAACATCTGGTCCCTTAAGCCAATTCATCACTGTCACTTATAAGTCATATTTAAGATCAAAAGAATAGAGAAGGTTACCCATGATGAAGTTCTGGAGTGCTGCCAGCCCACCAGCATCGATGCAGTGCTAATTGCAGCATAACTCTGAGAGCCTGGGATGTGTGAAGGATGGATATCAGCAGGCTCTCCAGACAGAGTTGAATGTGTTGTGCGTGGATGAGGAAGGTCACAAGTAGGGTGGCCAGATGAAAGACACAATGTGAACCACAAATTTAAGCCTGTGCGAAAACTGAGGAAAGGTAGAAGAGTTGGATTTTATAAGGAGACAGCTACAGAGTGTTTTGTAGAGTGTCAAAACAGAAAAGAGAGTCGGGTACTGTTTGTCACATGATAACAACCATGCTATTTTGTAATTAAATGCATGAACTAGATGAAATTGAAAGTCATAAAATGATGATTCCTTTTAGTAAAGTAAGCTGTATATTATGGTTTTCCTTCAGTGTTAAGTTTTTCATGTAATGTTGTATATAAATGCATTGAAGGAAGGCATTGGCTCTGTAGTAGACTTCAACAATTCCTTATATCTTACATATGGCTCACATTCTCCTCCATTACTGTTACTTTCTTCTTCTTCTTCTTCTTCTTCTTCTTCTTCTTCTTCTTCTTCTTCTTCTTCTTCTTCTTCTCCTCCTCCTCCTCCTCCTCCTCCTCCTCCTCCTCCTCCTCCTCCTCCTCCCCCTCTTCCTCCTCCTCCTCCTCCTTCTTCTTTTCCTCCTCCTCCTCCCCCCACCACCCTGGAGCTGAGAACCAAAACTACAGCCTTGTGCTTGCTACACTGAGGTAAATCTCCAACCCCTTTGTTGCTTCTTTTTTTATTTTAAAATTTCATTTTATATTCCAACCAAAGTTTTCCCTCCCACCCCCTTCTCCTGCCCTCTTGGGCCTGCCCCCCAGCACCCCTCCATCTTCTCCTCCCTTTCAACAGGCAAGGATTGCTATGGGAAGTCCACAAAGTCTGGTATATTAAGCTGGGAAAGGACCAAGCTCCTCCCCACTTTGGTAAGGCCTCATAGGGGATTGGCTCCAACAAGCTAACTCATGCACCAGGGATATATCCTGGTCAAACTTCAAGGGGCCCCTCAGATAGACCAAGCTATACAACACACAACTATCTTCCACATATGGAGGGACTGATCCAGTCCCCTCAAGGCTGAATGAGGCAACCCAATAGGGGGAAAGGGGTCCCAAAAGTAGGCAAAAAAGTCAGAGACACCCCCACTCCCACTGTTAGGAGTCCCACAAAAAAAAAAAAAAAAAAAACTCACTAGCAACCATAATGTATTTTCAGAGGACCTAGCACAGACCTATACAGACTCAGTGATTGCCACTTCATTCTATGTGAGCCCCATTGAGCTCTGTTTGGTTGCTGTTTGGTTGATACTTAAGGATTCTTCTTGGAATTTTTCAAGGAATAGCAAGGCTACACATTAGCTCTTTCTGTGATCTAGTATTATATAACTTTCCAACATGAAATAAAATTGAATTTTTTTCATCACTGGAGAAAGTATTCATAAGGATACTCATTTTGACAATTTTACACACACACACACACACACACACACACACACACACACACATATACACTCAATGTGTTGTTAATATATATACACACACCCCATCTGATCCTTGAGCATCTCCCTTCCTTTCCCTCTGAACCCTTCTTTCTACCAGGGTTGCTACACCATTAAAGAAAAAAAAAAAAAAAGATTCTCACTTCCTCTATTATACATGCACCAGAAAGGGATGGAGCCTTGTGGGCACTTCCCATATATATGAAGGCAAGTCAGTCTTGGGCAGGTATCCATTATTGCTATATGTTCACAATTGAAATGACAGTACAATTATTGTTTTGTTACCATGCCCACAAAGATACACACGCACGCACGCACACATGCACAATTTATTAATGATGCTATGGGGAAACAGATTCACAGATACAGATAAGGTATAACCAATAACCAGTTGCAAAGTCCTTCCCTTCTGCCCAAGGGATCTAGAAGCTGACCACATACTGCTTCATGTCACCTGACTCAGTCATCCTAACTCAAGAGAGCCTGTGACCTCTTGTCTCCATCAAGCCCACATACAAGAAGCCATACCTTAAGGCTGGTACCCCAAAGCTATTGTCAGAATGAATTCCCACAACAGTCTTTCATGACACTTTCCCCTGCTCCAGCTCTTTAATTCTTTCAATTACCTCTTCTGCTATGATAACTGTATCTTGGGGAGGAAGACAGTGATGGAGATGTCCTCCCATTTAAGGGAGCACTATTTGAGTGTTTAATGAATAAGAATTTAATCACAATGTGTATTGACTGCCATTTAATTATTTAATATCTGTTACAAAGGCTGGTATGTATGTCTTTGCTGTATGTCTATAATCCATATACGAGTGACTACATACCATATTTGGAAATCAGGATTAATAAAACATTCTTTTTAAAATTCATTTTAAAATGAAATTTTCTCTTTTATACTTCTTAGTCCCCAAAAGAAACAAAACACTTTGATATTTTTTGTTGGCTTACCAAATATTAGGTGGCCATATGAGTTCTTCACATACTCTCCAGATAAACACATCTTCATTATCCATTCATCACTGATGGACAATAGGCGTATTCCAGTGATAACATTCATGGCTGCATTATGCTGCATGTAATAGCCATTGGTTGGTAAACAAAATTACAGGGTCCAGTGCTTGATACTTCTTCATAGCTTGTTGGTTGGAGAGGTCTCAGAAGCTTCTCAAACAATACAAGACTCTTCTTTAGTCTTGGTTGCCTATTATAATGAGTTGATAAGAACTTGTTGCTAAAGAAGCCACACACTTTTGGTGTATGGTATGGACAATTTAAACTTTACCTGAGCTGGGAGTTTTCTCCCTGCTTTCCAGCTTCCATAAACCCAGAAGCTTCAATACTTATGGCCAAAGGAGAAAAGACATCAATGGTCTTACCCTGTTACGATAAATATTTCTGCCAAAAGCCGCCTGAGCCCCACCACCACGTGTGCGCTGTATGCCAGCCGCCCGCCCGAGTTAGGCACAAATAAATATACAGAGTCTTGTATTAGGTTCAAAGCTGCTTGGCCAATGACTAGGACTTCTCATCTTAAATATCATAAGCTCAGTCTTAAATATCATAAATTATATATTTTATAAGACTTATCTTATCGGACGCCTTATTGGCGTCCCTCCTTGCTGGGATCACATCTTGTCGCTGGAGCAGGAGGGGAAAAAAAAGGGGCGCTTCCTTTTTCTCCTTCGCTCAAATATGAGTCTCCTTGCTATGTCACTTCCTGCCTGGATCACACTTCTCTACTACATTTCCCAGAATCCTCTTTGACTCCTAGTCTCATCTACTTGCTGTCTCATTGGCCAAACAGTATTGATTTAACAATCAATAAGATAAACATACACAGAAGTATTTCCCCCATCATTACCCTGTATAGAACCCTGTGAACTATAGCATTAACCTCCCAGGAAAAAAGTGCCTACCAGTAAAATAGTGGGGCAAATGTTATAAGGACAACCAAGCATTCTCTGCTTCGTTTAGATGCCCATTCCATTGGAGGAAATTCATTACAGATACTGAGAATTCAACCAAAAACTCATGGTGTTATGTCCTAGGGGTGATCTTTCTACTGGAGTTTAACTAAATTGACAGCACCAAAGTGTCTTCTGAATACTACTTTTTTATACCTATACACAGATGTTCAATCTTAATCAGAAAACTTCTCTGCACAGTGAACATTCATACCACCCTCTCTGAGGCTCAGGGAACAATGCAGGAGAACAGTTGAGGGAAGGGCAAATGTAAGATCTCTAGAATTCAGAGAAGAGCTGTGAAATGTCTTATGAGTGTGAAATAGCCAGTGTGATCATAAACCTGTATTATTAGTAGATGCCTGCAATAGGCCTGCACAACACTGAATCCGTAAATTGTTTTATCCTAGATCAAGGAGGGACAAAGGTATCCTTACCCCTCCCTAATGTAGTATTGGCTACTGCTGGATTCTGGAGAAATGGCTGACACTCTCTTAAAATAAATAAATAAACCCACCACACTTCAGTGGATAGTTCTAAAGCACAATCACACATGACCCTGGTTAAACTCAGTTCATCACAATTATAACCAAAGACAAAAATGTGGGATATGGGCTTATATAGAGGAGGTGGGGCATGATGATGTGGGATTGGGGTGAAAATAGAGAAGGGTGTTTTAGGGCTTTTATTGCTGTGAAGAGACACCATTACCATGGCAACTCTTATAAAGTAAATATTTAATTAGGATGGGTCAATAACAGTTTCAGAGGTTCAGTTCATTATCATCATGTGGGGAGCTTGGCGGTGTGCAGGCAGATGCGGTACTGGTGTAATAGCTGAGAGTCCTACATGTTTAAGTCAAGAGGAAGTTGACTGAGGGTAGGAAATCTCAAAGCCTGCCTCCACAGGGACACACTTCCTCCAAGGCCACTCTAACAAAGCCACACTTCCTAATAGTGCCACTTCCTATGCAATTATCGAGGGCAATTATACTCAAACTACCAGAGAGGGTGAGAGTTTTAGTCATCTAAATATACTATATACATACATGTATGAAATTTGTTTTTTGGTTTTTTTTTTGAGACACAAGTTTTAAAGAACTTATTTAATAATAGATATAAGAAGTTTAAAATGAAACAGGAATAACGTCTAGTAGTTACATGGGCAGCCTTCCATAAATACATGGTTAGAAAGTCTTATACTCAAACCTAAGCTTTTAAAACTTACATCACAAAGTGTGATTGGCAGTTTCATTATAGATTATGAAAAACACTGCTTTGAGAACCAAGGATGCAGAGTCTACTATTTTATTAGTGGTTTCCTCTTGCTTTTCTTCATTTTTAGAGACCAAATAATTAAAATTAAATATGAATCTTAGAATTTACTAATTTACTCTCTTGTCTTATGGAGGGAAAATAAGGTAGCCTTTCCCCCATGAGCCATCTCTTGAACACCCTAATTCTTTTCTGTTATTTCACTGTCAGTATGATGAAAATTAAAAATGCATGTGTATAAGGAGATGTAATATAGCTCATTTTAATTGGAAATCATCTGAATTATCAGCTGAGATCTCATGCCTGTTCTTTTTTTTATAATTGTCAGTAATAAAGAAGCCCTCTTTTATTCACATATATGAAGCAGGGATTCTGGAAGTCACATATAAAAGTATTTGCAGTTTATAAAACATAGACTACTGTTCTGCTTAGGAATTTTATTCTTCTAAGTAAAAGTTTATATGGCAAACACATTTTTCTTTCTTTTTCTATTCTCTGTTTCTTTGCTATTTTCAACTGAGGCATGAGCTAGTCTGTGTTTTTCCACAGCACCCATTTTTTATCTTACCAGCAGTAGTGATTTTAAATTTTTATAAATTTTGACCAAGTTCTTTGTACTATAATTGAATATATTTTTGACAAAGACAATAAAAGAAGTTTAATCTGATTGTTTTTTAAATAGTCTACCTGCTGAGTTGTTTTAATGTTGTTTGTAAATTGTTGACAGAATTAGACTCTCATTGTTATCTATCATACCATGAAGACAGACTAATAGTTTATTTGAACACAATTACATAACTAAACAAAACCCAGCAGTCAGTACTTTAATTTGGCACAATTAAATCTTCCTGAACATTTCAGAAGGACAAAGTATGGTTTTTTACCAATTATTTTTCTCCAAGCCTTAGGACATTTACTTAACATTGTGTTATAGCCAAACTAGCCTAAAAGCCTCCATTCTTCCTCTGTTCTTTGGCTGGTTTGCCACTTACTCACTGATGCACTAGGATGGATTATAAACTGCCTTGGAGAACCACTTCCCTGGATTTGTCATTTGTTACAGTTAAGTGAGTCATGATTCCTTTGGCTGTTGGGCTTTGTGATATTCAGTGAGGTGCTTTTACTGACTTACCACACAGTGTGCTTCTTTTAATAGCAGTTCATCCTGGTTTCATCTAGCTGTTGGATACCACCCCAAATAACAGACTCATCCCTTATTATCCTTTTCTTTCCATGAAACTACCCTGGAATATTTTTAAAGGCAGACTGTGCCTCCATAAAATATTTCTATAATAATAAACAGCTACAATGTCCTGCCAGTCACCTTTTACAAATGTCTTTCTGTATTCATGATGCACTGCAGTGCTGCTTTAGTTGATTGTATGTTTGCTTGATTTTGAACTGCAAGAAAACAGTGAACCATGGTTTACAATCCCAGCCTTGGCACAGTAGTGTACATTTACGGAGGACTGTGCATGTTTTATCAAATTGAAGCATCCACATACTTCCATGGAACATCTGTAAGAAAATATTTTTAAGAAAGTTCCATGAAAATTTCACAGCACTGTTGCCTAAAGCTAAAATATCTAGGCAATAACTGAACTCTCATACCATTCCCAGGTATGTGTATGAGCTTACTCATTAGAGCACTGGTACTTCTCTTTAAAGATGCTTATTAATTTTGAATGTTGCAGAAATATGTCCAAATCTGTCTATGTAATTCTTATCTCCCTTTCCAAACAGAACATCAGTTAGGCTGACTAGGATTACTTAAATTGTTTCTTGTTCAAAAAGGCCACTTAATCTTGGAAGTTGTTGATCAGAAAGAAGGATGGGCAATTGAGTCAGGATTGATTCTATGTGTTCTTTGTAGATGATTGTGCAGCTAGTTGCTTTCTGTAATTTATTGCTTTTCACCTTGATGACAATCAATATCAGGCCTTATAGCTCTCTCTCATGTAAAGAAGGTTAAATAATCTATCCAAGGACATACAGTGATTAAGTGGAAAAGGCAGATTCTTAACTCATAGATGCCTGTATGCTCTCTCTCCTGAGTGCTGGAATAGAGGCACATGCCATCATGCCTAAAACAACTCATATTTAAGTAACATGAAAGCTCAGGCTTTTTCATGTCTCACTGAGGGTCTTTCCCTTATACTTAATAACCATATCTCATTGTTAAATAAATGTTGACTATATTATGCGAACTTATAATATTTAAGATAAAGTAAGCTGAAGTCTAAGAGCCAAGTTTTTTATTTTTCATGATTGCTTCATTTCTTGTTTTAATCAGGTTTGTCTGACACATGGCTTAAAGGTCAGCTAAATACAAAGACATGATCATCTGTGAAGAACTTTTAAAACTTTCAATAAATTTGATGTCAATATAAATCCTACTAATTCCCCAGCCTTGAATTTGATCACTTCACATATCTACTAAAGTTCGGAGGATGGTGCATTTTAGATAAAAATAGTGAACTTTCACCTTGGTAGACATTTAAAAAAAATGTAGATAAAGGTGCTATCCTGTAATAATTCTCTGAGGGATTATCACAGTCAGTCCATGTTCTTATTTTCTCAGCGTGCTCTGAGTAAGGCTCTAACCTGTAATCAAATCTGTGACAAAAAATATGAAAAAGTGAGATAGAAAA
Source organism: Cricetulus griseus (assembly GCF_003668045.3). Classification (NCBI taxonomy): domain Eukaryota; kingdom Metazoa; phylum Chordata; class Mammalia; order Rodentia; family Cricetidae; genus Cricetulus; species Cricetulus griseus. The sequence goes on along the minus strand of NC_048595.1, from coordinate 308,879,491 downwards.
CATACAGTCCAAGGGGGGCATCAGAGTCTATCATAACCTTTAGGATACGGCCTAGGCCCACCCCTGTGTTTCTTGGCTCAGGGAGTATCCCTGTATGTGGACTGAGCTCCCAAAGTCCAAACCTATGCTAGGGATAAGTACTGAACTACTACAGGAGGTCCTGTAGATTTCCAAGGTCTCCTCACTGAAGCCTATGTTCCTGAGGTCTGGATTGGTCCCATGCTGGTATCCCAGCTATCAGTCTGGAGACCAATAACTCCCTGTTGTTCAGGTCAGGTGTTTCTGTGGGTTTTGCCAGCCTGCTCTGGACCCCTTTGCCCATCACTCGTTTTGATGTTGGCTGTCAGTTTGCTGTAGATGGCCTTTATTATGCTTAGGTATGTTCCTCTTATCTCTGATCTCTCCAAGACCTTTATCATGAAGGGGTGTTGGATTTTGTCAAAGGCTTTTTCAGCATGTAGTGAGATGATCATGTGGTTTTTCCTTTGCAGTTTGTTTATATGGTGGATTACATGGATGGATTTTCATAAGCTGAACCATCCCTGCATCCCTGTGTTGAAGCCTACTTTAGCAAGGTGTATGATTTTTCTGATGTGTTCTTGCATTGTATTTGCCAGTATATTCATTGAGTATTTTTGCATCTATGTTCATAAGGGATATTGATCTGTAGTTCTCTGTCTTAGTTGTGTCTTTGCATGGTTTGGGTACCAAGGTAATTGTAGCCTCGTATAGAGTTTGGCACTGATCCTTCTGCTTTTATTGTGTGGAGCAATTTGAAGAGTATTGGTATTAGCTGTTCCTTGAATGTCTGGTAGAATTTTGCACTGAACCCATCTGGCCCTGGCCTTTTTTTGTTTTTTGTTTTTGGAAAACTTTTGATGACTGCTTCTATTTCCTTAGGGGTTATAGATCCTTTTAAATTGCTTATTTGTTCTTCATTTAATTTAGGTAAATGATATCTATCCAGATAATCATCCATTTCCTTTAAATTTTTGAATTTTGTGGAGTACAGGTTTTCAAAGTGTGACCTGATGATTCTCTGGATTTCCCCAGTGTCTGTTGTTATGTCCCTTTTTTCATTTCTGATTTTGTTAATTTGTATGTTACTTATTGAAACATATATCTTGTCAGTGGCTACACCACGGATGATAGTTGTATTCCTTCTCCTAGAACCTATTAATTGCCCATTTTCCCTCAGGGAGGGAAGGAAGTCCCATGAACCCTACTCCCACACATGATAAAATGTTAAATGGCCCAGTCTTGCATAGGACTTGTATAGGTATTCTTGGTGGCAATGATATCATGAGTGCAATGGCCATGCCATGTTCTGAAGTCATTGCTTTGTATTAATCCTCCCAAACCTTCAGCTCTTACATTCTCCTTTTCCTTCTTCCTCAAAGTAGCCTGGACTTGGAGGTAATTACATATATGTGCTGTTTATTGCTGGGCACTCCTGGCATTTACTTTCTGTACTGTGATCAGTTCTTTGTCTTTGAAATAAACACTACCCACTGCAAAAAGAAAAGTAAATAAAATAAAAACAGCTTCTCTGATGAAGTCTGAGAGTATAATCTATATGTGTAAGTCTATTTAGAAGGCAGTTTGGCATAACATCGATTTAACATGACAGTATTTTTAAATAAAAAAACACAATCCATATTTGTTCAAACCTGTTTTATGTAAAGTGCATAGAAAATGGAAGTGAATTGTTAAAGTCTTTCCCTCTTCCCACTATGCAGAAAACTCACTGCAGAAAGCTATTAAACTAAGAGAACAACTATATATTCTGAGAAGACTTAAGATTTCATGGGGAACTCTAACAATGTATTTTGCTTCCTCGGTGGGTGCACACATGTTTGCAGAGCTAATATAAATGTTGCATGAATCACTATTTAACATTGCTTTGTTATATACTCTGATAATATTTTCTAAATATTGGGTACTACCCATTTTATTTTATAACTTACTAAGGGTCTTTTCCTGTGCTTTGAAAATCTCTACTCAAGAGATGTTTGTACCTCCTCAATTTATTTCAGTGTATTGTTTCATTGATACTATTCTGTTTATTATCTTCAGTAGTTTGAAATTATAAACTTGAATGTCCTTTAAATATAATTCTGATCCATTTTCTTTTTTATTAATAAAATAATTTAAAGTGCCTCTCTTTAAACTTGTTTGGCTAATTTTAAAATTACTATCCTATCTATCCTCCATCATTAATCTTTAATTTCTTTATAATTCTTATTACATTAATTTGTTTTTTTATTATTTATTTGCTTATGTGGAGGGGTATGACATGGTGTACATTGGGTGGTCTAAAATCAACTTGCAGGACTCTGTTCTTTTTTTCTACTCTGTGGGTTCCAGGAGTGAGACTCAGGCCATTAGCCTTGACAGAAAATACCTCTACACCCAGAGCAACCTCTCCTATCTCAGATTTCTTTTGTTTATGCAATCAACAATGACTGCTTAAGCCTTCTATCTCAAATGCTGCTTTCATTTCATCTACTTCCATAGCAGTCTCATGCAAAGTCTCTGTTAATAGTCAGCACTTGTAATAATGCATGTGCTACCAGCCTGGTCTCTAGAGCTAGTGCCAGGATAGGTTCCAAAGCTATACAGAGAAACCCTGTCTCAGGAAAAAAAAATAATGCATGTGCCAGGCTAAGTACTTTACAAGTCTTACTATTTTTTCTTTGCTACTATATATAGTAGCTTCTCTTACAGTGTACCAAGAAATTCAATCTTTGCGCAGTATCTTACAGGGTAGGAAGCAGTTTGAGATTCAAACTGAAGTATCACGTGTTGCTAGTTTGTGTAATGTCATATTTTCAACCAAGATCTTTATTTCTATCTTGGACCTGCTTTCTTGTTCTCTCACTGTGACCAAGGAAACCTATGAGAATGAAGAGACAATAGTGGAGTATAGCAGAACAAGCATTTCTTAGACTTTATCCCATTTTAAACACTGCATAAAGTCAAGCTGGTTTTAGAATTGCGATGTAACTAACTGAAAGATATAATTTTCCAAGGAGTATAAAATCCAGTATATAATACAAAAATACCAGCCTTTCTTATGCACTTGACATTTGTATTTATTCTTCTTTGTGAGTAATTTTTTTCTCTAGACATTGTGATTACTAAAGTTCCATTTAGTTCTAAATAAACACACATCTTATTTCCTTTTCTACTAATTTTTGAGGGTCTAGACCATGGTGTTGTCTCAGAGCACCACATACTTAGTTCTCTATCTTCCAGTGCGGAGTCGATATCTGGGCTTCCACACAGGTCACCAGGCCCAACAGATTCCTGACTGTCCGTGTGCAGCTTCACAGTAATCCAGCAGCTTATGATGACTGTGTTGGGGCATGTTTGTTCTGCAGTCATCTCTGCATTGCTACTGCCTCATAAAGCCATGCTGTGGCATGGAACTTAATTTATACCACTCCATGTGAGGGAAATCATCATATTCGGAATGGGCTCCAATTCTCTCTGTGTTTAGTTCCAGAAAGGATCTCTGTTTAAAGGCATAGTAGTCTTATGGCTGTCCTCTGTTCCTCCTTTTAGGAAGTGGAGCCATGCCCAGACTATACTATTGGAAACCAGCAATTGTTATTGAGAAATTAGAAATATCTTCATGTTAGTTCTCTATAAATGTAAACACACATTCCATGTCTCTTGTAATGCTAAATCTTATTTTACTATCTCATAGTACTATTAACAGTTTGACAAAGATAACTCACAGCAGCTTGCAACTTTAATGTAATCTCCTTTATTGAAACCCTGTTTTAAGTAAGAGCAGCTGGTGAAAATGACTTGGCTTGAAAGCTCTGAGAGTGGCCATCACCAAAGCTTGTTTTCTTTGCCTTTATGTCCTTGGACTAAGACAGCATTCTTTAATGAAAACATGTTTCAAAGAAACAATAACAACAAAAAATCAATTTAGGCCTTCAATCATTAGGCCTCCATGTCTTCTTTATCATAATTCCTAACAAAAAACAATTTGAAATTTATCTGTTTCTCTAGAAACTAGGACAAGGCAGTCCAAAAAAATGGGTTATGTAATCTGCCTGCTCTTTGGACCTGCTATGTTTAGTGCTATTATCTAAATTTAGTAGATTTGAAAATAGTTTATTACCACCAGGTGATGGGAGATGTCCTTCTGTATGATGTGAATATATGTTTCTCTTACTGGTTGATGAATAAAGTTTTTTGGCCAAAGGAGAGGCAGGATGTAGCCAGGCAGGAAGTATAGGCAGAGCTACCAGACTAGGAGAATGATGGGAAAAGGAGTGTAAGGAGTTGAATCCTGAGGGAGATGCCATGTAGCTGCTGAGGAAGAAAGTTGCTCAGGCATCACTGGTAAGCCCCACCATGTGGAAACACATAGATTAATAGAAATGGGTTAATAATTAAAAGGGAGCTATCCAATAAGAAGCCTGAACCACAGGCCTAAGAGTTTATAAATAATATAAGCCTCTGTGTGTTTATTTGGAACTAAATGGCTGAGGGACTAGTCAGGGCAGAACCTTTCATCTACAACCAGGTATAAATCAGAAGTATAAATCTGCTAGAAACAAGAAGTTTCAATTTCACTGTCACTACTGGAATGACATGACTAGCAAGGAATTGATAAGTAAGGAGAAATTAGATAAAATAATACTACTTTAAATAATTACCTGAGGTTTTGCTGTAAATTCAGATGGTAAAATTTGCCAGTTTACTAGAGTTTAACAAAAATGTCCACTTGATTTTTATATTTAAAAGGAATGATTATTCACCACCACCCCTCAGCTAGTATGGAAAATAACTGCACGAAAGACAACAGACAATATTTCATTTGATAAAACATAAAGCAAAGCAGAAATTCATTTCTGAATCTTCTGGAAACACTTGTCATTCAATCTCAGGCCTTCCTGCACTCTTCCTTTCCCTTTCAGTCTCCTCTGCAGTGATTATTGACTGGAGAGGATTCATTCTTGAAGGTCATAATTTCTTTCTTTCTTCTTTTCCCATAGTTCATGTCTTTGTCTACCCCTTGCCTTAACTGTAATGAGTGCTGGTATTCTCTTCTTTCTGCTTTCCCTCCTGTGCCATGTAACTTCCCCTGTGTGACTATGTTCCTTTGGCTAAGTTGTCAGGCAGTGACTTTATACAAATAGTGTACTTTTTTTTTCATTTCAATGAAATACTCATTAAAAGTGTATCAAGAGAAAAAATTCTAAAAATGACAGAAGTCTGTATGAACAAACACTTGACAATATTTGCTGTTTAGACTGCAGGCCACACCTCACACAGGAACAGTGAACTCTGTGTTGGCTCAAGCATTGCAGACATGGGTAACTGTTGGAAGCTGAGAAATTATAGTTTTGTTTTGTGGAAACTTATTATCCATTAAAAGTACTTTCCAAGGTTTGTTATTTTAACAGTAAAATTATATAAACTGAATTCTTAATGGAGTTCTTTCATAAACTGCTTTTCCTAGGTAGAATTATGTTTTTAATGCTAACTAAATTGGTGGCAGCAGATATCATCTACAGTGTAATATTTCATATAAACACAAACTAATTTGAGTAATTACTTATTTTAAACCAATTAGTATTTAAATTTTATGGCAATTAATCACTGAGTGTATTGAATAATTATTCTGTTTTATACATTGTGCTAATACTAGTGGCACATAAGATAATTCCAGTCGAGCTTTATGCTTCTTGTAAGTATCAAATTAATTATTTTAGGAATGATGAAATCGACTAAAGATGTTGTAAGCTATCCAAAAGACTCTAGAAGATGACTAGGCAGTTTTGATTCATGTTTGTTATTTGAGTTCCTCTAGAATATCCTCTAGGGGATGGGATGTAGCTGAGTGGCTGGATGCTTATTCACCGTACAACTAGTCCTGGGCATGGTGTTCAGCATAGCACCATACAAAAACAATTGCACTGAAACAAAACCTTAATCCCCATCCTTTCATGTATCAACATGCTCAGAAGTAAGATAGACTTTTAGCATACTCATGGGATATCTCTTTCAGTTCCATCTGATGACAACAAAAATGTTTTCAAAAGAAGTGTCTGTAAATAAGGAAAGAAGTATAAGAAATGAAATTGTAGTAGATCTTTGGCAAAAGAACAGAAAAGGTGGAGTTCTACAGATTAATTACACAAATATAATACTGATAGAGGTTTAAAAACTATGAGTTCTTTTTTAAACTTTGTTATAATTTCCTCCATATGTCTTCTTGGAAATAGTTCCATCCTCCTGTCCTATTTGGCTATAAGTCTTGTGAATATCTTCTTTAGAGTACCTGATATAGAAATCTTCAGTATTTATTGGATATTGGGAGAATAATGTATCCCTGTTGTATGAGGAATAATTTCATTACAAGTCATTCAATTAAAAAATCGAAAAGTAACCACCAAGTTATGCTATTGGTGAAGAGTGCTACTTAAAGTATTCATACCAAATTTTTTTTTTATAGCTTTAGTACTTCTGAAGTATATACTTCACGGTTAGTATCCTACTGTGCCTCTTATTTTTAGAGTACTAGATTTCTAAAAATGGCCTCTTATATTACCACAATTTAGTAAAGGTTTGTCATGACATTTGTATTTCAGCTGTTCTAGGCAAAGAGAAGCCTGACTTTTTCCAATATGTGTGAGCCTGGAGGTGTATACACATGGACACAGATGCTTTCGTGTTTGATGCTGTGTTATTTTATCTAGTGATTGCTGATGAAGAGGTTAAACTGTTGACGTTTGTGTGAGATGGTCATCAGTTATTTAGTAGATCATAAAAAACACAGGATGACAAGACATTCAAGCTTTGAAGGGGGATATTTGATGAATGACGAGGAAAAATAATGTTCATTTGTTTTATCAGATTACAAATTTACTACCTCCGACAGATTAGTTAAGATAATACCTTTTGAAGTGTGGTTAGACCCACCTTATCTTAGCCTCTTTTCCTGATTATCTGGGTTCTTGTCACTAAGACATACCACAGAAGTACAAAGTAGCCTTAGGCCTCAGGGTGTTTACTCTCTCTTTGTGACAAAAAAGGAGTATGTTTTCTGAGGTTTTAGATTATGGGTTGACTCTTTCCCCTTCAATGTTTTATATCTTTGGAAATAAAAGACTGTGCCTTATGGAATACAAATATGTAACCAAATCCTGAAAATTGAATTAATTAAATAATTGAATTAAGTAGCCCAACTGTCTGAGCATTCACATAGCTGTATTCATAATAGATGGAGATTTTCTGACAGTTGGGTTATGTTTTATTGGAAACCCCCAATTTTCCCATTCACCCTTTTAATTTATGAAAAGATCTAGAAGTTGTCCTAAAAATTCATTCTTCAAATTCATTCAATAGGAATCTCAATATTTTCCCATAAGATTACAAGTATTCTTAATACTGCAATTATGTCTTATATTTCTGATATGTTTTGACTTAAAAATAATTTGTACATGTATCTTATTAGTTTACATTTGATTGGATTTATTGTCAGAATTCAGAGTGAGTATACATCTTTTCAACTGAGGGTTTTAGAGATTCCAAGATTTGCCCACAATAAATAGCCGGATTGGAGTTCCATACTCAGTTTCCTAGTGCATTTTCTCTTACTCTATCTTGGGTTCCTGAGTAAGCCCCACTGTGAAAATAAGAGTGTGCATGTTCCAATTTCTCATACATAAAACTACTGAGTAGCAATATTTCCATGTGTAAGATGTAAATTATACTAATATTCATACTGTAATTGGAGAGAGAAGATTGTGTGGAAGGAAAATAGCAGCAATACAAGATAGTGTCTGTAAAATGAGTGGGTGAAATTATGAACCCCAAGTCCTGTAGGTAGGAACAGCTAAAGGTGATGGTCAGCGGTAACTGTGACCAGGCCCAAGCCAGTGTGGTCAGTGGTACCTCTAATCAGGATTTCTCCCTACAAGAGTCAAAGGGGGAATATAAGTGGACATTCAAAAGAGAAAGCAAGGGACAAATGTGAATATTAGTGACACTGCAGACCTCAACATAATGTGAAAAGCATTTTCTGGAGGATACGGTGACCAAAGCAAATCAGGGTTACATTTAAATGCTAGGATCTTAATACTTTGTTATGAGTCTGAGAAGTAAGTGGTGGCTTTTTGTTTGTTCATGACCTTTGCAAACAACATGTTTATTATATTCATAATCAAAGATTAGAGATCTTTCTTCATTCTACAGTTTAATGTGAGAGCTACATTTCCAATGCAATGAACAGTAAATAATGTCCCTCAGGATACTTGGGTCAGGGAAAACATGTGAGTGGACAGCTGTAAATGTTTGTGGCCTAGAAAAAAAGAGATGTGGCTCTTTCCATTAGAATGTAACAAGTTGTGCATTGTATGATTTGAAACTCTCTATAAAGTGATGGAATGAAAACCTATAAATTATAAACCTGAAAATAAATTTCTGGTTTTAGTTTTATTTATTGAAATTAGATGCTTAATAAGTGCTTGAATTCCTCTTCAGAAAAGAGCAGCTTCCAAGAAACAACAGCCAAATAGGTCAAAACAAGACACCATGTGGCAAGCAGAAACCCCTTACATCAAGGCTGTACAGGCATCCCAATAGGAGGGAATGAGTCCCAAGAACAGACAAAAGAGTTAGTTCCCACTGTTCTGAGTCCTGTAAAAACACCAAACTAAAAAACAAAACATATACACAGAAGACCTCGTGCTGACCCATGCAGGCTCTGTGATTGCCACTTCAGTCTCTGTGAGCTCCTGTGAGCCCTGTTTAGTTAATTCCGTGGGCCATGTTCTCCTATAGTTTTCCCTGTCATCTGTGGGGTTCCCAGATCTCCAAGGGGAGGGACCTGATGGAGACCTCTAATTTAGACTCCCTCTCTCTCTGCATAATGTCTGGCTACTATAGGTCTCTGCACTGGCTCCCTTCTGCTGCAGGAGGAAGCCTCTGATAAGTAGGCAAGGAAAGACTATGAATATAGCAGAATATCATTAGGAATCATTTCATTAGGTTGTGTGTGGGGGGGGTCTGTGTATCTGTGTGTGTTTGACCAAAAAAAAATCCTAAAAAATATTAAGACTTAAGAGTTTATGGGTCATATACTGAAATGTAACAGGTAATTTTTTTCTCATGAGACTTATCCAAATTCCCGGCAGTTTAGCCAAGGGTCATTTAATTTGACATTGAGAATACCCAGGGAAGCCAACACTCTCCTCATGTCTTCTCTGTGCTGCCAAGATCCTGCAGTTCTTCTGTCAGATGAGAAGTGTGGTTTTTTTGTGAGCCCCCTTTTAGAATAGCAGGGATTGTGTAAAGATTCCTCATTCCCAGCACAGTGAACCTGGTGAGACCTTGAGATTCATCCCACAGACTCTCCCAGACAGTGCTTCAGCTGTACTGACTGATTGGCAATAGCCTTTTTCTTTTGTTTTCTTGCTTAGAATGGGAATACTGAAAGATACACTGTGGTGACAAAGAGCTGATGGTAGTTTTTTAAATGGGGATTCTAGAAGTATCACTCAGTTTCCAATCACTTGAAATTCTTACTGTCCCATCTCCTTTCAAAAGGTGGTAAATTTATTGTCTGTGTATCTCCATTACCCTCCTTTTTCCCCTTTGCAGTGCACACTTATCTATTTTGTTTTTTTCCTCTTTATTTTTTCTTGTCTTTCAGATGGATTTTTTTTCATATAATACATTCTGATTAAGGTTTTATCTCCCCGAACTCCTCCCAGAGCCTTCCCAACTTCCCTCCCATCTGAATCCACACCCTATCTGCCTCGTCATAGAAAACAAATAAACATCTAAAGAAAAATAAAGCAAAAACCAACCAATAAAACAAACTGGAACAGGACAAAACCAAAAACAGACAAGAGAGAACATAGGAAGACTGAAAGAAAATGATGCAGAGACACACATACATACACACAATACTCCCATAAAAGCACAAAATTGGAAGTCATTAGGTATGTGTAAAGGACCTGTAAGGTTAAAAAAAATCTCTAAGTACATTATGAGACAAAAAACCTCCAACATGCCCCTATGTTTGTTTTGTGTTGACCATCTACTATTGGGCATCTGGCCTGCCTTGAGGAGTGGTTTCTATCCCCAATGAGATGCCTTTGGCAAGAACTAAGTTTTCCTTTGCAAATGGTTATCAAAAGGAGATAGCTTCTAGGTTAGGGATGGGTTTGTGTCCACTTGCCCTGTCATCCCTGCAGCCCCAGACTCATGCAGCCCCTCTGTGTGCTGCCATATGTCATTCGTCCTACTGTGTCTAGAAGACCTTGTTTCTTTGGTGTCCTCCAACCCCTTTCGCTCTTACAATTTTTTCTGTCTCCTGTTTCATAAGATTCTTTGAACCCTGAGCAGAGAAACTTGATGGAAACATGCCATTTAGGACTGAGTTTTCCAAAGTTTCTCACTCTATGCACATTGTCCAGGTGTAGATCTCTGTACTTGTTTCCCATTTACTGTAGGAGGAAATGTTGATGATACTGATATTGATGATATTGGCTGAGTAAGGAACTGATCTATGAATATAGCAGTGTCATTAGGAGTCATTTTATGGTAACATTCCTCTGGCAAAACAGTATAAATTTGGTTTTCCCCTGTTCTCAGTTTCCTCACCAACTGAGCAGTATATGGGATGAGTTCTTTCTCATGGAGTGGGCTTTAAATCCAGTTAGATATTGTTGGCTAGTCCCATATTTTGTGCCACCATTGCACAAGCATGTCATGCAGGTAGGTCATCATTATAGATCCATGGTGTTTGCCTTTCTTGTTTGGTAGCATGCAGAGTAAATTCTAATACTATGAACAAGAGTCATTAGTGAATGAAGGCTCTAGTTTGGCACCATATCATCTTCTCCATGTTCAGTGAATTGTGTAGGTATTGTCTTCAGCAATAGGTACTTAATTTCTGTTTGGGGAGACCAACCAATAGTCTTAGCAATACTCATTTCTTATCTATCTGCTATAGTATATTTTAAGTGTGATTCCATTCAAGCCATGCACTTCCTTGTTATTTTTTTAAATAGTATCCTTCCTTTTCCAACTCTTTCAGAGTTTCCTTCATGTCTAAAAAAGTATCAAAGATAAAGTGATAGCTTAGCAGATAAAAGCAATTGTTCGTTTACAGGAGACTATCATAGTTAAGGTTTTTATTGCTGTGAAGAGACAACATGACCACAGCAACTTTTATAAAGGAAAAACTTTAACTGTGGCTAGCTTATGGTTTCAGTGGTTCAGTCCATTATCTTCATGGTGGGGAACATGGCACCATGCCGGCAGAAGTCCTGTGGGCTCTATCTTGGGTTGAAGGGAACAGGAAGTCAACACACAGTGTTAGTATCCTGAACATAGGATTCTCAAAGCCTGCCACCACAGTGACACACTTTCTCTACCAAGGCCATATCCACTCCAACAAAGCCACAACTCATAGTGCTACTCTCTGAGATTATGGGGGCCAATTACATTCATACTACCACAATGACCCAGGTTCTCTTCCTAGTACCACCCATAACCTCTTCTGACTTCTCTGAGCATCAGGCAAAAACATAGTACATACTCAAATATATAAGAAAAACATTCACACACATAAAGTAAATCTAAAAATTAAGTAGAATGTGTAATTATAACATTATAAAATTATAACTTAATTTTCTTTAAAATAAGATGCATGAATTGAAAGGGAAAACTTGGGTGGTGCCTCTTAAAAATATCTATGCCGAAGAGGAAGCAGAAGATTGCAAGAGCCAGAAGTGGTGGATGGCTTCAAAGAAGTAGCATTTTACAGATGCAAAAGGGCTGGTATGCATATGAATTTATAGAGACTGAGACAGTATGTACATGTCCTACACAAGTTCAAATCAAACAATATCTCAACAAGGAAAATGGCATGTGCAGACAAGGTCCTACCCTTTGCCAAGAAATATTTTGCAATTGACCCCTGCTAAGAGATGGAAAATCAGTTTTCTTCAGTAGAGTATCACTGATTATATAAGCCATACTCCAGTGCATACCTCCTGCTCAGGAGTAGTTGGCCATCATAGTCCATCTCCATGGTGTTTATGTTTTGGTCTCTTTTGTTTTTGGGGTGGGCTTTGTTTTGTTTTTAGTATATACATAAATATTTTATATACATATGTACATGTATATACTTTTAATTTATTTTATTTTAATTAGAAAGAAAATTATTTTACATGTCAATCCCAGGTCCCTCGCCTTCCCCTCCTTCCTTGCCCTCCCCCCAACTATCACCCTACCTGTCCCATACCCTATCTGCTCCCCAGGGAGGGTAATGTCTTCCATGGGGGTCTTCAAAGTCTGTCATATATACTTTTTAAAGAGAGAGAAAGAATATGAACTTGGGTAGGTAGGGAGAAGTAAGGAACTTGGAAGAGAGGAGTTTGGAAAAAGAAAGAATATGACAAGATATATCGTAGCTGACTTTATGCAGCTGAGCTACACATTCACTCATACGTATTAATTATTCCCAATAACATTCAGGTACTGCCTGATATTTATTATGATGTAATTTTCAGGAATGATTGAGGAAGAACAAAGGTATACATGTTGGTTGAATTCTTTCCTTTCTTCCCTCCAAACCCTCCCATGAATCCCTCCTTTCACTCTTTCCAATCCATGTCCTCTTTTTCATCAATTCTTATTATGTGCACGCACTCGTGCACACGCACACGCACACTCGCACACACACACACACACACATACACACACACACACACACACACACACACACACACATGTCTATACACATATACCCATATCTATTTCTAAATATACCCTGCTAAGTCTGTATAATGTTGCTTGTATGTGTAAGCTCTCATATTGAACTACAAACCCTCTCAAACAAGAAGGAAATTTTGTATTATACTGGAAACCTAGTTAACTGGTCAGTACCAGAGAAGTCGTGGATATTGGAGGAGAGCATACAACCTCTACTCTACTTAACAGGCAGAATCCCTCACAACCATCTAAACATTTGATACTCAGTTTTCATCCTGTACGCTGACTAGTAAATCATCACTTCTGGCTATAATGTGGGAAGTGTAGGAACCTATCACAGTGGCCTGCAGAATAGGGATATCTTCATCCTATCACACTTATCTGTGCATTGAGTGCCAGGTGTGAAACCGCTGGGTTATAGCTTGTTTACACATTTGTTCACATTCTATTTTATTATAATTGATTATGTTCTGAAGTATCGTTTCTGTGAACACTTTTAAAGTCCAGTCTTCTTTTTGAAGAATCTTTGCATTATTTCTATCTGTAAGTTAGTCTGACTGATCACTCTCTCTGTCACTCTATCTCTCTCCTACTCTCCCTGGCCTCTGGTAACCACCAAACTTCTCCCAACTCTCATGAATCTGCTTTAGGTTGCAGGAGACTGAAATCAGATCACTTTCCATTTTAAAGAGAATGTTGGACACTCTAATGTGTCATCATTTTAAGACTAGAGTATCTTTTGAGCCTGCTAATTTTTAATCATTTTGTAACTTAAAAATATGTGCCTTACCTTTTAACTGAAACTTACCTTTTCCTTCATAGTGTTGAATATATTTCTGTGTTCTTCATGTCTATATATAGTTGAAATATCATCTACTGCCAACATTTATGCTATGTTTGATCATATTCATGATATTTGTATCTTCATTACACAAAGGTAGCAAATTACTCAGCTTCAACATGTTCAGGGGAGAAAATAATGTTTTCTTTTTAGCTACTCTTCTTTATCTCAGCACATTTTAGGAATGGGTAAAATTATCTACATAGAATCTGTTAGAAACAGATAAGTTAAAACCTGTAATAACTTTGGAAAGTAAAATATGTTTGTTTGGACATATGTTTACAGGTCTCTCTGCCAGCAAAATTATATCAGAAGCATTAATTCTAAAGAAATTACCACTATAATTAAGTGTTTACTTGGCAATCCAACTAAGATCTGGACATAAATTCAGAGCCTGTGGAGTTCTGTCATTGTTTTTGTTAGTATTGTAAATCAACACTAATAAAAGCCCTGACTCTATTGACTCTCAAGCAACATGTGAGTTCATCATCATAATAAGCTAACTCAGCAACATACCTCCTCTAAAGCAGAACTTATGGGCTATGGATGCATCTGTTTCCCTCACTTTCTTTAAAATGACTGTCCAGCCAGGTATTGTGGTATATAACAATAAGTCTTTCTGCCAAGCTGCCCGAGCCCTGTAACTTCAGTCCCATGACTGGGAAGGCAGAGGCAGACAGATCTCTGTAAATTTGAGGCCAAACTGGTTCTACATAGCAAATTCAAGGATAACCATGGCTAAGTAGAGATAACCTGTCTTAAAAATAAGTAAATATTTAACAATCCAATTAAGGATTTGGGTGAGATGTTTTCTGTAGTTCTTGACTTATTTTCAGTGAATCAGCTGCTGTTTATGGCATAGTACTGGACCTTCACAGTACTCAAAACTTTCTACATCCTCTCATTTAAAGGTCTGTATAGTGTTCAAGCTTCCCCTTTGATTGTGCAACAGAACTTTTTTTTTTCTGATACACTTAAATGAGACATGAGGGCCTGTTATATACCAGGAGGACACATTAAAGACTCAAATCTTTTGGATATTATTGTTTTAAGCCCCCAGTCACCCCCCCTTTTTTATAGAAACATGGATTTTGGTAGAACAGTTTGTGTATTGGTTAACAAGCAGGTATTCCTAGTGCCATTAAGCCTTTTGGGACAAGATTGATAGTAAACAGAGAAACATAAAACAAGTGTGTTCCCCTTGTTGCCTCTACCTCACAAGTACAGGTCACCCTGAGGCTTTCAGACTTTAGCCACTTTAAGTTCATCCTCAAGCCTGTAATTTTCTGTAACTAACAAATTGCCACACTGTCATAATCACTGTTCTAAGTTAAGTTGCTTCATGTCATCCCTTTAGTACATGTCTTATGCACTGTTGAGACTGTGTTTGCCTCAGATAGGCAGAGGCTACTTTAACCAGATTATTCAGTAGACACAATCGAGTTAAACTATTGCACACCGACCACCTGCTTCATATCAGCAAGTGTGCGTAAAGGTTTGAGAGAATAGTTTTGCAATATTTTCATTGTGATACATATGCCATTGTTGAGGAAGCAATTTAATATTTAATATAAATTACATATATAATCTGATTGCATTGCATTTTATTTTAGCCGCTGTTTGTAAAGAAGATTCCTTATTTTCAAGTCCTGATGTCACTGACATTGCACCCAGTAGGAAGAGAAGACATCATATGCAGAAGAATCTTGGGACAGAACCCAAAATGGCTCCGCAGGAGCAGCAGCTGCAGGGGAAGGAAAGGTGAGTGCTATGTCTGATGTGAACCGGATCCTTGTATAAGGCAATTAAAATGTTAGAGCTTAAAGGTATGATATGGGGTGTTCTAAAGTGACGCAGAAAATATACTTTTCTGGTATTTGCTTAATTCTTATTAATATTTAAGGCAGACATACCAAAATATAAGCAGTTTTCTTTGTGTTTTTCCACAGTTTAATTAGAAATGGCATGTAGGATACTAAAAATATTAGAATGAATCTTGTGTTCAGTAAAGCATTTCAATCTAATTTATTGCTTAAACGACATGCAGATCACATTTGAACTAGCCACTCTGCAGGGTTATGGTTTTTTTTTCTCTCCTTCTAGCAAAATCCCTCTTTCTATTGATCTGTTTACTTATATCAAGAATTGGAGTTACATGCTTTATTTTACTCTTGATTTCAAACTTGAATTTATATTCTAATTTAATTGTAATGAATTTAAAGTAAAATTATAACAAAACAATGGACATTTTTCAAGACAAGATTTCTCTATGGCTTTGGAGGCTGTCCTGGAACTAGCTCTTGTAGACCAGGCTCGTCTCGAACTCACAGAGATCCACCTGCCTCTGCCTCCCAAGTGCTTGGATTAAAGGCATGCACCACCAATGCCCAGCTTGTTTGCTTTTCTTATAAGTCATGGTTGTCTTAGCAGATGGTATTGTTAGATCTCTGCAAAATGTGGGAAGTGGATACCTGAGGCTTTCCAGGCTCTTCCTTGGGGCTCCATGTGTTCCTCCTTCTTCAAGTTCATACCTGTGTGAGGCTGGGTTTTCTTTACATCCTCATTAAAATAATGTATTGTGGGTGATAAAATTCATAAGCAAATGAAAACTGAACTGCTTTCAGTTAAGCCAGGCACCAAACAGATTCATAAATGCATAAAACAATGTTGTCACAAACTGTTTGTTTCTTTGTTCAGAAAATGGGTTATTGTTTCATAAAAAAGTCTGTTATTCCTGTTAATGATAAAATAGTCCATGAATTTGAAAGAGAGTGGGGAGGGGTCCATGGATAGGTTTGGAGGAAGGAGAAGGAAGGGAGAAATGTTATAATGATATTGATGTCAAAGATTAAAAAAGCTTCATATGTGTATGTTATTCATGTTATCAGCATGATTTGTGTAATATTGAAATAATTAATGAATATGTTAGTGTTAATTTTCAAGATGTAGTCTGTAGTACACATTAGCAAGAATGTGAATCTAGCACTCTTGAGATGTTCAAAGTGTTTGAAAGTGTTTTAGTGATCCTGATACAAAAATGTTTTAGAGTTCTGTAAATAATGAGAATATGAAGGGAGGCATAAGCCCTGTCTCCAGAGTCTGGGAAGATTACAGCAGGATTTTTTAAAGTTTCTAGCATAAATAAGTATGACATAGTATGTAACAGCTCTCCTAGTCTATAATCCTGACAGTCTTATGGCTGGAGATTGTGGTTTATGCAAGTTCAAGGCCAGCCTTGTTATATAGTTAGTTCAAGGCCAACTAGCTATAAAGTGAGATCCTTTCCCCAAAACATACAGATAAAAATGTGATTAATTCAAATTTTTATTATTTGTTTCTACAAATGGCTTGATCTATTTGTCTGTTGCACAGGATCCATTGTGTATAGTATGTGTGTCCAGACAACATATCTACAAAAAACTCCTCCTCTTTTATATTTCTCCTGAGTTTAGTCTTCACCTCTTAATCATTGGAAAGAGGTTGTATAATTCAAGGCATTTTACTTCTTTACAGAGTGAAAAAGAGTCATTCCTAAAATATAGTAGGGTTTTCATATTATTCTTACAGATAGTTATTTCAAGAATAAATTACCAGCAATCCAAAAAACTTGAGAGAATTCTTCCATTCATTTCACTAGTCAGTAAAATGTAACTCATGGGTGTCAGTTATGATGGGAAATCTTAAGAATCCAGGAGGGTCAAAAACAGAACCAGTTAACCAATATCTCTTACTGTCTTTGGTCTGATTTGTCTGATGAAAATCTTAGGCTGTAAGGAAGGAAATGTATTGGATGATGTGGTAGAATAGCATTTTTACCTTTCTAGTGCATTTGTGTAAAGTTTTAAGTTTACTATCACTCCCTATGTACCCGTTGTTGCAAAAACAAGCTTGTGATATATGCATGGTAGACAGGTGAAAAAAATCTTTGCTCTAAATCATGACTATTTTCATAAACCTTTAAATTAAAGTAATGTGCTTTCATTTCTAAAAAGTCCACATTATAATTTGAAATGATTCTGTTAGTTTTCCCATATATTTTCATCATTTTAAAAGTTGTCATAAACCATATCATCTTTTTTTTAGTTTTATGCCAATCCTTGTAGCACCATCTGTCAAGGCTATCCATATGTAGAGGTGAAAAGCATATATAAGAATTGTTAAGATTAAAGGCAGCTTGCTTTAGCATGTCAATCAGAGGTTGAGTCTCACACACCCTGCTTTATAATTCCTCTTTCATCATCCAACTGAAGTAAGCTATTAATGTATAAATTTGAGGGTTTTTTTTGTACTTTAGAATGTCTTTTTCATTTTAAATATACTAGGCTAAAATTTTAGAGTGCACACAAAATTTAAATACTTGTTCTACATTTCCATTTATTTGAGAAAAAGAAGCTTCCTGCAAAAATAAAAAAAAAAAAAAAATAGCCAGGTGTTGGTGGCGCACGCCTTTAATCCCAGCACTCGGGAGGGAGACGCAGGCGGATCTCTGTGAGTTGGAGGCCAGCCTGGTCTCCAGAACGGGTGCTAGGATAGGCTCCAAAGCTACTCAGAGAAACACTGTCTCGAAAAACAAAAACAAAAACAACAACAACAAAAAAACCTACATTCTTAGCAGGAAATGAAACAAAAAGCAACAATAACAATAAAAAATGGAATAAGATGTGACCAAGGGAGTAGGGGAGAGTGGAGGGTGGTAAGGGTAAGATGGCTAAATATTCATGACTACCCTATTAAAAAAAACAAAACAAAACTTCTGTCTTATACTGCTTCTGAAACAATTTTTTTCTAACAAATTCTCATTAGAAATGTAACATTATTGGTTTAACACCATCAAAGCTTCCCAAGCAAATGGACTCTTAATATTTTAAAGCATTTCACTGATGATACAGCATTAATGGGTCACTATATTTTATATACTTGTTTATATGATTTTTCCTTCAGCTAATTGGACTGAAGAAGGTATAATATTTTTGTAAAGTTTACTAAAATATATAAAATGTTTCCTTTGGTTTATTTATAAGTTTATTCAGTAGAAATATCTCCTACAGTGAAATACAGTTCTGTTTTTGGTGAGTACTTATGTAACATGCCCAAAGTTCTGGGTTCAATCCTCTGCACTTTGGTCTGGTGATATACCCATGTAATCACAACCCTTGGGAGATGGAAGCAAGAGAATCACAAATTCAAGGTCAACTTCATTGTTGACTCCATAGTGAGCTCAATGCCTGTCTGTCCTAAATGTCATTGTCTCAAAGACATGGGGAAAAAGAGAAAAAGAGTATTAGTTGAAACCCATTTGGAATTTAAATATTTAGGTCCATCCCTTGCAAGATTATTTCCTGTGTCTCCCATGATGGCCTCATAGCCTCAATGTCTAGCAATCATTATATGTTGGCTACCTAACTGTACACTGACTAAGGAAATGCACAGTGATTATTATTGGGGTTTTTTTTGTATGACTTCCCATACATTGCTCTGCAAAGTAATAGCCTTCCTTTATTTCATATAACTTAGTCTTTATGACAGATACAAATGGATATTTTTCCTTGATTTGAAGGTCTTCAGGATGTATCAGAACCATCATTTGCTCTATAACCTTAAGGGAAATGAGGAGTAAAACAGTGGAGTGGTATGGGAATAGCAGGTGTTCAATCCCAGTATAGGCTGGGAGGCCATGCTCAGAGCTGTGCATGTGTCAGGAGAGAGCAAGGCAGATGCTGCTGCTGGGTGCTGCTGTGAGGCCAACCATGGTGGGCATGTAGCCTTGTTCGGAACTATGTCTTTTCTCCCATTTAAGAGCATCTATGCCTTTAATATTATAGAACAACTTTCTCTTCTGTTTTTTTCTGCCTGTTGACACTGCTTTGTAACTCTTGTTAAGACAAATCAAATTATTCTCCCCATCCCACCTCCATACCCTTGGGACCTAGCATTGCAGTGCATGACAAGGCCCTTCTAGTTCTTCCCCATTTTCCATTTCGGGCCTTTCTTATATCCTATCTTCATACTTTGTGACTGGGCAGACCTGCAGAACCGCACACCAAGGACCCAAAGCTGCCACAGTAGTCTGAGTTTCTGGTAGGGAATCTTTATGTTCCTTCCTGTTCTGGATTCCAGTATTAAATTTTAGTCCTGCTGCAGCATCCCTGCAGGAGCTGCTGCTCCTCCACCACCTCCATTTCCTAGGAATTTGGGTCTCTTGGTACAGACCCTGGGACTTCTAGTTTTTCTATACAACCCTTTCTGAATTTTCTTCTAGTCTGGCTTCATCCCTTTACTGTTTCTTCATATCTGGATGGTAAATCCCTATTTCTGAAGACATAACTTACTTATGTCATCCAACATGGAGGAATCAAGCTTTTTGCCAACTAAAGGCTTCATTTATCCTTACTTAAACTTCATGATTATGGAAGGTACTTTGCATTCCTACGAGAGGAGAAAATTAGTCATAAATATTTCCCACCTATAATCCCAGTGATGAGCAGTGGTGACTTACCTGTATGTCATATATACTATTGCAAGAGAGATGGAAATATCATAGTAACCCACCATTTTTAAATGTTGGGTATAAGGCTTGCTCCATGAAATGGAACTCATACCTGACACTGCTTAAATGCCCAAGAACCTGAGACTAGATATGTCATGGACCCTTGTGGAAAAAAAATTAGTATTATTATTCCACTAAATGAACATAGCAACAAAATGACTCCTAGTGACACATTGCTATACCACTAGATCAGGTCATCAGTCAGCTTTTTATCACAGAAGGTTATTCTTGCAACAGAGGGTAATTAATACAGACAAAATGCAGAGAGTGGGAGACTCTACAGCACTGATCTCTAAAGGGGATGTCTTTATCAAACCCTTCCCCTCAAGACTCAGGTATCTATACAGAAGAGGAGGCTTTCAGGAAGACTGTAAGATCCAGATATGATAGATGTTGTAAGACCGAGATGTGATAGGTGAGTCCAAGGAAACAGTGTCTTGCAGACACAACCAGAACGACACACATATGAACTCAGAGAAACTGACAACATGCACAAGACCTGCACAGGTTAAAAGCAGACAAAAATCTAGGCACTGAGGGGGGAAGTTGACACAATGCCCACCTCTAAGAAGCTATTTGCAGTTGGCACCTTCTGGGAAAGGAAAAATCTGGGCAGGCTCCATGCCCAGGACAACATGGACAATGAGAAACAGACCCCTTTTTCATTTTTGTACTCTTTGTCTTATTTTTATCATTTTTATCTCATTACATTTTATTTTAGCTTGTTTTGACTTTCATTTTCTTTTTTTCACAATATTTTTATTTAAATTACAGACAAGATTGTTTTACAAGTCAATCTCAGTTCCCTCTGCCTCCCCTCTTCCCCTACACCCAATAACACCCTACCTTTCTGCTCCCCAAGGTGGGTGAGGCCTTCCATGGAGGGTTCATCAGAGTCTATCATATCCTTTGGGATAGGGCCTAGGCCCTCCCCTGTGTGTCAAGAATGAGGGAGTATCCCTTTATGTAAAATGGGCTATCAAAGTCCATTCCTATCCTAAGGTTAAGTACTGATCTACTACAAGAGCCCCCATAGATTTCCAAGGCCTACTCACTGACACCCACATTCATGGGTTCTGGATCAGATCCATGCTGGTTTCTCCATGCTGGTGATCAAGACATTCCCCTTTTTCAGGTTAGCTGTTTCTGTGGGTTTCACAAGACTGGTCTTGACTCCGTTTCTCATCACTCCTCCTTCTCTGCAACTGGATGCCAGTTCAGTTCAGTGTTTAGCTGTGAGTATCTGCTTCTACTTTGATCAGCTGATGGATAAAGGCTCTGGGATATCATATAAGGTAGTAATCAATCTCATAATCAGGGGAGGGCATTTAAGGTAGCTTCTCCTCTATTGCTTAGATTGTTAGTTGGTGTCATCCTTGTATACCTCTGGACATTTCCCTAGTGCCTGATTTCTCTTTAAACCTATAATGGCTTCTTCTCTTATGGTATCTCTTATTATGGTCTCCTCTCTTCTTCCACATACACAACCTTCCTGCTCCCTTATGACCTCCTCATCTGTCCACTGTTAAAATAAATCTTTCCACCAAAAGCCGCCGAGAGCCGAGAGCCCCACTGCCACATCTTTACACCAGCCGCCCGTCCGAGTTAGACCCAAATGAATACACAGAAATTTGTATTAGGTTCAAAACTGCTTGGCCAATGACTAGGATTCCTCATCTGTTAGCTCAGTCTTAATTATCATAAATCTATATATTTTATAAGACTTATTGGACGCTGATCCTCCTTGCCAGTGGTTCACATTGTGCTGCTGGAGGAGCAAGGGGAAAAAGGGACACTTCCTGTTTCTCCTTTGCTTAAATATGAGTCTCTTTGCTGTGCCACTTCCTGCCTGGATCACCACTTCTCTACTACATTTCCCAGAATCCTCTTTGACTCCTAGTCCCGTCTAACTTGCTGTCTCATTGGCCAAACATTATTTTATTTAACAATCAATAAGATAAACATACAGTACATTCCCCATCAGTCCACTTTTCCCCTTCTCTTTCTGCTAGCTCTCTCTCCCCTGTCCCCATGCTCCCAATTTGCTCAGGAGATCTTGTCCCTTTCCCCTGCTCTGGGGGACCATGTATGTCTCTCTTAAAGTCCTCCTTGTTTCCTAGCTTCTCTGGTGGTGTGGATTGTAGGCTGGTAATCCTTTGCTCTATATGTAAAATCCATATATGAGTGAGTGCATACCATGTTTGTCCTTTTGTGATTGGGTTACCTCGATCAGAATGGTTTCGTCTAGTTCCATCCATTTTGCAAAATTGAATCAAGAACAGATAAGCAACTAAAACAGACATATAACCACTAAGGAAATAGAAGCAGTCATCAAAAGGCTCCAAACCAAAAATGCCCAGGGACAGATGACTTCCATGCAGAATTCTATCATGAATTCAAAAAAGAACTAATAACAATACTACTCAAATTGTTCCACACAATAGAAACAGAAGATTCATTGCCAAATTCTTTTACGAGGCTACAATTCACCTTGGTAACCAAGCCACACAAAGGCACAACTACGAAAGAGAACTGCAGACCAATATCCCTCATGAATATTGATGCAATACTACTCAATAAAATACTGGCAAACCGAATCCAACAGCATATCAGGAAATTCATCCCCCATGATCAAGTAAGCTTCAACCCAGTTATGCATGTTTGATTCAACATATGCAAATCTATCAGTGTAATCCACCATAGAAAAAAAAATGAAAAAGAAAAATCACATGATCATCTCTCTGGATGATGAAAAAGCCTTTGACAAAATCCAACATCCCTTCAAGATAAAAGTCCTGGAGAGATCAGTTAAAACAGGAACATACCTGAACATAATAAAAACAATATACAGTAAACCAACAGCCAACATCAAAATAAATAGAGAGAAACTCAACACGATTTCTCTAAAATCAGTAACAAGACAAGACTGTATGCTTTCTCCATATCTTTTCAATATTGTACTTGAAGTTCTAGCTAGAGGAATAAGACAAAAAAAAAAAAAAAACCCACCATCAAGGGCATACAAATTGGAAAGGTAGAAGTCAAACTTTCACAGTTTGCAGATGATATGATAGATTACATAAGTGACCCGGAAAAACTCTCCTATCGAGCTCCGACAGCTGATAAACACCTTCAGCAAAGTGGCAGGATACAAGATTAACTCAAAAAAATCAGCAGCCCTATTATATACAGACAATAGGAGGGCTTAGAAAGAAATCAGAGAAACATCAAACAACATAAAATATCTTGGGGTAACACCAACCAAACAAGTGAAAGACCTGTACAGTAAGAACATTGAGTCTTGATAGAAATAAACTAAAGAAGATACAAGAAAATGGAAAGATCTCCCATGCTAGTTGATAGGTAGGCGAAACATACTAAAAATGGAATATTGCCAAAAAGCAATTTACATATTCAATCCAATGCCCATCAAAACACTGGCACATTTCTTCACAGACCTTGAAAGAACAATACTTAACTTTATATGGAGAAACAAAAGACGTAGGATAACTAAAACAAAACTGTACAATAAAGGAGTTTCCAGATGCATCACCATTCCTGACTTCAAGCTCTATTATAGAGCTACAGGCCTGAAAACAGCTTGGTATTGGCACAAAAATAGACAGACCGATGGAATAGATTGAAAACCCTGATATTAACCCACATATCTACGAATACCTGATTTTTTGACAAAGAAGCTAAAGATATACAATGGAATAAAGAAAGCTTCTTCAGCAAATGTTGCAAACTGGATGCTGACCTGTAGAAGACTGCAGATAGATCCATGTCTATCGCCATGCACAAAACTTAAATTCAAGTGGATCAAAGACCACAACATAAATCCAGCCACACTGAACCTGTTGGAAGAGAAAATAGGATGTACCCTTGAAAGAATTGGTACAGGAGACAGCTTCCTGAACATTACACCAGTAGCACAGACACTGAGATCGACAATTGATAAATGGGACCTCCTGAAACTGAGAAGCTTCTATAAGGAAAAGGGCACAGTCAGCAAGACAAAATGGCAGCCCAAAGACTGAGAAAAGATATTCTCCAACCCCACATCTGACAGAGAGCTGATCTCCAAAATATACAAAGAACTCAAGAAGCTAGTCTCCAAAACACCAAACAATCCAATTAAAAAGTGGGGTACAGAACTACATAGACAATTCTCAATAGAGGAATCTAAAATGGCTGAAAGATACATAAGAAAGTGTTCAACATCCTTAGCTATCAGGGAAATGCAAATCAAAACAACTCTGAGATACCATCTTACTCCTGTCAGAATGGCCAAAATCAAAAACACCAATGACAGTTTATGCTAGAGAGGATGTGGAGAAAGGGGAACACTCCTCCATTGCTGGTGGGCATGCCAAATTGTACAGCCACTCTGGAAATCAGTTGGCGACTCCTCAAGAAAAATGGGAATGAGTCTACCAAAAGATCCAGCAATTCCACTCCTAGGCATATACCCAAAAGAAGCACATTCTTACAAGGACCTCTGTTCAATGATGTTCATAGCAGCACTATTTGTAATAGCCAGAAACTGGAAGCAGCCTAGATGCCCCTCAACTGAAGAATGGATAGAGAAAATGTGGTACATTTACACAATGGAGTACTACTTAGCAAAAAACAACAACAACAATGGAATCTTGAAATTTGCAGGAAAATGGACGGCACTAGAAGAATCCATTCTGAGCGAGGTAACCCAATCACAAAAAACAAACATGGTATGTACTCACTCATATGCAGATTTTAAACATAGAGTAAAGGATTGCCAGCCTACAATCCACACTGCCAAAGAAGCTAATAAACAAGGAGAACTCTAAGAGAAACATACATATTCCCCTGGAGAAGGGGAAAGGGTCAAGATCTCCTGAGAAAATTGGGAGCACAGGAAGGGGGGAGAGAGCTAGAGAATGAGAAGGGGAGAAGAGGAGGGATGCAGAGGACATGAGGGAGCAGAAAGTTTGAGTCGGGGGAAGAATAGAAGAAAACAAGAAATGAGATACCATAGTAGGAGACATTTTAGGTTTACAGAGAAATCAGGCACTAGGGAAAGGTCTGGAGAGCTACAAAGATGACCCCAACTAACAATCTAAGCAACAGAGGAGAGGCTACCTTAAATGCCCTCCCCTGATAATGAGATTGATGACTGTCTTATATGCCATCCTATAGCCTTCATCCAACAGTTGGTGAAAGTAGAAGCAGACACCCACAACTAATCACTGAACTGAATTGGAATCCAGTCTCAGAGAAGAAAGTGAAAAGCAAAAGAGTCCAGACCAGCCTGGTGAAACCCACAGAAACAGCTGACTTGAACATCTGGGAACTGTTGCTCCCCAGACTGATAGCTGGAATACCAGCATGGGACTGATCCAGACCCCAGGAACATGGGTTTCTCTGAGGAAACATCGGAAATCTACGGGACCTCTTGTAGTAGTTCAGTACTTATCCCTAGCATAGTTGTGGACTTGGGAGCCCATTCCACATAGAGGAATACTCCCTGAGCCAAGACACACAGGGGTGGGCCTAGGCCCTATCCCAAAGGATACAATAGACTCTGATGACACCCTATGGAAGGCCTCACCATCCAGGGGGAGCAGAAAGGATATGTGATAGATAGGGTTTTAGTTGGGGGGGGGGGGGGGAG
This sequence comes from Cricetulus griseus, assembly GCF_003668045.3. NCBI lineage: Eukaryota > Metazoa > Chordata > Mammalia > Rodentia > Cricetidae > Cricetulus > Cricetulus griseus. Next base: position 308,853,694 of record NC_048595.1, on the reverse strand, counting down.
GGGGGGGGGACTGGGATTGTCATGTAGAACAATCCTGTTTCTAATTCAAGTAAAAAAAAAAAAAGTTGAAAAAGAAGTTGGTTACAGAACTAAATAGAGAATTTTCAATAGAGAAATTCAAAATCTCGCTCCTGTCAGAATGGTAAGATGGTTGTGAGCCACCCTGGGGTCTGGGGACTGATTCTAAGTCTTCTGTAAAAATAACATGTACTCTTAACCACTGACCCATCTCTCCAGTCGTTCATCTTAAAGTCTTAGTGAAACCTTTCTCTATTATTTAGCAGAATATCTATCAAAGAACGTTTACACACAATTTATTTTTAAATTTATAACTTTTGAATTTTTTCACAAAGCTCTATAAAAGCTAATGAAATTATATACAAATCTTTTCTTAGAAGTAAGCAGAAATCTATTCATAGCAATCTGTTGCTGTGTCCTGAAGTCAGCAATGGCTACTCTTACCTAAATTTTTTACAGAAACTGATGAATATGTCCATTATTTAGCTAAACTGAGACAATCTCCCTGTCTTATTAGGATTCTCAGTCAAATATAAAAGAAAACACACATAGTGTAGATGGTATATTTAATTGCTTTTCATGTGTTTCTTCCCTTTTACCATGTAGAAATTCTGTTTTTCCTCCTTTAATTGCTCTCATAAAGCTGTTTTATCCTAAAGAGATTAGGATTACAAATTAACAAATTCTGAATTACTTACTCATGAAGTATTATAAATGAAATTTCTTCTATCAAGATAGTTTTTCTGAGAAAAATGGAAAGGACTCCAAGAGTAGAACCACATCAAGTTGTTAGCAAAGTAGTATTACTGGCAACCATGGTAGTTGCCATAAAAAATTCCATAAAAACTTTTCAAAATTGTAATTAAGAGTCTCCTCTGGCCAAGAGAAGCCTGATATATATGAACCTAGTGCCTCTACGTGAGAGATATGGTGAAAAATTGATGATAATGGTTTTAGCACATACTCATATGACACCATTCATTTTAGAGACATGAGTGAAAGGTTGTACTCCAGCTAGGGTTCTGCCTCCAGATTAGTTTGGAAAACGATGTGAGTCATCACAATTAGCCCATTATACTCCTGTCTTCATAACTTAGACACTTAGATATGAAATTTCTGAGAAATTACACAGTCAGTAGTTTATTTGCCTGTTAGTTTCCAATTGTTCTTAAGCACAGCATTATCAAACAATTCATCTCCATTACACTGTCCAAAATGGAGACACACAGGAAATTGTAACAACCCAAGGGATAGAATTCTTTTTAGTACTGATTTGGGATATAGACTCTAGTGTTTTTAAACATCAGTGATTTTATAAAGTGAAGAAATTCCAAACATAATGATAATGTTAGGCATTAAAATGAAATATAAGAGAACACTCCAGTGTGTCTGTGAGATCTCCTTACATTCTCTGTACAATGCTGCTTAGAACGTTGTTTGCTTGCCACATTGATACCCTTGCTGGAAGTAGCAAGGTCATTTTCTGAGTGATAGGACACATGTGAAAACATTCAGCATCACCTCATTTGCAGTTACAGGACAAATCCATTAAAGCACAAAACCAAAGTATAAACAAATTCTTCCTTAGCCTTTAGAAACTGCTAGAGACACTCTTTGTTTCTACAGGCTACGAATAAAATATGTGTAGGTTGCTGTATTTCAAACAGAATTTCTTGGGAATGTTTTAGTTTTCTGTGTGGTAGATGTCTTCTTAAAAAAAAGAGAGAGAGCTCAATCATATTTTGTGAAATAATAAAAAATCCTATTGAAACTTCACTGATGTTGCTCCTGAAACTGAACCAAAGAGTTTGAGCTATATGTTCTGAGTTATCCTCATTTAAGTATTCCATTAAAGATGCATATAAGCTGTTGTATTTCAGGTGCATAGTGAATGACAAAAGGCTACGCTCTGATGTAAGCCTGTGATTGGTTCTCACCATAGACCTTACTACAGTCTCAGGGCTTCTTCTTCCCCACTGTGTGCCAGACTAACTGGTCTGCAAGCTTGTGGGCATACTTCTGTCTCTGTCTCCCATACATCTGCAGGAGCCCATGGATTACCGACACATGCTTCCACATCTAGATATAAATGTGTTCTGCGGGTCTCAACTCAGGTCAGCACACTGTGTAACAAGCTCTTAACCCACTGCTCCATCAGTGTAAGAGATAATTTTTCCAGATTAAGGGTTTTGTTGCTAAAAACATATGGGAAAATGTTACTATTAATCCATTTGTTCTTAGTGAAATTAGCTTCATTTTATTTGTTTTTTAATTATAGAAGCTGTAAATGGTCATTCCAAAATAATCACAAAATAATCAGAGAGGATGAGAACTGAGTAGCTCACAGTCTCTTGCAATGAAGATGAGCAGCACGAACCCTGTTGCAGCTCTATATCTGCTCTGCTCTTCCTCGTCTATATGTGGTTTGCCAAACTAGGCTCACAGCATTACGACATAACCTATTCTTAAATACAAACACATGTAAAGTTTTTACATTAATAGATTATTTCAACATAATTTGACATTCCACTCTATAATTTTTAAAAATTTCTTTAACCAATCTTCCATTGGAATGTATGTGTTTTTGCGTTTTGGGGAAAAGCATTGTATTTATAATAATATAATATGTAGTGTAATTTTTATAAATTGGTGATTTTCTTAGGTAGAGTCCCAAGAATAGAATTACTAGAATCGCAGGGAAACAAACCTATTAGCCTTGTGTCCTATTTGTCAGAATTCCTTCAAAGGCTTTTAACTATTTTGACTTCATGAGTGTTGTTGGCTTGGTGCTTTTCATAATCTGCTTATTTTGATTATAGAGCAATCATTTTAATAGACAGATATTATCCAATTACTTAAACCTTTTGTGTTTAACCATTAAAGAGCTCATTTGCTAGGCTCCAAAGCTACACAGAGAAACCCTGTCTCGAAAAACCAAAATAAATAAATAAATAAATAAATAAATAAAAAGAGCTCATTTGCATATATTTCTACTTATGTGTGTATATGTGCTTAAGTATGCATGTGCATGTGCGCGCCCGTGTGTGTGTGTGTGTGTGTGTGTGTGTGTGTGTGTGTGTGTGTACTGTGAAAGTGTCTCCAGGTGCTACCCAGGCTGAATTTGATCTTCCTGAGTCACTTACCCCATATTTCAGGTATGTGATTCCATTTTGCTTTCTCAGATACTTAATGGAATTTTATCATTTATCATTACCTACCTATTCATAACTTCAGCTTTTTTCAGTAAGCAGTGTTTGTTTACTATTGCTTTAGTGCTCCTCATATCCTAAATATTAATCTTTTTTCTCGAGCTTACCACCTAAATTTTCATTTTTGTAAATGATGTAGAAGTTATTAAATTTATCATTTTCAATGTTTTCATTTCTTACACATAGTAATAAACCCTATATATAGATATAGATAGATAAGTGATTCATATATGTATTAAATTATTTATCTGTATGTATTTGATAAATCAGAAAGCTCAGATCTAGATAAGTTAGATTATTTGCTCTTGAATTTTCTGTTTCTCTTTTAGGATAGACTTATCTTATTCCGAGGACCATATTGGTAGCTACTATTACATGATATGAATTGAGGGAGGTGCCCACATACAAAAAATGACACAGAGACTTATTAATTATGAAAGTTCAGTCATAACTTATGCATGTTCCTAACTACTACCCATAACTGAAATTAACCTATACTTTTTAACTTGAAGTTCTCTGTTAACTTTACTCTGTACAGCCCATCCTGTTCGTCTGCACCTGGCTGGCAACACCCCATTTCTTCCTCACAGCACTCTGTCAGTCCCACCTATGCCTCCTGCTATTGACTAAATAGCTTTTTATTAAACCAATCACAATGAGACATCTTCACAAAGTGTAAAGGAATATTCCACAACAATTATACTGACATATTAATTTTGGTTTGATTCCTGTATGCCAAGTACTATTTTAAACATGTTAATTGAACATCCTTAATATATTTAATTTTCATTGCAACTTTGTTAATCAGGGCTACATTTTCATGGATTTTTGTAAAATAACTGAATAAAGTCGAACTTCAATGTGGTTCAATGGCTTGCTTCAAACTACTGTATAAGCAGGATGGAGCCATAACTGCAAGCTCTGTGAGTTCATATTGGGTTAATTGAACAGCTTTGTGTCTTTAGAACTGGTGACAATAGAAATACTAGCATAACTAAGTTCATTGTTGATGGGGAATGTACTGTGTATGTTTATCTTATTGATTGTAAATAAAGTTCTGTTTGGCCAATGAAACAGCAAGTTAGACAGGACTAGGAGTCAAAGAGGATTCTGGGAAATGTAGTAGAGAAGTGGTGAACCAGGCCAGAAGTGACATAGCAAGGAGACTCATATTTGAGCGAAGAGAAACAGGAAGTGTCCCTCTTTCCCCTTCACCTCCTCCAGTGGCAGGATGTGATCCATCGGCAAAAAGGGACGCCAATAAGGCGTTCAATAAGATAAGTCTTATAAAATATATAGATTTATGATAATTAAGACTGAGCTAACTGATGAGAATCCTAGTCATTGACCAAGCAGCATTTGAACCTGATACAAGTTTCTGTGTATTCATTTGGGCCCTAACTCGGGCGGGCGGCTAGCGTAAATTGCACACATGGCTGTGGGGCTCGGGAGGCTTTTGGCAGAAAGATTTATCATAACACATTGTTTACTTCATTTTTTTAATTTAAATTAGATGCAAGATTGTTTTACATGTCAATCTCGGTTCCCTCTCCCTCCCCTCCTCCCCTGCCCCCCCACCGCCCCTCTATCCCATCCCCTTTCTGTTCCCCAGGGAGGGTGAGGCCTTCCATGGGGGATCTTCAAAGTCTGTCATATCATTTGGGTAAGGGCCTAGGCCCTCCCCTGGGGAACTGAAAGGGGATGGGATAGGGGGTCAGTGGCTAAATCATGTGCCTCTTTTCAAAGAAAGGCATGGGTAATTATGAAATGTTTAGACCTAGAATAATTCCTTTTCTTATAGTTTCTGTGGAAATTAGAATTATCTATACCTCTTTTCTGTTAACTCAGCAAATATTTTCCCTCTCTTTCCTAATGAGTGAAGTATATTATTAGATGAAAGCAACAGGTTTAGAAGGCTGTATTTAAAATTTTGATAAAACTTACTCTACATATATGTACATTATATATGAACATTATATACATTATATATGAACAGAGAGAAAGAAATTTTAAACTTGGGAATATATAATTCAATTGCTATATATTTTCTTAGGTCATCAAAACAAACTTCTTTTATTATACAGCTTTAATTTTATCATAATGTTTATGTTACTTGCAAAACTAAACACTGTGGTAGTTTTTAAACAAGGTAGTTTTTATTAGCTTTCCCATGTGTTTACCTAGCTGTTGAGGCTTTGGCTATCACTTTTCCTGTTCCATGCTTTGATTAATGGCCTGATGGACTTGTTCCAGAGCACACTGACGATGGTCAAGTCACTTTCAGTGATGATTTATTAATTGTGCTTGCAACTCCAAAGTAAGATTTGTCATATATTCTATTACACATTTGCCAATAACATCAGGATTATAATTTTAAATAGTTTGCCTGGGATTTTTTGGTTTTTTACATTTTAAGTGTTTGAGACAGACAAAACATTCATTTATCTTAAATTGTATGCAGTATTAGCCACAATATTGTAGCTTTTCAAAGCATGGTTAGGAGATTACTTTTATAAGTAAATATGATTTAATTTCTATTTTTAATGAGATTTGAAGGTAATACACTTCAATAGAGCTTCAAGGGCATTTAAAATATATTTAATGTTTGTGATTCCCTCTGGGAACAACCACGACTTACATACACCCCCCCCCACGTTAATGAATGAGTTCAAATTGAATTCCACTGACATATTTCTATGTATTTTAAAATAAATATAATAGGGATCTGTGCTCATCTTTTTGAGTTTCAAGTAAAGAATCTTGTTTTATATGATAGGTCTCTATCATTTCAACAACTTTTATACCTATATTCTTAAACAATACGTTAGCTGGAGAAAAACTACTGATTAGCAGTGATGACAAGAAGATTCCGTACTAGAAATCCATGAAGAATTTATATAGAAAATATATAAATGTGAATGTATTTTTGAATGAACAGAAATGGAGAGATACTTAACATTATTGTCTCTTTACAACCTAAGACAGATGAAGTATTGTCTGTTTTGAAAGTAATTCGGTAGACATGAACTTTCCCTAAGTAAATTATCTTGGTTCATTTAGAAATCCACCCAAAAGTACTCACTTTGGCAGCATATGGACTAAAATTGGGCTGATAAAAAGGAAGGTTATCATAGTTGCTTTATAAAGATGATGCACAAATTCATGCAGCAGTCTGTATTTTTACACAAGGAATAAATAATCACAGCATTAACCAAAAGAGAGGGAGAAAACCTTACTGCAACAAGAAAGAAACAGAAATGTTTAGGAATAACTTACATCATTCATGATCTCCATTCAAAATAAAAAGACAAAGACTAACAGTTTGATGCAAAACAGGAATCACTTTCCTATGCATCAAAAACAACAACAAAACAAAACCACACTTCACCAACAAGGACAAACATCACCATAGGGTAAAAGAACGGAGAAAGACATCCCCAAGCATATGGAACCAAGAAAGATGCAGATGGAACTATTATAATATCTGACAAATGGACTTCAAAACAAAACTTGTCAGAAGAGATAGGGAAGGACAATGTAATCTCATCAAAAATCAAGAAGGAAGCTTGTCTCCAAAAACACCAAACAATCCAATTAAAAAGTGGGGTACAGAACTAAATAGACAATTCTCAATAGAGGAATCTAAAATGGCTGAAAGACACATAAGAAAGTGTTCAACATCCTTAGCCATCAGGTAAATGCAAATCAAAACAGCTCTGAGATACCATTTTACCCCTGTCAGAATGGCTAAAATAAAAAATACCAATGACAGTTTATGCTGGAGAGGATGTGGAGAAAGGGAAACACTCCTCCACTGCTGGTGGGAGTGCCAACATGTACAGCCACTTTGGAAATCAGTATGTCTACTCCTCAGGAAGATGGGAATCAGTCTACCACAGATCCAGCAATTCCACTCCTAGATATATACTCAAAGCAGCACATTCCTACAACAAGGACATCTGTTCAAAGATGTCCATAGCGGCACTATTTGTAATAGCCAGAACCCGGAAACAACCTAGATGCCCCACAACTGAAGAGTGGATAGAGAAAATATGGTACATTTACACAATGGAGTACTACTCAGCAAAAAAAAAAATGGAATCTTGAAATTTATAGACAAATGGATGGAACTAGAAGAAATCATTCTGAGCGATGTAACCCAATCTCAAAAACACAAACATGGTATATACTCACTCATTTGAAATAGAGCAAAGCTGCGTATTGTGTGGTGGTGGGGCGGGGTGGGTGAGGGGATTGGAACAGGAAGTGAAAAATGATTAGTTCTATTATAATACCTAAAATAAAAGAAATAATTAGAAAGAATGCAATTAATGAAGAAGAGAGAAGCTACTGGAAGCTGTTAGAAACCAACTGCAATGGAATGAAATGAGATTTAGAACACATGGAGTATTACAAATATTTCAATAAATTTTATCTCTATTCCCTTGAGATAGGATCTCTCACTGAACCCAAACACAGTCTAGCTGCTAGCAAGTCCCAGTTATCTCAGCCCTACAACTTTGGTGACCACATGGACTTTTTCAAAGTGTCTTGAGGATTAGAACTCAGGTCCTTATGCATTAACAGCAAGTTCTCTTACCAACCGAGTAATCTCTCTGGCCCCCACTTGATGTTCCTAAAGTCAGTGACCATAAATAAGAAAGGAACTCCTGACTTGATTGTAGTAATTATGAAGTAATGCATGCAATTCTTTAGCACACTTCCTGGAACATGATTGGCACTCAGTATTATTATTTTTATCATTTATTGTGTTTTTATTTTTGAGACTATTCTGATTACAAGGTTTCTTCCTTTCCTTTCTTCCCTCCCCTATATCCCATCCCTGCTCTCCTTCACATTTATAGCCTCTATTTTTCTTTCTTTTTTTTTTTCTTTTTTGATTTTCTGAGACAGGAAATCTGTGTCGCTTCCGAGCCTATCTTAGCACTTATTCTGTAGACCAGGCTGGCCTTGAATTCACAGAGATCAGCCTGATTCTGCCTCCCTAATGCTAGGATTAAAGGTGTTTGCCACCACTGCCCAGCTATAGATTCTATTTTTCATCAACTTTTACTCATGCATATATGTAGTTTTATATGCACATATGTTCCTAAATATAAACAATTGAGTACATACATTTGTATGAATATTTTCAGAGCTGACTATTTGTCAGTGAATGACCAATTGATGTACACTTCTCTGGGGAAGACCACCTCTCCTGTTCCCACATTTACCCATTGCCTTTAGATTATTGTGTAGGATTCAATCCTCCTGGGTATTTCCCACATCCAGTTTGACATATCCATTGGTTCAGCTCACATTGGGGCAGTCATGTTGGTGAGGCCTTACTGATTGATATAGCTTCTGAAGTTACTAGGAGACACAATCTCACAGAAAAATCCCTGATCCTCTGGCTCTTGGAGTCTTTCCACCTTCTCTTCCTCAGTGTTTCCTGAGCCCCAGATATGGGCATGTTTTGTAGATATATCCACTTGGACTCAGCTCCATAACTCTGCATATTGATTGGTTGTAGTTTTCTGTAGAGGTCGCTATCTGTTTCAAAGAGAAGATTCCTTGATGAGGGGTAAAGGCTACACTTGTCTCTGGGTATAAGTACAAATGTTTATACATTATTGTTAGGGGTTATATTAGTTTAATAAACTAGTGATTGTAGATTCCCCTCCAATAACTATGATGTCTCTAACACTGTATAGTTAGCTGTGTTTCCAGTTCCAAGCATGGTACCCTTTTACTGAGTAGGCCTTATTTCAAGTAGAGAACACTTGGTTACCCCAAGGTATATGTGCCATTACTGCACCTGGAAATTTAGCCTGCCAAGCTGGCTGGTCATTGATAGGGTACACAATGTGATATAAAGGTAATACTGTTGGTTTCTTCCCTTCTTTGAAATATTGCATTGTGCCTTCAAAGATAGTTACCAAGGAGATGACTTTCAGGTCATGTCCACCTCAGAGACCTCTGTGCTGTGTTCATAAAGTTCATGGTGTCTTTAACAAGAGAAACTTATCTTCTACCTCTAAGGGATAACCAAGAATAATAACAATAGGCTGGGAGACCCTTAGCCATGACCACCAGCTCAAAAGGGAGTGTCTCTTGCCTGCTATTGGGGCTTTTGTTGTGTAGTCATTGGCTCTTGGAGTGAGTACAGTAACCCTGATGAGAAAAGTTCATTGAAGCTATTATACATGTTTATATAAGTTTGGGGGGACTATATATTTAATCATATTATTATTATTTTTAGTCTAAGATACTTTGTTCTGATGTTTGTCCCTAATTATGTTACATGTTTTTTCAGGTCTTTCTACACTCTAATATATATCAGTAATATTCAATGCCTTTTCCACTTTATATCATTCTATTATAAATAGTGATATTTTATTAATAAAACACTAGGAAGTCCCATATTTGAAACAGGATTCTTTGGAGAAGATAATTTTTCTAATACAAAATTTGTTTAGCAAATATTTGAAAACCTAATACTCATGGATAGAATGGTGAATTAGCTACTTTCCTTGTTGCTGTCACAAAATAAAACGATATAAAGAAGGAAACAGTTTTATTTATGGTAACAGTTTGAGAGATGCAATATTTCTTGAAGAAGGCATGGTGGTGTGAGCATCAGATAGCTGCTCACATTGCTTCCTCAGGCAGATAGCAAAGGAGAAATGAATGCTGGTGAATCTGGCTTTCTCCATTTCCTTTCTATTTATTTGTCCCATACTACAGCAAATGGGGTAATGGCATTCACTTTTAGGGTATGTCTTGTCTCCTCACTTGTATATTTCTAGAAACAACCTCAACTGATAATTAAGATTACCACCCATAAGCTCAACCCTCGTTAAACACAGCACTTTAAATCATAATATTTTACTTCTGGCCTCTGAAGTCCTGTGTATTCAAAATGCATTTAATGCAACTTCAAAAGTCTCTGTAGTCTAAATAATCTCAATACTGTTCAAACGCCCATAGTTTTCTGAAACTCGGGCAGTCTTTTACCATGAGCCCCCTAGAAAGCCAAAAATTAAGTTCTACCATTCAAGGACACAGATTAGGCATTCTTAGTCCTAATGGAAAGGATAAGAATAATAGCAAGGAGAAATACAACCACAGCAAGAACTGCAGCAAGGCAAACACTAAACATTGAAGATCTATGTCCAGCACCTAGGATTATGATTGGTATTATGTGTCATATTGAGCTTTGGTTGCCCCATCTCTCTAGCTCTAGTGCCTGTAACCTCTCTTGGGCCAGATACACTCCATGCCTGCAGCTTCCCTTGGCAGGTATATCATATCTCATTGTCCCAGTAACCCAAAATCCTGGGTTCTCCATCAGAAATTACAGTGACCTTCAGAGACTCACACCAAGGTGTTTCAGAGCCCATGTAAAGGAAATCTGACCAAGCAAAATGCTGCCTGTCCTCAGCAGCTTTGGGCCACTGTGGTGCAAACCTTTATGACTTTGCCTTTCATTTTCAATGCCTGCAAAATGGGCACCATCCCGACAACACAGCCAAGTTATATTTCCAGTTTAAGATGTCTGGCTTCCTGCATCACAACTGTTGTTGAAAATAACAACTGAACCTTGAAAACAAAACACTTCACCAAGGTGTTTCTTTTCAAACAGGGACCCTCTGGGCTCAGTCACACTTCTTTCAGATGAATTTTTATTCTAAAATCCGATGCCTTTTTTGATGAGTGGTTCTTACATGTGAGGTACTTTTCTTATTGTCCCAGTACACATCTCCAGGTTTCTCTTTAATGGCACTAATCTCTGACAATTACATAAGCCTTTTCTGTTTTCAGCTTGCTTACAACTCTAAACTCACACTCCTTTCTGCACCCAACTGTACATTTGACTTTTTTCATGCTATGTAGTATTTTATCTTCATTATCACCTGGTTTTAGAATTACTATGGAAACATACTTCTGGTTATACATGTCAGCATCTTTCCCAAAGGTTAGTGAGGTGAGAATACTCCCGAAGTTTGATTGGTAACGTTGCTTGGGTCGGGTTGCTGACCTGGATGCAAGGAAAAGATAAACTGAATACCAACACTCATCTTTCCCAGTCTCCTGAATACAGATACGATTTGACTAGCCACTGGAAGTCTCTGTTGCCACCTTCCCCACTACAACTATTCCCTCAACTTGTAAGCTAAAGTTAAACTTCCCTTCCTTAAGTTGCCCTTGTCATGTGTTGTCTTGCAGCAACAAGTAAAGTAAAAATAATTAACACACTGTAGATATGGCTAAGAGGTATGCAGTAACCATGCCACAACCTGAATGTTATGATTTCTTGAAACTGCTTCTGGCAAACACTTATTCTATTACTCTATTGCTTTTAAATCCAGCTTCACTCATATTATCAAGACACTGGCATAAAAAATACATATATATTCTTCTTAGCAATTTGGGAGTGAAGAGAACAAAGTCTATACAGCAGTCTAGGAAACGTCATTAGTAACCTCTGCTGTAAGAAGTTTTGAGGAGTTCCTAGAGCCTGAACTGTCTCAGCAGTAAGTTGTCAGGTCTTTCTTGCTCCCTGGGGTCAAAATGGGGAAGAAGGGGAATCAAAGGCATTACTATCTGTTTGGATGATATGCCTAAATACATAGAAATACAGATCTGTTGTCTTAGGTTTCCCTAAAGGAACAGAACTAATAGAATGTATGAGTATATATTAAAGGGGGATTTATTAAAGTGGCTTACAGGTGGTGGTCCAGCTAGCTAGACAATAACTCTTATCTCATGGAAAGTCCAAGAATCCAGTATTTGTTCAGAGTGCAAGGCTGGATGTCTCAGCAGACCCTGTCTGGAGCTGGAATCTTCTAGGATGAGAGAGTTTTCACTCTACATTGGAATCCCAAAGAATTAGGATATAATACAAAAAGCAGTGTCTCAGTCACTGGATAGATGAACTTGCCAGTGATAGTAAGGGCACACAGTCAAAAGCAAAAGACTCGTTCTTCCATTTCTTGGGTTACTACCAAGGATTGAGGCTCAAATTTAGGGTGGGTCTTCCCACCTCAAATGATCCTCTCAAAAAATTCCTCATAATATGTCTAACTGCTTGGGTTTTAGTTATTTCCAGATGTAGTTAAGTAGACAACCAAGATTAGCCATCAACTGTCAAAAAACCAAAAAAATTGATCAGTTTTAATTAGGTTAAATTAAAAAAAAGCAGCCAAGATTTACCAGTTATGAAGACAAAGATGTTATTGTATATGAGCCTGGATTTTTTGGAAGAGAAGAGATCTAAAATAAATGATTTGATAGCCCCAGGCATTCAAGATTGGTAAGAAATCGTCTTAAAGTGAGTGAGAACAGGCAGCACGGTTGAGTGTTCTCCTCTCCAACACCACATGAGTGATTCCAAAGGTGAACTTTATACAGCCAATACAAGAAAAGCAGACAGCATAACTGGTGCCAAAGCTCCATGCTTTTCCTTTAATGGGTAATAACATCTGTGGAATAATCAAATTAGCCAGAGGTTGGATGTCTATTGTGCCATATCTTGGGGTTAACACTTGTGTGGTTCCTTTCTGGTTCCTCAGTGTGTTTGTATTACTTTATTATCTGTCTCCAAACTAGATTTAAATGTAGAGTAACAGATGGTTTGGGGAGTTTGGGGAGAATGGACCTAAGTAGATTTTATTTGTTTGATTGTTGGTTTGTGTTTGTGTTGAGTTTGGACCTCACTCTATAGCCTAGGCTGACCCAAACTTCCAGAGTCCTCTTATCTCAGGATCCCAAGCACAGGTGTTAGAGGATAGCTACTACACCTAGGTAAATTTACTAAAGTCAGACTTTAACCTAAGCTCTTTATGAACATTGAGTAAATCACAAAAAAAAAAAAAAAATTATTGGGAGAAACTACAGCTGTGATTCTGACTTCATAGTCTAGTCAAATAGAGAAAACAAAGATATGTGAAATAAAATAAGGCAATTATATGGGCAATTGTGGTAGTCATTAGTTCTTGTCACCAAAAATAAACATATCTTTCTCTGCCTTCTGTGCATATGGTTGAATTGCATTTCATAGCTGTACTTGAAGAAAGATTTTGCTAGACCCATTCTTGACAGCAAGTTTTGTTTAAAGGTGGTACCTATAAGGGAAAGGCCAGAAAACTTTCCTTTCTTCTGCCTTAGTGATAGACAGTGTTGATATCTGCCCATTCAACTTAAAAAGTAAGGACAACAGAGTCTAGTCTCCCCACCCTCAGGTCATATCTGATGAGAGTGGCATAATTGAGAAGTTTTATCTCTGTTATTTCAAAACACTTTGGTGTTAGGTGTTATCTCATGTAACTGACTGATGGGATACATGCCTTATCTAATTGTAGTATATTTTTTACCACCTTCATGTTCCTATCTATGTCCTTTTAAAACAAAGAGCATTAGAAGGCATTGGCTAAAATTTGCTACCATTTTCCTTGAGTGAATATTGACTTTAAGCTCAGTAGAGAGTTGGAATAAAAGATTGTTTATAAACATACAATCACAAAACTTATTTCCATATGTGATAATTAACAATTTTCTTTACTCTATATAAATATAATATCATGGTATAGAAACTTTGCAACAAATAAAATATTTTCAATGATCTTATGAAAAAAATTAGTATTTTACTTAAAAAATAGAGCATTTTTAGCTCTTTTAAAAAGCAGGCAGTAGGAATTGATTTTATTATCCACAGATTTGTTTAAGAAATGCGCTTTTATAATCTTGTCTTGTGCCAGTTGGGCAAATAGAATCAAGCTCCAAACTGAAAGGTTAAGAGAAAAAACACTCAGAGGTTTGACATCACCTCGCCCCACCTAATGACTTCACTTTCCATTTGATTTACTGTTGTCTGGCTATTACTCATAGAACTAAAAGAAAATGTAGTTATCCTAGGGAAAGCTGCTGTCTTTGCTTTCTCTAAATATGCCATTTAGCCACAGTGTACATGATCCAGAAAACTTGTAAAGTGACTGATTTTTAGTCATAGCATTTGGAAAGTGTGACCAGAATGAGATAGTACTTTCTGTGTCCTTGCTATATGAGGTATGCTATGTCTTAGTCCTTTCATGGGTTACACCAAAATGCAACATAGTGGTCAATTTATGTGTTATAGATATTGATTCCACAGTTCTCTGTTTATGAAGTCCATGATCTAAATGCAATCCAAGATTCAGTGGCCAGTTAGGACTTGCTTGCTACATTTTCACTTGGTATACTGGCTAGTTTTGTGTCAGCTTAATACAATCTGGAGTCATCAGGAAGGACAGACTCTCAATTAAGAAAATGCCTCTGTAAAATTGTGCTGTATGCAAACCTGTGGGGGCATTTTCTTAATTAGTGATTGATGTGGGAGGGCTCAGCCCATTGTGGTTGGTTCTGTCCCTGGGTTAATGGTCCTGGGTTCTATAAGAAATCAGGCTGAGCAAGCCATGAGGAGCAAGCCAATAAGCAGCACTCCTCCATGACCTCTGCATCAGCTCCTGCTTTTGGGTTTCTTGCCTGACTTCCTGTGACGATGAACAGTGATACGCATGCATGAGCTCTTTTCCTGGCCAAGGTGCTATTGTCATGCTATTTCATCACAGCCTTGTTAACCCTGAGACACCTGGGAAAGAGATCTGTGCTGTACCCCAGGATAGCAAAATACCTAAAAATGAAGAGTCCTAGAGGAAATCCTTCCCACTTTTTCAGTAGGCACCCATCTGTTCATAAAAGCAGGCCTCTTAAAATTAGAAGATTGGTGCCATATACAGTGGCAATTAACTATTTCAACTGTTTTCTTTAGAGGGTATATTTACTCTTTAGTTTTCTCTTTGTAGAAGAAATTATCATATTGTGTGAGTGTGGATGGATGTGGGTGGGCTCATGCCACAGTATGTGTGTGTATATCAGAGGCCAACTTAAGAGACACAATTTACTTCTCTCATTGTGTGGATCCTGGGGATCAAACCTGCCTACCAATTCTGGGCACAAACACTCACTCAATAAGCCACATTGCTGCTCTTCATTCTTATTTTTCTATAACCATCATTCACAAAGTTCATCCTTTTGGGTAGCTTTGGGCATTTGAGTTTGCATCTCTCTTGAGTCTCTTCTCCAACCACTTTTTAACTGTTCATCACCCATAGCACTGTACTGCACCAAGTTCCTCCAAAGTTGATGATTATTCCTGTTTGGGACGTAATACTGCCTTGTCACATCTGTATAACACTGGCCCATGTACCCCCTAAAACTACAGGATATGCACTCCATTTTCCAGAAAACTCCTCCAAACTCCTCTACTATCTACTGACCTCAGAGTGAATTACGTCTGTCACAAGTGTTCAGTACCATTTGTGTCTTTCTCTTTTCCTTGTGGTTGACACACACACATACACACATAAATATCCACCAGTGACTCTTTTCACCAGGGAATCTGCCTCTTGTAACAGAACAGAAACTGATTTAATTTTCCAGCTTATCATTTGTCATAACTAAATCGTAACCTGCTAAAGTTAGGAAAATTTTCCAGCTGAATACAGCAAGCTATAGAGAACACTGAATAGTCTATTCCTCTCTCTTTATGTGAGGATCTGATAACCAAGTGAGCAGTCTTTGACTATACTGAGGCTAGACCTAGAGTCTTTGATTTTTCTTTGCTTTTTCTGTCCTGCCAATTGCATATTGGCTCTTTATAATTCTCACTTCTTCCACTTATGTATCTACCTACTTGGAGTGTCCATCATAATTTCTTAATCTTTCTTTTAATTAAAATATTAATGATTTTTGAGTGGCAGTTACCAAAATTTCTCTATTTAGGAAAATCAGCACAAATTAGGGCATTAAAATGTGTCTGAAGACTGCTATATGACTCAGTTTTCTGATTTATTGGATTAGTGTTTCCTAATCTAGTTTATTTCACTAATTCATTAAACTAAATGGATAAATCCATTCAGGTTTGTCATTTGAATGTGAATTAAATTGACCCAAGCATTCATATTTGTCTACATTTTGTCATCTGAAAGGAAGACATGAGATACATGTTCCATGGGTCCACCCTCCTTTGCAGACATGAATGAGTTCTTGAAGCACTTTGTCCTGTACTTCAGGGTCTTAGCTCATCACCTCTTCTTTTTCCTAGTATAAGTCAGATCTTTCCCATGCTTCTTTTTTATTTTAATATTGAGATATGAAAATTGCTATTCACATTCATTTGAAGAACAGAAGAAATAGTGAGGTGATATGTTTCAAATGTAGGATAATAAAGAAGCTAAGAACCATCAGTCATTTCTGTACGACCCTCTGCAGAACTCCACTCCTCCTCCAAAGTCCTTGTAATCCATAATGTAAGGCAGTTTGGGCATTCAGAGAGATGTTTAAGACAGAAATAATACAGTTATTCATGAAAAAAAAGTTTTAAAAAGGGAGATTTTGTAGATCATTTTTATTTGCTATTTAATTGATATGGTGAAAAGGGAAGTCAGTAATTCCTGATTAATGATATGTAATAAACTTTATAATACATCCTAATTCAGAGACTATTCTTCCATTTTTCACTGAGAATCTTAATGACATGATGTTCTGAGGTGGAAAGCATTCAGTCTTGTATCATAAACAACATAGTACCTGAAAGTGTTACAATTTAATTTACCTAACTTGTCCCTCCAGGCATCACATGTAGGAGATTCAGATTTAATTTTTTCATGTTCAAATATATTGGACTCCCATGTCTTTCATTATTTTTAAGTTCTTATTTTAATAGTTTTATTGTTTATGATTTTATTTATGCATATGTGTTCTGATCAAGAACATTTCCCTGCAACCCCTCCCTTATCCCCTTAACTACTTTTCCTTAACAGTTTTACATACTGTTTGCTCAAGATCCACTAGCCCTTATGTATATTGACGTGGGACCATCACAGAGCATTGGTGGCCTCTCAGAGGCTGCTGCCCACAACAAACTGGACTTTCCTCCCCAGGCAGCCATCAGTTGGCAAGAGCTTCTTAGCTAGGAGTAGGATTCATGACTCCATGCAAGTATTTTGGGCAGCTTGACCGTGTGCAGATCTTACACATCAAGTCCAAGCTGCTATGAGTTCATGTGCACAACAACCTGGTCATGTCAATCCCCGGGCTGTTGCTTGTTAGCCCTTGAAATCAAGAGAAGAATATTTTATATGTAAAAATGACCTTAGGTTTAGAAATGGCACATTCAGTAAGTAGATCCTAAAAGCAATTATACTTTCTTATGAATTAAAATTCAGAGACTGACAGGTAGACTCTGACATAACAATGCCAGTAGGTAGAGTAAATGAGGAAGTCATAGCTTTTTAAAAATTAAACATGGATCACTCTTTTTGGAGTCACTCAGTCCTGTTTTTCATGATTTACTGTGTTAGATAAACAAAGGAATTGAAAGTAAGCCTCTTTCCAAAGCAATTCTGATTTGGTTGTAATATTGGAAAGTACCCAGCCAAAAAGATAAAATGGCTGTAGTGCAAAGTTGTGCAACAAATTAATATCAATCAAAGGGAGAGTTGTTGGTTTCATTACAATAGCCTTGATAAATTAAAAGTAATAAATTTACTTGTAGACCATGAGTCTGTTTTTACAAATCTGAGTGGCACATTTTTTTCCTGTTCCTATTGGTGTTTCCTCTGGGGTTAATTCATTGGGGTGGAGGCATGGTCTGTGACCCCCCCCTCCATTGTCACTCCACCCTCCTGCAATGTGGCAACTAACTTTCAAAAGCTGAAAACATGACGTTTCACAGGAGCTTGTTATTCATTTTCCAAAATTCATTTGACATTAGTCTAAGATATCCATGTGCCCTGGCATGGGTTTATTTAGGAAAGTTAGACCATACAGCACCTAATTCCTGGTTAGTAAGATAATATCCATAGCTGGGTGAGGTTTGGGAAATGGAATAATTTGGTGAATCTCTGGCCAAAATCTAAGTGACTCTCTTGGGACCAATGGACTAAGAACTGGTCCATCTGCATGAATTTCAGTTTCCTTTCTCAACTCATCAACTTTATGTCAGAGAATCTCTGAAGGAAGCTCCCTGTCAGGCCTCCTGCTGACTTTTCTGACTTGCAGATTTGAGTATCTGTCTGATTGCTTGTCACCTTCTATCGCCAAAGCCATTTGCAGTGGTCTCCCATTGCTTAGTGGCTTTCTGATATGATTGTCTAAAATGTATATTTATTTTTTACTTGTTCACATTTTTTTGGTGTTTCAAGACAGCGTTTCTCTGTGTAGCCTTGTCTGTTCTGGAATTTGCTCTGTAGATGAGGGTGGTTTCAAACTCAGAGATTTGCCTGCCTCTGCCTCCTGATTGCTGGGTCTAATGGTGTGTGCCATAATATCCAGCCAAGGTGTACAATTTATGAAACACAAAAGACTCTATATTTGTCATAACAAATATGTTAGCAATAAGTACAGTGACTATTTTGATAGCACCTACTGTATTTCCATCATGATAACACACAGACTCTTCAATCTATATAACAAGCTTACAACTTAATCTTATCTGTACCAAATACACAAAGAAATTGATACTGAGAAGTAAGTCAGTTGCTCAAGAATATATATTGTGGCAAAAGCATTCTCCTGGAAGAAAAACTTACCTGATGGTAATATTACACTTCACAAAAGAGGAGAGGCTAATCATTAACTACGTATGGTTGCCATCAAAATTAGCTCTGCATGGCATCGTTTTCTTCTCAGTGGTGTTGGTGCAATAAGCCAAAAGATTCTGATTATGGAAGGATAGTTGATAATAGTTTTCCTGCTTTAGAAGTCTAGATTAAATTTTCAGATATTGACATTATTATGATATTTTTTACTGATATAACTGTTTCATACTAAATGTGGTTCTGAAAATTTGAGTATTACTGGCCTCAGTCACCAGTTGTAAAGAGATGTAACCAGAAGTAAAGGACTGCTTCAATGCATGCACCAACCCTCAGTGTTCTAGATCAGCCCATGTTAAAGGGTGACATAACTAGCAATTTTCAAGCATACTGCCAAGAAGTAATGACACAGGTCTGCTCCAATGTATACATTGACCCTCAGTGTTCTAGATCAGCCCATGCTAGAGTGAGAAATACCTAGCATTCAAGAGGCAAGAAGTAATGACACAGATGTTTGATGACGCTTTTACACATTCTCCTGCCCTTGCTAAGTCCACATTTTCACATAGGTCTAGTCAATATAGTCTTAGGTAGATAGAAGACTGGAAAAGGATGAATGTTGACTGGAAAGATCTTGGAGTATGCTTAGTATTTGGCCCTATTCATAAGTTTTCAGGAGTAGAATGGAAAAAGGGAGACATTTTGATCAATGCAGTATCTTTGGCTTGACCTTATATATGTACATATAGATGTATATGTAAATATGTCTATACACACATATAATGTAGCCAAGGATGAGCAGAACATCTAATCCTCCTGCCAATGCCTCCTAAATGCTGGGATTGCAAGTGTGTACCTGTACACCCAGTTTGTATTATGAACGGGATGGAACCTGGGACTTTCTGCATGCTAGGTGTACTCTCCACCGTCTCAGCTAGATTGGCAGCCCATAGACCATTCTTTGTCCTTTGTAAACAATGGACAACACGAGATCCTAGGACACAAACAAAAGGATAGCATAGCTTTCTGTCATATTCTACAAATTCTAATTGAAAGAGGAAACATAAGGACAAGTTAAATTATATTAATGTTGATGTTTGACTCTCCAACTTAGCAATTTACATAGCATTTTATAACCCAGAACAGTTTGCTTTATTCATGTTATAAATTATAAAGACAGGAAATTCAGGCAGGCATTTAGGATTCTAATCATAAAATCCTTTTGATGTTTCTCTTCCATACAATAGCTCTAATAATTCACTTACTTCATTGGTTCAGTAAAAGTTGGCTTTCAATTTATTCAGCTTCTTTTTTTGTCAACTTTTTAAAATTTGAATTAGAAACAGGATTGTTTTACATGACAATCCCAGTTCCCTTCTCCCACCCATCCTCCCCAACCCCCCTAACTAAAACCTTATCTGACACATATCTTTTCTGCTGCCCCTGGATGGTGAGGCCTTCCAAGGGTATCATCAGAGTCTTTCGTATCCTTTGGGATAGGGCCTAGGCCCACCCCTGTGTGTCTTGGCTCAGGGAGTATTCCTCTATGTGGAATGGGCTCCCAAGTCCACAACTATGCTAGGGATAAGTACTGAACTACTACAGGAGGTCCCATAGATTTCTGAGGTTTCCTCACAGAAACCCATGTTCCTGGGGTCTGGATCAGTCCCATGCTGGTATTCCAGCTATCAGACTAGGGAGCAGGAGTTCCCAGATGTTGAGGTCAGCTGTTTCTGTGGGTTTCATCTTTTAAGAGTAATCTGAAGACTTCTTTACATCTCAGAAGTAAACTATACTGAGCTGTACATCTTGCTCATGTATTAAGTGTATAACTTAATATTTTAGTTCCATAACTAACATTTTAATTATATTTTCATAACAGCCTAGATACACAGAGGCCTAGGCCCTGCTCCAAATGATATGACAGACTTTGAAAATCCCCCATGGAAGGTATCACCCTCCCTGGGGGGCAAAAAGGGAATGGGATAGGGGTTGGTTGGGGAGCAGGGGAGGAGGGGAGGGAGAGGGAACTGGGATTGACATGTAAAACAAGTTTGTTTCTAAAGTAAATTTTAAAAAAAAGAAAAAGGAAAAACTGATTCTCTCCTTCTATCATGTGGATTCCAGAGATGGAACTCAAGTTGTCAGGCTCATTGACAAGTACCTTTTCCAAGTAAGTCATGTCACCAGCCCATTTGTAGACCTTTTAGTGGCTGCTATACTAATTGATACTTGATATTTCACTTTTATATTTTTCTTCATTTGGAGTTAGAAAGGCTAGAAGAATAAAATGTAAAGATGTTTCCCTAGGAAAATTATAATTTTCCCCACATCTCAGTTTATTACTGGAGTGGCACAGCTAAAATGAGCAAAGGGTTATATATAAAGTAGTTGTTGGATTATCAGGGTGGAATGTTGTCCCTTAGACATCCCCTTTCCTGGTGTCACAATGAAATATTCATTTTCTAAGCTAAGAAAAACAATCCTATTCTTAAAAGAAAAAAATCTCTGCATACTGGGCCAGTTACATGTCTGGGTGGGGTAAGGTGCTCAATGCCAAAACTGACAACCTGAAGTCAGTCCTTGGAACCCAAGTGGTGGAATTAAAGAACAACAAACTCCCTCCTGCAAATAGTTCTCTGAGACCCACACATGTGCACACAGCATACACAAATGCATCCTAAATAAATAAATAAATCAGTATATTTTTTAACAATCCATTATTATCTAATTACTTTCCAATTTACTTACCCAGTCATTATGATTTGTGACAGCTGACTTGTAGGCACTATATGCTAAGCCTTTTGATAAAGATGATGGATGGGAACAACTAGGTCTTGAGTCAGTGTCAGAAAGAGCATGTGTTGATCTCCAAATATATGTGTATCAGATAGGTAGGTAGGTAGGTAGGTAGGTAGGTAGGTAGGTAGGTAGGTAGGGAAATAAAAATATACACAATTTCTTTCTCTGTGTATTATAATGTGAAGAACTCATGGAAATTCTTTGAGTGAGATACAAAAATAGATTAAGGCAAACACAGGTTTTATAAAGAGCAGTTCAGTTTCCATGAGTTCTCATAGAGTAGAATCTCATGTAGAGTTTATTTCCTGAACTGATAAAAATGGATCTACAAGTACAATGTTCCTTCATCCCATACTTTTGGGTAATTCTGAAGGAAAGAGAACTACTGTCTTGCTAACTTTATTGAACCAATACTTCCCAAATGTGTGAATTTAAAATCTTTTTAAATGGCGTGTTTTTTGGGATTTTAAGAAACACTGGCCCTGAGCATTTTCTCATTAAAATTGATATAACTTGTACTAAATATCCTCAGAATAATTAAGATTGACTAAATTTTCTCTGCTGTTGAATTTGAGTGTTTAATGGTATTCTTTACCAGCAAACAAATATAATTTAAAGCAAATATTTAAACATGATTTTAACATTCTCATTGTTTGCCTTATGGTAATGAAATGTAAATATTGTATCTAAATGATATGTTTAATGCTGTTGTATTCTCAAAATCAATTCAATGTTGTAATTCCAAGTTCTGCAAGTTACCAAGGAGTACTTGTCTCTCATTCCAGCTAGCTGGCATCCTAAAGCACTGCACACTTGGGACACCATTTGTCTCTCCCCTTCTCCTTTGCTCCTTTCTTCATTCATTTTTACTTGGTTGTGGTTATCTAGCATATTAAAGATTTTTATAAACCCACACTTAATTCAGATGTGTTCTTCTGTTTATTTCCTGAACTAGATGATAAAAAATATTTTGATTTCTGTTCACAATGAAAGAGAGAGTTTTCTGTAGCTTACCATAGATATAATGACAGAAAACATGATCTTTTTAAGTCAATATATGGTAATTGGGCAGGATTAGTCACAATTGTTATAAATAATAAGAATAACAATGGGGTTTATTATAAGCCTGTTTCTTGCCCAATATAATTTTATTTAGCAATTATGAGTTAAAATGTAAATGAGGATTTGGAACTTTGTGTTGGCCTGCTGATTCAGCTCTTCTTTCCAGGGATTCATTCCCAGGCTACCACACTGGAGTCGCTGTGTCTCTAGTAATTCAACCCCTCTTTCTTATTTCTAACCAGTTTGTTTCTTTCTTCTCAAAGGAAATTGTAATCCTTTCTGTCACAAAAATCTCAATGACACTAACTCTTTTAATTGAAGATAGTTTTTTTTTATTACAGTATATTTTGATTATTGTTATTCCTCCCCCAACTCCTTCAAAATTCTCTTTCCTTCCTTAGCCACACAAATCAGCATCCCTTATTTCTTTCTCTTATTAGGATGCAAACACACAATTCAATTATTATAACAATTATTATTATGACAAAATAATAATAATAATAAAATTAGAAAACATAAAAACAAACCAGAATAGTACAAAACAAATAGAAGAAAATGAGCCAAAGATAAAGCTCAAGAAACACATATAGACACAGGAACACACACAGGCCCCATGAAAACCACAAAGCTAGAAACTGTAATGCTAAAGGGAAAAGCATTATAAAACAAAGAACATTCAGAAATGCCATTGTTTACATTTTGTGTTGGTGTTGGCCATCAACTAGGTAAGTGGACATGCTACCTACCCTCAACAATGGTTTTCATACACAGTGAGATTCTGTTGTAGAGAAAAAACTTTTCATTTGCAAGTACTTACTAATTGGAGATAGCTTCTAAATTAGGGATGTGGACTTGTGTCCATGTCCCCTTTCAGTAAGTCCAGTCTTGTGTAGGTCCTGTGCATACTGCCATATTCTCTGCAAATGCATATGTGTATTCGTCCAGCTGTGTTTAGAAGGCCTTTTTTCCCTATGTCCTCTGTCCCTTCTGCCTCTAACAGTCTTTCTGCCTCCTCTTCTACATGGATCTGCGAACCCTGAGGGGAGGGATTTGATGGAGGCAACCCATTTTCGACTGAGTACTCTAAGATATTACTCTCTGCACACTATCCTCCTATGGGTGTCTTTATTTGTTCCCATCTACTTCTGGAAGAAGCCTCTGACGCTGGATGAGCAAGACACTGTTTGTGGTGAGCAACCAATAATATTAGCAGTAACCTAAGTTGTTTGGAAGTTCCTATGGGGCTCCTTTGGTCAACACATTAATTAGGTGTAATCCATTCCTAGAATTAGAGGCCTTATTTGGTGACTAGAGATGTCCAGCAGGGGCACTGTCTCCCCCATTATTTGCCCATTCCATTTAAATCACCTTCATATACATATATATTATAGGAAACTTATACTGAATTAGTTTTCTATACGACACCTCATTTGGCCCTTAATTTTAACTGTCTCTCCTCATATTCCCTCCTTCAACCTCCTGTGTTCTCCCCCTTTTAATCCTGCCATTCTAGCCATCACTATCCATAAACATCTGTTCTATTTCTCCTTTCTAGCATGATCCAACCCTTCCATCTAGACCCTTATTCTATACCTGTTATAACAGGTTATCTAGGAAAAATCTTAGACATCATGAATACACGAGCATTTATGGTATACTAAATAAGATTTTTAAAGTATCCATATCTTAATTACTTTTTTATTAGTGTGATAAGACACAATGACCAAGTCAACTTGGAAAAGAAAGTTTTAATTACTGGCTTGCTTACAGTTTCAGAGGGTTAGCCTGCGGCCATCATTGTGGAGAGCATGGCAGTGGGCTGGCAGGCATGGGAATGGAATACTAGTGTGAGCTCACATCTTATCTACAATTAGAGAGAGAGAGAGAGATTGAGAGAGAGTGGGATGGAGGAAGGGAGCTAGGGGAGGACGGGGCAGGCCTTGGCCTGGGCCTGGAATGGGTTTTTTGAAAACTCACATTCCACCTGCAGTGGCACACCTCCACCAACAAGGTCACACCTCCTAATCCTTCCCTAAATTGTCCACCAACTAGGAACCAGGCATTCAACCATGAGCCTTAGTAGGTCATTGTCATTCAAACCACCACATTCCTTTAAATTAATACTACAAAAATAATCAATGTATAGATATTAAAGGTTGTTTCTAAAAATATATGTATGGCATTGATATCTGATTCTTCTGGATTGTTTTTTAATTTCTTTTGGAACTGTTCAAAAATACTTTATTTTGAGCTTTTTCCTTTAATCATAAATAGGCAAATATCAAATTTTGTAGATTCAGGAACAAAAGCAAAATTATGAGAGGAAGAAGACAATGTTACTTACTTTTAATATCTTCTGAAAGCAACCACACACTTGAACTTCATATGTATATGTCTCCTCTTGTTTAGATATTATGTTTATACTGACCTTTTAAAATGATATACATAATTAAATAAGGTTATATAATCGCCTATGATATTCAGAACTTATAATTAGGTTAGTTAGGTTTTCTAGATTTACAGAAATGTATTTGAGATGGATAGGCATTCATCCTATCCTAAGGATAGGCAAACCTCTCAAAGACCTACAGAAATATGGCATTTAAATGGTCTAGGGTTTTCTTGACTGTAAGACACAACTGCTCCTGGCACACCAATTATGTCAAAAAAGGAGGATGGACAACAAAGAAACTCATTATGGAGTTTGCTTTCAACATGGCAAGATTAGCCATTTGAGCAAGAAACTGCTCTTGCCTGGACTGTTTATTGCTGTATAAACTGGAAATACAGGACCCACAAGAAGTGACTCCTGAACTTACAAAACAAGACAGTACTGAAGGGTTCCTGTTGAAATGGAGAAGTGTGCCAGACACACTATGGGCTATGGGCTAAAGATGGATGCCCCAACATTACAGGTAATGTTGGACAGTTTGGATGACTGTCCAGGTAACGGATGTCTCTGTCAATTCTAGGGTTTATATATTATCCTTCTGTGGTCTTTGATAGAGTTAAAGACAGATAATTATGGTTATAGTTTTCTTCAGTTATTATAAAAGATAAGTTATCCTTCTTTTATTTAGACAGAAAAGAGGAGATGATGGGGAATGTACTGTGTATGTTTATCTTATTGATTGTTAAATAAAATACTGTTTGGCCAATGAAACAAGTTAGACAGGACTAGGAGTCAAAGAGGATTCTGGAAAATGTAGTAAAGAAATGGTGATCCAGGCAGGAAATAACATAGCAAGGAGACTCATTTAAAGGAGAAACAGGAAGCCTCCCCCTTTTCCCCTATGCTCCTGCTCCAGCATCACAATGTGATCCACTGGCAAGGAGGGATGTCAATAAGGCGTCCAATAAGACAAGTCTTATAAAATATATAGATTTATGATAGTTAATACTGAGCTAACAGAGGAGAATCCTAGTCATGGGCCAAGCAATTTTGTACCTAATACAAGTTTCTATGTATTCATTTGGGCCCTAATTCAGGCGGGTGGCTGGCGTAAAGCTCACACATCACTATGGGGCTCAGGCAGCTTATGGCAGAAAGATTTATCATAACAGCTGTGGAGATGCTTGAGCTCATACATTGGGAAAGTATTGTGTACAAAAACATGTAATTAAAAGAGCTGGAGGTAGATCAAAAAGAAAGATTTGATAGTTGTATTTTTACAGATGCAATGTGATATTTTGAAGTAGTCTCAACATAGACCTATAACAGAAGACGTTTATCTTCATTATCCTGTGCTATTAGAAGTCACAGCAAAACTGCTAAATCAGCTAAGCAAAAGTCTTTTTAGGAGCAATAGATATTGAACAGATAATGTGGCTTGTCAAAGACATGAGGAAAATTGCCATGGCAGCATGTTCTCCTTCAACAGCTTTCTTAGAATAAGATTCTTGGTCATATTATTAGTTCCCCTCAAAATTAATAAAGAAACTTGTACATGTGCCTATGGAGGCTTGGCAAGCTTTTAAGTGATTTATTATGTTATTTGATCTATATTGTTAGAAAATCAGTTTTTCTTCTTTATGTGATGGAAAGTGACAAGAATAGAACACTCAGAGATGAGTTAGGAGGCTGCTGTGGTCTGGATGAGAGACAGAAAGCTGGATAATTTTCAGCAGCAGAGAGGAAGGAGAGAACACAGCCTTCATATCCCAAACAAGCAAGGCTCTGAGAGTTAGTGCTGTTTTCTGTGAAAACTATAAGTTGATAACGTAAAACTTAATTTAATTTTTATAAGCCATACAAATCCACATAAACCAAAGAGACTTATATGTAGACCTAAATTTATGTATTCATAAATTATTAATAATTTATTTATTGTAAGCTCAAAGAAATTGTTTCACTTTAGTAATATTTTTCTTCTTGCTGTCTTATTGTCTCTGTTCATTATTTTATAGAACAAGAATACTTATGTTTCTAAGTCCTGTGTGACAGCATGGTAAAATTTTTCTAGTAAATTAGAAAGACAAATAGAAAACCAATAGTCAATTAGTTCTTCCCTGGAGCTGTAAAATATCTTTTCTCAAAGTGGTTTTTTTTATGTCAAATCCTAGTATTTATGGGGATTAATATATATGCAACAAAGGAGAAAGGAATGAAAATGTACAACTATAGAAAATACAGACTGAGTAAAAATTAAAGTTTCTTCTCAAAAGTACTGTGCCCCTTGGCCTCTAAAAGGATTATTTGACTATGGAATCTTTGTTATTAAATATCATACACCAGCACAAAACATGTATTCTAATGCTAGCCTACTGTTTTTATTCAGAAAATGGACATGTTCAACTACATTGAACCTCTTTCATTAAAATGTACATAAAATACCATCAGATGAAAAGAGGCATGCTTTGTGGTCACATAGAAGCCTATGTGATGGAAGATAGAGCTTATTCATTTGCTGGCAGGTATTGTGGATTCTTGTGCTGTGATAGATGTTGAGGGAAGCAAATGGGGAAATTAAAACAGTGAATCAGAGAAAGAAACTACTTAGATAACAATGTGACCAGGAAGGACTCTTGGAATATTTAAGATGAATATAAACAATAAACAGGAATGCTTTTTGAAGTGAGATGTCTGTGAAGTACTGAGGACCTATGCAAAGGCTGTATAGGGACTGGCAAGCAGTTGTCATATTTTCACCGATACATATACTGGATATCTTTTTCCCTCCCTTCCTCCCTCCCTCTTTCTCTCCCTCCCTCTCTCCCTCCCTCCCTCCTTTCCTGTGTTAGCATGGAGAAGTAAATCTATCCAGATCTCACAGACTCTAAATGTCTGAGTTCAGAAGCTTGTGTTTTATTCAGTGTGCCTAAGAGGGCTTTGCCAAGGTTTTAAGCAGTTATGCTATTTGATTTATATTTTAAAAATCAGTTTTTCTTCTATATGTGCTTGAAAGTGGCAGGAATAGAACTCTGGAAGGCAACTTAGGAGGCTATTTGATTTGATATTTGCTAAAGAGAGACTGTAGAATGCTTTCAAATTAAATGTCTTATGTGCATGTGTATGCATTTTGTAAAGCTGTATGTGTAGTCAAATGATACATTAAAATGATACTAAGATTCAGTTTCTTTTTCTTAATTTATAAAGATCTTTACCTTATTGGCCAGCTTCTAAGTGTGTTTTTAAGGAATTTAAAACTATATCCTACAGTATTCTTGTTTACCCCAGGGTTTTACACTAGTATCCACAAATTTATTAAGCCTAGCTGTGATTGCTTTTCTTTGGGGCTGAATTATTTATTACATTTTTCTGAGTGAGGCTATATCTGTGAAGGTGTGTCCATTCAATCTGGACAAGCCTTTTTATTTCCCATCATGTTTATGATCACTTACTTCTGATACATACATCTGCCTGCTTTTACATTTCCATTTTCTATGGTAGTCTTTACTTCCTACCAAAATTACCATTCTACAGCATGCCATTTCATCTTTGAGTTCGTTCAGACTGAATGCAAGCTTTTCCTGTTAGTGCAAAGCACTAACTCTCATGCTTTGCCCTGTGTCTCCCATAGTGCAGGCATTACATTGCTTCATTGCCCTTTGAAGTTTAGAAGAGTGAACTCAGAAAAGAGAATGACTTTAGAGGAACAGGAAGATGCAAATATGATAGAGAATTTGGTTGACATTGTATGACTTTCAACATGGAACTTTTCTGAAAACTGTGAGTTGGCACTATAAATGTTCTACAGTGCTGGGGAAATCTGCCATGTTTTAGTGGGTCATATTTGTAAATCTTGTTATATATATTCTCCTAGGTAAAGTTCATTTTCTTCTGTTCAGTGCAAAGAGGTGTGTTAAAATCCCTGATGTCGATAAATGTGCCTGGGTCTTCGGAGTGCTCATTCTGAAGCTGTGCTGTAGATAAAGTGGTTTTCCTGGAGAGCAGAAGTGTTATTTATTATAATGTAGCTCTGATTATTCCTAACAGCACTGTTTTATGTGGTGTTAATGTGGACACAGATTGACTTTTGTTAGGGTCTATCTGGCATGGCTGTATTCCAGTCCTAACCTTTTTTTTTTTCTTTTACCTATACATAAGCTCACATTTTTGTGATGTACAGTATTTAAATTGTTTTATTTTTCTTAATTCTGATAGATTATATCTTTTGTTGACTTGAAGTGGATGAGCTTCCTCTCTTCTTTTAATGGCTCTAAAATCAAACTTAACATCATATGTTTGCATGATATAAAGCCAGGCAAGCACCCTCAACTCCTTCACACAGCACAATATTATTTATTGGGAAAGGTTTTCTAGTGTGCACATTTAAACAATGATGCACTGTTACTTTCAGAAGGTTTTCATTTGAATGTTTTCACCACAAAGTTACATAAACAATACATGTATCAAAAAATTACCCAGGAGCCTATAAATAGGCTTTGATGAACCAAATTATTTATGTGACTGTAATAAATAGTGGTTGTTTTGTTATCCATAGTTGCCACATTTGAGCAAACACTGTTGTTGCCCTTTCTCTTTTTCCCATGTGCATCTTACCTGAGGTTAAAGGAACCACTGTGTACATGATATTCATTTTTCTTAGAAATTCTTGAAATTCTGTTATCAAGGTGTTTTCTATACTTTGTTTCTGCTACCTGGGAAAATTATTTGTATTGGTATATTTTAAACTAATTATATCAAGGGTTTATTGTTAACCACATAGGCTAAGAATTTTATCTTCAAATATAACCAAGGGTAGGCTGGTAGCCACACTGTAATTACAAAACTGCCCCATCCTTTGGGAGGAGAGACTATTAGTAGCCCCATTTGGTGGAACTTTAGGCTTTGTCTTTGCCTATCTTGCTTCAAAACTTTGTGAAAATTGAAAAGGCAGTTCCTTAGTTTTAGTAAACATCCTCAAAGACAGAGAAGGAGATGGAGAAGATGAAAGAGCCTGGAAAAGGAAATTTTCTTCTTTGATACAAACTTTGAGTGAATTTTTGCTGAATAATTTTCTTACTAATTGCAGTTTCTTAAGTGCTATTAAATAATAGTGTATGCAACATGTGTGCACAGTCCATTGTTTTGCATTCTGATAGTTTTATTTTGGGGATGATTAAAACACACACAAACCATACAAAACAAAAATAATTGGAGTAGTTTGTGTTTTATTTTACATGTACATTTTACTTTGGTAAGATATTTTGCTGATTTTTAAAAATTATTTCTCTTTTGATATTAGAATATAATTACATCATGCCTTCCTTCCCTTTCCTCCTCGAAAAGTTCCCATATAGCTCTCCCTCTTTTCCAAGGTCAAGACCCCTTTTGTCATTATTTAGAGTACAGCTAGTATGTCTAACAAATGGGTAATGAAAATTTGATACACATACACTGGAATACTCTTCAGCTATAAAGAAAAGTGAATGAACTGACAAGTCACTGGCTGGAACTAGAAAAGGTAATGTTGAATGGAGTAAACTAGGTACAGAAAAAAAAAAAAACGCAGCATATTTTCTCTCAGGGGAGGCTTTTCCCAACAAACCTTCAGATCTGAGCACATATCCTGGACTAACTGCAGGAGTCTGGGATTTAAGAAGGGGGCCATTGGCAGGGTAGCGTGTTGGGGATCAAAAAAGAGGGGAATAGCAGGCTACAAGTAAATCTCTGATCTGGGAAATGTGGAAAGAATGGTGCTAACTTGGGAGAGGGAAAGGAGATATCATAAGATGGAGGGTAATAAAACAGCAAGAATGTCAGAAAATCACACATACATACTAGCAACGTTATACAGACTGAGCAAGGTATATTTGGATATACCAAATGCATATTTATATCAATATGTATGTTTCCAAATATCTATATTTCCAAATACACAAACTTATAAACATACAAAAAGCAATTAAAGGGGAGGCCATGAATTTGAAGGTGAGAAAGGAGGGCTATATGGCAGGGTTTGGAGGGAGGAAAGGTAATGGGGAAATGCTGTAATTATAATCTCCCCAAAATATTCTTAAAACCAGTGTTATAGAGGAACATTTTTGGAATGTTCTGCTATATGCCATGTGCTACCTTGTTAACTTAGATTAAATTAATATAGAAGTATGAAATCACTAAATGCATTTCTTGAAAATGCTAAAAATATAATGATCATTTCTTTTTGTGAATTTCCTCTTGAAAAATTAACAAAATACAAGATTTCTATGTAAATATAAATTTGGGGACACCAGAACTATTAATGATATATATGTAGTAATAAAACATTGTTGGTAACTAGTGTTGTAGACTGACAATCCATTCTCAATTATGAGTTGCTAAACTGGAGCAAGTTAGATGGCTCAGCTGGTATGCAAGCCTGAAGATCTCAGTTTGATCACCATCACCCTTAGTGAAAGAAAAAAGAGGACTCTGGAATGTTGTCCTGTGCCATTCACATGTGTGCCATGGCATTTCCATGTCTAGATTCACTTACTCACATAGGGCATACACACACACACACACACACACACACACACACACACACAAAATATTTTTAAATAGTTGGTAAACTGTTTAACATAAAATGGTAAGAATATTTTAGAAAATAAATAAACATTCTTTGATAAGACATAGAATCAATAAAAATATATATTCATAAGATATAGTTTTGTAATTTAGTAAAATAGTATAGTATTCCTAAGTAAACATAGTTTTTAGCTAAATAGAAATAATTTTGCTTTTCAGATCAGTTACACTGGAGAAGTTAGCCAAAGTTGAGAAAGAATATTAAAGTAAAGTGTATTACTATGTGTTTTCTGCAATGAAAGGTCCTTCATTATTTGGCCTAGTGCAAATTATAATTTCTTAGCCATTTCCTTGAATTGTGTCTAACTAAATAAAAATATTGTAAAATCCCATGCTGGTGGGGCTTATAGTATACTGTAGTATTTTTGTTTATAAAAAGTAATTTGCTTTCCTGATATTTACATTATTGTTATTACTTATGAGATCGGGTCTTCTTGTTCACCATATTTATAGTATCCTTGTTATCCTTGTTTTACCTTTCTAGTAGTCCCCCGGAAGCTTGCTGTATTCTTTGTCACTGTTACCATGTAGCCAAGCAGACATGTTACAATAGCACAGGGAGTTTCCTCTAGGTTACCCAGAAATCCCAGAGCACTATTAGCTCCATGTTTCTAGCCCAGCTTTTTGGTACCTCTTTTTGTTTTATACTTCCCAATTGTACTTGCAGCTTCAATATTCAAATCCAAATAGTGGGACCTTCCATAGCATGAACTAAAGAAAGTTCATATTAAACATTCCTAAGAATTTCAGAATTGTAAATTATCTGTAGACTCTTGTCTGAAGGAGACCTCTTCTTCAATTGCAGCCTCAACCTAGTGGCAATAAATTAAATGTGTTTTATTTAATTCATTCATGATTATCCAAAAGAAGGAAGAGAAGGAAAAAATAAAAACTATTGATGTTATCCTTGATTTTTACAGCAAATTCTCTACTATCAGTTCCAAGTTCCCTATGAGTAGAAACTGAAATGCCTGTGTCAAGTGCTGTTATTATACCTGGCCTCATAGAAAATTAAGCCTAACACCTCTGTCTATGAATATCCATACCCTTCCAGAAGTAGGAAAATAGTAGCTATTGAAAACTAGAATTTTTCATCATATTAAAGTTTTTTCATGATTAAGTACTTGTATTTTCATATCACTTCAAACATGAAAAAAAAAAAGACTTCAGTTCATGAGATCAAGACCATTATTAATTTCCCATATTAGGCAATCTGGTCACATTTCAACACAGAGCTAAACTTAATCAAAACATCTAGTGATTGGTAAATCTGTTACAGTTGTGTCCTCTTCTCTTAAGACTGGTTTTTAAAATATCAAATTATCAGTTTTAGGTAAGTAGGAGTATTTTCTTGATCAAAAGGAAATACTGGTACCGAAGAAATGGTATAATACAATGTTCACCACTTGTAGCTTGGTAGTTTGCAGGATTTATGACATCTCAAATTGAGTCTGCAGTACATGGCACTGATGGAAAGTGGGTGACGTGAGCAAAGCCACAGTACTCTCCCACCCTGACTCCAGTGAGAGGCTGATTAGGCAACAGGATCCTACCCTGGTGAAGTACTGCAGCTTGGCAAGCATGAGAATTAGAGATGCTGGAAATTCTGAGTCATCCTTTTGGGGTTTCTTTTCTTCATGGAGCCCACAATAAGGCAGAACATAGAACAGAATGGAAAAGGGAAATGAGAAGACAGAGAAAGGGAAATGTCATAACTATTAGATATATCAGCACTCAACTCTTTAATCACTCTCTTTGTCTGTGGGAGTAAGGATTCAGGGATAATTTTCATTTGGCTTTCAGTGTCTTTGCTAGGAAAGAAGACTTTTCCTCTCTCCTATGACGTAGTACAGGATCATTCTGGCCAAATGATGCAAAGAAATTTAGTTTTTCCTGTACTACTTTAGTCTGGTGTACTCAATGGAAGAATACTAGAAGGCTCCAAGAATTCTAATGGGACTTTTATTTCAAGCCAGTAATTTTAGCTATTTGTTCTAATATGTAGACAGTGGCTATGCATCGTTCCTGATAATTGCGTAGGTCTTGGAGTGGCAATGAATGCAGAATATGGGAGTATTCTATTTATGACCATCCTGTAAGCGGATTTGACAGCTTTGACACTGTATTCAACATGGAGGGTCACCTAACTTTCTAATATATCTTTCCATATAATTTAGCTAAAGGATAAGTAATAATAGAAAACACTTTTAAGACAAAGTAGGACTCACACTTGAAAGAAACTGTAAAGAGTCAATTTGATTGTTTTAAGAAAGTCCTAAGCTGTGTGTCATAGACTGGGGATATGGCACCAATTTAGCCGAGGCTATCGCGAAGTTTAATCAGTGCTAGGTTTGGAAATGTTATAGGTCAGGCAAAAAGATCTAATGAAAGATTCAGAACATGGAAACACAAAATAAATGTCTGTAAGGAACAGAAAACAGGTTAATTTATAGCTGAAATGTGGGGTATAACAGTAAGGATGAGAGAAAACTCTAAAACTACTATGAAATCCAAGAGGTATTTATGTGTATATGTTTATACTGCATTCACATTCTGTAGAAGATTGACCTAATAGTGCCATAGAAGTTCTAGAAAAGTCTGTGTATTATAATCAAATAGCTTAGAGTTAACACTGAATAATAAAATTTGTGCTTCACTTTTATGAAAAAGTCTTTTAAAAGTACGTGATATTTTTGTGTCTTTCTATGCATATTATACATTCTGCTATAAATGACTGCTTCATGAATCTTTAACTATCCCCCAAGTATTCTTTTAGGGCCAAGAAAATTGTTGGTAAATCAAAGGATCTTAGTGATAACGCATCTTCCTTCTTCTCAAGTCAGTTCAACTTCTCACCACTTTGCTTATTAGAAAACCACCTACAAAACTTCATTTGTAAAACAAAGCTCTAAAAATGAAAAATAAATTTTAAATCTAATGAGATATATTTTTTGTTTTTCTCTAAGAAAGTATTCAGTCAGACTGAGGATTCTATTTATTTTAACCTGCAGACATAAATTACCTGGATAGAGGAATAGATGGAAACATAAATACATGGACTACAGAAATAGCAAAACGTGGTGTGGCTGTTTGAATGAAAAGCTATATAGATAGGAATAAGGTAATACCTGTTACAAAATTTTAACCATTTATATTTTAAAGAAAACAGTAATCTTGTTAAATATTCATGTGTGCAAAAATACTTGCCTGGTTTGTTGGAATAATCAATGCAGAAATTTCTCTATACATTTAAACATTATTTTTATACTTAGTTTAAAAGGCCCTTTGAAATACTGTTCTTTGTAGCCTATGAAAGTATATGTTCTTATAATATGGCATGTGCTTTCTAAGAAAATACTCATGTTAAATGTATTTCAATTGCTCTTCAAGTACAAAATATATCATTTTCTGGGTTTTTTAAATAAATGTTTCAAACTAAAATTTATTCATATATTCTATAAGCCACTCATTAAAATTTGTAGTGAATAATTACATAATCTTTGTCAGTCTAATCTTATTTCATAATTATTTCTGTTAGCTTATATTGTCAATCTAGTCCCAAAATTTTATTTCCTTGTCTATATTTTCATGTGTAGGAGCTCATAATACCAAAACCACATTTTCCACTTTTTTGCACGTGGGGCAACTCTTTATATAATACTACCCTTAGAAATATAACTGGAAAATTTTAGCAGGCTATTCATTGTACTCCATTAATTTAATAAGCAAAATTATCAAATCTAAAAATTATCCTGATCTCCATAAGTTGCTGATTAGTATTTGCACCATGTGACTTTAGCATTGCTTTTTAACAACAAGAAAAAAAATATTGTAGTCTTCTATAAATATGTTGTTGCTTTGGTTAGAAAAGATGACCTTTTCCACAGCACATGGTGATCAAAATCAACAACCATTATTAACTGGCTATGTCAGAGAACAGCAAGTTTATTACAAAATTTTAAACCAGTTTTATGCTATAGGTCTCTTAGAGAAAAATTAGATTTTCTTTTAATCTCAGTCATATGACTCTTCTCTTTGTATACTCTGAAATGTGTAGCCCCTGCAATTGAAAGGTAAAATCAAGTATAAATATTATGGCAATAAAAGCAATAGACCACAAAATGCCCCTGAATCCTTAAAGCTGAATTCATATTGGAGACTTTCAGGAGCAGAAGAGCATCTGTTAGATTGAAATTTGGAAGATAGAAGGGGAGACAGTCCCACAGGGCAGGACTATGGAGGCCAAATCAGGATTTCCTCTGAGACTTTTGTAGCTCTCCAGACCTGATGTACCAGTAAGAGCTGAGTAGGAAGGATAGGTCTCATTTAGGAAAGCAAAGGAAACTTACCCTCAGACAATGCTTATGCGTTCGCATTTATTCTGGGTATCTTTGTAACTTTTTGTATCATAAGAACTCATGCTTCATACTGTCCCTCCAAAAAAAAAGTCAAAATCCAATTGTCTGGAATCTGTGAAAATATGACTTCCTCTGACAACATGTGAAAGTGTGGTAATGAGAGTTTTTTTTCTCTATTATTATTATTATTATTATTATTATTATTATTATTATTATTATTATTAATTCAAGTTAGGGAACAGGCTTGTTTCACATGTAATTCCCCTCTCCCTCTCCCTCCCCTCACCCCCATTCCTTCTCCTCCACCTCCAACCTACCCCCCACCCCATCCACTCACCACTCCCCAGGCAGGGTAGGGCCCCCAACCAGGGCTCCACCAAGTCCACCAAATCTTCCTGTGCTGGGCCTAGGCCCCTCCCCATGTGTTCAGTGACAGAGCACATCCCTTCAAGTGGGATGGGCTCTCGAAGTCCCACACATACACCAGGGCGAAAGGTCAGTCCACCTCCAGAGGCTCCCAGGAGTGCAGGGACCTCCCCATTGGCATCCATGATCAGGGGGCTGGATTAGTCCCCTACTGGCCTCCCAAAGAGTGTCTGGGCTCGATATGCTTTCCCTTTTTCAGGCCAACTGTTTCTGTGAGTTTCTCCAACCTGGTACAGACCCATTCGTTCTTCATTCCTCCCTCTCTTCAACTAGGTTCCCGATTTCAGCTCAGTGTATTTCTGTGGATGTCTGTCTCTGCTTCCATCAGCCACTGGATGAGGACTCTAGGATAGCATAGAGAGTAGTCATCACTCTCATTCTAGGGGAAGGGCTTCTAGGCCATCCTCTCCTCCACTGCCCGGACTGTCAGATCATGTCATCCTTGGTCTCTGGAGATCTCCCTAGTTCCATATCTCTTCTCGAACCTATAGTGGCTCCCTCTGATATGGTATCGCTCATCCTGCTCTCTCTCCTCTATTCTTCCCCCAACTCAATATATCTGCTCCTCCATTTCTTCTCCTCTACTCTTCTTCTTGTGCTCTTATTGTGGCAGCACCCACTCCCCTACCCTCATGCTCTCGATTAGCTCGGGAGTTCATGCCACTTCCCGTTCCTGGGGTCCATTTATCCCTTAGAGTCATTCATGATTTCTAGTTTCTTTGGGGAAGAGGATTATAGGCTGGTAAACCTTTGCTCTATGTCTAAAAATCATATATGAGTGAGTACATACCATGTTTGTCTTTTTGTGATTGGGTTACCTCACTCAGGATGGTTTCTTCTAGTTCCATCCATTTGCCTGCGAATTTCAAGATTCCATTGCATTTTTCTGCTGAGTAGTACTCCATTGTATAAATGTACCACATTTTCTCTTTCCATTCTTCAGTTGAGGGGCATCTAGGTTGCTTCCAGGTTCTGGCTATTACAAACAATGCTGCTATGAACATGGTTGAACATATGTCCTTGTTGTATGGACATGCAGTATTTGGGTATATACCCAAGAGAGGAATGGCTGGATCTTGATGTAGGTTGATTCCCATTTTTCTGAGCAACCGCCATACTGATTTCCAAAGTGGTCTTACAAGTTCACACTCCCACGAGCAATGGAGGAGTGTTCCTTCTTCTCCGCATCCTCTCCAGCATAGGTTGTCATTGGTATTTTCGATTTTAGCCATTCTGACAGTGTGAGGTGGTATCTCAGAGTTGTTTTGAGTTGCATTTCTCTTTTGGCCAAGGATTTTGAGCACTTTCTTAAGTGTCTTTCAGCCATTTCAGATTCCTCTGTTGAAAAATCTCTGTTTAGTTCTGCACCCCACTTTTTAATTTCATTGTATGGTGTTTTGGTGGCTAGCTTCTTGAGCTCCTTGTATATTTTGGAAATCAGTCCTCTGTCAGATGTGGGGCTGGTGAAGATCTTTTCCCATTCTGTGGGTGGTCGTTTTGTCTTACTGACTGTGTCCTTTGCCTTACAGAAGCTTCTCAGTTTCAGGAGGTCCCATTTATTGATTGCAGACCTCAGTGTCTGTGCTTCTGGTGTGATGTTCAGGAATCGTTCTCCTGTGCCAATTTGTTCAAGGGTTATTCCCACTTTCTCTTCTAGAAGATTCAGTGTGGCTGGATTTATGGAGAGATCTTTGATCCATTTGCACTTAAGTTTCCTGCATGGTGACAGGTATGGATCAATCTGCATGTCCGGATCCAATTTGTGCCAGCACCATTTGTTGAAGATGCTATCTTTTTTCCATTGTATGGATTTAGCACCTTTGTCAAAAATAAGGTGTTCGTAGGTGCGTGGGTTAATATCTGGTTCTTCAATTCGATTCCATTGGTCCATCTGTCTTGTGCCAATACCAAGCTGTTTTCAGAACTATGGCTCTATAGTAGAGCTTGAAGTCAGGGATGGTGATGCCTCCAGAAGATCTTTTATTGTAAAGAGTTGTTTTGGCTATCCTGGGTTTTTTATTTTTCCATATAAAGTTGAGTATTGTTCTTTCAATGTCTGTGAAAAACTGTGTTGGGATTTTGATGGGGATTGCATTGAATCTGTAGATTGCTTTTGGTAGGATTGCCATTTTTACTATGTTAATTCTGCCTATCCAAGAGCATGGGAGATCTTTCCACTTTCTGGTATCTTTATTAATTTCTTTCTTTAGAGTCTCAAAGTTCTTATTGTATAGGTCTTTCACTTTTTTGGTTAGTGTTATCCACAGATATTTTATGTTGCTTGTGGATATTGTGAAAGGTGATGTTTCCATGATTTCTTTCTCATTGAGTTTATCATCTGTACACAGTAGGGCTACAGATTTTTTTTGAGTTAATTTTGTATCCTGCTACCTTGCTGAAGGTGTTTATCAGCTGTAGGAGTTTCCTGGTAGAGTTTTTCTGGTCACTTATCATGTCATCAGCAAATAGTGAAAGTTTGACTTTGTCCTTTCCAATTTGTATCCCTTTGTTCCCCTGTTCTTGTCTTATTGCTCTAGCTAGAACTTCAAGTACAATATTGAAGAGGTATGGAGAGAGTGGACATCCTTGTCTTGTTCCTGATTTTAGAGGAAATGCTTCCAGTTTCTCTCCATTTACTTTGATGTTGGCTATTGGTTTGGTGTATATCGCGTTTATCATGTTTAGATATGTTCCTATTATTCCTGTTCTCTCCAAGATCTTTATCATGAAGGGATGCTGGATTTTGTCAAAGGCTTTTTCAGCATCTAGTGAGATGATCATGTGGTTTTTCTTTTTCAGTTTGTTTATATGGTGGATTACATTGATGGTTTTTCGTATGTTGAACCATCCTTGCATCCCTGGGATGAAGCCTACTTGATCGTGGTGGATGATTTTTCTGATATGTTCTTGGATTCGATTAGCCAATATTTTATTGAGTATTTTAGCATCGATGTTCATGAGGGATATCGGTCTGTAGTTCTCTTTCTTAGTCTTATCTTTGTGTGGCTTGGGTATCAAAGTGATTGTAGCCTCATAGAAAGAGTTTGGCAATATCCCATCTGCTTCTATTGTGCGGAACAGTTTGAGGAGTACTGGTATCAGCTCTTGTTTGAATTTCTGGTATAATTCTGCAGTGAAGCCATCTGGTCCTCGGCTTTTTTTGGTTGGGAGGCTTTGATGACTGCTTCTATTTCATTAGGGGTTAGGGGTCAATTTAAACTGATTATCTGATCTTGATTTAATTGTGGTAAGTGATATTTATCCAGGAAACTGTCCATTTCCATTAGATTTTCGAATTTTGTGGAGTACAGATTTTCAAAGTATGACCTAAAGATTCTCTGGATTTCCACAGTGTCCATTGTTATATCCCCCTTTTCATTTCTGATTTTGTTAATTAGCATGCTCTCTCTCTGCCTTTTGGTTAGTTTGGCTAGAGGTTTGTCTATCTTGTTGATCTTCTCAAAGAACCAACTCTTTGTTTCATTGATTCTTTGTAATGTTTTCCTAGTTTCTACTTTATTGATTTCAGCTCTCAGGTTGATTATTTCCTGGCGTCTACTCCTCCTTGGTGAGTTTGCTTCTTTTTGCTCTAGTGCTTTCAGTTGTTCTGTCAGTTCTCTAATGTGACTTTTCTCTAGTTTCTTCATGTGGGCACTTAGTGCTATGAACTTCCCTCTTAGCACTGCTTTCAGAGTGTCCCATAAGTTTGGGTATGTTGTGTCTGCATTCTCATTAGATTCTAGGAAGTCTTTAATTTGTTTTTTTTATTTCTTCCTCAACCCAGGAATGGTGCAATTGGGTATTATTCATTTTCCAAAAGTTTGCAGGTTTTCTGCCATTTGTATTGTTGCTGAATTCTGGCTTTAATGCATGGTGGTCTGATAAGATACAGGGGGTTATTTCAATTCTTTTGTAACTATGGAGGTTTGCTTTGTTGCCTACTATGTGGTCAATTTAGAGAAGGTGCCATGTGGTGCTGAGAAGAAGGTATATTCTTTTGAGTTTGGATGGAATGCTCTATAGATATCTGTTAACCCCAGTTGGGTCATAACTTCTTTCAGGTCCTTTGTTTCTTTGTTAAGTTTCTGTCTGGTGGTCCTGTCTAGTGGCATAAGGGGGTGTTGAAGTCTCCTACTATAAGTGTGTGTGGTTTTATGTGTGGTTTGAGCTTTAGTAATGTTTCTTTCACAAATGTGGGTGCCTTCATATTTGGAGCATAGATGTTCAGGATTGAGATTTCATCTTGATGGACTTTTCCTGTGATGAGTATGAAATGCCCTTCTTCATCTCTTTTGATTGATTTTAGTTTAAAGTCCAATTTGTTAGATATTAGGATTGCTACACCAGCTTGTTTCTTGAGGCCATTTGATTGGAAAATCTTTTCCCATCCTTTTACTCTGAGGTATCGCCTGTCTTTGAAGTTGAGGTGTGTTTCTTGTAAACAGCAGAAGGATGGATTCTGTCTTCGTATCCATTCTGTTAACCTATATCTTTTTATGGGTAAGTTAAGACCATTGACATTTAGGGATATTAATGTCCATTGTTCGTTGGTTCTTGTTTGTTTTGGATTTATTGTTGGTGGTGTCATTGTGTGTGGATTTTGCCCTCCTGCTTCTTTTTGTGTTTGGCAAAATTAGATTATCTATTGCCTGTGTTTTTGTGCATGTAGTTATGTTCCTTGGGTTGGAGTTTTCCTTCCAGAACCTTCTGTAGTGCTGGATTTGTGGATATGTATTGTTTAAATCTGTTTTTGTCATGGAATATCTTGTTTTCTCCATCTATAATGATTGAAAGTTTTGCTGGGTACAGTAGTCTGGGTTGACATCCATGCTCCCTTAGTGCTTGTAGGGTATCTATCCAAGACCTTCTGGCTTTCAGAGTTTCCATTGAGAAGTTGGGTGTGATTCTAATTGGTTTGCCTTTATATGTTACTTGGCCTTTTTCCTTTGCAGCTCTTAATATTTTCTCTTTATTCTGTAGATTTGGAGTTTTGATTATTATGTGTCGGGGGGACTTCTTTTTGTGGTCCAGTCTGTTTGGTGTCCTATAAGCTTCTTGTACTTTCATAGGCATATCTTTCTGTAGGTTGGGGAAGTTTTCTTCTATGATTTTGTTGAATATGTTTTCTGTACCTTTGAGCAGTGTTTCTTCACCTTCTTCTATACCTATTATTCTTAGGTTTGGTCTTTTCATGGTGTCCCATATTTCCTGGATATTTTGTGTTAGGGATTTGTTGGACTTGAGGTTTTCTTTGGTTGATGAATGTATATCCTCTAGCGAGTCTTCAATAGCTGAGATTCTCTCTTCTGTCTCTTGGATTCTATTAGTTATACTCACGTCTTTAGATCCTGATCGTTTATCCAGTCTTTCCATTTCCAGCATCGCCTCATTCTGTGTTTTCTTTATTGTGTCTAATTCAGCTTTCATGCTTTGAACTGTTTCAAGCGCTTCCTTCACTTGTTTGGTTGTTTTATTTTGGGTTTCTTTAGCTTCTTTAAGAGATTTGTTTATTTCTTGAATTTTTTGGTTTGTCTTTTCCTCCATTTCGTGTAATTTTTTGCTTGCTTTTTCTTCTATTTCTTTAAGGGATTTTCTTGTTTCCTCTTTGAAGGTCTCTATCATCTTGCTCAGATAATTTTTGAGGTAGATCTCTTCTTCATGCACTATGTTGGGCTTTTCAGGTCTTGCTGGAGTGGAGTCCCTAGATTCTGGTGGTGTCATATTGGTCTTTCTGTTGTTGAGCGTGTTCTTATTCTGTCTTCTTCCCATATCTTTTTCCAGTGAGTGCAGGTAGGATCTATCTATCTCCTCTTGTTATGCTGTAGTGTGTATGGGCCAGGAATTCAATGTCCGAAGCTCTGGATGGTCTTGCCTCTCCTTGTAGTCTCCTCACTCTGAAGGAGTTAGGCCTCCTGGTAGATCAGTCGCTGGGAATGGAAGGAAGAGTGGCCTGTACCCAGATTCAGGGATCTCCTCCCTGCCTGGGTGTGTCTCTTTCAGCAGGGACAAGCCTGGAGGGATCTGGGTGAATGGCGCTTAGGACAGGGGTTGGGTAAAAGCAGGGAGTCGCTCACCTGGTCTGTGATGAGTCAGCGAAAAGGGAAGGAAGAGTGGCCTGTACCCAGATTCAGGGAGCTCTTCCCTGCCTGGGTGTGTCTGTTTCAACCAGGGACAAGCCTGGAGGGATCTGGGTGAATGGCGCTTAGGACAGTGGTTGGGTAAAAGCAGGGGGTCGCTCACCTGGTCTGTGATGAGTCGGCAGAAAGGGCAATGAGAGTGTTTTGTGAAGATCAACATGACAGTCCTTGGAACTTGTGATTGTTACCTTCTAGGAAAAACTAGATTTTCAGCATTTTCCCATGGTGAACGGTATCAAGATGAACCTAAATGAACTATACATCTGTCCGTATTAGAGGGACACATTAATATGGTATGTTCTGATGTAACTTTGAGTTAATCACAGCATAGTGAAAGAAGGTCGCTTATTGCATAAGAAAACATTCCAATTTTTATGTTATACTCTAGATTGTATTCAGAATAAAAAGAAGCAACGATGACTACTTAAATTTCAGTATAACTGGTATGCATTGATTATAATGGATTTTAATGGATACTATTAATGACTAGTACACTGATACTAGTTTCACTTCATTTTTCACACTTGCAAAACTTACCACAAGTTTCATCAGAAATTTTGTAATGACAAAAAAAGTACAACAAAAAATTTACTGCTTAAGCTGAGTATGTATCTCAGTGGGAGCTCTGCAAAGCCTTGGGTTTAATCCACAGTAATGAGAGGAGAGAGAGAGAGAGAGAGAGAGAGAGAGAGAGGAGAGAGAGAGAGAGAGAGAGAGGAGAGAGAGAGGGGGGAGGGAGGGAGGGAGGGAGGAGGGAGGGAGGGAGAGGAGGGAGGGAGGGAGGGAGGGAGGGAGAAAATGATCTATAAAACTCTTGGGCCAACAAGATAGCTCAGCTATAAGGCACTTGCTGCAGAACCCCAACAATAAATTTCAATCCCTAGAACCCACTTAAAAGCCAAAGGAGAGGACTGACTTAACAAAACTGTCTGATGGCTTTATATATGTGCCATGGTATACATATGCACATTACGTATGCCACACACACACAGCATTTAAACTAAAAATCATACATCATTCACACACATGATAAAAGCTTATGATCAGTGTTTCTCACTTGCTACTTTCTGATAAATAATAAAAGACCATAATTTTCTGAGTTTGCCTCTATAAACCTTGGTTTTACTTATTAAGTCTCAGGGTAATTTTGAACATATTCATTTGATAATTATATGGCACCTAGCCTATGCTAGATAATCTAAGGACTGAAGGTCCAGTGTGAACGGAAACCTCTTCACCTTGAATAGAAGGATTTTGCTATATATGACAGAGACTTTGAAGCTGTGCTCAAATTAAGGATTTTGAGATTTTCCTGGAATTATATTGGAATTTGAGTGTGGGCCAAATGCAATGACATGTGTCCTTATGGTAGGAAAGGAGAGAGATAACACAAAGGCAGGAAATAAAATATCAGAGTCTGCAGTGGTGAAACTCCAAACCAAGGAATGACAGAACCCCAGAAGCCCAAAGCTAGAAGGAACAGGTTTTCTCCTTGTTGACATAGAGAGAGCACAGCCTCTTCATATGACAATTTTATTTCGTTCAAGAATAGGAAGTTTAGATTTTTGGAATACAGAGCTATGAGAGAGTAAACACATGTTGTTTCAAATCACTGAATTTGTGCTA
Organism: Cricetulus griseus; assembly: GCF_003668045.3. Lineage (NCBI taxonomy): Eukaryota > Metazoa > Chordata > Mammalia > Rodentia > Cricetidae > Cricetulus > Cricetulus griseus. Next base: position 308,809,408 of record NC_048595.1, on the reverse strand, counting down.
ATTTTCTACAGTATTCATAAAATCAAATATAATGACAGACACAGATACAAATACTAACAGTTTCAGTGAAATGAGTGTGTGATTGAGATGTGGAAAAGAAACACAAAGTACAGGAGTATGAACTTTACTCTAGTAGTCTGAGTTATCTGAAGCTACCTAGAAAATGTAAACTGATCTCAAAGCAGAAGTAAGAGGTTCCTATGCAAGCAAGAGACACTACAGAATGAAAAATGAGCCTCGTTAGTTTTATACTACAAAGCTACATTTTCCATGTTTATCTTAAATAAGAAAAAGTTTAAGACCTAAACAATATTCATTGATTTTAAGCTTTAGTCATACATGTCAATAATATGAGCTGTTGAGTAGTAACATCGCATATGGTAAAAAGAACATTCCAGTGTTACCACAGAAAGGATCATCATTTCATATTGTTAATAATTCCCTAGGATGTTAGAGAAGCTGGTTCACACAATGTCAAGTAAGCGTCTCAAAGGTACCATATTTTAATTACTCGAAGGAATCGAGACTTTTTGTTTCTGCCTATGAACATCACCAAACCTTGAAATCATAATATAATTTTTGCAATAGTGCTAATAAAAATATTTCACATTTCTCCTTTTGTTTACTGAGAATTTTTGCCTGGCAATTTTTCACAAAGTGAAATGTAGGAAGAAGTTACTTCCCTGTGTTCTTTTATTAAAGTAGAGGCAAGGATAACTGGGAAAATCTGATGTACTGTTGTTTGTCATGTTACACAGCACTCAAGTGAGGTGTGAAATATGTGTGCCTTCAATGAGAATATGAGCAAATTAGAGGATAGGTGAGAAATAACTATAAAGAAAAATGAAGATGGACTATGAAGTGAAGGCTATAGTGTTCTGGCTATGAAAACAAAGAGGAAAAGACAAGTAAATTATATAAAGGACAATTAGATTTCATCCATTGATAACAAAGGAAGGAAAAAAGCAGTGGTGATTTTCTCTCTGTACAAGAGCCAAGAAACAGAGTTGCCAATCAATAAATCTGCAAAGCTCATTCCCACATCATAGCACTAGATGTTATCTATCCAACTTTTCAATTTTGTAGGGAAAGGAGCCAAATACTTCCTAGCATTTTCCAAACTACTAGAAAATAAACATTAAAAGTGATACTTTATCCAAATATACCAGGTGTCCTGTGGAATCCCAGCACTTGTTCTCTTTCTAAAAATGACCAGCTCACCTGAGAGCCTTGGAACACACAAGTCTGTCCCAGGCGTCCCTGGCTAACAGCCCAAACATTTAGTGAATTAAGCTGTGTCTACATCCCAGTTACACACAGCCTTGCAAGCTCAACCCATCAGAGAGGCCTCCCTTCATGTTTTATTCTGGCAGAGGGCTTTCAGGGATAATTGCTTCCATCACAGGCTAAATAAGTTGGCTATTAATGCAAATGAACACAGAACTGCAAAGGAGATTATAATTCACGTAGACAGATGGCAATTTCCTGTTGGCTTCTTTGTTTGCTTGCTTGCTTTTATGAACTGTCTAAGAGAACTCTCTTATTGATAAAACTCTTTAAATGTTTTATTTATATGCACAGCAATTTTGCTAGTGCAGAGTGAGAAGTTCACCCTTTCCCTCTGAGTATCCTCACCTTTTCCCCCTCGGTATATATTACTTAGGATTTCTTAAAAAGAAAAAAAAGTCTAATATACTCACTATAGGAAAAACATATATACAAATATTTGCTTGTAGGAAAATGTATTTGAAATATTTTGCATATTTCTACTCATATAAGAATCCTATAAATTATAAAATATACTCCTGGCATACTCACCTGTAGGAAGAATACATATGCTAATATTTACATATAGAAAAATGTACTTCTATATTTTTAAAATCTTTACTTCTCATTTTATTGTAAAATAAGATTCCTATATTATCCTAAGATACATTTAACTTTTAGTTTCAAAGTTGTGTTTCCAAGTATTTTGTTACTTTTTATTTATACAGATGTATATGTTACTATTAGTTTTCCAAGGTTTTTAGTAATGTGTACCATAGGCTATTTTGATTTTTAATGGATTAATTTGTCTCTATCTTAATTCAGTTCATGCCACCCTAAGCCCAGAATTTTGACCCATTCTTAAACTATTTACTCTGCAAATCTCCACCAGACAAAATATTTCTAACTTCACCATCCAGGCTATAACAAAATTAATATACATTAAATATACTAGTGTAATGAGCTAATAAACCAGTGTCAAATTTACAGAAGTAACAGTTAAACTCAGGCAACTGTTTAAATTTACTTAGTGTTTGTTTCTTTGTAGAGGTTGGAGGTTTAGGTCACTGGTAGAATGCTTGGCCAGCAAGTACAAAGAACTGGGTTAGCTCTCCAGCTCTTAAATAAAGAATTTCAGTAAAGATATGGAGGAAATAGGAATGCACCCATCAACATTTTTCTTAGTATTATAGATAAAATTGATTTTTGCAATAAACATAAAAGTTAGTACCTGGGAAGTTGAAAATACAGTATTTATTTAGAAGGGTAAATATGAACTTGAATTCCAGCCGGGAATTGATGGTGCACGCCTTTAATCCCAGCACTCGGGAGGCAGAGGCAGGCGGATCTCTGTGAGTTTGAGGCCAGCCTGCTCTCCAGAGTGAGTGCCAGGATGGGCTCCAAAGCTACACAGAGAAACCCTGTCTCAAAAAACCAAATACATATACATATATATATATATGTATATGTATATGCGTATACGTATACGTATACGTATATGTATATGTATATGTATATGTATATGTTTATGTATGTGTATTTGTATATGTGTATGGACTTGAACTCCATGTGTTGGTGCCACTGGACTACTCCTGTGAGTGCCTTTGTTTCTTCCGAGAATGGATTGGGGATTAAGCTTGTGACCTCTTTCATTTTGGATAGTCATCCTAGGGGTGTGGGATTTGTTGATTTTTGAAGACAGGTCTTACTCTGTACCCCATGCTTAATAAAATTTACTCCAGAATTTCTGCCTGCCTCACTGCATTTGTCCTGCCATGGTCTCTCAAGTGCTAAGATTAAAGGTATGAACCATCATATCCTGGTAATAGTAAAGATTTTGATAGTCAGTGTATTTGTTGTTACCATCTAAATTTTTTCAAAAATGTCTGTTCCATGGAAGCAGCATAAAAATAATTTATAGATAGAATTTTCAAAAACTCATAAGATTGATGGCCATTACAGCTGATCTTGTAGGAGCCACCCTCCCCTAAAATTATCTGCTTTCACAAGTGAAGTGGGTACCCTACAAGTGATTCTCTCATGGATCAAATAAGATAGTTGAGTGCCACCTTTTTCAGCTTGTTGATGTTTCCTATTCTTTCTGCTGTAACCTAGAGTCAACATCTCCCTCATGCAACAAATCTGGAGCTGTGGTTTTAGGAGCTTTGGCCTTGCTTACTGTCAGCTTGAGTCTTCTATTCCTACCAGCTGTTCTCCAAAGCCTCCATTTTGTATATGGAATTTGTCTTCCTTTCTCAGATCTTTCTAACAAGCCATTTCATGTGGGGAAGTTCACTCCTGATCTGTATATTGTATTGTCATCACAATTTCCACTCTTTCATTTTGAACTGCAATATAGTGTTCTTCTTGGTGTTTTGCTTTGACAGATGTAATTTTGTGATATTACCTTTTATTTCTGTAGGGTTACTTTTTTTGGTGTTCATACAACTAGTTCTTAGGAGTAAGCAGCTTTTAATCTAATTCGTTAACAGTGTAAAAAATAATAGAGAACCTAAAGACGCATATTGAGTGTCCCTGATAATTTGACAGTAATAATAGCCCTTCCCCTTTTAAATTGCTTTTCTCCATTTTCAGAGAGTTCTCAAGGAACCCCTACTGCTGTTTCATGGGAATGTACTTCGAAATTAACAATATGCTGGGTTTTTTTTTATGTCAGCAGATTCTTAAAATCATTGGTAGCATAAATCTGCATGTTAATAAGGCTCATTATGGATATCAAATTGCTTGAAAAACGTTCTTGTTTACTTTGTCTATCCAAGGTATAATTAATATAAAGGAAAACCTGTACTTCTTAGGTGTGCAGTTTTATTGGCTGTAGCACCTTAACAGTCTCACAAAAGGGGATGCTCCATTACCACAGCCATTTCCCATATGCTCCTTTGTAGTCACTCAGTCCTGTCCCGATCCCCAGCCCTGGCAACCACTGGCCTGATTTCTATAATAGTACTTCTGCCTTTTCCAGAAGCTATATAAAATCGTAACTATGTAGTCCTCCTCAGTATGACTTCTTTCATGCAGTGCAGTCAATTTGAACTGATTCCATAGGGAATTTTATCAGCATTTCAGTGCTCTTTGTAACAGAAGTCCATGGGAGCATGCCATAAGTTGCAGTCTGACATTTCGCACTAGTATTTCACCTCTAAGATTGAATGTTATCTCTTCTATTTACCTTTTTTTCCTTTTGTTTAATAGAAAGAAAATTATTTACATGTCAATCCCAGGTTCCTTTCCCTCCCCTCCTCCCCTGCCCCCCCCACAACTAACACCCTACCTATCCCACACCCTTTCTGCTCCCCAGGGAGGGTGAGGCCTTCCATAGGGGGACTTCAAAGTCTGTCATATTCTTTGGGATAGGGCCTAGGCCAACTCCCTTGTGTCTAGGCTCAGGGAGTTATCCCCCCATGTAGAATGGGCTCCTAAAGTCCATTCCTATGGTAGTGTTAAGTACTGATCCACTACAAGAGGGCCCATAGATTTCCAAGGTCTCTTCAACTGTCACCCACATTCAGGGGGTCTAGATCAGTCCCATGCTGGTTTCCCAGCTCTCAGTCTGGGGACCAAGAGCTCTCCCTTGTTTAGATCAGCTGTTTCTGTGGGTTTCACCAGCCTGGTATGGTAGGTTTTCTGCAATTTGTGTTGTTTTTGAATTTTAATTTTGAAGCATGGTGGTCTGATAAGCATGGTGTTATTTCAATTTTTTTGTACCTGTTGAGGTTTGTTATGTTGCCGAGTGTGCGGTCGATTTTTGAGAAGGTTCCATATGATGCTGAAAAGAAGGTATATTCTTTTGTGTTTGGAAGAAATGTTCTATAGATGTCTGTTAATCCCAATTAGGTCATAACTTCTGTTAGTTCCTTTGTCTCTTTGTTAAGTTTCTGTCTGGTGGTCCTGTCCAGTGGTGAGAGTGGGGTGTTGAAATCTCTCATTATACCTGTGTGAGGTCTTATTTGTGATTTGAGTTTTAGTAATGTTTCTTTTACGAATGTTGGTGCCTTTGTATTTGGGATATAGATGTTTAGAATTGAGGCTTCTTCCTGATGGATTTTTCCTGTGATGAATATGAAATGACCTTCTTCTTCTCTTTTGATTTTTAGTTTGGAGTCTAACTTGTTAGATACTAGGATAGCTACCCCAGATTGTTTCTTGGGTCCATTTGATTGAAATACATTATCCCAACCCTTTACTCTGTGGTAATGTCTCTCTTTGAATTTGAGGTATGGTTCTTTTTTTGCAGCAGAATGATGGATTCTGTCTTCGTATATAGTCTGTTAGCCTGTGTCTTTTTATAGGCGAGTTAACACCATTAATTTTAAGGGATATTAAGGATCATTGAGTGCTTATTCTTGTCTGTTTTTGGTTTGTTGTTGGTAGTGGTATTGTATGTGGATTTACCCTGCTTTTTCTTTTGGGTTTTCCAAAAAGTGGGATTATCTATTGCCTATGTTTCTGTGAGTGTAGTTAATTTCCTTAGGTTGGAGTTTTCATTCCATTACTTTCTGTAGGGCTGGATTACTGGTTACATATTGTTTAAATCTGGTTTTGTTGTGGAATATCTTGTTTTCTCCATTCATAGTGGATTGAAAGCTTTGCTGGATATAGTAGTCTGGGCTGGCATCCGTCAGTGTTCTCTTGGAGTTGGTAGAATATCTATCCAGGACCTTCTGGCTTTCAGAGGTTCCATGGAGAAGTCCCATGTAATTCTAATAGGTTTGCCTTTATGTGTTACTTGGTCTTTTTACTTTGCTGCTCTTAATAATCTCTCTTTATTCTGTACATTTGGTGTTTTAATTATTATGTGACAAGGGGACTTTCTATTGTGGTTCACTCTATTTGGCATTCTGTAGGCTTCTTGTACTTTCATTGGCATGTCTTTCTTTAGGTTGAGAAAGTTTTTTTCTATGATTTTGTTGAATATGTTTTCTGTGCCTTCGAGTTGGGTTTCTTCTCCTTCTTCTATACCTATTATCCTTAGGTTTGGTCTTTTCACGGTGGCCCATATTTCCTGGATATTTTGTGTTAAGGATTTGTTGGACTTAAGATTTTCTTTGTTTAATGAATTTATTTCCTCTAATTTATCTTCAGAGTCTGAGATTCTGTCTTCCATCTCTTGTATTCTGTTGGTTATGCTTGCATCTGTGGTTCCTGATTGTTTACTCAGCTTATCCACTTCTAGCATTCCCTCAGTTTGTGTTTTCTTTATTGTCTCTATTTCAGTTTTCAGGTCCTGAACTGTTTCCTTCAACTGTTTAATTGTAACTTCTTGGCTTTCCTTGATTTCTTACATCTTTTGGTTTGTCTTCCATTTCTCTGAAGGATTTTCTCATTTCCTCTCTTAGGGTCTCTATCATCTGCATGAAGTTGTTTTTAAGGTTGCTGTCTTCTGCTTCATCTGTGTTGGGATGTTCAGGTCTTGCTGGTGTAGAGTCCCTAGACTCTGGTGGTGTCATATTGGTTTCCCTGTTGTTGGATGTGTTCTTCTATTGTCATCTTCCCATATCTTCTTCCAGTGTCTCTTCCTTTCTTGGTATTTATGGTTCCAGGGTTCTCTTCAGGTGGGTGCAATTGGCTCAGATACTCTGATAGGTCTCAAGGTGGTTCTGAGGCACTAGTTCTCCAGGTGGGTGAGAGCGGGACTAGGGCATAGATGTCAGCAGACTCTGGGTTGTTTGGTCCTCAGTGGCCTATTCCATCTGCCTCTGCACTGCTTGGGGGCCAGAATAACCCAGCGATCTCAGCAGAGTCAGGGTCATTTGGTTCCCAGGGGCCAATTCAATCTGCCTGCAGACCCCTGGGGTGGGATTTCCCAGAGTGGGCAGGCAGAAGTTGGGCCCAAGGCAGGAGCTAAAGCAGCTCCCTATTTACCATTTTATAGACTTGAGGAAATAGCAGTGTCTTCCACATTTTAGCATTGTTATGACAATGCTATCAGGACTACTTCCTGGTGCTACTGAAAAGTCTAAGTCAATAAATAACTGAGAGTAAGAAGAGAATGATCTGGCTGGATTTCACTTTCAACTTAGAGCAAACTTTATAAAGTTTGATTTTGGTATCCTCAATTCAAAAAGGCAAAGTTCTTTTTTTTCTGATCATATTATCAATAAATGACAAAATTCAAGATGTTACCACTTTATCCGATTTGAAACTTCATTCTTTTCTATGAATCTTATTAAATTAAAAGTGCTGAGTCTAAGGCTGGAGAGATTTTTCAGCACTTAAGAGTCCATGCTATATTTGGAGAGGAACAATGTTTGGGTTCAAAACTGCCTGTAACTCCAGCTTGAGAGGACCCCCGTATTCTCGTCAAGCCTCTGGGGTCACCTGCACATACATTCATATACTCACACACAAACACACACTCTTAAACAGAAATTTAAGTACTTATAAATCGCTTCTGTCAAAATTAGCATTTTGAATGACCATCTAAGAACTAGTTTCTACATAAATGATAAACACATAGTTTTTAATACAAACAAAATAAAACATAAAGTTGCAGAAAGCCTCCAATTTTACAACAAAGTGAAGTCAAAATAGGTGCTTTAGTCTGAACAATACACTGTCAAATAGGGTGTTTTAGAGATCTTGATTGGGCACAGGAGGGGAAGACTGACTACATCAGACCCCAGAGTACTTTATGGGACACCTATTGGCGTCAATAGAAGTAAACATAAATATCTTGTGAGGAAATCCACATTTCCCAAGTAATTGTCAGACTTTTCCAGAACATTATAAATGACCAAAACATTAAAAATTCAATCTATAAAACTACCATAACAGTGATTCCAGAAACAGACAAGTATGGGGGGGTTACACACAAAAAAATCACAACCTAGTAGTATTCTAGAACATTGTTGAAAACTTTCAAATGACAAAAGCAAGCTTACTCTAGCAATTAATTTTTAAAACACTAAAAGTGAGGGGAGAAACAACTGACCTGAACAAGGGGGAGCTCATGGGCCCCAGACTGATGGCTGGGAAACCATCATGGGACTAATCCAGGCCCCCTGAATGTGGGTGTCAGTGAGGAGGCCTTGCCTATCTATGGGTTCTCTTGTATTAGATCAGTATTTATCCCTAGTGTACGAATGGAACTTGGGTTCCCATTCCACACAGAGGGATACTCTCTCAGCCTAGACGCACAGGGAAGGGCCTAGGCCCTGCTAGAAATGATATGACATAAATCGAAGATCCCCATGGAAGGCCTCACCCTCCCTGGGGAGCAGAAAGGGGATGGTCTAGGGGGTCTGTGGGGGCAAGGGAGGAGGGGAAGGAGAGGGAACTGGGATTGACATGTAAAACAAACTTGTTTCTAATTTAAATTAAAAGTAGAAAAAATAGTGATGGGAAGAAGGAGAATTGGAAGAATGGTAGGTCAGAGGGGACAAAGTTGCATTGTGAATGAGGTCTAGGAGTCTTGTGGACAATAATATGACTAGTTAGCATTATACTGTGTCTAGAAGTTTGCTAAGATAGGATAGAGATTAGTGTTCTCACCACACAAAAAAGCAATCCTTCCAGGTCTTAGATATAGTGACTGGGGTAATTGTGGTATATAATTCAATATCAAAACATAAATTTGAATACCCTAAATATGTATAATTTTTATTGTCAACTGAATCGCAGTAAAGCTGATAAATGTACATCAAAGGTTGGTTTATTTCAGGTGGGGGAAAATAATTATAAGAGAGAGAAAGTTACATGATAAAATAAACTAATATGTGAAATTTTTAATTATTTTTACATAAATTTTTTTTCTTTATAGGATCAGATTATTAAGAACTTTCTTATATGCCCCAGAACAAACCAAACAAAATAGAAACATGTTCATAAATATAATGACACCCTCAGGTACTCCAGTTTTATATTAGAGATAATAGCTAGGATGCAGAACACAAAGAGAAATTTTAATATTCATGGTTGATAATATGCCTTCATAGGAAATCTGAAAGAATCTATAAATGATCATATTGAATTCATGAAATCATTTTCACCATATAGCCCTAGACTGTGACATAGCCACAGCAACAGCTCCACATAATGCCATGTGGCTGGTGAGGGCAGGATTCAAGCAGGTACTGCCAGTGCCTTTGGCAACAAGCAGTCAGACACCATTATGATGAGTGGGTATAGGGTGGGAAGAGGGAGAGAGGTGGAGCTCAGGGGGGAGACAGATCTAAAGAGGTGAGGGTGGTGAGGAACAGACTAATGTGATTGGCCTGCTTACCATCTGAGTCCAAGGTGATGTCTGGGCTATGGCCAAGGGCCAGTTTTGGTCCAAGCTCTGAAGCAGCTGAGGGGGCATGAGTTAGTATCTTTGGCTTCTGTTGCCATTGAGTGCTATGTAGTCTAGGCTGGTATCTAGGGCCAAGTTGGTATCCAAGGGCCATACTGCCACAGGGGCCATGTCGATCTGAGTGGCCTGAACTCCAGCCACTGTGATTCCAGGCCCCAGCTGCTGCTGAAGACCATGTCTGGGTCCATGGTTGCCTAGGGTCTAGGCCACAACTTATGACCATGGTGATGACCAAGGACTGTGCCTTGCTAGGGTCATGATAAGTTGAGTGGCTAGCACTACACCCTGGGGCCATGTATCATCCAAGCCAGGTCTGTTGGTAAGGGCCATGTCTGGGGCCATGGCACTACAGCAGCCAGGGTCTGAGTTGATGTCCATAGCTCATGATACCACTAAAGGCCATTGTCAATGTCAGGCCAATGTCAGGAGTCTGGGCTACCACCTGGGGCCATGTTGATGCCCCAGGGTCACTCTGCCACAGGGACTATGCCATACCAGATGGCCTGAGCTGCCCACCTGGGACCATGGTGACATCTGAGACTGGGCTGGCCTAGCAGTATGTCTGTGTCTGTGGTCCTACCACGGCCAGGGTGTCTGTGTCCCATTTGCCACCAAAGGACAAATGGATGCCTGGGGTTTAGGCCACAACCTGTGGTTATGTGAGTGTCTGGGGTCCATGCTTCTGCTAGGGCCATACTGATCTGAGTAGCCTATGCTGTCATCTGAGTTCATGGTGTTGTCTGAGCTATGGCTGCTGCCAAGGGCCATGTCTGGTTCCATGGCTGTACAGTGGCTAGGGTCTGAGTTGATGTCTGTGGCTTCTGTTATTGCTAAGGGCCATTTGGATGTCCAGGGTCTGATCAGCCACCTGAGACCATGGTGTCCTTGGGCCTTGCTGCTGCCAGGGCCATAGTGATCTGGGTGGCCTGTGCTGCCACTGGGTCCTTGGTGATGTCTGGGCCTGGACTGCTGCCAAGGGCAATGTCTGGGTCTGTGGTCCTGCTGCAGCTGGGTTCTGTTTTGATATCCATGACCAGTGTTGCCATATGGATCATAGGAACCAAGCCTGTTGAAATCCAAGGGCTGTGCTGTGCTGGCTCTACCCCTCACGGGCCCTGGGATTGCTGGTACAGTCCTTAACTTAATACTGCAGCAGAAGACCAGCAGAAGAGCTGATCCCCTGCGTTCAGGAAAGATGGCCCCACCCCTCCCCACAGGGGTGCACCTCACCTGGACAGCACACTAGCAATCTAGAGAGAGAGCCCTGCACCTTGCTTGGGCAAGACAGTGGAGCTGGCCCTGGTGGTGTGAGTGTGGGTGAGCTGCACCAGAGGGCCTGACAACAGAAAAATGGCCACTCTCCCAGCTGCAGGCTGCATTGGGTGGCCTGGCCTAGGAAGTGCTGGAGAGCTCCCACAGGTGGTGACAATGAGGGAAAACTGTTGAGCTTACCAACCCAACTATGACCTAGACCCAGAACCTGGGCTATGAGTTGGCCCACCCCAACATCCACCTCATCTATGAACTGTTGGAACATGTGAAGGAGACAGACCTATAGATCCAAAACTGCGGGATCTCCATGACATGGGACAATAGAATATCCAAGAGGAGCCTGAGTGAGAGCCCATTATCAATAACAGAAGCTAGAGGCTTATAGCCAGACCAATGACCCATGGCAATGGACACCTGCAGGTAAAGATGAAAGGACTAAAGGGTTAATGGTGTAACTCAACAGACCACACTAGAGCTTCCATAAAATTCTTCTTTTTCTTTCGTTGCAGTTTGTTGTTTGTTTTTGTTTGTTTGTTTTGTTTTTCTTTAGGGTTTTTGGTTTTTCTTTCAAATTTTGTTTTAATTTTGGGGGGAGGTTGTAAGGGTGGATGTTGCTGGGGCAGAGTGATGGGTGTGATCAGAATGCATGGTATGAAATTCACAAAGAGTCAAAAAAAGTTTTTTTAAAAAGCATTTTTACAAGTTTTCTTACTATCATGTGTTAGCAAAGAATTGACAACTGGAACATTTAGGTAGCTTTAATGGTGATAGAAATTAATTGATTCTAATAATTTGACATAATTTTGTATAAATAACAAAAAATTAAACACCCAAATATTCATGCTATGAAAAGAGAAATCCTGGTATATGTGCTTCAATGAATTCATATGTAAATTCTGATAGCACTATTGTTATAACAAGCATAATAGAAGTAAATTATATAAATCCGTGCTATAATAGTAGAAAACATTGCAGCTAAGTGAGGTGGGTCCTTTTTACTTACTAATACTGAATGAAATAAACAAGTCACAGAGCACTAGCCATAGCATAATTCCTTTTTTATTGTGGTGAAGAGGAAAGCAGCATTTACACGAGAGATATAGACATAAGAAACTTTTCATTTAAGATACAGGAATATTTAACAAAAGACCATGGATACATCTCTGTGGGTTGCAAGAAGACATATGCGATGTAGCTCTGGTGGTAACCTAGTTTCTCAACTTAAATGGAAGCATTTAAGAGTTTGATGTGTTATTCCATTGCAAGTTATATGTTTCCTGTGTCAAATATTGCACAAAATAATTTAAAATAATAGAAACTGTTGAAGAATGGTTAGTGTTTTCTCTATTTTAGTTTTCTAATTTAACTTTTAGTTTTTAATTTAACCAAATGAATCTTTTATGTTTAAAATTTCATGGTTATATCCCTTGTAATGTTATTGTGTTTCTTAAGGATATTTTCATACAATTATATACTGTACATTGATAGTGTTCACTATCTTACCTACTCTGCTCTGTCATTATTTCTCTCCTCCCTCCCTCCCTCCCTCCTCCCTCCCTCCCTCCCTCCCTCCCTCCCTCCCTGCCTCCCTCTCTGCCTCTCTCTCTCACTGTCCCTCAATTTGTTGATAATTTTGTACAATGTTTTTAACCATATTCTACCTTCCAACTCTTCCCAAATCCATCCCCTTTCCGTATCCAACTATATCCCACCAACATTGTGGCCTTTCCTTTTAACCCTTCAAAAACAATTTGTGTTGAACAAAATGTAGTAGTATTTTTTGGTTGGGACTGCCAGCATGCAAATAATGGCATGGAGACTTACTATTAATTATGAAAACTCATCATTACCTTAGGCTTGTTCCTAACTAGTTAATAAAACTTAATTTAGCCCATATTTTTAGTCTACATTCTTCCATGTGGCTCATTACCTCATCTCCATAAGGCCCATCTTGTATCCTTCACATCTGGCTAGAGACTCCATCTTTCATCTTTCCAGAGTTCTCTCTCTTCCCAGAAGTGCCACCTATTTTCTCTTGCCTAGCTGTTGACCACTCTGCTTTTTATTAAACAAATCACAGTGACAAATCTTCACACATTGTAAAGATCACACATTGTAAAGAAATATTTTGCAATGTTTCTTCCTTTTTTTCTAAATGAACAGGAAAGGTTTGAACTTTTAACATATTAAAACTTTCTATAATAAGAACAATTATCAGGTAAGAATTATGTTCACAATGTCCAGTCCATTTGTTTTTGGCAAAATTGAAGAAATTACTCTATTATCTGTCCTGTCTTGGTGATTACAAAGTTTTATGCCTTTACCACTTTTTGTCAAATCCTAAACAGACCTTTTTAGACCTTAAAACATCTTTTAGATAAAAACTGAAGCTTTTATGTTTCTTAACCTCATAAACTTTACTCTCTTATGTGAGTCTATTTTCTCTATTTGGTAACAAGGAAAACTATAAAATTATAACTATTCTTCAATCCCATCAGAGACCCAAGAAGTATGTAATATTATCTGAGTAAACAGGAAATGATGAGCCAGTGACTTAAAGAACTATAAAATGATAAGAGACAGCTGGCTGCCTGGACATCAAGGTTCCTCTGCAATATTGGGGCACCCATCTTTGCCCTACAGGTCTAAAATATCTGACAGACATTTTTGTGAAGAAGAATTTTGAAGAACCACTCTACCTTGTCTTGACAAAGTTCAGCAGTCAACAGTCACCTTCTTTTGTGTTCTGCTTGTCCAGTTTGGACAGCATACTGTCAGCAATCAAGACAAGGACAGTTTTTACCCTGTGCCTAACTTTGCCACAATGAAAGCAAACTCTGTATGGAAGTTCTTTGATGTCCATCATCCTATTTTGAAGTAACTTGGTGCTGTCAGGAGAAACCATGTATTACTGTCATGAAAAGCCTTATGTTATTAAAATGTCTTAAATACCATACGCTGTAGATCTCTGAAGTGTTTGAAGACCAGCTATCTAAAATATGTATGTGACCTTGAAAACATACCTAACATGACTACAAGAATGATTATCATAAAAGACTAACTATTAATCTGTATTTCTTAATTATATATTACATTTTTAAATGAACGGCATAGGTACAATACCTTAAGCAAGAGTAGAAATATATATAAAGATAACAAAAATAACCTTAAATTTGTATCAATATATAAAAATATCTTAAACAAGAGTAGAAATGTATGCATATATGGTATAACATATATATATATATATATATATATATATATATATTCCATACAAATGTAAAAGTAAAATATTTGAAATTAATAGTTGCTTTTTAGCTTAAAAGTGAATTCAACAATCTTCCCTTTTATTCTATCATTCCTAACAAAGTAATTTTAGATGCATGATCTTTCACTGGAGCATAGCTGACCTACCAGAAGCTATACCTGTAGATAAAACTGACCCTTCCTTTCAAAGCATCTAACAACCATTAATTGCTCCACAGTTAAGAATGTGATTGCTCCTCTGTGGTAGTTTGAAAGCAAATGGCCCCTAAAGGGAGTAGTACTATTAAGAGGTGTGGCTTTGCTGGAGTGGGTGTGGCCTTGTTGGTGGAAGTAAGTTGTGTCACTGTGGAGGTTCACTTTGAGTTCTCATATATAACCAAGCCACACCCAGTGTCTCAGTTCACTTCCTGTTGCCTGGAAGATGTAGAACTCTCAGCTTCAGCACCATTTATGCTTAGACTTTCACAGACTGTTCATAGTGTCACAACCTCTGAATTCACATATGCAGCTATCCTGCTGTGTCCACAATCTCTGGGTCTTACAAGCTTTCCAACTGATCTTCCACAATGATCCCCAAGTCTTGGGAGAAAAGGAAGGGTGTGTGTGTGTGTGTGTGTGTGTGTGTGTGTGTGTGTGTGTGTGTTCATTTAAAGCTGAGCATTCTGAATTCTCAAATTCTCTGCCACTTTGCCAGTAGGAGGTTGCTTTGTTAATCATCATCTACTTCAAATAGAAGCTTCTCAAATAAAGATTGAGTGATGCAGTGACCTATGATATAATAATAGATGAATAGAAGTTGGTTTAATACTGTGTCTATTTAGCTGCACAATACATTTTCCCATAGGGCCAATGACCTGTCTTGCTATAGGTTCTTGGCCCAATAATGGCTAAAGGTCTGAGTTTCTTCTTGTGGAATAGGACTTAAATCCAATCAGAAAGTCATGGGTTACAACTCTTGTCACTATTAAAATATGTTAAAATACCAGGCAGTGATGGTACATGCCTTTAATCCCAGCACTTCAAAGACAAAGGCAGGCAGATCTCTGTGAGTTCTAGGCTAGCCTGGTCTGCAGAGCCAGTTTCAGGACAGGCTCCAAAGCTATACACTGAAACCCTGCCTCTTAAAAACAAACAAACAAAAACACATTAAACGTAGAGAGAAAGAGGAGAATAAAGCACATATTTTAAACTAGAATCATCAAACAATAATTTTTAAAAGAAAAAGGCAGATGGTAATATACATCTCTAACCCAGGGGTATTGAGAGCTGAAAGAGAAATCAGGGCTCAAGAGAATGCTGGCTGGTTAGATTAACCAAAAACGTCTGGGTTCATTGAAAAACGTTGTCTTAACAGATAAAGTGAAGGCCTGCATGGTGGCACATGCCTTTAATCCCAGCACTCCAGAGACAGAGGAAGAGCAGATCTCTGTGAGTCTGTGGTCTACAAACTGAGTTTCAAGACAGCCAGGGCTGTTACACAAAGAAACCTTGTCTGGAAATAAATTAATTAATTAATAAAATGAGATATTACATATATACGTATATACACACACATACACATACACACATATATACATATATACTGAAAAGCAATTTTGATTTAGAACTTATTTAGACCTTTGGCCTCAGCAAGCATGCACATATACTCCCACATGTTCACATACATGCTATTCATGATATACAGACATGGCACAAAATGAAGTAGTACAATTCAGTTTAGGACTATCTTCCACATTTCACAGATTGAGACTTTTAAAACTGTCACTTTCTTTCTTAACACTGAAGTTTGAGTACTATAACAAGCATTTCTCTGAAAATACCTGATGCAGTATGATGTCCAGGTATAGTTTCCAAATGAAATGTTCTGTAGAAATAGATTTGGTTAAGGGAGACATTATAGGTTTAAAGAGAAATCAGACACTAGGGAAATGTCTGTAGAGCTACAAAGAAGACACCAACTAACAATCTAAGGAACAGAGGAGAGGCTACCTTAAATGCCCTCTCCTGATAATGAGATTGATGACTAAATCATATGACATCATATAGCCTTCATCCAATAGCTGGTGGAAGTAGAAGCAAACACCCACAGCTAAACCTTGAACTGAACTGAAATCCAGTTGCAGAGAAGGAGGAGTGATGAACAAAGGGCTCCACACCAGGCTAGTGAAACCCACAGAAACAGCTGACCTGAACAAGGGAGAGCTCTTGGTCCCCAGACTGATACCTGGGAAACCAACAGAGGACTGATCCAGAACACCTGAATGTGGGTGTCAGTGAGGAGACCTTGGAAATCTATGGGACCTCTTGTAGTGGATCAGTACTTATCCCTAGCATAGGAATGGAATTTGGGAGCCCATTCCACATGGAGGGATACTCCCTGAGCCTAGACACAAGGAGGTTTACCTAGGCCCTATCCTAAAGAATAAGACAGACTTTGAAGACCCCCCTACAGAAGGCCTCACCCTCCCTTGGGAGCAGAAAGGGTATGGGATAGGTAGGGTATTAGTTGGGAGGACAGGGGAGGAGGCGGGGAAGAGACCTGGGATTGACATTTAAAATAATTTTCTTTCTAATTAAAATTAAAAAAAAACATGTCCATTGGCATTGCTATTGATGCAGTCTTGTCTATGCACCTATTTCTAGCAGAGACTGTCTCACAGCAGACTTTCTAATATTCTGGCTCTTATACTGTTACCAACCTGTCTTCTACATCATTCATTCCCTGTGGCATAGAAGTGGGAGTTGTGATGTAGGCATGTCCATTGTTTGGGTCTGGGATCCCAACAATCCATTGATTTCTGTGTATAATAATAACCAGCCTTGAAACACTATAAACACAAACAGTAAAAACAGGTACAGTGCATCAAGCTTATAAATATTTGTATACACACAATATATGTATATATATCAGAGGAAAAGGAGTTATCAGCTTGAAAGTGGGTCATCATGGGAAGCCTGGAGGGAAGAAAGAGAGTGGAAAATATTTTGGTGTCCTGCTTTTCTTTGATTTAAATAGACTCTTTAAACCAGAAAATTGAACTCTTAAAAGACTTTTCCCTTAAATAATTTTAGGGGTGGGGCATTTCGAGATAGGATATCACTGTGTAGCCTCGGAGCCTGTCCTGGAACTCACTCTGTAGACCAGGCTGGCCTCAAACTCACAGAGATCCGTCTGTCTCTGCCTCCCAAGTGCTGGAATTAAAGACATGCACCACC
The DNA here is from genome assembly GCF_003668045.3 of Cricetulus griseus. Taxonomy (NCBI): domain Eukaryota; kingdom Metazoa; phylum Chordata; class Mammalia; order Rodentia; family Cricetidae; genus Cricetulus; species Cricetulus griseus. The sequence goes on along the minus strand of NC_048595.1, from coordinate 308,792,076 downwards.
ACACCTGGCTTAAAAAAATATTTTTATTTATCACATGTTGCTTTAACATATGAAGAAAGCAAACTGCTTATGTAAATAGACAAAGAGGTTTATTAAACACAGAGTAGTGGTCCTTAATGCTCTAAGGGCTGATGTTAAGAAGTTTGCATGCATTTGTTTATCTTCAGTAAGTCAACATATATAGATATAGGTATAGATGTTTGTGTGTGTATTTATTGTGAATATATATATATATATATATATATATATAATACATACTCAACATTTAAACTATACACAGAAGTAAAAACATCTATAATAGTCAGTACAAAGCTATATTCTGAGATAATAAAATGAAGATTTTTGCCTTAACTTTCATTAACTAGGTGAGAGTTTTGTGGCCCCTAACTGTTTTCATTTTGTTCAAAAGAAAGTAATATAATGTAAACTTATCTGTATAACATTTACTAATAAGAGATGGCAACAGATGCCTACCTCAAATATATTTTATTGATAACATAATCATCACTTACCTTGTCACGAATATAATAAAGCAAAACAGCACAAGCCAAGTTCCTGCTTGAACATCTATAAGTAACCACTTTTAAATTTTCTATGACTTCTGGGTGGATTGTACCATATGGCTTTGTCATAAGACGACCTGTTGCTAATAAAATAGGACTGATGTGTAATTAAGTTTTCAGTGATTCATCTGTGAAACACGCTGGATTATTTTACATGGATGCATCTGGCACACATGTGTACAGTGGTTGTTTTGTGGTGATTGACAACTGTATTCCTCCCATAAAGTCCCACATGTGCAGATGTGAACTCTTGATTTCTTAGAGAGTCAAAACATTGCTTTTATAAAATTTGTACCTTACCAATTTTTAGTGTAAAATTTATCCTTATACATGCATTAGCACACAACACAAAATTTGCACTGTAACTGAAATATAATGTAAACATTTCCTGTGATGTTTTTCTGTCTCTGAGCAGATGCAGTGAAAGCACCTTGATCTTTTGGTATTCTTTGACAGCATGACATCTGTTTCAGATTGTAAGCTCAAAGAAGGCAGTGAGCACAGCAGTTTTGTATTATGCAGACAACATCCAGTAAAGCATAATTCTCCTTTGAATGTTTATTAAGTATTTGTCAATCAAGATGGAAATGTTAATGACTTTTAAAAATAGCATTTATAATCTGAATATAAGCACCTTTTCCATTAAAGGGGCATTAGCCATATAAATGGTCTTGGTTTAAATTTCATAGTTTATAGTTAGCAAGATAACTCATAGCCATGTTGTTTTCAGCGAAATGAGTTTGCAATGTGTTAAAATAGTTCTGTGGTCTACATTGTACATGTGCTAAGGTACATGAAGTACATAACATTTTTAGCTGACATTTCCTAGGTAGAATTTGAACCCATAATAACAGAAAGGAAAGAAGCAATAGTTAAGATTCTTAAGGGGAATGCTGTACTGTGGTGGCTCACACCTTTAATCCCAGGACTCAGGAGGCAGAGGCAGGCAGACCTCAGTGAGTTCAAGGCCAGCCTGGTATACCAAATGAGTTCTAGGACAGCCAGGGCTGTTACACAGAGAAGCCCTGTCTTGAAAAACCAACAACAACAACAACAAAATAATCCAGAACATGTAAGGGGAATGGAAGGGCTTGGAGTCAACTACTGTCTTGGCCACTTTCCTAGTTGTGAGGCCTTGGTGAATCACCACTGTGTCTATGGTTTTATTTTCATCTGGAATATAGAGACTGTAAGAACATGAGGTTATTGGTTAGGTAAAGAGCTTGGCATAAGAATACTAAATACTTTACATTGAGTTTTCATAATATTTTAAGTACTGCATGAAACAAGACAAACCAAACCAGCCAACCAAAAAGGAAATTGTGGGAGGAAGCTGCTGGCTGTACTCAGGCATCTAAAACTTCTTTTCTTTACACAGAGAAAGGTTGAAAACAATTTCTGTTGTGTGTATTATTTCAGTTATAAATGTTCTCTAACTGATGACAAACTATCATCATACATATTTGAACTTAAATATCACTATGATAAATACAAAGAATAGATTACAATCATTTTGTAGCTCATCCATTCATCTCCGTATTAACTATAGTCACTAGGTTATGGAATAAAACTTGTGTGTCTATTTCAAAATTAAGAATAACCTATTATTTCATGTGTAAGAAAGAAAATTTACCTCCATACAAGTATAAATAGATAAGTAACACCATCTATGACTGTTAAAATGGCCTAATCTATGGTTTCCAGGAAAAAAAAATAAGTAAAAGTTACCTGGGGACCTGGATCAGTAGGCCACGTAGTAGAATGCCCAAAGCTCTGGGTTTGATCCCCAGCATCACAAAACAAAGTATGGTGTGCACAATTTTAAAGAGGTGGAGGTGGGGGGCACAGAAGCTCAGAGTCACACTCCAGTACATAGTGAATTCAAGTCCAGGATATCTTTATCCAAAAATAAAATTGTAAAAGTGAATAAAGCTTTTAGTCTGGAGTAATGATTATAGGGTCTACATAACATTGTTGGAACTACAAATTAAGAGACAAGGAGGGGAAAAAAAAACAGTTGTCTTCAAAGAGTAACTGAATGATTATTTAATCGTCCTCTATTTTAGTAATGTGCAGCATTTGACTAAATACTGTCTCCACTTCCTGGAGATTTATTGCTTCTTTCCAGGTATATGTGACATTATTGTAGTATTTGTTCCCAGAAATTTCATTACAGCTTTGTGAAACTCCATGATAATCGTACCAAAATAGACCTATGTTAAAATAATTAAATTTCCAGGTTCTAAAAAAATTACATATGTTATTTTCATAAGCTGAACTTCTGTAGCATTCTAGGAGTAACAACCTATAGAAATAGAGAATTACATTCAACCTTTCCAGGTAGAGATTTGCTATAGGTGCGCTACCTAAAATGAGTATATTCGGTGTTAGTTGAAATGTTATTTACATTAGTGTTTAAATTGTTTATATTTTTTACTGTTAATTGGAAACAACTTTGGAGCCTTAAAGATGGATCAGTATGTTAAGAACTTGTTGCACAAGCCTGATGACCCAGGTTACACGCCTGGAACCCATACTAAAGAAGAGAACAGACTCCCAAAAGATAACCTCTGACACCCACATATGTTCTGTGGCACATACACCTGCACTTACACACATTAATACATACATACTAATAACAAACATTAATTTAAAAGAATTGATTTTACTGTTAGGATACTTTATGTAGAAAATTAGTATGAGGTTATTAAAAGTGATTATGCAGAACTGCCATTTCTAAAATGTAGTCTCCAATAAATTAAGAGAAAGTATTATAAGGAATTTATAGTATAATTCTAAAAGGCAATGAATAGATAGGTATATAATTTAAAGTATGTATATTTAAGTATCAGAAGGTAATGTCATAAAATAAATCATTAGTTCCTTCTTTGAATTTAGTGAAGTATTTGTAAAAGATGTACTAGATATCAACCAGAAAAAAATTATGTGGCTCAGATTGAATCTAGAATTTCTGTCCTTGAAGTAGTCTTCTTAAAATTGTAGGAAACTCTGTATTTATTATGCCAAATATTGGATTATTACTTGATCACAGAAGGTATGTATGACTAAACACAAAATAAAGCAAGGTCAGACATAACACAGGAAACTCAGCACTGTGGCTTTAGTTGGAACCTGAGAGCCACAGTGTTCTCTTCCATCCTGAGAATACAGTAATAGAATGTTGTGCCCAGAAGAACCATGCAATGGGTTATTAGCCCTCACTAAAATTTTGCATATTTGCATTGATTTTGTCTGAAATACAAGGATCTATTAATATATTAGCATAATAAAAATGGATTTAGAATACACATCAAAATTCCCCATTAGTACTCAGTGGACTAATATATCAATTAACTTTATTTTGTTTTAAAGTTGCTTAAAGTGACAAATATTTTATTGCTGTTATGAAAAACAATTGCTTTGAATCACTAACAGGAAAGTATTTCTTCTGGGATCATGAGTAACTATCTTGTAGATTACTCAAATAGTGTTTTGTTTTCATGTATGTATGTATGTATGTATGTATGTATGTATGTATGTATGTATCTTCAAGTATAGATGGATCTTCTCTAAGGAAAGATATGTCCTTAGCAGAATATTTTAGACTTAAGTGGAATTTTTACATTTCTTTTTTTTTGAACTTCTAGAATATTTTTTTTAAATTCTTTAATTACTACTCATATTTACATATCTATCTCCCCCATTCCCTTGCCCTCCCATCCTCCCATGTTCCCAAACAACCCCCCCAACCCATCCCCCAACTCCTCCCCAGGGATAGTGAGGCCTCCCACCTTCAAAGTCAGTCATATCAAATCCGCCACAGAAATTAAAGCAGCCCCTTTCATACCATAGGGCAGCCATCCTTGGTCCTAGGTTCCTGAGAAATCACTGCCCTCTAAATCTTAGAAGGTGGTCTTACCACGCTGTTTCCATTGCTCCAGCACTAGACTTGCCTAAACTTGGAGTTCATTTTCTATATTTTCTTTTCCTTTCTTTAGACTAAGAAATTCTAGAGTCCAAGTCAATAGACTGTATCTTCAAGAGAGCGAGTCAATGTTGACTATCCAGAGAACACTGGTTTCTTAGAATTTTTTAAGCTCATTTTTTTTAATTTAGAAGGACTCTTATTTACATATCATCCATTCCCTCTGTCTCACATCCTCCCATGCTCCCCAGCGACCCCCCCCACTCCCCAAGGACAAAAGCCCTCCACAGGGGACCATCAATGTCTATCACATCATTTGGGGAGGGCCTAGGTCCTCTTTCTTGTATCTGGGCTGCAATAGTACCCCTTCATAGGGAATGGGCTCCCCAAGTCCATTTGTGATCTAGGGACACTGTTAGAGGTCCCATAGACTGCCCTGGCATACTACCTGGTGCCCACATTCAGAGGGCTTGGTTCGGTCCAATGCTAGTTCCCCAGCTTTACTACTAGGGTCTCCAAGCTCTCACTAAGTCAGGTCAACTGTTTCTGCTGGTTTCTCCAGCATAATCTTGGCTCCTTTACTCAACCCTCCTCCCTCTCCTCAACTGGATTCCAGGGGTATGGCTCAGTGTTTAGCTGGGGATACCTGTTTCTGCTTCAATCAGCTACTGGATGAAAGCTCTAGGGAATGGAAACCAAGGTAGTCATCAGTCTCATTTTAGGGGAAGGGCATCAAAGGCAGCCTGTCCACCACTGCCTAGATTCTTAGTTGGGGTCATCCCTGTGGATCCCCTAACATTTCCCCTGTGCCAGACTTCTCTCCAAACCTGTACTGTCTCCCTCTATCAAGGCATCTCCTTTCTTGCCATCCTCTATTCCTTCCCTGTCTCAGTCTTCCTGTTGTCCTTCCCCCTCCCCTACTCCCCTCTCCCCTTCCCACTTCTCTCCTACAATGCTCCCAATTGGCTCAAGGGTTCTTGTCCCCCTCCCCTTCTTCTGGGGACCATGCGTTCTTATTTTGGGTTCCTCCTTGTTTCCTACTTTCTCTGGTGGTGTGGATTGTAGGCTGGTAATCCTTTGCTCTATGTCTAATATCCATATATGAGTGAGTAAACTCCCTGCTTGTCTTTCTGTGATTGGGTTACCTCACTCAGGATGGTTTCTTCCAGTTACATCCATTTGCCTTCGAATTTCAAGATTTCATTGATTTTTGTTCCCCACCACCACCAACACCACTGAGTAATATTCCATTGTGTAAATGTAACATTTTCTCTATCCATTATTCAGCTGAGGGTCATCTAGGTTGCTTCCATGTTCTGACGATTACAAACAACGCTGCTATGAACATAGTTGAACATATGCCCTTGTTGTATGAATGTGTATTCTTTGGGTATATGCCCAAGAGAGGAATTGCTGGATCTTGAGGTAAACTGGTTCCCATTTTCCTGAGAAACTGCCATACTGATTTCCAAAGTGTTTGTACAAATTTGCACTCCCACCAACAATGGAGAAGTGTTCCTTTCTCCACATCCTCTCCAGGATAGACTGTATTGGTGTTTTAGATTTTAGCCATTCTGGCCAGTGTAAGATGGTATCTCAGAGTTGTATTGAGTTGCATTTCCCTGTTGGCTAAGGATGTTGAGCACTTTCTTAAGTGTCTTTAAGCCATTTTAGATTCCTCTGTTGAGATTTCTCTATTTAGTTCTGTACCCTACTTCTTAATTGCATTATTTGGTGTTTTGGTGGCTAACTTCTTGAGCTCATTGTATATTTTGGAAATCATCCTTCTGTCAGATGTGGGGTTGATGAATATCTTTTCCTATTCTGTGGGCTTTTGTTTTGTCTTGTTGACTGTGTCCTTTGCCTTACAGAATCTTCTCAGTTTCAGGAGGTCCCATTTATTAATTGTGGATGTCAATGTCTGTGCTACTGATGATATGTTCAGGAAGTGGTCTTCTGTACCAATTTGTTCAAGGTTACTTCCACTTTCTCTTCTAAGAGGTTCCGTGTGGCTGGATTTATGTTGAGTTCTTTGATCAATTTGAACTTAAATTTTGTGCATGGCAATAGATATGGGTCTATCTGCAATCTTCTACATATCTGCATCTAATACTCAGCTTTATATGGAAAAGCCAAACAACCCAGGATAGCCAAAACAACCCTGTACAATAAAGGAATTTCTGAATGCATCACCATCCCTCACTTCAAGCTCTATTATAGAGCCATAGTCCTGAAAACAGCTTGGTATTGACACAAAAGTAGATAGGTAGACCAATGGAACTGAATTGAAAACCCTGATATTAACCCACGCACCTACAAACTTCTGATTTTTGACAAAGAAACTGAAGTTATACAGTGGTTTCTTGGGATGTTGATGATTGAGAGATTGTGAGAAAAGAGCACCCAGTGCCAGACTCATTTGAAAACTCTGATAAACAAGCTTCCTTTTTTTCTTAAAACACTTTTCTAAAATACAATTTTCAGTTTTGTGTGTAAACTGAACTGAACACACACGCACACATGCACGCACATACGTACATACAGACAGACAGACAGAAAGACAGACAGACAGACATAATACATACTGTCAGTTAAGGAGACTCTCCAGTATAAGTTGCTCCCATTTCCCAGTAAAACATCTACCATCTCTGACCACAGAACCTTCAGACCTGTTCTAGACACAGAGGATGTATGTTCATGCACTTATATACACATATATGTGTGTAAATACATACATACATACACACACACACACACACACACACACACACACACACACACACACACATATATATATATATATATACATATATATATATATATATATATATATATATATATATAATATCTGGTTTTCTACACACACTGTTCTGTTCTTTGCTCTCATTTTATTTAAAGATACTGTTACAGGAGGATTATTATGCCTTCTGTTATGGACTGTTGCCGGAAATAATTAGAGGAGTTAATGAAGGAAAATAGTCTCCTAAAATTCACACTAAAGATCTTATTCCCTTTTAGAGAACATCTCACAGGACAGCTTTTTGAAACATTCCGTTTCCACATTCACACTGCCCTCCTGAGAACAGGAGCATCCCCTGGAGGAAACCCACTGATTCATAGGCTCCATTAACAAGTGTGGCATGGGTACTATTGACTTTGGAGTGAGGAAAGTAGAAGCTAACACCCTGGCTTTGCTGCCTGGCTGCTTATTACCAAATTCCTTGCTGTATGCTAGGTGGATTGTGTGACTTTACGAAGCCTTTTCCTGCATACTGTCTACCTCATTCACTCAGTCATTTGTCATTGTTAATACAGGCAATCACTGGAACATTTGTGTGCCAAATATGGTGCCAGGGGAAATAAATCAGAGCCCTCCCAAGAAGGTGGAATGTGTAGTACACTGAGCAGCAGTAGCAAACTCCACCTGTGCTAGTTCAACCCAGTGAATACAAAGTGGACTGAAGATATTCAAAACTGGTTTTTGAAATTTTTTATTTATTTAAAAGGTTTTCTTCATACCAACCACAGTTCCCCCTCCCTCCCATCCCCCCACCTTTCTCTCACCCAACCCCCATCCACTTCTCAGTAAGGGTAAGGCCTCCCATGGAGAGTCAACCAAGTCTGGCATATCAAGTTGAGGCAGGACCACGCCCCTCCCTCCATATCTAGGCTGAGCAAAGTATCCCACCATAGGGAATGGGCTCCAAAAAGTCAGTTCATGCACTAAGGATAGATCCTGGTCCCACTCCAAGGGGCCTCACAGACTGCTCAAGCCACAGAGCATTCAGAGCGCCTAGTTTGGTCCTGTGCAGGTTCCCCAGATATCAGTCTAGAGTTGGTGAACTTATACTAGTTGTCTCTGTGCATTTCCCCATCACAGTCTTGACCTCTTTGCTCATATAATCCCTCTTTCCTGTCTTCAATGGGACTTCAGAGCTTGGTCCAATGGGACTTCAGGACTTGGCCCAGTGTTAGACAAGGATCTCTGAATCTGCTTCCATCAGCTACTGGATGAAGGTCAAAAATGATTTTTACAGCTTCTGTAAATTAGTCTACTGATTATGTGGTTGGTTGACACAACATTTAATTTATCCAAATACATTTAGCAAGTGCTAAATTTATTGTTATGAAATTTCTGTATAAGTGTTTTGCTCCTTAGGGATTCTGGATCTATTTATCTAATGGTTAGTTTTAAAACTGAATTATATGCAGAGTACAACTTTATGGAGTTTGTTCTCTCCATCTACCTTTACAGTGGGTTCTAGGGATCAAACTTGGGTCATCATTCTCCTGTGACAATAATTTTACATGTTGAGCCATCACATTAGTCCCTACTAATCTTATTTTCAAATCTACTGTAGATACTTTTCCAGGGACTTTTTAGAATTAGCCTTTTATAATGTCTATAAATCTACTTCTTTTTGTTATTCTTCTTTTTGTGTTTTATTCAATGTCACATATCCCAAAGGGCATTTCTTTGTTCTTCTTGCTCATGTTTAAACAGCAGGGGCATGTGTATTAGACAGTATCGATGAATTTAACTCAAACTAACGAATGCAGTTACTTGCCACTTGGGTTGCCAGGAAAGACTGCTTCTTTTCTTCTACATTCTCAGACCAATGAAATGACTTGTGAATTCCAGACAGTGTGAGCCTCTGCTTTTACTAGGTGGCTTGGGTCTGTTAATTTGTTTAGAAGCCTTGGTTTTTATAAGGTCAGCTAGAAATCAGTCAGCTACTCTTCCTGTCCTAACACCCAATATATCTCTAAGTACTGACTTCTGATTGCTAATTTGAAAATAAACTAGTGCATTGGTGATATCAAATCTTTTAGTTCATTATTTAAATATTTTAGCAAGTAATCATATAGTTTAATTTAGGAGTTCATAAATTTTCTTGTAAAATGCATGATAGGAACTCTGTTAAGTCAGTTTGATAGTGGTCTGCTTGCTTAATCTCAGTGAGGACTTTATATTTTGATTCAGTTTTGTTATTGTTGTTTTGTGTGGGTGGTGTTGTTGTTTGTTTTATTTGTTTGTTTTTGCTTTGGTTTTTTGTAGTATTTTCTTAGTCTTTCTCATGAAGAGTTGAACTGATGCAGTCTAAAGATATTTAGCTTCTATTTTGTTTTGCTTTTAGACACAGATATATAAGCTACAAGCTAGCCCAAGCTCACCACAAACATAATCCTGCTGCCTCAACTTCCCCCTGTGAACTAGGATTACTGACATGCAATTCTTGGCAATATTGGCATTTTAAAGTTGCATTTTGTGTCTTTATGTGTGTGTTGTGCATGAGCTTGCCGGCAGATGCTCATATGCCACCACTCAACCCCCAGGGGAAGAAAGAGAGTAAAACAAAGTTTAACTGAATAACCTTTTTTCCCCCTTTTCTTTTCTTTATTTTTTTACGTAAGTAGAACAGTTGCTTCCAGCTGTCCTGCTGAGTGGCTGGGTGATGGTTCAGCACTTGAATGTGTGAGGGCTTCGATCTGGGAGTTTAATTCTTCTCCTTCCTGAAAGAAAACACTGCCTGTCCTTCTATGATAAATCTTAAGCTTAACAGTGTCCTTCCAGATTATTCTTCTCAGCATCAGATAATTAATAATAAGTGAAATAATTTACCTAAAGTGTAAGCTTTAGCAGTCAACATTACAGTGAGAGCCAGAATTGGCGCAAGTGGCAATAGCTCAAGCTGTTAGTCCTGTCTTGAGTCACAACTCTGGCTCCCTTTGCACATTTCTCTGTCTCTGCAATTGTAATATCCTTTGTCCATATCATTGCATTTTCTCTTTGATAGGCCCTCCTCTGGGTATCTCTTCTCCTTGCCCTTTTGCTATAGTGACCAGTAATGAGGCACTGACAGCCATGTCTGACCTCCTCTGAAGATGCCTTCCCTGAGCTCTGTTGCTATGTAACTACTCAGCACCACATCTTCCTTCCAAGTAGATGGCCTGCTGGTGCTTCAGATCTGCTCACATCCAAACTAAGCTCTCTAAGATAGCACTGTATCTCCTGTTCTTTATGAACATCTCCACCACAGCCAAAGCTACACAGTCTCAAAATCTGATATGATTGTCACAAAGGAGCTGAAAGTATCCAGAAATGACATCTCTTGGAAAAGAAGATATAATGAACATCCACTGGTACACAGACATGCACCATATATACACATGTGTGTGCATACATGCACCATTGTTGAAAGATCACTATTGCTTAGTTTTGTGATTTTGACTTTTAGGTAGAGCCATGCAGTGTTATACATTCTTTTATGCCTCGATCCAATGCTCAACATTTCATTTCAAGATTTGTGCATATGTATAGCTGTCTAGTGTTCTATTATGTGAAAATTCAGTAACAGATATGCCATTTTCCAGTTGAGAGACATTTATTTAGTTTGCAGTTTTTCACTGTTAATAAACACCTCTATGATTAAAAGCATGTGATCTCAGGTACTGAGATCACCTTGTGTGAGCTGTTTCTTTTAGGACTGGATCAATTTTATGTAGTCAGTGTGGCCTTGAACTAACAGAGATCCATCTACCTCTTAACCCTGAGTCCTGGTTTTAAAAGTATGTACCACCTCCACCTATCTCTGTGGCTTCTGGGATTAAAGGTGTGTATCACCACTGCCTGACCACTATAACTTGTGGCTGACTTTGTTTTCTGAATCCACAGGCAAGCTTTAATAAATCATGAATAATATATCACTGCATATGCATGTATGTATGTATGTATGTATGTATGTATGTATGTCCTAAATATCTGCCTAGTGGTGAATTGCTGAGCTACAGGTAGAAACATTTCCTTATCTTTGGGAGATATTGACAAGTTGTTTTCTACAGTAATTTCAAATGTTGAGTATCTTACCAACACTATTTTATATAGTTATTTGACATCCTCTGGAAACCTTGATATTATTACGCACTGTTTTGTTAATCTACCATTGAAAAAACATTCACAATGGTGTTAATGTACACATAGAATTTGTTTGATTCCAGGTAAAGATCTCCTGATCCTGACTTCTGAATTCTCCCTATGGGACCATCATCACACAGTAAACTATCTGAAATCTACCTGAATCCTAAATAGTAAAAGTTAAAACAGAAAAAAAAATCATTTTAGTTCTTTCTGCTTTCTGAAATTTGAAAAACATCTCTAAAATATTTGTCACTTGGGAGAGAGATTGACTTTTCTTTGGTGTGAACATATGAGACCTGAGAATTGGGCATTCCTCACTGTACCTATCTTGGCTCAGGACCCTAACAAGGGTCAAATCAGTTTCTGAAGCACCAGGCTTTATTCAGACAGACAGCAGTTGTAAGTGCAGCACCTGAAATCTCTTCCATTCTGTCTCATCCCTTCAGAGTAATCCTTTTGTCTTCGGCTGATGTTTTAAAACAGAGTTGATAGACCTCTGTTTTCTAGGGGTAAGTGTCTAGACCGTGAACAAAATTGCAGAGGCCTTTCCAAGTCTGACTTCATAGTTGACATAACTCAGTCCTCTATTTTGCACTAGAGAACTAAAGGTGACTAAGACATCTCAGACCAGATGAGGAAAATGTTTTTATATGTGTGTGTGTGTGAGTGTGTGTGTGTGTGTGTGTGTGTGTGTGTGTGTGTGTGTGTGTGTGTGTGTGTGTTTGTACATGTATATGTGAGTGTAGATGTGTAGAAATGTATGTGTAATGAAAAGCTGTTATTTATACAGTATCTTTTTCTGTTATGAAGTACATTTTAGATACTTGATTACATGCTATGATAGTTACATCTGTGTTTCCTATATTGCTGGGGGTTGTAATTGTCATCTTGACACTGTGTTAATGCCTAGCACCTTAGCATAATTGGGTTGTCTGCCCTTGGCTTACTTGGAGTAAGCAAGATATATCCCAGGTTGGGGGTAGCCAATCATGGTTAATTGTGCATAGTATAGAGACCAAGGAGGACTGAGCAGTGAATTCAGTTTTAATAATCTATTCAAATAAGTGTAGATTTAGGGATTTTAAAATTATCATACATAGCTGATATTTCTGGACTTCAGTTGGTTATTCCTTTACTATCAGATCTTAATATGTTATTCAATATTTAGCCACTGAAAATAACAATTTCTACTTGTCTTGTGGGAATTTACAAGCATTTTCATTTGCACCACCTAGTTTAATCTCCACATCACTATTAAGGCACACGTCACCTCAGTTTTATAGGAAAAAGAACTGAAGTCCCACTGGATGAATTGGCTTGCTTAAAGCCACACCACTGTTTCTTCTATCTTGCACTCTTTTAGCTATAGTAAGCTAGCCATGGCTTCGAAGTTGGAAACATACAGATACCTCTATTCATGGATTGATTTGATCTAATCACATTTACCCTCTCTAGTTAATATTGAATAATGCTTCCTTGAGCTCAGTGGTGAACCACTGGCAGTATTTACTCAAGGACATCAGTTCACTTTTGACTGAACTCCATGATCCTCCATCACAGTCTGTTCATCCACAATGGTCATGGAGGGAACAAGGCTGTTGTCTTGGTTTCACAAACTGTATTTACATATAGAGGTCAAATTCAGTGAAGTAGTAGCTGCATGAACTCATGCATCTCAACAGAATTTGGTTTACTGTGTGATTATATGTATTATAAGTGATGTGGACCAGTACATTTCGTCCCCATCTGCAATGGATATTTAGTCATTATTAATTATAAACAAGTAATCAACTGATAGTTGAGTACTAGAAAAAACTCAGAGAGTGCAGTTACTGAGGGACAGCATGGATATTAATGGGTAGAACAAATACAGAGACCCACAGCCAGACAATAGGTAAACAGTGAGGTAACTCAGACCTCTCAACCCTAGACAGGGTGTCTCCATCACATCATTCAGCCCTGCAGAAGAGGAGATAAAAAGAATGTAAGAGCCAGAGGGGGTGGAAGACACCAAGGAAACAAGGCCCTCTAAATGAATATAACGGATACCATATGAACTTACAGAGACTGAGGCAGCATGCATAGGGCCTAATGGCTCTGTACCAGATGGAGTCCTAGAACTGAAAGAAGTGGGCTCATGTCCCATTCTTGACCCATAAGCTATGACTAATTGAAAACCACTAGTAAATGAAAATTAATTTTCTCCATGGAGTCTTACTGGGGGAAAAAATATACTACTATTAAGGGTAGGCTTCATGGCCAGCAACAGATGGTCAATAGAAAACAAACCTCGTGACATCTTTGGAGGTTCAAGTAATTTTTGTTTTTGTGTTTAATTTTACCTCTTTTTTAAATTTCACTTACTTTCTCCCCATTTACCCTACAGGTCCTTTGTATTATGACTTCCAGTTTAGTGTTTTTATGAGAGTCTTGTGTATGGAGATGAGTGGGTCTCATCTTGTGCCTTCTCTTGGGCTCCTTATATTGGTTTGTTTCGTTCTAACCCAATGTGTTAAGTTTTTGTTTTATTTTATTTTATTATTATCTCTCAAAGCCTTTTTATTTTCTGATGAAAGACTGAAAGACAGTGGATCTGGATGGTAAGGGAGGCAAAAGGAACTAGGAGGAGTAGAGGAAAATGAAACTGTAATCACAATATATTATGTAAAATAAAAATATCTATTTTTAATAAAAGGAAAAAATAAAAATTAGAAATTAGAAAAAAACAAAAAGATAACTATCATGGTTTTCTTTTTCCCCTAGGCTTGCCTCCTCACTGCCTCACACCTTGAAAGAGGAGCACGAACACACATCCGCTGGAAACATGTCTTTAGAAACCCTGAGAAACAGCAGCCCAGAAGATATCTTTGATTAGATACAAAATCTAGAACCAGACTTGGTGTTCATTAAGCTACATTCTTTATCCAGTTCTTTCTAATGAAGACAGGCTTTCAGCTTAGTAGCAATGGTTACTATGTACACACAGAGTGAATTACCGAAGTAGGATGATCTGATTGGATGACAAAGGGGCACTTTTCTCAACCATTCATGTTGCCTACTAAATCTGAGTTTGGTTCCCAAATGTACATTTATCGTATTCCTTTTCATGTTATTTTAACTTTCTAATGACTCTTGGAAAATGTTGGGAATAGGGCAAAAGAAAACCATCCTTTTAAAATGTCCCTGATTCTTTTTGAATTGCACTTTAAGCAACATGTTTGGAAAGTTTAATTTATGAAGTGACACATATAAAATATATCTTTATGTTGTGTATAAACAATCTGAAAATCTGACAGTTAATAAAAGTTTGTGTTCTTAAAGAAACATTAACAGAACTTTTTCTTTATTGTAGTAACTTGTCTTTCTAAAGTTCTCACTGGTGGGCATCCCATGTTTCAGAGATGGCCCACAGCCATGCACACACAGGCATCTCTAATTGGCCTCGTGGGTTATTTAAAAAGACATGAATTTGGGAAGGGAACATATTGAAGAGTATGTGGAAGGATTTAGAGGGTGGAATGGGGAACAATTTTTTTACATTTCATTGCACATGTGTATGAACCTCAAGAATAAAGAAAAAATGTGAGTGCTTACATATGTAAATGTAACCATTTTGGGGGCCAAAAACAAAATAGGCAATGAAACATAACTTTTTCCAGGCCTTTCTTGAAAGCAAAGACCATGTCATATCTATCACCAGTAAAACTTGATACATTTCTTACTGTTCACTTCCTAACTGTTCATCATTTTTTTCCAACTGAGCATCCATTCCCTCCTTTCAAAATTATAATGCACAGCATGTTGTCAAACCCAGTATCTTGTTCACTCTGAGTCATCTGAATTTTTGGTAAAGCTCATCACCTCTGTTTTATGCTTTTGGAATTGCATATGTTCTGTGTGGTCCTCCTTTATACTGGTCACCTACTAGTTAGACATCTCGGCTGACTCTTCTCTACTCAGTAGATAAATGATGCTTGATTGCTCTAGGGTTACTCATCAACACATTGCTCTTCATTTTCCATATCACCACTTTAGGTTTCATATGATTTTATATGTCACCTATATATTCTTATCCTTATCTCCAAAGTTAATAGGCAAAAGTTATAAAGAGACTTGCATATATATGTGTGTGTGTGTGTGTGTGTGTGTGTGTGTGTGTGTGTGTGTGTGTGTAGTTTGTTTATTTTGTTTTGGTCCATACAGTGGTTACATTTATGCATGTAACATTTACATATCCAGCGATATATACATATATGTGTGTGTATGTATGTATGTATGTATGTATGTATGTATGTATGTAGAGATTTTCCTATGTTTTGCCACATTTGGCTTATGCCTAAAATCCCATGATTCCGAAGGCAAAAGCAGGAGGATTTGCCAAAGGATTCAAGGCTACCCTGGATTACCTAGTAAGTTCCAAGCCAGTCTGGGCTACAGAAAAAAATATTTTAAAAATAAAATTCTTGCACCATTTTAATTTTTTGATGGCTTACATAAGAAGAAAAATCTAGTTGTATATGTAAATTATCAATTGTAAATATAATTCTAAAACACAAACCTACTTAGTTACCCAGGAATGTTACTATACTGTTGACTCTTCAATAATCTAAAATATATGTACTTTACATCTTTACAAGGGACTTTTAAATATGAACCAGTACATGTAGAGTAAAAGAGTGGAATCTTAGTGTATTTCCAGTGTAATACTAACAATGACATTCATAAAGTTCATCAGATTTTGAAAGATTTGAATATTTATCTTTGTAGGACAATGGATTTTTCACCCATTGCTGTGCCACACTGATCCAGTTGGTTACAAAAGGGTGCATATAACCTATAACCACAGGTTGTTCCTATCTTATAGAGACAGGAAAGGCATGGAATTCTGTTTCACATAGCATATAGATAGTGCTCTACAGGGTGGTCAGATCCTGCCAGTCCAAGCCATGTTCACCCCCATGCTTTGCACTGTTTGTGCTCTGAAATAAAGTGTTCTCAAGAACACTGACTGACTTGTAAGGCACAGAACTGGAATAGGCATTGTGACTCTTTGAATGTTAGTATCCTCATTCTAAGACAAATGATCATTTCCAGGGAAGGGGTTAGCTTAAAATTTCTACATTTGGGGGCTGACATCCGATGTGGTCCAGGTATCATTAGGGAAGGAAGAAAAAAAATCCCTGCACAAGAAAAGGTGTCTTTATTATATGGTTTTAAAAGGTCAGAGATCTACTTTCTAAAAGGTTTGCTTCATGGCCTATAATTCAAATTTATAAAATACAGGACTCTGTGTCTTTGAGCCAAGCAATTCTTTATTGAGTGTTCAGTTCAACAAATGTTTACCAAGAAAAGGTTATACACAAAGTACAGAGTGGGCCATCTGGAGAATTAAAAAATAAGTCTATTCATTTTACAAACAGTTGCTGAACATTTGTGCTAGCTTTTGTTCTTGGCATGAGATGTGATAGTGAACAATTCAGGTAAGCACCCTGTTGCCATAGAGTTCATGCCACAGCAAATGAAGCCTGGGGTACTCAAAACAGGCCCATGTATTGAGAAGCTGGAACTACCCTATAATTAATTGAGTTCCTGGGGCTCTTTTAGGATTTCTGAGAATATGAAAAGAAAAGAAACTGTTGGTCAATGAGACTTTTGCTGGATGTGGCCCAGAAAACTCATCCTTCATCCTTTCATATCTCTCTCATCCCTACACTCAGTATCATTTATAGATCAACCACAAATATCTGACTTCTACATTCAAAGTAAGCCTCCTCAATTTACCTGTGACTTCACAATCCTAGAAAAAAACACCTAGGTACATTTCTGTCCCACCCTAATGATATTTTTTTTCTGCTCTCCAGGGAGGGTGAGGCCTTCCATAGGGGGTCTTCAAAGTGTGTCATATTCTTTGGGATAGGGCCCCCTTGAGGAAATGATGGCACCCGTGAGACCTCCCCTGCTCATATTTATGACTGTTGTCTTGATTCAATTTTTTTCATCAGGGTTCTGACAGTAAATCCTTTTCAAATGAGATTTCACTGTAGCTGTTGCCTGAGTTAACCTGGAATGATTTTCTCTATATACTAATTTAAAGAGTGCTTTGAAATGATCTTTCACTTTCTCTCTTTCTGACCAGTAACCCCCATATCTCCTCAGTATAAAATACTCTCCAGCTACACTTTGCTCCTGTTTACCCTGCCCTATGATCCTTTCATTTACCCATGATTTCTGATTATCTTCTTACATATTTGAATAAAATTCAGCATGAATTTTATTAATGGCCTGTTGGTTTTATTCTTTCTGTCCTTTACAGAATTGTCTGATATTCTCATCCCACAATCTCACAGAGAATAGACTTTCACACAAGGTTTCATTGTGCCTAAAACTCTTGATTCTGCAGGAGAAAATCACCCCTATCTCCATAATGATAGAGTATTTTTTAAAGAGATTCTTCTGGTGGCCACAGTTCCAGCTGAAAGAATATGGATGAGTCTTGAACCATTTGCTTTGTTTAAAGAGAGTTTGCAATGTAATGGTGATCTTGGCTATCCTAGCCAGTCAAGCATAGGTAGATTAAACAATGTTTATGGAACCTGCATATGCAAGACCCTATTCTAAACTTTTTGCCTCTGAGCTGTGCTCTTTGCCACAAGCTCAGATTGAGATAAGATCTTTTATGAAGGTAGTATCCTTAGGGATACAATCCAGACATCAAGAAAGTGTGAGGCAGCTTAAAGTAGGAAAGCAGAAGGCAATGCAGAGGTGCCCTATCAAGATGGCTACTGTGTGGTCTTTATGTGTTCCCACCAGGATCTTGGAAGAAACCCTTTAGATGTTTTTTCAGAACTATGCATGGAGGAGTGCAAAAAAAAAAAAAGAAATAGTTTATTTGTTGGTTGCTGTTTTCTGTTAGTCACTGGTGGTCTGGATTGCTTGATCCCTCCTATTTCAATTCCTGCTGATGACCCATGTGGCAGCAACAGAAAAGGTCATAGGGTCAAAGCAGAAGTCCAGGGGCCAATGCACCTACTAAAGGAGGTCAAAATTACTACAATTGATTGATGGTGATTTTGAGGATTTTGAGGCACAGCTCAATGGCTAACACTGGGGTACAAATTGTGTTATGCCATTTCATGCTGCCTCATTTCACAATCTTAGTCAAGTTGATAAGACTGAAAGGCCAAGGAATAAGTGGTCTGGCTAAGTTGTGTTCATGACTTGTCTTAAAAAGGAGAAGTAAACCTATAAGTTATGAGGAAACTAAAAGGAAAAAACACCTGTGCAAACTGGCAGAGAGAAGCAAAGACTCTAAGGACTAATGATGAGGGAAAACAATACCGGTTGTGGCCCTGACACCTGTGCTTTTCAGAGCCAGTAATAAGGTAAGTATATTGTTAAACACACGCTTCCATTTTCTGTACTTTAATTAGTTGGATGGCTCCTTAAAGGGACGGGGAATTAAACTAGCAAGGAAGTGTAATACATTTTCTAAAGATTCCAAGTAGCAATTTCCCAGGAAGTTGCTCTCCCCCATGTTTGGCCTCTGCTAACTTGCAGATCATAACTGAGTCTGATCTGCAAGCTAGAGCCCAGTCCACTTCATTGAGACTTTCAGGAAAGCTGTCTAGCTAAGCCACTGCAGATAGACTGGGCCACATGACTACAGGCAGGTGTGTGTGTGTGTGTGTGTGTGTGTGTGTGTGTGTGTGTTCATTATGGAATAGGGCGTCGCATGAGTGCAGGTCCCCATAGAGGCCAAAAGAAGGCATCGGATCTCCTGGAGCTGGGGTTAGAGGTGGTTTTGATACAGCTGATGTGAGTATTGAGAACTCTTAACCACTGAATTTCTCAATTTTGTTTCTCCATCATAGCCCTAGAATATTACACTCTCACTTCTTTGAGAAACTTCATGGAGAATTGATCAGAGACCAAGAAAATGCAAGAAGGAGATAGGTGAAGTTTCGTAACTTCTCTTCAAGAATCCTCCAAGTTTGTCTGAGGCAGCCTGTCTTTTGAGGAACAGAGGGATGAATGTATCATTACCAGTCCTTTGGAGTAGGAAGAAACCATGGGTTGAGGAGGTGGGGCAGTAAGAGTGAGGATACCAATGTGAATGCAAGGCTCTAGAAGATTAAGGGAAGTAGGGAGATGACTTGATTGGATCTGTTCTCTGAGTGAAAATTTTAAAGGTAATGTGAGGGCAGGCACAACCATCTGCGTTCAAAGGCTTCAGATTCGTCTGTAGGCTGTTCAACTCCTCCTCTATTTCTAACTTATGTGGGACATCATCAAACTGTGCTTCATATCCAGGAACACTCACAGATTAAACAATCTGGAATTTGAAAACCAGCTGACAGAGAAACTCTTAACCCATCCCTACTGAGAGGCTACATCTTCAGGAATGATTTCAGGAGTGTTGTTAGGCTCTGATAGAATTAAATTCCATTGTTGATCATTCCCAACCCTGCACTGACTCTTCATTTCTTACCAAATGCTATTTGAGTGCACCTTTGAAATGATTGCTGCTGTTGCTATTGTCAATTCACTTCTCTATGAACCTCCTTCCAGAGGCTGTAGGTGAAACTCTGATATTGGAAGCAATAATCATTTGCTTCCCAAGGTGGTTAGGCAGAGTCTAGAACAATGGAAGGAGTCAGCTCCACACACAGGTGCCATTCAAGGGATGTTAAGTTATCTAAAGGATTGTGAAGGAGGGCCTTAAAGCCTGAAAGAAATCATTATGAGCTAACACATGATCCCACATCAGTTACGAGGTACAGAGTATCTTTCCCCTAAGCAAACAGTGGCATAAATAGCACTCTTAAAAATCTCAAGTTCTATTTTGTTTCCAATTTAAACAGAGAGCTTGAGGCATTTTTTGTCATCATTTCTGAGCAGAGGCCAAAAGCCAGTCCCTCCATTGCTACAGACTTTAGTGGTCAAGTTTGTGAAGAGATACTTCTATTTCTTGAATGATTTTTGCAGTAACTTTTACTTTTTCCTTCTTTTATTTCTGAGACTATAATATAATTATACCATTTCTCCCCTACCTTTCCCCCCTCCAAACCCTCCTGTACCCATTCATGTGCTCTCTTTTAATTAATCTTACATACACACAACCAGCTCATTCTATATCATGCTACATGCATGTATGATTTCAGACCATTCTGTGTTACAGAGCCAAATGATATGCTCTTCCCTGGGGAAGACTATTTCCCTCACTTCGCACATTCCTTCATTGCTTGTAGGTCTTGGTGTTGGTTGAGGCCTGCCATCTTTGTCAGTCTACTTTGGTATGTCTATTGTCATTCTCTGGGTCATGTTTAGGCTTTATGGATATAGCAACTGATACAAGGTTATTTACAAACCTTTCATGAGTAGGTTAGCCAGTATTTCAAAATCAATTAGGCTTTCTATCAATATCATTCAAGTAATTAACAAAGAAGCATTTGCAAACAAGCCCTCTGTAATATTGCTTAAGAGTATAATAGAACCATTTATAATAACTTAAATAAAACAAGTACCAGCATCCCGGCAGCCTCCACACAGGTGCCAGCTTTAACCCTCAGAGCCATCCATCAGTCCTGTTAATAGAACAACTCTAACAGAATGGCCTCCTCAAGAAATGGGAGTTTAGTTCTTATTTTATTCTATTCAATTAATGAATCACCGAAAACACTGTCCTGCATTTTCGACACATGTTTCCAATTAGTGCTGCAGTGCAGGCCCCTGACTTGATAAAAACATTGACGTGTACCTTCAGTGCCTGCACAATGTACGCTTTCATTTTACAAGGTGGCCAAAGTGCAGTCTTAAATAGCTTTTTAAAATGTTAACAAAAACCTAGATGTATAAGCTTAGAGAAGGGTGAAGAAAGGGAAATGCAATGCTGGTTGAATTGCCTGTGATAAATTTCTACAGCCGTGTGTGCAGAGGGGTACTTATTTGCCAAAGTCTGTGCTGAGCATTTGCAAGCTTGTATGCAAAATGCATTACAGCTCTTGGGAATTGCACTCCAAGACCATTATCTGGGAACTTGGTTACCTCAGGAAATACAGCTTACTTACTGAAACAAAGTAAATTTGTTTCATACGACCACTCTTCTCAAAAGGCAATAGAACTCCCCATTCAAGTAAATTGTTTTGGAGCCTGCTGCAAACTGATGGGGTACTTGCCTGCAGTAGAGCTCTTCTGAGAAACTGCTAGAAGCTTGGTGTAGTGTTAAGTGTCAGAAAATGTTAGTGTCCCAGAATCTAGAAATTCGATGTAGGGGTGCTTAATGTAGGCCATCAGACACTACTTTCTGTGAAAATAAAGGAAACTTGCAAGAGGAAAAATTAAGATAAATAAAATGTTTTATGACTCTATTGCATCTTGTGTACTCTCCATGAGTCCAGGAATACTGGGATGGTTTTCCACTCTGGGTCATGGAAAATCATGATGTCTTCTGTCTCAGAAGGGTGATAACCTAACCCTTTATGTGATTAGTACATGAATAAAGCAATGAACAAAGCCCCCAGTGTCTGGCTTTTATGTTTGCAGATACTGCTCAGCTTTGTTCCATAATACTCAAACTAGAGTGCCCATCAAGGGCAAAAAAACTCTGTCCTCTAGTTATGCTGCGGAATTCTGAAACGCACTTACTAGTGCAAACCAAAACCAAAACTCTGAACAGGTAAAACTGAGTGAGTGGTTTATTTTTCTGATTTTAACTAGAGAAAAGGTAATTGAGATGGACTTTCTGGGAACTTTGGTGTTGGGCTCTGTGACAATAGTGGCTGTTATCCTGTTTAGGGGTCATAAGTGTGCAATAGGTCTCCATTATTATTATGAGGGCATCAAAAAGTGATGAACAGAAAGTTATCAGAACTACCTTCCACCACTTTTCCTCTCCCTGCAATTAATCTCTCTATTGACCATCTGAAATGTATCCTCAAAAAATATCTTAAGAGAAGTACATCATCTTTCCTGGCTCTCTTCACCACTCCACTGACTCCTACTGGGTTGACTTAATTCCTGAAATGAGTTTTCTCAATCTTTAATGAATAACTCAGGGTTTAGAATATTGCTAAATCTCCAGACCACTCTTGAAAACAAAATGTGCAGGATGCTTACGTACTATGATCTGTTGAAATCCAACGCAATGGGGCCATCATTTCTACCATAGCACCAAAGAGTTCTTCATGTCACCATGATATTCACATTGCTAAATTCAGTGGTCATTGCTCAGTCTCATCTGAGTCATTCTACAACAATGACGATTGAAATGCCCCACATTTACTAACTGCTTAGTTCTCTTCTCACTACCTGCTCAATGCCCACTTTGGCTCTTTTTACTCCCTTCCAAGTCTCCTAATACTTGTGCAAGGCTCTTTAGTTGGACACAGTCTCTTCTTTGGTGTATTGGCCCCTTATTGTGGACTAAATTGTGTTCAGACAAAAATTTATGTGTTGAAGTCTCTACCCACCCCTGTAAAAGAATGGGCTTCAGAGGAATAATTGGTGCAGACACCTGTAGTCATAAGAATAGAGTCCCTGTAATGAACTTCACACCCTTATAAGAAAAAACTGAAATATGGATATGATGGTTCAGCCCTGAAGTCTCAGCATTTGAAAGGCAAAGTCAGGATCTCTGCAAGCTGAACTATTCAGCAATATTCTGTCTCAAACATTGTTCTGAATCAGTCTTTCCCACCTTATACACAGTTCCATTTCTCCTGTCCTCTTTGATTCATCTTTTTTCTACAATCTGCATCTAATTTACAGCAGAATGCATCCAGTATCTTTATTTTTTACTAGTGTCACAGCTATGTAAGTCAGCATCCCATTTTCTTAAATGAGAATAGGAACTTCCCAGCCAGTCCCCTGGACCTCAACACATAGTAGCAAGTAACTGATATGTCCTATAATACCCCTTCTATGCTCAAGACTCCATGTGACTCCTCTAGCATTCAAATTCAAGTCACAGTCCCTGCCATGACTTACAATGATCTGGGAATACTAGCTTGTACCATCTCACTGACTTCATCTCCAGATCCTTTATTTGCCCTGTCCTCTGTGTCCACTTTCTGCTCCAATCACACTCAAGCAATTACTGTACCCGCTGTCTTTGTGTGTACTGTACCTTCTAGTAGGAATTCAGCAATGTTCCTTCCCTTAAATAATTACCTATTTTTCTTTTTTTTTTGTTTCTGTTCAATTACAAAGTTCATGTCATCTGAGGTACTCCCTCACCACACTGTCTAGAATTGCCTTCTCTTTGCTATTCATAGTACTATTCTCGCTGACCTTGTTAGTTTTCTTTTTCATACCATATATCAGAACTTGGCATTACAAATAGTGTGTTTGTGTTCAACTACCTTTTCCCACCACACTATAAACATAGTTAGAACGGGGCTTTAGTCTGATTCATTCTCCCCTATAGCCTCTGTCTAGAGCAATGTATAACAGATACTCAATGAACATTTTATTTAATTATTTAAGTATGCATTATTTTAACTATGCAAAAGGTTAATACCTAAAAAGACAGATCATATGCTTTATTGATTTATCTCAATGAAATATTCTAGAATAAACCATTTATCCTATACAAGATCAAACATAAAAGACTGAGCAAAAGGACAGGATCAGACTCTTAACACTGATATTGTTTTAGTTTTACACATCTGTGTGCACATCTTATGTGTAAGCCCCAGCAGCACAAGGCTAAGGTTGAAATCATTAAATTAAAATTTCAAATCAAAGACTTTACCCTTCCTGTGTGAATGTTGGGTTAGTCCTTCAATAAATCCATTGTGGTCATTGTTTACTATTTTAGCCAAACTATCTGCCTGGGATTTTAGGTTTCTCTCCCTCTAGAGACTCACTTCTCTATCATCTTAAACCACCTGATCTTGAATAGTTGCCCCCAAACAAAAGTTTCAAGTCCCAAAAGGGCCTCAAGGCTTCTCTCTCTCCATGCTATGATCAAAGCCCACCTGAGATGAAGATGTTCTTAAGTTCTCATTTGTTCTCTAATAACCTCTATATTGCTAAGTCTGCTGAACATTTTGTGGTCTTCTTTGTATTTAAACTTTAACAGTGATTGTGTGAAAACCCAAAAGGTTAGCAACAATGCAAAAGAAGTACTGCAAACTTAGGAAATGACCACAGCTAGACTTTCTGGAGAGTTACTGGAAACAGGGGGTATGTTATAAGAACCACACATATGTATATCACAGCACATGGGCATGCATGTCCATCAATGGAGTATTCTCTAACATGCATGCCCTCCCAGCTCTGGTATCATCAGACTGCAGGAATGAGAAAATAGCTTCTCTTTTCCTGAAACTTTCTTTCAGGGCCTTCACTACATACCTGTGCCCTTGACTCATTCTGGAATACCCCTGAATAAGAAGGCAAATAATAAGAGGTCATTGATATTAAACTACACTGTCATTATCATGTGAACACTTGGGCAAGTCTGAGTTGATCTAACCCAGGGTTACTGAAATAATAATCCAGCCAAATTATTCTTTGAGTTGACAATTTGGAGGTCTTAACATGAACATCATAGACTTTTCTATGTTTGTGTCCACATGCTGTACTGAAGCACAGAGGACTTTCATGATGCAGAGTTTTAAAACATGTCTGTTGGCCCCAATAGTAAGCTTCTCGTAGAAGTTCAGCATACAAAGCAGGGTGGAGGAGATGCTATGGCTCGTATAGGATGCTCCAATTTTCCTCACTGTGGAAACAAAATTTGGGAAGCATTGGTGTGATAATTATGAGAGCAGACTCAAGAGCCAAACTCATTTCAAAAACCCAACTCTGGTTGACCCTTGAAAAATGCCTTTTACTTCCAAACTCCGGCTTTGTCACCTCTAAAATGCAGCCAATAATTCCAGGTGGCTTTGAGAACTGAGTGAGATAACATGAACAGTGATTTTCCTTGTGCCTGTGCTCAAGATCCCTTGGAAAATAATGAGGGGGTGTAGCTTGATCCGCTGGCACTTTCATCTGAGTATAAAACTGTCCTGGGGGAAGGATGGGTGCAATGTAATGCCCCAGGCAGCAAAGCCGTGTGCTAGTGACTAACCACATCCCTGAGGGTAGTAGAACAATCACTTTTTTGTAAGCAGAATTAAGTCCCTCCCTGCTGTGACTAACCATGACTAACACAGAGAAGGGAGTTGGCCACCCTCCTCTAAGACACTTTGGGGAAGTTGACCATGCTGTGCTTACAGAAATTGCACCATAGATAACTTCTGATCCTTGTAGCTGCTATAGTATTTCATAAGCTGGAAGAAATTTGCTCATTTTCAGGAAACAAAGGGCAACTCATAAGATGCACTAAATGCAAATTTTGTAGAAATTAATTTTGAAGCCCTAAAGTAAAATTCATTTCTTAATGGTGTGGTAATAGTCTTTGGATAAGGCAAGTTGTGTTCCTGAATATGTTGGCATGGGCAGAGATGGAGAACTTGATAAATGATGGTGAGCAGGGATGGGAACTCAAAGCTCATATTAATAACAAAATATAGCCCACATTGGCCTCAGTATTGGCATTGTTTTGAATTTATCTCTCTAAAAGCACTGTGAAGTTTTTCCCTGGCCAATGTCACTGACAGTGGCCAAGTATGTAGCAATGTATAGGACTTCTTGAAAGTGGCTTCAATCCAGTTTCCTCTTTCTGAGGAAACCCCCACCTTTTGTAACCTATTGCTCCATAGAGTCCCCAAAGCAATGATCTTGCAAACACGTGACTTTTGCTGCAAGTGGTGTGTGCCATAAAACACAAAAGGATGAACAGACAGCCAAGGTCAAAAAGCTATTGGGTTTCTTCCCTTATCTTTTATATGGCTGTGCTCTCTTTATAACTTTGTGTGACTTACAGACCCCAAACCTGGTCATGTTGCACAGCTCTTGGCAGGATCCTGAGTAAGTGAAAGCCCCTATGTTTTATATGAAACTATTCCAAAGCTTCTTTTACTTTGCCAAACTTTCTTTGGCCCCTCTAATGACCAGTGATGCTCTAAGCATGGGAGATGAAAACACAACAAAGTCACGTGGCCTCGGCTAATATATGTGTTAATCTTTTTTTTAATGTACTTATTTAATGCATCTGTGGTTTATGTTTGCTTATTCCTTTGACAGTGCCAAGATTCAAATTCAGGACCATATGCATGTAGGCAAATTTTCTGCCCCTAAAGGAATGCCTCTAGCCCTAGAGAAGTGATTCTTGTCAAAGAATCTTTGATATCTCCAAGAGCTTTGGTTTCTTCCTACTATTGGAAGCTTCTTCCTGCCCAGAGAAAGAAGAGGTTTCCCCTGAACCACAGCATCACTCCCCTTCCTCATAACTTATACTGTGGATCACTCAGACACCCTCTCTGATAAAGCTCCTGGAAGCCCACAAATCCTAATGTCTTCATTCTGCCACCTGTCTCTAGAGAGCTGTCTCTCTGAGTGTGTTTGCTTTTGTAAAGTACCAACAATCTAAGACTGAATCCACAACCTTCTTTCCACGATTAGCCACAGCATATTCTTACTTGAGTATCTTCCAGTGGGCTGAATGGTAACACCATACTGGTGGATGCCCTATTTATAAACTACTGTGAGCAGGCAATATACCTACTCAGGTATAATCAGTCTGAAAAGCCTTTCATACCTTACCATGTAGCACTTAGTTCATTCTCTCCCTCCGTTCCTCCATTCCTCCATTCTTTCTTTCTCTTTCTCCCTCCTTCCTTTCTCTAACACTACTGCCCTGATTTCCACATCACCACCATCAACAGCACTAACAACCCATAAGAGTGTTAGAGACAGAGAATTGATTGTTGCACATGGGGAAACACCTTTACCTAGCACATAGGTGGTGTATAACAATTACACTATATACGATTGATGCAATGGCCTCCAGCAACTCTTCATCTATCTTTACCACATTTCTAGTCCTTTTTCCATCTCATAAATTTCAACATCTATGCTTTTTAAGATATCTCCACTCCATTACACACTTTATTCTTGAATTATCACACAAGGACGGTCATAACATGATTTTGGTTTGTTACAGTGACCTTTTTTATTTTCTATTCTCCCCTTTAGTCACACTCCTCCCAAACTCCCCAACTTTGAACTTTTGAACTTTGTATATGTGACTGGTAAGTTCTCTGTCTCTCTGTCTCTCTGTCTCTGTGTCTCTCTGTCTCTGTCTCTGTCTCTGTCTCTCTTTCTCTGTCTCTCTTTCTCTCTCCTCCCTCTCTCTCCCCATCTTCCTGTCTCTCCCTTCTGTTTCTCTTCCCCCTCTCTCTCTCTCTATCTCTCTCTCTCTCTGTCTCTCTCTCTCTCTCTCTCTCTCTCTGTGTGTGTGTGTGTGTGTGTGTCCCTCATTCCTCTCTGACACTGAGTCCTTTACATGAGCTCTTCTGTCTTCATCACCTTGTTCACTGCACTGTCCTCCTCTCTGGCTTAGTCTCATTTGTCTGACCAGTGTCTCTGATGAAGCCTCACCGTCCCCAGGAAGTCTCCTTTCACTTTCCCAATCTTAAGTAGGTACTTCTCTTAAGTGCACTCTCAAAACTGTATTTTGTCAACCGTCACACTTACTTCTCTATTTATCTCAGACTTTTAAGCTCATGAATTCATGCAGCCTCAGCCTCCTTTATTCTATGTTCCATCCTACACATGAGAAAATCTTCCAGAATAAACGAATTAGCATCTCATGCAAGTGAAACTAATGGAGCATTCAAAGAAATAGATCAATGCATACAGTACTGTAAGAGTCAGCAAAGGAGAAGCAACAAGATCACATCAGATCCAGATACTACATGGCTCAGGTTCATGGCAAGAAGGTTCTCAGTGGCATCCTTGGGCTGGAAACCAAAGTGGAGTTCATTGAAACTGAAACCTAAGTGTGTGCAAGAACCAAAGGCAAGCAAACTCACTAGAAAGTTGTTTCATGATTTAAAAAAAAGAAGTTATTGTTTGTAGAAACAAAAGTGGAGAGACATATATACAGATTCACACATGAAAGGTTTTTAAAAATTCACTTCTGGGGGGAAAAAACCAAAACTCTTCCTAGGATGAAGCAAAAAGGAAACAATAAAAATGGGGAAGGGAGAAAGCACAGTGGGGTAAATGTCTACACTCACATTTTGAATCACAAGTTTTGACAAGAATCTGCTGAGAGAAATAAAGAAATTCCAGAAGGTACTAGAAAGGGAGTTTACAGTGCTACTTGGCTATGCATTGTGTAGCATTAGTGTCTTTGTCAGCAGGCATTGTTGTATTGCAACTTGAATGTAAGGGAAAACAGAACAGGGATGTGAGAAATCTCATGACTTAATTTATTTTTTTTCAGAAAAGTATAGTGAATCATAGAATAACCAATTATATATTCACCTCCCATGTAAAGTACTGTCATGCACATTTGAAGACCTGGTGGGTCTGGAACCAAAAAATCATTTTTACTCTTGAGAAATAAATCTCTGTCCAAGGTACACTTTATTTTTTGTATGAAAAAAAAAATGTTTCTGAATGTTTGTGCTGTAGAAAGTCATAACTAACTTGTTGAAGTTTACACAGAAACATTTCCAGTAAACATAGCAGAGTGTGGCTTTTCAGGGAGGCTGTGTGAGGGCTGGGGGATGAAAGCCATGGAAGACTAGCAGATGTGCCCCAGGCCCTCCTCATTGTCATCAATCATAAGCCTGTCCTACTCCGTGGTTCTCAAGCAGTAGGTCTTGGACCCCTGAGGGTAGCAGAATTTATTGTGAGGGGTCTGTAAATCCACATGCCCATTCAGTCTAGGGAGACTAAATAAATAATATGTCATGAACACACATTACTATTTTTAACGTGTCTATAGATGAGGTGATGGGGAAAGCACAGTTTTGTTCACTTGGCTGAAGTAACAGCAGTGCTTGGCCCTTAGGTCTTCTTCATCTACAAATACTGAAAGTCCCATTTCTAGCATGCTGCATCTTCACAGACAAAAACAGTTGAGTGAGTAACACCCACTTGCAGAAAGCCCCGATGAAGCTACTGGTAGAAAACTTAAATTCCAAGAAAAGGGTTTATTGAATTGTATTTCTTTTTCTTACATTTTATTTATTTGGGGCGTGCGTGCGTGCGTGTGTGCGTGTGTGTGTGTACCATAACACACATGTGGAAGTCGGAGAACAACTTGTGGAGGTCGATTCTCCCACTTATGTTCTGGGGAGCTAATTCAGATCGCCCAGCTTTGTAACAAGAGCTTTTGTCAGTGAGTCATCCCAGCCGCCTTTGGTGTGTGTGGGCACCGGTTCTTATGTTGCCCAGGCTAGCCTGGAATTCATTTGTAGCTAAAGATGATAGTGTACTTCTCCTCTTCCTGCGTCAACCTTCCTAGGGCTAGAATTACACCTGTGCATTGCCATGCATGATTTCTTTGGGACTGGTGGTTGCAAGGAGGGCTGCATGCATTCTAGGCAAGCATTCTACCAAATGAAAGACATCCTGAACCCATTACATTGAGATTTTAAAACTTTTCATGAATTAGTAAAATTCTGTAAAATGGTAGAACATGCTCAAGGACCAAACTTGTTTTATTCAGTGATCATCCCTTCAGACTGCTTTTGTGTTAAAGCCAGTTTTATCCCACACTGAAGACATCAACATGACTTGGAAATGAAACCTAGCATCCAAGACAAGCACGGTAGTCTGGCAGGAAATGTTTCTCTTTTGAATACTGATAGTACTCACCAAGGCAGAAAAATCGGGGAAATCCTGCCTTCCTTCTACATGCTTTCTGCGTGGAAGGAGCATCCTTTGTGTTTTGTTCATTCTCCCTCTGTCGTGGTGTCTCAGGGACTACTCATCTAAGAGGGTAAAGACTACTTTTGGGACGCAGACAGAGTCATCTCAAGTGCCTTACTCAATTCAGGTCAGACGTCACTGCTATCCTTTTAAGAGCCAGTGGGCGTAAAACTCACTGTTCCTTTCTATCTGTGAGATAATCCTGGCTCTGCCTTTCTCTCCAAGATGCTCTTGCCAGAAAGAATGAATCCCACACCTACCTCACTCATAATAACTTCTGAAACAAGAGAAATGAGTATTTCTTAAAGCTAACGAAAACATTTCCTACAGAGACTGCAGATAGCGCAAATATCTACTCCGATTGATGGCTAATTCTCACAAGACTTTTCACTTTCAATACAGCATATTAGAGACAGCATCACAAGTAGGATGAAGCGGGCTGGAGTCACAGATGTTCTAATTCTAAATCTCCTTGCCTCTTGACCTCTTTTTGGAAGCCAGCTTCCTTGAAAACAAATCTTGATTGTCAAATGTCCCTTCTAAGTAACAGACAGGGGCTGGTGCTGCACAGAGGCAGTGGCTGTGAAGTAATGAACAAAAATAAGCTCTTCCCAGAAAACATTCCCTAAGACTTCTTAAGTCAACCATGGCCATATTCTGCCAAACAGGAGGAACCTCCCGTATTCAGGACCACCCAATGTCCTTACTCCTAATCACTTATAGTGCACCTCAATGTGTTTATAAAAAAATAGTAGCACCATTTTTCTTTGTAGTTGTGCTTTATTAATTATCATCTAGATTGTTCATCTTTTTATGTATTTCTTTGAGACTGAATACATACACACACACATATATATATGCATATATATGCATATATATATATGCATACATATATATATATATATATATTAAAAACTGGAAAAATACCATTATATCCCAGATACATGGTTTTTAATGAAATAGGGGTGCTACTTGCTACATAACAAAATATACTTTGCTTTTTAACAATTCTTAGATTGTAGAGACAACACTCTTGTATGTACTTGGACTAAAACTACATAGTTAAACTTGATCCTGGAACCATGTAAAAAGTGGTATTGCTGTCTAGTGACTCTGACACTGTGGGAAAAAACTGAATTGAGTTAAAATAGGGGATTTATGAGTCAGAAATAACAGTGAGAAAGATCAAACTCTACTGAGAAATGCCATGACAGAGATTTTCATGTCACATTCAAACTATTAAATAAACACTTGTCATAGAAAAGTATTCTGCTATGATGACATTTATGAAAAATATGCTAAAACATATATGCTTGTAGCTGTGTTCAGTTTAATGCTTGAGGCATTATCAACACCTCACCTTTCATTATCTTTCTAACTGCTGTCCCAAAATCATACAAAGGGAATATAAGAAGAGGTATGATACCTCTGTCCAGTTTCTGAGCATCTCAGAATATCTTCTGTTGTAGATGAATAAAAGTTGATAGACAAATGTCAAAATTAGCTTAAAAATTTAAAAAAAACATTAAAAATTGTGGCAAGGCAGAAGTGGTATCTTGTATGAGGAATTGGAGTAATAAATCATTAGTTAAGAGTAATGACTGCTCTTCCAGAGGATCCAGTTTCAATTCAAACACCCTAATGGTAGCTAACCACCATTCTGCTGTCAAGAAATCCAATGCCCTCTTTGGGCCTCCATAGACATAGTGTATCATAGGCATACATGGGCAACCACATATATAAATGAAATGAGATGAACCTTTAGAAGTGGTTTATTTTATGAATTCATTTGGCTATATGTTTAAATCAAATAGAAAGCAAAGATGTCCACCATTTCAGACATAGTATTACACTTGGTTTGTGCCTGCAGAGCATTTCATACATGATACTCAAGGGCACTGTAAGGGTAACTAACTGGCTTGCCACAATTAAAACCACAGCATGTGGGGAATGTTTTAGTCATATTAAATGATTCCAAGTCTCATCTTTACTAAGGGATCAAGAAGATTCATTTTAAATTCCTTCATATATAAATTAAAGCATGTAGTTAGATGTTTTTATAGTTCTTGGGACTATAAAAATGTTATTTTCAAAAATAATTTGGAAATCCTACTTTGATTCTGAGGGTTTCAGGGAACCAGTAATAACTAGTAAGATTGAAAGTGATGTGTGTGGAAATATGGTAAATAAAGTAATGGAAACTCCAGTGGCATTTTTTCATAAATCAGTTGGGCCTAATATTTTCATCATTTTTGGCTTTTAATTTCTCATTAGAAATAGTCTTCAACAAGGTATTCATTATACAAATTGCAAAAGTTTCAATAACTTGTTCATATTTCTTTTCTTGAAGCTGTGCAAACCAGCTTCAAGTAATCACTTCTAGTGATTACTCTACTTGGAATTGTCTGTACACTGAACTGTCTTTATTTCCCTTTTGGGGCTGAATATCCACCAACAGGAAGTATCATTTGTGTTGATTCCAACTTGGAGAAATTATTGGGCTCCACCCCAACAAATCATAAAAGCATTTGAGTTTAGTCAGAACACTGATTCGTCACTCTATAAAACTAAAAGTGCCTCTCCTTTCCACAGTAACCTATTCATAGACCATAGGTAATGTGACATTTTTTAATAAATTCATTAATGGTAAAGCCAAACTGTCTCAGATATTGAAAGAGATCTGAGTTTCTTCTTTTTTCAGTCTCCTTGACTAAGCGGGGAAGGTGAGGAAAGAAAGGTTAGGATGAAAAGAGAGAGGAGGAACATTTTAACGCTTTAAAATTGTGCAGTTGAGAAAAAAGATCATGTAGTCCAATCTGTGACTTTTTAAACATAAGGCCTAGCTAGATTGATTTCCTAAAGATACTATCTCTCCCAGTCATAGGCTCTACTTAACAGTGGATGGGTACTTCTAGTTCCACTAAGTTCCATTTTAGAAGTAAGAAATATGATGTCAAGTAATGGAAGCAATGTATGTTAGAGAAAAGCAATGCAGTGATGTAAAAGTACACCATCTCTGCAGGTGGAAGAAGCTAGGTGTTCTAGAGGACATCTCGGGTGTGGAGATAACCATTGTTGATTAATGAACTGATGAAAACAGAGCATAATTGCAAAGCTGCCATAAAAGGCTATGAAACACAACCAATCAAGAGCTGTTGCCTTGTAACAGAGCAGTATTAACATCTAATGGGTTCACCAGGGGAACAGCGAGACCAGCAATGGGGCTCTTCATGTGGATGCTGTTCACAATGACTGATGGAGAAGGGGTTTTGTACTACATTGAGTGACAACCTCAGAAATGTAAAGACTGAAATGGATTTTAGCAAATGTGAAATTCTGGCAAAGAATGTTTTAATAAATGCCTTAAGAGTATTTTTTTTAAAAAAAAGACTTCAAATTGATAAACTATGTGATTTCCATAAGGGATACAGTTAGGAGTTTGTTCCATACAGTGAGGAGAAGATAACATGTTGCTTTTAGAAATCCCTTATATCCTGCCCCTTTACTGTGTTTTCAGTTCTAAATAAGAAAATCTATGAAGAGACAGTTTTTATTCTCATTTGGTATTAATCTTGAGAGCAGAGGTAGTTAATTGTGACTCAGCCTTTTGTGAAACATACTCTTTTCTGAGTAATGATTCAAAAATTTGGATCTCAGTAAGGGCTTTCTTTTCTGGGAAGAATTTTACTTTTCTAGAGAGCCAGAAGAATCCTTCCTCGTTAAACATCAGAACAGCCTCCCAGAAAGCTGCTTTTTGTATCTCTTATGCTGTTGAGAATTTGAACTCCTGAGTAACTTATCAGTCATTTTGAACCTAAACTTAGGAAAGTGCTATTGGTTTTGTGTCCTCATAGATCATTCCCAGCTGTTGAAAACAAAAATATGAGATGTTCTGAGCCAAGAGATCTTGTATTTTTAAAAAATCAGATTCCCATGTAAAGATAGATGCACTGATAACAGCAGCATCAAACCCTGTGCTGTGCAGATGTCAGGGTATGGACACCATCTGCTATTAGAGGAAATGAAATATGACAAAGGTTCTGGCAATATACACCAAAATCTTCAAAATATATACATTTTTCCATTCATGATGACAGGCTGGCCATATACATTGACCTCTCATTTCTTGCAAGAACCTATTAAACTAAAAGAATAGATGTATAGAATGCCCCTTATATCTATGTCTTTCAAAATACAGTAAGAAAAAAATCAATTCAAATAGTTTTAAAGAAAAAAATTCAATATAGACCATCACTTATCAAAGTATGGGGTGATGTAAAAAGTCATAAATGTAAGCAACATTGGATGCTATTAACAACACCTTGCCTGAGGAGGCCCAGGGACAACAAACATATTATTAGCAGATCCCAGAATCAAGGACTCCTCGGCAAGAATTGGAATCACTAGTTAAGGGCTTTGTGGGTTCAGAGGTTATTGAGTTGGATGAAATAATAAATAGGGGCTGGTAATTTGTAGAGAGGCTGACCAAGGCATCTTCAGGTAGATATATGCTAACCCTCTCTTTTGTCACCTCCCCTCTTCCAAATATATCTCTGGTACTTCTTTTTTGTTTGTTTGTTTTTTTGGGGGGGGTTGTTGTTGTTGTTGTTGTTGTTTTGAGACAGGGTTTCTCTGTGTAGCTTTGGAGCCTATCCTGACACTAGCTCTGGAGACCAGGCTGGCCTCGAACTCTCAGAGATCTGCCCGCCTCTGTCTCCCAAGTGTTGGAAATAAAGGCGTACGCCACCAACGCCTCTCTGGTGCTTCTTAATGGTTAAACCTAGATGAAGGCTGGCTGGAAGTTGGTAGTAAAATATCACTGGTGGGATCAGTTCCTTGTGACAGAAATCAATGGGGGTGGGGGACAGGGCATAAGACCACAAAGGAAAATTCCCAGCACAACAGACAAGACAAGGCCTATGCATTCCTGAAAGTTAAATGTCTAATTAATTCCTGGAATATAAGTGTAGAAAAGAGCATTTAACAAGAAAAGACTGAGTATCCAACAGCTGGCAATAGAAATCTGTATATAAAAAAAAAAAAAGGCAGTTTGCCTGCCTTTGGTATTCCAAAGAACTCTGGGTACAAAACCAGTTGGTAAAAATTAAGGTGAAGGTAAAATATGAAAACAAAACTAGAGTCCTTGAAGCTAAATATGACAAAGTTTAAGCCAGTACCTCTTCTCCAATATGTACATTAGGCACAGGAAGAGAGCATTTTGTCCCAGGGAAGATATCTGAGAGATACTTTATACAGAACCAAACAAATCCAGAAAAGTAAAACTTCTAAACAGTACATAAGAGGAAACCCATCATCTCTTGGTTGTTTGAGAACCATTAGCCTAACAGGCAGCTCCCATCATCCACCCTAAAGAACTTACTAGTCAACATTGTCTTACCTATCTCACGAAGACATCTCAATAGGAAAACTGTCCTATTAATACAACAAAGCAGAAAATATGTTCATCTCTTCAAACATTCCTCCTTAATGAAAGACAGAAGTCATTAGCATATCAGCAAAATGGGTAAAATTAAAGGGGAAGTGCCAAAACTTTGAAAATAGAAAAGTCACCTTAGAGGAAGCTGAACTAATTGAGGAAATAAAAACAAACTTTTAAAATACTCTTAAAAACATCCTGAAAATAGGATCTAAGGAAAATCCCATCTAATAACAAAAAAACCAAAGGGATTTAATTATGAATGCAAAAACATAGTACAGAGGCCAAAAAATAATTTAAATTCACTAAAAGATAAAACTACAAATGAAAAAGATGAGTAGGCCAACATCCAACTAATAAAAACCTTAAAAAGAAAGAAAGAGAGAAAAACAAGCTAACATTTTGCAAACAATAAAAAGATGTGTAGTATAGTTAAAGAAAGATGAGAAGCTTCAGCTCAAATTGTCCTACCCTAAGCCAAATCTAGTGATCAAACAAAATTTGTGTCTAACCACTCTGTGACATTTCCAAACATACTGAACAGGTGTATATTAAGGGATTAATACATATATGTTTATGACAACAATTAATGAAAAAGAGGCCCTCTGTTGGAAAGATTAAGGATTTATATAGGGGCAGGTTTGGAGGCAGGAAAGGAAAGGGTTACCAGCCTACTCTCCACACTGCCAGAGATGCTAGTAAACAAGGAGGACCCTAAGAGAGATATAGATGGTTACCTGGAGAATCGGAAAAGGACAAGATCTCCTGAGCAAATTAGGAGCATGGGAAGAGGGGGAGGGAGCTAGGAGAATGAGAAGGGGAGAAAAGAAGGGGTGAGGAAGACATGATGGGGCAGGTAGGTTGAGTTTGGGGAAGAACAGACGAGAGCAAGATAAGAGATACTATAATAGAGAGAAATATTATAGGTTTAAAGAGAAATCAGGCGCTAGGGAAATGTCTGGAGAGCTACAAAGAAGACAGCTACTATCAATCTAAGCAACAGAGGAGAGGCTACCTTAAATTCCCTCTCCTAATAATGAGATCGATGACTAATTCATATGCCATCGTATAGCCTTCATCCAGAAGCTGGTGGAAGTAGAAGCAGACACCCACAGCTAAACCTTGAATTGAACTAAAATCCAGTTGCAGAGAAGGAGGACTGATGAGCATAGGGATCCATACTAGGCTGATGGAACCCGAAGAAACAACTGACCTGAACAAGGGAGAGCTCTTAGAAACCAGCATAGGATGATCCAGACCCCCTGAATATGGGTGTCAGTGAGACCTTGGAAGTCTATGGGGTCCCTTGTAGTGGATCAGTACTTATCCCTAGCATAGGAATGGACTCTGGGAGCCCATCCCACATGGAGGGATACTCCATGAGTCTAGACGAAAGGGGGTTGGCCTAGGCCCTATCCCAAAGTATATGACAGACTCTGAAGACCCCCTACGGAAGGCCTCACCCTCCTTGGTGAGCAAAAAGGGTGTGGGATAGGTAGGTTATTAGTTGGGGGGCAGGGGAGGAGGGGAGGGAGAGAGACCTGGGATTAACATGTAAAATAATCTTCTTTCTAAGAAAAAAAGAAAATTCTAATTTGAGATTATAATTGTGAGATTTTTAAAAATTAGTGCTTTTAGAATTTCTTACCTGAGTATTGTATTTACATCATGTTCACTTATCTTTCTTCCCTAACCAATTTCTTCTCTGTTCCCTCCATTCCTGTTAAATTTATGACTTCTTTAATTATTTTGTTACAGAGAGAGAGAGAGAGAGAGAGAGAGAGAGAGAGAGAGAGAGAGAGAGAGAGAGAGAGAGAGAGAGAGAGAGAGAAGAAACCTGCTGGGTCCATTATATGTTGTTCATACATGTTCCTTTATGTCTTGTTCATATGCATGTGTGGTAGGGGCTGACCACTAGGGATTAGACAACCTATCAGGCAGGGCTGTTCTTGGAGAAGACTGATTAACCCTCTTTAAGTAGCGATTAACTGCCTATAACTCTTAATAATAAGAGTGAAGTATGCTGGTATGCCAACCAGGTTGTTATTTTGCAGGTCTCGCGTCCCTATTGTTGGGACTTTATGGTTGCAGATTCCCTGTCAAAGAAACACTATCTTGCAGTAGAAGTCTGATTATCTGGCTTTTACAGTCTTTTCTACTTTCTTTCCTAATGTTCCCTGAGCCTTAGGTGCAGGGGGCTGCACTGTAAATTTATCATCTGGGGTCTGACACCCTACAGTCAGTCGTCATCAGCATTAGGTTTCTGCAGTAATCTGTGTACACTGCAAAAAAAAAATTTCTTTGCTGAGGGGTGAGAGCTATACTTACATGTGGATATCAAGATACATGTGTAGAATGAAGTCAGAAAATACACTGCTTTAGAATAATAGAAGATTCACCTCTAGGTTCTGACCTTCGCGGCCATGGGTAGTGGTCTAGGTTTACAGTACTAGACACAAATTCCCTCCCACTAAGTGCTCCTTAGATCCAATTATACAGCTGTTGGTTACCCAAACATGTAAGTACCACTATTTATCTTTGAAAGGCTGGTTATTGTTGTGGTTCATAGGCTTTACAGCTGGATAGCACTACCGATTTCTTTTCTTTTGGCAGTGTACACAGCATCCTTGTATACTATGAGAGCTAGTTGTCAAGGAGGAGAGTTCCAAGTCCCTTCCAGCTAGATTTCTCCAAGGCCTATGTCCAAGTGTGTTGTGTCTTCAGCAATAGGGTCTTAACTTCAATGCCTAAGAAATTAAAATCTCAGACCCTCAGAATAAAAATAAAACATATATAAGTAGTCCAATTTTTTCATTCAATGTAAAAATTTTCCTATAAATGATAGAAACAACTGTTAGTACTGAATTTAAAATGCAATTTTCACAACAAAAAAGTCACAGAGAGAAAAATAAAGACTTTTTAATGTTATTTAGGGTAGCTACCCTCCAAAAAAATTGTTTTCTAGGGAACATGTGCTGATTTAGAAAACATTTGCACTATCTAGTTCTTAAAAATGATGCTAGATCACTTTAAAATGATGTCATGTCCATAGCAGATCAAGAAAAAGAGCTGTCCTAGGATATTTGTTGACTTTTCTTTAGTTTACATATAGCCAGCTGGTTTCTGACCTCTTTGTGTAAATCTTCAGCTTTTCACAAAATCAGATTTCACACTACCTTATTATGATAGCATTCTGGGAAGGCTTTGGCCCTTTACTAACTTTTGCAAACTATACACATGAACTTAAAAATGTTTAAGATCACTATTATACAGTAAATTATATTCTTATATATATATATATATATATTATGTGTGTGTGTGTGTGTGTGTGTGTGTGTGTGTGTGTGTGTGTGTGTGTGTAGTTATACATATATACTTTTTTCACATATGTATTTGGCAGAGTGACATTGGAGCCTCAGAGAGGTTAGCAGTATACTTAATGTCTATGCTAGTTGCTTTTATATTACAGGACTTTCACACATTTTGCATATCTCTGGTAAAACACATATAGCATAACCTCTCTTTTGTGCGATTTGTACAGCTGGTATTTTTAATTTATAATTTTAAGTAGTTGAGTTGAAACAGGTTTTAGAGACTCTGTTGCATATTTTTCCACATGGATGAAAATAAAATAGACCTCTATATTTTTTTCAAAGTCCAGGGGCCAGAATAGAAAAGCCACAGTGATCTTAATATTCTAAAGAACTGGAGGCTTGTTTAGTGCCTGATCAAGACAAATGACACAGGCAGCTGTAAAAAGAATTCCCACCAGCTACCGACCCACAAATGGTGGGGTCATTTTTCATTTTTAGAAAAGTATCAAAATAAACTTAAAATAACACCAATTATTTACAGTTATAATGAAATATCCTAACCTCAACTTCAGAGATTATAATTCTTAACTGTTCTTTTTTTTACAGTTAAAAAAATTCAAGTTTCTACAGAATTTAATGATTGCTAAGCATAAATCATTTTTTTCTACAGACTTGCTGTTTTCCAAATGCTGAAAATAGTGTATGGCACATGGTCTGTAAATACTGTTAAATAAGATGTTCATTATATTATAACTCATGTGCCGATATAAGTACTAAGTGGGATCACATGCACAAAAATTACACAAAACAAATAGACACATAGCGGTAAGGTATGTTTATTCACTAGTTGTGTGTGCGTGCCTACAAGTGTGTATGTTTCTGTGTCTATGTGTTTGCATGCAATAGTGTCTGTCTGTCTGTATGTATGTATGTGTACCTGCATGGTTGTTTATGTGTATATGCATGCATGTGTGTGTGTGTGGGGGGGTGCTTATAAGCATGTGTATGACTGAGTGTACATGTGTTTAGGACAGGGCCAGAGATCAATCTTGGGTGTCATCCTTCAGGAGCTATCCATGCTTCACCCCTGTCATCTCTTTTTTTGAAACAGCCTCTCATTATATATGGGGCTCACTGATTAGACTCGGCTGACTAGCCAGCAAGCCCCAAGATGTTTCTGTCTCTGTTTTTCTAGTGCTACAAATGGAATTAAAACTGTGTGCCACCATGTTTCTATCAGGGGATAGAAAAGAGGTCCATCATCATGCTTGTGGTTGTACAAGTCACAGTTATACCATATTAAGCATAATTATGATCTGGTTATTGTTTTCATTTGGAAATTGAGCATGGCATGAAGAAATATGATTGTGTGTCAACTTGACAAGGGCTGAACTTGTGATAGCTATGCTTTGTGATCAACTTGACTACCCCTGGAATTAACTAACACACAAATAGCTGAGTACAACTGTGAGGGACTTTACTTAGATGTTTTGAAGTGGAAAGACCCACTTCTAATCCAGATCTTTATGGTGGAAAGACATATCTGTAATCCTGATCTTTTGAGGTGGGAAGAGTCACCTTTAATCTTGGCCTCACCTTCTGCTGGCAGCCTATGTAAAGGACTTGGAAAAAGAAAGCTTGTTCTCTTTGTCTGTTAGCCATCACTCTTGAAGTCATATCTATTCCTTCACTGGCCTTAGAACCTACTTTTATTTTGCCTTGGAAGACATTTTGACACAAAGCTTCATTTAATATACAAATATCTGATACTCATCAATTGATAATTAAATACATCAATGGTTTAGCTTATAAATTAAAATGAAGAGCTATTGATTTGTGCTCAAGCTTCCCAAAGAAGGAGCACATGGTTTCCTTCTCTTCTTTGAGCAATGGGGGCAACACAGACAGAGTGGGCAAATCAGCTTTTATGAACAACAAGACTGGCAACTACTTTGTCTTTACCATGCTGCCTTTAGGCTCCTGCTTGATTTCTGTTCATGCCTCATTTCTTCCATTTAAGACCATGATAACTATTAGCTGGATTTTGAGATGGATAGAAATAGAGCTGATAAACTCTGGCCAATAATTACATTCCTACCTTCAAGAGAGAGGCTGGCTGACACCATGATGGAGTTCCAATAAAAATGAAAGGTCAAAAATAGCCTTTGAATATTCATTTGTCATCAATTGTCGAGAGACTTGAAAAGGAAAACATCGAAAATATGTTTGTATAGAAAGTCATTGCAAGTGTCCCACTTTAACTTATTCTAAGTCACTCAGTCCTTACACCCACGCTGAAACACTTGCTCTTAACTTCACTGTTACAATCCATGGTCTGGGTAACCTTGAACACTAGGAAAGTGAACCTCAGACTTGAGTTGTGTAAAATGCCAATCAGCTGCAGAGAAATACACAGTGGACCCATGATTGCGTTTTCAGTACTGACTTGCAAAAGTTAGGGCCCTTTATCTTTCTAAGTCTGATATATTATCAAAAGAAGGTTCTTTTGGAAACAAAAAGAATACCACCTTGACATTTTGAATTCTTAATGTTGTTGACTTCATCATCTCTAGATGATAAAGAAAAAGCAGATGGGTCTTAAGCTAAAAAAGAGGGAGGATTTGAAGTCACTGTTCCAGTCACTTGAAAGAGAATCAAAATTAAAATGTTCAGTGTAACAGTGCTGACTGATTGACCATGTGCCAGATGCCAGACATTGTTCTAAATTGCTAAAAACAAGTCTACTTTATATACTATTTCCTGATATAAGTGATTTCAATAATATGCACAGAAGTTGTAATCAAGCTTTAAACCCAGCTACTAAAAGTAATAGATAATAATTGAGCTGGAGTAATCTGAATAGACCCCACCACCTGATTCTGAGTGGCTCTGGGTCTGTGAGATGGTTATGGTAGGAGAGGATGTACCCTTCACCAGGTCCGAGTGCAGTTAATTGTGAGTACCAGCCTGGCTTTGCCTTCTATTCCTCAGAGTACTTGCTGTGAAAAGTCACTGTTTTTAATAAGATCAGCCTGGATTTTGCAGCCAAGATTGTATGTGCAAATAATGCACTATTTGTTCAATGTTTATTGCATAGCTGCTCTGTGCTGACACTCTTGCCATGTCACAGACTTTCTGTGTCTGAAGCAACTTTCACTACCTCTCTGCACTTGATGTTAGTACATTAGCAATGGAAACTGAAGTATGTGCTTCCATCACTGACTTGAAGATTGTATCAACACATTTCTGTAGATTACTGGTACTGTGCCTGCTGTATTGTAAGCACACAATATTTTTCTCACAAAATGTAATATGTTTCAACTAGAATCAACAATTTGAAAAAAATTATTGAAAAAAGAAATACAATATAATACAGTGCTGTGAAGTAAGAGATTAGAATAGAAAAATCAGAAACACTACCTCACAGGTACTGTAATATTTGGTTTCACCTATAAAAACCTACATTTCTATGGGTATTGGTTGGGGATAAGATGTATTTCTTACTGAGGGCAGGAGTCAAAGTGACAAAGATTTTTAATAGACTATGAATAGTGTTTTGTGGACAGTGCTATTTGTCCAGAAATCAGAATACTATCTGTGCTTGTCATAAGCTTTTTCAGAGAAGTAATTATTCTGTGTGTAGCAGGAATAGCACAGAGGATTTTAAAATCAATCAATGAAAAGCTTTGGTGAAGAGGATAAAACTATTGCATAAAAATCAGATGCTGCAGCTACTGACAAAACTTTTGTATGCTGCTTCTGTTCCCTGTCATATTTCTGTAGAATCAGTTATTTGTAATGGAACTCTGCCATATAGATACCTTTGAAACACCCTGTGTTAAACCTGTTTCATCCAAGGTAAGGCAAAATTCAGTCCTCTGTAGTTTTTATTGTATATATCTCTATACAATAAATGGAATAAAGGGAAGAGAGCTGTCACCATTGGCCTGAAAACCCCATGAATAATTGCCATCTTCTCAGGAGAGTCCTTTGCCCTAAAAGCCTTCAACTCCAGATCATCTGTCTTTGGAGTTGCACAGGCTCACCGGCCTCCTGTCTCTTTCTTCAAATTAAGGGCACTCGACAGAGCTGCCACACTGGGCACTAATGAATTCTCTGAGACTAATCTACACAGAAATGAGAGCAGGAATCTGTCACTCACTCTCTCAGGAGGTAACAGTTCACACACGGTTACATCATCCTATTAAAATAACTTATTAGCTGCCTTGCTTGTCTGCTTCTATTCATTAAGAAGGTGTGACCAAAGAGACATGCATTTGAACAAATTATGCAATTTGATTTGTATTGTTCTCCATTTTATTTCTATGGCTGAATGCACACATGTTTCAAACAAATTCCAGAATTTTATAGGAGGCTGTAATTACCTTTGATAAATCTCACCAAGATTTTGATTTTACTCACTAAATGAAAAAATGTTTGTGATGATTCCCAACCTGTTCAGTTTCTGAAGAAGCATCGAGGCTGTATGCTCCAGTCTCTGCATTTGTGGCTTCTGGAAATATTTGTTTCCATAAAGGACTTTTAACACACATGTAGTATATCTGCCCCATGAAGTTGCTGTGTTATTTTGAGAACTAAATTGGAGAAGGAATTTAGGCTGAGTACCCAGGAACTGGAGATA
Source organism: Cricetulus griseus (assembly GCF_003668045.3). Lineage (NCBI taxonomy): Eukaryota > Metazoa > Chordata > Mammalia > Rodentia > Cricetidae > Cricetulus > Cricetulus griseus. Next base: position 308,748,499 of record NC_048595.1, on the reverse strand, counting down.
CGTTTTTTCAAATCCAGTGAAATCTGAAAGAATTCATTCTGTTTATTTTTGTCACTATAGGTACTACAGTAAAGCATTGAGTATTAACCTTTGGAGATTGCATCACTGCTGGATTTTCCTTTCTCATAGCTGTACAACTTGAGGGGAAAACTATATAGTATTTTTACACTTCTTTATTTGCACAATGAGGGCAAATGCTTTCACACACTGTGGTTATTAGAAGTGGAGAAGGTGTTTGAGCAGTGTTTGTAGTGGGTAAATTCTAAGAAATTATCTATTGTTATCATCATAATCCCATTATCATCTAGTTTTCCTCAAAATATATAAGACAAAGTTACATGTATTTTTTTTATCGAAAACCTTTTCCTGTAACTGGAAGCATATAGTGTAGTTTTTAAAATACTGAAAATCAATTTGGGTACTTTATTAAGCTTAGTTAGGGAGCTTGCCTGTAGCCCAGGCTCCATCAACCTTCACTGAATTAGGGAACTGCCCTCATGGTGCTACTAGGTATAAATGTGGCAATGTTGAGCAAGTTTCTTTAATACAAAAGCTTCACTTCATCTTTGGGAAAGGAATATGACTCAAGTGTTGCAGAAATTGTTTCATGAAAGAGGCTGTAAGATGTTTAGCATGTATGAGCACTCACCAAGTTGCCATGATTGTTATTGCTCAGGATGGCTATAAGTCCACCAACTCAAGACCCTGTTCTGGTTCAGCTTCCCAAAATTGCTTGGCTTCCCTGTCCCAGCTCCACCCATTTCTAATCTATATCCTCAAAAGCCCACATTTACCCAGGAACTGCTGGGACTAGACTAGTTCCATAACACAGCTTTTCAAACTAGACCGCATCATACCTCAATACAATTTATAATGTTGACATTAGCTCAGATTTTTAGGAAGCTAATGTAAAGTACCCCTTTTATTTTATTCTTAGACAACTAATGATTAAGTACTACTAAACATTCAAATAAGACGTATTCATTTTTATTAGTGAATAGCATAAATGACTCCTACCCTTTCAAAACTAGAATAATAGTTTCAAAATTAGAATAATATTCCAAAAATATCATCCACTTAGGCATATTGTACCCTAATAGGTAGGAGAGTAGATTCCAAATCAATTTGTGTTTTTCACAGTCAATAAATTCATGAATAACTGACAGTATGTGCATACAATAATAATTAATTTAAAAGAAGCCATGAATTTGAAAGTGAGCAAAGGAGAACAAGGTATATTGGAAGGTTGGGGGGATAAATGTTGTGATTATATTGTAATCCTAAAATTAAAAAGAAAATCTCACCTGAGAGTGGCAATGTAGTTCAGTTAGTAGAGTCCTTGTCTCATGTGCAGAAAGTGCTGAGTTCACTCCTGAGCACCATATAAACTAAGTGTGGTGACACACACCTGTGGCCCCATCACTCAGGAAACAGAAGCAATTCAATTCAATAAATTGAATTACAGGAGGATCTGTAATTCAAGCTTTTCCTTAGCTGCACATGAAGTTTGCAGTAGGCCCAGACTGCATGCAGTCCTGCCTCAAAACCAAAACAATAACAGCTTACCCACATGCTATTTCAGCACGGTGGTGGTTTCTTGTATTTGGTGCTTGGTGTAATTATAATGTCAGGTTTTATAACCATAGGAGGCACACAAGAGCAGCTAATTGATTTCCAGCAGTTTTGTGAAATATGACTCTCTAGATAATGTTCATCTACAGACTTACCTTTCTGACAGGTGGTTGTTTGTTTAAAATCTTGAAAAACACACTTATGGAATGAGGAGGAATCTGTACTGATATTTTCTTGCCTAAACTTTGGGGAAAAACAGTAACTATAATAAGGATATTCAGATATGCTCCACTATTTCTCATTTACATGGGATGTGTGGTCACCAATTTTGCTGGTGAACTTGACAGAATTGAAATCATCAAGGGAACTCACCTCTGACTGTCTATAAGGTTGTTTTCAGAAGGGTTCTGTTGAGGACCAAAGGCATTCTGAGTATGGGAGGCAGCATCCCATGGGCTGTGGGATTAACAAAAAGAAACAGGTGTCCTGAATGGAAAAGCATTTCCCAGCCCCCTGTAGTCCACTGTTTATCACCTTAAGTGCTGCATTTTATCACTTAGTTCCCTTTATCTGCTGGAATTCATCACATGTGAAATACAAGATTTTGTTAGTTCTCTATTTCTCAACTTTCTCCCAATGGCATCTTATATGTTCATATTGTGTATGTGAGTGTGTTTATTTCTGTAGCATACATATGTGAAAGTTATTTAACTTAATAGCATATGTGTTCATATTGCATATATGGGTGTATTTACTTCTGCAGTATATATGAAAGATATTTAGCTTAACATCTTACATGTTCATATTGTATATGTAGGTGTATTTTGTAGTATGTGAAAGATTATTAACTTAGCATATTACATGTATTAATATTGTATATGTAGGTGTATTTCTATATTGTATGTGAAAGGAATTTAACTTAACATCTTATATGTGTTCACATTGTATATATGAGTGTCTCTCTGTGTATGTATGTCTCTGTATGCTAGAGTGTTTCTGTGTGTGTGTGTGTGTGTGTGTGTGTGTGTGTGTATGTCTATGTGTATCTGTGTGTATGTGTATTTGTGTGAGAGAGTGTCTGTGTGTTTCTTTATGTATATCTGTGTGTGTCTGTGTGTGTGCCTCTATGTGTATGAGTGTCTTTGTGTGTGTGTGTGTCTGTGGGTGTGTGTGTTGAGTATGCACACACATTATCATACCCATGTATATGTGGGTGTTTGTGGCATTTAGAAGAGGGTGTGGGATACTTTGGAGGTGGGGTTACATCTGTTTGTGAGCTTCCACATGTGGATGCTGGGAAAATAAACTAGGACCTGCAATAGAAGCAAGTGCTCTTAACCACTGGGCCATCTCCCTGCCCCTTAGTTCCTGCCTTTTATCTCAAAAAGCCATGAAGTGACAATTAGAAAACCATAGTCCACCAGGCAAGCCTGGACTGTAGCCCACTTTTGTATGGGTTTTGCCTTAAGAATATATTTTAAATGTTGCTTGTTATGCGAAGGAAAAAGACAGAGAAAATGCATTACAAAGACCATATGTAGGCCATAAAAGCCAAAGTACCCACTCTCTGGCTTCTGACAGGAAAAGTTAGCCAACACTCAAGCTAGATTGTACTTTTGTACTGCAGTAACAGCCATCATACACACACATATTGCAGCAATTTTGTACAGCAAAAGTTTATTTCTTTCCACCCATGCCCATCATAGGTAATGAGGGTTCCCTGCTAATCAGAACCAATCAGAAAGCCAGCCTGACAAAATTTCAGGTCAGTATGTGTTTGACAGTCACCATAGTAATGAGAATGATCTGAATTGAACATTGACTCTTGGAATTTCCACCTGTGTGTGAAATGCACCACATCTGCTCACATTCCACTGACCAAATAAGTCACATTTCTTCATCTAACTTCAAAGGAGATGTAATTCTACTTTATGCCTGAAAGAAACAATGAAATGTAATTGGTGAATAACATTATTAATAATGTAGGCTACATATATCTGAGGTTACATACTTGTTTGGGCATATAAAACTTGTTCAAGAAGAGAAGAATAAGAATTTCTGTGACACCTCATTTGTGGAGTCTTCTATTTTTATGTTTGTAAATATATATATACAACTATTACTTGACTTAAATATATAATAGATGTTTCAGTTATACATATTAAATTCCAAACATAGATATTTCTGTAAATATTTCATACTGAATTTATATACAAGCATACAAGAATGGAATTATCTCTATAGCTGTATAATTACTATTATATGTAATTAATATTATATAATAGAGATCTCACTACATCTATTTATGTGTAGAGATCTCTTTCATATATACTTAACACATGGACTTCAATATTGAGTGTATAATAAATATGTTTAATGCATAAAAATCCAAAATATGTAGTAGAAAATCAGATTTCATAGAATATAGATTTTAAGTTTAATGGATGTATATGTGCATGTGTACATATTCTATATTAGTGATAATGCTCATTAAATATTTCAGTGTTTCTTTGACACATACCTGTATATAAAGAGAAGTATGTATTGTTTACATAGAACTCTATCATCTATAATGTACAAGAAGAATCAGAAATTAAAAGTCAGTTTAAATTTTATTTTAAATGCATTCTAGTCTCAACATATACAACTATATAATTATACATCAACATGAATTCTTCATAGTTGTCTGAAATTTAATGTTATATATTTTTACTTTCAAGCTTTAATTTTAAGACAGAAGGGAGTAAGGAAGGGAGGGAAAGAAGAGATTGTTCCTTCTAGTTTTGTGAATAATTGGCTCTTAATCAAATCTGGAATAGTGTAGTGAAATTTTTAAATTAGAGGTTTTTCAAACAAGTAATAATATTTGAAGAATCATGAGTGGATGAAGTTGGCATTAGAAGGAACATACAGTTGACTCTGGTTTAGCTTCCTTATGCTTAAGATAAGGACATGAGGGCAGATCCAAGGACAAAGTTCTCAGGAATTTCCATTCCCAGGCAATCTTGGAACTATATACATTTTGTTTTATACTGAACCTCTTCTAAGTAAAAGCCTTACGTTAGTTTAGAATCATTCTCAATAGATTTTTATAGTATGTCATGCTGGTAATAGTGACAAAGTGAAGCCCATCTCTCCTTGAAAAGGAACAGTATACTTCACTTCTAAAGGCATTGGGAGTTAGTAGTTTTATACGACAAACTGTACTCTCAAGTTTCCCCAATCCACTGAGAATGTTGGCCACCCCTTTCTTCGCTCATTAAAACAAAAAATATGAGTGATGATTAATTAAAGGAATAATTTTTCTTTTCCATGGGTATATGCTAACTTGAATTCCAAATAACTGTTTCCTTTTAGCCCTGTTATCAATAAAGAGCTTAGACTCCTCAAATGGTAAGATTCACAAATAACCAATTCTTCGTTTTGGTGGATAAGTGGGGAGGAAGGAAGGGCTTCCCTGGAAGTGAGGGTTTCCTTGCAGATGAACCAGTCAGAATATTTAAAGTGCAGAGATCTTGTGAAAGAGCCAGCAGTGGAAGAGTCCAAGCCTGTCTTCCATCTGTGTTTGGGGAATCGTTAACAGCAATGTGTGGGAAGTCAAACAAAAATGGAGAGCAGAGATTTCTTTGCTTTTTAAAACAAGGATGTTTGTTTTAAGGAAAGTATGTGTGGGGCCAGGAAGGGAGAAGGCAAGGCTTCTGTGAGAGAAAAAGGACGTGGAGAGAAGCACACCAGCCGTTCAAAGGACTTTTGTGTGCTCCTGAGAGCAAATAAGCCAGAGTCAATTTTCATTAAGAAGAATGAGAGAAAGGAAGAAAGGAAGAAAAGAAAAAGAAAGAAAGAAAATGTTGACTCATTATACAGGAAACAGTGCAACTTTAATGTTGTTTCTGGGATATTAAACCCACCAGCTATAGGGCTTGACCCTTAAGTATTACTGAGCTCTATCTCGGTTGGTTTTCTGGGATTTTTCCATCTTTTCTCTGAAAGTCTTTCTATTCCCATGGAATTTCTTCTTGAATTAACCTGTCACTGAAAAAATTGATTAAACTGTTTTAATAGGGTAAGGGGATACAGAAAGGGAGGGACTAAGGAGGAGATTAAGAAACATTAAGGATGCACAAAGAAACTTTTTTGAAAATGCAGTATTTGGTAAGCTCATTAAAATAGTTTTGAAAACACAGTAATTTGTAAGCTCATTAAAATAAAAAAATTCAACAGAGATACCCTTTGAAGATGCACAAAGCTGCTCCACAAATACATGGATTAGTAAATGAAAATCTTAGTTATCTCCTTATATGTTATTGCTCAGGGAAGCCCCAGAAGTATCTAAAATAACATAGGCTATTGTGATTGTTTTGGGTGGTCTACTTATAACTAAATGGTCAAGCCCTATTGATAAAGACACTAAACACTTTGGTTATAGGACACAGAGAAATCAATCTCAAATTGATGGACAAATTCATCCCTGCTGGCTAGCTGGAATGTACCATGAATCTGTGGTAATACCCAGCAATACCAATATTCCAGGCAAGAATCAATCTACTGGTACAATAGTGACATGACTGTTAGTGGATTTGAGGCTTGCTCCACAGAAGGGGTCATGCCTTATATCGTACACCTGGTCAAAATTCCATTACTGGAAATGTCATAGAGGAAGCCTGTTGTTTTGCTAAATGGTCATGTTGTCACATGGTCTTCTATATGTTTATGTTTATATCCAGATTTGTATTGCTCTTCGCCTTGTCAGAAAAACTTCTCTTCACAGTGGGCAGTATTCAATACGTAGATTTATACCTGGTCAAAGTTTGGAGAAGAAGTGATGGTGGTTGAGTACTCAACCATGGAGATGACATCTATATTAACATTCCTCTTCCAAGGTTCCAGGAACTTCATGGGAAAGGAGACTGAAAGAAGATAAGAGCTTGACAATGGTAAGGGGTGGTATGAAATGCCATCTTTATCACACTCATGAACTCACAGTAGCAGTGGTCACCTGCACATGATCAAGCCATCATGAATGAGGGAAGCTCTCACAAAGCCCATCTCTGGCTAAAGAGAGGTGACTTTGTTGATTCATAAATAGAAATTTCTTAGGAAAAGCCAGCAATGCTTTAGTATTTTATTTTTATTTACAAAGATAACAAAATTTAATATCAGCTTCTCATCAACTAAAGGATAGATTATCTCATTTCCTGTGAAATTATGAAAATAATACTGTTTGTTTAAAAATATTAGCATTACATAACTAAGTATTTCTTATTTGTGTGAGTGCAAGTAAATACAGGAATGTAAAAAGAGCAGTTTGGGGGAGTTAAATCTACTTCAAGGATATTATTGCTGCCTGTAACATGCATCATTCAGTTTCAGAAAGTAAAAATCTTCAAGACTCATATCTTATAACCTAAGATATTGAGGGATCATATTCAACTATCAAAAAATGTTAACATTATATACACACTAAAATTTAAACTACATCTAGTAAAAGGTGCCAAGGGAAGCAAATAAACCACTTCTCTAACAAATTTTTAATTCTGAAACATTCGTGGAGCCACCAGCAAGGAATCTTGTGATGTTTGTTCATTTATCTAAGACATTCTTCTTGGGCTTATGAATATTTATTAGTCACAGAGTTCAATCCAGCATTATGAGAAGTGAGAGGCAGTGTCTTCTGGATGCAAAGGGCACTTTTCATTCTGCTGCTTCTCCACATACTCACTGGCAACTTGTCACGCTTGAATAAGCTATTCAACACAGAACTGCCATCTAATCCAAGTACCTGAAGTGCAAAAATGAGAGGAAGCCTAATGAAGCATGTGTTGTTCGTTCAGCGGGAGATGCAGACACTTTAGTGGAGCGCAATTAAATAAGCACAGGAGAGACTTATATTCATCATCCTCACTAACTTCTGCTTTGCAGACAGGAAACCTATGAGTTCAATTAATGCCTATATTATAATAAGGTACTTGAAGTAATCAATGAATGTAGGATAATCTCTCTCTCTCACTCTCTCTCTCTCTCTCTCTCTCTCTCTCTCTCTCTCTCTCTTTTCTCATACACACACATGTAAAACATTGTGTTCAGTGCTGGTAATGGTCCCACTATTTATTGGAAACAACCACCTCTATCAGATATCAACAGGCAAGTCATTTTTAAATGTTATTATGCAGACCATGATTGTGGAAGGTTCAGGCATTGGAATTCAGTGAAAAAGTAACTATTGTGGTCCAGTGGAAACACAGACCCATACATTCACACGCCTATATATCACACACATGTTCAAATGCACACACACACACACACACACACACACACACACACACACACAAATACACACATACACCCATATACACATACATACACACATACAATGAATGCAAATATATACACATATACAAACACCTACACACACACACACACACACACACACACACACACACACACACACACACTAGCTATTTTGTGATAAATCGGTTTCTCTTGACAAAGAGCTACATTGAATTTCTCGATCTTATGGGTTTATCTGTGGGGTGGCATGGGCTTGAAAGTCTGTGGCTTAGTCACCAAGAGGAAGGAAGCAGAAAGTATGGGAGGATTAGTAATAATTAAGGTCACACTTTCCCCATTTCACATTAATTCTTCAGGAACCAAGAAGTTCAAGAGCATGGTACTACTCGTTCACACATTTATCATTTTAAACAATATTATATTTATGCTTGCATTTATATGTATATATACATACGCACATATATCACCTTAGGTACGGGCTACAAGATACAGAGTAGTGAACAAAGTTGAAGAATCCTGCATTTCTGCATCTTATAACTAACTAGTAATTAATAGTTAGCTGTTCATGCCACAAGGCTGTTTTATCTACCACTTCTCCTTACTCTACTTCTCAGGATTCAGTTCAGTGTTTCTAATTGTGTTTAATTTATTGTGTCTCTTTAGCCTGCTTTAGTTTAGGGCAATTCTCTGATCTTTCGTTTTCTTAGTTTTGATTCTGAAAGATACTTATCTATCATTTATATAATGTCCTTTCACTTTGATGTTTTCTTACAATGTTTTCTTACAATTATAAACAGTTCATGCTTTTGGTGGGGAGATGTTATAGCAGAGATAATATGATATTTCCGGAGTATTACAACAGGGAGACTGCTGTGGAATAATCCTTTTATACACTGTAAAGATTTGTCACTACAATTGGTTTAATAAAAACTGGCGGGCCTTTGCTCATCACTCCTCCCTCTCTCCAACTGGATTCTAGGAGTATGGCTAAATGTTTAGCTGTGAATCTCTGCTTCTGCTTCTGCTTCCATCAGCTACTGGATGAAGGCTCTGGGATGACATATAAAGTAGTCCTCAATCTCATTATAGGGGAATGGCAAGACCAGGCTGGAGAAACCCACAGAAACAGCTGACCTGAACAAGGGGGAACTCATGGACCCTAGACTGATAGCTGGGAAACCAGCATAGGACTGACCCAGCCCCACTAAACATAGGTGTTAGTTAGGAGTCCTGGGCAGTCTATAGGACCTCTGGTAGTGGATCAGTATTTAGCCCTAGTGTACGATTGGACTTTGGGAGGCTACTCCACATAGAGGGATACTCCTCAGTCTAGGCACATGGGGGAGGGCCTAGGCCCTGCTCCAAATGATGTGACAGTCTTTGAAGATCCCTCATGGAAGGCCCCATCTCCCTGGGGAGCAGAAAGGGGATAGGATAAGGGGCTGGTGGGGGGTAGGGGAGGGAGAGGGAACTGGGATTGCCATGTAAAACAAGATTGTTTCTAATTTAAATTTTAAAAAGAGAAGAAAAAAAAACTGACAGGCCAGTAGCCAGGCAGGAAATATAGGCAGGACAACCAAACTAAAGATGCTGGGATGAAGAAGGGTGGAGTGAGAGAGATACCAGCAGATGCAGAGGAAGCAGGACATGTATAAAATGAGATTACATGCCATGATCCATGTGGCAGAGGGTAGATAAGAAATACGAGTTAATCTAAATGCAAGAGTTAGCTATTAACAAGCCTGAGCTAGTGGCCGCACACTTACTATTACTATTAAGATTCGGAGTGTTAATGTGAGACCACAACCAAGGAAAGGAAAATTCTGCCTTCAGGAGACACATCACATTTTGAAGTAATATATGTAGCTATAGTTTGTCATTTACACTTCTCTATTATTCTATACTTTCCCTGAGCTTTTTCCTTCTCTACACTTTACATATGCATCTTACTCATGCTTGCCTGGGCTGAACATGTTTTCTAGATCCTAAAGCTAGAGACCCAATTGCGTATATGGCAGGTCTCCTTAGTCTCACAAACTCAAATCCTGGATCTTCCACCATGAATTGCTCCTTCTACAGTGTCTTCTGTCTCAAGGATTGGCATCATACCTTGTTTTATTGGACAAGCTAAGATTTAAAAGCAATCATTAATGTTTATTTCTCCTTGACTCCAAAATCAATAGGCAATCAAGTCTTCCCAATTTTACCCACTATATGTTTCATATAATTGTTCTTGCCTCTTATCATGCCTCATTAACAGCATTTTTCAAGAAAAAAAATTGTAATTGCTGCTTTCACCAAGTCTACTTGGCACAATCTACTAAGCAGCCTTCCAGAACCCACACTGTTCTTTCCAACTTCATCCCACAATTCAAACAGGTTGATTTTTAATTATCTTTTAGTTTTGAGATTAAAATATAATTACATCATCCCTTCCTACCCCTTTCCTTCTTCTAAATCTTCCCATATATTTTTTCTTAATGTAATTTGGGGGGGCAGTGTTTCAAGACAGGGTTTCTCTGTGGCTTTGGAGGTTGTCCTGGAAGTAGTTCTTGTAGACCAGGCTGGTCTCGAACTCACAGAGATCTGCCTGCCTCTGCTCCTGATTAAAGGCGTGCACCACTGCTGTCCGGCTCTTAATATAATTTTGAGCAGGTCACATTTTAATTTCCTTACATCAACCTTCCCTAAATTCTCTTATACATTTATATTGCTCTTAGAATAAAAACTAATATGTTGGCATAGAAAAGGGAAAAAAATAAAACCCAATCCTTGCCATAGTGGTCTTTTCATCATGCTGAAAACATTCTGAACACATTATATTCATTGGAATTCCTTGGGGAAGAAATTCTGTTTGATTTTATGAAATGGCTATCTCTTTAGTTCATAAAACAAATTTTAAATTATTAACAATCATGAATGGTGAATGATGAAATTTTTCTGCCCACAATTATTTTGGGTAAGTCAACAGTGCTCCATTATCTCAATATGAATCAAAACCATTTCTACACCAACCATGCAATTTGATGGAATTCACCTACATAGATTCTCTCAACAAAGCATCTATCAAGCATATGACTTAACCTGATAACAATCTTCTTTCAACTAAACCATATTTTTCCTTGATCTGTGTAGATCTTCAATTGTGATGTTGTGACAATTGTTTGAGTGAAATGAATTTTGCCATCTAAGATTAGGCTTGCTGTGAGGAGAGAAAGGAAATGCTGTTGCTTGCTGTCTTCAAGTTTTCAGGGCATTGATTTAATTTGGAGGCAATATTTGTCCTAACAGTGTGCTGAAATGAATATTTCATTTCTATCTCAAGCCACATGCATAGTCATGTTAAAAATTAGTCTCAGTGGCTGGAAAGATGGATCAGCAGTTAAGAGCCCTCATTACTCTGACAGAGGACCCCAGGTTTGATTCCCAGCTTACAACCATCTGTAACTCCATCTCTAGGGGATTTGACTCCCTCTTCTGATCTCTACAGGCACCAGGCATGCATATGGTACACAAACATGTTTGGGAGCAAAACACTCAAATGCTTTATAAATCTAAAAATAGTTATTAAAATCATTCTCAGTGAATATGATTATTTTTGAATTTATAAAAACATATTTGCTATTTGAAAGTACTACAGCAAACTTTCATAAGTTATATACCCGTAGGGCAGGATTAAGAGAAACTTTTAGATCTGTGTACTTGATATTTATTCAATTTTTGTATAATTTGAGTCTGAATGATGAATGTGTAATATTTAGCAAAAGGTTAATAAAAGCATCTTTAACTGACCCAATGAACATGCTTGTGGGGAATGTGAAGGCTAGAGTCAGAGCAGGTGAATGTGAGAAGTTCCTGAGCATCTCCAGGCCATCCTTGAGAGCAAGACAGCATCCTCTGCAAGCTGAGAGTAAGGTGGAACAGTAAGGTACCCTTCGGGAACGCAAGCCTCTGTGGCGTATGCCATCTCAGGCTTCCCAAGTCTGGAGTCCAAAACGGTTGGGGATATAAAAATGCAATAACCACATTGTAGAGAACAAAGGACTTTTAAAAGGTTAAGAACTAGCTTCACGGGCTGGCTGCTGGAGATGCTTTATGCTGCTAAAGAGACACACCTTCTGTATTTATAAAGCTGGAAGCCAGGCAACAAGGACAGAGATCTTGGTGGTACCATGAAGGTGCAGACCTCAAGTTCTGCAAAAGGCAAAGCCTGGGTTTCACCATCAAATCATCTAAATACAGTGTTGAGCTGAATCACATGGTATGACAGCAGGGTGTGCCATACTCTAGGTGTACATGTAATTCTGGTCTCCACTGACAGTTATACATAACAGTGGACATACAGTATCAACAACTGAGTAAAGATTGCTTCTATTATTTCCCCCAGAGTAAAAAAGAGAAACAATGAATGGGCTCAGTAATTTATTTTTGTTTGTAATTTATTTTTGTTTACCTTCCTTAGCTCTCATCCGACCAACTCTAGTTCATTACTCTTTGGAATCTGTCCCACAGATTCTAACTTCCTTGACTCTGGCACATTCTCATCACTATTTCCTTTACTCAGGTAAAACCAACATGGATTTCCCTTTTATCCTTTCTCTGTAAACCACCTCCAATTATAAGCTTTCTTCCTTGTTTAGCTTTTTCTTTCTTCCAGTGGAGGGCAATAGTCTTACAATGCCTATTGGCTAATGTCTGAGAATTATTAATTTACAAAATGTTAATTTTTTACATTTGTTTATTGTGTGTGTCTGTGTGTTCGCATTCTTGAATGTATACATACATATACATGCTATACCACACATGCCAAAGAGAGGACAACTTTCATTAGTCGATTTTCCCCATTTTCTATTTGGGGCCTGTGGATCACACTCAAGTTGTCAGGCTTGGCAGCAGAAGCTTTTAGCCCCTGAGCTATCTGGCTATCCCCCCATTTCACATATTCCTGTGACATTTTCTAATTATTTAAGATGAAAACATTTATCAAGTTTTTGTTAGTCATTACAGCCAAAATCAAAATCTGCTATTGTTTTTCACAAATAAATTTAAAGCACACTGTTGATTGAAAAAATGCATAATACAGAGAGAGAGATGATAAGATTCCATCCTTCAGTGAGGATGGAACCTGAAGCTTGTGATTCTTACACACTTGGAAGCATCTGTTAGCAGCAAAGAGAATGAGGCATCCTAAACACAAGCACACCTGCCACCTGCCCTTCCCTTTCCTTTCAGCTAAAGCAGAAGTCAAGCTTTCCTGAAAGTACTCCTCCCTGCATCTTTATGACGGAAGCTGAGTGTGTCCAGATCTGTTCCAGGATGCCATGGAACCTTTTCTACAGGTTCTATATGAACTTTGGATAAACAAACCCAGGCATGATCTGCCAGTGTTCCTTCTCAAACCATGGCCCTAAACTGAGCATGCCCAATTATATGCATTTGAATCTGAATGTGCCTTGGAAGGTGTCCTCGATTAAAGTGACAACAAATACAAGATCTGGAATAACATTCCCATAATTGTTTGGAGAGGGTACTAGTTTTGGAATAATCCTGGTCCTCTCCATAGCTGCTACCAGTAGTAACCCTTTCTCTATTCGTTCATCATCTGGTGTGCTTATTTGCTTAGCCCTTACCAAGAGAACGATGAGGACCCACTGTGTTCAGAGACACACCTCTTTCACCTCCATGTTCTGTGCTTAGCACCCGAAAAGACCCAAAGACACCAGTATACTGCTGTGGCCAACTGTTATCAGTAACAACATGTCACCATGACTTTCTTTCAAGTGCTGTGGAACTGGTATTAGGGTTACAGAACTCAGAGCCTGATCTTATTCTCTCTGGGGTATCAAGAAGGCAGATTTTGATGATGGCAGGCTGATTGCAAAGGGGTGTGTAGAACTAACTGACAGAATGCTGTTGCTAGAACTGTAAAATCTAGCCAGTGGCAAAAATAACTCCCTTCGACTTCCTAAATAGGTAGGTAAAAAAAATTCAATTCCATTTGAAATGGAATAATTATGTGATAAGTGTGTACAAGAGAAGGAGCCTAAACCCTGTTTCGGTTACATGTCTCTGCCAGGCAAACTTGGGAGGCAGCAACAAAACAGTGGAGCTGGAACCTGGATTTCTTGGAGCCAGGACAAAGGTCCACGAGTAATGGAATGTACTCTCATCTGTGTCGTCTTCACATTTACCAAATCATCTGCCTCTGTCTCATGTGCACCTTTTTGGAATAAAATAAAAAAGGTACTAGAGAATATATAAGGTAATTATTTAGCTATGAATAACAGATAAGCAAATTGACAGCAGAAGGAATTATGACCAGTGTGTCCTCACTTCCAACTGAAGGTTTTTACAATTTAAGTACAGGCGGTTTTGTAAAGTTTTTTTTTTTTTTTTTTGTGGCAACAGAACACTTTAAAGATCAGTGTTGGGATTAAGTTTCACCTTTTTGTTATAAACATATAATATGATGTATTGTAAATGTTTCAGAGTTTTCTTAAATGCAAATGTTTTGGTCAAGAAAAATTTCTTAATGGTGCTTTGATTCTTTCAGGGTTCATTTCATTATCATTAATATGTAACCTACAAAATCCACTCCCTAGCTTTCTAAGAACTATTATATGGGCAAGAAGCCTATGAGCCTAATAATAGTCCATTCTTTGAGACAGGAAGCAGAATTTTGCCAAGATTAAACAAGCCCAAATACCAAAGTTTCAAGGTCAGGTTGAAACAGAAACCACAAATTTTGATTTGATCTAAACTTGGCAGGTAATCCTCACACGATTGCTTCTACTATTGAATAAAGGAGATACATATTCGCAGTTGAACAAAGAGAAGCAGGGAGACCAGTTTGAACTAGCAGAATGCTCGGGAATGGATTAAGAGCTCAGGTCTGTTAAGTGAACATGAACCTGAGGACCTGTGCTCATGTCCCATTCCCAAGGCACCTGGAGAAAGTTAGCAGGAGGATGAATGCCTTCAGAGAAGTCAGCTAAGCTTTCTGAAGCAAATGAGTAGCACAGACATACAAATATACCAAGTGCATAGTAAATCACAGAAGAAATGTTCAAAACTTGGAAGTCCAGGATAAGATTTAGATGAAAAAAAAAAGAGCCAACTTTGAATTACCATTTACACAGACAGTTAATTTAATGTGGCCAAAATTCCTTTATCTGCATATCAGAAATCTAAGGAAAGAAAGGTGTTGTGTGTAAAATGTTTCCAAGTCATTAATACACACACACACACACACACACACACACACACACACACACTGATTTCTTTCTTTCTATTTTTTGGGGGTGGGGCTCAAGACAGAGTTTCTCTGTGTAACAGCCCTAGTTGTTCATCATCCCAGGCTGGCCTTGAACTCACAGAGATTCACCGACCTCTGCCTTCCTAGTGCTAGGAGTAAAGGCATGTGCCACCACCCAGTTTTTATACATCATTATTTGATACTGTACATAGGCTTCCTGGTGTCAGTGAATGTCATGGAGCTACAGACTTGCTTTGCTTTGTGTTTCCTGAAAGAACTTCCAGAAGCAGAGCCCAAAATACAATGAGAGCCTCTGGAGTACAATGCAGAATGCATGTATAAAACCCAAACACAATGAAACCTACACATGGGCCAGGAACCAAAGTCACATCAGTAATTTATAACCCTTCCCAGGGTCAATAATTATAAACCCTATCTTCCAAATGTAACGTTTCATATAAGTAGCTTAAACCAACTTTATCTGAAGGTTTCTGACAAAGGAGGTTTTGTAAACCAGGATTGGTGTTTTGTTAGAGACCATCCAGGCAGGAATATAATCACCTCCAACAGAAGCTCAGCGTTTCCTCTGGTGCCTTACATGATATTATATTGTTCAGTTCCGAGATCCACCCAAGGGGAATCCACTGCTTCTCTGGAGTCTGAGTTTGTGTAGGAGTAGACCTGACATCCAGTGTCTAAAATCAAATCCCAGTTTCCTCACAGGTGCTTTCCTCTGTGTAGTTTCCTTTCATAGCCAAATACAATTGTCAAAAAAGTGAACTCAGTATCTCTCTTTAGCTTTACTAGCAATGAATGAATGAATGAAGAGTGTTATTCCACTATGTCCTCCATCAACAGGTCCTTGGATACACATACCTTGAAACTACCCCTCCTGCCAGCGAGGTTAGTTGGAAAGTTCTCTGAGCAGGATAAATGAAATTCCAAACCAGATTCCTATATCCTGGCTTGGTCACCTGATCAACCACTACCCAGCTTCGGTGGTGTAGGGAATGAAATGTTCTGTCTTTTTGGTTAAAGGGTTAAATGAGAAAATGAAAATTTTATCTTTAAAGAAATTGTAAATATGCTATTTGACAACAACCCCTCCTGAGGCAGCACAGTTCAAAAAAATCAAAATATATGCTTGGGTTTCATTCTCCCTAGCAACTGCATAGTATTAAATTAGCCAATTGATACAAATGTGAGCCTGAGAACTGGCCACTCTGAGTGAGGCACCAGACCCATCTAAGTCAGTTTTGATAGATCCAGGGGATCCTGCTGAGTGTACTGGGTTGCTTTATTTAACAAGGCTAAGCACTCTTTTGCAAAGTCAAACCTAGTGTTTTTGCTGAAGTACTTTGGATTGTGTGGCCAATTTTCCTAACAGCTACCGAGGGATGCTCTCAGAGCAAGCCGGACCCTTGGATGCTTGGGCTTTGTTAGCTTGTGTTATTCAAAGGTGAATACTGGAGCAAGCCTACTTTTTTTTTCTAGCCTGCTTATTGCACAGTTTCATTCTTCACTTTTCCATTTTAAAGACTCACTGGCTCTTCATCTGTAACTTTTGCCTTGTGTGATTCCCTGGGCAGCTTCTGAACTTACCTGCTCTCCTAAGCATGTAATCTTGCCTCACTTCTCCCAGGACCTGCCCTGGCACTGTCCCACTGAACAATCTGTTCTGGGCCCCAGTTAGATGTCATCACAGATCGGTGTCTGGTGCATGGCCCTTGATATCTGTTAGCTTCTTTCTCTACCAGATGGCCTGGCTCCATGCAGGTCTCTTCCTGCATCCCCAGCTACCAGCTTTGTGCTTGGAGCTTAACGTGAACACAATACAGTTTGATGGGAAATAGTTGCTGTTTTGAGTCTTGTTTGGTTGACTTGATTTGTTGATTCTGGAATCGAACTCATACATCTTGGTCATACTTTGCAAGCCCTATAATTAAGTTGTACTTACAAACCTTTTAGCATAAATAAGATAATTGAGGTGGCAGAGTGTCTAATACTGGTTCCCAGGGTTATTAAATTCTTAGTTATCAGTGTCTTCATCAGGAACACTAGGCTGCAATGATCGTTAACATGGTTTTCAGTTCCCTACATCATTTTTGCTTTGGATTCACGCTAGACTATGAATTCTCCTGGATTCATTGGCTTCTGTGTTCTCATGAGAAAAAAAAAAGATGTTTATTGTTCTGTCTACTACCAAAAATTGTAACTTAAGAATACCTTAATTTTTAAGTAAATGGCTTATATTTGCTTCTTTCACTAGTTAACAAAATGCTTTTTACTGATGGGTATTTTGTGATTACAAAAACAATCTCAGATATGAAACGCCACCTGGTGGACATGTTCTCAGGCAGGTCTCGGCCATGCAAGAACAAGAGAGCTTTGTTCTCTGGCCAAGAAATCGCACCATACTTTCTCCTTCCTATACCCAAATCTCAACTTCAAAATTGCCTTTGCTTTCGGTGAATCACACGAAAGTTTTACGTGTTAAAAGAAAATATATTGATTTGGACCATGTTTATTTGATATTTATCTGCTTGTTTCACATTTACAATGTGGTAGGGGGTTAAAGATAACTCCAGAAAACTAAGACGGAATGTTTTCAGCCTCTTATCAATTTGGTTTGAAAACAATCCTTGAGCATTCAAAAATGCCTTGGCTAGACAGACAGACAGCAAGGGATAGAAGAGTCCACATGTCTTAGAGCAGAACATACAATAGAGCCCAACCTTTTCTCTAGTGCCTGGCACTGGCTCAGCAGTTTACAATTTGCCTTGTTTCAAAGGGAAACCGTTTAGCGGGTAATCTGTGGCCCTGCATTAGCAGAGTTATTTCAGTATGAAGTGGAATCTTTGTCTGGATAATGTTTTCACCAAGTTTAAGGAAATCTAAATGACCTCCACTTAAAAGGAACGAAAGCACGTATTTATGCTGGTTTCTTTCTCCACCTCAGAGAAAAATATCCATCTATGATGTCCACTAAGGTTCAAAGAAGCTAGGAGAAGGTGGTCATGGTTAATTAATGAAGCATCAAGAGGATTGCTACCAGCTTCCAGCCCTGCTTATGATGCCTCTAAGGTACTTTATTTAATTTTCACAGCAGAAACTCATTCATTTAACCAGAGCTAATGATTCTTTCCAGCAGCCTCAGGTCAGCCAGCTATTCATATTGTAATTGCATCACTGTCTCTCTGTATTTCAGTCTCTCACAAACACATTTTTCCCTTTTCATTAGTTTTTCTCTGCCCTAATTGCCATCAGTCAGCTTAGTACATTATGATATTTCAATTTCAGTTTCCTATATCCACCAAGCTAATGCATAATATGCTTATTTCTTTGCAGGTTGTCACTTGATTTTTCTTGTTCAGACACTTCTTAGGATGTCTCAAGAATTTTGAAAACTCTCTGAGCCTGAAAAACAATTCCTTTATTGGGATAACCACTCAAGTTGAAATTGCCTCCCTTCCTTGCCCTTGTCTTCCTTCTTCCGTTTGTATAGCTGGACTATAAATACAACCTCCTTGAGTTATATAAACACAGATATTTCTATATGGCCTTTGTCCTAACTGAGACCCTCAAAATAGTGCATAAAAATTTCTTGCTCATATTCTTGTCCTCTATTCTTGAAAAGGTTTAATAAGCTGCCTCTTCTTGCATGTGCCTTTTAAAAGAAGGCTTGGAGATCAGTCCAAACAATATAAAGGAAAGGAAAACTCCAGGGGAAAATGTAGAGAAATTGCAACCTTTGTCACATACCTCCCCCCATTCTCTATCCCCAAGGTGAATTACAGTGTCAGGAAAAACTTTCTTTATTCCTACAAAATATTTCATGCCTTTGTGGAAAACCCTACTGAGGTCATTCACAGATACTAATTTCAATGTCATTTGTATCAACAAACAAGCCTGAAGTAAATATCTACCTGTAAGTGTTAATGTATCTTAGGTATTGAGTACAAAATAGGAATAAATAAAAGGCACAATTTTACATTCTAAGGACTTATGGTATTACTGGAATTGCAGGATTGATTTCAAATCATATCTGACTGGAGCTCTAAAGCTACATTTTATAGAGCTTATCACAAGCATCCTGTGGAATGACACAGATGCTCAGTGGGGTATTAGGAGCACAAACAGGGAGACAGTACAGTTGGTGGAATAGTAGCTTGACTGAAACTATATCCATATATTTGCCACTAGAACCTCTTGAGGTGAACTTATTTGGGGGAAAAAAGCACTCACAAATATAGCTGGGGAGCCTAAGATGTGGTCATCCTAGTTTACCTGGGCAGGCACTAAATCCTAGGACAAGTGTCTTTATTAGACACACAGAGAAGGCATAGATGCAGAGGAGAAACCCTGTGAAGGTAGTGGAACACAGTCAAATTATGCAGCCACCAACCATGTAATTTCTGTACTCATCTGAAACTAGAAGTGGCAGCAAGGGTTCCCCTCCCCTAGAATATTTGAAAAGCAGGTGGCTCTATCAACACTTGATTTCAGGACTTTAGAAAACAGCTGTAAGAGAATACATTTTTAGTTGTTTTATACTACCAAGTTTGTGATACTTTATGATGACAAGTGTAGCATTCCAATACACAAGCTGTGAGTCTATTTGTGAGGGCAGATTCCAAATATCCTATAATCACTCCCAAGTGCCCTGTGTTAGTTTTTCTTCTTCCTCTTCTTCTTCTTCTTCTTCTTCTTCTTCTTCTTATTATTATTATTATTATTATTATTATTATTATTATTAATTCAAGTTATGGAACAGGCTTGTTTCACATGTAATTCCCCTCTCCCTCCCCTCACCCCCATTCCTTCTCCCCCACCTCCAACCTAACCCCAACCCCATCCACCCACCACTCAGCAGGCAGGGTGGGGCCCCCAACCGGGGCTCCACCAAGTCCACCAAATCTTCCTGTGCTGGGCCTGGGACCCTCCCCATGTGTTCAGAGACAGAGTGCATCCCTTCAAGTGGGATGGGCTCTCGAAGTCCCCCACATACACCAGGGCAAAAAGTCAGTCCACCTCCGGAGGCTCCCAGGAGTTCAGGGGCCTCCCCGATGGCATCCATGATCAGGGGGCTGGATTAGTCCCCTACTGGCCTCCCAAAGTGTGTCTGGGCTCGATATGCTTTCCCTTTTTCAGGCCAACTGTTTCTGTGGGTTTCTCCAACCTGGTACAGACCCCTTCGTTCTTCATTCCTCCCTCTCTTCAACTAGGTTCCAGATTTCAGCTCAGTGTATTTCTGTGGATGTCTGTCTCTGCTTCCATCAGCCACTGGATGAGGACTCTAGGATAGCATAGAGAGTAGTCATCAATCTCATTCTAGGGGAAGGGCTTCTAGGCCATCCTCTCCTCCACTGCCCGGACTGTCAGATCGTGTCATCCTTGTAGGTCTCTGGAGATCTTTCTAGTTCCAGATCTCTTCTCGGACCTATAGTGGCTCCCTCTGATATGGTATCTCTCATCCTGCTCTCTCTCCTCTATTCTTCCCCCAACTCAATATATCTGCTCCTCCATTTCTTCTCCTCTACTCTTATTCTTGTGCTCTTATTGTGGAAGCACCCTCTCCCCTAACCTCATGCTCTTGATTAGCTCGGGAGTTCATGCCACTTCCATTCCTGGGGACGATTTATCCCTTAGAGTCATTCATGATTTCTACTTTCTTTGGGGAAGAGGATTATAGGCTGGTAAACCTTTGCTCTATGTCTAAAAATCATATATGAGTGAGTACATACCATGTTTGTCTTTTTGTGATTGGGTTACCTCACTCAGGATGGTTTCTTCTAGTTCCATCCATTTGCCTGCGAATTTCAAGATTCCATTGCATTTTTCTGCTGAGTAGTACTCCATTGTATAAATGTACCACATTTTCTCTTTCCATTCTTCAGTTGAGGGGCATCTAGGTTGCTTCCAGGTTCTGGCTATTACAAACAATGCTGCTATGAACATGGTTGAACATATGTCCTTGTTGTATGGACATGCAGTATTTGGGTATATACCCAAGAGAGGAATGGCTGGATCTTGATGTAGGTTGATTCCCATTTTTCTGAGCAACCGCCATACTGATTTCCAAAGTGGTCTTACAAGTTCACACTCCCACTAGCAATGGAGGAGTGTTCCTTCTTCTCCGCATCCTCTCCAGCATAGGTTGTCATTGGTATTTTTGATTTTAGCCATTCTGACAGGTGTGAGGTGGTATCTCAGAGTTGTTTTGAGTTGCATTTCTCTTTTGGCCAAGGATTTTGAGCACTTTCTTAAGTGTCTTTCAGCCATTTCAGATTCCTCTGTTGAAAACTCTCTGTTTAGTTCTGCACCCCACTTTTTAATTTCATTGTATGGTGTTTTGGTGGCTAGCTTCCTGAGCTCTTTGTATATTTTGGAAATCAGTCCTCTGTCAGATGTGGGGCTGGTGAAGATCTTTTCCCATTCTGTGGGTGGTCTTTTTGTCTTACTGACTGTGTCCTTTGCCTTACAGAAGCTTTTCAGCTTCAGGAGGTCTCATTTATTGATTGCAGACCTCAGTGTCTGTGCTTCTGGTGTGATGTTCAGGAATCGTTCTCCTGTGCCAATTTGTTCAAGGGTTATTCCCACTTTCTCTTCTAGAAGATTCAGTGTGGCTGGGTTTATGGAGAGATCTTTGATCCATTTGCACTTAAGTTTCGTGCATGGTGACAGGTATGGATCAATCTGCAATTTTCTGCATGTTCGAATCCAATTGTGCCAGCACCATTTGTTGAAGATGCTATCTTTTTTCCATTGTATGGATTTAGCACCATTGTCAAAAATAAGGTGTTCGTAGGTGTGTGAGTTAATATCTGGTTCTTCAATTCAATTCCATTGGTCCATCTGTCTTGTGCCAATACCAAGCTGTTTTCAGAACTATGGCTCTATAGTAGAGCTTGAAGTCAGGGATGGTGATGCCTCCAGAAGATCTTTTATTGTAAAGAGTTGTTTTGGCTATTATGGGTTTTTTATTTTTCCATATAAAGTTGTTCTTTCAATGTCTGTGAAAAACTGTGTTGGGATTTTGATGGGGATTGCATTGAATCTGTAGATTGCTTTTGGTAGGATTGCCATTTTTACTATGTTAATTCTGCCTATCCAAGAGCATGGGAGATCTTTCCACTTTCTGGTATCTTCTTTAATTTCTTTCTTTAGAGTCTCAAAGTTCTTATTGTACAGGTCTTTCACTTTTTTGGTTAGTGTTACCCCCAGGTATTTTATGTTGCTTGTGGATATTGTGAAAGGTGATGTTTCCATGATTTCTTTCTCATTGAGTTTATCATCTGTATACAGTAGGGCTACAGATTTTTTTGAGTTAATTTTGTATCCTGCTACCTTTCTGAAGGTGTTTATCAGCTGTAGGAATTTCCTGGTAGAGTTTTTCTGGTCACTTATGTAGACTATCATGTCATCAGCAAATAGTGAAAGTTTGACTTTGTCCTTTCCAATTTGTATCCCTTTGTTCCCCTGTTCTTGTCTTATTGCTCTAGCTAGAACTTCAAGTACAATATTGAAGAGGTATGGAGAGAGTGGACATCCTTGTCTTGTTCCTGATTTTAGAGGAAATGCTTCCAGTTTCTCTCCATTTGGTTTGATGTTGGCTATTGGTTTGCTGTATATCGCGTTTATCATGTTTAGATATGTTCCTGTTATTCCTGTTCTCTCCAAGATCTTTATCATGAAGGGATGTTGGATTTTGTCAAAGGCTTTTTCAGCATCTAGTGAGATGATCATGTGGTTTTTCTTTTTCAGTTTGTTTATATGGTGGATTACATTGATGGTTTTTCGTATGTTGAACCATCCTTGCATCCCTGGGATGAAGCCTACTTGATCGTGGTGGATGATTTTTCTGATATGTTCTTGGATTAGATTGGCCAATATTTTATTGAGTATTTTAGCATCGATGTTCATGAGGGATATCGGTCTGTAGTTCTCTTTCTTAGTCTTATCTTTGTGTGGCTTGGGTATCAAAGTGATTATAGCCTTGTAGAAAGAGTATGGCAATATCCCATCTGCTTCTATTGTGCGGAACAGTTTGAGGAGTACTGGTATCAGCTCTTGTTTGACTTTCTGGTAGAATTCTATAGTGAAGCCATCTGGTCCTGGGCTTTTTTTGGTTGGGAGGCTTTTGATGACTGTTTCTATTTCATTTGAGGTTATGGGTCGATTTAAACTGTTTATCTGATCTTGATTTAATTTTGGTGATATTTATCCAGGAAACTGTCCATTTCCATTAGATTTTCTAATTTTGTGGAGTACAGATTTTCAAAGTATGACCTAAAGATTCTCTGGATTTCCACAGTGTCCGTTGTTATATCCCCCTTTCTGTTTCTGATTTTGTTAATTAGCGTGCTCTCTCTCTGCCTTTTGGTTAGTTTGGCTAGAGGTTTGTCTATCTTGTTGATCTTCTCAAAGAACCAACTCTTTGTTTCATTGATTCTTTGTAATGTTTTCCTAGTTTCTACTTTATTGATTTCAGCTCTCAGGTTGATTATTTCCTGGCGTCTACTCCTCCTTGGTGAGTTTGCTTCTTTTTGCTCTAGTGCTTTCAGTTGTTCTGTCAGTTCTCTAATGTGACTTTTCTCTAGTTTCTTCATGTGGGCACTTAGTGCTATGAACTTCCCTCTTAGCACTGCTTTCAGAGTGTCCCATAAGTTTGGGTATGTTGTGTCTGCATTCTCATTAGATTCTAGGAAGTCTTTAATTTGTTTTTTTATTTCTTCCTCAACCCAGAAATGGTGCAATTGGGTGTTATTCATTTTCCAAAAGTTTGCAGATTTTCTGCCATTTGTATTGTTGCTGAATTCTAGCTTTAATGCATGGTGGTCTGATAAGATACAGGGGGTTATTTCAATTCTTTTGTAACTATGGAGGTTTGCTTTGTTGCCTACTATGTGGTCAATTTTAGAGAAGGTGCCATGTGGTGCTGAGAAGAAGGTATATTCTTTTGAGTTTGGATGGAATGCTCTATAGATATCCGTTAACCCCAGTTGGGTCATAACTTCTTTCAGGTCCTTTGTTTCTTTGTTAAGTTTCTGTCTGGTGGTCCTGTCTAGTGGCGTAAGGGGAGTGTTGAAGTCTCCTACTATAAGTGTGTGTGGTTTTATGTGTGGTTTGAGCTTTAGTAATGTTTCTTTCACAAATGTGGGTGCCTTCGTATTTGGAGCATAGATGTTCAGGATTGAGATTTCATCTTGATGGACTTTTCCTGTGATGAGTATGAAATGCCCTTCTTCATCTCTTTGGATTGATTTTAGTTTAAAGTCCAATTTGTTAGATATTAGGATTGCTACACCAGCTTGTTTCTTGAGGCCATTTGATTGGAAAATCTTTTCCCATCCTTTTACTCTGAGGTATCGCCTGTCTTTGAAGTTGAGGTGTGTTTCTTGTAAACAGCAGAAGGATGGATTCTGTCTTCGTATCCATTCTGTTAACCTATATCTTTTTATGGGTAAGTTAAGACCATTGACATTTAGGGATATTAATGTCCATTGTTCGTTGGTTCTTGTTTGTTTTGGATTTATTGTTGGTGGTATCATTGTGTGTGGTTTTTGCCCTCCTGCTTCTTTTTGTGTTTGGTAAAATTAGATTATCTATTGCCTGTGTTTTTGTGCATGTAGTTATGTTCCTTGGGTTGGAGTTTTCCTTCCAGAACCTTCTTTAGTGCTGGATTTGTGGATATGTATTGTTTAAATCTGTTTTTGTCATGGAATATCTTGTTTTCTCCATCTATAATGATTGAAAGTTTTGCTGGGTACAGTAGTCTGGGTTGACATCCATGCTCCCTTAGTGCTTGTAGGGTATCTATCCAAGACCTTCTGGCTTTCAGAGTTTCCATTGAGAAGTTGGGTGTGATTCTAATTGGTTTGCCTTTATATGTTACTTGGCCTTTTTCCTTTGCAGCTCTTAATATTTTCTCTTTATTCTGTAGATTTGGAGTTTTGATTATTATGTATGGGGGGTGGGAACTTCTTTTTGTGGTCCAGTCTGTTTGGTGTCCTATAAGCTTCTTGTACTTTCATAGGCATATCTTTCTGTAGGTTGGGGAAGTTTTCTTCTATGATTTTGTTGAATATGTTTTCTGTACCTTTGAGCAGTGTTTCTTCACCTTCTTCTATACCTATTATTCTTAGGTTTGGTCTTTTCACGGTGTCCCATATTTCCTGGATATTTTGTGTTAGGGATTTGTTGGACTTGAGGTTTTCTTTGGTTGATGAATGTATATCCTCTAGCGAGTCTTCAATAGCTGAGATTCTCTCTTCTGTCTCTTGGATTCTATTAGTTATACTCACGTCTTTAGATCCTGATCGTTTATCCAGTCTTTCCATTTCCAGCATCGCCTCATTCTGTGTTTTCTTTATTGTGTCTAATTCAGCTTTCATGCTTTGAACTGTTTCAAGCACTTCCTTCACTTGTTTGGTTGTTTTATTATGGGTTTCTTTAGCTTCTTTAAGAGATTTGTTTATTTCTTGAATTTTTTGGTTTGTCTTTTCCTCCATTTCGTGTAATTTTTTGCTTGCTTTTTCTTCTATTTCTTTAAGGGATTTTCTTGTTTCCTCTTTGAAGGTCTCTATCATCTTGCTGAGATAATTTTTGAGGTCCATCTCTTCTTCATGCACTTTGTTGTGCTTTTCATGTCTTGCTGGGGTGGAGTCCCTAGATTCTGGTGGTGTCATATTGGTCTTTCTGTTGTTGAGCGAGTTCTTATTCTGTCTTCTTCCCATATCTTTTTCCAGTGAGTGCAGGTAGGATCTCTCTATCTCCTCTTGTTACACTGTAGTGTGTGTGGGCCAGGAATTCAATGTCTGAAGCTCTGGATGGTCTTGCCTCTCCTTGTAGTCTCCTCACTCTCCTGGTGGATCGGTCCACGGAAACGGAAGGAAGAGTGGCCTGTACCCAGATTCAGGGAGCTCCTCCCTGCCTGGGCGTGTCTGTTTCAAGTAGCCTGGAGGGATCTGGGTGAATGGCGCTTAGGACAGTTGGGAAAAAGCAGGGAGTCGCTCACCTGGTCTGTGATGAGTCTGGTCTGTGATGAGTAGGCGGCAAAGAGGGAAGGCGCCCTGTGTTAGTTAACACTAGTGTTTTCCCCATTGCTTTTCACAATTGCCTTCCCCATTGCCTTCCACCACTGCCTTCCCCAATGCCTTCCCCATTGCTTTCCACCATTGCCTTCCCCATTGCTTTCCACCATTGCCGTCCCTATTGCCTTCTACCATTGCTTTCCACCACTGCCTTCCTCATTGTCTTCCCCATTGCCTTCCCCATTGCCTTCTCCATTGCCTTCCCATTGCCTTCCACCATTGCCTTCCCCATTGCCTTTCACCACTGCCTTCCCCATTGCCTTCCACCATTGCCTTCCCCATTGCCTTCCACCATTGCCTTCCCCATTGCCTTCCACCATTATCTGACTCCCACCATGGCTTGCCTTCTATCCCTGCCTTCCTGCATTGCCTTGGGGTTATATTCACACACATGGATTTTGAATACATATTGATACCAGAAAACCTGGCAAACAAATAAAACCCTTTCAGGAGGGAGTCTGGGTCTACTTTCAACAATTCCTTCTTTACTTCAAGTGTAATTATGTAGAATGTTGAAAGACAGCATGATAATATTTAGGATGAGTATTGTGATACCTTTGAAGCCATCTGAAGGTGGTAAGTGTTAAGGAGATGTGCCAAGTGTATTTATTTTCACCTTTTCCCTAATTTAACAACAATTCTAGGTCAAACAGACATTAGGGAATCTGTTGCCTTCAAACAATGTCTGACCAACTTCATGATGTGAATCTACTTGAAACATTTGTTGTTTATTTGCATATGTAGCACAGTTGAGTAAACAACAACACAAATCTTTAAAATATTCCAACAGGTCGCTTTGAGTACTTTGATCTCCTGCAGTTTTACTTCATTACTTTGGAATCCTTAAAGCTGAGCTTAGACTGGAAGGCTAAAGGCAAGCATACATTGCTGAAATTTGATTCTGAAATGGATAATCAAAAGCATTTGTATCTTACTCCTAAGACTGACTCCTTATCAGATGGCAATTGTTTTGCCTCATCAGTCATCTTAGGAGAATTTTTGAAATATAAATATGTAGTAAGCTTAATTCTTAAACAATACTCACCACAAAGAAGGTGCTCAACAAATATTCCTTTAATAAATGAAAATTTATTCTCCTATGAGTCTAACTTTACATAGTTCTTTGCTTGTGATGGGTACAATTCAAGTAACTCTTCTTAAGTGGAAAAGTTGATGGTAGCTATCTATGTATTAAAGGCCACATGATTCCCTTATACAAAAAGAAACAGCTGTAACTCTCCGAGAGTATTGAACAAGAAAATCCAACCTGGACTTGACCAAAAGGAGAGGGACTGGGTTTCCCTAGAGGCTGGTGACCTATATTAAGACAGTAGTCACTACACAGCAGCAGCCAGTTTTTATCATGTAGAAATATGAGGCCAATGTTGCTATTTGTCTCACATGTTTAGGAAACCCAGAACACTTGACATTTTAAAGATTTGCAGTGACAAGATGTGTGCTGGGGTTGGGGTGGGTAGCAGTATTCACTCTGTAATAATCACATCGGCTGCCAGAGAGGTTCAGGTCCCACAGGTCTAGAGGTTTTAGCATCTTTCATTTGCCTCTGATTTCCTTGAGTTTCTTTCTAATTCACCTTAGTTTCTTTCCTTCTTTAGAAATGGTACGTGCAGTGATGGGATTCAGGAAGAGTCCTGAAAGACCTAGTCCAGTTCTGTAGTGCACAGTAAAGCTTCCCTTGGATAAGCCAGAAAACAGGCTGGGAGCAAGTGAACCTGACCTCAAGCAGTCTAGCACCACGAATCTTCTGCAGAAGATGTTTCATCTTGCAAAGTTTTCCAGTGGGCATCTTAGTTTCTGAAAATCAGGTATGTATTATAATACATAAAGTAAATTTTAGCTGCTTCCTACATACCAACCTGATGGATTAGCACTTTTTGAATTAAACATTTTAAAGGACAATGGGAAGCTTTTATCCTTAGTATGTCATCAGTGGCATTCTCTTTAGTCTGAATGCTGTCATGGTGGAATGCAGAGTATAGTAATACATTTTTATGTTTGTTTTTTTGCTATTACTAGAAGCACTCTGCTCTATCTTGATGTCAGTGGCCTGTATCTCCAACTATGTGACTAGCAGGTCTTTATTCCTACTTAATAAACACTAATTTAGGCTGAAGTTTCTTCATCTGAAATTCTTGAGAATTAAGTTTTGGGTTTTTTTTTTCTTTTTTGGATTTTGGCATGTCTTTGTATACTTAATGAGATACAGTAGAGGAGGAACCCAAGTCTAGGCAGGATATTCACTTATATTTCTTTTACACATTGGACACATGGTTTAAAGGAATTTTTATATAATATTTTTAATGTCCCTGACTTTTGGCTGTCACCTTTCATGAGGTTAGGCATGGAACTTTCCACTTATGGAGCTATGTTTCATGTTTCAAAGAAATTCAGATTTTGGAGTTTGTGATCCTGGATGCTTGACTTATAGTCCTGGTAAAGGACAATGTATAAATAAACACATAAAAGTTAATAAAACTCTGGAGAGATCAGATTGGGAAATCACATAGGTAAGTTGAAATTGTCCTTGTTCTTTTCCAATACCACTACACAGACAGACAGCAGACAGATACACACACACACACACACACACACACACACACACACACACACACAATCTAGGATAAGAAAAACAGTATAAATAAGAAATTATCCACATTAGAAATATTTAAACTAGGAAATTGAGAAATACTTGAAATGAGGAATACCCCTCTAACCCTGAGAACTGATTGCTAAACAGCAGCAAACTCTCATTCTGTCCACATTGTTTATTAACCCCAAGGGAGTTCCTGCTGTCCATCATGTACTAATGGAACTTTCCTTTTGCTTCTACCAGTGAGAAAATGATCAGTTTGAGTAAGTGCAACTTGCCAAATGTTAGGAAAAGGAAACATTGAGAAAGACAAATTTGTAACTTCATCTGCTGTATTCAAAGGGGATACTTTTCCCCATCTTGACTCCTGCCCTATTGTCTTGTCCTAATCATTACAGCATGACTAAGGGGTACGGAAATGTTCATCGTCTTGAACTATTTCCAACCTGGAATCACCAAGAACACTAATAAAATATTTCCATTCCTCTTTAGTTCATTTCTTCTGAATTGGCTTTTATTTTAGATTCAGATTTAGATTTATTTTATTTTAGATTATATTTAGATTAGTTATGTACCCAGAGATACTTTGGGTTTTAAAATGGTATTTCAGGAATACATTGATGAAACATTGTCATAGCATGTAAAGGATCTTGACCTTTACTCTTGAGTTTCCTTTTTCCCATCACTCTTTGCTGTTGGATTCCTTTGCCTTCCTTGAAGGTCTTTGGCATTCAGAAAGCTAACGTTTGACGCTCTTGTGAAGGAGGTCCATTTACTTAGAGGCCTCTTATGCAGCAAGGATATTTTACTTAATAGTTCCCCCTGCAGTCTGGATCTGTGTTAGTGAGATTTATCGCATCACCCTGGAGTGAAGGTTTGCTCTGCCTCAGGACACTGATCCATTTTGGAGAGGCTGCCCCAGGGGTTGCAGCCTCAGTGAACTGTTTCACTTCCCATGAAACTGGCCCACTTTCCACCCACAATACCTCAACTGCATACCTGCCAACTGTTTCACCAACTGTACTGTAATTTTCACATCAAATATAACTTTCATTTAAAGTGTAAAGATGGAAGGCAGACCAGGGGAAGTAAGCACTAATTAGAACACACTCAGAACTGGGAAGCTTGTCTGATCTCTAAGGCTTCCTGAAAGGGATAAGGGATAGGTAGTTTCCATCAGAGTTTCAAGGGATGATCTGATTTTGGGGACTGGGTCATGGGCAGCTGTTTTTTTGTTTTTTTCCTTGCACTGATTCCAAGGGGCCAAGAGGTGCCCTCTTAACAGATAAAGCACCCACTGGCATCAAAACAGATTAAAAACTATAGCATGGCATGTATTAGTCATCCACAGAGTGCCCAGGAAAAGCGGGTCTTTACAAACCTGCTTAATGAGAGAGCTGCTTGGTGAAGCTAATCAGAGGAGAAGTGGAATAAAGCAAAAAATATTTCTCACTATTCCTTGTGTGCAGCTCATCTGTAATTGGGTTTCTACCAGGCTATTCAAACTGGATCGATAGCTTTCATTTATTAAGTTCTTATTATTGAATGTGTCCGGTGCCAAGCAACTTTATTGCCACACTCCTCTCTGGTGCTGATGGAAGTGATGTAAAATCAACTACCTGGCCATGAAAAAATGATATTTCTTGCTTTTTCTCCAAGTTTACAGTTGAAAAATTACAGTTTGTTTATTTCTAATCTGCCATACAGAAACGAGCATTTAAGTGTAGCAAATATAAATAATGACCTGGCTATTTGGTGTTCTTTGCAAGATGTGATATATTTGCAAACATAACATATGTTTGCTATTCCAGTTCATTATTACATGTTTATTGGTTTACCTGATAAATTTAACTGTTCACAACACAAAAATGAGGACACAGAAGACACACATCTGACTCAGATGGAATGTAAGGGCCCACCTCTATTCTCTGAACAGAAACAACTAAAAAACGGAGGAAATGTCTTGGAAACAGTTTAACATGTTTTTCTTCTTTGTTTAGTTGGTGGGCATTTTCTAATCTCATGTATCAAGAGAGTGGAAAAATGTTTCCATAAGAAGACTGAAAGAATGTTCACTGCATTGTTATTTGTAATTAACAAATGAATGGAAACACTGTAAATGAGCATTAACAGTGAAAGGATAAGCACACTGTGATATAACCCATGCAGTGGAATACTACCTAGCCCACCCATGCACCCAAAAAATAAATAAGGGAGTGTTCATTTGCTACAACAGCATAGATACACTTAAGGAAGGAAGGAAGGAAGGAAGGAAGGAAGGAAGGAAGGAAGGAAGGAAGGAAGGAAGCGAGGCAGCAGCAGTTCCACAAACAGAGTAAGTTCACTGATGAGCATTCTAAAAACTATGTATTATTTTGTAGAGACAGATTAGTGGTTGAAGCTAGGGGTGTGGGTGGTGAGGTGGGTAAAGGCCAGAAGCATCCTTTGAAGATAATATGCTCTTAGCTACTGTGTTCATGGTAATACGAGTGCAAACATACATAATGTAGACAAACTAACGTATATTTTTTGCATTTAATAATTATGGCATGCCATTTAAAATATTTTCTAAAATTGTAAATTATGATTAGAAAATTTATTATTTTAAATATATTTTTATTTGTATGTGTGTGAATACATGCATGTGCATGTGTGTCTTGTGTATAGAAGTCAGAGAACCACTTTCTGGAGGTTGTTCTGCATTTCTACTATGTAGATCTCAGGAATCAAATCTACAGTAAGTGGATTTTGGTGAAAGTTGCCTTTACCCTCTGGACCATTTCACTGGCTGTTATTTTAGTCCTTTTATAAGGTTAGAGTTCAATGAGATTAAGTATATCTTTTTGTGTGTGCAGACATCATCACTGTCTATTTCTAGAGAACTTCAGGCTTATACAAAGTAAATGTATTTTCTGTAGTTAATGAACTATATGTGAGTCTAACACCTGAGTAGATGATGAGGGTGTATGTAATGTGGGACAACTGTCTTATAAAGATGACGCCATAAAATGATATTTCCCTCAGATTTAAAATATAAAAGTAAGTTCTTAGACTACTCTGATAGCCAATTATTTATGAGAGCTGCTAGTAGGTGGTGGGCCTAGGACAGAACCCTGTGTGTCGTTAAATCCTTTGACCTCAGAATAGTTCTGTGTGGTATATACAATGGTAACCTCTGGTCTTGGATCACAGACCAGTAGATCCAAGATCCTTTTAGGGGGAAGGAGGAGTCATGGAAATATTAAAATCACCCAGCAAGATCAGATGATGCCAGAGTTTAAGCCGGATGGCTAATAGAAAAAAATCCAGGAATAATTTTCAAATGCCAAAAACTTAAGTGAACTAAGTTCTCTAATGGGAAGTATCTCTGAATAGATAAACCCAGGTATGTTTTTTCTCATCAGGCACTTGATGGTGACATTCTCAGATCACCCCAAGACATCAAATGCTGCCCTAGAAGTTCAGTATACAAGAAGAAAACCTGCCCACAACCACCAGGCCAACAACTTAGAGCTGGGTGCTAGCTTTTAGATTTCCACACAACCTGTAGATTGTGGCCTACAGGAGCAAGCCAGAAAAATAGAAGCTGCTCCTTGTAAGAGACAGTAGTGGGAAAGCCGAAGGGCCTCAGGAAGTGTGGCTGGGGCCATTGACGAAAACTTCATCAAATATTACAAATTTCTCTGGGCTCTGGAAATTTGGAGTCCATTTATTTTTCTGGCTGGGTAAAGGAGTAAAGCAAAGGAAAGCTCACAGACTAGAGAAATAATTTCTACAGAGGCCAGCAGAAGGCTCTTAAGAGGCAGTGTGTTCTGGAGCATAGAAATCACTGCAACTTTTCGGTTAACTTGTCCGTTAAAAAAAGAAGAATCGCTATATTATATATATGCGTTGAAAATTTCTAGAATGTGAAAAGTATTCATTGAGATAATATAATTTCCAAGAGTATTTAAACTCACAAGTCATTTTCCTTTGTGGACTCAGCTAACAAAATCAGACGCACTTGATGTTTTAGTGTGTGACCCAGGATCCTGTGGATCTGAGTCTGGACTAGACTTTTGGTGGTAAGAAAGTTTACAAGCCAAAAGAGCACCTTGAAGCTCCCTTAATGGAGAGTGGAGGTTCAGAAACGTGCTTTGCAAGGTTCACACGTGTGCAAACATGCCACAGCACTACTTTTCTAGCTCTCCAACTCCTTACAAATGCAGAGAACTCCAAATACCAAACCTGGAACACTGATTGCCCTTAAGGAGCCTTTCTTTTACCGAGGCATTTGCAAGGAGATTTAAGCCTCTAATTTTTATCCCCATATTTACAAGTTTCTTAGCTATCCTCTTAATCGATCCCTGGTTTCACCTTTGTAGATCATTGACACAGTTTGTAAAGATTGCATTAGCATTGGAGAAAGTCCCACAGACTGCTTTTGTTTGGCTTTGGCGTTAGAGGCCAGCATTGCCTGAAGACTTTTGTTATGACTACCTCCGAGGCTGATAAGCGTCTGAGAACATGGGCAAAGTTTTTACACAAAGTCCTACTGTGCTTACTTCAAGACCACGTCTATCTATAGGGACTGGTTCCAAGGCTCGGGCTATCATGCTGGATTACTTTGAAGCACACTGGGGCAGAGGGTGGTAAAAGCACCATTTGATTGAGTAAGAGCAACGGAACAAGACACCAGGCAATTTTTTTTTAACATTTGTACATATAATTGAATGACATAGAAACCAAATTATCAAAATCCAAACAAAATCTTCCCAGAACAGTGTTTATCAGAGTGTTCTGGATGGAAGGACTTACAAGGCACTCAACCAGGCTGAGACCACTTGGATGTGATAAGTAGTAAGGCTACCAACTGCTCTTTTTCCTTTCTTTTCTCTTCTTTTCTTTTTTTTTCTTTTCTTTTCTTTTCTGAGGGAGAGAGCAGAGCTGTCTGGACTGGTCTGCTTCACTTGAGAGAATAAAATCTGAGGACGTGTCGCCCCATGAAAACAGTAATAGCTTTCGTTTACTCTGAAGACTCAATTTTGACCTCTCCTTGGAAAAGGCCCAGGGTTTTGATCCAGAGGATGGGGGAAGAGAATGTTAATTCTGTGCTGTTATTTTTTTTCCACAACATAGATGAAATTGTTTGCTATAATCTCACTAATGTTCTCCCTACTTCTAACCCATGCCTCTTAACTTCTCTTAAAACATGTAAGTACATGGACGAATAAGGCATCTAAAGTGGCCAGGCGAATTTCAGATGATAGAGGTCATTTCTTTCCTCTCTCAATTTCAATGACTCTGGGTAAAACCAGGACAATAATATCAACAGCTATACTATCATGAAAATTATGCTTGGCCTGTGTTAAGTGTTCAACAATCTAGAGCTGTTATTCATATGTTTCTATTGTTATTGTTTTCAAGCTACCATAATCACATTTGGAAAATGAATGAGATTTAGAGCTCATCTGAGATGGTGGCATCTTTGGTAACATTTTGGACACGCATGACCCTGAAAACAAAATATTTTGTTTTTGATAAGGAGATAATGTGATAGGTTGATAGAACCAAAACGGAAGGGAGAAATCAATGCCAACCTTGTGTATTTACTTTAAGCAATTAAAATATCCTTTATTTATTTATTTATTTATTTATTTATTTTTATTATTTTTTATTAGTTCAAATTAGGAACAAGGTTGTTTCACATGTCAATCCCTTCTCCCTCTCCCTCCCCTCACCCTCACCCTCCTACCCCACCCCGACCTACCCCCCACCCCATCCACCCTCCACTCCCCAGGCAGGGTAGGGCCCTCAATGGGGGCTCTGCAAAGTCCACCACATTATCTTGGGCTGGGCCTAGGCCCTCCCCATGTGTCCAGAGCAAGAGTGCATCCCTTCACATGGGATGGGCTCTCAAAGTCCCTTCTTACACCAGGGAAAAATACTAATCCACTACCAGTGGCCTCCTAGAGTGCAGAGGCCTCCTCATTGACATCCATGTTCAGGGGTCTGGATCAGTCCTGTACTGGCCTCCTAGACAGCATCTGGGGTCGATGTGTTCCCCCTTGTTTAGGCCAGCTGTTTCTGTGGTTTCTCCAACCTGGTACCGACCCCTTCGATCTTCATTCCTCCCTCTCTGCAACTAAGTTCCTGAGTTCAGTTCAGTTTGTATCTGTGGATGTCTGCCTCTGTTTCCATCATCCACTGGATGAGGGCTGTAGGATGGCCTAAAAAGTAGTCAGCAATCTCATTTTAGGGGAAGAGTGGTTAGGTTATCCTCTCCACCGTTGCCTGGATTGTCAGTTCGTGTTATCCTTGTAGATCTCTGGAAGTCTCCCTAGTGCCAGATCTTTCCTTGGACCTATAATGGCTCCCTCTAATATGGTGTCTCTCATCCTGCTCTCCTATATTCTTCCCCCAACTCAATATTTCTGCTCCTCCATTTCCTCCTCTCCTCTCCTCTTCTCCTGCTCTCATTCTGGCAGCTCCCCCTCCCCTACCCTCATGCTCCCAATTAGCTCAGGAATTCCTGCCTCTTCCCATTCCTGGGTCCATGCATTTATCCCCTAGAGTACTTCATGTTTCCTAATTTCTTTGGTGAAGAGGATTATAGGCTGGTAATCCTTTGCTCTATGTCTAAAATTCATATATGAGTGAGTACATACCATGTTTGTCTTTTTATGACTGGGTTACCTCACTCAGGATGGTTTCTTCTAGTTCTATCCATTTGCCTGGGAATTTCAAGATTCCATTGCTTTTTTCTGCTGAGTAGTACACCATTGTATAAATGCACCACATTTTCTCTATCTATTCTTCAGTTGAGGGGTACCTAGGTTGCTTACAGTTTCTGGCTATTACTAGAATATCCTTTTAAGGCCCAACTGCTGTTGCTATATTCATTTTAGAGACTAGGATTGGCAGCAAACATTTCAGCATTTTAGGTCACAGTGTTGGTCAAATCACCATTGTACCGTGGTTAACAGTTGCTTCCCCATGAGAACCCCTAGCAGTGATCTAGGCATGTCCCGGGGTCTGTAA
Organism: Cricetulus griseus; assembly: GCF_003668045.3. Taxonomy (NCBI): domain Eukaryota; kingdom Metazoa; phylum Chordata; class Mammalia; order Rodentia; family Cricetidae; genus Cricetulus; species Cricetulus griseus. The sequence continues at coordinate 308,712,660 of NC_048595.1, read as the reverse complement.
CAAGCACACAGTTTTCCAGCTGCTCTGCCAGCTCCTGGAAGTATAGGAGATCATCTTACACTTACCAGTGCATAGCTACTCCCAGCACGTTAAGTTCTTGATAGCGCCAGTAATCCAGCATGTGATACAGTAACAGAAAGGTTTGCCTGTGGTGATGTAGTTGTTATTCACAAGTAAGGAAATTGAATGGGTTTTAAAAAATCTTATTTTTAAACCTATGAATGGCCCTCTCTATTATGGTATCTCTTATCTGGCTCTCCTCTATTCTTCCCCAACTCAAACCTTCCTGCTTGCTCATGTCCTCTTAATAGAGGGAGCCATTATAAGTTTAAAGAGAAATCAGGCCCTAGGGAAATCTCTGGAGATCTACAAGGATGACACCAACTAACAATCTAAGTAACAGAGGAGAGGCTACCTTAAATGCCCTTCCCTGATAATGAGATTGATGACTAACTTATATGCCATCCTATAGCCTTCATCCAGCAGCTGATGGAAGTAGAAGCAGACACCCACAGCTAAACACTGAGGTAAACTAGAATCCAGTTGCAGAGGAGGAGGAGGGAGGAGCAAAGGTGTCAAGACCAGGCTGGTGAAACCCACAGAAACAGCTGACCTGAAGAAGGGGGATCTCTTGGTCCCCAGACTGATAGCTGGGAAATCAGCATGGGACTGTTCCAGACCCCAAGAATGTGGGTGTCAGTGAGGAGGCCTCAGAAATCTATGCGGCCTCTTGTAGTAGATCAGTATTTATCCCTAGCATAGGAATGGACTTTGGGACCCCATTCCACATAGAGGGATACTCCCTGAGCCTAGACACATGGGGGAGGGCCTAGGCCCTATCCCAAAGGATATGACAGACTCTGAAGACCCCCCTGTGGAAGGCCTCACCCTCCCTGGGGAGCAGAAAGGGTATGGGATAGGTAGGGTGTTAGTTGGGGGGGCAGGGAAGGAGGGGAGACAGAGGGAACTGGGATTGACATGTAAAACAATCTTGTTTCTAATTTAAATAAAAATGGAGGAAAAATCTTATTTTTAAGACTTTTTACAATTCCTGTGGAATATCTTTTCATAAATAGAAAATAACTTAACTGCCCAAAGTTAGAGAAAATGTTTTGACTTAAACTATGAACCTGGTATTTTGAGAAAAGTATTTTTTGGGTCTATGGAAGCTAAATCCCAACTTTGCGATTGCTCTTATTAAGGCCCTTTGTTGGTTTGAATGGCACCTAAATTCAGGGCATTGTCCACCTTCCTTTAAGCATACAATTTTGACAATTTTATGAGACAGCTGGGTGATATGATATACCTTGCTGATTAAAAAACAAACATAACTTCAACTTTTTTTCTCAACTTGCAAATTATTTTGATGTTCACTCAATATATCCACCAATTAAAGGAATTTTTTGTAGAAAATAAAATTAGACTTTAAAAAAATGGATCTTCGAATATCATATATTTAAAATCTTCACTCTTTTTATCAAAATTGGACCCCCTCCAATAGAAATTCAATCACAAGCCAAATAATTATGTTTAGAAACTGATCTTAGTAAAATCACTGTGCTGGCACATACATGTGAAATATGCATTCAGTTTCCATTGTAATACATGAAGATGAATGGCTCTCCATATGTAGCTCTTACAATTACCCATCTCCATAGCTTTTAGCCTTGGCCTCTGAGAATGCTGAAAAATCTTTCAATTTAAGAATTGTTTTCATTGGGTTGTGCTGGCACACACCTTTAATCCCAGCACTTGGGAGGCAGAGGCAGGTGGATCTCAATGAGTTCAAGGCCAGCCTGGTCTAGAGAGTGAGTTCTAAGATAGCCATGGCTATTACACAGAGAAATCCTGTCTCAGAAAAACAAAAATCAAAACAAAAAAATTTGTTTTCACTTTAATGTTTGTTTATATTTCCTACTTTTGTTTCTGATACTTATTTTTTCTTCTCCATAGAACATTGAGATATTATTGCATTTCATTTTATGATGAAGAAGCATATTTTAGTCCTTTGAGACTATAATCAAGTGAGTAATACTTCTTTGAGATGTCCTGCTCTGGAAGTGGACAGGATTCTCTGAGGCCATGTACATACAGAAGTTACTAGCTGAGTACCGTGAGAATTACCTGGCCTGAACAACTGTATGTGGTAGCTCAGCTAGTCCATTAGAGTCTAAACTCAACCACTATTACCCAGAGGAATTTACCCATTTACCCATGATGAATCCATTTCTCTCTTGTGGAATGATACATAGCTGCATGTGAATAGATTAAATTGACATGGATGACTCATAGCATCAGGGGTTGGGATTCTTCTCTTCCCTTTTCTGCCATTTCTACAGTGAGCTCAGACAGAGGATTCAAGCCACATCCATGTACATTGGCAGCAGAATGGATGGAGGAGAGAGGAGGCCATGCTGCCATTCTGGTTAGGATTTAGTTCAGTTGCCCTGTCTGATTCTAAGAGAATGTTTTCCTAGGAACTATGATCCCACTATGGAATAAAAGGAGGAATGGCTGACTTGGAGAGGAATAGCTAGCAGTGCCTGGCAGGGGTGAGAAGAGCCTCTTCCACAGGGAGAGATGTTCATATGGGGTTGTGTCCTGGTAAACTCATAGCAAGTCAAAGGTAGATTTTTTAAAGTACTTTTTTTATTTAAATTAGAGAAAAAGCTTGTTTTACATGTCTATCCTAGTTCCCTTTCCCTCCCCTCCTCCACTGACCCCCAATGACCCCCTATCCCATCCCCGTTCTGCTCCCCAGGGAGGGTGAGGCCTTCCATGGGGGATATTCAAAGTCTCTCACATCATTTGGAGCAGGACCTAGACCTTCCATTTGTGTACTAGGGATAAATACTGATCCACTGCCAGAGGCCCCATAGATTATCAAAGGTATTTAAAGGAGAAAATTGCTACCCTGCCTGGGGAGTAGATGGGGAGTGGGATGGGGAGTTGGTTGGGGAGGGAGAGGGAACTGGTGTATGTATGTAAAATAAGATTGTTTTTAATTTAAATGAATTTAATTTAAATAAATAAAAAAGCTGAAAGACAGAGTCTTGCACCTGGCTATCCATAGTAACCACCAAGAAAATAATTCATTTTTATTCAAGCCACTTCTTAGTGCTGTGTTTCACAAATCATCACTGTAGTCAGGAAAAATTGTAGCAGAAATTACAATAGATATTTGGTGTAATTTGTTGGATAAACTAGATGGCTGGTCAACAAATGTAAATATATGAGAATAGTTCCTGGGCTACAGAGATCACTGAGCAGTTAAAGGACTTGCTGTGGAAGTATCAGGACTGAAAAGGGATTTGGATCCCCAGTACTTAGTAAATACCAGGCCAGTGTGGTGGAACACTATAATCCCAATTCTGGGAGGCTGCTCTGTGGATCCCTGGATCAGCTAAGCCATAGTACTTGAATTAGCCAACTTGCCTTCAGGAGGGAGACTTTAAAACATAAGGCGGATAGTGATGGGAGAAGAAACTGACATTGACCTCTGATCTTCTATGGATAAGCATGTGCATCCACATACACGTGGGCAAACACACATGCAATAACATGCATGCAAAAATGTGCACAACATATACAAAAAATTACTTCTGTGAACTTATGTATGTTGACTATAGTATAGCTTTGTCAGATATTCTAATTTGTCCACATTTTTAACAGTTATCTCATGTTGAGACTAGAAACAAGAGATATTCAGTGGGCAGTCTTTGTCTTTTTCTAACAAGTTGCTTTTGGTGGAGCTATCATTAGATCTATGAATTACACTGATCCCTTCTAAAGGTGACATCCCAAATGATGTCATTCCTTTCCTCGAGGGTCCAGCTTCCTTCATATAAGCACATGAGCTGTTGGAGGACACATTCAACCTATTCATAGTCATCTTCACAGAAATAAAAAAAATGGTGAAATTCCTATGAGACTATAAAAATTATGAAATTCTATGAAAAATAGAAAGAACCACATTTTCTTATTTTGAATTATATTATAAAATTATAATATTGAAAATGGCATGGTACTTAATAAAAACAGACACACAGAACAATGAAAAATGTGGAAATGACAGAAGTAAGCTTATTTACACACAATGAAGTAATCTTTTGGCAAGTACATGAAAAAATACACTAGGAGAAAAGGAGAGTTTCTTCAGTAAATGGTGTTAGAAAACTAACCGCATGCAGAAGAAATGAGGTTGGATATTTATGCTGCACACAAGATCCACTAAAAGGGTATCAATGACTTAAATATAGCACCAGAAACTGTAAAGACATCTAGAGGAAAACAGGAAAAATGCTCTGTGACATTGTTCTTTTCATCAGGCTCTTCTGTCAGACTCTCTTTGGATTGACAGCCAGCAAATAATGACCCAGAGACTTATTGTTAATTATGAAAGCTTGGCGTTTACTTAGGCTTTTCCCCAACTAGTTATTATAATTAACCCATTTTTTTAAAATCCACGTTCTGCCACGTGATTTGGTTACCTCTTAGTACAGCATATCCTACTTGCTGGCAGTATCTCTGGCCTAGATTCCTCCTCCTCCTTTCTCTCTTTCTGCCCAGAAGTCCTGCCTATTCTCTCCTGCCTAGATATTGGCCTGTTAGCTCTTTGTTAAACCAATCAGAAAGTGCCTTCCGCAAAGACATATCTCTACAGTATAAACAAATATTCTGAAACAGTTCTTGGAAAGGATTGTTTTGGGGTTAAAAAGATAGTAGTGAACAAAAACCTGGTAAAAGATTGATATTTAAAATATCTAATGTACTGATATAATTCATATTTTAAAATGGTAATCTAAATGAAAATAGGCAAAAATCTTTTATAGACATTTTTCCAAGGAAGCCATAGAAATTGACAATAGAGGAGGAAAAGTATTCCTTCACAATATATCATGGAATGAAGTCATAATGATGACATCATTTCACACTTGTCAAGATGATCACTATAAAGACACCAAAAAGAGGACATGGGGCCTGACGAGATGGTTCCGCAGTTATGAGCACTGTTGCTCTTGAAGAGGACCTTGGTTCAGTTTCCAGCATCCACATGGTAGCTCACAACTCTCTACAACTCCAATTTCAGTGGCTCCAATGCCCTTTTCCAATAGCCACTGGCACCAGGCAAGCACATGGTGCACATACATACATACATGCAGGCAAAACACTCATCTACACCAAGTAAGATAAAATAATCTAAAATAATTTTGGAAGAAAACGTAGAAAAATGGAACATTTCACACATATTATGAAAATACCAATTTGTGGATCCATCATGAAAACAGTATTGAGTTTCTTCAAAAACAACACTGCCATATTGCTCAAAAATTCCACTTTCAGGCATATGCTTTCCAAAAATGAAATCAGATGCCAAAGAGGCAACCATACATCAATATTTATGACAAGATAAAGAACAAATGTTTCAAGTGATAAATAGATGAATGAAGAGGTATCCATACATCTGCACATATATCCATGTAAATGGAGTTCTTAATTGGTCTAGATAATAAAAACCCAGAGTCAGATATAGAGGAAAATGCTAAGAGATCAGAAAGAAGAAAGAGCAAGCCACAGCCACATTTTACCTCCTTGGTGTCTCCTCAGACAAGATAGCAAGTTCCTGTTTCTCCCTGCTTACATCTTATTTCCACCCAGCTTCCTCACTTCCTGTCTGTCTGTACAGACCTCCAGACTCTATGGTTAGCTAATGACAAGCTCCATTCTATGACCTTCAGACAGTCTTTATTTATACATGCAAGATATCACCATATATACACATTTATAAGTCATGCCACTTACAGTGACACAGATGAACCTGCAGAATTTTACACCAGCTGAAACTGGCCAGATATAGGAAAGCAAATGTGCCATGATCTTCTATGCATGAAGTCTACAGAAATTGAATTCAGAGAAGCAGAGAGGTAAAGGGTTGTTATCTAGAGTCATGGGGCAAGAGAAATAGTCAAGGGGTACAGAATCTTAACTGTTTAAGGAGTGTGTTCCAGAAGCCTAATTAGAGCATGGTAATGATAGCTAGCAAGACTGCATGCTGAAATTTGCTGAGATCTTACACAGATGAGCATATTAACTGGTTTGATTGTGATAATAACCTAATAACCTATATCAAAGCATAGGTTTATTTTGAATATCTAAAAATTTTATTTGCCAATTAATCTTCAATAAAGGAAAGCGGAGAAAATGAGAGAGAGAGAGAGAGAGAGAGAGAGAGAGAGAGAGAGAGAGAGAGAGAGCTTGAAAATAGTAAGAACTAAGAACCAAGAGCAGCACACACTGGTTGCTGTTCCTTTCCAGGGCTGGGGAAAGGGGAAGAACCAAAGAAAGCCAGATAATTTCCCTCCCATCCTGTTTCATGTTCCCTGAGCTTGGGAACAAACATGGAAGCTTCAGAGAGAGAAAAAGCCTTGACTAGAGCATGATGTTGTCCTTGTAAACTAGGTAAAGACAGGTTTTAAAAGTTAAAAGTATGCAAAGAGTTCCGGAGTCTACTTAAGATCAAGGATGCCTAATAATCTCTTGGTGAGGTTGGGGCATGCAAGAAGTTAGTTCAGTCATTTCCAGGTTCTCACTGGGTAGAGTTTGTCAAATAACCTGCTTTTAAGCAACATCATCTTATATGCATCTTTGTTCTTTCCTACTCCTCCCACAGCTTCTGTCTCCAGGTTAATACTCTCCTCTTTTAGTTTCTGCATTTGAAATGCATACTTTCAGTCTTGATGAGACATCTCTGTGTATTTCAAGAAAGAGTGTCTAATTATAAGTAACTTTCTGGCTTTTTCCCCAGGTCAATGCTTTCTTAAAATCTGTTTTTTTTTTTTTTTTTTTACTTCTTTCTTCCCTCTAAAAATATAATTATATTTCCCAGAGTGTATTGAGTCTTTTTTTTTAATTTACACCATAATGTGTCAGTCTCTATTTATAATGATTGGGAAACTGTTCCTTTAGTTCTGGGAATATAGTCTCCAGGATATAAAATCCTGGAAAGCCTATTGCTTAAGACTGTCCATGAGAAATGCAGAGTTAGCAGTGTTACTACTGAAGACTCCCTTAGAGAAATATAACCTCGAATGCTTCTTGGCTGCTATAGTGCTGGCCTCTTCACTGCAAGGATTTTGTTGGCTGCCAGAGTGGGAGCTCAAATAAGGCAGATCTGCTGGTAAGAAAGGCTGAGGTTATATGAGCTTAAGAGAGGGAACTGGACCGAGGTGGGATATCTTCCTGTCCTTGTCTCATCAGAAATGATCATGTTTTGTTGTCTTCTCTATCTTAAACTTCTCTCTCTGGGTGTCTCTGTCTGTGTCTGTCTGTCTGTCTAAGTTTCTCTCAGTCTCTCCCTCTCTCTCTCTCTCTCTCTCTCTCTCTCTCTCTCTCTCTCTCTCTCTCTGTCTCTCTCTCCCTCTCTCTCTCTCTGCTTCTTCTCCTTTCCAAACCTCTGTGGAACATACTATCCTCTTGGAGATAAAGATGTTTACTGATAAAGAAAAAAGATGGGGACTAATAAAAGGAGAGAATGAATGAGGGGAATAAAACAACTCCCTGTTCTTTGTTTTCCCATCACTTGTCCCTGGATCACTTAAATTCTGGGTTGTGCTCTGGCATTTCTTAGGTAGGTGTCACCCCACAATTTAGTTTTATTTGATTTGCTTAATGTTTTAAGATCTTAAAGTCCTGGATCAAGCGCTCCGATTATTGCCAGCTTGCACTATGAAGCTTACCACACTCTTCATGGTTCTCTGTTTTACTTCTCTTCCTTCTTTCTTCTTTTATATAAACCTTGTGGCCTCAGCTAGGTATTGGAGTTTGTAGCCCTTCTTAAGGCAGAAAGTATGTTGTATTCCTATATCGTCATCCCTATATCTAACAAATGTCACAGGGAATAGAGTATTCTCAATTGGTATAGCCTTTCTTCACACAGGCACAGAGGGGGGGGGCGGAGGGAGGGAGGGTGGTAGGGAGGGAGGGAGAGAGGGAGGGAGGGAGGGAGGGAGAGAGCAAAAATAGAAGTGATTCCAAAGACTCTGTATGATGCCATTCTATAAACTGAGGTTCTGACTAAGTAAGAGGGAAAAGGAAGAAAGCCAGTCCCCAATAGCAGTTTCTCTTTATGCTTCAAAACAACCAAAAGAGGTGACAGCTAATCCTCACCACAAACTTCTGCAGTCATAATGTGATGACTGCATGGGTCTAAATTCCCATAGACAGACCCCTCAGAAACTGTGAGCCTAAAGGAAACTATTGATTGTTTTTATCAGATGCACTGCTGCAGTGATGAGAAAAGTAATTACTATTGTGTGCAAAACAGGAGGAGGAGAAGGACAGGAGGCAGAACACATATCCACTGTAAGAATCCAGGGGCCACACTTAAGAAGTATGTTTAGAATTGGACATCATATTATTAAAGACCTGCTTAAGGGAACTTACAGTCCTTGCTTTTGTGTCTATGGATTCAAGTTCACTGATATTTTCCAGGATAGTTCTCATGTGACAGCTGAATTGTTTTCCCGGGGTTGAGACATCATGGCCTTGGTAAGGGCTGCAGGCAGGGATAGATTGGCAGGGGCCTCAGGGGGTGTTTGCCAATGATGTGCCTGGGTTTGATACAAGAATGGTAGCTGGAGGGAGAGTCCTCAAGTAGGGGGAAGATGGATTAGGTAGGAGGAAGCAACCAATGGAAGGATTTCCCTTCCCCTCTACCAGTCCTAGGACTTTCTATCACATCCTGCTCCAACCGAGTAAGAAACTCATTGTTGTTAGTTCTGCATCCTTCTCAACCTAGGAAGTGATATATTAAAAAAATGAGAATTACAGCAAATATAATTCACACTCTACTTATATACTTCCCCCCTTGTCATTTCTATGTACATCAACCTGCCTGCACACTGAAGCTCAGTAAATTCTTGCCTAGGGCACTCCTAGTTCTTTTCCCTGTGGAATTAAAACTACAGCCTAGATAGCTTTCCCACAGGGCAGTAGTAGTGCAGGATTAACACCCCTTGGAGAAGCTATTAACCAAGTACACAAATGCTTTAGGATACCCCTCCACCCCAAGCAGCATCCCTGAGTCATCATCCCCTATGGACTGTGTGGCTGGTCCCTGTAGTAAAAAGCCACCTTCCCTCCTTTCCCTGTCGCCAAGCTTTATCAATGTTTGGTTGACCTCACCTCATCTCCAGATTTTCTGCTGTGGGAATCCAGAATGAGCCAGGCATCTTGTGCTGTCAAAGATGTAGAAGGAAGAGGCATCTTCAGGCTCCTAAGCATAAAGAAGACAAAATGTCCCAAAAATATTTGTGGAAATAGGGGGATAGGAAGGGCCATAGCATATTCTCAACTAGATTATGTTTTGTTTTATTTTGAAGGAAGCTTTTAAAATGGATTTTTAACAATCACACTGAAAGTGATTTGTCAACTATGGGAGACATTCAGAAGTTTAAATGAGACTTAAAACTGTGTCACTTAACTGTTTTCATTGTGCAGAAATAAGAGACATGGCTCATGGAAGACAGTTTCCAAGAAAGGACATAGTTGTCTTCAGCAGCCATTCTTCCCTAACACGTGTAGCCAATGGAGTGCTATTTATTTATTTATTTATTTATTTATTTAGCCTCTACCTTAACTGCATAATAGAAATAAAAAACCTGTATTTTCCAGTACAAAACTGCATTAAAAGAGGTAAGTGATTTGTCACACTGAATAAATAAAAAAGCATTATGAACAGTCTGTGACAAGTGTTTGCTGAGTCTTCTAATCCTCTGCTGTTTGCTTGAATTATTCTAACAAATATTTGACTTCCATTTATTTGTGTGTTAGAATGTGACTGTTCATATTTGGGGACAAGAACCTAAAGTCCATGGCATCCAAGTAGTTCTACAATTCTGCTAATCGCTGGATTAAAAATAGGATACCTACCTTTCACTTCTCTGTTCTGATGCCTACACTAGTATTCTTCAACTGTCCCTGTCACTCTGTGGAAATCTTTCCTGCTTTACCTCCTGAATCGCTTCAGGAGCCAATGAGCTCTTGTGGCCCTATCAGTTCAGTAGCATCCATTAAACTCCTTGTTTCTGTGTCCATCTGTCGTGTAATCAAATAATGGGAGACTGGTAGCCTCTGAAAACAAACAACAGTCGCCAAAGTTTTGCCTCTCTGAAAACCTCTGCATTCTTCTCTGCTTGCCTCATAGATGCTAAAATCTCTATGGCATCCTTGTGTTCAGAAACCAACTCTTCATCTCTTGGTTCAGTCAGAAAAATCTTTTATGAAAACTGACCCATATTTTTCAGAGGATTGTGGAGGTAGGGAAAGAGTTTGAGAAAGTGAGTAAGGAGGGGAGGAAGATGGAGACTAGCTGTGGTTTCATGCAGTTGGACTGCTTTCTTAAGGTCTTGATCTTTCTCTTTGTAGCAAGGATAGTGTTTTGATGCTTTGTCTGGGGCAGCCTCCCTGGGTGAGTGCAGATGTGCCGAGCCATTTGGCTGCTGTGTGGACAGACTCAGTCTCTCTTTTCTCTAATGAAGTCATCTCTGCCTGCAGCCCAGCCTCTCCCATCAGTCCATGCTGGAACTTGGCTTTGGCCTGCATAGTTCTGTTGTGATGTAGATGGCCTTCCAGTTAAGTTCTAGAGAAATATATCCAGCCTTGCACAGAAAAGTAAGAAAATAACTTTCTTACATTTTAGTTATTTCAAAAAGCTATCATACAAAGTGACTGGTTTATTATTACTTTTATGTATGTATGTATGTTATTTAAAGTGGCTCTGGGAGGGCTGATTAAGGGCAAAAATATCTATTGAAAGACATTTTTTCTGAAATGTTTTGATTTAGGAGCTTCAGGAGACAAGGGCTCAGTATCTTTTTTTGTTGTTGTTTTTGAAAAATTGTTTTCTTGTAATTGTTGCTTTCTTAGTGTATTCGTTTGTGCTAAGTATATCTGAGTCACACACACACACACACACACACACACACACACACACACACACACACACAATTATGCACTTTTAAAAAACTTTTGAAAGGTTAGAACTACAAATGTTTGTCCTTAGTGTAATTTCTTTTTAAAAATTCCTACAATCTTGAAGAACTGGTTTTCTTCTTGGAATTAAGAAAAACAATCACTGAGGTGTTTTTATAGTCTGTAACTTTCTTTAATGATCCAAGCACAGTATACTTGGTCTGGCCGTGCCTAAGATCTACAGATCAGTGCTCAGAAACCTGAACTCTTTTGTTGTTTTCAACTTGAATAGGACAGCCTGATCCACAACCCAGCAACAGATACTGTCATGTCTAGAAGCACTTCGTCCAGTCAACAACAGAACACTGAAATGGGATCCTAACAGACCTTGGCAAGAAGTATGTATGAAGATAATGGAATTCCCTGGAGGCACACCTGCCACCTATTTCTTTCTTCTGCTTCGAGTACTTGGGTGGCTGCCCTCAAGCTCAGCCAAGTTCCTTAAGGCTAGATCAAGGAGAGGGAGCAAGGCATAGTGCTTCGAGTTTTTAATTTCTTGTAGACACCAAAGATATGAATGAATATCTTTCTTTATCTGCCTGAGATCCTGGAGTTTATATAAGCAACATTTCCTGTACAGCAGCATAATCTCAAGGCGTACTGACAGAATGAGATTTTAGTTACCATTTTATTTAGATTTGAATGTAATATAAGGTGAATCTATTATTAGCATTAATAATTGTAAAATAATATTTCCTGCTTTAAGAGTTCTGGTAATATTGTCAGACATTGGAGAATCATAAATAATTGCTTTCTAATTTTCTCTAAAGGAAAAGGCCCTTCAAGAGCACTTACATAGGGTCTGGGGAGATGGCTGAACCACTGAAATGCTCTCAGGGCACAAGCAACAAGACCTGAATTCAGGTACTAGGCACCTACATAAAAGAGCATGGCATTAAAGTTCGTGTCTATAACCCCAGTACTTCAGAGACAGAAACAAGAGGACTCTGTCTCAAAAAACAATAGGGAATGACGTAGGGAGATGCCAGGTGTTAAGGTTTGGACTCCACTTACACACTTGCACACAGGGAAACACTAGCAAACATATTGATCACACACACACACACACACACACACACACACACACACAGAGAGAGAGAGAGAGAGAGAGAGAGAGAGAGAGAGAGAGAGAAAGAGAGAGATGCATGCAGAAAGAAAACACAAAGTTCAATTTTTATAGACTATCCCAAATATACTTTCTTTTTCTTTTTTTTAAATGTTATTTTATATAGCCATAATCAAAAATCAAAGTAGGGGATCTATCCCCAGAGAAAGAAAGTAGATATTAAGGTATGTACCATTTTCTTTTAGTTATTTGATGTCATGGTTTCATAAATAATAATAATTGGGAACAAAGCAGGTGACAAGACATGCAGCATAAAGCAACTTTTCATCCTTGTCCATGACTTGGTAAGTTGACACTGCCTGAGAAAGCACCTTTGCCCTGTAGACCATGTGTCAATAGGTGATATGAGGGACTATAAATGTTGGCCAACTAACGAAACATATTTGACAAGATAAAGTAAAACCTCTTATGATGAAACATATCCAACCAAAGTCTTTTTATGATGTCCCATCATGTGGGTTTGTAGTGTGTTTGTAGAAGGTGCTTGTAGTGAATAGCAATCATTAGCATGTCTGGGAAATGGATATCAATGTATTACCAGTGGCTTGCTTCTGCTCTATGTCTTCGGCTTCATACAATTGTTTATTTGACTGTATAAGGAAGGGAGAGTAGGGTAACAGAGAGATGATAAGGCTTTATGCCAACAATCTGTCACAATGTAGCCTCAGGCAAAACACTTAAGCTCTGTAAAACTCAAACTAGGTTCCCTTAAACTTAAGAAATAGATTAATGATACACAACGATACATATTGAAGCATTTCAGAGAAAAATCTACCCCAATGCCTGGGATATAAATTCCAATGAGAATTTATTATGTTTTATTTTTCTTCATTCTGAATGAATTCATGTTCACTCCATAGTTGTGCTTGATAAAATCTCTGGTTTCACTGTGTAAAGTTGGGGAAGTTACTTTCTGTACCTGATTGTGCTTGTGTTAAATGCAGTGCTGAAGTCTGACTCCAAGCTGTGACTTTCATTTTAAACAATAAATGGGATGAAATTTCAATTTTAGGAATGGTAGTATAATCAAGGCCTAAAGGCTAAATAACTCACTGCTAGCCAAACTGACTTCCAAGTGGCCCATACGATAATTATGTCACTTATTGCTGTTAGTGATAAATAAAAGGAAATATGAAAAACACACGTTTGAGAATGAAATCGTACTGATAAATCAACCACACGTTTATCACTTAAAAATCTGTGACCAGATTGAGTCTATAAATTGTAGAAGAGGAATCTACATTCTGGGGAGTCGAGATTACAAATTTAGAACTGTGAGTTGCAGCCAATCTAATTAAAGAAATCCAGAGTAAAGACAAACTTTCTGCGGTAATCACTACTGTTTCTCAAGTCCTTTGCTTGATGTAATTTTCTAAGCAAAACATCCAGAGCCAATAATTACAGGGATATTTCCATATTGGCGTAGGAGGAAAAGTTTGTAATTGTTTCAGTACCCCTAGAGTTACCTCGATGTGCCTTGCGAACTTATTTTGTCCCCACTGCATAAAATCATACTAGACTTCAAAGTAACGGAAAATTCAAAGTCCTTCTCTGAGGGCCAGAAATCCTTTGTGTTAACTGGTTGACCCTTTGCTCTTTAAGTTCCTAATGGAGGTCTTTTGTGACTCAGTGAAGGGTGCGCTTCCCTATATTGATGTTGTTTACTTCTCTGGGTAAGCCTGAGTAGAAAAAAAATACAAACATGAAAGATTCTATTTCCTGACAACATGGAAGGACTGATGAATCCACGGATTCTGTGTGCTGCAGAAAATTCTACAAAGGGTCCCGTAAAAGATGAGGAAGGAGGAGGGAAGAAAGCAGAACGCGTTTAAGTAAAGATGCGGATTTATGTCAGAGAAAGGATTCTCTTTGAATGGGACAAGGGATTGCCTGGGGGATTTCCTGTCCAGCCCTTTATTGCCAGGGTCTTTGTGTAGGGCCTGATGCTGCAGGCTCCCCATTGGGCAGTTCCCTAGGGAGAGCAGCGGTGAATGCTCACAGTCTCTCTGGAGCTCAGGATCTCACTTTCTCCATATCTTTCAGGTTGGCAGGAGCCTTGAGCCTGACACCTCTTTAGATGGGGCGAGCATGCTCCATGGGCGCATAAACACGTTATAAGCAAGTTCTTGGCCGATTTTATAGAGTCCTGTCCTCTCCTAAGAACGGACCATACCTAATTGTTCCATGCTTGCCTGCCCCACCAGAGCTTGGGGACTCCTTTCCCCTACTTCAGAAGTGGCAGCACAGGGCGGGGAAAGGGGGTGGGGTGGGGGACGGTGGGAAGGCAGTTGTTTGAGTGCGCACAAGGAGATGGTACAAGGTAGCTGAATGAAGAGCGCGGCTTTACCCCTAGCCGATTGGTACTTCTTGTCAGGAAGAACCGCTGAGAGGTGGGAGTGCCTGGTGAGGGACGCAGGCGGTCCTCTCGGCGGGCGCTGGGAGCTGCTTTCCACCCCTCCGCCTGTTTCCAAGCCTGGGCTCTTTGGAGTGGCTGAAGCTGCGGAGCGCTTCTAGAGCCTGTGAATGAACCCTCCTCCTCTCCCTCCTCCTTCTCGCTGAGTCTCCTCCTCGGCGCTGACGGTACAGTGATATAATAACGATGGGTGTCACAACCCGCATTTGAACTTGCAGGCGAGCTGCCCCGAGCCTTTCTGGGGGAAGAACTGAAGGCGCGCGGGCGCAGCAGCCGGCGTATTGGGTGCTGTGGACAGGCGCTGGGACCGGGATCTGTGGCAGCGCATCCTCCCTCACCTCCAGCTCTGTCCCGCACTCGCCACATCCTTCCCCAGGCCACCGCGCTTCCTATGTGATCTGCCGGGGCAACGCGGAGCCCATTCTCACAGCTCAGCAGTGAATTTTCTCCCCCAAACTGCAGTACGCCGCCTTTCAAGGTAATCACGTTTCTTTTGTTCCCCATTTTAAAGAAAGGGGGTAAAACTTGTGGGGGAAAGAAAACCGCCGAGCTTAGTGGGGGTGGGGGGTACACTGCAATTGGAAGAGGGCTTTAATTAAAGCCAAGAGGAATAGCTGTAGGCGAAGTTAAGCAAATGTGCAGGCTTTACAACATGCAGGTAACTTTGAAGAGGCTTGTTAAACAGGAATTCAGACAGACCTTGGTGCTGAAAAAGATCTAGACAAAGAAGCCCGGGGTGGGGTAGAGGAAAAGGACGAACGGAATAGAGGCACAGGATTTTGAAGAGAAATCCTAGAAAAGTCATGCTGTCTTGAGTTGGAAGAATGGGAGGGGCTCACACCTGATTTTTTGTTCTCTTTTAATGATAGAGGCAAAAGTTTGAATGGGGAGTCCCCAAACTTGCCCAAATACAGGTCCCTGAAACCACCTAGGGGCAGACCACCTGGATCCCTGGCTCCTGGTGTGTGGTCAGTATCTCTGGGTCCTGGAAAGCCACCCCTGGGCAGTTCCTGACCAGGCAGCGGGCTACTTTAGCTACCTCGGACCTGAGAGGACATGACCCCCTCAAACCCCCCTGCACAGGCAATGTTGAAACCTTTCTGGCAGGGGTTGGGCAGGGTACTGGGGTTGCGTTTCTTTGATGACTTGGGGGCTGTCAAAGCTCCCTCATGTTGCCACTGTGTTCTTTTGTCCTGCGCGTGGTGCGCCGGAGCCAGCCGAGAAGGAGCAGTGGTTGGGGGTGGGGTTGTTGGAAAGCCGTAGAGGTCTGGGAGGTTCCTGGGCGGGAAAGCTCCCCCTGAACCAGAGAGATGTGCAGTGTTTTTCCCCCTTGCCCTGGAGAGCGAAATGGGGACTTGTCGCCCTCATCCTTAGCAGCAAACCAGGACCCAGAGCTCTCTCCAGACAAAGGTGGCGCCTAGACCCGAGTTAGGGACCAGTTGGTCCAGTCTTGTCGCCTAAATTACCGAAGTCCTCTGTTCCCTTTTACATCTTCACCAGCTCTCATTTTTCTACTTCAGTTGAGCAACTTTACGGGTTGGTAGAGTGGTTGAGGAGAGCGCATGCCGGGAGTCCCCCGGACGCCCTGGCTGAGAGTCCCAATGCCCTGAGTAAGCGTGGGCGTTGCAGACTTCTCTGGTGCCTGCAGACCCGGGACATCCCGGTTGTCCCGGCTTGTTCTCTGTGTCAATGGGCGTGGAGCGAGTTAGACAGAAGAAATAGGGGTAAGAAAATAGTGACATAGCCTAAACTATTTACTCTCGGATCCAACTACGTACGCCTCTGCATGCTCAGCTTGTTCTTGGGATCCTGCGGAAAGGGGAAGAAATCTCCCCCACCCCACTCCAGGCTGCAGTACTATACCTCCCAGAGTACAGCCACAGCGGAGTCTCGCTATCTGTGTCCTCTCATCTTTGTGTCTCTTTCCCTGTCTCCATCTTCTCTGCCTTCTCTGGCCCCTCTCTGCCTCCTCTCGGCTTTTGCGTCCCCTCCCCCATGGCTGACAAATGAATGGCTAGTGTGAAATCCCTTCCTTCTCAGTCCGAGGAGGCAAGCCCAGAGGGAGGAGCAAGGGGGCGGTGCGCTCCTTAAGATCTGCTAGCAGTTGGGTGTTTCCGACTAGCAGAACCCAGATGTCTAGGAATAGGGAGTTTTGTGGTAGGTGTGAGCTCCCCCTGATGGAGGAATTCAGCACAAACGGAGAAAAAGAAGGCCAGTAAACCGCTTTCACATCCTTGGGTTCAAGGAGAGAAGACTCGGGCCCCCCGTTGATAGTTTTCTACTTCAGAATCTGGGGGTGAATTTTGGGGGTTGGAAGAGAAGGAAAGAAGGGAATTTGGCCGTCCCGAGAGCCGGGGCTTCTTTTCTTCTGTTCTGACTTCGCGCGACGCTCTGGGCGGCGCCTGCAGCTGGGTGGACTAACACAACGCTGGCAACTGAGCCAGGTTTGAGGTTTCATGACATGCAATTTGCTCATCTTTAAGAAACGTAATAGAGATACTTGCTTTGGCAAATTTAGCTAAGGTCCTTGAACACAATGCTAGGGCACTGTTCCAGGCTATCGTAGAAGAATGTCCCCTAATCCAACTTAACTTCTTCAACACCGGGACACGCGTTGCACGTGGAAACTAGAGGCAAGGAAAGGAGTGGGAAAGATAGGGAAGGGAGGAAGACAATGGAGGATAGGCAGAAAAGGAAAAGAAAGAAGATGAAACAGATGAATGGAAGATAGCCAGGAGTAGGAAGGACTCGTTTCGAAATATCGGTCTCTATTTTGTGCCCAGTATGTCCAAGGCGATAACAAGCGCATCTTTGCCTGGTATTGGCTTGGGAAGGACTACACAAGCAGAGGTGGTCCCGCCCCGCCTACCTGAGCTCATCCCGCTTTTGGGGAGAGACCCTGCTAGGCACTGCCTTCAGCGGCTGGGGCTCGCCATCCGCCACGTGGGCTGGAGCTTCAGCTCAGGGCGCGAGACGGGTGTGACTTCCTGGGCTCCGAGACAGCTGCACAGCTGCTCCGGCGATCCGCTTAGCCTAGGTCTCCAGCGGCTGCCGCCAACTGGGGCGGGACTGGGCTGGACCCGGGTGGGGCCTTGGCTAGCTTGCCTCCTACAGCTCCTAAGGCTCGCTGAAGCTGGAGCGGACCCAACTTCTGCTCAGATGGCACTAAACGCTCTCTTTAAAAGTCTTTAAAATCCTCTCTTTCTTCTGTTTCTTGGGAGTGATATGCAAGGTTCTTGGGTTTTGTTTTAAAAAGACAAATGAAGATTTACTTTTAGACAACTCTTGGCACGAAAATGAGACAAGTTTGCGATTGCCCCACGCATTTGTTTTTAAATACATTCACATTTGCCTAAAGGTCACTTTTAGCCAGAGACAAAATTAATCCTGGTGTAAATGAGTATCATCCAGGATCCTTAGAGTTGGCAGGGGATAGGTGTTGGCCAAAAGAGTGATAAAAGACCTGGGGGAGGGGGGTTGGTGCGGGGGGCGTGGCGATGTAGACTGGGCACTGCTACTAAGAGCTTCACTTTAAACTCTCCAGCTTCTAATTCAGAGGAGCTAGGTTTTAATGGACTGCTCTCTCACCTTAAATTCTGTTTATAGTTGGTCCGTTATTGGTTTTGTTTCTCTCTAAAAACTATGGCCAGAATTGTGTTAAGTACTGCTTGGCAACTGTGTTAAACTCAGAAAATATTCACAGAAAATCCTGAAAACGAAAATTTTGAATTTAATAGGAAAACAACAATGGAAGCATCAGATAGTTTTCCGAGGTGGAGTGGGGGTTCCCATTGTCAGAGCAATGTAGCAAGGAGGGGGTCTCAGAGAATCTGAGTTCTAGTTCTGAGCACAAAGTAAGGAAGGAATCTTTGACAAATTGCATCTGCGTGTCCCCACGAATGCTGCAATGGGTTCCAATGGATTCCGAAGCAATTGAGCAATTACTTCCTCCAGCAGGAAGTCCACAGTCCTTAATCTTCTTGTGGGCGGGGGGGGGGGGGGGGATTCAAGACCATCACTTAGAATTTATGGAAGAGTTCAAAGTTTCGTTTTTCATCGTGGTTTGAAAAATTAAGCCTCTTCATAAGTCTTTTTTCTTTCTTTTAAAAAAAAGTTTAAAAAGAATTTCCTCGGGTTTATGGGTGTTTAAAAATCAGGCTTCCCCCTTTCTTTGCTTTTGCAAGTTGCAGGGAAATCCCTCTGCTATTCTGAGCTGTCTCAATCTATATTGGAGTAACTTTCTGTTTGGAAAGGATAAAAAGGGCTAACTCAAACCTGAAGATGGTTAATATGGGTGATGCTCCCATTGTTCTGTCTCTCCTCACAGGGCTATGCTTAAACACTCCCAGGTTAATGATTGGTCAGTAATGGGACATCCTAGAGCCCCCGAAAGCACAAAGACCAAGCAGCTCTCTCTTCCACAGTTATATACTCAATCTCTTTCTTTTTCCTGTTGGAGTTTAAACGTTTTTGTTGGCTTTATTTTTGGACAAACATCCACAGACACTTCATTTCAGATGGCATAAAGCTCTGAGAAGGGCAGAACTTCTTGGTGCTTTGTAGCAAAAGAATAAGTGCCTAATACTAGGTGGATTTTTAAAATTTCCTCCACCCACCCAGAGAAATCAGGGAGGAGACAGACAAAAACTCATTGTTAGAGGTTACTTGCCTTGGTGTGGAAAAATGTGCTGCCTGATGCATACATTTGGAGTCAGAACAAGGGGGAGCAAACACTACTTGACTAAGTTCCATTTGGATTAGTGAAGGTTTGTCACTTTCTTCTTATAATCCACAAATGCATCTAGGACACAAAAATCAAATCTGATGTAAAGTTCTTAGAACTTGTGTTGGGGTAGCTTTCTTTCAGTGGTTGGTACACGGGATCTTTGTTAAAGGTGTTTGTTAATTACATATCCTAAACTCTTTTGATAGACCTGTTATATATAGAAGGGTACATGTATGGACTGCTTGCCAGAAATAACCTATTTTCAGCACCAGAGAGATCCACAGTGGTGAAGTGTGTGTACTTCTCTAGCAGAGGACAGGAGTTTGTTTCCATGTCAGGCTACTCATAATCACTTTTAACTCCAGCTGCAGAGAGATCTGACTGGCCTCTGCACTCACAAGAACACACAAGCAGGCAGGCAGGTGTATACACACACACACACACACACACACACACACACACACACACACACACACTTTAAAATAAAATAAATATTTTAAGAAAGAAATTATCCATTTTATAGTAAACATGGAAGTAGTAAGTCATGAATCACAGTCTTTTTCCATTAACTTATTGTTTCAACCTGACCCAGAGAGCCTGGAGTGACCACTAGACTTGATAATCAGAAAGGCTGTGTTGGGTGCTTTAACTGGGAAACCAAGTTAAATGGAACTGCTGCAGCTTCAGGGGCATAATTTATTCCATGGATACAGTTATAATGTTTAGAAGTCCAAATACCTACGAAAAAGCTTTGAGGAATGGGAAACTACATAAATAAGAGATACTAATGTACTATGCCTACTAATACTAACAAATATTGAATCTGTCAAAACCTGGGCTAAAATTACAGACTGGTAGTGTTGTGTAAAAAATATGTTATTGAATCATGTGACAAAATTTACTCACTTCCATTCATAGTTATAAAAATAATCGTAAGGGGCTAGAGAGATTGTTCAGTGGTTAAGGGCACTTGTTGTTCTTGCAGAAGACCTTGGTTCAGTTCCTAACACCCTCATGGTGGTTCACAACCATCTGTAAGTCAGGTTTAAGGGGCTCTGATGCCCTCTTCTGGCCTCCATGAGTACCAGGCACACACATGGTGTACATATATACATGCAGGCAACACACTCATATACATGAAATAAAGTAAATAAATCTTTTAAAATGTCACTAAAACTGCAACAACACACTGCATAATTTTATTTTCATCAGTCAGACAAGGAACAGTTTGGGAAACTTGTGTTGATTGGGTTGTAGAGAACCAAAGTTACAAATTAACAAAAGAACTTCAATGAGTTCATTTTCTTGAGAAAATAATACAGCAAACATTTTTAATATACCAGCAAAAGATATTGAAAAATGTGCATATTCTTTCACCTGGGAATTCTACTTTTAGATATTATGGTGGAAGTATCACTCAAGATAGGTAGATGCATAAGAATTTTTTCTTGTAGTGTTTTATTGATGGATTGGTCTGATCTAAGGTAGGGTATGAATGCATAGCAACTCAAGTCTGAGATTCCTTTTGGAGCCTAGTTCTCTCTTTGACCTTTCAGTCAGCCCCCTGCTTCACTCAGCCTCCTCTCCTCGGTGCTAGAATTACAGGTGTGCCCTACTACATATGGATTAAAGCATATTTCTTGGGTTTTCAAGACAGAGTTTCCGTGTATCACTGGAGCCTGCTCTGTAGATCAGATCAGGCTAGCTTTGAAATCACAGAAATACACATGCCTCTGCCTCTGCCTCCTGAGTGCTGGGATTAAAGTTGTGCTTGACCACGCCCAGCTTGAAGCATTACTTTTAATAGTACAAACTTGGAACCATCCTAAAGATTCATCCCAGAGAACTTTCTGAGTAAACATTTTTACTATATCCACAGAAAATTGTATTTGCTGATTTGGAATATTGGTTTAAGTGAAGAGAGTAAAAGGGAAAAGTGTAGAGAGAACTTATTTAGTGGCATAAGTAAGTACATATTCATTATTTTAAAACACACAGTTACTGAATGTTCTGGGTATTGTAGAACTAGAAGTGAAGAAAATATTAAAGGTTTTTTCTTAAGGCTTCTGTGTTGGCTAAAAGAGGAAGATAATTCCCAAATACGTAAGCAAAATAGTGCCATGTGTTACAATGAAAACAGAGCACGGAGGAGATAGAGTAATGAAACAAAACTACACTGGCAGGGAACAGAGTGCTAAAGGACATCACTAAAAATCCTAACTCAGTCCAGGCTAAGGAATCTAGGTGTAGGCTGTGATAAATTCCTGTGGTACAGTTAATACTATCAAGTACTATAGTATAACTTGTAATGGTTACAAGTTACACAAGTTACAATGTATTTGTAACTGAGGTATCCAAGACAATTAGTGGCCCAGAACAACTGATTGGCAGGATGGTAGACAAAACCATCGTGTTTTTGTCCTTAGATTACCCTCTCTCCTCTAGGCTTCCCTGAGAATGAGGGATCATACTAAATATCTGGTTAATAGATCCCTGGCAGTCTATCCCTGGTGTGAGGTGCCCCTCTTCTCTGCAGACATTTCACAGGGATAGAAGTCTTTTGTTTCCCAGGCAACTAAACAGCTGTAGTCAGCTGGACCTTGATGGTTTGATGACTTTTTCCTATTTTTGACTTTACTGAAGTATATGGCTAAATATAGAGAGTGCTGGCTTCCTTATCTTCTCAGACTTTCCATGTACAGAGATTTGCTATCACTGACAGACCACATAAGACAGACATTCTGGAGCAGAAGAATAGAAATGGGAGCTAGAGGCATGCTAGAAATAAAGAAAGAGCCAATTTTCTTACTTAATAGGCTCAAATGCAGAAAAAGTGATATATTTTAATTAAAGGCACAGGTGTAGGTCTCACAAAACTGAAAAGAAAAGGGAATTGTATGTTCACATATACTGATGATGGGACAATAGAAATATAGTTGTAAGACACTCACTAAGGGGTCTCTGACATAGTTACCAAAGTCATGACTGAGTGTAGTCCTTCAATTTGAGTGTAGCAAAGGTGTTGACAGGGGCAGGCATGAGTGGAGATAGAGAAGAGGCCAGCTGGAACACCCGTGACTTCCAGCACAAAACCCAAGTTAGAAGGCCGTTGTATGGTTACTGCTGGTGACAGGACAGCCAGAATACAGACCTATCACTGGACTGTCTGGTTAATCTTCCAATGAAGTTGGAGATCTGGGATTTAGTTTGAGAGCTCTTGTATATACTTTGGAGCAATTTATTCAAGCACATTTTTGTAACTTATATCAGTGCATCTCAAACATTTTTCATCTCTGTGTTTTTAAGGCACTGATCTTATTCTTTTGGTTTAATGATAGTCTCTGGGCAGTTAAGAATACTTGCTGTAGAGATGAAGACAGATTTTTCTCTTTGATTTAGAAAAAATAAAGACATGTTTATAAGGATTAAGCATGATATATGAAGAGTTAGGTTTATGAGCATTTGTCCTGGGCAAGAAATAAGAATGCAGAGGATATGTTCCAGAGTCAGGATCACATCATTTTCCTTTGGTTTTATAACATTGGACTATCTGAATATTGATGTGTCTCATATTATTATAGGTAATATTAATATTCAGCTGGATAGTTTCATGTGTTTCAAACCTCAGTTAGCCCTACATACATGCTCATATTCATAAGGAATCGCTGGTACTTCAAAGTGGAAGTACTGATTACACATTTGGTCTACTAACCCTCTCCAAGTTGTATTAGACTTAGCACTGTACAATATTGTGTGAATTCATAAGTAGCTTTGCCTCCTAGAAGCCTACTGTTTTATAGTAGATATAAAACATATTTTTACTACATTTATGTATTGTTTATGTGTATATGCAAATGCCCCACATCTAGCATGTTGAATTCAGGTGACAACATGAAAGAAAAAGTTCTTTTCTAATATGTAGTTCCTGGGGACCAAATTCAGTCATGAGTCTTCACTGAAGGTGCCTTTACCCACTGAGCCACCTCTTTTTAAATTATATTTTAAATTAATAATTAAAGTCAATGATAAGTGATGGCAGTTTATTATGAACATAATGTTACAAACTGCTATAAGAGAGGTAATCCAAAGTATGATTTATGACTTCAAATTCTTTATTATTAGTGACATGAAGCGAGAATTAGAGCATCTATAGAAAGCTTGAGTTGCTAATTTTAATAATAATCACAACATACTGGCTATATTAGATATAAATGAGCATATTTCATGGGCAGTATTTTCAGGTCTTTCAATCATTTCTATAATGCACATTAATTTTCATCCTTAACTAGAGAAATAAATATTAGAGAGGCATATCCATTTACTTATAATCTGAGAGTTTAAGTTAAAAATGAAGAATTTGAATTCAAGGCTGTTTAACAGTAGAGCCCAAACATTAAAAAATACTTTATAATGCTTTCCTGAAAAAAAGGAAGAAAACTAAAAACAGAGGCCAAGTTTTCTGAAGAAACAAAGAAAGTGTTATTAGAAGTATGATTAAAAGAAGGTTTTCTATTTGGATTAAATTAATATTTGCGGATTGCATATATTTAATATCATTTTATGACCCAAATGCTCATGTTTCTTATTTCTGAACCACTGTCAGGCCATCCAGACATAGGTAAAGCCAAAAATCCATAAGTTAAGCATTTTACAGTTTTGTTTTAGTTTGGTTGTAGCATATTTGTAAAACAAGATCAAATGCAGAATGTTACTAAAGAAAAATGAGTAGCTGTCATGGAGTATTAAAATATGTTTGAGTCAAATATATTTTAAATATATTTGAGCATAAACTGGACTTGGATTCTTTTGTCATTTACTTATTCTACTCCAGGCTTTCTAGGTAATACAGGATTTGTTTTCCAAGGCAGGCAAAGGGAGTTCAATAGGGTACCAACTTACATATGAGCCCATGAAGATGTCTTTGGCTGAAAATAACAAAATGTTCTTGAATAATATGTCTGTGAGTCTGCTTCCAAGGCTATAACAAAAAGCTTCGACAACCAACTTAAACATATAAGAGAGGTTTCTTTGGCTCTTCAGTTTTGGAAGATGAAGTGCATGGGTCTTGTTTGAGGGCGTGTGGCTAGGTGGCATATCGTGCCTGGGAGCATGTGGTGGAATGGGCTGCTCATGAGAAGTCAGTGGGAAAGTAAACAGAGATCCACAGTCCATATTCCCTTTGAGGATACAGCATTGATGGACTTGAGAACTCCCACTAGGCACCATCTCTAAGTTTCTCCAACTCCAACAAAGATGAGGCCCAAATCTTCAAACTGTTGGTCTGTGAGATATATTTAAATGGAAACACTAACAACCCTCAATCCTTGTGCTTGTCCTTACTAGGCTGTTTCTGTAAATTCAGACTTGGAAGAGCTTGTTTTGTGACTCAGATTGTTAAATGTCTTTCCCAAAGCACACAGTAAATTAGTAGCTAAGCCAAGGTCAGTGTTTCTTGACTTTCAGTGAAAAATATCTTCTTTCATTGTTTACTCTTGAGACTTAAAAGCTGTTGGGAGTGCTTTAAAACTGGTCACTTTTGTAATTAGCAGCTCTTTGGGATACATTTATTTTGTTTGTTCAGCCAGCTAGACAGTCAGTGGTGTTTGTGCTTCCACTACAACAAAATCTTCTGAAGTCTCATTCTTGCTGGTGATAACATCGGCCAGAGCCACCAATCAGTCAGTTCCTTCTCACCTCTAACTAGATGCAAAATTGGAGTTTGCAACATCTCTTTTGCATCATCTTCAGCATGTTCTCCGTCTGCTCACATCCACTTTCTTCATTCTAATTAGATTCTGAGGTTATTTCATCCTCTTTATGCCAGCTCTTCACCATATGAACACAGACTGTCATTTCTAGTGTTATTCCTATGGCCTATCTAGCTGTGGTCATGGTGTGTAAGCCTTGGGTTATGAGTCCCCACATGGGAGCTTGGAATTATCTTGGTAACTATTGTCTCAAGTGTGACTCAAATTAATCATTACAATGTTGTGATATCTTCTATTAGAAGTCTCTTGTTTGTACAGTCCACAGAGAACTGCCTCTTTTATTGCACCCAGTATCTCATTAACATAACATGTGATTTACAGTCAGCCACCACCGTAAATACCTGTGGTACACTTTGTTTTTCTTCATTTTTAGGGCAAGATGTGGATAAATATGAAAAGCGTATTATGGATGTGTTCAACCTTATTAGTAACCCACGCACTGCATAAAGGTAAGAAGAGTAACACTTTCTTTATTAATATGTAAAAAAACACTGGGGAATGGAATTATAATATGGGATCATACAATGAAGAATCATTTCAAAAAATCTATGCATTGTTTAAGATTTTTACTTAAAGTATTACTGAATGCAGTATATTTCAGTAAGTCAAATAGACCAAAATAACAAACTCTTGTGAGTGAAGCCTTCAGAAACCTCATAGATCACTTGGTTTTGTTGGTTTGTATGTTTGTTTTGTTTGTTTGTTTTGAGACAGTGTCTCATTATGTTGTCCAGCTTGTCTCAAACTCATGGTTCTCTTGATCCAGCCTTACAAATTCTAGGTTACCAATATGTGTTACCATGTCTGGCCCCCACGCTGAACTGTGTAAAAAGGCTCTTTTTGAGCACTGAGAATACTTAAAATTCTAATTTCTTCTGTACTACATTTTAAAGACTTTCTTATACCAAAAAGAAAATTAAGCCTTTGAGTCTAGAGTTTTAAGTTTGGAAAATTAAACAATGTTGCAGGTATCTGTAACCAGCTGCCTTTGTCTTTGTTTATTAAAGGTAGTGGTAAGTAGGTGCACAGACACTGTCCTTCTTAGCTTTAACTTTACACCTATTCAGTGAGGGTTCTGTAATTCTCACTTTAATTTTTAGTGTAATCAAAGAGACACAATGAAGACTTTGAAGAGCCCATGTCAAGCTTCACTGATCTGCTTCTACTTTGTAGACTCTGCATGTCTAGCTTCTACTTCTTCTGCCCACTGTTGCTCCAGACTTTCTGAAATTATTTGCCAATTCACAGACTTTTTGTCTTTCCTCCTTCTTGTATGAGATTCCTTTCGTTTGACACTTCCTCTGTGGTTCTATTTAATTATATTTTAACTCATTCTTCAAGACTGAAGGTTTAAACATCTATCCAGTATCCATCCATCCACTCATGCATCCACCCGGCTACCTACCCATCTATCCACTTGTCCATCCACCTGTTCCTCCATCTCATCCATCCATCCATCCCCAAATTATCCTTCCATCCTCTGATAATATTTTTGAATTCTTCTTTGTATCAGGCATTATTCTAGGTGTCCAGGGATATATCAGTGGATATTGTAGATTTTGTTTTTATTAAACTTAAAATTTATATGCACTGGAAATAAACAAACAAATAACCTTTGTAGGCATTTTCTGATGAAGAAAATAAAGCAGAAAGACATTCTAGAGAATGGCTTTGGTTGAGGGAAGGTCTCTGAGAAAGTGACATGTAAGTTGAAATAAGAATGAAGCCTCACCAACCTGCTAAGATCTGCCCTTAAGTTAAAAAGACAAACTTGTGTGAACAACAGGAAAATCACTCTTGTTGGACATTAGTGATCAAAAGGAAAGTAGGAGATATAGGCAGAGAGATAAGCAGAGTTCAGCTTATAGAAATAGAAGCAGCACTAGGCACGTAGACAGGAGTCACTGGGAGCTGGAAGCTATTTTAAGTGCTTAACATTGGTTAACCAAAACATCCATTACCCATGTGCTATAAAGAGGAAACTGAAGTGCCAAGAAGAACAATTGCTTTCCACATCCAGTAAGCATCAGAGGGAGGGGCTGAAGAAGTCAAGTCATGAATCCTAGCCCTCACCATTGTCTCACACTTCTCATCTATCTAGGGCTGTATAGGTGTTTTAGAAGATAAGATTTTATTCTGTGTGCACAAACATACACTAAAGAGTTTCAGTCCACAGAGGACATATGACATTAAATTCTTTAAACCTTTTGTTATATGTTTTGTAAAGATTTGATTATAGGAGAACAGGGATGGCGACAAAGAATTTGGGTGATTATTGTGGCAGCCTAAATGCAAAACTCTTAACTTACTTCAGGTTGTGGCTATGAGGATGGGGAGCCTAAGTGCCAGTATCTGGTAATAACCCCAAAATGATCTTCATAAAAGTTTCCAAGAAGTAGATAAAGAGACCAGAGAGGAAAGAATAAGAGTATCCAATGGAGACAGGAATAGTTTAAGTAGCTAATAATGGAAGAGGAAATACAGTGACAGTCACACAAGACATCCCTTGTTTGAAATAGAGACATAGTGAAAAAAACAATGTATGATGTATTTCCTTCCTAGAAATGAAAACATTAATAGCTAACAATATGCAATTACTACATTTGAGGCCCCACTCTTTATAATACACATAATCAATTTTTAGCTGACTTGGGGGATGCTAAGTTCTTTCAATGAGAGGCAGAAACAAAAAATATACAAGCTTAATATCCAAATAAAACACATTTCTCCAGTTCATAGTGGGATAGGCGGCAGTAACTTGCTGAGGTGCTGCAGGCTTTTCTGTTGTCTGCTCTGGTAGGTCATAGGATACTAAAGGTCAGCACCTCACATTAAGGAACATCATGTCATACTGATTTATTGGCTTTAGCACTTTGCTTTGACAATGCATTTGACAATCGTATTAGAAACCATCTTAAATACTGAAAATTGACCCACTTACTTTAATATTCCTCTAGCAATACAAAATAGAATACAGTATTGTGAGGTCATGAATTGAACAAGAATGTAATACAAATTCCAGTATTCTCAATCTGATATTTGTCTGGTGGCTCCTTTCTCTCTCTACACAGATGGAATTTGCACCATTCTTACTGTGCAGAGCCTGTGCACAGGATGAGGAGTAATGGATCATTCATTACACAATGCTTTCTCCCTTACTGTACTCATGTAGACCACAAACTGTCTTTGAGAATAGCAAACATTGCTTTTGTCAGGATGCATTTTTCCTAGATTCAGACAAGTTCCTGAATTTTTTCTAAGTGTATACTTTATCTACTTATACTTCAGACTACTTAGATAATTCTTAAAATATTTAGATGGGATTAACTTGTTTCTTGTGTCCCAGTAGATTAAGACCCAAGTCTTAAAACTCAAAAGTTTTGCCCACACATCTTTTGGTTAATTTTATTCTGAAGATTAGATTCTACGTAAGCTTATATCCATTTCAGAGCAAAGCTTTTAATATCTGTGTGTTTATGAACAGGCAGAACAGTGCACAGCCCTTGGGACATTGCCTTTTGTCCCCATAAGCCCTTCATCACAGCAATAGTGATTAAGCCATGTTCCATATTTCAGGAAGTTCTCTACTTGATAGGGTTTATGCTTCCCCTATATTTGTGAAAACAATTGTAATTTAGAAATAGATGTTAAGGAATTAGAGATTATCTATCCTATACTATTATAAAATTGTTTCCTTTTCTATTAAAAACAAACCCCAATATTTGTGGTAATCTCACTATATTTTATTTGTGTTAAGTGATTCTTTAGGGTAGAAAGTGTGAACTCCTAGAAACATACAATAAGTGTAAATTAGATTTGTTTTAGGTACAGAATTCATCTTCAGTCTTAGAATCCCTGCTCTTGATAGAAAAATAAACAAATAAAACAGAAATGTTGGCATCCCTTTAGTTGATTCTAAGTTGGAGGAATGTGAACCAGTAGGATCACTTTTAGCATGTTTCCTACAGGCTTAATGGATGTATCCAAGAGATTATGAAACCTCTAAAAGATTTCCCTTCTGGCAGTGACTAAAGCAGGTGTCTAGAGAGTGAGACAAAGTGAGCACTGCCTTTGTGAATGAGTTTAGTGTCATGAGAAGGAGTTAATGAATGCCAATACTAAAAATTGTTTGGTTCGATATAATGAGATACGTGTTCTGGCTCAGGTGTGTAGCCAGCCAGCTGGGGGCTTGCCACTTCCTCTCAGGGGGCCTCTTCACCAAGCAATCAGGCTCATTTCAAAGCGTGAACTTTAAATTAGAGATTTTATTTTCTTACCAATGGAAATGAGATGTTGCCTCATTATTACATTGCAAAATTAAAAAAAAAATCTTAGTATTTTAAAGAGTAACTTAGTGCAGCCAATAGCTCACTTCATTTTTAGTTAATTTTGTTATGTATCCTGTGAACAGGTTATATATGTAGATTAAATAGAATGATAAACTAGTCCTGAAAGTAAGTCATTATAATTTTGAGATAAATGAGTGACTTCTACTATAAATACACCAGACATAATATTGTATTAATCATATTTTTTGGAAGGAAGAAACAGGGCATCTTCCCAGACAGCTCTGAAATTTTCTATGTAAAATAGGCTGGTCTCCAGCTAATGGAGATTCACCTATCCCCATGCCTCATGTCTTGGGATTGCCAGCATGAGCCACTGTGCCCAATTTAGGCCCATCTCTTTAAAGTTAAAATTTGTCTTTGGCAAATAATCCCTTTTTTCTCTTAAAGGGATTAATATTTTCCTGTAATTTTGAAAATGACTCAACTGACTGATCAGGGTTCAGTGAGCTCTGATTGCTGATGCATGTCTACATGAGGACACATATTTCTCTGATAACCTTTATGATATTAAAAAAACAATAAAACAAACATCATTTTAGTAGTTAAACATCACAATGTCACTTGATTTGGAGGCAACTCTTTACGTCTGGCCATCATTTCATGAAGTGAGCATCACATGTGCAAGAACAATAATTTTTACCCTTTCTAACACTTGGTTTAGCCTCCTTAGTCGAAGCTGCGAAGGAGAAGGAGGGCTGCGGTGAGGGGGATGGATTCCAGGAAGGGTGAGAGGGTGTTTTCTTTTGCATGCAGCGGTGTTAAATTGTAACCAGCACACCCTTTGTCATTAAATGTTTAAGAGCTTAAGCAGAAATAAGTATGTCAGGCCAGCTAGGTGAACAGAAGCTGGTTTTCTGGCTCAGGATAATGAAAGGCAGTGTTTCTTTGCAAAGTGATTGCAGCTGGAGTTGTCATTATAATGAAGCCTTTGGTTGAAACAAGGGCCCAAAGAGGGCTCTTCAAACATTAGACTAACCCTCACTCCAGTCTCATGAAGTACTGTTCGAAATTCTTCTTTCAATTTTATTTTTATTTTCTCTAAGGTAACATGGTCATTACCTTAAATGATTCTCATCTCTGACCTGTTAGTGTAACAAGTTCAGGCTGGCCTTGGAAATGTGCCTGCCTCAATTGCTGGCCTAAGTAGAAGGCTCTTAAAATTCGAGCCTTGCTTTTTCTCTACTCTTCTCAAGTACTGTTTAAAATTCTAACTTTGTCTTCAAATATTAATTTTTATTATATTTTCCTAAAGTAATACATGTGGCAGTTGTCTTAAATTATTTTTCCCCTCTGATCTATGAACCTAGGTTTTCCCCTTCCAATTGCTTTTCTTAACATCAGTCTAGCTTTTTTCAGATAAATGGGGGCAGGGAGAGGGAGACAAGGGAAGGCTGATCTTTTTCATTGTGGTGTAGGTAAGACTGGAACTTACAGCAGTGCCCCTGCCTCATTCTCCTGAGTACTAGGATTAAAGGCACAAGCACCCATCACTCCCTTGAGTGATCTAATCTTTTAGTCAATGGTACTGATTTTACCCTGCCCACTTCTTTTCTGCCCTTCATTTTTTACTTGTTCTTGTCTTACTCTACTTCTTTTCCCCCATGTTAGATACCAATTAACAAATGCTTTCAAATGAGCTCTGCATTTTACTGTACAAAGATGTATATCATTAACCCCCATCATTGTTATAGAGCATTATTGAAGTTCCATGCTATCTTCTTTATAGAGATCATTCTCAGTTTTCCACACATTCAAGATGTAATTAAAGGTCTGTTGCCTATCTATTTATACATTCAATAGGCTTAGTTCCAGCTTTTCAGGAATATTAATCTGATATTTTGTCTTCCCTCTAGTGAAAATGGAAAAAAGTGCACCTGTTAAAGGCTCTCTGTCTGGGAAAGTGAGCCTACCTTGTCATTTTTCCACCATGCCTACCTTACCACCCAATTACAACACAAGTGAATTCCTCAGAATCAAATGGTCTAAGATGGAAGTGGACAAAAATGGAAAAGACATAAAGGAGACTACTGTCCTGGTGGCCCAAAATGGGAATATCAAGATTGGGCAGGACTACAAAGGACGAGTGTCAGTGCTTACACATCCCGAGGATGTGGGCGATGCCTCCCTCACCATGGTCAAACTCCGAGCTAGTGATGCAGGTGTCTACCGCTGTGATGTCATGTATGGGATTGAAGACACTCAGGATACCATGTCACTGGCTGTGGATGGTAAGGCTTTCAGATTTGTAGGAAA
The DNA here is from genome assembly GCF_003668045.3 of Cricetulus griseus. Taxonomy (NCBI): domain Eukaryota; kingdom Metazoa; phylum Chordata; class Mammalia; order Rodentia; family Cricetidae; genus Cricetulus; species Cricetulus griseus. The sequence continues at coordinate 308,680,994 of NC_048595.1, read as the reverse complement.
AGTTGGAAAGAAGTGTGGACTAGTACGCGATGATATCTCTTGTTCAGAATATGAACAAGTGGGAAACACATCAATCCAAGAATCTTTGTTTTTCCTTGAAAACAAACTTACTCTTACTCATTAAAGACAGGTAACTTTGCAGTTGTGGAGGTGCATGCGGGTAGGATTTGCTGAAGGAGGAGAAGGCAGGAGGATCACAAGTTCAAGGCCAGCTACACACACACACACGCACAAGCACAAGCACACATACACACAAACCTGGGCAGTGGTGGTGTACACCTTTAATGCCAGCACTTGGGAGGCAGAGGCAGATGGATCTCTGTGAGTTCAAGAACAACCTGGTCTACAGAGTGAATTCCAGGACAGTCAGGACTGTTTCACAGAGAAACCTTGTCTCAAAACACCAAAAGAAAAAAAAAGATAACTTTTTGAGAAGCAGCTTTATTGATTTTGTGTTGGAATGTACATTATACTGGAAATAATGAAAACCTCAAGACATAGTACATAGTTCTTAAATCATTATTTTAGTGCTGAGGCCTACTGGCGATTGCATTAGAATACTATAAAAGCTATTCTACATTTTAATGTTGATGTTGTATATATGTTGTCTTAGTTATTTTTCTATTGCCATGAAAAAACACCTTCACTAAGGCAACTTATAAATGAAAATGTTTTATTTGGGGCTCATAGTTACAAAGGGTTATAACCATCATGACAAGGATCACATGGCAGCAGGCCAGCAGGCCAGGAGGAATGATGCTGAAACTACAGCTGGGTGCTTACAGTTTTATCTTCAAGCAGGAGGCAGGGACTAACTGGGAATGGTGTGGGCCTTTGAAAGTCAAAGCCCATCCGCATGACATACTTCCTCTACCAGGGCCACACTTCCTAGTCCTCAAACAGTTCCACTAACTGGGGACTAAATATTTAAACATATGAATCTCTAGGGGACATTCTTATTCTAAGTACCACATATGTATGCACATACATTTATGGATATAGAACTTTTCTTTTATGTCTTGTGTGATTTTGGGAGGTGCTGAAGATCAAACCCAAGGTTTTGTGCATGCTAGGCAAGTGCTCTATAACTGAACTATGACCTCAGCCTCCTCACTCTGATTATGAATGAGTGCTGGTGAGCCGGCACAGCAGAAAGATGCTTGCTGCCAAGCCTGCTAAGCTCAGTTTGATTCCTGGAACCCACGTGGTAGTAGGGCATGGGTTTATCCATTCCTCCGTGTGCACACACAGAGACACTAACTGAATGTACAAAAGCTTTGGAGTTCAGTTTCAAGAAGTGTCATTTAAAAGTTACATTGGAAAACTAATCATGATTCATATCATAATGTCTCAAAAAGGCAATCAGTATTAGAATTTTCAGCTGGTTCAGACCAAGAAATCAGAGTTTAAAAAAACTGTAACTTTAACACTAGTTGCTATCCATTAAGTTTGTAATGCCACATTTTACCTTTATCCTCCCTTTAATGGTGGTTTATATGTCACTTAAGCTTAAGTTAGAAGACAAAGCAAAGAGAAATTGCTTTAATTGGGCACACACATAATGCCACAGCTCTTGGAATCAGAACATGTTGGCAAGTTATTAAGGAAAACTCTAATACCCAGACATGATGGAACAGACTTTCCTCCAACTCTCAATTTCCCTATAAAATATTTACCTTTCAGAAATACATAAAAGGAGTTTTTTAAAGATTTTATTTATTTATTATGTATATAGTCTTCTGCTTGCATCTCATTCTAGGTGGTTGTGAGACACCAGGTGGTTGCTGGGAATTGAACTCAGGACCTCTGAAAGAACAGTCAGTGCTCTTAACTGCTGAGCCATCTCTCCAGCCCAAAAGCAGTTTTATTTAAAAAAAAAAAAAAACCTTTTTTGTTTGTTTGTTTAGCCAAAAGGAAACGGTTTAAATTTCAGGTGCCACAAAAAAACTCACTGAGTTTAACATTAATTCTGTTAATTCATCTGTTTCCTGTTGTCTCTGTATCCACTAAATCCCCATGCTCTTCTTATGCCAACAAATGCAGACACTTACAATATGGACTGATGGACTGTCTTAGGCAAGGAGGTCCTCTGCCCTGTCCCCTCTTAGTACCAATATTCAGCACATGTGGAAGATTTATAATTCCCAAGATTACTTGAAACTTTAGCCACTATAAACCAATTTAAACCCATTCTAGTTCCCACTTGAAGCTTAAATGCTATTTTAGGGTGTTTCTCAAGTTTACTAGAAGCATGATTTTAAAGAGTTTTAGAGAGGCCACATGAAGGTACAGATTGGCATTTGGTGACATTTTGAGACATGAAAGATGAGAAACAGGAAAAGGAATGCTCCTTGCCAGTCACTCCATCTATGAGATGCTATGCAGCTCTCTTTGTGTGGGCACTGATAACAGGCTTATCTGTAAGATGGCTATTCTAGTCTTCCTCAGTTCTTTTCTGGCTTGTCTTGAGATAGAGACACAATATGAAGAATAACATGAGAGAGAGAGTCTGATAGCCAGTGTGACTGTGGAAGACAGATCTGTCAAAACCCAGGAAATGACTAGGAGTCAGAGGAGAGTGACATATATCTTGGGAACCACAATTCATTTCAAAGAACAACAAAAAGCGGTCTTGACTACTATGACTTGATAAGACTTTACTATGAAACTCAGTTGGTCCAGTCTGTAGTTTTTGGTAACTTCCCTGGCATGTCAGATTCATTTTGATGAATCATATTTCTTCCAGTTAAAAATGGATTAAAGTGGAAAGAAAGGACAGTCAATTCATTCCTTAGCTGCTCTTTGTGAAGCCCTTTGACAATCTCTTGAATCCTAGAGCACAGTTTATAACTGCTTCCTTAGCAATATGTAAAATACAACAAAGTGAAACTGGAGGCAAACATTCCTTACTTCTTGGGGAGTGTTGAGAACTGTTTATTTCAGACCTCTGTTGGCAAGAAAATTGTCCATTTGTATCAGTCATAGAAGATACAAAAATAACGTTAGCTAAGTAATGGATGTGGTGCATATTTGGACTGTGTGTTGCATTCTACCCAACCTTCAGATCAAGTAAATATTAGGTCTATCGGATAAGACAGGAGACTAAGATTTAGAGAGTTAGACTAGTTTATGAGTAGGGAGCAAAGTGATGACTGAAATAGGCACTGTCACACACACATAGCCTGGTGTATTTCTACCTTATCACACTATCTGTGAAAGTAAATGTCCTAATGCAGCATGTTTCAAGAATGTAGCATGAGGAGGAGGACCCCTAGATACTTACGTGACATTGTTAAACACCTGCAGTCTGCAAGAGTTTTGCATAGTAAAAATAAGTAGCTATGATAATATTATTAATTGGTATGTTATTTCGTTCTGAAATTTTGCATGACACAGTGGGGAATTTGAACATTGAAACAGTTTGTGGTTTTCTTTCATTGCAGGAGTTGTGTTTCACTACAGGGCAGCGACCAGTAGATATACTCTGAACTTTGCAACTGCCCAACAGGCTTGTTTGGACATTGGGGCAGTCATAGCAACCCCAGAGCAGCTCTTTGCTGCCTATGAAGATGGGTTTGAGCAGTGTGATGCAGGATGGCTGTCTGATCAAACTGTTAGGTAAGAGGTCTGAGCCCCAAAGTTTTAAGTATTAATTTGTCAATGAGAGTGCCACTCACCTCTCCTTTGCTTCCCTAGATACCCCATAAGGACTCCTAGAGAAGGCTGTTATGGAGACATGATGGGGAAGGAAGGAGTCAGGACCTATGGATTCCGCTCTCCCCATGAAACCTATGACGTATATTGTTATGTGGACCATCTGGATGGTAAGACATTTAACCTTCTATAGCTTCATATGAATTGATAAAACTAAGAGAAACCAGAAGCAAGAGCATGGAGCAAGTCTTCAGGCTTGTTTGCATCCCACATGGCAGCATTTATTTCCACAACTGTATGATTTTGTGGTAAGATAAGCTAAAATTACAATGAAAAGGGAAGGAGGGGTTTGTAAATGCTTATGCAGGACAGAAATAACTTGGCCAATGGCAGGTTCTTCACAGCCATGCTGCCCTTTTAGAATGTTCAGAATAGAAAGCTGTTAGGGCAGCACCTATTCTAGTGAGAGGCAGGTAGAAACCCTGTGGTGACAAGCTCCTGTGACTCCAAGTGAAGATAAACATAGCTCCCCACCAAGGAAAACACCATAAACTGGCAAATGAGGTGCTATCAGATTTCTTCCCACATTTCTTCTTCTTTATCACATGGATTTCTCAGAAGAGTCATTCACCCAACCATTTCACACATTCAAAATGACATTAAAAACACCTACTGTTGTAGGTACTGCTATTTAGCAGGGTTGCGAAAGCCAGTTTAGATAAAACCTTGTCTCCTCAAGATGGTAGAGTCTGATTAATTTTAGAGCTGTCATTTCTCTCCACCAGAGTAAAGAGTATTTGAGCTCATCAGTGGAAGTATCTAAAGGGTTCAAGTAGTTTTCCAATAAAAGGTTCAAGGAATGGTGTTTACCACTCTAGAGGGTAAACCTGGGAAGATGGAGTCAATAAATGAGGCAGACTAAGTCTCATGCAGTAGTCAACTTTATTCAGAGCATCAGACATTTGATACACTGAGGGTTAAGAGGAGTCACATAAGTACGATCACAAGGACAGGCTGTATGTGGTGGTCAAGCTGCATGTGGCAAAGCATATTTTTCTAGTTGTAATGAATAATCTGAAGCAAACTCACTCCTATCTGATATATATGGGAGTTGCACAAACACATTTCAAGAACAATTTCATGTTTTTGAAGAAACTGAGGTTGCAAGACTCTGGTTTTCTCACAAGCACTTACAGTTCTCCTCATACAACTCCATTCTTGAACCCTATTCCAACAGGATAGAAGTTTTTATGACTTTTGAAATGGATTTTCATTTATAGGGACAGATATCTTAGAAGCCCAAGTATATAAATAATTATAGTAATGAGATTAGATGAGACAGTCCCTTCAAGCATTAGAATTCTGTGATTCTGCTTATTTGGTGTTTTTATTTGTTTGTTGTTTTGAGTTTGCGTGCTGGCCAGGCAAGTCTCATACTCCTGGACTCAAAAGATCACGCTGGTCTGGCATTGGTAGCACACACCTTTAATCCCAGCACTCGGGAGGCAGAGGCAGGCAGATCTCTGTGAGTTCAAGGCCAGCCTGGTCTCCAGAGCAAGTGCCAGGATAGGCTCCAAAGCTACACAGAGAAACCCTGTCTCAGAAAAAAAAAAAAAATCACGCTCTTCCACCTCATGTAGCTGGGGTCAGGTATGGGCCACTTTATCAGGCTTTTGTTCCTACAATTCTGTTCATAAGATGTGCAAGCTAGAATATAAACAGCTCACATTTTCCTTATGCATTGATTAATTGTGCCTTGAAGAGTACTTTAGCATTCTTGTTACAGTGACTTAATACCACTTAGTGTGTTTTCTAAGTGACAGATTCTAGTGCCAACAGCCCCTATTTTTTATATGGGTAAAGGGAGACACAGGTATTAGCCAAGCTACTGTTGATGTGTATAAAATTAGAACCTTTCCTCTTATTTAGCTGCTTACAATATCATAAAATAGTTTTTAACAACAGGTTTTTTGTTTGTTTGTTTGTTTATTGGAAATGGTTAATCGGAAGGCCTGGTTCCAATAAATAGATATCCCATTGCTATCTCACTAGGGTGGAAATTTGTAGAAGGGTTTTTATTTTAGAATAAAGTCTCTCAAGACCTCAATCATATATATATGATGCTGCACCAGAGACAGAGGGAGTTTATGAAAGGTATTTATGACATCCAATCTATTGGTAAGAACCTTACCAAATCTTAGTGATATGGTGAACATTCAGACAAAAATCTTAAGCCAGACTTCTTGGTGGAAAGCCAGACTTGTGTACTCAGGGATCCCTCTGTTGGCTTACTGTCCAGTGAACCTTACAAAAACCATGAGACCTGTTTTCTAAGGCTGTAGACATTTCAAAAGCTTGGATGATAGATGTATTCCAGGGCTGTCTTAGCCACATTGTACTAGTTGGAAGTTGGCTCTCACCACTAGCAAGTGTCATTTTGGATTTTGGTGTTCAGGAATTAAATTCTGTCAGAGAATAGCTCTCTCTCTCTCTCTATATATATATATATATATATTATATATATATATATATATATATATGGTAAGTTTCATGAGGAAGGATTTATTAGTCTTTTCTTTTTTTTAAACAATGCTGTGTATTCCAGATTGTACTCAAACTCACAGTCCTTCTGCCTTAGCCTTCCCAGTGCTGGGCTTACAGGCATGGGTTTGCTATTTTTTATAGGAGTCCCTTCCTACCTCTGTAACCATACTTATTTCCAAGGAGGTGTTCTATGTAAAGTCTGCTTCTGTCCCAATGGAATCGAACTCCACTGTATAATATTACTTGGAATAAATATTTCACATCTTTGATGACTACAGACTTGTCATGTGGCATATAGCATGACAAAATCAACAGACTTTGAACTATGTTGTTGTAGTACATAAAATTTGGAAGAGAGAGAAAAGAATCAATACAAACTGTGTGTCAAACACTGTTTAAAATCTGTGTCAATAGAACAGAACAAGGCTTTTCTTTCATAGACGTTTGATGATTCTGGGGACACCAGCATGTTTATGATGACACTGCTGGGGAAGCCTTTGCAACCTTTTGCATTGCCCTTATGAAATTGGAAAAATCTTCAGACACTGTTTTTTTTTTTCTTTCACTTTGAAATTGGATTGGGATGAGGGCTAAATAAATGTCTATGGCCGGTGACTTAAGTAGAAGATCACAATCATTCATATAAAGCTTATCTCATTCATTTGCTAAAGTTCTGGCCTTCAGCTGAATTGAATGGAAAAAATTGGTGTGAAAAGCAGACAACACATAATTACTTCTGTTTTTTTTCAATTGCTGTTCTAATAAAGGTAATATGAAAGTGAGCCAGAATGCTTACAAAATATGTCTACTGTTGTGTTCATGAATCTAATAATTTCCACCCATATTTATTGTGTTCATGAAAGCCAAGTATATGAGAGCTGGTGAAGGTGGTTAAAATTGTAGATCCTGACACTATTTTTTTTAAAATTTAGCTATTTATCATGAAAGATGTTACAATAACAAAATGTTAAGCATTTTCTCTTTCTTAATTTAGAATGTCGTATGTACATTGACATTTTTCTTAAAAGTTAACTAGTTATCTACATTATAACCAGTCAGTTTTCTGACTTTTCCAAAGTGGTATTTATGGCATAGTTTAGCATATGAATATAATATTCAGTTTTATTTTGAAAAATATAGATGAGAAACTATAAAAGGGCATATACATCAGCTATACCCACTAGTGAGTACTTCAACATTAGCTTGTGCTATTAGAAATGTTCTAGCTCTTATGATATTTTCTTAGATATGATTTAGGACCAGAATGTTATTAAAAAGTCAATGGGAACTAGAGTTTAAAATAGGAATACAGAAGTTAAGATTCATGAAAGAATCAATACAAATTCAGTTTGTATTGATTCTTTTCTCTCTCTTCCAAATTTTATGTACTACAACAACATGGTTCAAAGTCTGTTGATTTTGTCATGCTATATGCCACATGACAAGTCTGTAGTCATCTTTATTCATGTGAATAAAGATGTGATTATTACATGTAATAATCATTATTACATGTAATCTCCATTTTCCTATCAACTGAATTTGGAAGATGTTGAGATGCCCTGAAAGTAGAGCTGAGATTACAAAATGATTCAGAAAAATATATAAAAGATTGAGACCCTGTAGAGACTGGATTTGTGATGAGGTTACATACCAATAAATCTATTATAAATTGAACATGACTTTAATATGTAGCCTACAAGTATTAGCACTTAGCAACAGTAACTTGAAGATTACCAGTTGTTGCTCTTATTTGATAGAATGGATGAATGGAAACTCTGGCTTAATGCTGGTACCAACATGGTGAGAAACTAATCTGCATATGGTTGGTTCCAGAATATGTCAAAACTGACAGTTAATATTAAGATTTTTTGGAATACATGTTACTTTTATACCATTGGAAGTCTGATCATTGTAACTCAAGTAGTAGCCTAGTAGGGACCTCCAGTACTTAGGAAGGGTGAATACCATGCCAAACACAGACTTTTGAGGCAGATCACTTCAGCATCAAGAACAGAAAGGTCAAACCAGCCTGGTAAGGTCTGCCTTTAATCTCAGCACATAGAGGCAGAGATAAATCTCAGCACATAGAGGCAGAGATAGGAAGAGCTCTGTGAGTTTATGGCCAGTCTGGTCTACATTGTGAGTTCCAGGCCAGGCAGAAGTATATAGTGAGACTATTAAAAAAAATAAAATCAGTAAATGAAGTGCCTTTAGATAAATCTGAATGCTGAAGGGAAGGCAAGCATGAAATCCCACTATTAGTTGAGGTACTATTGGCAATTGATACCTGCTTTGAGAGGGAAAGTCAGATTCACCACATTCCAGGGTAGGCCTCACTCCCAAGAGTAGCTGGACAACTACTCTTGTAGTTGGGAAGAGTTTGGAGGGGAGTAAATGTGATTAAAAATACATTGTATAAAAGTGTTAAGGAATGAATAAAACATTATTTAAGAAGAAATACCTTGTCTCAATTCCATCCTGCCATTCACTACTTGTCAGGTAAATTTTTCATCTTTAAGCTTTAAATGGTTACTTTTTTGTGAAATTTAGAACAATTTGGAGTATTTTCTTCTAAAGCATGGTAGGAAATCGAATGAGACAATATGTGTAGCCTTTGCATAAAGTTAGTAACTAATAAATGTTAGCTGCTGTATCATTTGTGGGAATTCGGGGATTCTTTGCTCCCACTGCAGTCAGAGAAGAAAAGCATTTGAAGCCACACCTATAGTACGATCTATAGGAGGTGAAATTTTCTAGCCATGGAGATTGTTAAATGTTGAAAATGTCTTTGCAAACTACGCCATTTTATCTCTAGAGATATCTTTAAAATAGACTTGATCTAAGTTGTTAAGAGTGCAATGCTCTGTCAAAGCCAGCTTGAGTTGTGGCACTTGAAAGTCAGATGGACCAACTGGAAACAGGGCATCGTGAAGAGGGATCATTTTGAATGTGATTAACTCAATACTGGAACATTATTGAATAATTAAAAGATCATACCATAGCAATAAATGGTTTTATATAACCCTTCAAATTTGTTTGAAATAAATTTACTCTGCCTGGACATTGTCTGTCCATATCACAGCATTCAGGGACAATCTGGCCTCTACCACTCCGCAGAGTCATGTACAAACAGCACATTGCTGTGGTCTTAACCATTTGAGGGTTTAAGTCTTTTTAAGGTGCTCTGTGATTTATTGTATTTCTGTGGCAAAGCTGGTGGTGGGTTAGAAGGTTTGTGTGCCTCGCTGCAGTTATGGCAAAAAACAATTCCCAGGTGAGATAGGTAAGAACACGCTGAAAAGAGCACAAGCTAAAAATACCTCAAACTTACAAAAACAACCAATCCCTTTTAAATGAGAACAACCAATCCCTTTTAAATAGAAACATTTGTTTGGGTTTCTAATGATAGCAAGTACTTGACAGAAAAGTTGGCATTTTTTTAAAGGCATTGTATTTTCTCTGGGATAAATGGGAGTGTGACAAAAGAGGTCAGACAGCCTCTCTTCATGCTTGACCCATTAAGTTCCCTTGCAAAGGAATCAATCCTAGGCTCACATCCAAACATGACTGATCGCCTCAGAGTTCCTTCTCTTATAACTGTAGAGACCTGTGTTCTGTCTGCTCATGGCCTGTGATTTCTATGCAGTCCTGCCTTTAGGTTTTATCTCCCCTGAGGACCTTCTCTCTCTATATATTTTTTCCTTTTTTAAAAAAATTAAGTTAGAAATAAACTTGTTTTACATGTCAATCCCAGTTCCCTCTCTCTCCCCTCCTCTCCTGGTCCCCAGCAACCCCCTATCCCATCCCTTTTCTGCTCCCCAGGGAGGATGAGGCCTTCCTTGGAGGAACTTCAAAGTCTGTTGTATCATTGGAGCAGGGTCTAACCCTCCCACCCCCATGGATATGTTTAGGCTGAGAGAGTTTCCCTCTATGTGGAATGGGCTCCCAAAGTCCATTCATGTACTAGGGATAAATACTGATCTGCTGCCAGAGGCCCCATAGATTGCCCAGGCCTCCTAATTGAAACCCATATTCAGGGTGTCTGGGTAGGAAGTTTATCTGTTGTCTCTTTCCCTGAGTTCTCTAACCATTATCTTCCAGGCATCTTGAATGTATTATTGTAAATACACCCTGAAAATATTTGCTTTCAGTTTTTTCACTTGCTAGTCTGTGGGTTCTAGAAGGGGAGGTCCCTCAGCACACTGGGAGCTATTTATGTAGTTTCTGTCCCACCTGGTCCCACAGATACTTTTCTCCAAATAAACTCACAGAGACTTATAATAATTATAAACTGTTTGGCTGATGGCTTAGGCTTCTTTTTGGCTAGCTCTCTCTTAATTATTAACCCACTTTTATTAGTCTATGTATTGCCAAGAGGCTGTGGTTTACCTATAATCCAGCATGTTACTCCTTCAGTGGCATGGTGTCTCCTCTAGGCTTCTCTCTGCCTCCTCTCCCCAGCATTCTCCTCCTCTGGTAGCCCCACCTATACTTCCTGCCTGGCTACTGGCCAATCAATGTATTATTCATCAACAAATAAGAGTAACAGTAATATATATATATATATATATATATATATATATATATATATCTCCCCCATCAGGTAGCCCCCATAAAAGTCAGAGAGTCAGAATGGCACCAAGATCCTGGAACTGAGGCATGAACATGCATGATAGTTAAGCAAGAAATTCTTGATAGAAATTGTATATTTTCTTTAAACATTATCTTTTTTCTGTCTCTCTTTAAATTGTTAGCCATCACTTTTTATGTTACTTGAAAACATTTCCCCAAGTCTGAGAGGCGTTATTTGAACTGTTTTGCTAGGACCCCTTTGAAGAAGTTTTTAATTTTTACCAAATCTAGTTCATTTATTGCTGTTGTCCTTTTAGTGTCAACACTAAGAAAATATTGCCAAATCTCCAGTCATAAAAACTTTCCATTTTGTTTTCTTAAAAGAATTCCATGACTTGTTGTTTGTTGTTGATTTTAGTTTATGAGACAGGGTTTCTCTGTGTAGCCCTGGCTGTCCTGGAACTCACTTTGTAGACCAGGCTGACCTCAAACTCAACATCCATCTTCCTGCTTCCAGAGTGCTGAGATTAAAAACAGGTGCCACCATGCTGCACTGAATTTTAAAACTTTTAACTCTCTTACGTTTATTTTGATTCATTTTAAGTTACTTTTTATATATACCATGAGATATAGGTTCAAAGTCATTCTATTGCCCCAGCACAATTTCTCACAAGGTGTATATTTTTCCCTATTTAATGAGTTTTTAACCCTCTTGTAAACAAAATCAAGCAGCATATATTCATTTTTGGACTCTCAACTCTGTAGCATTGATCTACTTGTCCATCCTTATATCATTGGTATATTGTTTATTCTCTTACTTTCTGTTGTGATTTTTGAGGCAGAATCTCTAATAACTCTGACTGGCCACAGAATTCCTCTGTAGTCAAGGCTGGCCTTGAGCTCATCTTCATATTCTCTACCTACAAGCTGAGAGGGTTACATATGTATATCTTAATTTTTGGCTTACACTACAATGTTGCATTTATTGGTATAGTTTTGTAGTAAAGTTTGAAGCCGGAACATGTGAGACTTATTTTGTTCTTCTTTTCCAATGTAGCTGCTATTCTGAGTCTCTTGGGTTCTAAATTAGTTTTGGAATCATCTTGCCAGTTTCCAGAAGGAAGTCAGCTGAGATTCAGTAGAGACTGCATTGAGCTACAGAGAAAGTGGGAGTATTTTGCTATAACAATTGTGCCTTCTGGTCCATGAACATGGGACACACACATGCAAGAATGCTTATAATTTCCAGAGGATGAAATTTACATAATTTACATAATTTTGTATAACTTATTCTTAGTATTGTATTTTTGATGTGAGTGTAAATGGATTTTTCTTAATTCCTGTTTCTCATTATCTGCTTCAAGTGGGCAGGAGTCTATTGATTTTCATGTATTCCTCTGTCATTCAACATAACTGTACCTGTCTATTAGTGCTAATATACATTTTTTGCCTCAACCTCAGCCCAGAGCAAGTGAGACATTTGGAAAGCACATATGTACCTTTCTAGCGTCTTTACTCCCAAATGAGAAACACTGCAGCCTAATGTTGACCCTGGCCTCTGAGCTTGAGTGAAGTTATTCTGCCAGCCTAGAGTATCCTTGTCACTGTTTGCAGAAGACTGGCTTTTGTGAAGGTCATGAGACCCAGTCTTAGTGGAACTGACACAGGTTTGTAGTATATATAAGTAGTGTCTCTTTAAGGAGTCAGTTAACAGTGTTGATGAGATACTATCCCAAACAAAATTGTGACTCAGAGGATAATGAACATCCATTTATTCATTTTTAACTTAGCGTTGTTTATAGGAGTATACATGTATTTTAGTCAAAATATGACAGAGAAAGGGTGAAATCCTTTGAAAAAGTTGAAGTCAATACTTTGAAGAAATGATTATATTGAATTGCTGTTAATACCGTGTGTTCTGGCTTATTTGGCAAGTGGTTTTGACTCATGGGTACTTAGATGTTCATCTTTTCTGGTTACTTCCAATTGAACCATTTCAGCTAATGATAAGGTTCTCACATGTAAGTTTTACCCAAATAGCAATGATATATATCGTCCATGTACACACACACACACACACACACACACACACACACACACACACACACACACACACACACACACACGTTTCATGGTGAAACTAAAAATGGGAGCATGGATTTTGCCAGCATACTGAACTGATAGTCACAACACATAGTAGAACAGGACCAATGAACACATGTGAAAAAAAAAGAAACAGGATTTTTGATGCCACTCAGCAAATTCCCTGATTCAGAGGCCATGGTTAGGCCCTAGCTTTGAGCACTGAGAGAAGTCAACAGCTTTACTTAGTATCCTGGGATTGCTCTGGACTTTTAACAGTTCTGCTGTGTCTCCTGGGAAGAAGTGTTAATGTTTGAACACCAGGGATCATTTTTCATGCTTTAATTTGTTTCACCATTGCTTGCTCTTTCAGTATGTGTCACCTTTTAGTCTGCCAAGAAGTGTCTTTTCCATCCGGCACTCAGAAGTGTGGAAAAAGTACAGGCCTTCTCTGCTTTCTGGGAGTCTTGCCGTCACTACTGGTCAAACAAATAAGTTTCCTCAATATTCCTGATGATGTTAAGCCCCATGATTAAGAAAGTTCTAGTTTGTGTAATGTCAGCAGAATATTAAAATCTAAATAAAATGCCTTCTAGTTCTTTCTAGACCAGTGGTTCTCAAGTTTCCTAATGCTGTGACCTCTTAATACAGTTCTTTTTGTTGTGGTGACCACCAACCACAAAATTATTTCCATTGCTATTTGCTAACTGTAATTTTGCTGCTGCTATGAATAATAAAGTAAAAATCTGATATGCAGCATATCTGATATGAAACCCAAGTGAAAGGGACATTTGACCCCCAAGAGGTTGTGACCCACATATTGAGAACCACTGTTTTTGACCAGCCCTGAAGAGGCAATCAAAAGAAGAGTAGGATAAAATGTGAAGCAATTAGCTTGAAAATGTGTGACAATATGACATAGGATACTGTTTAGGTGTCTTCTATCTGAATACCCAAATTACCTTGTGTGTAAAATCCTCTATCCTTCATTATGTTTTATGAATGTGTATGTATAAACCTTTAAAAATTCACATAAGCTGTTTTGGTGAAGCCATCCCTAGAACTTTATAGTGGATTTTTGTCCAAATATAAAAAGTCATTCTCCTCCTAGGAGACAACTGTCTGCTAAATCTAAGGTTACACTGATTGCTCAGTTACATGTGTGTATGAGAAGTAATAGAGCTAGTAAAAATTCAATTTCCTCCCAGAAGGCTCTGGATCTGTCTCCTAAACTCCAAAGATGGTGCTGGGATACAAACATGAATGCATTTTCTTTATTTGCTGAAAGACATGCCCCTATTGTATTAAAGAGAAGACCTCCTTAGTTTGTTTTAAATTGCTGACTTAGACCCATGACCAAAGAACCCTATTCTGGTTTACCTTCTGCTTCATTTGCTATTTTGATACAACCATGGGTTACATGCTTGGATTTTTTTCTCTTCTACTTTTGTTCTGTCTGGTAACTTGATTCACTTGTTCAGTGAAATTGCAGCTTTACATGTGTAGGCAGTGTAGTTTGCTATGGATTGTGCATTAATTGCAATTGCAAAAAACTAAAGGACATTAATATAGTCATTTGATATAGCCTTTGTTTTATCATCAGGGCTTTGAGATGAGCAAAGATAATGTTTATGCTTAAGTCATTAATTTTGGAGCAAAGTTAAAGTTAATATATTTTCTTTCCTTTTTCTTATTATTCCAAAATAACTATTAAGCCACAGAGGATGAGTGACTACATTTTATCTTATCCTTGCCTTAAAATAATCTCAAAGAACCTTTTTAAATATTTAATTTTCATCTAAGTGTCAAGAAATGCATGATTTTTTTCAATGTATGTTTTTTAAAATATTGGGGCTGGAGAGATGGAATAGCACTTGCTCTTCTTACAGACAATCACATTTGGTTCCCAGAACTCACATTGCCTTGCTCAGAACAACTTTTACCTCCAGTATCAGGGACTCTGTCATCTTCTAGGGTCTGAGGGAACTGGCATGCACATGAACATACACACAGAGAGACACATATCCATACCTGTAAATAAAATCAAAATAAATACAAAATATAAAGTTAGTGAAATGAAACTTTTGTGAGGTTAGAAAACTTCTTACAGATAAATGGAGTAGAAATGAATCAGCCTTGGGATCACAGAAGTTCAGTTAGTTATAATCACTCTTCTGTGGATATTACAGATATGAAGGGAAGTTGTATCCTTCAAATTAGTTAAATCATTGATGTGAGGTTAGATTTGATAATTCTTACATGGAAAGTTTAGTAAGTAGCTTCTCACTGGTGAATAAAAATGTCATTTCCCTTTATAACCATTTTGGCAACAACTAAACCTTAATTCATTTTAATATTCGGTCATTTTTGCCCTTTGGGATCCAGCTATCCTGGGGGTCATTACTCCTTATTAGCTATTTCTCTGGTTTTGTCTCTAGAAGTGGAGTTTTCCTTAATGAGTAATATTCTTTGCCTCAAGCTGGCTGGCAGGTCACTTTTGGTAGTCTCAGGGAAGAGCAGTTTGGCTTCAGAGCAGAGTGTGTAACAATACAGGATGCTAAGATGTCCAGAGTGAGGTCAGCTGTGACAACAAACCCATGTGTTCTGCCTTTAATGGACAGATATGGACATGTTCCCTCCCTAAATGTGCATCCATCTGAGGCCTAAGCCAGGTGTGATGCTGAGCAAAGGGAAGCTGCTCAGGCTGATAACTTCCAAGTTGCTTTGTGCCAAGTTTATCGATGAAATTCAGTTCCAGGTAGCACCAGAGTTAAAAAAGAAAAAAAAAAAACATGATTTCTAACAAGAACTAGAAATGCCATTTATTGAACATATATTACTAAATACACACTGTGTAACTGGTAGAGTCGGGGGCAAGGCTGGATATTGCAGGAGTAGGGAGGGGGAAGGTGTGCTTCCTGTGCATTTTTGGCTTTGAGATTATTGTGTTGTTGCTGTTTGACAGTCTTGGTGATATAATACGTAAACCTATTCTTAACCCCATGACAAAAATAATTTTCTTTCTCTTTAGCTAACATCTCTTAGTGGGGATTTGGTTTATTTTCCCCAGTATGAATTTTACATTTAGTAAGAAAATCTGATATGTATATTTTGGCTATTTTTCCCCTATGACTAATTTTCTTTTTCTCATAAAACTATCACATACTTAGACTAATAGCACTATTCATTTTAAGCAGTTACTTATTCCATCTGGCTAGTGTCTATGGTAGATCATAGATTGACATCCTAAGAACTCGTTCTTACTGTCTCATATATCACAGAGTTAGAGATCACCTCTGAGTTATAGAAAGAGGACCTTGGATTCTGGAATACTGACCTATCAGAATTTTAGCATCCTCTCCATTTCATTTGTTCTCCTTCCTGTTCAAGTTATATTTATTTTGGTGTTCTTCAATGTTTCCTCTGACTTTCAGCCATTTGTCCTCATATCTTAAAAACATCAACCAACTGAGTTTTGTAATGATAACGGTTTCCACCAGCTGCCCAAGCCCTGCCAGCTTCCCAAACCCTGCCACCACGTTAGGACCCCCAAATAACACACAGAGTCTTATGTTAGTTATAATGCTGCTGGCCAATGACTAGGATTTCTCATTTGCTAGCTCTGTCCTAAGTATCAACCATAACCATTAATCTATATATTTTATAAAGACTTATCTTACTGAGGACGCCAGTGGCATTCATCCTCTCTTGCCGGGATCACATGGTGACTTTTTCCTTTACTACATTTCCCAGAATCCTCCTTGACTCCTAGCCCCATCTATCTTGCTTCTCTATTGGCCAACAGTGCTTTATGTATCAACCAATAGACAAACATATACACAGAAGGACTTCCCCCATCAGAGTTTTCCAGAATTTTATCATAATATGTTCACAAAAATGAGCACTCATCTCTGCTAATTGGATCTAGTGATAACCACAATAAGCGTTCAGGATTTGCTTGATAATTCGATCAGCAGGTATAATAGTCTCTTGATTTGCCTAGAACCCCTGCTGACGTTTCTGGTGATTTTGTGAAAATTAGAGCATGTGTAGTTTTCTCTGGGTAGAACAAGTAGGAAATAAATAAGGAGGGAGGTTTCCCCCATAGAAGCTAGGGTTCCTTATGCTGTCCAGTGGGAGTTGATGTCAGCCCTCAGACATTCTTAGCCTTCTGCTGCTATGTAACTGTGACCTACAGACCTGTCACAGCAACCCTGAGCCAGGGATTCAAGGTGGAATGAAGACTCCTTTAGTTTCTACTGTTTCTCTTCTTCTCCAAGTCAGATTCCTAAGGACTTTCTTAACTAGTAGTTTGATCAAGAAAATTAATCTGTTTGGGCAGTAGTAATATGAGGGAAGAGGATGTCAGAGAACTACTGTTTGATTTTAGCATTTCCTGGACAGGATGTCAAAGAATCACTTGCAAAGATTTATTTTTTAAAAGATGATTTATCAAATGTTATTAGCAAATGAATGCTCCACCAACTTTTTGGAAGGAAACACACACACACACACATTCACATACATACATACACAAACACATATATATTAAACTTGTGTGATGTATTCTTTTTATTATATAGTAATAATACTTTTATTGAAGTAATCATGTTGTTCTTTGCTTTATCACATGAGAAGCTGCCTCCTTACTGTATCACATATCCTCTCCACATTTATCAAAACAGGCAAAGAATGAATAGTAAACCTAACGCTCTTTTTCTTCCTCCTCTTATTCCAGGCGATGTGTTTCACATCACTGCCCCAAATAAGTTCACCTTTGAGGAGGCAGAAGAAGAGTGTGAAAACCAGGATGCCAGGCTGGCGACGGTTGGGGAACTTCATGCAGCTTGGAGGAATGGCTTTGACCAATGTGATTACGGGTGGCTGTCGGATGCCAGTGTGCGGCACCCTGTGACTGTGGCCAGGGCCCAGTGTGGAGGTGGTCTACTTGGGGTGAGAACCCTGTATCGTTTTGAGAACCAGACATGCTTCCCTACCCCTGATAGCAGATTTGATGCCTACTGCTTTAAACGTAAGTGTTTGATATCTTTCTAAAAATATAGGGATTTAAAAAGCTGCAGCAACGAGATTCACTGAGGGTCAAGTAGTTGTTGAGATGGACTCTGTATCCTGTGCAATGTGCATGGAACAGAAAGAATTCAGTGACTTAGGTGCAACAGGCTTAATACCAGCATAATGGTTAAAGCAAGGTAGGGAGTTTAGCGAGTAGGTTTTTGTTTGTTTGTGTTTTTGAGGAGATGGGAATGTCAGATTAGAGTCTTAGGTGCTCGCTATTATACCAAGAATCATAGACCAATTCCTGAATTGTCATTTCCTATTAATCGAGGCTTTAAATGCAGTTTCATTGTTGGTATGACAATGTTAAGCCAATAGCATTTGAGCAAAGCATTTGAATCCTGTTTAAGTTGTCTTCAAGCAGAAGTTTAAATTTAAATTTAAGTCACTGCAGGTGAGTATTGGTGCTGAAACTGATAATGATTATGTTCTTTTTCTACCTAAAAATGAACCATCAAATAATTAAAATAATTCACATATTTCATTTTGTTTCAAGTAATAGAATATGTGCCTTTTGGGTAATTTTTCTTTGATTTAATTAAAGTAGCCTCTTTGCAATATGTAGCATAATTTAGCTATATTCAGATAGGTTTACCTTATAATATTAATTTTAAATAGCACTTGTGCTATACATATTTTAAATTTTCAGACATACTTAAATTATTTTTAAACATCAATCACATTACATAGTATTATAATTATAGAGCACTTAGCTAAAGAATAACTAGTCAAAATTTTTATGGTAATATTTACTCTAGGGTCTGTATTATCTTAGCTAAATGACAACTACTTAGATATTTTAATGACCTTGTGTAAGTCTGACATTGACTAATATAATAATTAAATATCAATATACCACAGGAGAGTTGTGAACTAGCTTTCTAATTCTTTTTGTTAAACAATAGGTAACTAAAATAACTAGAAAATATACTGGCTTGTTATTAATTTGTTTTTAGAGTGAAATATATACAGGCATTTTTCAGTGAGAAAAAGACTGAGCTATGAACCTAAGCAGTGTATTGGAAAAGAGAGTGGATCTGTGAGCTGATAGAAGCACGAAGGGTTTCATTTCATAGACTTCTGTCTCCCTGCTAGGTTGCCTCTGCCTGTATCTCCGCTTTAGACATGCTTTTCTGGGTGTTATAGCGATATGCTGTGTGTTAGCTTAATTCAAGCTGTTGATCCTAAAAGGCCTAGCAAATGCTAGCTTTTCTTCTTGGGCCTTGAAACAACAAAGTGTTCCATAAACCTTTTCAGAAAAATAACAATAATAATGAAAAATCTAATCCTAAATAGAGTCATATATGTATACATATATGACATGCATATTTGTTTATGCCAAATTTTGTCCTTAATAAAGTTTATGTAAATCAGGTTATAAAATTACTTTTACATTAGGTTACCAACATGATGAAAGAACAGGCTTGGGTTAATGGTTAGAAGGGATGGACTGGAAAAGTTATAAGGGGTGAATCGAGTGACTGAGTATCTCCCTTAACTAATTTTTCCATCACTGTATAAAATTAACACCAGGAAAAAAATGTAACATATTTTCTCCTTGAGGGTAAAATGGAAACCCAAGCTTGCCTGTAGTCATAGAGAGAGTATTATTAAAGAATTATTCCTGGCAGATTTTACATGGTTTATCTAAATGAATTTACATGGGTGCGTAAAAAGCAAGTTCCTAGGATTTAAATAGATTGACCACATTAAATTTAATTTATATTACATACAAAAGTGGTTGATACTTATTATTTTCTGCTCATGCTAATGTATAGAATTTGGTATAAAATACATACATATTTCCCCTATGTAACCTGAAGTCTAGGTTCTTGTTTAATTCTTCTGTCCTTAAGACCATCATTCCTAGGTCATTCAGCACAGAAGAGGTTAGAATGTCACAGTGCCAACTACTTCTAGTATACTTGGCAATGCATCTTTTAGTATGTGTATACATAAAGATTTGAAATTATTTCCAGGTGATTTGACTGATGTTCCCTTTTCCCATGTAACCCAGTGGTAACTAAGAATGTCCTCAGCTGCAGTCCCTCAAGTGGTGTCTGTGGTGTTCAGTCATAAGTTGAACAAGAGATGCATGCATGTTGTAAATCATTTGGTTTTGTCAAACCTAGAAAGTGGGCTTTTAGGCCATGTAGTGAATAAACATTCTAAATCTTATTTTGTTCTAATGCCTTCTTCCTATAGAGCCAGTTAATAGTACACATACAATATCAGATAATGTGCACAGATAGGAATTATCTGGTCAAATAGATTTAAAAACAGGCAACTAAATGCCCTTTAAAAATAAGTTTCCTGACTATTTTCATGTGATGAAAACTGTCTACTTGTTAATTATTTTGGCTTCAGGACTGAAAATGTTCAGTGAAAGAATTCAGAAGCTCAGGGCTTTGAAAGTCCATGTGAAATACTTTCAAATTTAAATGAATCAAAGTCATTGAAGACTTTTGAAATTTTCGTAATACGTGTCACTAAGTATCTCCAGGAGAGGGGAAATGACATGTTTCCTAAAAAATTCATTCTAATATTCTTTAGCTCATTTTCTTAGATAGTTTGTTTTTAATCAAAGTTTGAATATCATAATTTGAACTATTCTTTTAAAAAGTTGTTGATCAAATTCAAATAGCATCATTTCTATTGACCATAGTTCCTTGGTTGTCTCTCTGTATCTCCTCCACTTGGAACAATTCCACTGATGATGGTTTTAATGTCTAAATTTCTAGTTACCATTTGATCTGGTTTTGAACCAACTTGTTTCTCCATTCTCCCTTCTCTCATTAATTTTGGAACTAGATTCTAGAGCAGGCTCAATTGCTTCCCAACACTTCATATACTATTGTATATATTGGTTCATATTTATAATTAGGCTATTCTTCTAATCTATGATCACTTCATTGACTTTTTTTGTGCCCTAAACAATTACATGCCATTAGGTCCCAAATGTGATAATAATTCCTTACTTTGTATTTCAAAATGTCTCCTGTCTATTGAAGGTGAATTGATTACCATCCAATCCCCTATAGAACTTTGAAATGACAGTTAAAATTCAAACCCTACTGAGTCAATGTGAGCACTTTCTGAGATGTGACCCTCAAGTCATACTGTGGAACACTCAGTACTTTCCTCATTTCTTCCCATTTACACTCACATATGTTTCACATATTAATAAAAGTTGATTCAAAGTCAGTTGTTTCTCCAAAATGTAGATAGTATAGGAGTTAAAGTGGCCATTATGCTGATGATACGAGTTTATACTTTCATTAGGAAAATCTGTCTTATGTCTCATGACAGAAGCACAGGAAAGATAGCCCATAGGATGTAAAACACCATAAGCATGTTGATGTAAAACATCTGTGTGGCAGACAGCTGCAAGGATTGGAAGGGAGTATTTGTGGGAAAAAAAGTATGCTGGCTTTTGTTGGCTTCCTCAATAATGGCATTGAAAAACAATAGTATTTTCCCGAAATGCAAGCGTCCAATTTGAATGAAACTACGGGAGGGGTCCTTTTACAATAATCTAGAGTTGTATTCTCCTCTTTATAATATTTGTCAGTAAAGTAATACAATGATTTTTATTCTGAGCATATTTCTTTGTAAATGGTGTTTTAAAAAGTTGTTTCCTTTTTTGGAATGGCTGAAGCAAATGGCACACATTATCAGATACACTGAGTTCTGATGGCAGTCAGCTGTTAGGTTGATGAGAAAAGCCACCCAACCCCAAAAGGAAGTCTGAGGTTTTCCATTCCAAGTCATAGAATTAATTAAGTTAATTGTAAGCAGACTTTCTTGAACAGGGCTCTAAAATTATTAAACCCCTCCTTTTCCCCTGAAAACAAAGTCACATAAACCCTGGCCTTGTAAGACGGGCACCCGAGACTCACTGCTATCACCTTACTGTGCACCAAGGCTAGAGGAGAGCAACAGAAAGCCAGTCATAATTGACAATGACATGTGCTTATTTCATGTTAAAAATCGGAGTCCATTTTTAAAACTCTATAAAAATATTTCCATAGGATAATGTAGAGAGTTGCTAGGTTGAATAGGAGGACCTGATCCTCAGGCTTTCGCTTGGCTCCAGAGTGATGTCACCTTCTTCTGAATTAATTTTATTGGCCATGAAAAATGCTCTGAGGGAAAAAGTAAAATTACCATTCTGCTGTTATTAACAATAATATGATTAAATTGTCTCTAATATGAAGGTGTCTGAGAGTTTGTATTATGTTTCCATGGGAACATTTTCCATACCTATTCTTTACTGTTTCCCTAAAGAATGCAGTTATAAGACAAACATGAAATCTGGCAGTTAAGTGAGGTAACGGTGATAGAATTTCAGGGGATAGAGAATTGAATTAAAAGAAAAGTAGTCAGACACATTTTAGGTCTTTAAGCTGTTCATGTCAATCAAAATTGACCAAAGTTTGTGCCAGGAAATAAATGCAGAAGCAGGTTGTTATTTTTTTTTTAAAACATGAGGAGAAAATGTTCATTTAACACACTTTTCAAGGTTCCACTATTCTTTTGGGTTAATTTCTTTTTAAATAATGTAGGATAGGCAGTGATAGATTTTTAAAGGACTTGTAGTGTAAGTGAACATCACATTTTCATTAGAACACTGATGTTTGGGGACTTTTTGAATGGTTTGGACAATATCAACAGCTAATAACAAATTCCAGCCCTCTCCCTCATTAGAACTTATTATCGCCCTGTTCCGATTTAGGACAAAATCATATCATCTTACCAGAAGTTCTGACAGAACAGATGAAGCCAAAGGCAGCCAATTTTGTTTTTCAGTGATTCTTTTTGGGGAAGATACCAAGTTTTTAGAGTCTACTGATGCAACAATTTCTAATAGAGAAGACCAGCATTGCTCATCCAGCTATTTTACATCATATGCAATGTAACAAGGTGGTGGATGTGGGTGTCTCACAACTGTTCCTTATGCATTCACTGGCAACTAATTTTTGATTTTAGACAGTACTGATTTTTTTAAATAGTCTTTGTATGCTAAACTATGTTGAGAATGACTTTTACTTATAACATTGTCACTTTTATATACAGCTTAAATTTTCCTAGGTAAACCATTCTCCATAAACTCTGAGTCATTATAACATAGCATTTTATAATGACAAGGCTACTTTATGTAGCCTTTGCTCACTCTGTGATAATCAAGGATGATGCAGGAATTTGTAGTAACAGGCTAAAAACTATCGCATAGCTACTTTATTTTCTATGCATTTATGTTTTATGTTAAAGTAAGACTGAAACCAAGACCTAGGATAAGTAGAAACACAGTATGTAGATCGTTCAGGAAATAGTAGGACTACAGCAAATGCCGACCAGCCTCTGCCAGACATGTTGTATGATCTGCTGGCAACACGCCTCCAGAGTTAAAAGGAAGATGAAGACAAATGTCCAACACCTGGGACCAAATGAAGAGCGGGTATTAAAAGTTTAATATCCTGTTTTTAGGAAAGTCTACATATTATGGACAATGTCATGGTTTATGTGTAACTTGGTTCCATTTGATGTGGCTTTTTGTTGTTTTGCAGTCTGAAACACTCCCTCTCCCTTGAGACACTTTGCATCTTGAAAAGAAGGCAATATTTGGAGGAAACTAGCAGCAGGGGACATCCGTCTCCAGATAACAAAGCCAAGTTCTCTTTCTTAGTTTCATATCACTACTGTAGTTCATTACAGATAAACATTTATGAAAATTCCGTTTTAGTAACTTTTTGGCATCTACTTATCTGAAAACACATAATGTCATTTTTGTGGAAGAACAAGTGTTTATACAGTCAAGTATAATAGCACAATACAAAACAACTGACTAGTTTGTGACTGGTGATCAATTACCTTCCTTTGTTTAGGATTTAGACTCCTTTGTATTTCAGATCACTTGGTCCACTTAAAAATACAGAGCAACACTTAAACACTGGTCATGCAACCCCTTATTAGTGACTTGTCTAATTAACTCTTTGAAATTATTTTTCTAGCTAAACAGAATATATCAGAGGCAACCACCATCGAAATGAATATCCTCGCAGAAACTGCATCACCCAGTTTATCCAAAGAACCATACATGGTACCTGACAGAGCTACACCAATCATTCCATTAGTCACCGAGTTACCTATCATTACCACACACTTCCCTCCTGCAGGAAATATAGTCAATTTTGAACAGAAATCTGTAGTCCAGTTTCAGGCTTTCACAGACAAATTAGACACTGAATCACCCACACCTGCTGGGAGTACTGAGAACCACTGGGATGTGGATGACTACCTACCTTCTGGGTCAGGACCACTTGGAAAGCCAGATATATCTGAAATTAAAGAGGAAGGACTCCAAAGCACAACTGTCATCTCCCAACATGCTACCGGCTCATGGGATGGAATCACAGAGGATATGCAGACACATGAATCTGTTACACAGATTGAAGAAATAGAAGTGGGCCCTTTAGTAACATCCACTGAAATCCCAAAGCACATTTCTTCCAAGGAATTTCAAGCAACTGAAACACCACTGGAACCCACAAAAGTGACCCTTGAACACAAACCTGAAAAGCCAACTGTAAGCACCAGTCCTGAATTGGCAACCACAAGTCACTATGGATTCACCTTGAGAAAAGAGAAGAGTGAAGACAGAACACTGACAGTTAGATCTGGTCAGAGCACCCAGGTCTTCAGCCAAATACCTGAAGTCATCACAGTATCAAAGACATCAGAAGACACTACCTTCTCCAAGCCAGGGGACTTAGAGTCCATTTCAACATCAACAATAGTTTTGCCTATAACTATGCTTGACATAGATGGATCACTCATAGATAAAGAGAAAGAACAAACAACTAATGGTAAAATGACTGAAGATCCTTTTGTTCAATCACAGCCTACAACTCCCTTTCCATTAGAGCATCTTACAGAAGTAGAATTGTCTCCCTATTCTGGTGACATTATATCAGTAGAGGGAATATCCACAGTTATTTATCCCTCATTACAAACAGAAGGAACACAAGAAAGAAAAAGAACAGAAACACCAAGACCAGAGTTGAAAAAAGATATTTACACAGTTGATGAGATACAAGAAAAGATCACCAAAGATCCATTTATAGGTATAACAGAGGAAGCCTTCTCTGGAATGAAGCTCTCTCCATCTTCCTCAGGACAAATTCATTTTACAGAGTCTGCAGTAGAAGACTCTGTTTCCCCCGCATTGACCACTGGGAAGTCAAATGTGAAGCCAACAGAAGCAAGGGATGTAGAAGAAATGGCAACACTGAGTAGATTAGAAACAGATGTTACAAAGTATTACAAAGATGTGACAAAAGCCCATTTGACAGGCAGTACTTTCAACATGGAAGTGGTCACAGTATCAAAATGGTCATTGGATGAAGATAATTCAACTTCAAAGCCCGTAGCCTCAACAGAATTTGTTGGCTCTACAAAATTGTCCCCTGTCTTACTTACCACTCTAGGAAAAAATGGAAAGGATAAAGAAACTCCAAGTTTCCCAGATGTAGGAGACCAATATACTTTTTCCCCAGATAGTACACAAAAACCATTAGAAAAGGTTTCTGAGGAAGATTTAACATCAGGAGAATTTACAGTTACATCTCAGTCAGCTACATCAGTTGGAATTTCAGAAAAGTCAACTTTGAGAGAGTCTACAACCGAAGATGGCATTTTGCCCACCACAGGCACAGAAGACCAAGACGCTAATGCAACTGTGGAAGGAAGTGCTTTGGGCGAAGATACAGATGCATCCAAACCACTATTTACTGTCCCCCCATTTGCACACACCTCTGATGTGGAAGGATTGGCATTTGTTAATTATAGTAGCACCCAGGAGTCCACTACGTATGTAGATATGCCCCACACTACTCCTCTTTCTGTAATCCCCAAGACAGAATGGAGTATGTTGGAATCTTCTGTTCCACTGGAATATGAGGTTCTAAGCAAATCTGATCAAGATCTCATTGAACAGACTCACCTAGCAGCAACCATGTCTCCTGAAGCTTTGACAACAGGAATCATACAGGGAGAAACCCAGGAAAAACCACAAACCACAGGGAGCTCATTTCCTGTTCTCAGTTCTACTGCACTAATGACCAATGAGACCACAGCATTTAAAGAAGAGGGGGAGGGATCAACATATACTATCTCTGAAGACAAATGGGTGACAGGTTTTGAGAAAGTTCCAGTTTTAGAAACAACTCCAATTGGAACAATTGCCCATGGTACATCTTATCCACCTGCTACAAAAACGCAGCACGAAGTGGAAATGGAGACAATGGTAACACTAACATCAACCATTAGGCCAAAAGCAGTTGTAAGTACGGAGGCAGAATTAACATATGAAGCAGAAGGTAGTAGTTTAACAGAATTTGCATCAACTTTGAGACCCTTCAGGACTCAAGTCACACAGCTTATGGAGGAAACTACAGAGGAACGAAAGAAGCCATTCCTAGACTACACAGATTTAGGCTCAGGATTATTTGAAAGACCCAGAGCCACGGAACTCCCAGAATTTCCAGTCGTTCCAAGTGACATCAGTGCCTTCACATCCGTAGACAGCCTTCACAGAACTCCACCATTCAGGCCCTCTTCACCCTTCACCAAAGAACCAGCTGTTGTTGAGGAGGAGCCCAGTGAGAATATGACCAGTGACATTATACTTCCTAGAGAGTCTATAACAGAGCAGCCTCCCCCAGCTCTCACTGATATCATAGCTAAGGAAACGGAAACTGATATTGATGAAGAGTATCACATGACCTCAAGGCCTCCTATAACACAGCGGACAAGACCATCCACTGTGGAAAGAAAAACGACCCCCAAACCTCAGGCATTGTCTACTTCGCCACCCCAAGCAGGGACAAAATCCCGCCCTGACATAAATGTTTATATTATTGAGGTCAGAGAAAACAAGACAGGTAAGTCTTTGCTCTCAAGGCAATCAGCATTTTATCTTGAAAGTTAAAATAACCATCATACCAAATGCTGCCATTAGATGATAACTGGAGTGTCAAAAATGTGTTAGCTTCATGCATCTGTACAAGAATTGGAAGGATCTGTTAAACCGTTTGCAAGAATGTTAGGTACAGTTTTGTTTTAAAAGTCATGAGAAGCCCTGCTTTGTCATCTAATACAACCACTTCATCAATGTTACATCACTTCAGAACACCAGAACAAAGTGTTTTAATTTCAATGTCTTTCCATACATTACTACTCAAGTGTAGCACTAGACTGTGTTAACATTCCATTGGTCTGCAACCATTAACCTCTAGCACTCACAATGTAGACAGCTAAACGATTTTGCATATCCCTAGGGTTGACCAAAAGATCTCTAAAGGTTTTTTTCTGTTCTCTTCCAGGATTTTGCAGGTTTATCACATAAGTTGTGGAATGGGTAATAGGTCTATTTTAATTCAAATTTAACATTTTTAAGATGTTGACTGTTCTTATTATATATTTTTTTAAATGCAGCTTAAACTGTTTGGAACCAACATAATCTAGCTAAGTTCCAAGAACTGCTTGGAATCATTAACAAGCCTAATTTTAGGAGGTAGATTTGTAAACATTACTTTTACTTCCTAAAACACAGGCCATCGTGTTTGTATTGTAATTTCATTGTCTCCTCTAAAAGATGTGTGTTTGCATTGGCTGATACTTGCAGTTGTCATGATCAAACATGTCTTGTTCTCACCTACAAGTGTGGGTATATCATCAAGTTAAATTTGAAAAGTTGAGTTGAGACTACATAGCACATACTGACTAATGGAGTATTTCATGTTTGCTGGTGTTATTTGAATTTAGAGCTTAAGTCTACTGGTTTCTCAATTATCTGGTTTAAATTTAAATATGAGAGTTAGATGAGTAAATGTTCACTTTTCTGTAGCCTGGCTCAGAGAAGCCATATGGGAAGGGTGCCTGTTTATTAGTTCCTTTCTTGATATGGGGATAACGCCCTGCTGGGTGTCACTCAGAAGAAAGATGGCATTTTCATTAGGGTGATCAGGAATACACCTGGTGAGAATGAACAGGTATCTGAACCATCGAATTAGTTGGTATCCAGTGCTGTAGATAGAAATGTCATGGCTTCCATTGTTTCTTCTTCAGGATTTTCTTGGTGTGAAAACATTTGCATGGCATAAATAATAGGTTACACAGCCCTACATTACTGAATTCCTCTCTTCCCAGCATAGCTTGTTAGAGGCCAGGAATGAAACATGCTTTTTTTTTCTTTTGTTACTGGTACAGTATTTTGCAAACCATGAATGATTTCCTGTGTTCTACATTACTTCTACATGTCTCAAAACTGGAGTTGAAAACAGAAATGCTACCAAGAAGTAGGAGTTAGGATTGCTGTTAGTAGGATTAAAAGGAACAAAAAACTGTAGTCATGGGATCTGGGGAAAATAGAGGTGGGAGAAAGTTGGTGTCAACCTTTGATTTCAGGAAGTCAAAAGTCCATACCGATTAAGTGCCTATCTTCTCAGTTTATCTTGCTCTGTTGGTCATGACATGCAAAGTTGTATCAAATAGTATGACAGTATGAAATTGTATTAAACAATACAAAACCAGAACTATACAGTGGCTCCCAACTCTTCTCACTGGGAAATTGTACCTACAGGTTAGCACATTCAAAATACAAAATGGAAAAAGGGCTGAAACTCAACTCAAGCCCCACCCCACCTCCAAAAGATGGCAGTCCTTAGGGGAAAAACAAAAACACTAACTTTATAAATGGCAGTTCAAGTGGAGGGGCTTCTTAGTCTAACAATGTGACAGTTTATGAAGAGGTAGGCCTTTATATGGACCTGGTAGTCTCCATTCCAGCTGGACATGCATAGATGTTTTCTTTCTTCCACTTCTAAAATCTAGGGCTGTGCTGACAGCATATTTTGAGTAAATTGTGAACTATTTGGCCATTTCCATCAGGCAGGAGAGTTACAGTATGCACATGTTGGGATGGGGCATGGAACATTGGGGCAGGCTATCTACCATCTCTTTTGATGTGTTCTAGGCTTTCTTTCCTAAGATAAAACAGCATGGTTTTTATTTTCAGAAGGCAGTGAGATTGACTTAGACCCAACTACTCAGTTCACAAACTTTGCTAGTTTTCTAACAATAATTTAATTTTCCCAATATTGAACTCTGCTCTTGAAAACCCTCACCCAGGTGTTCAGTTAAATTCTAAGGTAGGTGTGTTAATGAGGGAAGCCTGGAAAGCCAACATTTTTATATTTCCAGAGTGGAAAACCCTCAGAACATATGTGCCATTGTATAAACCTATTCACCTGAGTGAAATTGACCTTCACATATACTGTGTATCCAAGTAAATAAAAAATGCCACCCAAGCTACACCAAACCAAGGCATTTATATTTTTTTCTGCACTCGGAGAGTGATATAAAGCTTGACTTTTATGAAATACCGTGAAACAAAACATGCTACTCAGTGCATGCTTACATCATACCCTCAGATGGATGTTAATGGCAATGTAGGTTCTGCTGCTGGAGGGCAACTGTGGTTAACAGTTGAAAAATCTGAAGGAACTTCGCAGGCTATAAAGGGTTTATGAGCTGAAAAATGCTGTGGGGTGTGGTTAACACTGGTTCAGGGGTGCTGAAAACTAGATTCGTCTATTTCAGGAGTAATTTGCACACCTGCACTCGGGAAAATTATTAAAAGGCTTTCTTTGTGAACGAGTATGAAGGCTACAGGATTTGACAGTATGGGAAGAATTTCTTCAATTATGTCTGGGTTTTTGTTCTGTTTTGTAGTTTGTAAAGAGTATTCAGGCAAATTATCTGAAATGTTACAAGTTAGTGTAACAAAACTGCTAATGTTAAACAAGCAAAAGAAACAAAAACAAAATGTATCAATATCTTTAAGTCAAAATATAATTTAGAAATGTGCAGATTTTAAGTGCCAACATCATGTCAGTTCTCATAGCCAAAATCTCCAGATATAAGTCTATATATATGCTGTGAGTGTTGAAGTCATTCTTCTTAATTATTTTTATTGACTTTCTGTCATCCTAAGTATAAAAGCATAATATAGTTGTAAAACTAAATATTAGAAATTATATTAGTATAAGATACTGATAAAATTGTTAATGTTAATATTTGTATCAATTAGATTTTGACCAGGATGGTATTTTGATCTGTACATTTGAATTCATTTGCTTGGCTTCCTTGTGCAAAATTATTGTCCCTTTTTGGTACTATCAATTAGAAATTACTCCCAATGGCTCTATTTATTCTACCATTTTTAAATATGAAAAATATACATAAAGCCATAGGTTTATTTTTGAGAACTTTGGTCTTGTGGGGACGATGAACAATAAGAGGCAGTTTGGACCAACACTGACAATCTCTGGCTGAACACTTAGCTCTTTTGTAAGTTGCTTTCATTCTGGGTAAAAGTCTAATTATTCTTCTGTTCAAATTGTATTTACTTTTAATTGAGAATTTTTCATATAATATACTTTTATATGATTGCTTATGTTTACAGAATTTTATAACCATATATAAAGTACTTTATCTTTTTTTTAATTAGAGGATCAGATTCCATTCTTCAAACAGTACCTTAAGGGGCCTCCATGTATTATAACACAGTGGTTATGTTGGTTAATGTTTGGGTGGATGAGCCACCCCCTCTGGGATGCCATGTGCCTCAGATCCAGAAGAAAATGGAATTGCAGATATAACTAAAAACAAAGGAGAAGCACTCATTCCTGAATGAACTGAATATTTTCTTTTCTAAAAATTCGTTATATCTTCTTATTTTACATATATGGTTGTTTTGCCTACTCCTGTGTGTGTGCACCACTTGCACACCTGGGGTTGCCAGTAGGGGTCAGCAGTGGGTATCAGATGCCCTGGAACTAGAGTTAGAGATGTGTGTGAGCTGCCATGTGGATGCTAGGACTAGAACCTAGGTCATCTAGAAGAGCATTCCATACCCTTAACTACTTGATCAATGTCGCAGCCCTCCAATTTTATTTGCAGTAAGAATGATTGTGACTACCTCACATAAAGGTATATATATTTATTAATAGATACCTTTGTTGTCTCTAGTTATTATGCTAAATGAAGCCAGTTCAATCTTGTTGACATCTCTGTGTCATTAGATACCATGTTATTTATCCTGCAAGGAACCAAATGGAACTTTAATTTGGTATTTTGGGGACTGAAAGAGCATATTAACATTTTAGTCTCCCATGGTATGTGTTGGTTTACACCCATGCCACTTTGAGCTAAGCGTAACTTGGCAGCAGCTACCTACAGTTCCTTTGTAACTTAACTATAGTGTTGATTCTGTATGGCCTATGAGCAGAACCCATCTGCTTTAAGCTCTTCTATGTGCCCGATAATTGAGCTGATGATAAAAATAGAAATTTTAATTCTATTTTCAAGAATAGCTCTTTGACAAACTCTTTTAAATGTTCCCATGCATTGCCCTAACCTTTCCTTATGTTTTCATAAAAATATAGAGGTACTACCTGATATTATTTGGTTGCTGTGAAGGAAAGCCCCTGCTCTGTACACAGAAGTTGCTTCCTTCTTCCATAGCAGCATTACTGTCATTCAGTTTTGCAATGATTACAAGAAACATATGGAGGAGTCCAGATAGTGTTCAGAACATTTGCAGCAAGGGGCTGGCTGAGGGAAGAGATGTGAATGGAAAAATCCAAAAGGAAAAGAAAAACACAATTCTCTGGAGTGTCATTTTAAAGAGGTAAAGCTGATTTTTTAGGAGATGTGCTAATTTTGGTCAGTTTAGAAAATTCATAGAATTACTTCTCAGGGAAGTTTTCCATATACAAATATAGCTGTTTAATGGAGTGACTTCATTTACAGATCAATTCCAAGAATAATGATGGTGATTACCTGGGTGTGGGGCTGGTCGTAGTACCGACGTGTTTCAGTAAAAGTTGAGATATACATGTTTTCAGGTGTGTTGAGGTATTATGATTTTTCCCAAAACAATTGACATGAGGAGAAATAAATCCTTTTGTATGAGACCATCCCATGTAGGACTGAGAATTCTTTAGTCTTATTTACAAGGGTATCCCTTAGAGAGATGGCGCAATAATCTTTATTATGAATCAGGAGGGAAACACACCTAGTGCAAGAAGAGAATTTAAACAATTGAAAAGATAGATTTGATCTATTGGAGGGGAAAAATAAATCAATACAAACTATATTACCTCTGAATGATCAGGGCCATGTCTAGTATTTCTCCATAAATGATATAAAGCTTAAATAGAAGACTTATATTAAAATATAAAGGATTCCTGCAGTAAGAGAGAAAGTTCTATCTGTGAAAATGTAAATTCCACGTCAGTTAGTTAGACACCCTGAATTTTTCTGATCCTGGCATATAGTTAGTACATGGCAAGTGTGTGGGCAGGCTTTTGCAGAGTCACTGTTTTCACGAAGCAGGAAAGTATTACCAGTGTCTCACAGAAAATGGAATTTAGTTTCTATAGCCACATATTGTGAAGGTCTTTGTATTGCTAAAGTGAGAAAGGGAGAAGTAAAATATATTAGTCTATGTCTCTAATAACATACAGGAACACAACACAATTCTCATGTTCACATTTCTTGTCTTTCTAGAGAGCCTATGCTACTATGTACAGAT
This sequence comes from Cricetulus griseus, assembly GCF_003668045.3. NCBI lineage: Eukaryota > Metazoa > Chordata > Mammalia > Rodentia > Cricetidae > Cricetulus > Cricetulus griseus. Next base: position 308,648,407 of record NC_048595.1, on the reverse strand, counting down.
AAAAATCCTCTGTTCATCTTTTCATACTATGTTGAGTAAACATTCATTCTATCCAGTCACGGTGTAGCTAGGGAATTAAACCAATATGATTTATAGTTTAGTTAGACAACTTGAACACTCAGCAAATGAGTACATAAGAAAGACAATTCCATGCTATAATAAACACATAAGGAGCAGTTGGAAGTAGATCATAAGTGTCTTAGCAGGCAATCCTCAGAGTTCTTTCTCAGAGCAAACTGTGATGTGCCCCCTATCCTTGAGCACTGCTCAGGTTCCCTGGGGGCACACAACCAAACCAACCTGAGTTACCACAGGTGATCACCCATCACTGTACCACCTGGCACAGTTTGATGGACACAGGAAAATTTCCCAGTGCGGTTCTCCCACACTGCTTCTGCATTTGGCTGTAGATAGGAAACTTCCAAATAAAGTTGTCACAGCTCCAACCACTCAGACAACTGATCTGAATTACAAATGGGAGGTGTAAGCATTATTATTTATTTCCTTTCTTAAGACTGCTTGAGACATTGTTCAAATTTGGCATCTGTAGTCTTAAATGTTTCCCAAATACTTTTGCTGAACAGAGCATTGAATATCGAATAGCAGGAAGAGTCCCCAACTCTTCAGTCCACCCCCTGCCCCCCAAGACACAGCAGCTGCCTTCAGCCTTTGTTGGATTAAGCAGGATTTGACAATTCTGAGGAGAAGGAGTTTGTCTGAGTAAGCTTTCTTCACTGAGACTGTAGTCACTGGTCAGATTTTAGCAAGTGTCCTGTTTGTCACACGTCTAACTATATCTTGATATCTGTAAGTGAGGGAGGAAATGGAATGAACTATCTATGACTTACATGTACTTAAAACATTCTAGGGATAATTATCACTGAATCCAAAACAGTAGTGATGAGTGGGCAACACATTTTTAATCTCTTAGAACTGCATATCTCATTTTACTATATCCTTAAGTTTTATCTGCAAACACAGGAGTTAGCATTGATGCTTTAATGACTTAATAATTCTTTTTCTTTGTACTAACCAAGTAAACTTGTTCAATTCATTTATATTTGAAGAAAAAAAAAAGAACTAGTATTCACTGCCTTCATAGAAGCTTACATAGATTTGTAAAGACAATGAATGATTAAAAACATTGAGAATAGCTGGACACTGGTGGGACACACCTTTAATCCCAGAACTCAGGAGGCCAAGGCAGGTGGGTCTATATGAGTTCAAGTCCAGCCTGGTCTACAAAGTGAGTGCCATGATAAGCTCCAAAACTACACAGAGAAACCCTGTCTTGAAAAACCAAAAAAAAAAAATAAGACTATGGCTGTGTATTCAGACTATCTAGATTTTCATAACTTCCAAATTCTATGCTATCTGAGGTTTTTTTTTTGTATAATTCATTAGTTGTATTTCAGTCCTTGAGCTGTAGTTGTCATCAAAGCCTATTTCTTTAGTTGGATATATAAATCATCAAAGGAACTTCAGTACAATGACAATCTTTTGATTTTTGATGATAAATCACTACAAAGATGTTCTTCCAACTGAACTCTCAAAAACAGGACTAAATGGATAGACTATTGTATGTTTGCAGGAGATCATCATATTCTTATAGGATCACTTTATGCTAGAATATAGAACCCTGAAAAGGGAGGTTAATAAACAAGGTCCATGTGATGGCACAAACCTATAATGCCAGCACTTGGGAGGCCAAAGCAGGATGATGACAAAAACAAGTAAGTTTATACTAACATATAGTAAGTCCTGTGCTTCACCATAAAAATACAGCTATTTTCTGCGTGAAGGTACCATCTGTCTATCTAGCATCTGTCTATCTGAACTGAGACTTCATAAATTGAAGGGCAATGTTATATGAAGAAAATAAAGATGCTGCCTTTTTTAGAAACGAATCTGAAGCAGGAATGAAGGAGGGATTGACTTGCTGGTTGTTAATGTGCAGGTACAGAGAAGGCCAATGGAGAATGGGAGGAGTGGAAAGATTGCCTGCCAGTTGCTGGGGCTGTTTGACCATCAGTTTGAGGCGATGACTAGAAGCAAGGGTAGCTATTGATAGAGGAATAGCAAAATAGAGCTGTGTTTGTTCACTGTAGTTTAGTGGATATAATTTCAGGATCTGATGAGAAACTATATGTACCTACTTGTCAGAGTCCTTTGCTTTATAGTAGCCAAATATTTACTTACTTTTAAGTTTCCTATACTGACTCTGGTATTAAAGTATCTGGTAATCTATGTATCTAGATCTATACCTATATGTATATTTGTCAGAGGACTTGAATACTAGAAAACTAAAGCAAAAAGATAATAATGCTCTTTTTATGGTTAGTCTTTATTTGCTCTATTAAAAAATTATGAGTATTTTGTGTGAATGTATGTCTGTATACCTAGTGCATGCCTTGTACTCATAGAGGCCAGAGAGGGTGTTGGATCCCTTGGGACTAAAGTTATAGTCAGCTTTTGAGCTGCTGTGTAGGTGTTAGGAATCTAACCCAGATCCTGTGGAAGAGCATCCAGTGTTCTAAACTGTTGTGATCTCTCCAACCCTTATTTGTTATATTTAAAAAAATATTTTTAAGTTTTTGAAAACTTCACAGAATGTATTTGGTTATACTCACCCAAACTCTGCCCGGATTCACTTCCACCAACCAATTTACCCAAATTCATACCACCTTTTTATTTTTTAACCTATCTAGTTGAGTTGGTACTGCTCAAATACTCTTTGAGTGTGGGGATATCTCCTAGACCATGGTCAGCCTGCCAGGGGGAAGCATTTTGAAGCCTAAATTACTTCTTTTTCATGTAGCTCTTTCTTATTATTTAGAAATTCGTCAAATACTCTGATTGCTTGAATATGCTGTCTAAGAAACCTCTTGCTTTTTTGAAATGGGACTGGAATTCGCTGGCCCTTTCTAAGGAAGTAGAGCTTAGACTTGTTGATGTGTCGTTAAGTGTACTCAGGCCATATGACTGTATCTAATTCGGCCATTGCACTTGAAGAACCTGTATTATTTGAGGGTTTTTGCAAGCTGAAGAAAGATCTGATGCCTATTTAGCACTCCTGTAACATGCCTGCTTCTTCAATGTGAGATCATCAGAGGCAGCCTTATTGTTTGCATATGTGTACGACACTTTCTGGGTGTGAAATTTGTGAACAGAGAAATAGGTGCACTGTGCTCAGTAGACCACGGCTGTCAGTGTGAGAACATGCTTGAGTGGTGCTCCAAGTCGACTGCAGCTAGCTAAGCCGTAAGGAGATAAGGGTCACAGAACACAGTGATCTCCTGTCTTTGATGCTGTTGACCTCCCCAGTGTTTGGGAGGACGGTAATGGTAGCAGCATTACGTGCTACCCAGCACTGAGGGAATGAAGGAGCAAAAGCCTCTAATAACATTTGGGAAGGTATTTGTATTTTTATTTCTATAATTTTTGTTCAGAATATCAAGCTGGGACAATCTATAATGTTCCAAATTTTAAAAAATGGAGATTTTGGGTATCTTAAGCAATTTGATTGAAAACAATTACATTTTTCCCCTTAAAGTTCTACTTCATATTTAATTTCTATTAGTAGCTGGGGGAAGTTGAGTGAAATAAAACATTTATTTCTTTCTGGTATTTGAATCTACAGATTTATGATTGAAAATTCTACATTGTGAGGAATGTCAAGATTCTTCACTTTAAGATCTGCAAGCCCCTTTCAAGTGCCTTTAGTCTGGTTATTTTATTTTTGAATAAGGAAATCTGATATTTTTTGTTATATATTGGAACAAATTCCATTTTAAAGGAAATACAGTCTTAAGTATTTCTGCTGAGTAGATTGCAATAGCTTACATTTAATTAAAAACTCTTAAACTTAAATTATAAAACTCCCTGAAGAGAATCTGATCCTTGATCAGTTACCTATGCATCATAGCAACTATGTTTTGTGTCTGGTTACAGAATGACTGCAAGACTTGTGCTATGTCTGCAAAATTCTGCTGTGAAGTACTTAAAAATACTTGGTGAATAGTTTAAGGCCAGTTAGCCATAAAGCCTTGTGTGAAATGTCATTAAAAAACCCATTAACCACGGTACTAGTATATTCAATCAAGCTGTTAAAATACACTCACATAAACATAGAAAAGATTATACATGCAGCCTACAGAGTTCTGTGGTTTGACCCTTGAAATCTAAATAAAGGTTATATTATCCTTAGAGTAAAATTCTGAAACAAAGCAGTCTTCTATGAGGGCTCACTCTTCTAAGGACCTGGGTGTCAGTCACTCTGTTAAGTCATTTCTTTTAGTGTGAAATTGAGCAGATCACTATTGTGCAATGAGACGGGACTTTGACAGTAACTCAGGTGTCCCCTCCCCCACCATATGCCACAAAGAAACTTTACTGGTTTGCCATAATTATAGCTGTTACAATTCTCTAATAATATGTGTGGTGAGTGGGGGTGGTGACAGCAAAGAAGGGTGGAGGGGTAATTTTAGAGAATGAATAAACAAAGAAGACCAAGTAGGATTTGATGAGTTGTGAGAAATTATTGATGGCAATTCAGGTCATGTGGAAGCAAAGAAGTCACCCACGCATGCATACTGTAGATAGGTTTTACATAAATCCTGCCCCTGTTCATGAAATGTTGAAAGTATGGGACAAACCAGATATATACTGATAGAGTAAAGTGAAAAAAAATGAAAATTCAAAACCCTAAGTAGTTACCATTTTCCCATCCTCAAACCAATGTTAAGACATCCAAGAAAACTCTTTGTAAGTTGACATAGCCTCAACAACCACCACTGGTCAACTTGTGAGGGCATTCTTTTCAAAAGAAGGAAATAGCAACTTTTACTACAATACTGCACCTTTGTTTTAGGGGAGTTTTACTTAATAGAGAAATGTCTAGGAATCCATATAACATGAAGACTGTGGTTTGCGTACTACATTAGGGATTTCAGGTGCTTTTGTCACACAGAAAAGCACATGACATGATATATGTAGTTTGTTTTCCTATGTTAATCACTACTATCCATAGATATATAGTAAACCTAAAATGCATCCCGTGACTTCAGCTGCCAAGAAAAAAAATTACAGAATGAGCATATTATATACTAGTGAAGGAGCACGTGAGAAACTCCTGAGAGTGGGAGCCATTTAAGACAGGTACTTTTTGAAACTCTACTTCAATTTTCATGAATGTATGCTGAAGTTATAGCTTAATCTGTTTCTTATTTAGCTATATTCAAATAGTAGTGATGAGAAGAAACTATTTGACATTGTATTTAAAGAGACTCATGTGCAAAGGCATTTAAAATGTGTCTTTCACATGCTTTGAACATTGTGTTTATATTTGCCTTCTCACAGGACAAAGTGTATCTTTATTCATACTATAGGAAGTCTTTACTGTATCTTCTTTTAAAGCTTACAATGGTCACTATAAGATCAGAGTAACAACTAGTATTGGGCAGACATCATTTTAACATTGCTTTGGTAAAAGCCTAGGCATTTAATCATTTTCTTCAACTTGGGGTTAAAGATTAGTTGCAATGTATGTGTCGGAGAAGCTTGTAATTGTTATGACTTTTATATTCACTAGAATCAGGCATTGATCTAATAATAATTATTAATAATTTTTAATCATTTGACTACCCATATGCCTTAGTTTCTATAAATGCAACCTGAGTGTATAAGTTAGAATGAATGGAGATATAAGAAAAATGTTGACACACATATGCAGAGTTTGCCTTACTAGTTCAGTCAGTGTTGTGCTGATGCACACTGGGGACTGGGGGAAAAAGTTCATTTTGATTGTTCTCAACGAGATTTTTCTCTTTTCTTATTGGATGTTGAATAGCGATGCCTCCCAATGTGGAAGAAAGCAGCTTATAAGAGTTGCAGTCTCACAGAAAAGAATGTTTTCTCGTTTAGAGATAAGTTTGCAGTGGCAGAGTTGGCTCCGTCATATGTGTTCCTTTTGTATGATTCTCAAGCTTTCCCCAAGCCTGTGTGTCAGGGAAAGCTAATTCTACAGCAGCATTCCTCTTGCAGGTGGTAAGGCTTGTTATCTTCCATTGCTTGGTGTCTCCACCAGCACCATTTTTCACTCTGATGACACTGGAAATTGAGCATCTGCAGTATCAAGACTGTCACAGATGGCTGAATATCATTCTGGTGTGGGTGAAGCCTCCAATTCTCTTTTCCTAGAACCTTGGGCTGTAAGTTTTGTACTTCTGGCAGCAAAAACATCATCTGGGCTTAGTATTTTGTGCCATGTGACATTGAGTCCAAAGAATGGTTTCATGTGTATGACTTGAAATATGTAACTAGAATATTTACATATGGCATCAGCATTGTCCCAGGTGAGATGTCAAGAATAAAATCAGTCTGGCTCTGGCACATGTTATAAAAGACAATGATGTACAGGAGTGAAGGGTTCCTCCTGGTCTTTTCAGAAAGACATGTACCAGTCCCTCCCATCTAGGGAGTCCTGGCTTTGATGTATCAAGGCTCCTTTCTCATTGCTTCAGGAAATGCATGTGACCATTGCATTATAAATGGGATAGAAGCAAACTTTACTTTCTAAAAATGGACACTTGGGGCAGAGAATGAAAAGGCCAGAAGGAATCCTTTCTCCTTTCTTACTGAATAGAGACTAATCTTTTTTAATGTCTGGAACAAGGACCAATGATTTCTACATATGGTCTGGTGAAATGGTCTTAATTTCAGCTTTTTTTTTTGCAGCTCGCAGCATCACCAATGGTGCATTGCAGGACTAAAATGTCTATGTCATTTCTCTTTTCACTGTAAGAACCCTGTTGTCACCTTAAGCATATTGAAGTGTTTTGATGATTTGTTCCTATACTCTAAAGAAGGAATTTTTCTTCTTATTGTAACTAGACAGCAGAAAATTTGAAGAGCAAGAACCATTTGCCGCAAGGTGATTTCACTTAACTCGTAAAGATACAACGTCTCCTTTGTCATGTGTATGAGTGTGACCAGCCTGTCTTCTGTCATACCCTGTCAAATCTTCCATTTAAGTATTGTGAAAACTCTTTGTTTCTTTCAGGTCGAATGAGTGATATGGTTGTGAATGGTCATCCAATAGATTCAGAGCCTAAAGAAGATGAACCATGTAGTGAAGAAACAGATCCATTGCATGATCTGTTTGCTGAAATTTTACCTGAATTACCAGATTCCTTTGAAATAGACATATATCACACTGAGGAAGATGAAGAAGGAGATGAGGACTGTGCAAATGCAACTGATGTCACAACGACTCCCTCTGTGCAGTACATCAATGGGAAGCATCTTGTCACCACGGTGCCTAAGGACCCAGAAGCTGCAGAAGCTAGGCGTGGCCAGTATGAAAGTGTTGCACCTTCTCATAATTTCTCAGACAGTTCTGCAGTTGACACCCATCAGTTTATAATAGCTGAAACAGAATTATCAACTGCCATGCAATTTAACAAATCCAAAGAAGGCACCGAATTGCTAGAAATCACGTGGAAACCCGAGACTTACCCTGAAACACCTGAACACTTTTCAAGTGGTGAGCTTGATATTTTACCTACAATCTCATCCCATGAGGGTAAAAATACCAAATGGACAGAGTCCATCACAGAGAGCAGTCCAAACCCGGAGATTCTAGAGCGCCAAGAGCCTAAGCCTATACTTTTGTCTCCTGAAGAGTACTCAGGAGAGGGTGCCAATGACCAAGCATCTCAAAAAACAGTCTTCTCTGGGGCTACAGAAGTAGAATTCAGCAAAGAGGAGGAACAACATCCTACCATATCTACCTCTAATATACTTTCAAGATCTGTGTCAGTAAATGCTTTGGAAGAAGAACCAATTACCCTAACAAGAATCCCACAGGCTGATGACTCTTTGTCTACTGCGGAAAGCTGGGTAGAGACAACGCCTAGACAACCTGTAGAGTTCTCAGGGAGTTTTTCAGCCCCTGTTATTGAAGGGTCTGGGGAAGTGGAAGACTATAAAAATAAAATCTTCACCATGGTAACTGATTTACCACAGGGAAATCCTACAGATACACTCATCCCTTTGGATATGAGCAAGGTAATGATCACAGACAGCCATTTATATAGTCCTGAAACCACCACTCCTTTGCATTCAGAGCTATCTTCTACAGATGGAAGGCCTACACAATTTGTAATTCAAACAGATGCTTCTGAGTGGGTTTCCAGTATATCTTTTGAAGGAAGGAAAAGGGAAGAAGATGAAGAGAAAACTACAACTGCAGGTCCCATCATTGAAGTCCAATCTCCAGCACAGAGGTCAGATAACTTAATTGTATCTCCAGTATTAGAAAGCTCAAATGTAGCTGTGTCTAGGGATTCAGTTACCTGGGAAAGTTTTATGCCAGAGACAACGCCCACATTGTCAGAAAAGGAAATGGCAAATTCCACTCTTGTTTCTAGAGAAACAAATGATTTGATCAATTTGGAGGCACAGCCCTTTAAACATAGTAGCAGTCAGCCCCAGATCCAGGAAACGCTGCCTACTCTCTCAGGATGGCTCCCCTCTCATTCTATGGAACAGGGCTCAGGAGATATTGGAGCTGGTCCAGAATCCATGACTGCTTCATTTTTATTGAATTTGGAGTCTGAAACCCAAGTGAAAAAAGAATTACCTAGTGTTCTGCCTCCCAGTGTGGAAGCTTCATTTCCCTCTGAGGCAACAGGATTCTCTCTGAGTACTGTATTGGACAGAGTTGCTGAAGTTATGAACCAGGCATCTAAGGAAATATCGACTTCAGAAGTATCAGGAAAGCCAACCCCCCAGGCAGAAGTAAGGAATTTTTCTACAGGTTTTCCCTTGGAAGATGATTTCAGTGGTGACTTTAGTGAATTTTCAACAGTGTCTTATCCAGTAATGAAAAAGGAAAGAGTGGAGACGGGAGTCTCTGAGAACGAACAAGTTAGGGATATGCAGACTTCATCATCTATACCACCTACCTCAGATGACATCAACTTCATTCCTGCCTCAAATGAACTCACCAGTACTATGGCCAGCACCTCAGCCTTGCCCTGGGAAGAGTTCATGGCCTCAGCTGAGGGCTCAGGTGAGCAGCTGGCCTCAGTCAGGAGTTCTATTGGTCCCGTCCTTCCCCTTGCTGTGGACATTTTTTCTGGTACAGAGTCTCCATATTTCAATGAAGGGGTTCAAGAAGTGGGTACTGTGATGGAAGCAGATGAAAGATCCATTGTTTTGCCAACAGCAGATACTGGAAATAGTGCAGATCTGACAGAAAATGGGGACATAAAGATAAATGGCACAATTTCAGTGGAACTTCCCCAAACAATGGAGCCAGCCAAATTATGGTCTAAACAGGAAGTCAATACTATAGAACAAGCAATTGAAAGTGAAATGGCATCCAAGGAAAAAGTGCAAGAACAAAAGACTTTTGAATCTCTCCACAGTTCTCTTGCACCAGAACAAATAATTTTGGAATCCCAAACACTAATCGAAACTAAACTCCAAACTTCAGATTACTCTATGTTAACAACAATGAAAACACCCACTAGTAAGGAAATGGAGGAGGAAGACATGGCCATAGCTCATAGGACTACTCTAGATCCAGAGATAAAAGGTTCAGAGTCATATATTATTAATCCTGAAGCCACAGAGAAGCTACATTCTTTCCCAGCTACTGCTTTAGTGACTGAATCTGTACCAGCTTCAAGTGTAGTCATGGATACCTCAACTCAAGAGGAAGAAAGTATACAAGTCTTCGAAAAGGATATGAAACAAACATTTAAAGAGTCAAGCCCTGATGTCTCATTCTCTGGACTGGGATCAGGGGATGCCTTGTCTCCTCTACCTACAACATCAGTGAGTTTGACTGAAATGGAGCAGATCATTAGCACATTGTATCCTGAGACATCTCACATGGATAGTTTAGAAACAAACATTTTAAGTGATAAAGTGGAAGATGATGAAAGAATACAAAATGGGTCAGATGAAGTCAGAACACTCATTTCCAAAACAGACAACATCTCTCAAGATAATAAGGAAACACCCAACACAACTCTGAGTGATGCTAGAATAGAAGGACCTACTACTTCCCCTCTTCCTTTCACCAAACACATGGACATGAGGCATTCTCCAAATCAGACCTTCAGATGGGAACAGAAAATCCAGACACCAAGACCACAAACTGTGACTGAACAGATCTCTAGTGAGAATCCTTCAACATTAGAACCTGAAGCAGCAGCAACCTCTTCCACTATTTTTCTGGATCAAACTTACAGTATCGAAATGACCAAAGCATTTGTTGCATCAGCATCAAAACAACCTGATTTCTTTTATGCAAATTCTGGAGAAGGATCTGGAGAAGTGGATCCTCTTGATTTAATGTACACCTCTGGACCTACTCAGGCAACCGATCAAGGAGACAGCACATTTACTTCTGATGAATTCCTGGAAAAGCATTCAGTGGCGTCAAGAAATGAGGCCAGATCTACTGATGGACCAACATCCTCAGCAATGGTACTGCATTACTCAGAGTACAGTGAGAGCTCCCTGTATCCAACTAGCACACTTCCAAGCACAGTGCTATATGAGAGTGCCACAGAAGGTATTGCAGATGGCTTGCAAGACCACATCAGATTTGAAGGTTCTGCCTTGAAACCTAACGGAAGAAAAACCACTGAAAACATTATTATAGATCTAGACAAAGAGGATAGTAAGGATTTAGGATTGACAATTACTGAGAGTGCTGTTGTTGAAATTCTCCCTGAGCTGACATCAGATAAAAACATTATTATAGACATTGATCACACTACACCTGTATATGAGTACATCCCTGGAATACAAACAGACTTAGATCCAGAGATGCCATTGGGATCACATGGCAGTAATGAAGAAAGCCTTCAAGTTCAAGAGAAGTATGAGGCCGCTGTTAACCTTTCTACAACTGAGGAAGCAGTTGAGGGCTCTGGCAACGCACTTCTTACTGGCTACACTCAAGCAATGAACGAGTCTGTAAGTTCTGAGGCTGGAAAGCAGGCAGAGCATGCAAGCTTTAACTTTGTAACTGGAATCCCAGTTCCTAATGTAGAAACAGAATTAGATACTTTGTTTCCCACAGTGTCAACCCTGCACATTCCTAGTAAACTAACCACAGTTAGTTCAGAAGTTGAAAAACCCAAAATTGAAGCAGTATCTCTGGATGATATATTTGAATCAAGCACCTTGTCTGACAGTCAAGCTATTGCAGACCAAAGTGAAGTACTGGGACATTTAGAAAGGAAACAGGAAGAATATGAAGTAAAGAAACATGGAGGTCCTTCTTTCCAGCCAGAGTTCTTTTCAGGAGCGGGGGAGCCACTGACAGGTCCCCCTGCTTATGTAAGTATTGGTAGTACCCGCATTGTGGCTCAGCATTTGACAAAAATCCCTGATTTGACAGGAGAGCCTGACTCCACACATTACACTGAAACAGCATCTGCAGTTTTCTCTCTGGCAGAGTTGTCTTCCCAGACACCCCCTTCTCCCTTCCCTATCTACATAGACAGTGGAGTCTCTGAATACCCAGTGATTCCCCACACAAGTGCTCAGCAGGATCCTAGTGCTGCCTCATCACAAAGACTTGTAGATGGCAATTTTAAGGAAGTCCGTGCTAATATGGAAGCTACCATCGAGCCATCTGGTGAAGATGTCCACAGAGCCGAACCTCCATTTTTGTTTCCTGAGCCTACATTAGATATTTCAGAAGATGAAAATAAACTTCAATTATTAGAAGAACTAGAAACTTCTCCCACAGAACTAATTGTTGAAGAAGAAACTGAGACATTCCAAGATTCCCCAAACAAAGCCAATGATCAACTTGTAGGAGAAACAATTGGAATGCCCCCCAGTGTCAGAACACTGGAGAGTGGACCTGTCCTTACAGCTGCAGGTGACATTGATTTAGTAGGTGTTACACAGGGGCCACATTCTACTTCTGCTTCTGTGGCTTTCAGGGTTGAGACAGGTGTGGTTCCTCAGCCCATCCCACAGAAGCCCGAAGAGCCTACCTTTCCTTCCTTGGAAATTAACCATGAAACACACACACCTTTAATTGGAGAAGACTCCATAATAGCAGCATCTGAAAAACAAGTGTCAAAAAGAATTCTTGATCACAGTAATCAGGCAACAGTCAGCACCCTGGAGCTGAATACTGCACATTCAATACCACCATTTCCCATTCTGGACAATTCTAATGAAACTGCTTTCCTGATTGGCATTAATGAAGAGTCCGTGGAAGGCACAGCAGTTTATCTACCAGGTAAGATGGCAACACTGATGCATCTGTTTCCAAGGCTGGGATCAGTCCCTTGGTTCTAACTTGTACCTGTGTAATGTGAAATTCATAAAGACTTTTATATTGTTCAGGACAAGCCACAGTAGTGAGTCATAACATGATGCAGTGATGTAAGTAGAAACATTTCTGTACTTTACAGACATACTTTGCATTTTTCCTGCGTCTTACAGATAACATGGACTGGTAACATACAGTTGTAGCTAAAGTGAAATAATTGTCTAAAACTCAATGTATTTTCATCTACAGCTGAAATATTGCCATGTCGTATGTCCTACAATTATACATCATAGCTGTAAAAATGCAAAAAATATCAGACTTTTTTTTTACAAATGCTTTCATTTATGAGATGCTATTATGACAGTGCCACAATCTATCAGGCCTCTAACATTTGAGAACAGTAACTGTTCCTTACAAAGCCTTGTTGTAGGTATGATCAACCACAGTGCGTCTAGTGTGATTTCCTTGCTTGAAACGGTTTACACAATTGCAACTTAGCTCTTAGTCATAGTGTATTTAGCATATGTTTTTGCCTTCTACCTCTTGAGAAATTCTCATTTATATACTGACTATAAAAAAGCATAAATTTGATACTATTTCATATAGACAATTTCATTTAATCATCAAAAATGCCTTTAAATTCATCCTTTTACATGAGCTCAGTGTAAAAGGATAAGACATAGATATTCAGAAGGGGTCAGTAATTTGCCCAAGGATGCAAAGCCACATCTTGGCAAAAGTGGGATTTGACAAACAGTACTACTCTGAGGCCATGGTCTTTTTACTGCCCTTTTATTGATTTTCAATATACATAAAATTAACAACTGATATTTAATAATACATAAATCAAAAAACTTGGAATATTTACTGAATAGAAGTGATCTTTTTAAAATCTAGCTTAAGAATGTTGAAAAGTCACCTCTTATTGTCTGTTACTAGATTGTTATTATTTGAATAGGAATAATAATGAAACCCACAAATAACAATCTCTGAATGACTCCTAATAGAATGAAAGCAAGAAAGGGAGGGAGGGAAGGAGGAGAAGGTAGGAAGGAGAAACAGAATTTTAAGGGTTGTGTTGGTTGAAAATATATCTCATCTTAAATACTGTACTTTAGGTCTTGGCTATCAGAATTATTCTTCTAGTCATATAGTCAAAAATTTTACCTTGGGAATCAGAGGAATACAGTTATTTGAAGCTTGTGACTATAATAAAAGGCTTATAATTAGAGTATTTGTGAATAAAATTGATTTAAGATAGCTGACACTGGGAGTACCTTGGAGTATCACTATATCAAATATATATCTATAGCCTAGTGATCTGGCTAATATTTATTGTTTTATCAGTAAACTTAAATGCACTTCAGGATGTGGAAATAACTGGCAGATTAAAGGGAATCTCTGCATTATCCAAACCACACTATTGACTGACACTCGGCATTCTGTTGTCATAGAGCTATATCTCTGTACTGTGATTCTGTAGACAGAAGCTTGTGTGGGGCTGTCCAGATTCTCGGTTGCAGGGACAGCTTTTCCAGGCCCATATAAACAACTTCGGAAGAACTAGATGCTGAAAAGCAAACTTGTGTCTTCACCAGAACTCCTTCAAGTTCATAGGAAAGGATCCTCAGTGTGGTGCCTGGTGTTTATGATGGGAGTGAAAGCATGTCACAGTACCACCAGCATGGTCACCTAAGTGTCAGTTGGATTCTGTTGATTGTGTGTGTCATTGTCACTTAGGCAGTGTATTTTAGTATGTGGCAAAACAAGACTGTAGTGAGTTTTAAAATCCTTGGAAATACAAGAGAAGGTATTTTACAAAAATCAAGGCAGATCTTAGAGAAACTGAACAAAGCATCAGAATTTATCTCATTTGAATAAGAATTATAAATGGATGTTATAAATGGATGTATAGACTCATTGGGCTCCTGTACTTGTCAAGATTTTACTTAATGCTAAGGAAGGGTTGAGTTTGAACTTCTCATCTGGGAATGGATCATGTTCCTTCTAAAAACCAGTGTTTCATCAGAAGTTAGACATTGTGTTATGTGCAGTTATTTCAGGATTTGAGGGAGGTAAGATTTTGAAACCACAGCTATATCATATAGCATCTATTTTATTTCAACTGTTTTGTAAAACTTTTGAATATCTGTTGGATTCTTGGACATTTTGAGAATTAGGCATTTCTGAAATAATATTAAAATTCTTAATAAAATTACCTATATCCATACTAATATAGCAAAATATTTTTATTTAGAAAATACAGCTTAAACTATTATAGTAAACTGAAAATATATGGATTTGGCCTTTTCATCCATCTCCTACGAGGGTTACTTTATTTATATTTTTTAAGAAGACTGTAATAAAATTTGGGGCTTTATTTTAAGTGAGGATTTTGTATTTGGGGTTGTTTTTATACAGTAGCGTTTAATCCATGTGTTGCTTTTCTTCAAGTATAGTTTAAAGGAGTACATTGGAACGTGTTTTTGGAAAAGGCATGTTAATGTAGCAGAAGAAACTTCAGTGCACACTTTGGAAGACAGTTTCTGAGCATTAATTGGTAAAAGGCAATAGGAATTCAAATACTGGTAACAAGCCAATCTGCTAAAAGAATGCATGTTCTGTGTTCCCAGTCATTTCACATAAACTAACATCGTTCAAAAGAATACATTTCCATTCACTGTGCACATATGTGTAATCATTTTTAACTAAAATCAATGCCATTATCATGCCAACTAAATCCGCCATAGAATATATTAGTGGCCAGGTGGGGTATAATGTATTGTTTACAAGTAATAATGATTGAATACTAGAAATGAACAGATGGAATTTGTAGCAATTAATTATAATTTCAAGAAACACTCCAGAGTAAAGTTAATTTTATATGCAGTAGCTCTAAACTGCTATGGTAAAGCTTATATTATGGTAGCTGTTAAGTGATATTTTGTGCTAAAATGCCTTTAAACCTGGGATGGGAGGTTAATTGTTCTTATTTTCCTGAACACAATAGGACCTGATCACTGCAAAACAAACCCATGCCTCAATGGAGGTACCTGCTATCCTACAGAGACTTCCTATGTGTGCACCTGTGTACCTGGATTCAGTGGAGACCAGTGTGAACTGGGTAAGATGTTCTTGGATGAAGAGCTACAGTACTTTTCCAGCAACTATAGTGGGAGAGAAGGTGTATTGTGGAATCCATCGGCATTTTCAGAGAAACCTGTATATAAATGAACTGTATATTAAGTGGGTTAACTAAACAGGTTTTTGATGGTTGGGTCAATACAATTCATACCCACCAAGGCTTTAAGAGGTCGACTCTGTCTTTTTGTAAATAACTGAAGTAATTGAAGCTTCACCACCAGACATGAGATTCTTTATGAGTTTGAGGGCTCATCAGATTCACCAGCTAGCAATGGAAACACCTTATTCAGATATTTTTGAGGTTGTTTTAGGGTTTCTAGTTTCAACAAAGAAAGGTCCATGAAAGGGAATTTCAGATAAAAAAATGGAAAAGTTTGGTGTGTGTAACATTGACCAAAATGATGTACTTACAAATGCTATACTTACACAAATTACTTTTATAAAATATGAAAACTATATTTAGCTCCCATCTTGTGTCTTATTCAGCAACCTCTCACTAAATAGAACATTTTTGCCCTCTTTGTTCACATTTACAATTTTGTTTCAGATTTTGATGAATGTCATTCTAACCCTTGTCGAAATGGAGCCACGTGTGTGGATGGTTTTAATACATTTAGGTGCCTTTGCCTTCCAAGTTACACTGGTGCTCTCTGTGAACAAGGTAAGAGCTATTATAGCCTTTTTTGGTGGTGAACATTAATGATGTTAATTTTGAGACTTGCTCTATGTGCTTTGTATTCACTGGTTACGTTAGGGTTCCTTGGATGTGAATAGCCCCAAACGTGTGAACTATACAGGGGTCTTGCCTGTTTTTGTTTTGCTTATATGCTAGAGTCATATGGGCATGCTGAGTTGAATTTAAGGACATCTAGTCAATAAAGAAATACAGTTTTAAGTATTGTTTCTGGAAACACAACAGTCATTTATCATCTCATGACCTGGATGTATATCAGGGTAAGGGATTGCCTTTATTTTGTCCCTATAAGCAGCTGTGATTGTGGGGCTTATGTTCATGGTCAGCCATGTCTAGAGAAAACCTTGACACATTGTTACAGTGCATCAGTGTGGCTTGCCAAATACTTTGTAGAAGAGGTTGCACAACTGCTTCCAGGAAACTCTTCTATTAAAGAAGCATCTAGGATTCCTGAATGACAAAAAGACCCTAAACCTCACAATCATTGTGATTTGCACTTCATGGTCAAACTAATAGAGTGTTTCAGGTGGTTCATGGTAACCCTGCTTATTTCATTGTCCAGAAACAGACTGCAGGCTCAGCACACTGAGCTTCAGGATGCCGGTTTCCTGTTCTTGAAACCGCGCAGTGGTTTGGCCTTGATAAGAATGCTCAGTGCCAAGCTTCCACTCCACAAAACAGAACGAAAATGTATTAGACACCCAGACACACTGGCCCACTCTCCCACTTTGTGGCATTAATCCAGATGTTCATTACAATGAAAGCAAGAGGAAACCCTAAGTCACATGGACTGAAGTTACTGTTTTAGGGGATGGCTAAGGGCTGCATTTTAAAGATTTTTTTTGTCTTTTAAAAATTGCATAGACAAAGTCAGCCTTGGATTTTACATATGAAGACATACCAAGCTCATATTCTTTAAAAAATGGCAATTATTTGTTATTTAATGCCTGTAGGTACCTTGTCATACATGTGGAAGAGGGCATCTTTGTTGTTGTTGTTGTTGTTATTTATTTGTTTTGGTTTGGTTTTGATTTTTTGAGCCAGGGTTTCTCTGTATCCCTGGCTGTCCTGGAACTCTCTCTGGAGACCAGGCTGCCTAGGGACTCACAGAAATCCACCTTCCTCTGCCTCTCTAGTGCTAGGATTAAAGGCATGTGTCACCACCACCTGGTCCAAGCTCATATTCTTAAAGTAAGAGTAGGAAACATATTACTTCATGAATGCAAAAAGGGAAGATACATAAATACTCCAATGCATCGAAATGATTAATAACATGCAGTTTCCAGTAAAGGGGCAAGTAAAACGAAAACAAACAATAATTTGTCCAAGTATTTATTGAGCACCTACTGTTGTCCTGACATTGCAACACTAAAAGAAATTTTCAAGCAGGACCGACTTAGTGATTTTGGTGAATCAGGTAGAACTCTTGCATTGATGTGTTATGGTTTTTCAAGCGCTAACAACTTTGTGTTGTATGGGAACTAAGGTTTAGAGAAAACAAGTGACACATTCAACGTGACATACAAGGGATATGATCCTGTGTAGCTTACTTCTAATGCCCATTGTTTTCCAACATCTTCCTGATTCTGAAGCAACCCTCAAAGACAGGCATCTTACTTGATGAGCATCTAATGGATTAAGTGGGAACAGATTGTCTGAGTGGCCTTTGGGGCTAGCCATTTCTCCCTTCAGCTATAAAAGGAGACAGATTGCTTCTTTATTAATGTCGCCGCCTAAATTTTAGGAGTCTCTGTTTCCTCTCCCAACAAGTCTAACCTTCCTGCGCTTTCTTTACTCCAGTCAGTCTTCCCGGCTGTTTACCCAGCGCAGCTGCACTCCTCTCATGCACGGCCGGGCACAGGAAGATTTTTCTGTCTTCTCTCTTAGGTCACCTAAGAACAAATGTTTTCTTTATTACCAGCAGCACTGTTGTCTAAACAGATTTCTGTCCAAAGTTGCTATGACTGTGCCGTTGTTTCTTCAGCTGACCTTTGCTCTGCTCTGTAACGGATTAAGGTCCCGGTAACTTTGAACAGGGGACATATTTTGGTAACTAATCACAAACTCTAGAAAGGGCTTTTGGAACAGTAGAGAAACAGTCACAGACAAATCGCCACGAACCTAACGATAAAAGCTTGCTGGGCGAGGGGTTGAGGTGTTGACAATGTCTTAAGTCTTAACAGCTTTGTGTTGGAAGTGCAGAAAGTGTCACTTACACAGCATACAAGACAGATGTTTATGGATTGGTTTTAAGTGACTGTTCAGCCCCTGCAGTCATGAACAGGAGTTGCCAGGTCTTTGAGTTGTCACTTTTGTGCTGTAAGCTTCCTGAGGCATAAGATGCCCGTCTATAATGATGAGTGATGTTTAAGACATTATCATTTCCGGGGCCTGTGACAGAATGGCTGTCCAGCATGTACAAAGCTCTGTGTTTGACACCAAATGTTGAGGATGGGGTGGGGTAGGGACCAATTAAAAGTACTTCAAAGTGTTGCCTTTAAAAAAATAAGAGAAAACAATAGCAACAAATGAGATTAGTGTTATTTTTAGATAAAGTTGGAAAAACACCAAGAGCCATTTGTTTTTCAAGATAGGGTTTCTCTGTGTAACAGCCTTGTCTGTCCTGGAACTCACTCTGAAGACCAGGCTGGTCTCGAACACACAGAGATCTGCCTGCCTCTGCCTCCCTAGTGCTGGGCTTAAATGTATGTGCCACCACTGCTGGTCCCAAGAGAAAGTCTTAAATGTCCCATGGAAATAATATGCTTGGAGATGCTCCCCAATTATATACTCCTTCATCATGCAGCTGTTGAATTCATGAATACTAGAAATTAAAGAGATAGAAATGGATTTTGCCTTTACAAAAACAAAGGTGCCTTAATGCTACTAAGGAGTCTTCTTATGAATATTTATAGCTGTACAACAACTATGGTTTAGCACGGATTTGTGGGATAGAAATTTATAATCCTACCTACTTGTGAGGTTGAGATTGAACAAGAGGATTGCAAGCTCAGGGGCTGTTTGGCTAATTGAATGAGATGCCACTTCAGAAAAAGACATAAATGAAGGACTAAAGCTAGAGCTCAATGGTAGAGTGCTTGCCTAGTATGGGTATAGCCCTAGGTTCAATTCCTAGTTCCACAATTTTAAAAAGGGCTACATTTTACTTAGTATAGGTGGCAAATTCTCCCATCTTGGTATTTATACAAACAGCCCATGTTCTTATAAGAGTCTACACACTTATTAACTAAGGAACACATTTGTCTATTCTGTTGTATCTCTCTGATGCTAACTGCTTAATAAAGGGAAGGTATTTAATTAATTTTCAATTGTGGAGGAAGAATAACTCCATCTATCCGGTCTCTGATGGGGCCTATTGCCACACCATGATACTGTGGAGAAGCAGAAAGCAAACCAATCTTGTGCAGAGGGAAGAGATCAAAATAGAGGCAAACCAGAGACCTAAGAGGGCAGACTTGCTCTTTTTATAACCGCCTACTCTGAGACCTGAAATAGCATCAGTGTCACCAGGTGGGGACCCTTCCCCTCATTACCTTCCACTTAGACTCATCTCTTGCTCTACTACGCCTTGATATCCCAGTAACAGGGACTAGTCTCCAGCACATGGACCACTAGAGGGGAATCCACAACCAAACTGTGAATGGCATGGCCAAGCATTTGAATTTTATGGTTTTGCTTTTGTGGAAAACAAAAACATAGTTATTGATATTCCATTTTAATGACAAAAGGCAGAAAAAGAAAGCAAAACTGCCATCATTCAATTTATAGAAGATGAGAAAGTATGCACAGATTTATTTCCTGATGTATTAATCAGAAAGTTGGATCCTAACTCTGCATGCCTTATCTTAATACAAACGGTAAATTGCAAGGTTAAGGCAAGATGGGCAGTTATGATCTTGCAGAATCGATTTGTCAGGAAAAGTGTTGTAAGTGGTTTCCAACCATCTTCCTGTATAGGGAACCTCATACAGGGAAATTGATTTCTTCCCCAACTTTTCCCCCATTATTGAATTCTTTCAATTGAACTTTTCCCAAAGGCAAACTAATCTCCAATGGACCAAAATTGTCTTCATTTATACTGAATCACATAACTGTGTGATGCATCCTTCCTATGAGAATTGGCAAGGTCCAAACAGTATCACAAGGCAATCTTCCAGGGTACATTATCCAAAACAGTAACTTGGCTGCTGCCTGCAACTAAACAGCAGACCTAATGGCCTAAATTGGACCTGTGACTATTAGCAGAGATGAGCCACATTCCTTGCAAAATTATGACTGGAAATACTGAAATCAGGGGAAAAGTTATATCTCTCAGGATGAAAGTTTCAAAACTATTCAAAAAGGAATAAATTAGACTAGAGTCATAGAATTGAGTTCCAATGGGGCTACCATGGGAAGCATACAAAACAAGCAGTGGGATTTGATATTTTTTTAATCTATCAATTGGTAAAATGAAGGAAAAGTAAATTTTATTTAGAGATGAGGAAGGTCCTCCTTGGTGTTTAAAATTTTGTTAATGCTGTAGTTTTGTTAGTTTTTACATATAACTATTTCAATGTATTTATGAGATATATTTTAAGAAGATCAAAATTATTTCAGTATAGGTAATTGAAGGACTTTCTTGTTCTACTTTTAATTAACTCAAAAGCTTGGTGTATTTGCATAAGAACTTCCCAGTTGTTCCTCTTTGGAGGAAGAAAGAACACATGCCAAACTATGTCCCCAAAGCTGCCTGCTCAGGATATTTCTTCTTTTCATAAATCACACATGACAAGGGCTCGTAGCCTCCCAGAGAGCTCTCTCGGGGGAGTGAACTCTTCCAGAACTTTTGAAGTCATTGTTCAAAAAAATTGTTCATGATCCAGTTAGCAGGGATCTTCATCCCATCCCTAGTGAATGTGTAGAAAAAGTTGCGTTGAAGAGAAATTAGTGGCAACTACTTCACAAGTAAGTCAGTTACTCTGTAGCCTGAGAGGCTTTGGGCTGATTGTCCTGCTGGTTTTGTCTCCTTCAAAAACTGTCTTTAATTAAGGAAATTGCAATTAGATAGTGCCTTTTCAGTCTGAAGATGTATAATGGCCCACTTCACTGGGATCATTTGGAGTTACTTTACAATGATGTCTTTGTCACTGTGACCCAAACTTGTGAATCATTTACTTCAGGGACATTGCATAGATATTAGTTTGCGTGTCCTATGAACACAGGGACTGAGGAGTCAAGTTCAAATGACGTAGGTAAATTTAATAAATCTTGACCTCGTTTCTTCCCAGACACCGAGACTTGTGACTACGG
This sequence comes from Cricetulus griseus, assembly GCF_003668045.3. NCBI lineage: Eukaryota > Metazoa > Chordata > Mammalia > Rodentia > Cricetidae > Cricetulus > Cricetulus griseus. The sequence continues at coordinate 308,626,943 of NC_048595.1, read as the reverse complement.
CTGGCATAAATTCCAAGGACAGTGCTACAAGTACTTTGCTCACCGCCGCACATGGGATGCTGCTGAAAGGGAGTGTCGTCTGCAGGGTGCCCATCTCACAAGCATCCTGTCTCACGAGGAACAAATATTTGTGAATCGTATGTACCAGATGTGAATTGTTTGGAACTTCATTCATCCTTCGTCTACCTTAGCTTTCTTTGGATCCCAATTTAAAATAGTTCTCTATGCCTTCATTCAGTTTAGGAAGTCTCTCACCTGTGAACTATATAAAATAACATATGTTACCATCTCCACTTCAGATGTTGTACAAGAAATGGTCACTTAACACACCAACACATTGAGTGGAGCAGCAGAGTATGGGTTAAATCATAAGCAATTTCTATATCATCTCACCCCCCCCATACAAAGGGTTAGTTCTCATGGCTCTGTATAGTTCTGTATGGTTATTTTTCACCACCAGCTTTTCTATGTTGAATATTTTCATGTGTTATCAAAGTTAAGTATAAGTTGCTTTGAGTTTTTTCCTGTAAATTAAAAATAGAGTTGTGAATAACACTCTAATCGTAACTCTGTGCACACTAGTTCTCCTCCAACAGTCTCCTAACTTTAGAAAGTGAGCTGCCCATTAAGATCACAGGCAGGGGAAGACCAAAAGCTGGTGCTGGTAAAACTTAGGATTAGGGTTGTTTCTTAACATCTTAACTCATAGCAAAGAAGGGGAAGCTAGTTTTTATATAGCATGGGGGGGTAGAACTACTTTGCTCATGAAGCAGAGTTTGATGTGCAAATAAATGCATCCCCCTGATACCTTCTATCTTTCTGGGATAGTTTTGTTCATTTGTAATCTGGGTAGAGTTCACTGAACTTTATTGCATGCTATTTTAGCTAGTGACTTGTGTCATAATAAATACCATTGAAAGTAATTTTTTAGAACTATTTGGCTTTTGTGTTCATTGTTTTGAGGAAAGAGATATGTTTTTTCCAAGTGAGAGAAGAATATGTAAGATCTGGTGTATTTCGGTGGAGCACTAAACCTTTGCCAGTGGCATAGATTAACAAGAAAAGTATGTGGATAGTTCCTATCATGAGAAAAGATAGAAAAATATTTAGTTACAGGCAATTTCTAGGGAAATAATTACCTCTTATATATTAATTTTTTCATAGTGCTTAAAAATGTGCTTGTTAATTTAATGCTCATTGGGTAGAAGAACAATCAATTAGGAAAGATGTTTTTATGAACAGTTAAGTTCAAAAAAACAGAGAAGAGGATGTATAACTCACTCCGAAAATAGTTTTCTTTGAAATAGTGCTTGGAACAGTGTTAAAACACCTGTCTTATGTCTCTTAGGTGTGGGTCATGATTACCAGTGGATAGGCCTCAATGACAAGATGTTTGAACATGACTTCCGTTGGACTGATGGCAGCGCACTGGTAAGATGCTGATGAAAATGAAAGAATCAAGGTACTATGCACGGGTCTTATGCTGTCGAGTGATGAATAGGCTGGTTAGTATCATTCCTTGAAACAATTAAAGACTATGTTTTTACAGCTTATGTGTCTAGTCATCAGTGCTGTCTCCCAGAGCTGCTTGCTGTACTCCTAAAGAAGAGTAGAGCAGACTCTGTGGAAAGGGCCAGTAAGACAATGAAAATTGTGCTGGGCCATCCTTTCTGATGATTATCTTTGCTTTTTATGCTTCAAAGCAAGAAGGGAAAGATTAAATGCAAGATGGACAAGACAGTCTTTCACAAGTACTTTTCTCTTCTTACACAATTGCAATGAAGTTCCTCTGTAAAATGTGGCTAATTTTTATGTAGGAAAATGGTTCAATTTATAATGTAAGGAAATTTACCATGTTGTATAAACCTCATTCCACTTCAGTATTGCTGAATAGTCTTTATTTATTATTTCTGTTTCTTAACATAAGAAACGTAACTTGGAAAGTCTGGCAACAACTCTGCTTGAAGTTCACTAGTTTTTGGTTTTCTTTACTTTTTGTTTTGTTTCTTTTGATTTTTAGGAAGGGGCTCACCCATGTAGGCCAGACTGGCCTGCTGCTCAACACGTAGTACAATATGTGTTCTTAAAACTGAATGGACAAGAGAACCCAGTGTTTTAGTATTAGCCCAGCTGTGATTTACCACACTGGGCTTGCTTGGTGCCACTGTTCATAACAGCCACTTGGGGAGATTAATTAAACACCTTTCCCAGGCCTCAGTCCAGATGTATTCCAGCAAATCCTCCAACAGCTGTAGTTCTCAGGCAATCCCTGAGTGTTTCTGAAATGCTGTCAGAAATGAGATCCACTTAGTTGGACAGTAAGTGTAAATTAAGTTCTAAATTTGATAACAGGAAAAACTTATAAATAATCTTTAAGTTTTAGGTTTAAGCTCTTGCATAAGAATTACGGAAGTGATTCAGTTTTGCTTACTACCTGTTAGTCATCTGGATTCATATTTTGGCAATAGGTGAGGGTCTTTCTGCAAATCATCCTGAACTCCTCTCTACTAAAAAAACTCTGCTCTGCCCCAAGATTCCTGTCTGGACTCTTAGGGCTCACCACAAATCTGGGTTCAGATTTCCACTGAGTTCACAATATGGGCCCAGATATCCATTGAGTTCACCTGTTAGTCAAGTTCTTTGTCTAGAGTCACAAAACTGCTGTTATGAGGCCAGTACTTGAGCTCAGGACTGTGTCCATGGTGAGTGTTTCTTCTTGCTCATCTCCTCTTGATGTGCATAAACAGCATACTTTATTACGATTTATTTGAGTAACAGTTCCCTCTCTGTCATCATTATGTCTAGGAAATTAATACTCCTTGTCATTGATGCTCATAAGAAGGCTTTTGGCAAGAAAATTAGTTTTTTCTGAGATGGAAATGCATCCTAGAAAATCTCAGGGAGGGAAGATTACTTTGGCTCCATGGTTTCAGGGATCTCAGCCAGTTGTGCAAGGAAGGCAGTGAAGAATATTTGATAATGGAAGGAGCTAGATGGTTCCTTTCAACATTACAGCTTGAGAAGCAGAAGGTGGGTGACTGAATGCAGGGACCAGGCAATTAATATCCTGCTAAGTTCCACCCCTAGACATCCACTCTGCCAGGTGGGTCCCATTTGCTAAAGACTCCCCAACTCCACACAAATAATGGCATTGCTGACTAGCAAGCAGTCAAACCATGAACCTGTGTGGGCCATTTCAGAATCCAACACTAACATGATGAAATGGAACAGGCACCAGGCTTTGATGCTTCCACTTATTGAATTCTGGTGCAATAAACAGAGTTCTACAGTTGACTCTGCTCAAGTCTAACTACTACAGATCTGCCCTTCTCACACCTCAGAGAGATATGCAGTTTCTTGTGTGCTGTTGTCTTTAGAACAGAAAATGAATGCTGAAGACTCAGTTGGTCAAGTTGGCTTGGCACTCACTACATGTGTCATATGGATCTGGGCCACTACTTACCCCTCCCTTGCTTTGATTTCCTATCATATCTAGAATAAAGCTTATTGCTTAGCCCCAGATTGATCTCTTTCTGGCAAATATATGGAGTATGTAAAAACATCTTAGGGAGTGTACTTCTCTGACACATACATATAGGTCAACTTGAGATATCATAATTCTACTCCCCAAGAAAGCAAAGCAAGTCACTTTTGTTTTTGTTTGCTACTTTTGTATTTATTTATTAAACATTCTTTGACAACTTCATATATTATGTACTGCTATAGTGTACTTAACAATCTTACTCTTGCCCTCTCTTTTCTTCCTGTCTCTCTCCTATCACCTTCCCTCCTCCCCACAAATGCATTTCTCACATTCACACCTGTTTTAAACCTTGTTTTGTTACCTATTGGGTTTAACTAGAGTGACCTGTGTAACCCTGGGTTTAGTCCTATGCATTGGAACATGATGTGCTCACCACTGGTGGGTGAGATATAGATGCAGTCTCTGCCCTTTCAGTGCTCTCATCACAACCCAAGAGAGTGAGACAGTCCTTCCTCTTCCTCTTCCTCTTCCTCTTCCTTGTAAGGGGTCACACTTGCATGCTTGAAGCCACACCCCTAGGATGTGGCCACCACCGCAAGTTCACTGTCAAAGATGTCACTACAGTCAGTAGCCAACTGTTCATCAGGGAGGAATAGAGCCTGGATTCCCTTCTGGATGCATGCATGACTGTCGGCAGGCCCAGGCTTGTGAAAGCCCAGTGCAGGCAAACATAGCTGCTGTGAGATCACACATGTGATGGCTGTGCCATGCTCAGAAAATAGTAGTTTGCAACTGTCTTGCTATATCCTGTCTCTGGTCATCTTTCTGCCCCATCTGTGCCCATAAATTTTTTATATAGGCAGAAAAATCTTGTAAAGTTAATCTAATTATAATTTCTAAAATAAAGATTGACTCTAAATTCAGTAAAATAGTGAACATTGTACATTTCCAATAGTGAAATGTCTGCTTGGGGTATTTTTATGGGAAGACAGAACAATGTAACAAAATAGCCACAGAACACCAATTGGAACCTTAGTCTTAATAATTCACATGTATCATTAAGGACTTAGGACCAAGCCTTTACTAAAATAAATCATGTAAACAAGCAAGGTTTATCAAAGAAATGACAAAAGAACATCCAGAAGAAACTGATACACCCTTGGTGTCTTCTTAATTCAGTCTCTGTGTCAAACAATTAAAAATATTCTAAGGAGTGTCCCCTAACTTTGAACATTTGGGAGCAGAAGAGCACAGCGGCTCACCAGCCTGCCTATGTTTGACTGATCTCTGGCCCACTTTTCTTCTTTTTATCCACCCTTTCCTCTGTCTTCTTCCTTTCTGAAATGGCCTAGGTGACTACTGAACTCCCTCCTAGTTCTCTGTATAGTCCCCATCTCCTTAACAGGTTCCATGTGTGCAGGCTCTGGCTGAAATAGCTTGTTTTTGTTTCACTGTTTATTCCTTGGTTTTCTGCTTTTGAACATGCCCCTTATAGTGACTAAGCCTTCATCTGGGAAAATGGTACCTGATTACACTTGGCAAAAGTGAATTAGTTAAGTGTAATTTTCATGGACTTGGTTTCTGTATTCAACTCCTTTCTTGCCTCTTCTACTCTCTCACAATTTTTTTTTTGTTTGACAGTTACTAGAGTTATCCAAATTGGGAGGTAGAGTAGTATCAAAAGAAAAACAACATTTGCTATTTACCTGATTCTATCTTTTGCTATTTGGTATTCATAATTGATCTGTATAATCCAGGGGGGGGAGAAAAAGCTTTAATTAGATCTCAGTGTCAGTGATTTCATTTATTGAAACCATTAAACTTTGTTTCCAATAAGCTCACAGTATAATCATATCATATTTAACATGATAGTACTTCATAGCTAGACTAATTCAATTCATGTGCTTGTGCTAAGTTAGAGATTCTGTTTGCCAAGTCATCAGAATTGCCTGTATTTCACACATTTTGATTGATCTTTACATTTCACTGGCCTCTGAATTAAAATGTTGATAATGCTGCTAAAAAAGCCAAATTCTTGTTTGTGTTAGAATGGAGAAATCTTTTCATTATGTATTTGGGGGTATTTGCCCAATGAATTTCACAAGAGTATAGTATACCTCTTTATTAGTAACCCTGACAAATGACTTTGTCTAAGAATTCCTTTCCTTGTCAACTTAGTTATATGTTCAAAGCCACTAAGTTAAATTATCCAAGTTAAACATACATTGAAGACTGAGAATGTGAACAAACTTTTCTTATCAGGCATTTATACTGTGAGATGACTTTGAGGTTGTTTCTTTAATCAATTGTTAAATGAATGACTTGTCTCAAGTGTTTTCCCGGCTGCCACTGACATTCATTCTCCCCAGACACTGAACTCTTTTTATGCCTTTCTTTCTTTCTTTCTTTCTTTCTTTCTTTCTTTCTTTCTTTCTTTCTTTCTTCCTTCCTTCCTTCCTCTCTCCCTCTCTCTCTCTCTCTCTCTCTCTCTCTCTCTCTCTCTCTCTCTCTCTCCCTCTCTTTCTTTCTTTTTCCTTTTGTTGAAGATAGATCGTCTTTCTAACATTATGTATCCTGATTACAGTTTTTTCTATCTCTACTCCTCCCAATTCCTCCCTACCTCCCCTCCCATTCTGAGCCAGCCCCTTTTCTGTCTTTCATCAGAAAACAAACAGGCTTCTATGGGTTAATAATAATAAAGTAGAATAAGATGTAATGAAAACTAACACATTGGAGTTAGACAAAACAAACAAACAGAAGGAAAGGAGCCCAAGAGAAGGTACAAGAAACAGAGACTCACTCATGCTTACACTCAGGAATCTCATAAAAACACTGCTACTGGAAGCTGTAATAGATACACAAAAGACCTGTAGGGTAAAAAAGTTAATTATAAGAAATATAAACAAGATATAAAATAATAAGATAAAATTGTAATAACACCAACACATACATACACACACACACACACACACACAGAGAGAGAGAGAGAGAGAGAGGAGAGAGAGAGAGAGAGAGAGAGAGAGAGAGAGAGAGGAGAGAGAATGAGAGGGAGAGGGAGTAAGAGGAAGAGGGAAGAGGAAAAGAAGGAGGAGGAGCCCTGACATGACATTATGAGACAAAGAATTTCCGAAGATGCTGTTGAGTTCATTTTCTATTGTCTATCTACTGCTAGGCTTGCAGTCTACCCTTAAGAGTAGTTTGTTGCCCAGCAAGACCTCCTTGGAGAAAACTAAATTTCTGTTTGCAAGTAGATTTCCTTTGGAGATAGCTTCTGGGTTAGGGATGGAGGCTTGTGTCCACTTCTCCTTTTAGCTCTAAGACCCCCATCTGGTGTAGGCCTTGTGCATGGTGCCTCAGTCTCTGTGAGTTCCTGTGTGTCCTGATCACGGTTATTTAGGGGGCTTTGTTTTCTTGTCTTCCCCTTGCTTTCAGTAAAAAATTCTGATTATTAGCACACAGACAAAGCACACTACTTCCATATGCTATATTTTAAGGTACAATCTGTTAATCCCGTATATTTGAGGAGAAAGACCACCAAGAGTAAATCATAGTCAAATTAATTAAAGCAAGATTATTTATTTGTGCACATGGACTGTCTTTCACTAAGTCAGGGTTCAAGTGATCAGCATGGGCATGGTAAAGATAAGGGTTTTTTATAACTCAGGAGTACGGGGTTTCCAAATGGGGGATTTGGCAAGCAAATAAGTGGAGTAACAGAAGCTGAACATAAGCATAAGCTGGTCATAGCAACCTCCTGAAGCAAAGACATGGTTGCAAGTTGGTTGTGACAAGGTGGGCATAACAAGGTGGTCATAACAACTTTTTGAAACCACAGCATGGTTGTCCATTCCTGGAACAGGCAGTGCAGAACCATTTGTAGTTAAGATAATGGATGGGGCATAACCCAGTCCTTGAGAAACAAAGATTTAATTATAAGCACAAATAAATGTAGTTTGTTTTGGTATAAGATGGCTTTCCAGCCCAAGATGGAGGCAGACTGGTTTATCAAATATTTTAGTAAATCATGACCTCTTACTATTGTGATTTCCCTACGTTGGCCCTGATGCTCAACATGCTCTCAACTCTTGCTCTAATTTTATATCAAGACATTGGAATGTCTTACACAATACATTCCTGCTCCCCCCAACAAAGGGTTGAAAATTAGGCTGTGGGTCTTTGATTTTAAAGAGGCTATCTTATACATTTATTTCTCTTTGACCCCCAGAGTAATATTCTTATAAGGGAAGGGAACTCTCCTTGGCATGCATTGATCTCACTGTGGTTAGCCTGATCCTGACCCCAGGAGTGTTTACATCCATTCATCAGAGGCATGTCTGAAACTACTTCAAAGGAAATGTCACTTTGAATGGATATCCAGACATCAAGGAATGGAGAGAACTGGAAATTCATTTTTCCTACAAAACCTAGGAAGCTCTTGGGAAGTTCCATTTAAAACAAACAAACAAACAAACAAAAATCTCTGGTTTTATTCTTAGGCAGTTTCTATATGCCTGTCTCAGTTTTCTTTCTATCAGTCCTGCCTTGTGGTCTCTGTAGAGCCCTCAGAGGCTATGGGCTTCTTAAATGAAAGTCATCCTAGATGTCTACTTTCACTCTGCAGTCTCCTGTAGGCAAGATGTAGAGCTTTCTTCAAATCTCTATGTTTCTCAGTCTATCCAGTAAATTCTAGAATAAGTTTATTGAATCATCCAGCTACACATGTTATACTTCTAATTCTAACCATCTCAGCTTGTGCATGATAGTTCTGTTGTAGACTGAACTAAACTAATTAACAGTACGGTTAATTTTAATTTCCATTTTATGGAAAATTCACTTAAAGTATTTCTGAGTGATCACTGAATCTCCCTCCCTATTTTAGTATGTGTGACTTAGTATTGCCAAGCTAACACAGCCAGGGATTCTGAACTCCTTATCTTCTTCACCAACCTATCTTTAGAGCTGTGACACAGAAAAAGCTACATTGGTGTGGGCTTGCCTTCACTTCCAGAGATCTTCTTTCTTTTTTTTTTTCTTCATAAAATAGACATATAAGTCTGTCAAATAATGCATTGTGAGGGAAAAGTAGCTTTGAAATGAGTAGAAATAATACAAAATAGTCTATAACCTAGAGAGACTTTCTAAAGGGATAGAGACAAGTAGTAAGAAATCACAAACAATAAGCCATTACTGTTTTATTTTTTCTGCCATAATATGCCATTATTACTGTCCTTTCACAAATACCAAAGTTTCTGTCCTTTGTCTCCTGCATGTATTGTCAACAAAACAGAACTAGGAGTGCTAACTAACTCTGAGACTTAGTTAGCTGGACTTCTTCATGGGTTTCTAACCACAAGAAAGATGTATATGGTTTGCCAGAAAATGATCCAAAATGATCCAAATGATCCAAAATGATCCAAAATAAAATCCTCATACATACATACATACATATGTATGTATAATTTAAGTTTTGAAAATGGTATTTTTCTTTTTAAAAATGTTTTCTTTGTTTTACATACCAACTAAAGTTGCCCCTCCCTCACCTCCCCCCCACTTCCCTCACCTCTCCCCAATACACCCCCCATCTACAACTCAGTAAAGGTAAGGCCTCCCATGGTGAGTCAACAAAGCCTTGCACATTCAGTTGAGGCAAGACCAAGCTCCTTCCCACTGCATCAAGGCATTCCATCATATGGAGTAGGCTCCAAAAAGCCAGCTCATGCATCCTAGATAGATCCTGGTCCCACTGTCAGGGGTCCCAAAAACTTACCAGGAAATGTCGGTCCCATGTAGGGTCCCCAGCTGTTGTTGTTCTAGAGTCTGTGAGTTCCCACTAGTCAGGGTCAGATGACTCTGGGTTTTTCCTTCATGCTTTGATTCACCTTGCTCATATAATCCCCCTGGACTCCAGGAGCTCTTCCTATTACTTAGCTGTGGATCTCTGCATCTGCTTCCATTGGCTACTGAATGAAGGTCCTATGATTAGTGTAATCACCAATCTGATTACAGGGGAAGGCCCATTCAGACACCCTATCTGCTATTGCTAGGAATCTTAGTTGGGGTCATCCTATGGATCCCTGGGAATTTTAGCCATTCTGACAGATGTAAGATGGCATATTTATATTTTATATATAATATATACTATATATATGTATTTTTAAAATGATATTTTTCAAAGTAACAGAATTTTGAGTTCTCATATAAAAATGATAAATGAGGTGATCAGTTACTCTAATGTGATTATTTCATGTTGCTTATTGTATTAAAATAGCATACTATATGCTAATATCTGTATTATTTTTTGCCAATTAAATATAAAATACCTTTAAAATTCTATTCTCACACAACAGAATCTTAAAGTTTGACATCTTTAACTAGGAAGTCTTAGAAGGCTTTAAACAAAGATATTTGTGCATGTTTCATCTGTGATGTGGTTTTAGCTCCAAGCCAATGCCACATCTTTGTGAACAAGTCACACTGCATGTCAATATTAATTTAATTATGTTAAACTTTGCAGGCTTTATTATATTAACCCAAAAGCCAAGAAAAACATATGCTCTTTCTTCAGCCCTTAACATATTACTCATGAGTAGAAGACTGGAGATTTCTTTCTACCAAACACCACTACATTGTTAATGAAAAACTTTACTTCTGTTGTGGTTAATTTGATTTGCATCAACAGATGTTTCTCCTGAACTTACATACAGGATGTTATGAGTCATATTGTAGTTCTAGAACATAAAACTCATGTCTATACCTTTTGTTCTTGTTGCTCAAATGTCTAATGATGGCTTTGACTCGCTGAAGTACAGTGTTTGCCGCCACTGGAAAATCATCTTGTAATTGACAAGTTTGTCCAGCAAGTGAAGAAAACTTAATGAATGTGGGGGTCCCTTTTCCAGCACTGCCACAGGGAACTTTAGAATTGCATGCACATGTTTAAATTTAACTGCTAATTAGTTTAAGGCAATGCATAACCATGGAAAAAGCAAAAGGAAAGAAGTTGAATGATTTTGGCACTTTCTCTGGCTTTTGGTTCCCTAGCATTTCATGACTGACAACTTGTGCAAACAAGTTTGAGTGGAGGAGCCTTACTGGCAGAGTGCTTTGCATGGATTAAGTGCATGTTGCTCCATGGGGTTCTGCCCGGGCCCCCTGTCTCACAGTGGTCTCACAGTGGGAGTAACTCTTGTCCCTCTGGAAATGCTGTTGATAATTACAGCTTTGTCAGGCAGTGAGCTCACACATTTCACAAGATTAGTGCTGTACTCAAAAGTGGCCAGATTGTCTTTCCTGCACAGGTCTTTGCCAGCTAGGAAAATAACGGGCACATTGCCACTTTAACAGCTATCTGGAGACCCCAAGTTAATTTTCCTTCCCTTCAGCATATTCAGTTTGGTAGAATCCAACTGCAGGCTTCCAGTGGGTAGCGACACCCAAACAAATGCCTCTTTCTCCTCTGAAACAAAGCTGCTCTTTTCTTTTTCAGTTGTGGGTTCAACTAAATGATAACAGAAAAACCATAACCTCCTGTAAAACATAAATAAATCAGGACCCAGACCAGAGTGCATGGATCAAAAGAGGGTAGACCTACCTTGCAGGGAAGGCATTTGTTTCATTCAAGAAGAACAGTTAAATGTGACCCCTGCAGACACAAACAATTGCCTATTGTGTGCCAGGGCTATCCAGGAGGAAAGTTATTTAAATGGTACCAAATGTTTTAATTTAAGTAATAAGAAGTCCCTGTGCCTTTTCTCAGAAAACCATTTGCCCTGTGTTCAGAAAGACAGGAGTTAACTCGAGAGACTACCTGGTGAAAAGCTAACTACCGTGCCTGTGTGTGTGTGTGTGTGTGTGTGTTGTAGGTCCTTTTGCAAATGTTTTATGTATAGAATTTGTTTGTATTCTTGCCCATAGTAGCATGAACTATATTTGGAATTTGTAGCTCTCGGAGTTCAGTAGTGGTATAATGGGTCCCAGGTGATAAAAGGAGTGTGCACCAAATTCAGCTTCGAATACAAATACGGTATTTTCTGAACATAAGTTTTCAGATTCACACAGCAAGCGTTTCATTTTTCAGTATTGGCACATAATTATTTATTGGTCCTGCTGTAGAGATGTTTGGCAGATATACTAGATGTGATATTTTATTTTTTATTTCTGATGAAATTTTATCATCAATGTAAATCATCAGCTATTGTTAATAGAAACATGGAAAAACAAGCTTTTGTGGGTGCTTTTAGGCAGATAATTCTTATGACAGCTATACTAGTCAATAACAGAATAGGATAGGATTAGACGTTACTGTTTAGCCAAGGTCTGTCTTGTACTGAAGTATTTCACAAAACTGGCATGACATGCCACATATGAACCTTAATTTCTTCCCCCTCCATGTGGAGTTAATAATCGTGATTTTAAAAGCTGGCAAAAAGGTGGGGCCATAATGAGTGGTCTATGTCACCACCTAGTGGTCACATTATATTTTGTATTTCAAAATGAAAACGACTAGATTATGCAAGAATGGTGTTTTCCTTTCTATAGCTTGAAATGTCTAATGCTGTTGTAAACCCTGTAGTTAAATGCAAAATGAGATAATTTGCAAACACAGCAGGAAGCTACCAGGTAGTTATACACTCGATAAAGTCCTGGCAGATAAGGTTAAAATTAGCCCCGCTCTTTCCTGAACCTTCACTTTATATGCAGTGATAGAAGCCAACAGAATGTCTTCCTTAGTTGCATTTATTATTGGGTGACCTGAGAGGACTTCTGTGCTTTAGTATGAACCCCACCCCCCAATTCATTTATCTTTGTTTGTAGCAAAAGCAATGAATAAAAATTTCAAGGAAAATTAACCTAAATCATAGTTGAAAGTTTAGTAAATTTTCCCCAAAATTATCTCTGGAAAGTGTTCAAGATTACTTTTCCCAATAAGGTGTGCATGATACTTAAATGGTTCTTTTTCATTTTTTTTGTTTTTTGTTTTTAGTACCATCAAAATAGTTCCAAAACATAGTCTTTAACTATTCTAGTAAATCCAAAGTATAGATAATTTTGGGTGCATATATAGTAGAGTCCTTGCAGTCACAAATTCAAGGTTTGCGAAGCCAGTGATATCTGAGATAACCAGAAGCACAAATTTCATCTGTTCATGATGGGCAGCCATCATTTACTTACGAAGTGTTCCATTAACTTTCAGGTCTTCATATCAGATTGCTTTGACTTTTCATCTCACGGGGAATACTTCTGTCTACTCCTCTAGCCATTGTGGGTCTCCTCTAATACATTTCAGCAGAAATTCATCTGCTACACAAGTCTTTGTGCTTAAAGACTCCCTCAAATTCTTCCCATACATGCTCTGGGTGCCAATAATTACTAGGGCTCTATGAGTAGACCCTTGTGCATGCATGTGTGCACGAGAATATGAATCAAAGGTACATCTCAAAGGTATGGTTCACATGCAGATGAAATTAATATTATTTAATGTCTATGAAACTCTGTTTCCTTTTCTTTTTCACATTGTACTAACTAGGAACCAGCAGAAGAAAAGACTCCTGCAGTCTCTAAAGAGAGATTCATTAGGAAAATCAGTGCTCATTGATTTTCACTGTGGTTATTTGACCAAATTAAATAAGGTCAAGAGAAAAGAATCTTAAGGGAGGCTAGCTATTGCTCAAATACTTTTCAAATATTTTCTTTTTACTTATCTATTACATCCTCACTGCAGTATACCCTCCATCCACTCCTCCAGGTTCCTCCTTCCACCTCCTTCTCCCCCAGGATCCACTCCTCCTTCTCCAGTTCCCTTCAGAAAAGAGAAGGCCTTCCAGGGATATTCATTCAACATGGCATATCATGTTGCAGTAAGACTAGGCACATCCCTCATATTAACGATGGATGAGGCAACCCGGTAGGAGGAAAAAGGTCCCAAAAGCAGCCAAAAGAGTCAGAGGCAGACCTCTCCTACTGTTAGAATTGTCGCAAGAACACCAAGCTACACCATGTAGGCAGAGGACCTAGATTAGACCCATACAGGCTCCCTGAGCCTGTGAGCTCTGTCTAATATTTGGCTATGGGTCCTATCAGTAGCTAGATGAAGACAGCCCCTCTGGTGACCCCTGGGCTTAGCTTGGTCTATGAGCAGTATTGCAGAATACCATTAGAAACATTTCATTGACATTCATTCATTCTTTCATTCATTCACTTACTGGCCAGTCATGTTTGGGTCTCTCCTAGGTCTCTGGGCTGTCCAGCCTGTGGTGCCTGGCTCTCTAGGCGATGTGAGGTGTGGGCTTCCTCTCCTGGCATGGGCCTCAAGTTACTTTAAAGGTCTTAGTTTTGTTTGTTTGTTTTTAAAGGGTCAATTATTTATTTTATGTATATGAGTGCTCTACCTGCACATATGCCTTTATTCTAGAAGCGGGCATCAGATCCTGCTACAGATAGTTGTGAGCCACCATGTGGTTTCTGGGAGTTGAACTCAAACTCTGCAAAAGCAGCCAGACTGTTGATCACTGAGCTGTCTCTCTAGCTCAAACAGGCTTAGTTTTAAGGTGATGATAAAAGAGATTTAAACCAGATATTTTAAAAGATTTTATTTCATATTTATTTTTATATGTATTAATGTTTTGTCTGCGTGTATGTGTATGTACCACATGCATGCCTGGTGCCTGCAGAGTTCAGGAAATGGAGGACTGAAGATTATAGCTGAACCCCTAGTTTACAATGTTCCCAGCAACCACATTGTAAACTAGGGGTTCAGCTATAAGTTGCTGGGAACCAAGGGTCATCTGTAACCAGTGCTTTTAACCACTGAGCCATTTCTCTCACCCCTTAGTAGACATTTTAGTATTCCATGAATTCTTTTACCTTGTGTCCTAGGGGTTTTGATTTTCAAATTAAAATCCACCACTTTTTAAGATGTAACTTTACATATTGCCATATTATTAATGCTTTGAGAATTTTATACAATGTGTTTTGATCATATTCACCCCCACTCCTTTCAATTAACTTAAAAGTTTTTTTTATATATTCTTTGGTAATTTCATACATGGAGGTGATGTATTTAGATCATATCCATTCTCCCTTCAACCTCTCCCAGACACTACCTCCTTTTCCTGCTTTTTCTCTCAAGATATCTTTCAAAAATCCTAGTATAGACATAAAAAACAGCAACAACAACAACAACAACAAAAAACCCAAATATTATTTTGGAGTGGTGCATGGGGGAAAAGAGCGGATCGGCTTATTTTTACACCAGTCTGTGGCCCTTACTACCCAGATGTTCACACACTTCCTCAGTGTTTAACTGGTCTTTGTTTGTGTCAACTAAAGACTAATCCAATATGCCAATCACCACAGCAGCAGCTAATGCCTGAAAACTTTGTTTGCTTTCTTCCAGTAAAAGCAGTACTTATAGCTGAACCCAAGCTTACTCTCCATGCCTCCTTTTAAGAAAGAGAGCAAAGTCCTTGTTTATTTCTAAGTCTTACGTAGATCTAGAAAAAGGGGTTTCATAACCCTTTATAGAAAGGCAGTTTTGTATTTCCTTATATGGAAAGGTGAATTGGGTACATAACATCGCATCAGTTTTTTGTTCAAATCCTTAGGATGTTATTTGCTGAGACTGGTGCCACTGATCACTGGTCTTTTGTTACACATCGCTTACTGTGTATGAATGGGTACTCTGACTTCCCCATAATCATAGATTCTCCTTGTAGCACATTACTGAAAACTGCCAAAAGCCAACTTTACTTCCCGTCCAAGGCTACCCAGCTTCCCTTCCAAGGCTACCCATCTGCCATGCTGACTGAGTCAGGTGGGAGAACTTCGGAGCCTGGGAAGAGAAGTAGCTGCACCCATTGGAGGGAAAACCCATTAGTTTCTTTGCAATTTGAGGTTCCTCCCTGAGGGTGAGGCCGCTGCCAGCCTGAGAGGTCACATGACCTGCAAAGAACCTGCAGCATAATTTTGGCAAGAAAGACTGTAGCATATAACTCAGCAATTATGATTTGGTCGCCTTAGATGAATAACTGCAGTCTGCTCTGAGTTTTTCCCAGCAACATTAGGGTTGGTTTGAAAGAACTTTCTGGTAGGTGGAGACAAGTTTGTGTAATAGAACTATACTTATTAGCTGTTGGAGTTCATCCAGGGGTTTTGCAGCCATTTTATTATTTTGGCAGGTGATATATTTGAATTCGGTTGAACAGGGGGTTAGCTAAAAGTAACCGAATTTAATTTAATTGAAATGCTTGCCATTTGAGAACTTGTTTTGCAGGTATGGAGAACTAGCTATTTAATTGGAACTCCCAGAGTAATTTTGTCATATGATACAAAGCATTATGGAGTTTCATACTGAGTCAAACAATTATCTTTTAATAAAACAGAAGAAAATTTCCATGTCAATTGGCATTCCTCTACTTCAATCCTTTGAGTTTTAGTTTTCCTTTGCTGTCAGAAGAGAATAAAAGAGCAAAATACTTTTAGCATTCTCTCTCAAGGCAGTGTGAGGGTTTGTGGTGAGAAACCCAAGTCTTAGAGGTATAACCAGGCAGATATATGGCCAGTACTTATTCTTGTTAAACGTTTTTTTTTCTTTTTTTCTTTTAATTAGAAAAAAGATTATTTTACGTGTCAATTGCAGGTCTCCCTCCCTCCTCTCCTCCCCTGCCCCCCAAACTAACACCCTACCTATCCCATACTCTTTCTGCTCCCCAGGGAGGGTGAGACCTTCTGTAGGGGGGTCTTCAGAGTCTGCCATATCCTTTGGGATAGGGCCTAGGCCCACCCCCTGTGTCTAGGCTCAGGGAGTATCCTTCCATGTGGGATGGGCTCCCAAAGTCCATTCCTATGCTAGGGAGAAGTACTGATCCACTACAAGGGGCCCTGTAGATTTCTGAAGTCTCCTCACTGACACCCACATTCTTGGGATCTGGATCAGTCCCATGCTGTTTTCCCAGCTATCAGTCTGGGAACCAAGAGCCCTCCCTTGTTTAGAT
The DNA here is from genome assembly GCF_003668045.3 of Cricetulus griseus. Classification (NCBI taxonomy): domain Eukaryota; kingdom Metazoa; phylum Chordata; class Mammalia; order Rodentia; family Cricetidae; genus Cricetulus; species Cricetulus griseus. The sequence goes on along the minus strand of NC_048595.1, from coordinate 308,610,467 downwards.
CAGCTGTTTCTGTGGGTTTCACCAGCCTGGTATGGAACCCTTTGCTCATCAGTCCTCCTTCTCTGCAACTGGATTTCAGTTCAGTTCAAGATTTAGCTGTGGGTGTCTGCTTCTACTTCCACCAGCTGCTGGATGAAGGCTATACGATGGCATATAAATTAGTCATCAATGTCATTATCAGGGGAGGGCATTTAAGGTAGCCTCTCCTCTGTTGCTTAGATTGTTAGTTGGTGTCATCTCGTTTTAAAGGGAATCTTCTCAACCCATTCTGGCTTCTTAAAATAATTCCTACTTTGCCATTCCAGCACTAGCAGTGGGCTGAGTTAGGTCAGTTCACAGGAGATCATCCAAGACCACAAAGCAAGTTTGAATCTGGTCTGGCCTATGTAGAGAGAGCTTATTAAAAAACAAAACAAGCAACCACCAAAACATAAGATGCTTGTTCATAACTCCAAGTGAAGGAAAATATTTCACATGGTAGGCAGGTTTTTCTCTATTTGTTTAAAGAATCCTTATTTTGTTGCTAGAGATAGTGAAGATGAGAGCTTACATTATTATAACTGGATGATACCCTCAGGAAGGATTTCTTCCTAATATTTAATGTTTATGACAAACACATTATGGAATCTGCATTCATGCTTTTATTTATTTATTTTCACTCATTCATCATAAATGTTAAATAAGCCTATAAAAGGATTAAGGATGAAGCATCAATCTGAAGTTTCCTTTACTCAGTCAATTTGGCAATAACATTAACAAATTTGAAGCATCCTAGATAAGATAAATAGTACAATTGAGTTATCAGGAGGCAATAGTGTGACATGCCTGTAGGCATTAGATATTCTTATACAAACCATACCACTAAAACTTGGTCTTACACAATTAAGCCAGAGCTCTGCCGAACAACAAAGTCACACATTTTGAAACACTGCTGCGTGCCAGATGCAATTCTTCTTAGTTTTATATCATTTGTCAGTTTAAGATCCAAGATCCGGTTCACTGGCACAGAACTTACGTTTATTTCAGGGTGAAAATGGCACAGGTGCTGTTCAGACCAGTAGGAAATGTCAGCTAAAGAGTACAAAGCTGTTGAGTGTCTTTGGGAATGTGGAGTGGCATCTGCTGAAGTTAGCTTCTACCATCTTAGCTAGAATCTGTGAATACTTTTGATAAATGTGTAGGTAATTTCATATCATTTACTTTCATTTGTTAGAAACATAACTATGCTTACTCTACGGAATGTAGAAAACATGTAAAAATATGGTAAGCTTGGTGTCACAGTACTTACATTATAACATTTTACTGGATTGTGTTTTGGTCTTATGGGTATATCAAATGGCATCTGAAATGATATATGAGTTTGATATTATATATCTAAAATTATTCTCATTTTTTGAATAGTCTTCAATAATAAAATATTTTTGGTTATATAATATTCCATTTTTTCTGGCCACATCAAAATTTATTCAAAATATGGTATTCCTATAAAATGGTTTCCATTTCATTGGCCTTTTATTAAATCATAAATAATGTAGCACACCTTCCTATAAAGAATATTTATCACAAACATTGTTCCTATCTGGTTATTTTTTAGAATAGAATATTAAGAACAGAATTATAGATCTAAGTGCAGGAACTTTTTGAGGTTCTTGATATACATTATCAGCATTTTCAGAAAGTTTATTTCTACTGGCTAAATTATGGCTGCAATCTCCCCTATTCTTTGAATATCATACTACTTAAACCACAGATACACCTTATGTAGCTCCAATCACTCAGGATGAAGTAGTAAAGAAAGTAACAAATAGGTAAGTTGTGCGGTGACTGTCTTCAATTACAGTGACTGTCAGGTAGAAACCACTTGAGAGGAGCAGCATGGAAGAGATGCTTGAGGATGGATGGCACAATGTCACTCACATCCACTGAGTCCAAGTAGGACCGACCATATACACATGGATGAGGGGTCATCCACTAGTGCATAGTCATTCCACCGTAGATCGTATCTCTAAAGAAAACTGACTCCCCCTCCACTTAAAAGCCATCAACTATCAATACCTACTCAGCAGAGATGGAGCTCCTGTGCCTCCTCCATCCATGCTGGAATGTTGGGGTTGATGTTGCCCAGGTATTTTTCAGGAAACCACAGCTCCCATGAGTTCATTTGAGAATGTTCCTTTCATGTCCTGAGATGCTGTTTTGCCAACATCTCTCTGACCTCTGACTTCAACAAGCTTTCTGCCCTACATTGATTCATTCATCTCAAAAGGCCCACTTAATTACTCACCAGCAACAGGTAGAGGGTGAATTTCCTACCTCTGTTTTGTTGCTTATGAATGTAGAATATAAAACAGAAAAGGATTGGTGATGGAGGGCGAGCAATGACAAATGGAAGAGGGGGAAATAAAAAAAGAACAGGAAAAGGAAACTCAAAAACCCACTTCAGAGCAAGTTTCAGTTCCTGGCTGCAAGCAAACCCACCAGTTCTATGCTTCAGGGAGTGTGGTCTCCTAAGAACCTTCCTAGGGCTCGAGAGGATGGTTTTATAGAATGGTTCATGTTACTAGGGCAGCATTTAACTTCATCTCAATCCTGAATTAGGTTTTCCCCAGAGAACTCATAACTCATTTTTGTTCTATTTGGAGGGGAGGGAGCAGGTTCATTGAGCTCCCTAGCTCCACACAATACTATCACCCTTCAAAGATTTTTTGCATTGCAGGAAAGTCCTCTCTTAACTTAGATTGGCATGATGGAAAATAATAAAGAGAAGATAAGCAAAGAGGTTGAAAGAAAGGCACATCTTCAAATTTTGGGTTATTTAACTTACAAATTACCTTCTCAAAAATCCAGAAGTTTACCATTTTTAAAAGTTGTTAAAATCATTTCTCTTTTCTTGGAAGAAAAATAATAGCCCTTCTCTATCATAATAATGAAACTTCCACCATTTTTAGTGTAGGGTTTATTGGTATTCAAAATTGTGTCTTAAGTAGAGAAATATTTTTCTGGAAGATTCTCTAAACCTGATTTTTTAAAGATTAAAAACTAAAAGGAAACATTTGATGAAAAACACTTCAAGTGTACAACACCCCCAAAAATGGTATTTGAAAGTAGAATAGGTCTGAAATATGCATGATTATGGTAATGAAAGCACCTACTGGTGGGATTATGTAAACACAAATATTTTGTAATATACTCTGAATTCAAGATGATTATTTTTATACTTCAGTTTTTCTCTGACTTTATTTCTTAACTAAAATCATTTTTAAACCAAAGAATAATAGGTATAGAAGAAGGTGAAGAAACTATATTTATTTGTACTGTTTTAAAGTGAGTATATGTGGAGGTATGTCTGTCTGTGAATATGTGCGGGTGGGAGCAGGTGTCCCAGAATCACTTCCCTGGAGCTGGAATTGTAGGAGGCTATGAGCTGTTTCATGTGGGTGTTGGAAACTAAATTCAGTCCCTCTGCTGAGCCATCTCTCCACCTCCTCTTTACAATTTTTTTACTTACTGTGTAAGGTCATGTACCCACCTATAGGCTATGGTATGCTTATGGAAGACAGAGAACAACTTACAGGAGTTAGTTCTCTCTTTCTACAGTGTGGGTTCTGAGACTCGAACTCAGGTCATCAGCCTCGGGAGGAAACACCTTCATCCACTGAATTGTTTCACCAGCACCCCATTTTTCCCAACAATATCTACACAGTTTCAGTTTTGCATCATCCACAAATAACTTGTATTATCTGCTGATTTTTCTTTATGTTGCCTTAAAAATCTGTAATAAGTTTAAAGAGGAATAAAAATGATGTTGGAATGGTGACAAATCATGGGTTTGGTGTCCCATTTGTATTGGCTTTTAAATACACAATTAGTACAATTTTTAAAATACCTGCCCCCAGGCTAAAACTCAGATCCCTTAAGTGCCATGTCAATCAAAATCTGGGAAATGGTGGCAACTTGCTGTTTGCAAAAATGGAGAATTCAAACTTTGCTATATTGTAGGGTAGTCCAGGGACACAGCCAGGACTGGAGCCCAGATACCTACCCCTGTTGAGAAATGGATTCCTGCATTCCTCATTGCATGGTTGTGCACTCCCTGTCTCTGTTTCTGTCTTGCTCTCCCTTCCTCCTGCCCCCTTCTCACACCCTCCTCTCTCTGTGTCTCATTGTGTGTGTGTGTGTGTGTGTGTGTGTACAGGCATGTATGTGTATACAAGAAAAGACTGTTTTTATATAATTGTTCACTGCTATGGGGGCAACATTTTAAGGTAGGAAATGAACTTATCTCAGGGAGTTCTGAGGCTATTGTTATCAGTTGTCTCAGATTATTATAAGAGGTAATATGTATCAAGTATCTAGAAGAAGTCTTTATACAGTATTGATGCTAAATAAATGGTATGTAATAGTATGATAGAGGGCTAAAGGTACTGTGTGTGTGTGTGTGTGTGTGTGCAGGAGGGTGCATGTGTGCAGAAAAAGGGATCAGCAATAGATATTACTTAAAACATAAATGCAAAGGTAGCAGAAAACTATTCAAATAAATATTTGAACATCTTGCATAAGTAACACATATTTATAGTTTGATGCATTTTGAAAGCATATTACATGTTATAATATTCCATTCGAGAGGGACCTTGGCAGGAAGCCCCAAGGGAGACTTATATGGGAAGTTTTATTGGGGGAAGGGAAAGGGATGGACTGCAGGTAACGGGAGTGGGCAGAGTTTGTCTCTTAAAGGGACCTTTTGCATAGAGACAGGGTGAAGCACTGACATGTGCACAGGGGTGAAGCACTCTGCCAGATCCCCAAAAGGCAGGGCCCAGGTGAGTCTGCTTGCTAACATCACTGATGTTAATATACATAAATTTGATAAATGTTCTCAGTAAAAGATTATAACAGAAAGCAGTACTAGACTGGTCCAAATAAGAATAACAAATTAAACACAGCCACAGTGATTCTGGAATGTTGAAAAAAACATGAATATAGGCATATCAGATAAACACAAATAAATTGCAAATATCTTCAGTTAGCAAACTCAAGCAATGGATTTGGATAACAGTATTGTATTAAACAAAAAACATATTTAATAATTAGAAAATAAGGAGGGACCTACTTCTATTACATTACAAATTACAGCTATACAAGATTGTAAATGCATACAAAGTCTAAAAAAACATAATCGACTGGGAGATTGTGAAAATTTTGTCTATTAAATTTTATTGTTGTTACATTTAATAATAAGATAATGATGATATGTCTTAAATTGAGGGCAGATTGCATATTTAGGAATCTGGGTTAGCTAGATAAAAAATTTTCAAGGACACTTAATTGACAAAAAAAATAGCTATTTGTTAAACCAACTTTTTGAGATACATGTGTTGCCCATAAGGGTTTGAAAGTATTTACAATGAAAATAATTTCCGTTCTGTGGTTGAATAGCAGTCATGGAGTCAATTCCAGCCAGACAGCCACTGGAGTGCTCATGTTACCCTCTGACTGTTGAGTGTTTATCGTCTCTCCTTCTCTCTCCACCTTTACAGCAATATGAGAACTGGAGACCCAACCAGCCAGACAGCTTCTTCTCTGCCGGAGAAGACTGTGTTGTGATCATTTGGCATGAGAACGGCCAGTGGAATGATGTTCCCTGTAATTACCATCTCACCTACACTTGCAAGAAGGGAACAGGTAAGGACCAGGACTGCCTGGTGCTAAATCTGCAGCTAAACTGGCAGCATATGTCCAGGACGTGCAAATTAGATATATTTGGTTCTTTCTTGTGCCTAAGGATGTCTTGCTCTCTCAGTAGAATTAAAACATTTGTTTTCAATACTATCCTCACTTGAGACTTCAGGTGATTAAGATAAAAAGGTGGCTTTTATATAAAGCTTCCCAGTAGCTTCTTTAAGAAACAAATTGTTGGCCAAGAGCCCATGGGCATTTTTATTATGGTGAAGAGATTACTGAAGATATTGCCAGCAATGTCATGGCTGTGTCATGGAAGAGTCAAGTTTGACTTTTCTTTTGATAAGAGGATCTGGTGCACTTGGCTCATATTCAAGCTTTTCATGGGTTGACAATGGAGAAATGAGAAACTGCCCTGGAGAGGGCTGCAGGCTCGTATTCACTACAATTTTCAACCAAAATGTTGACTGTTTTTACGAACTGCTTAATCTTTATGTGCATTTGAGTTCTTAAGCATTACCTTAGAAGTTTATTTTCCACTTGTAACCCATGGAACAAAACTACCAGCCCTATGCCTGTAATTGAGTACCTTCAATGCTCAATAAACAAAGACATTTTTAAGGGAAGTTCCTGGGTGAAAATTGCTTGGTTGGTGTTAAGCAGAGAAAAACAAATTACCAAGAAAGCTGAAATTTCAGCTTATGTTGTGTTTATCATTGATGAACATCTTTGAGTATCTGTATCGTGGAGTATGGCTATATAGCCATCTTCCTAAAGCAAAGGCATATTCCAGGGAAGAATTTCAACATTTATTGTGATAGTGAGTTTAAAGTTGAATATCTACTTCTTAGGTCAACCAAAAACTACCTCAAGAGTGGATGCAAACTACCAATGCAAAATGTAAAATTCATTTAATCTCTTTGATTTAAAAATAATAGAATGCACACACATACATACAATAAACATGCACGGCAAGAAAGATTTTCACACCTATAACAAATTGTATAAAGAAAGAGAACATAAAAAAAGAAAGAGAACATTAAGATACACACAGTTCTAGTCTCAGGAAACTCAGTTGCTCTTAATGACTCCTCTGTTGTTCTCTCATCCAAGGTAGAACATACCCACAATGCATTACATCAATAAGAAGCTGTCCTTCCTGTGCATTTCCTCAGCACTTCTGCATGGAACTGGTAAAAATAGCAAATTGAGTATTTGCTATTTTCCTTTTTCCAGGAATGAGTCTTTAATAAACTGTTTGTCTTTCTCCAAATGTCATGTTTGCCTTCTGTGACCTCAAAATGGTTCCAGAGTCATGCTTTTCATTTGTGGTCTCAACATGCTATCTCCGAAGCTAGTTTCACAACAGCAGCACTGTTGACATTTGAACAGGGTATTATCCTTATGGTGATAGACTGTCCAGTGCATCAATAATACTTAGCATCCTCCTGGCCTCACTCTTGCTGATTGCCTCCATATTCCCTCTTCACTGTGTCAACCAAAAGGTTCTACATTTGGTCATATTCTCTGGGGGTGGGTACAGTTTAAGAAAAAATTGATCCAGGCTGAGAACTTTACTTTTAGAGCCAAGAAAGATTCATATGCATAATGCAATTGTATTTTAAATCTCTCAGTGGGGTATGAGTTTTTGAAGATGCTTATTTGGTTTCATTCAAGAATGGATTCTTTTCTCATAGCTCTAGAAGAGATATGTAATGTCAATGTTTTATAAAAGGTAGTCTCTTAGATAATTCAAACACATTTCACTTACCTGCCCAAGTAGTTTTTCAAATTATTAACTACAGGTAAGAAAAAAATGCTTAATACCCAGAAAAGTGTTGTTTTTAAAAGAACCCCTTTCTTTCATAATGTCCATTCATCTTTGGACCATCTTTTTTGGTATTTCCTCATCAAATAGTGATTGGAGAACAGAGGAGTGACAATGACTTGGATCATTTGCTATCCCACAACAACAGATTATTTGTTTCCAGTTTTTTGAAACTTATTTAAGAATCATATTACATGTAGTCTTTACCTTTGCTTTTTTTTTTTTTTTTGCTATTCTGCCATATTGAGATTCATGTGTGTGGATGTTTGTGGTTGCATGTTCTCTGCTTTTGCTGTGTAAGTGGTTCATTATATGCAACTACATTTTATTGTTCTTTTGATAGTGAACGTCTGTGTTGCAGTCAGTTTTTACTATTATAAATAATTTTCTGTGAATACTCCTAAACTTGCTCTTGGTAGACTTTCCTGAGTTTCTGTAGGACATATTTCCAGGAGTGAAGAAGCTGAGTCGTAAGATCTATGTATCATCAGATTTACTACATCCCAAACTTGTAGCAATTCACAGTCTCACCAGCATGTGTGCGAGGCCCTGTTACTTTGCCTCTTCTCCAACATTTGATATTATTGGACTTGGGAAATTTTGGGCCAGTCTGGTGGGTATGAAATGTTATCCTTTGTGATTTAATTTACATTTTCTTGGATATTTATTGAAGATAGTATCATATATTTATTTCTAATTCCTTGGCAGTTATATAGTCTGTACATAGCTTCTAGTTTGCAGTGTTTCTTTCATCTCACTTTATGGGTTTTGATGAAGATAACTCATAATTTTTAATGCTTCTTTATTATTTCAACTTTTTCTGTGCTTTAGAAAGTCTTTATGAACTCTAAAATCATAAAGATGGTATTGTTTGCTGAATGTTATATAACTTTGCATTTGTGTTTATGTGTTCAAGCTACCTAGAAGTGACTTTCCATGTGTTCCATGAGGTAGGGAAGCTAATATATTTTGCCATATGAATACCAGATCATTCATGTTTTAAGACTGCCTTCTTTTCTGCTCTGCCATGTTGTTCCTGTCAAATATCAAACTTATATGTTTGGATCTAATTTCAGTCTCCTTCCTTAGCCTTACCACTATCATATTCCACTAAATTATGTTAGCTTTTTATAATCTTTACATATAAATAATTTTGAGGAAATCATGTAATTATTTCCTAAAAATGCAAAAAATTGAATTCACCTTCTAATTTGTCATTAGAATACAGAATCATATACAATCAGTTATCTAGTTGATTATTTTAATCTCCTGTATCACTGTAGCCTCAATCTAACTGATCCTTGTCATTATCCGAGACATAGTTTAGATTTAATATTATAATAAATGCAGTGTGTAGATGCAAGTTGGATAAAGCAGAAGTAAATTGAAAGAACTAAATATTAAAATTAAACCTGAATTTGTCATTGAATAACAATGTACTTATAAACAGCCTTCTAATATGTAATACATACAGGCAAAAACACTGATGCACATTAAATAAATAAATCTTTAAAAATGTACTCATGCAAGATAAAACTTAGTGAATACAAATTCACTTGAGTTGCTTTTCTCATCTTAGATTTTCACATAATGAGATGTCTTAAGTCTACTTCTTATTATTCATATTTATTGTTTAGTCTGATAATAGCTAAAGTTTTCCACTGTGAATCAAAATACAACAAAGTATTTTAAGACTTATTACCTTTCATAAGAGTTTGAGTATGTATATTAAGCAAATTAAGAAACTGTGGCATGAGGGGCTTGGGATGCAGCTCAAACAGAGTAGAGCACTTGCTTAAGTTCAGTCTTCACAGCTGCATAAAGCATTCACAGTAGCATGTGTTTGCAATATCAATGTGTGTGAAGTAGATATAGTATGATCAGGGATTCAATGTTATCCCTATCTACATAGTGAATTCAGGGCTAGCCTGGACTGCATGACATCCTGTCTCAAACAACAGACAGACAGACAGACACACGAACCTGAGGAAATAACATTGTTTTACTTCCCCATTTCAGTGTAGAATAGGTGGGAACAGATAACATTTCATTTATATTTAGAAAAATATGTCTATTATTATTATTATTATTATTATTATTTTTCTTTTTTTTTAGGTGCCAAAGTACCAACTTATTTTTATTTGGTCAGGATAGTTAACAATATAAAAATTTGAGGTTTATTCATAGTCACAGTCATTCTTTCCAAAGATTCAGTAGTAGAAACAACCAAACTCTGCTATAACACAGAATAAGCTGTCCTTCATGAAGACATAATGAGTGTAGTTGTCAGTGTCTGCATCTCAGCAGCAGCAGCAATGAATACTCCTTCACTCCTCTGTTCTCCAATCACTATTTGCACCACCATTTTATACCTGTCATATTCCAATTCTTTTAGTTTATCTTTAATGATTTCTGACATGTTTTGTGAGATGAGGCATTTCATTTGGAGAATATTCAGCACTTGCCAGTTCCTCCTTGAGCATGGCATGGATGCAGTCTTTAACCATAGAGGGTCTAAACCTTTGCTGGAAAATGGGCCTCAGAATATAGGTGTTCTCAGCCTCCCCTGTGTTCTTGTCAGCCTCCTACAATTCCTCAGAGGTGCAGATGGATAAGCGGGTAGACACAGCCATAACCCTGCATCTGGATCCTGCGGATCTCTAGAGTGAGGCCCAGCTGGTTGCTGCTGCTCCGAGGTCCCGGAGCACGTAGTTATATTTCAAATTATTGATGTTAAAGATTATGCTATTTTTTTCAGGGGAGGATAGTTAACTGTTGCAAATACATCATCACCCCAATTCAAGATGCTTGATAAAAGATGAGAGATAATAAAGACAGAATCAGTAGGCTACTTAGTGCTTTCAGACAGGATTTTTAATCAAAGTATTTGAGAAAAGTGTCTTTGTATATGGATAGATAAACATAGCCATTTAATGATAATTGCATTTTAATGAACACAACTCAAAATTATCTGAGATAAAAATCTACATCCAGAGCCTCAACCTCAATATTTTAAATTCTTTCACATTGTAAATTCCTTTTTACAGAGGTTATGATTGAGGTTTTGATGGTGTTACAGTGAAGAAACATAAGGAGGTGATTTTTATGCTAACACTAATTCAAATGCTTGGATTACTTGGAAATAACACAATTTGCTTTTTTTTCTTAGTTGCTTGCGGCCAGCCCCCTGTTGTAGAAAATGCCAAGACCTTTGGAAAGATGAAACCACGTTATGAAATCAACTCCTTGATTAGATATCACTGCAAAGATGGTTTCATTCAGCGTCACCTTCCAACTATCCGGTGTCTAGGAAATGGGAGATGGGCTATGCCTAAAATAACCTGCATGAACCGTAAGTGGTCCTTTAGACAGAGCGGACGACCATGCTTTAACAGATACTAGACACCCACATTTTACAGCTGTGGTATCCGTAGTTTAGGGTATGGAGCAAGTAATACTGTTGTGTTTTCTTTGTTTGTTTTCTTCCATGTAGCATCTGAATACCAAAGGACTTATTCTAACAAATACTTAAAAAATTCCTCATCAGCAAAGGACAATTCCATAAACACATCAAAGCATGAACATCGCTGGAGCGGGAGGTGGCAGGAGTCAAGGCGCTGATCCGTAAAATGGCGACCACGTGCTTCATCATTCAGCCAAAGTCCTGACCTTCCGTGCCTTTCTTAGCTCCTGAAGAAGTATTCGAAGTTGGTTTGAATTTGGGGACTGCCGTCTCATCATTTGGGGTTGCTGTGCTCTTAAAATCTTTTTAATGAAACATGGAATTCAAAGAAAAAAGCGAATAAAATGAAAGAAAATGAGTGAAGAAAGTACCCATTTCCAGCCTACCTAATTTCTTTAGTTCCCTCTGCCTGCAGTGCAGACTGTTTCCTGTATGCCAGCCTACTGTACTATTTAAAAAAGAAAAAAAATGCAATTTCAGCACCGAAGGCCATGTAAATAAGATGGTTTAATGTTGATTTTAATCCTGTATATAAAATAAAATGTCACACCGAGTTTGGGCATATTTAATGATGATTATGGAGCTTTCTATGTCTTTAATCATTGGTTTGGCTGCTTTGCTATAGCTTGTTTAGGCTGGAAATGGTTTTTGTCTGCCCATTTACTGTCAGCAAGTTTGAGGACGGCTTTCCTGGACAACCAGCAAACAAAATCTTGCGATTCTCTGTCCCCATGGCAGCTCCGGAGCTGTGCTTGTCCGAGCTGATGCCTGGCGGATGGGAGACTGATGAAACTCAGAGCTGCAGGGTGTAGCCCTGCTTTGCCACGTTCCTTTTTCTTCACTTATGAGAAGGGCTTGAATGGAGGACTTTTCTATGACCTGGAACTGTTTTAGGGGTCAAAGTGCTAATTATTAACTCAACCAAGATTCCTTTATAATGGCTTTCTTAACACTAACGCTGGTAAAGAAATGGATCAAGGCATTTGGAATGGATGTAGACCAAGGGTTTACACCTTGTTGTGGAGGGTGGGGGTGCTTTTAAACAAAAACACGTGTGCAAAAAAAAAAAAAGAAGAATCAAAACCCTCCATTCTGTACATATAACCATTTTAATCCTTTATACAATTTTTGAATGTTCATGTATGAATGCTGCAGCTATGAAGCACACCTAAATAAATGAAGTAAGCCATATGGATTTAATTTATTGGATGTTATTTTCCCCAAGACCTGAAATCAATATAGTATGCTAGTAATTTTTCAGTGTTACTTTTATACTTCCTTCAAAGTTTGATACCTTATAATATAGGTACCCTGTTCCCGATTCAATAATGTGATGAATAGAATGCTTCCAGTGTTTATTAGGGAGAAGGGAAAAGCATTTAGATTTCAGTAAGTGGTGTTTGCCCATTCCAAGCAAGAGTGTAAGCATAGAAGTAGTGTGGGCATTTCTTCCATTTAGGTGGAGTGTATATGTGTTGAAGTTTTTGCTTCTCTCTCCCCATCCCATTTTACCCTTGCATTTGAATAGTGGTCACTAAAGATGATATTGAATCTTTACCCCAGATATTTTATGGTTCAAAGATAAGACCACTAATGGAAAGAAGGAATTTAAGGCTTTTTTACTCTTTCACAAAGTTCATTTAGAGCAACTTTAAGAAAAACTACCAATAAAAAGTGAGCAGAAACCAAACTAAAATTACATAATAAGCATTGAACCATCCTAGGTGTCCCATAAATATGGACAATTTTGTTTTACACATGAGATCAAAGCAAATTTTCACAAATGAAAGGAATAGAAAAAGAGCAGCCAGGGGTGTCCCTATGTAGATTGTTTCTCATGAAGCTGCCTTTGGCTTTTAAAGAATGACTGTCCTTACAAGTACACATAGTGTCTTAGGAAGATCCTGGGTCTCTGCAGTAAGTGTAGCCCAACTTTCTGTGTTCCAGAGCACAGAAAATCACTGTGTTGGCTTATTAAAACCTTTCCCCATTTCATTAAAATGCACATAATCCTTCCTTGTATTTATATCATAACATGTATAGTGTAAAATGTGAATGACTTTTTTTGTGAATGAAAATCTAAAATCTTTGTAACTTTTTATATCTGCTTTTGTTTCACCAAAGAAACCTAAAAATTCTTCTTTTACTATATTGTGACTTGTCTGTTTATTTCCAACTTTAAATCCTAATACACACCAAACTTTTTATGATCTGGTTTCATCACAGGAAACAGCTCCTTGCCTGGTTGACTTAATTGTATGTTTAGTAGGGAGATGGCTCAACAAACTTGTAGTCAGTGAGGTAGAAAGTCTAGCAGTGTGCTCATGTCCCCGCTATGCATGAATCTCTGATATGCAAGAGATGTGGTTAGGAAGTGATAGCTCGAACTAAACTACTGTCTTGTGAACCAGCCAGGAGTTCACATGGATCATCTCACAGTAGGCTAACAATGACCACCATTGCATTTGGAAGGAGAACTGGGCATTGAGAGATGAAGTTCTTTGTCCAAAGTTACGTAGCGTAGAGTGAAAGCAGATAATCTGCAGAACCTGTGTGATACACTCAAGAGAAACTTAAAATGTTGTGTTCCTGACTCCTATATATCTAGAAGCTAAATTTAGAGACTAAATGATCATATCCAATTATCAGATGATGTCAAACCAGTTCAGCTCTCCATAGTGATTCCTTCAAGTTTTATTCCTTTAGTCCTTGCTAAGCACTCACTGTATTTCATGGCCGTAGTCTCTGAAGATTCAGAAGAGAATAAGTTTGACTTTTTTGCCCATATGAAAGTTTTGATATTGGATACTGCCCATGGGCCCATTTTACTTAGTAGCTTTTTTGATACTGTGGAAGAATGATCAATTATACTCACATTTAAAGAAAATGCCATAGATCAAAAGTGGGTCAAGTTATTTTAAGATCTTTCTCCTGGGATATCAAAACTACACGTGAAATTGGACTTGCATAATACAGAAGAGATTCTCAAACCAGGCACCATAGCAATCCCTGGACTTAGGAAGCCTAGACAGGAGGATTGGCACTAGTTGGAAGCCAACCTTTGTTGCAGAGTGAGACCCTGTCTGAAAATAACATGAACAAAAGAAAAGCAAAGACAGGTTTTCCTTTTGAGTTTGTTTCATTAGTCATTTCTTTAACACAACTTTATGTGGAAGTTATCCTTTTTCTGTCTACAACAGCTTTTTTTTTGAGTGAGCTAGGCACTACTAACTAAATTGGTAGGATATTCTATACTGGGAGGAAGTATGAATGAGATTTGCACTATTCAAAGTCAGCATTAAGTGGTTCTCTATACTTTTAAGGGCTAAGTGTCACATCAGTTCGGAGTATAAAACCTTGACCACAGGGATTACTTAAGGGAGATATAATTCCATGGTAGTTGAAATAGAAAAGAAGTACAAGAAGCTGTACAAGTACAAGAAGGGCTGTGTCCTTGTGGCAGTAAGGAGATCTTTGTTGCTCTGAAGTGAATTCATCTGGAACACAAAAGGTAACAACTGGACTAGCATGTACTATCAGTCCAGAAAGTAGATAAAAAATTTACTTTTCATTTAAGTTTTAATTTATTTGATTTGTGTTTATGTGGGGCATGGGTGTGCAATGGGGGTCAGAGGACGACTGCTTGTCTCCTAACAGTTGGTATCTGGTGATAAAACTCAGGTCATCGAGCTTAGTGGCAGGCATGCTTACCCTCTGAGCAATCTCACTGGATAAAACTTAATAAGTGAAATGAATACATCAAAAGAAAATGCATTGCAAAAGATTCAAAGTTGATTTAGTGCATTGCTTTGCAGAACCATTTCCCAAGAGAAAAAAAAAAAATCTCTGAAAGAGAAAGACAAACAGTGTTATCAAGTAGTAGAAGACTTAGTAATGTCGATTTTTAGTGTGTTTCTCTTTAATTTTGTCTAACATTACAAGGCCAGAGAAATTGCTTTTGAAGCAATGGATACACAGCGTGATGTTAGCACTAAAATTTGGACACCATTCTTTCCTCTGTGCTGCAACTCACATTTGCTAAACAAACCAGGATAATTCACTCAATTTATTCTTTTCTAAAAACAAGCTTAAGAAGAAAGTTTATATAGGACCCTGACTGAGTCATTTGAGACTGTGTAATCTTTTCCCATTATTACTCATTCCAGTGTGTTTGCATCCCAGCCAGACAAGAAAGAGCAAATGCCAAAATAGAACAAAAATGAGTCTATTGAGGTGTTTACCCAACAAGCAAAGTCTAGGTTTTAATCAGAGTTTAATTCAGAGCTTGTGTGAGTCCATCAAATGATCCCTGGCAAAGATCAAAAGTGTGCTGCTGTGAGAAGTTACTATTAAGTGATTTTTATAGTGTACATTCTAAAATAAAGTTTAAAGGTAGGTACTCCACAGATTTCAAGTCTCAAGAGTTTTATCACAATAAAATTAAGAAAAGTTTATAAATGGATGCTGTTTCATCGTATTTTAAATATTGCAGTTCTGCAATAAACATTTTACATAATTCCACATACAAAATAAGTGTGTGTGTGTGTGTGTGTGATGTCTTTGCATACCCCACCATGCCCAGCAGTGTGGTTAAAGATGTGTGGCACCAAGCTTGGCTTTTACATGGGTGCTGAGAGAGGAACTGCTGTTGTCATGCTCGCACAGCAGGCCCTTTGCTTACACAGCTTGTGATTCAGTAGAACCTAGAAACAGCATTTTAGTATGTATGTACTCTCACCCTTTAACATTTATTTATTTATTTATTTATTTATTTATTTATTTAGTGTATATGAGTGTTTTGCCTGTGTGTCTACCTGTGAGTGCCTGTGGAGGTCAGAAGAGGGTTCCATATAGTTGTGGGTCACCATGTGGGTGACTGGAACCAAATCCAGGACCTCAACAAGAGCAGCCAGTGGTCTTAACCACCGAGTCAGATCTCCAACTCCACTATAAGCAGTTTTAAAATGTGAAGAAAAGCTGAAGTTTTGGTAGTCAGAAACTTTGTATTTTTCTTTTCTCAATTGTGGACTCATTCTTCATTTTAGTTCCACTATGAATTTTATCCAATATTAAACATATTCATACTTGAAAGTTTTCCATTGATTAAGCTATCAAGCATAAAAGTTGTCATTGGCATTTGAAAATTAATTTTTCTTATGATAATGAAGTTATAAAAGTTAACAATTTACCTGGATAAATCATCATTGTAATTTACTGATCTATATTTGATTAGAACAATGTAAAGCCATTAAAAATTTGAAATTTAAATATTTAAGTTTCAAAATCCAAATAGGAAAACAACTGAATGAGATGATTTGAGCTGTTTTTTTCGAATCAGTTTTTTTTTTTTTTGATAAGCAAATAATCTTTAAAACTAGAACATGTCATGCTTAGCACACTGTCCTCCTATTCGGTGTAATAGAATTCCTACTATACTTAAATACCAGGAAAATGTGTTGAGATAAATAAATACATGGGGACTATTCTATTTTTAGACAGTGCTACCCAATTCGTGAAGCTTTTTGCCACAGTTAACTCCCAGGATTTACTTTAACTTCTTCTCTGCTGATGCTGTGGTGGGGTTCTTCTGTTCTTTTTGTCATGAGCCCCTGACTTGAAAAGACTTGTCACGCTGTCATCAAAATCACTCATCTTGGAAATAGGATAAAGCTCAGTGGTAAACAACATAACATGCACATGGCTCTGGGTTTATTTGTTAATCTGAAGCTTGGGAAGTCCTTTAGCTCTGTATGCCCAGATATCCCTTGCAGCAAGATGGGGTACTTCTAGGGTAGGCAGGCCTGCTTTGGTGACCACTGAGCTGTACAGTCTTTAGAGGACATTCAGGTTTTCTCCCGACCACACTGGTAGCATATATTTTATCCACCATAAAGTGATTATACTTTCCAGTCTTTGAATGAGTCTGTGGCTTCCCAAGAAAAACAAGAAAGACATTCACAAGAGAAAATTGAATAAAACAATATGAAGAGAGTGATATTTCTGAAAGATATGAGGTGGACTTTTAAATGCAGAAAGAGGGTGAATTTAAAAACTGAAAGGGAAGCAGGGAAGATGCAACTCCCCAACATTCACTATCTGGGAGAAGGATGTTTACATGTCACAGGAGTGATATGAGTGTTTTAGATAGAAGATCATTTTTGGCATGATTTGATCTCAAAATTTCCCAAGTTCCTAGATCAGGCCACCTTCTCTCATGTCCTTTAGTCTGATTGACCTGAATATCCAGTCAACAGTCATAAGACTTCTCATGGTCAAGGAACTATGTGAAAATAGGCATTCTGTTACAAACAGACTGTTAGAGTTTCCTTGTGGATGGAGTTACATACAGGCTTCAGGAGATGATTAGAACACCACAGTGGGAAGAGAAAAAGACTTCTCAGATGTTGTGAAAGCCTTTATTTCTGGCCATCTCCTTGTTCTCTTTTTATCTTTGCTTGATATTGTTCATAACCAAAGCTTAACTACTCCTTGTATTATGGCCTATGATTCCAGATGGTTTAATATCACAGAAATATTAAACTTTTGCTTCAGAATAAATTAATATCCAGGACCAGCTTTAGCCAATTCTCTGATAATTTTTGTTGCTGTACAATTGAACACTATGGACTGGGTATCCAATAGAGGGTTGTTAGCTTGGTCCTGAAGGGTAAGAAGTCCATGATCCTGGACCTGGGGTCTTCTTAGAGTCTGCTGGATAGAATCAATTACCTTAGGAGACAGAGCAATCGTTCTAGCTTCACTCTTCCTCTCTGTATAAAGCCACTAATCACAGCAGGGGGAGCCCACCCTTATAGTCTCTCTAGAGCTAAAGACATTCCAATGGCTCTACCTCTTAACACTTGACACAACAGCAGTTATTCTCAGTTAGGGAATTCTAGGAGGCAAATGTTCAAACCATGGCTCCACCTATCAGTTTGCAAGACTTATAGGCTTATTATTCTCCATCTAACCTGGCACCAATAAACTATCAATTGCTAAACTATATTAATTTTCAGCAGTTTTTGCTACATTATTTATTTTTAAAGAGCTTTGTGTATGTGTGTGTGTGTCTGTGTGTGTGTGTGTGTGTGTGTGTATGTGTGTGTGTACGTGTGTGTGATACATATGACATGTGAGAGAGGCATATGAAGGCAGAGGAGGACATCAGGACACTGCTTTCTCACTCTGCTACATTCTTTGAGATAAGTCTCCCACTGAACCAAGGATTCACTATTTTGTCTAGGGTGGCTGACCATCATTCCACAGTGATCTCTTTTTCTTTACTCTTTCTTTACTCTATCAAAGATCTCAGAGATCTTTGCTTTATGTCTTCAGGGAGAGTATGGCACAAACTTAGCATCTACCCACCTAAGGATGGGCAAACTCCATTGCCTTGAAGTCTCCACACTTGTCCCCTCAGGTTTCTACCTAGCAGCCTATTGTGTGCTTTTAGGAAGTTATGACTTTAGTTTTTTTTCTTTGACTGTTAGATATCTGTAAATAGTGAATTTTGGTCATTTTAACCCTCCCCCATT
Source organism: Cricetulus griseus (assembly GCF_003668045.3). Classification (NCBI taxonomy): domain Eukaryota; kingdom Metazoa; phylum Chordata; class Mammalia; order Rodentia; family Cricetidae; genus Cricetulus; species Cricetulus griseus. The sequence continues at coordinate 308,591,962 of NC_048595.1, read as the reverse complement.
ATTATTCTCTGTCATCCTCCTTCTGCTCCTTTCTTCCAGCAAGGAAGAAAGCCATGTGGTTATTAAAGCTGTAAACCATTTTTTTCTGCCTCAGCCATGTATAATTATCCGACTGGCTTGTCCTAATTCTGTGTCCTCCAGTTTAAAATTAATAAATAAAATGTGATACTCCTCAGCTGCAGACCACAGCCAAGCTCAGGTTTCAACATTTGTTTTCCAATTGGGAGCAAAGAAAAGAATAGGAAAATTACATTCTGTGCATAACATTTTTTTCTGCGGCTACATCCTAGTATTTGAAATTTTATGAATGTTCATGATTCAAGAAGAAGAGGGAGTGAAGTTGCCACTTTAAATAGTTAAAGGTAGGCTTTTGTTTTTCCAAAAGGACCAGTGCCCTTATGTTTGGGCCATTTGGAAGCCATTAGGGGACTCTAAGTTTGCCAAACTACAGAGCAAGTCCATAGGTGGAAAGAACGAGAAAAAGGAGAATCCTGGTTCCTCTGTGTTGTGTTTCTTGGGGGTGGATATGGGCAGCCCCTGGCCCTGTTTGTTGCTGACATTTCATTTCCTTTCTCTTGTTTGTGAAGTAACGTCTCCTTTATAACCCAGACTGGTATCAAATGCAGTCTTCCTAGCTCAGCATCCCAAGTACTGGGATTGTAAGTTTGACCTTCACCCTAAGAGGCTCTGGCCTCACACATCATGTCACCCCTGTGATTTAAACACTTTCATTAGTACATTTTCTGATTGTTCTCTATGGTGCAATGAAAGCAGAGAATATAAAGTTATTGTCATGGTGACGAGTGAAGAGATCATGCAGGTGTGCAGAAATCATGAGAGCCATCTGGGAAATACCTGGGAAGGATTCAGGACTCTGTATCTAATCTAACAAATTGTATAGTTTTAAGTATTTGTGCATTCAGTTGTACTTGAACTCATCATGTTTCCTCAGTGGTTAAGATGGTTTTGTTAAATCTTAACTACATTATATTTTTCAGCATTAGAAGATGGACCATACCCTCATATTGGTGTGTGGAGAGCTGGAAAATTTTCTGCAGTCTAACGAAGGCATTTGATGTCTTCGGTAAGACACCCCTAATGTCTTACCTTCCAATCCTTCCCATCTTCCCTTCCCATCACATCCCTCACAACTCTCTGTGATCTTTCTATGTCAAAACCCACTGAGTCCACATGTTGTCACCTGTAGGTGCAAGAATATAGGACCATCCTTTGGAGCATGAGTAGCTTTGCAGAGGCCACACTCCTGAAGAAAACATACCACAGTAGCCATTATTCATTTGCCTTGCCTGCTTTTGAAAGGTATATTTCAGCTCAGCCTAAGCTAATGGTCCCCAGAATCCAGGTGCGTATTCTTTCCTTACAATCATGATATTCCATTAATGATGTTCCATTAATTTCATTAGAAGCACTATGGAAATGATACATATATGTGAAATTCTGGATAAAAATAAGACAAAATGATTTTTTTAAAAAGCGGGCAAAGGCACTTAGCACTACTCTGCAGAGAGAGAAGAAAAATCACTAAATGTGATGACTATTATTTAAAGGTTGGGAAAATAGAGTTATGGTAGAGCTTTCACATGAGAAGACAGATTATGTAGAAAAGCAAGATACAGGGAATGCCGATGTACTTCAGTAGTGCAGTGTGCACTCAGTACATGCAAAGCTACAATTCAATCCTTGGTACCCTGCATAGATAGATAACCATGGAGCGCTGGAAGCTTGTTGTCAACAGAGAAAATCTCATAGGGGCTTGTGAGTATCCGAGTAGAGAAGGAATAAATAAAATTAGGACAACATTTTATGAAATGAGGGGTTGAAAACAAAACAAAACAAAAAACCAGGCCTGCCTTTCTACATGGGATACAGTTCAGAACCAAAGCACAAGAGAAATAATGGAGAATGACTAGGCCAGTGTGTGGTGCTGGAAACTCTGCATCTGCACTGAAAACACTGTGCATAAATAATGTTTATGGAATGCTTACCTAACTCATAACTCCCATGCTTGACACCATGAAACAGTTTTGGATGTATACTGTATTACTTTGTTGCTGTTTGGAATTTATTTCCCAGGTAATATCAGTGCATTGTAAGCTTAGAGAAAAATTACAGTAAAGCACAATTGGAGTGCAAAGATTGAAGAGAGGATTTGCATTTGGTGACTGTTTTTAACCCATGTAGTTCTATCCTGGACTGAGTAACCATTTGTAGAAGGAACTATTTACTGAGTGCCAAACTTTCTCCTAAGTGTGCTGCTGTCTGTTTCTTATGACAAAAACATGTTGTCCGTGAGCACAGGACCCCTTCTGTTCTGTATGTCACCAGGTTTCTAACACTTCCAATGGTGCATGGCATGTAGCAGACACTCAATAAATACTTCTTAAATAAATTACTAAGCCACTTTTCCTAATGCTGACACCTTACCTGTAAGGAAACAGGCTAATGGAGATCTTGCTTACCCTCCGAAGCCATGGATCATGTGAGAAACTGGGATGCACAACCAGAAATCAGCCATGCTGCACATGAATATATTCAGTTATAACTCCTCCAGTAATGGGAGAGCCTGCAGGCGTGGACATTAATGGGATGGTGTTAAATATAACACCAAAAGTACAAAAACATTGCTTACCTCTTTGTGACAGATAGTAGAAAAGAGCCTGTACTATTGTCTGAAAAGTTCTATTTACTGTCAGTGTCAGAAATGAAGGGCAATCTTACTTGTGTCCTGTCATTCTTGTCATGTAATATGCTACCATGTTTGTCTGTCACTCAAATTATCAGTTGATGGTTTAGCAAACAAAAATTTGAGGGTTTCTGAAATGTTTCTTAGGGGAAAATCTTAGAAAAATAAACATCTGTCAAAACTGCAAAAATGCCACTAACTTCATGAAGGGTTCCTGTTGAAATGGAGAAGTGTGCCAGACTCACTGTGGATTATAGGCTGAAGATGGATGCCCCAACATTACAGAGGAACTTTGGGTGACTGTCCACGTAGCAGATGTCTCTGCCAGTTCTAGAGTTTATATATTATCCTTCTGTGGTCTTTGATAGAGTTGAAGATAGATAGTTATGGTTATAGTTTTCTTCAGTTATTATAAATGATAAGTTATCCTTCTTTTTACTTAGACAGAAAAGAGGAGATGATGGGGGAAGTGCTTCTGTGTATGTGTTTGTTTTACTGGATGATAAATAAAGTACTGTTAGCCGGGCATTGGTGGCGCATACCTTCAGTCCCAGCACTTGGGAGGCAGAGGCAGGTGGATCTATGTGAGTTTGAGACCAGCCTGGTCTACAAGAGCTAGTTCCAGGACAGTCTCCAAAGCCATAGAGTAACCCTGTCTTGAAAAACCAAAAATAAATTAATAAGTAAATAAAGTACTGTTTGGCCAATGAGGCAGCAAGTTAGGCAGGAATAGGAGTCAAGGAGGGTTCTGGGAAAAGAAGTATATAAGTGGTGATCCATGCAGGAAGTGACATAGCAGGGAGACTCATAAACAAGGGCAAGAAAGAAGTGGGCCCCTTCTCTCTTCCTCCTGGTCTTTGCTCTGGGTGTCATAAATGTGTCTTTCACAGTTTTCCTCTTTAGCAAAGTAAATATTCGGCCACAGAATAGAATTAGAGGTTGTCTTCCAGAAAGATATGGCCAAATCTCCAGATATCTATTAAAACATGATATAGAAATTGAGAGATAAGTACATGGAATTTTAAAATATTGTCCACACTGTAGTATCTGAAGTAAAAAGTGGTGTGTTGATCTTGTGCATTCTAACACAATCTAAAACAATATACAGATATATGAAGTTTTGAAATAAATAGATATTGACTAAAATAACCTAACACTTTCAGATAAATCTCGTAAAGATTATGGACTGTGTTAAAATATCTTTATAATACTTAGGCAGCTATTTAGATTTAGGTTTATGAAACAGCAACATAAACTCAGTGCTTCACTCAATCAGGTTTTTTATCCACTCTACAGACATCTTTTGAGAGAAGACCACAATTCAGGAATTGCTTTGTTTGGTTTGTTAGATTCACTTCACATTTTATTACATTTCTGTGACAATCCGACAGCCTGTGGCTGTCCTGACATGCTCCTGACATGTCAACATTGTCAGTAACTCAGAAGCACCACAACCAGACCCATCACCATCTGTTCTGACACACTGAATACATTCCCTCCCTGTCTCAGGTTAAAGACATTTCAAGAGAAGAAAGCTTTCTTGGAAACTAGAAATTGGTTGAGAGTTCAAGTTAGAAATACATGGACAGAAAAGAAGATCTGAATTTAAACAAGATGTGTAAATAAGGACTTCCAAAAATAGTTTTCAAAGTATTGTCATCTCTTTGACGTAGATGTACAACACACAGATGTGGTACAAACAACACATTCTGTGAACATATATTTTCACACTCCCCATCTTTTCTCCCAGACACTAAGGCTATGCTCACACTCTAAGCACACAGGATTGCTCTCTGTCTGCACATCAGGAGCACCAATTGCTAGGTGTAGAGGAAAAGGCACACTTGCTAGTGCACAGGTTAAGAAGGAATAGAGCCCATGGCTAACAGCAGAAGACTTGGCTGAAATCAGAAAAACCCAGGGACAATTTCTCCTATGACCTTCTAATAGCTAAGGGACTTCCCAAGATAGAGGCCAGAAGGGACATTTTTCTCACAACCATGGTTTGGCATTTTCTAATATACTAGAAAAAGATGACTTTTAGGAATCATTTTCCTTGAATTAATTCCAGTGGGAGTTGAAACTAAAGGAAAATTTATCCGTTTTCTTTATTTGATGCTTGATGATGAGTGAGGAGGCAGAGTTCTGACCCATGTGCAGCAGATGACAAAACCATTAGAATGAAATCAAGATTTACCCAGTTCTGTGCTCTAGGGTAAACAGGACAAAACACGACCCAGAGTTAGATGGAAGCAGCAAAGAAAATGGACAGACTCTGGCTCTTTGATGGCTAGTGGAAACTGAGCAGAGCATTGCGGGAATGTCTAGACACCTAAGAATCAGTGGTTTCTTTATGAGTTAGGGCTGTTGTCAAGTCCTCTGTATAGCTATAAGTAGCAATCATCCTTGCTACTGTGATTCCAATGAGACTGTGCTGAGCAGAGGGCAGTAAACAAGGTCAAAGGTGTTTTGAACACTGTTACCTAATAGCAATACAGTCACCTTCCCTTAACACCACTTACAAACACTGTAAAAAATATTCAAAATAGAACTCATGTTAAAATGAGAAGCAAGAGCCACCTGCTCAAACTTACTAAATGTGTATTTTTAATACAGTTCCTCTAAGTGCTTCTAATTTGCAGACAAGTTTGCCCCAGGGTACTACATCCCAACTGTGCTACCCAGTCCCCGTGGGTTCTTGTTAAAATGCAGATTCTGGTGCAGAAAGTCAGGGATGGTCTGAGGTTCCTCAGATTTAATAAGCTCTCAGGTGGTACTTATGCTACTGCTGGGTAAAAGACACTTTAAACATCTTGGAGTACTGATCTTCACTCCCATCTCTCTCAGATACTTATTAACTTTTCTAGGGCCAAGTTCCCACAGCTTTTAAAGCTGTGGAATTTGATTGTGTATGGTTCTGAAATACTCATGGATAATTCAACTGGAAGCAGTAATGTCAGGTAGTGGTCAAAAACATGGCCACACTTGGTAAAACTATAGCATATTCTTATGCTAGACACTCCCATTCTTCCGGATCTCATCATCACCTCTCACAGAGTCTAAATTGTAGCCCTATGAGTTATCCAAACACACAGCAGGTATGAGAACCATTACAATAACGACTTTGAGGTCACAGAGGTCTTCAGATTCTATTCTAAATATACTAGTAGTCCTGGCTTTTGAAAGTGTCTGGATCAAAGGTGTTTCAAAGCAGGTCACTGATGGTAACCTCTTATCTGAGATTCATGCCTTCTACCCGGACAAGCAATCTTTGTTCTTTCTTATGAAGGAGTCTCAGAGGCTAAACAGGAATTTCATTAATTCTTATAAAGAAATATACTAAAAGACATACATTGGATAATTTTGAAACCTACTCACGCCAAACTGGCTGTCTAGTTTTTACTACAAGTTTTCACTAACTTGAATCTGTTCCATTGTGGTTTAAAAGGCAGAAACTAATTACTGGGAACTGGTAATTTGAAGTGACAGGTAATTGGATTCTTTGTGAATATCTGTGTAATGCATAATACAATATTAAATAGTAATTATTTAAAACACAAATGAAGCTGATTAAATCAGTTCCAGGAGTCGGTGGTTCATATTAAAATTGAAACTCGATAATTAACCAGAGTTCAAAAAAAGACCATTTCAGTCTAGCTGCAAAAATGATTTTTGTCATTTGCTATTAATTATGACATGCTAATATCTCTAATTTCATTTTGTCTATGTACATTAGCCTCATGTACTCAGGATGAAAGTATGAATGGAAGTACTGAACCCAAGAAAGAAAGAAAATCATTTGTCTCACACTTGTATTAATATTTAACCTTCTTCACTGAATTAATACTCCAAGGTTGCCAGTACAGTCCTCAGTGGAAATAGTGATTCATGAAAGAATATGAAATTGGACTGTTGAGTCAGGTAGGGCATTATTATTTTATAATATTTGATTACATTTTTGGAAGTGAGAAAATGTCTCATTAAAACAATGGGGAGATCTAACAAATAGTTCATACCCACACAGCATACTGTACTGAATATGCACTCTATAATTAGAGTATATTGTATTATAACATAGGGCAGGTTATATATTACTGTATAAATATGTGAGTATTCATAAACATATATATATATATATAAATTTTTTAAATATGCAAAATTTGCTCTCAGACTTTGATTTTAATCTTTGTCCCCTGGACTTTGATTTTACCTTGTCTGTCTGAAGCTTTGAACCCTGAGGTAGTATCACTTAACAATGATACAACTAAAAAGTTTAAAGGTGCAGTTATCTGGAGGTGTGTCTTATGCAATAGGTGTTGGTAAAACATCCTCTGTGACTTGCAGCAATGTTCACTGAATTTTGTAGTGTGCATTTCTCAGGTCTAAAACACCTTACTGCTATGTAAATTGCCACTCCTCCTCTGCTGGTGAGACTGCAAATTTGTTCAGCCACTTTGGAAATCAATACAGTGGTTTCTCAGAAAATTGTGTATACATCTACCTCAAGATCCAGCTATACCACTTCTGTGCATAGATGAAAAGATGCTCAATTACACTACAAAGACATTTGATCAATTATGTTCATAGCATCTTTATTTGTAGTAGCCAGAAACTGGAAACAGCCTAGATGCACCTCAAATGAAGAATGACAAAAAAGGTACATTTACACAGTGTAGTATTACTCAGCTGTTAAAAGCAATGATATCATGAAATTTTCTGACAGATGATGGAACTAGAAAAGATCATTCTGAGTGAGCTTAACTCAGACCCAGAAAGGCAAACATGGCATGTACTCACTTATAAGACAATATTAACTGTAAAGTAAAGGAAGACTATGCCACAGTTCATAGACCCAGAGAAGCTAAATGACTAAAAGGTCTCAAGGGGGAACACATGAATCTCACTGTGAAGGGGAAATAGAATAGACATTGCAGGTGATTTTGGGGAGGGGTCTGGTTGGAGAGAGGGAATGAGAACCAGAGGGATCAGGCAGGATGAAGATGGAAAGAGAGAGTACTGGGAGAACATCTGGAATCTGGGGGGTATCTTTCAGTGCAATGGAGACTCTCAGGAATCTATGAGGGTGACCCTAGCTACCACTTCTAACAAAGGGGAAATGGTGCCTGGACTGACTATCTCCTGTAACCAGTGGAAGGAGTGGAACGCCAATCCAGCCACAAAAACTTTGACCTACTCTTTGTTCTACCTGCAAGATGTGTTGTGGTAAAGACTGAACAGAAATTTTAGGTGGGAGTGACCAAACAATGACTGGTTCAGCTTGACACCCGTACACTGAGAGGGAGCTCACCCTTGAGGACCAGGATAGACCAGAGAACTAGGATAGAACAACCAGTAAAAAAGTCCATGAAATGTAAAATGAAAAAGAAAAGACCCAGAGACAGATATTGGGGTTCAAGCTTCAAGTTGAAGACAAAAGAAGTGAAGCAATCAAGCCACTACCTCTTACCTCTACCTCAGACTGAAAGAGCTGATCCTGTCTGCAGGAGCTCTCACCAATCCTCAGACTGCTGCCTCTCCTCATTGTGCTGGAGAATCAATCTCTGCATGAGACCCCTTGGCTTATATTCTTCCCTAGTGCTGGGATTAATGTGATCCCAAGTGTTGAGATAATCTTTGTGTGAGCTGCTTCTCTTTAGGACTGGACCAGTTTCGTGTAGCTCAGTGTGGCCTTGCACTAACAGAGATCCATCTACCTGTACTTTCAAAGTGGTGGGATTAATGGTGTGTACCTTGACCATCTGACTTATATAGCTAACTAGTATGGCTGCTTTGCTAATTTGATTTCCACTGGCTTTAATAAATCATAAACAATATATCACCACAATGAAATGATTCCTAATGATCTTCTGTTATACACATAGATTGGTACCAAACCCAACTGCCATCAGACAGGTTTCACACAGCAACTTCTGGGAACAGATATAGAGATCCATAGCCAAACATTAGGCAGACCTCAGGGAATCCTGTGGAAGAGGAGGAGGAAGGATTGTAGGAGCCAGAGGGGTCAAGGACACCACAAGGAAATCCCCCAAATCAACTAACATGGGCTCATAGATGAGGCTTTCCAAAGGCTGTTCAACCAAAGAAGGCTTATTAGCTATGCCACAGCTGGACTACATTTAACCCAGCTGATTGTTCATGTAAAAATCCTATGCAAACTTTCTCTATTTGGTTTCCACAAATCACGTTGTACTGGACTTTCTTCTGTAGTTGTCTTTTTATTTGGGCCAACAACCAGCTCCCAAAGAAAGACATGGAGACTTACTTTAATTATGAATGCTCAGCCTTAGCTTAAGCTTGTCCCACTAAATCGTTTGACTTAATTTAGTCAGTTTCTATTCATCTATGTTTTGCCTCTGTGTTTTTACCTTTCTTTCATTCTATATGTCCTGCTTTCCTGCTTCCTCTGGCTGACTGTTGGCTCCTGGAATCTATTTTTCTTTCTTCCTTGAGCCTAAATTCCTCCTCCTACTTACTTTACCTTCCTGGCCTCTCTCTATTCCTTTATCACCAAATATAATTTATCCTCATTACAATCAACTGAATTATTTTATTTTCTCTCTCTCTCTCTCTCTCTCTCTCTCTCTCTCTCTCTCTCTCTCTGTGTGTGTGTGTGTGTGTGTGTGTGTGTGTGTGTGTGTGTATGTTGTATGAAGGTATGGAGGTGTACATGCTTGTGCATGGACACAAGGAGGCCAGATGTCAACTTCAGATGTCTTTCTGGATCATTCCTCACTTTAGTTTTTGAGATAGGGTCTGTCATTTGTTAATCAAATTTCATCCATTGGATAGAGACTTGCTAATGAGCAACCTCCTGTCTTTACTTCCCAGACCTTGGATGACATGTTTGTTTTTCTATTTCTACCTTTTCCCTCACATAAGTACTGAGGATCTGAGTTCAGTTTCTCACACTTGTACAGCCAGCACCTTATCCACTGAGCCATGACTCCATGAAATGTGGATTAGTTTTAAAAGAATGCTAATCATTTAATTGACCTGCTCAAGGCCTTCTGCTATATTAAACACATGCACTTGTAGTAAAATATTGAGCCTTTTCCATAGCCTGTGATGTCCTACATTATTTAGTCCTTGTTGGATCTTTTTTAACATATTGGCTGACAAGTTCTATTGACTCATTTTGTACAACTCAATCCCATCCATTGCCTATTAATATAATGTTTCTGTGTCTGGAGTCTGGAATGTTTTTGCGCTCATGTTCTTTTCTTTGTTTATCAGAATTTTGCTCAATGTCTTTTAGAAATGACTTCAATTAGCATCTCATCAAAATGATTATTTCCTTTGCCATCCACCATTCAAGTAAACTACATGCCACTTTATATTTAGATTTTACTCTTAATAACAAAAAACTATTTTTAAATTTCATTGTTTCCTTTCCTTCCTCCTCCTCCTCCTCCTCCTCCTCCTCCTCCTCCTCCTCCTTCTTCTTCTTCTTCTTCTTCTTCTTCTTCTTCTTCTTCTTCTTCTTGTTTTGCTTATTTTCTTCACTGGACCCAAGTTTTTTTCTAATTGTAATAGCCAGTATTATAGTATTTTTTGAGTGAAAGGTTCCTTTTATGTACTATGAAAAATTAATGAAAATCCATTAAATATATGTCCTGGGAGTTGTGAGACATTTCCTCCATGTCATTGCCTCCTTTGTTTCTTTTCTCTTGACCACTGTCCAGTGCTGCCTCTTGTTCACTATTTGAAAGCTATTGTTTTATATTTGTTCTGTCGAGTCACTTAGAACAAAGTAGATATCACCCCTGTCACTTTACCCTATGGAAACACTATAGCCTGATGTTCACTATTCTCATAAGTAAAAGTGGCTTGTGTGTGTGGAGTATGGACTTCTGACTAATGTCATTTTTCTCATAAAGGCAATTCATGCTGATTATTGGGTCCTAAGTCAGTACACTGCTGTTTTGGGAAATGGCATGATTTAGAAAATACACTAATATCCACTTAGAAGTGCTGACACAGTATTTATTTATTTTCTTTTCATGAGGCTTATTATTTATTTTTGACCCTTATTTTTTAAGAAATAGTAGAACCAGCCAAATACCAGAGTATATGCTTCTGGGAGCCCCAAAATCTAAGATGTGACTTCATGTGGCATAGTGTTTGAATAGTTAATTCTCACTTATTTGTATACAAGCTTTATCATTTTGAATCTGATTGCTAAAAGTTGACAAGTATGAATTAAATATCTGCAGAAATATGTTATTTCTAATAGTCAATATGATGTTCATTTTTAAGTGAAACTACAATCTTTCCCACTAAAATCATACTTCAATACTAAAATTGAACTGATATGAAACTTTATTCAATATATCTATATTTGGAAATTGGAATATGGACAAAACCAATACAAAACATTTTCTACAGAAAAAAAATCATCATCCTTTTGTGACTGATTTCTGGGCAGAACGTTTTAACTTAAATATCTCATGATTTCCATTCTGCATGTGAGAAGTGGATAATTAGACATGAATTTATCTCTTAATACTTATGTTTTCTATTTTCATTTTGAACAAAACAATTTTCTCCATCAATTAATACATGATTTTTTGTAGCAAAGAAAATTCTTTGTTATCTAATCCTTTGTGTATTGAAAGGGAAACACAGAATAAACCTCGAAAAATATGTTTCTGTTGGTAATTGTTCTGGTATATGCTGCCAGTTCTGCATTCAGGCCTAATGTGAAGCCAAGAAGTTGTATATGGATACTTTTGATGTACTTTTTCTATTTATACTAATGCATAATGAACAATATAATGATATCCTAGGAGAGGCAATGAAGTTAACTTAGGAAAAAAAGAACAGTTCTAATATGTAGTGCATACTAACTAATGATTTTATTTCACTCAAACTTGAGTTTCAGCTATAGACAGAACATTACAAGGTATTGTTCATTGTTTTTAGGTTAACTCTATGGTCTATAGAATGCTTAGCTTTGGGGTACTAACTTGATGTAAAAGTTATTGCTGAAGTATTTTGGTTGGAAGAATTCACTTGTGAAAATCTTGCTTTCTAAAACTCTCTGGAAGATTGACTGGGTAGGAAAGGAAAAGGAGGCTACAAAAAGAGAAGAATAGAAGTTATTCTCAGTCAAGCTTCTACGGACAAATATAAAAATGAAAGGTTAATTTGTTCTAAATTATTTCTGAGGCCCTATAACAAGTGTGGAAATATGCACATTCAGTCAAGAAACAATGTTCAGTGATCAGGAATTGTAAGTCACTCTTCAAACATTTTAGAAAAAGCAATATGAAAAAACAAAAATCCCTTAGATCCCGCCTTCCCCTGCAATTTTTATTAAATTCTTGCCATGTTTGTTGATGTCTTTTCACTTTAGTGGTTCCTCAACTTGACATCTATCTCCTCTGTATCTGTATAGAAAGGTGCTGTAGTCTATGATCAGCTCTTTGGCATTCTGGTTCTTGTACACTATCCTACACTAGTCTACAGCTTTGGATATGGTCCATGGTTGGTAGAGAAAACATGTGTATAATAATAGTCTACATTATTCTCCTTATTCTTTTTCTATCTGCTATTTGCTATTTTTCTTTGACTTACTATGGAAGTTTGACTAGTATAAATCATTCTCTGGAAAATACAGAACAGAAAACATAGCAGCAGGAAGAAGAGGCTGCCTGGTCCTCTTGTGTGCATAGACAGGAAGTGGTTAGTGAACTGGAAATGAGGGAAAGACTATGAAACATCAAGGTGCTCCCCCAGTGACCCACTCCACCCAACAATACTCAACCTTCCAAAGGTCTGTAGCCTCTTGAAACAGCATCTTTTACTGGAGACTAAGTCTTTAAATGCAGCCTATTGAGGCATTTTACATTCAAACCAAAGCTCAGAGTGACAGTGAGTATATCCTTTACACCAGGGATGATGTGAAGTCATTGTTCCATTTTATCTGCCTTAATCTTTACAACTCTTCCAGATAGGAGTATAAAAATCATCTTAATACCAGAGGCCTAGAAAAGCAAAAAGTTTTCTGAAGTGAAGTAGCTAGTGAATGACATCCAGGCAGTGAGCCTCTAAAACACACTCTTCCTAACCACGACACTAAGATTCTTTTTGTTTTCCCTAGTGTGCGATTGTTTGGTTTATACAATGTGATGGATGCTTAATTTTATAAGCCATCTTGTCTTGATCGAAAGAGGCCTAAGTGTCTGATTCTGCTTTGTTCTGGTAAAAAAAGGGGGTGACCAAGACAAGGAATTGCATAAAGAACATAAACCTCATAATTTTAAAACAAGGAAGTCCACAGACAATGGCTGGCAGGTTTGAGTGTTTATTAGGGCTCAATCTCTACTTCTACAATAGTGTCTTGAGAACTGAGAATGCTGTTTCTTATATAGAAAAGAATGTGGGACTCATTTCAAAATGCCCTTTTAATTGACACACCAATCCATTTATAAAGGAAGATTCCCCATGATCAACACCCACTAGATGCCATCTCTCAATACTTTGTACTGGAGATGGTTTCCAAGACCCAAGATCTAAAAGGGAGAAAAATTTTGAAACCATGAATCTAAACATCATCATGTGATGATTGATGGTGATTATGAGGAGAATGGTGATGTTGATGATAATAATTCTGACCTAAATTTAGACTGAACTTACACCATCTATGTCTGGGCTTCTATGAATCTACACATTGCAGCAGGTTATCTGCTATAGAATTTTTTAACCTCCATAACTGCATTAAACAATTCCTCTTCTCACCTGGTTCTGTGATTTTTCATAATTCTAAACAGCACAGCATTTTGATATAAAAAGCAAGGCCAGGTTTCACCCAACTCTCTGCCCCTGAAAACCAATTTTACTTTGTACAGTTGGTGTTCTTGTGACTCCTCTCACCAGTTCTTCATTTCCAGACTTTGAATAGTGGGAGGTTGGATTGGCCTTGGTTCACCTCTGGCACTGTTTTATTTTTAGAACTCATTTGCAATGCTATCAGAGAAATCAAGCAGTATCTAGATCTTGCATTACCTTTTTAGTAATTTCTCCTTTGAATCATGTCTGAGTTTCCCTTGGCAATCATTAAGCCTTCCTCCCCTGTCCCACGTAGCCCCATCTCTATTTAATCCAGTCACCCTGTGGTTTTAGCACTTCATGACTCTGTAAGTAAGGGTTCTCTAGAGGAACAGCACCCAAAGAATGAAATATGTATTGAAACACATGTTTTTAAAAAATATTTAAAATACCAATCACAGTTGTCTTACATCTAAAACTGAGAACCCAGGAGTTGCTCAATCTTTGAAGCTATCTTATATCAGCAGTCAGAGTAGTTCCACAATTGCTGTATTCCACTAGAGAAGTTGACATACCAATAACTGTTCTGTCCAGAAGGCTTCATGCCCTATCAGTGACAATATGGATCCTGAAAAACTACTGCTCCCTAGTTGATAATGGAAACCTGGAAAGCTTGTGTGTTTTCTCTAATGAGGAATGTCCCTTTAATCTCAGGCATTTGAGCACTTGATCCCCAGGTAGTGACATTGTTTTAAGAGGTTATTGGGAGTTACAGCCTTGCTGGAGGAATTATGTCATTGGGGCAGGCTTGGAATTTAAAGCCTTACCCCACTTCCAGTACTTTCTGCTCTGTGCTTACAGTTAATTATGTGAATGCTCCCCTTTCTACTCCTGCTACCAAGTCTTCTGCTGGCTGCCATGCCTCCATCCTGCAATGATGGCTCCTTATCCTTCTGGATTGTAAAACAAAATATATTCTCTCTTTGCTAAGTTTCTTTTGGTCCTGGAGTTCCTTCTCCTTAGAGAACTCTTGCTTGTGTCCAGTTGACAAACAGTAGCAAACAACCACCAGGACACCCAGTTTGTGCTATGACAGCCTTATAAACTAATAAAAGTTAGTATTAAAAATAATATTTTTTTTTATCTAATTCAGCATAATATTTTGTCGCATCCACCCTTGACCAGCAAGAACGACGCAACGCCGAGGAATCTTCTTCAACACAGTTTAATCGGGAACTTCTTGATTTACAGTGAAATGGCGGCCCGGGTAGAGGAAGATGGGGCCTGATATAGTCTACATCTACCAATCACCTAACCCTATGTGGTGCGCCAGGATTGGTTGTCTCCAAGCAGAATTATGACCTTTCCCAAATTAGGAGTTGTTTACCACAGAGAGCACTCGCTGTCGGGCTGGCGGAAGGCGGAAACCGGCGCCATCTTTTGGGCACGGTACTTTGCAGCTCCCAACAATATTTGTTTTGTGATTCAGTTTGTTTAGGGAGGTAGACATTGTATCCAACCAATCTAGTCTCATGTACAATCCCTTCCTCTTCCAGGACATGTCTACATTCTAGATTGTTCTCATTTGATTCACTATGTAATTTGGAAACATCTTATGGCCTATCCTGATTTGATGCATTCCACAACTTCCTAGATCCCACAGGGTACAAGTCCCCTATACCTAGCTGCAGAGTAAAAATGCCCAGTAAGAGTTCCTTTTTCCATCATATCCTGGACTAGGAATAAAGGTATGAACTTTGCTATGATTAATCCTGATTGTTCACTTGACAGGATTCACAATGACCATGGAAACAAGTGTTTAAGCATGTCTGTGTCTGCCTATGTAGGTTAGATTAATTGAGGTGGAAAGAGCCACCCTAAATTTGGGTGGCACCACTTCATGAGCTAGCAGCCCAGACTATCACAAAGGAAAAGGGAACAGAGCATGCCTATTCATTACTTTGTTTCTTGACTGTTGACACAGTGTGACCACTGTGTCCTGCTGCCATGATGTATGGTGTCATCTAGAGTGGTGAGTCAAAAGAAATCTTTCTGTCCTTAAGTTGATTTTGTAAAATATTTTGTCACAGCAATGAGCAATTAATAAACCTCTTTCCAAGACTATGTGCTCTCTCTCTGAAGTCATGAAAAATAATTAAACTTTGTTCCCCAAAACCTATTTCATGAAATGCTTCCTATACTTTATATCCAAGTCCCGAATCCTCTAATTTCTTAACGCAGCCATTGAAATACAAAAACCAAAATATTTAGTAGTTTTCTCCATCATTTTCAGTTTTTTAAAACATATTTCCTCTGATGGAAAGATCCCAAAATATGTGCTAGAGATTAAGATGGCAAGGAAAATGCTGATATAAAAAGAAAAATCCTTAGCTATCTAGTAAAAAGTGCATATGGATACTAGCGATATGGAAGAAAAGATACCCCAGATGCCAAAGAGGCATGAACTCAGATGCCAACTGTGTGATTTTTCTACCTGTAAAATTATATAAATTGTGTTTAGTCTCCAGAGACTTTGTATTTTCACTTCCAAAAGTGGATGGAGCAGGAGGCTTCCCTGTAGTTGTTTTGAGGACTAAATATAATTTATTAAAAGTTGGAGTGCTTAAACTCCAAAAGGACATTGGGCTGATGCTCCAAAAATGCTTGAAGACTGGATTGGTTTCCACAATCTTTCCTAAGAGACAGCCTCCAGAAAGGGCAGGAATTTGGCCCGAAGAGTCTTTCTCAGTCTTTTTCACTGCTGTGAAAGATGCCTCCATGAGGGTGATGGTGACTTAATTTCCCTTGAAGTGATGGGTGCCAGGCTTTCATGTCTTCCTTTTAGGAGTTACTTTTGAACTGTGGTACACATTGATGACAGGACAATATTTTTATTTTAATCTGCCCAGTTCTTGGGTTGCCCACTAGTCTCTCCTAGAGGATAAGGTGTGTTCTAGTATATTTTAGAAGTCGAAACCTGGGCAATCTTACTTTGACTTTGGCAGCTGTTCCTATCCCAAATAAGGGCTTGCCATGCATCTTCTGGGCCACTAGATGTCACAAATGGGGAAGTGTTCTGCTCTCATCTTTGCAGTTTGTCTTGGAAGTAAGGTGATATAATGTAATCCATCTTTGACTGGCTGGAATAACCAATGGTGTCATATTAGTGGCAGGCTACAAGCATTTGTAATGCCTTCTTATAGCAAAGGCTTGGAAAGGCTGAACATCTTTCCCACCCTTACTTATAATTCAGACTCTAAGATAAAATTTGTTTGCAAAGACTTCATTTTGAAAGTTAATCATGAAATACAAAGAGGAGATAAATGAGTATAATTGATCAAAAACTGAAATCTCTACTAGAGATTACCATTTCTACCATTGGATTATATGCTGATTCTGTAACAATGACAATATTTTCCAGAATTGCTTAAACATATACAGCCACAACAAATAAAGTCTTTACAAAATTACTGACAAATACACAGTTTTAGCTACTGTCTTACTAGGGGGATTAACAGAGCCCAAGAAACCTAATCTATAGTGAAGCCAGAATAATAAAGACACAGCTGAGTTTTCTTGTCACTAAAGTTATTTACCATGAAGAAAGTTTCACATGTTCTTTATCTTATGAAAGAATAAAAAGACCATGTAGAGATATTTAATGTAATTTTGGAAGAACTTTATCTTAGTGTTTTGACATACTTTTTAAAAAGGAAAAGAAAAGAGAAACCTTAGGAGTTTCTTTAAGAAACCCCAGTCTCTGAACTCTGACTCTGGTGTCTCTAAATGTTGACGTTCAGAACACAAAGATGCCTCCTCATCAGTATTTTTAGCCTCCTCACACCTGCTCCTCAGCTATTCCCATTGCAGAAGTCAATGGAGAAAGCAGAGGGGAAGGCCCAAAGAAATCAAATAAGTAAATTGCCTCCAAATAAGCCAAAGCTGAAAATAAACAAAATGAACAAAACTGAATAACAAATAGTATCAAAGGTCTCTATAGGGAAATACTTAGTAACAGTTTTTTGCCAGAATATTGTTGATTTATACTAAATCCAGTCTTTGGGATTATTTTGGCTTAATAGTCCCCTAACAAAATAAACTCATACTAAACAAACCTGAGATTTTTCTCCCATTATCAGAGTTCCTTTGGCTCTAATCATTAAAAAAAATCTGTATGCAAATCTATTACAAAAGGATATATGAGTAGTCTATAGAATTGTTAATTTTAGAACAAAAAATGTTCTAAATATATATGTATGTGTGTGTGTGTGCAGATATATGAATGTGTGAGTGTATGTTCTTAAGTACAGCATTTACTGTTCTTCCCAGACATAAATGTTCAAGAAGGTAAGAATTTGAGCAAGTGAGTGGAAATGGTTATCATCTTTAGAAGGGTACTGGGTAAAATGTAGGAGAGACTGAGGTCTTCAGGTTTGTCAGAGTCAATATCTGTGGTATATTCCAGAATAAATTATAATTCATGATAATCACAAATCTGAAGATAAGAAACAAGGAAGACCCTAAGAGAGACATGCATGACCACCCCAGAAGGGGAAAGGTGTAAGACCCCCAGAAGCTCAGGCCTCCAGAATCTTTTCTCAGGGCTGCGGCCACCCCAACCACCAGGGAGGAGGCAGAAACTTGATGCAAACAGCAAGAGGCTTTAATGAAAGGTAGACATTTGTACAAACGGGGTCTCTCAGCATGCAGGCTAGAGAGCAGCCCCATCCCCTAGGCACAGGCGTTTTTAAAGGCAAAAACCATAAGCTTGGGGAGGGGCCTCGACTCTCTGTCCGTTGAATATGTGACCAGAGTCATGGGTTCCTAGGAAGCCCTTTGTATTGAGGGGAGGCCTGGGAATCAGATAGCCTCCTGACCCCACCAGTTGTAAAACCTGCAGACCTCAGGATGTGCTAACTAATGGTAGCTATCTCTTTGTTTCACAGGGATCCTTAATTGTTAATGATTGACACATTGGCCAGTGGGGCAATCTGTTTCCCTCATGAGCCCCTTGGGGAGGGTGGCCATCTGGGAATTCTTGGTACCCAGTTATCTTAGGGCCTTGTAAGGGAGTAATTGCTGATGGCTGGTAAATTCCAGGCACTAAGTCATAGTAGTAGCCTTGGTCAGTTTATGGACTATATTTCTTTGCTAATTTTTAAGTCTTTCAAAGGGACAGGATTTACTGAGTAAAATGGGAGTATGGGGAGAGGGCAGAAAAAGAGAAGGTCAAGTATCGGGAATAACAGAGAAGAAGAGCAAGGAAAGTGATACCTTAATAGAGAGAGCCATTATGGGCTTAATGAGAAATATGGCACTAGGGAAATCTCCAGGAATCTACAAGGATAACCCTAAGAATCTAAGCAATAGTGGAGAGGATACCTTAAATGGTCTTCCCTGATAATGAGATTGATGACTGTCTTAAATGCCATCCTAGAACCTTCATCCAGTAGCTGATGGAAGCAGAAGCAGAGGTTTACAGCTAAGCACTGATCTGAACTCCTGGAATCCAGTTGTAGAGAGGGAAGAGTGATGAGCAAAAGGGTCAAGACCATGCTTGGGAAATGCACAGAAACAGCTGACCTGAGCAAGTGGGGTGGCTCATGGATCCCAGTCTGACAGCTAGGGAACCAACATAAGACTTAACCAGGCCCCCTGAATGTGGGTGTCAGTTGGGGGACCTGGGAAGTCTATGGGGCCTCTGGCAGTGGAGCCAGTGTTTATCCTTAGTGTACAAATGGGCTTTGGAAGCCCATTCCCTATGGAGGGATAATCTCTCAGCCTAGATACATGGGGGGTGGGGGGGCGCTAGGTCCTACCCCAAATGATGTGACAGACATTGATGATCTTCCATGGGAAGCCCCACTCTCACTGAGTTGTGGATGAGGAGTGGAATGAGGATTTAGTGGGGGGGGGGATTTGAGGACAGGAAGGAGAGGGAACTGGGATTGGTATGTAAAATAACCCAGCATCCCCAACCATACCAACTTGTTTCTCCAGGAGTACCACTCCTCTAGCATCTACAACCATACCCAATTCCCTCTTGGTGTGCTATGACTCAGAAGGCACCTTACATAGGATATCAATAATCTTGGTTTGATTTTCATAGTGGGAATCTAGTAGAGTCATTGTATCTAGGGTAAACATTAGAATGTTAATAGTTGTTTCTCACTGTGCCTAGGGTAATAATAAAATGTACTGGTGTATATTGAAGGTACCTAGACCTTGAAGAAATTATTGTAGAGAATGGTGATTGTTTTCCATGGTGTTATTTTGTTTGTACTCTAGCAAATAAAGCTTGCCTGGAGATCAGAGTGTAGGGCTAGCCAATAGCTAACCATAGAGGCCAGGCAGTGGTGGCACACAACTTTAATCCCTGCACGTGGGATCTCATGCCTTTGATCATCCCAGCACTAGGGAGGAGGAAACTAGAAGTGATATGGTTGGGTGGATAGAGGATTATAAGATGGGTGAAGACAGGAGCTAGCCCCTTTTTGGTTTGAGGAACAGAACTCTAGTGGCTGACTGCTCTGCTTCTCTGATCTTTCAGTTTTCACTCCTGAATATCTGACTCCAAGTTTTTATTATTAAGAGCAATTAGAATTTGCTCTGCAGTGTTCTATGATTTACAGAGTTGCTTTTCTGATGAAGATTTCCATCTGTTGTATGACTTTAGTCACAAGACTATCCAGACATATTTGGAGTGTCTTGAACTACTGAGTATTGCAAACAATACACATTAAGGAATAAATGTGTGTGTGTGTGTGTGTGTGTGTGTGTGTGTGTGTGTGTGTGTGTGTTTGCACTCGTGCACGCGTGTGATCGTGCTCTCCAGTGTGTGTTGGGGTGGTGATTTCCTTCAGTAACATACACAACAGATCAAAGGTGCTTTGGTATGAGGAACGTGTACCCCAAATGCAACATTTGTGTATCAGTCAATAAATGGAGGTTTGAGGTTCGGTTCACAGAATTTGTTCCTCCCTGAGGCCAGAGAGCCTAAAATGACATTTTGGAGTATCTCACCTTTGAACATACCATGCAACATGATACACTGACAGATTCCTATCATATTTCTTGACTCAGAGTAGACACCAATATTTTGCTGAAGAAACAATGGATAGCAGTTCAGTTCTTCATTCCCTTGTGAGTATAGCAGATTTGTTCAGGAAAAATAAAATCTTCCAGCCCTAAAAATTAACCAACATCATCCAGATATCATTTTATGTTCCCCTCAAACTCCATTATCTTTTACTTTTTCTACATAGTTATTGAATCAAAATCTGTTTTTCTTAACCATGGGGTTGAGGACTGTTCTAAAATTTGACTAGGTTATAGTACCCTAAGTATGCCTCTTTGCCATAAGAATACTTTTTCATCTGATTGCTGAATGTAACTGTACAAACAAGAGAAGGCATGGATAAATGCCATTTTAAAATGGAAATTTATGCCTAGAAATGAGACTTTTAATTGTAAGAGGTCTCTCTTTCTCTACAAGGAAGTGAAGGGAAGTTACTGGAATCTGAGAGTGTAGCATGAGGTTAATGTCGTATTCTCTGTGTTGTTAATAAAAGAATTTAAAAACAAACCTGAAAGGAAGCTCAGGGACAATTTGATTTGAGTTTGAAAACAACAAAGCAGGCAAGTGCTAAACCTCAGCATCTCCCAAGAGGGAGACAAATGAGAAGAGAAACCAATGCTGTTTGAGTGAGGCCCTCATGGAGGTCAGCCAGATGGCCGACAGGCAGTCACATCACAGAGAGGGAGCTTTAGAGAAAGTGTAAGGCCAAAAAACTAAAGGAAGCATGCTTAGTAAAGAGATAGAAAAGAAAAAGAAAAGTTACACCTTTGTGAGTCATTTTGGAAAGCAGGTTGCCATAAAATGTACCTTTATAAGAAATAAGGGACAGAGATTCTGGGAAGAAAAAAAAGACACTATTAAAGGGAAAGCCATTTCCACTGCCTCATTGGTATGGCTTTCCTTCCTGAGGGTTAGTCCCTGGCAAAACTCAGTTAACTTTTACATAGGTTGGAATGTTAGGTCTCTACCCAGCCTAGATAAACAGTTGTCCTTAAAGGATCTGCAGGGAACCTGGGACGAGGCTAAGGAAAAATTGAATCTATAGAGAAGGCACCAATTTAAGAATCCATAATAATCTCATTAGAGGTGTCAAGTATGAGGGGGCCAGACTTGAGCACCTGGTAATGCAGTTTTTCACCCTGTGCTCAGGATGAGACTTTCCATCCAATAGTGACTATCTTGTTCTTACAGTGCTCAATACAGTTGCCCCTTGTGACCAAAGGTGGGAGAAAAGTGACAGGTCCATACAACAGAAATGAAGGAAGAGGCTATAAGTGTTTAGTAGGTGAGGAAAGAGGGTCTCAGGGCGACTACTGCGAGGAATACCAGAAGAGCTAGAGACTTGGAAGAAAATAGGTGGAGGAGAAATAGGGTTTAAGAATAAAGAATTGCAAAGAAACTCAGTTACTTTGACAATGTCTGATTGCTGAGCTATGATTTCTTTTTCGGTGGGAATGTTAAAAAAGAAAAAAATCACTTTATGGGCTAGACTTGATGTCTCATTTC
This sequence comes from Cricetulus griseus, assembly GCF_003668045.3. Lineage (NCBI taxonomy): Eukaryota > Metazoa > Chordata > Mammalia > Rodentia > Cricetidae > Cricetulus > Cricetulus griseus. Next base: position 308,569,880 of record NC_048595.1, on the reverse strand, counting down.
AATGAGCTAAACAATTAGGGTCTGAGAATTCCTCCTAGGTTAGTGAAGATATCAGCAAGAATAAGAGTAAACTTAACAAAGAAAGAAACATTAAAAGAGCTTCTCAGAATGTGTTTGAGAGCCCACAGAGGGAGAAGGGTTTTTGCATGGTCCCAGTTCCTGCCCAAGAAGGTGAACTTTGGTTGCATTCTAACTGCAGGTATTTAGATAGCTTATTTACATTGCACCAGAGACTTGATATGAATATCAAGACATATTTTCCTCATTTCACAGATTTCTTTTGTCACTATACACATTTTTTTCCTCTATCTTCTTGGGTCACATAGCTTCTGTCACATAGCACTTGTTCCTAGGCTCAGCAGAACTTACCTATGAAGGATTTTTTATTGGTTTATAATAAATCATCACCATGTGCTCAATCTGAGCTCCTGCTGTAAGGGCTCCAGCCACATGAGTGACCAGACCCCTTTCCTGAGGACCCCTAACTTCCAGGTTTCATCCATAAAGCACTCTAACTGCCCTAGGGGTTGGACTTTGTGCCTGCCCTACAGAGTTAAAAAGCCCAAGCTCTGGACTTGAAATCCCACCGATCCCTACCATGGAAAGCTTCACCCTGAAAAGTTCCTCCTCCTCAAGACACTATAAACCCTAGCTTCTGTTCAGTTTCCTGCTGTTTCTCACCCAAGCAGAGGCAGCCACCCTTCTGTTTTTTTCCCTCCTAACAAATCTCTTTTGTGAAGTTTGTTGTACTGTGTGATTTTGTGGTATTCCTTGGCTCCCAGCTGCTAGGATACCTTTCCATCTGAGCTACAATGCTTAGATTTGTGCCAAAACCCAGAATAGACTCTCCTAGTGCACTGGGACTCTATCCTTCACCTCCAAGTCCACCTGCAGCAGAATCACCTTCATACTCACTGGTCACTCAGCACCCCTCCCAACAATGACAATTGGGAAAGTTTCCCCTTTGGTCAGTTTAAATGTTTCCCTGAGTCCAAGGAAGTGGCTGTTGAATGTTCAGCACCTCCCTGGTTCTCTTGGAGGTGGAGGTCCTGCAGCCACAGACTGAGACTACACTACAACTGGCCTTCTTTATTTGATCACTTGAAATTGTTTCCTTAAGCCCAACTGAGCTAGAGCACCCCTCCCTGACCTCTTATCCCACCTCCTCTTCAGAGCTGCCTATAAACCCACAGCTCCTCTAGGCCCTCATAGCTTTCTTTTGTGACTCCATTTTCCAACCATTTCCTGTGGATGTGGTCCCCTCCTAGAGTTTGCGTTTTGTTCTGGCCTTCTGACATCTATGAAATCCCTGGTACAAGGCACTGAGTCTTGCCTCTGGCTTAGCTAGGCTAAGCCCCTGACTTCTGTTGACTGTGGTTGTGGTCCACCGAATGGCTTGTTCCTTGTTTAGTCCTTCCCAAGTCCTGGGACAGCCACAACTACAGGTTACAGTGACATCTTCCTTCCTTGGGAATGGTGCCTTCCATATGTCCTCATTCTCCCATGGGATGCCTCTTAGAAAACATCCAGCCTCTACACCTGGTACCCGACCTGAAGGACCCTAAACTTACTCTCTTTTGCAATAAAAATCTCATCAATACCCCTTAGATACTCAATCCAAAGGGCCACCAAATGTCACCCTAGACCCTAACAATATTCAGAACCTTTACAAATTCTCTGAGCTATTGGGGAAATGGAAAGAGATTCCCCTTTCCCTATTCCTCTTTTCTGTGCTTCAAGCCCTGTTTGTTTTTGTCCAGTCTCTCCCACCCTCCATGTTGTTAATATCTTGTCCTTTAAGCTACTAGTGGATGAATCTGTAAGTTTGTTGCAAAGTGGTAGCCAGGAGTCTACCTAGCAGCAGGGGGAGAAAGCAAAGGACTAGCCAGTTGCAGTGTATACACACTTCTCAATAGGTGGGACATCTAACAGCTCCCTCTTTCCTTGTCCTCTGTCTATAGCAAGGACTCAAAGTTTCTCATCTCAAAGCCTTGTTTGTTTCAGCATACCAGATTCAGTTTTACAGGAATTCAGGTATCCTTTAAGTTTGAGTGGTATCAGACTGTTGTTTTATGCTGTCCCACTTCAATTAAAAGCTGGCTTTGGGGCTGGGAATGGTGCCCCCTCATCTAGAACCAAGCAAGTTGGTTTAAAAGGTTTCCTCCAAAGTCTCCCATATCAGGCAAGCTACCTGACTTGTGACAAAGGAGAGCAAAACAAGATAAAGGGACAGACAATTCCCAATTGAGACTATTGTTACTCATCTCTTGTGTTTTTGGTTTTAGCTTAACTCTCTGAAGTTTTTGCTAAAGTATAAATCTTATCTCAAGATTTGTTAAACTATTGTGTAAACTTTCTGTGCCTCAAGATTTGTAAGGATATTGGGTAAGATTAAAAATTCTGTAAACTGTAACAAAGGGGTTAATTTAAAACTCATAACACCAGGCTTGACAGTTAAAAATCCTTGCATAGGTAATCTTAAAGAAACACGTGGCTAGCTGCCATCTTAGCTGCTGTCCCCACATTGGGATGAAGGCAACCATGTAGATGACAGCCATCTTTGCTAGGGTTGGAAAGGATGTATTTTGTCATGTGAATTTACTCCCTCTCATCTTGATTAAAAGCAACCATGAAGCATAAGCCAACCAAGGAAACAACAACTCCTCCTAGCTATGAAGTCCAAACCAGATGATTCCTCCCCTATTTTCAGTCACACTAATGTGCCTCCCCTTATCAGCCTCAACCTACAATCCCTTCTCTTCCTCTCCAGCCTCTCTGGTTTCCCTTTCTTCCTTGACAGTGAAATGAATATGGGTGGTAGCTATCTTCTGAGTTTTGATAGCAACCACTCCAATGAATCCATACTCATTTATACTATCTTATACTATCCTCAGACTCATAATAGCTACCCCTTAAATCCCTTGGTCCCATAAATTCATGAAACTTCGAAATCATTTTGCCATTATGTTATATGTTCCTCATGTCACACCTTTTCAACTCTGAATTCACTAAGACCTGACTCCAGACTCATATTTCCATTGTGGAAAAGGTAGTAACTTTCTTACACCCCAAGGCTCATGGATTGTAAATAAAACCACAAATGAAAATTTAACAAGAGAAACAACAAATTTTTGCTCAAAATTTCATACTACTCGGGAGTCTTGAAAAACTGAAGACCCTAAAACCTGGGAAAACAATAGTTTTTACTTAGTTTTGATGAAGAATTGTTATTTGTGTAGAATTCTATTTTTTGTAGAAATATGATTGTTTTTATATAAAGGAGGAATCATTTAATGACAATAAGTTTGAGGAAGCTATTAAGAACTCGTTGTGTTTGTTTTATTTATTCTTCTTTTCTGTTTTTCTGGGTAGCCATCCTTCCCTCCAGATAAAATACAGGGCACTGAAGGTTCTGTAGAAAGAGTAGGGAGGTGATCACACACATCTTTTTGCTATGTGCTTATCCAGGTTTCTTTCAGCTTACCTGAGTCAGTATGCCAAGGCAACATATTTGAGGAAGGATTTCCTGAGCTCTACTGCTTAAAAGCAATGAGAGCTAGCAGCAGTTGGCTGAGAAGAGTCAACAAGCCTGAGCATCTCAGGCAAGGCCATCTGAGGTTACTAGGCAAGCAAGACACATTCCATCAAACAAGAGTAGAGCAGCTATGTCTCTGGAAAAGGAGTGGATTTGGGACATTCTGCATTATCCTTATGGGTACCAAGATTCACTGATTTAATTGTAATTGTAACTGTGACTATTGTATTACCTTGATGAATTTAATTTATATCGTCCTTATGCAAAAGTGTTTAAACATTGAGGGCCACACAGCAACTGCCTAACTCATCCTTTTGACTGACATTGATGGGGTCTTTTGTTTTTATCAGAAAGCATTTCCATGATTGCCCCTGGAGCTTTTCTAATATACTACTAGGCAGTAATTTTTCTCATGCCTAAATTTGTTTTTGAGGGGATGAAAATATTTTAAATGAGTAATAGCTTATTATTATTTGGTAACTGAGTTTATATGTCACCTAAAATAATTTTATTTCTGGACAAATAATCCTCACAAATAAAAGTATAAGCTGTAATTTGTTACTATTTAAATAAGGAAAATCTTTATGTAGAATTAATTTACTTACTGCTGAATTTATGGGTACCATGTTGTTAAAGTCCATATATTAAAGTCCATGTAAGGACTATAGGAAGACGAGGAATAAAGATACAGTAGCACTCATTTTCAAATAAATTGGTTGTAACAAGATGTGGAATTAGTCTAATCAACTAATTCTAAATAATGGCTTTCTAAGTGGCTTTCTAAGTGGTAGGATACTTTAAACCACCATGTAAAATTGTTTTTTAAATAATCCAGATATGAATAGAAATAAAATTAATTCAGACATCCTATGCTTATATCATATAAAGCTTTCTCTACAGTTTCTTCTAGAAATTACTTTCAAAGTTTCAGCTTTTACTAATATCTTAGGTATGTTTTGATTTTATTTTTGTACATAGTAAGGCAGAGAATCTAGCTTCATCCTTTTACATGTAAATATCCAGTTCCTATCATCATTTGTTAAACAGGCTTTCTTTTTCAACAGCAAGTTTTAGGCTTGTTTGTTAAATACCAGGTGTCTCCCCTATTTTATTCCATGTTCTTTGTGTGTATTGCTGTTGGTTCAATAACATAGTTGTAAGTTGGGTATTTTGATGCCATTATTATTGGTCTTTCTGCTTCCAGTTAGTTTGGCTGTCTGAGATCTTTTGTGCTTCCATTCAAATTTAAAATTGTTTTTCTATTTCTAAAAAGATTGTAGTTGGACATGGGTGGGGATGTCATTGTATGTGTTGATCATTTTAGTATGTAACTTTCTTGGTGTTAGCCCTACTGACTGCAAGCAGTGGAGGCCATTCCACCTTCTAGTGTCTTCTTCAATTTTAATTTTGGTGTTCTAAAATTTACTCTGCAGATGCCATTCCCTTCCATATTCAGGTTTATTCTGACTTTCCTGAGTACATGTAAGTCCACTGAAATAGGTGATATTCACTAACATAGCACTTGAAGGGAATTTATGGGTGTGACAGGTTGGAAAGAACGTTTTGTGAGAATGCTTGGCTTGCGTGTGACCCAGGGTGAGCAAAATCATGGTGGGACCTTGTTTGGAAGAGTATGTTAGAGTCCAGTTTAATGACAAGTAAGCCAGTGCTCACCACTATACCATCAATACAGACACACGTGGAACACTAAACATACGTGTGTGTGTGTGTGTGTGTGTGTGTGTGTGTGTGTGTGTGTGTGTGTGTGTGATTTATCCCCCTTTTAAGCCCAAGTGTAATAATTTATTTTAAATGTGTTTTATCTACTTGAAATTTCAATAGCACCATGCATACATTAAGTAAGTAACCTCCAAGATAAGAAGAGTGATGTACATTACAGTCCCACTACACAGATTAGTATACTTATGCTAAACAATGGCTTTTTTATTGTAGCAACACATTCACAGTTAATTTAATGTCTTAAATATGAATTTCAAGTTTTGCTTCTGATGTTTGTTCATCATAACTTTTTGACATAATTCATGTTTGAAGCATATTATTATTCTTTGGACAAAAAAGTCAATGTGATTAAGTAAGAGTCAGCAGCAGGAAGTATAGGAATTTCACATTAGTGGGACCCCAGATACCACAATTATGTATTGAACTTTCGATTTTATTATAGAAAATGATAGATGATAGCTTATATGTGTTTAACTTTAAGTATTAAATAGTGCATACAAGTCTGCAAACAGTGCATAGGTTGTACCCCCAAAGCATGCAGTTCTTTCATTTGTTTTATTTTGTAAAGATTATAATATAATTACAACATTTCCCATTATTTTTCCTCTCTCCAAAATCTGCCTTTGATTTCCATTTGTAGTTTTGCTTTTTTTCCCCAAAGAGATTTTTTTATATTATTTCAAATTAGAAATAAGCCTGTTTCACATGACCATCCTTTCTCCCTCTCCCTCCCCTCCCTCCCAAACCCCACTAGTCCCCCACCTAATCCCCCCTCTGCTCCTCAGGGAGGATAGAGCCCTCCATGGGGTTCCCCAAAGTCTGTCATATCATTCTGGGCAGGGCCTTGGCCCTCCCCCATGTGTCCAGGCTGAGAGAGCATCCTCCATGTGGGAAGGGCTCCCAAAGTCCCTTCTTATGCCAGGGATAAATACTGATCCACTACCAGGGACCCCATAGAGTACCCAGGCCTCCTCATTGACATCCATGTTCAGGGGTCAGGATCAGTCCCATGCTGGCCTCCCAGACATCAGTCTGGGGTCTATGTGCTATCCCTTGTTCAGGTCAGCTGTTTCTGTAGGTTTCACCAGCCTGGTCCCGACCTTTTTGCTCTTCACTTCTCCCTCTCTGCAGCTGGGTTCCAGAGTTCAGTTCAGTGTTTAGCTGTGAGTGTCTGCCTCCGCTTCCATCAGCCACTGGATGAGGGCTCTAGGATGTCATATAAAGTAGTCATCAGTCTCATTATAGGGGAAGGGCATTTAAGGTATCCTCTCCACCATTACCTAGATTGTCAGTTGGTGTCACCCTTGTAGATCTCTGGAAATCTCCCTAGTGCCAGATCTCTCTCTCAAACCTATAATGGCTCGCTCTGTTATGGTATCTCTCATCCTGCTCTCCTCTATTCTTCCCTCGACTCAACCTTCCTGCTCCTTGATTTCCTCTTCTCCCCTTTTCTTCTCCCCCTCTCATTCTTCCAGCTCCCTCTCCCCTACCCAGATGCTCCCAATTAGCTCAGGAGATCCAGCCCCTTTCTCTTCTCTGGGGTCCATGTATTCTTCTCTTAGAGTCCTTCTTGTTTCCTAGTTCCTTTGGTGATGAGGATTGTAGGCTGCTAAGCCTTTTCTCTATGTCTAAAATTCATGTATGAATGAGTAATACCATGTTTATCTTTTTATTTTTTTTGACTGGGTTACCTCACTCAGTATGGTTTTGTCTAGTTCATGCATTTGCCTGTGAATTTCAAGATTCCATTGCCTTTTCTGCTGAGTAGTACATAATAGTACTCCATTGTGTAAATGTACCACATTTTCTCTATCCATTCTTCAGTTGAGGGGCATCTTGGTTGCTTCCAGTTTCTGGCTATTACAAACAGTGCTGCTATGAACATGGTTGAACATATGTCCTTGTTGTATGAATGTGCATTCTTTGGGTATATGTCCAAGAGGGGAATTGCTGGATCTTGAGTTAAACTGATTCCCATTTTCCTGAGAAACTGCCATACAGACTTCCAAAGTGGTTTTACAAGTTTGCATTCCCACCAGCAATGGAGGAGTCTTCCTTTTTCTCCACATCCTCTCCAGCATAAACTGTCATTGGTGTTTTGATTTTAGCCATTCTGGTCTGTGTAAGGTAGTATCTCAGAGTTGTTTTGAGTTGCATTTCTCTGATGGCTAAGGATTTGGAGCACTTTCTTAAGTGTCTTTCAGGTATTTTAGATTCCTCTGTTGAGAATATTTAGCTCTGTACTCCACTTTTTAATTTCATTGTTTGATGCTTTGATAGCTAGCTTCTTGAGTTCATTGTTTATTTTGGATCTCAGCCTTCTGTCAGATGTGGGGTTGGTGAACATCTTTTCCCATTCTGTGGGCTGTCGTTATGTCTTACTGACTGTGTCCTTTGCCTTACAGAAACGTCTCAGTTTCAGGAGGTCCCATTTATTAATTGTAGATTTCGATGTCTGTGCTACTGTTGTTAAGTTCTGGAAGCCATCTCCTGTACCAATTCATTCAAGGGTATCTCCCACTTTCTCTTCTAGGAGATTCAGTGTGGCTGGATTTATGTTTAGGTCTTTGATCTATTTGGCCTTAAGTTTTGTGCATGGTTATAAATATGGATCTATCTGAAATCATCTGCATGTCTAATTCCAGTTGTGCCAGCACCACTTTTTGATGATGCTTTCTTTTTTCCATTGTGTAGATTTAGATTCTTTGTAAAAAATCACGTGTTCAGTAAAAATGGCAATTTTGCTAAAAGTAATCTACAGATTCAATGCAATCCCTATCAAAATCCCAACACAGTTCTTCACAGACCTTGAAAGAACAATACTCAACTTTATATGGAAAAACAAAAAAAACCCAGGATAGCCAAAACAACCCTGTACAATAAAGGAACTTCTGGAGGCATCGCCATCCCTGACTTCAAGCTCTATTATAGAGCCATAGTCCTGAAAACAGCTTGGTATTGGCACAAAAATAGACAGATAGACCAATGGAATCAAATTGAAAATCATGATATTAACCAACACAACTATGAACACCTGATTTTTTATATTTATTTTTTATTAGTTCAAATTAGGAACAAGCTTGCTTCATAGGTCAATTCCCTTCTCCCTCTCCCTCCCCTTTCCCTAACCCCCCACAAACCCTCCTCCTGTCCCCCCTCCTTTCCCCAGGAAGGGTAGGGCCCTCCATGGGGGCTTCCCAAAGTCCACCACATCATCTTCGGGCTGGCCTGGGCCCTCCCCCATGTGTCTGGGCTGAGAGATCATCCTTTCATATAGGATGAGCTCTCAAAGTCCCTTCTTACACCAGGAAAAAATACTGATCCACTACCAGGATGATGGACTTCACTAGCCTGGTCCTGACCACTTTGATATTCATTCCTCCCTCTCTGCAACTGGGTTCAGAGAGATCCAAGGGGTGATGACAGGAGTAAAGCAGGAGCAGAGGGGATACTCCCCTCAGCAGTTGCCAGGGTGGAGGGGGAACCCACTGTAATTTATTCCTAACCAGATAAAATGTACATTAATCATTTGAATATCCTGTGGCAATTAATTTCCAGGGTTGTAGGAGATAAAAAGTGTAGGAGATAAGAAGACACTGTGTGCAATGAGACCATTTGAGAACTGAGGAGTCCATTATCAGAATTTCACTCCCAAGATTAAATTGGACATGGATGGGGGATTTCATTGAGTCCTAAGAGAGACTCTGAATATAACAGAAGAGAAGAAGCTAAGTCTATGTGCATGCTGTTTAGTTCTGTAGAAGTCATCTGAAATACTAACTTTTGAACAGTTCATAGTTTGCTTGTTAAAACTGGACTCTTGGTTTCTTGTCTGGAGAATGATTGGGAGCTGGTTATGGTGATGCATATCTTCAACCCCAGCAATTGGGAATGAGACAGGTGTAAATATTTATGAGGTAGAAGCTACTCTGGTCAGTATGGTGAGTTCCAGGATAACATAGAAGCTTCAAGAAAATATACAGAGAAAAGTAGAAATGTTAGAACTGTAGGTAGAAATAGTGGAAAGACAAAGGCTGCAAGTACTGAAACTAGTGTTTCATAGGCAGAAAGCATATAGACTAGGACTTACAGAAGAAATGTAAGGTATGAGAGATGCATTTATGATGGTTTATACAAATATATCATCTAACTTGCCTGTTTTTCTTGTGGTGATCACAAATGAATCTTGTTATTCTTATTAAGTCATAGTGTAACGTTAGAAGCTTAATAAAATAAGGGAATATAGGGATAGTAGATATTCTGAACGGACTTTCTCTTATCAGATTAGCAATACCCAATTCCAACTTACTTTAATTTGAGCTTTCTTAAATATTTTGTTTTCATTTTACAAAGAATGGGCATTTCCATTACTTTAATCAGCATGATATGAAATAATCCAAATTGAAGGCATACTTTAGTTTGCAAAAACTTTGATCTTTCTGCTCACTAAAACACAGGACATCTACTCAGGGAAATGTTGGCTTTCACGATGATCTGAAGACTATAGAACATACTGGATCCCTTGGTTAGAAACAGGAGGTATGGCCCCAACTTCAGAAACTTGCCAGTGTGCCAAAGTATTAGAATACTTCAGGTGCTCAACGGTATAAAAAATAGTCCCTATAAACTGTATAAGTTTTTATTCATTGGGCTTAGCAAGTGTCTGTTACTGTTCTATTGCTGTGAAGAGACAGACACCATGACCAAGAAACTTACGAAGGAAGTGTTTAATTGGAGGTTTGTTCAAAGTTTTTAGGATTCATGTGTATGACTACCATTACAGGGAGTGTGGCAGTATGCAGGCAGGCATGGTACTGTGGCAGTGGTTGAGAAATTACATCTGATCCAGTAGCAGAAGACAGAGAGTGTATAGGCAGAGTTTCTGTTCTACTTGTTCCTGCAGCCATTTAGTTCCAAGTAAACACACAATGGCTTATATTAATTATAAACTGTCTGATGGCTCTTCTTATTGGCTAGCTCTCTCTTAATTATAATCCATTTCTACTAATCTAAGTATTTTCACATGGTCTTCACTTACTTGAGAATTCCAGGTATCCTATCTTCCTGGTAACTACATGGCATGCCTCTGGTGACTCACTCTCAGTGTCCTCTCCCCAACATTCTCCTAGTCTGGTAGCCATGCCCACACTTCCTGCCTAGCTATTGGCCAATCAGCGTTTTATGTAACCAATAAGAGAAACATGTATTTACAGCATACAGAAGGAGAGAATGAGCATGTTATAGGACAGAAACAGAGAGACACACTGAGATACACACAGAGGCAAAGAAAAACACACACACACACACACACACACACACACACACACACACACACACACAGAGAGAGATTGAGAGAGAGAGACAGAGACAGAGACAGACAGAAAGAGACATAGACAGACAAGAGTTTGGACCTGACATGTGATGGGGAGGTCCTTCTGTGTATATGTTTGTTTTATTGGTTGATAAAGTACTGTTGGCTGATAAGGAAGCAAGTTAGGTGGGACTAGGAGTCGAGGAGTATTCTGGGAAATGTAGTAAAGAGAAGTCTTGTGATCCAGGCCCTAGTGACATAGCGGGCAGACTCAGAATATAAGCAGGGACAAGCAGGAAATCACTCTCTTCCTCCTTCTCTCTACTCTGGGAGCCGCCATGTGAGCCCAACAAGAGAGGACCCATGCCACTAGCATCCACAATCAGATAAGTCTTTATAAAATATATAGATTAATAATTATGGTTGATAATTAAGACTGAGCTAGAAGTTAAGAAATACTAGTCATTGGCCAGCAGCATTGCACCTAATATAAGTCTCTCTGTGTTATTTTGGGTGCCCATGTGGCAGCAGGGCTTGGGTGGCTTGGCAGAAAGAAATAACATTACAGACATGTGCTTTTGAAGCTTCAATGTCCACCCCAATAACATATCTCCTCCAACAATGCCATACCTCTTGTGATAGTTTAAATGTAACTGGCCCCCATTATTTCATAGGGAGTGGCACTATTAGGAGGTGTGGCTTTGTTGTAGTGGGAATGTCTTTGTTGGAGGAAGTGTGTCTCTATAGGGGTGGACTTTGAGGTTTCTTATGCTCAGAATACTGCCCAGTGTGTCAGTTAACTTTCTGTTGCCTTCTGTCAAAATGTAGCCAGCACCAGATCTGTCTGCATGCTCCCATGCTTCCTGACATGATGATAATGGACTAAAACTCTGAAACTGTAAGTGAGCCACCTCAATTAAATGTTTTTTTTGTTTTTTTGTTTTTTTTTTAATAAGAGTTGCTGTGCTCATGGTGTCTCTTCACAGCAATAGAAACCCCAAGACATTTCCTAATCTTTTCTAAGCTATCAACCAACTGGGAACAAGACCTTCAAGTATGTGAGCCTCTGAAGGACACTCTCATTCAAAGCACTACTACAGCAAGTGACACAGCACAGAGTGGTATCATCACAAACATTTGGGATATGGCTGTAATTCACTCAAATGAGCAAATCATAGGCTATAAACTTTGAAAATCCTGGTGAAAATTATCATAAGAATACAATATATAAATTGTCTGTGTATCCTGAGATGCTCTTTATGAGTTTGGATGATTCTGTTTCATCAAATCATAGATTTGGAGGAAGCCATTATAAAATGGAAGGTTTTAGGCAGAAGATTGGGTTAGGGCAAGCCCTGAAAGCATGAATTACATAAGTTGATGAATTACATAAGCCAACAGAGGGAGCACCTATTTATTATACATTAGTGCCTCAGATCCCATCAGCATTTGTGACCAATTTACTAAGGAAGAGAATATTTTGGTGTTTTGTGGATAACAATGCCTGAAACAGAATTGTACAATGATACTGTTTCAGCCTCACTTAAGAACAGTCCTCATTTGTTAAGGAAGTAGAATTTTTCTGTTGGGCAGAAATTGCACCCTTCTGTATTTTTTTTATTTTTTTCCACTTAGAAGGTGGCACAACCAGAAATGAGAACATAAACTGCTTTGTGGATAGGGGCTTCAGATCAAAGACTAAATCTTCTCAATACAGTGGGAATCATGAAATGTACTTCTTAGAAATGATTCATGGAAATCTCATCAAAGTCAACTCATTGCAAAGAGGACTGTTGATAGTAAGGAGGTAAGAAGGCTCATTGTGTTCAGGTTTCTAGGATTTTCAGACTACTATTCTCATCTCTCAAGCCTGAGAGAACTAAACCAGGGGGCAATGATGGCATGGATATGTGCTGTGCATGGGCACCACAGTGATAACATTCCTTTACCATTTTCATCTGGCTGACATCATGTAGATGGAGACCAGGCAATAGTGACAGTAGACCCTGTCAGTAGACAGTAGATTTCAAACTGGAACTGAGATCTAATAGAACTCTTTAACTATCTGGTTCTTGTAAGAAGTAAAACTGATAAAAAAAAATCTCCCGTTTCTTTGACTAGTTCTGGTGGCAAGGACCACTAGGAAGCATTGACTTTTTGAAAGCAGGATTTCAGTGTAGAACCACTAATGTACATGGATTTTCAATGTTTTCCTTCTCAGGGTATGACAGTTATAACAGTATCTTTCATATTTAGCATACAGTAGTGTCTCAGTCATGTGTTTATCAGATTTGATTGTATTTGTAAAGAAAAATCAAACCAAAGTAAATTTTGCTGTATTATATGAATTCCAGAGTAGACATGATTTCCTACCAGTAATTGCATTTGCCAGATTTTGAGTCTTCCTTTTGGTATGCAGTTATCACACTTTTATTGTTTGCTACCAGAATGTGTATAGAGAGGATTTAAGAAGGCATTCTGGTCTCTCATATTTCTGATTTTGTATTAGTTATTCAGAGAAGGGGCTTTCCTTCTTCTATAACTACATATCTCTTCCATTCTGGATAGGTCAGGTAGAGGATCAGAAGACTCTAAAGGTATAGCCCAGTGGGTGGGTGATGGACAGACAAGAGTCTGGATTCTCACCACTGGCTCAGACAGGGCTTAAATTCTGTGCTTACTCAGCACTAGCACATTGCTGTGCAGAGATGGCTTCTACTTTCATAAGTTCTCTCATCCTTTCTCATCTGCTATCCTTATCATAGCTCCCATCCTCTCTTTTATTACCTACTTCATCATTTTCTGCTTTTGGAGAGCAATGATGCCCTTTTGGGAACATGTATCTCAACCTATTTTAGAGTATAGGGATGTTGAAAAGTTGTGTATGTTAGCTTTAATTTTCAGGTTCCATATGAATTACTTTTGAGTCCACCCTTGAGTTTCTGGGGGAGATGAAACTTGTTAGAGCACGAATGAAGTAAACTCCACATTTGATGGGAAAGACAATCAAATACCTCACAATATTATTATACCACATAATTAATCTCTATATTGTATTGCTTTGTTTTGTTTTTGGTATGAAATGGCAGAAAATGGTTTGAGAAATTCAGAAAGATGTATCATCAACTGATAAGACCAATCAGAAAACATGTAAGCCAAACTTGGAAGTTGATAGATTTTAAAAATTTATGGGCTCTCAGTATTTCCACTAGGCAAGTTACATACTCAACAGCCATTTTCTTAGCATGGTGGAGATCACCAACTGGCTTGGAAGTCTGTAATACATAGTTTCCTCCCATATTGACCAAGACTGACTCACATCAAATCACTTAATGAAATACTAGCAAGTTTCAGTAATATTTTCTCCTTACAAAGTTTGTGTAACCATTGAAGGCTATGAGAAAAAGAACTCAATTATTTTAAGATAAAAAGTTAAATTAGGTAGAGCTCTGCATATTTGCCAGCCATCTGGTTCAGTAGCAAACTCACCAGGGATCTTGAATATATTTATAACTGAAAACAGTTTGAACTTGAATGACTTTTAAATTGGGACATAAAATACAGTAATAGACTATTTAGAGTTACTTAGCAAGGAATAATGACTAGGTATCTTTTGAGCCCATGTTCCATGACATTTTTTCCCTTGTGGAGGGGAAGTAGAAAGATACAAATTATTGTTAACAATTGACTGAAAACTTTTATCAACACTAAACCATATTTTAACATAGTGTGAGATTGTAATGTGGCTATTTCCCATTAGTAGAACTGTACTCATATCCCACTGAAAGGTTCATGTGCTTTGCTAGAACTGTTGAAGAAGGGTGGACAGTACTTATCTAAGGAACTTGTAGTGTTTCTATGTCATGGACTGGAACACAAGTGACTGGGTCCTACATCAGAGCACAGTTGACCCCCTCAGTTCATATCAATTTGGCAGATAACTAATTAAGACATTGCTAATAGCATGAGTAAATAAATTCAGCTTTTATAATTACTAAAAAAACATTTACTTTTACTAAGGTATACCAACTCATGCTCCAGGCTGTGTAGCAGAATCCCTTAAAAGATACTACAAACTACAAGGCATGGTGGCCTACACCTTTAATCCCATTATTGGTAAGCAGAGGCAGGTGGATCGTTAAGGGTTTAAGGCCCTACATACTGTTCCAGATCAACTAGTATTACATGATGAGATCCTATCTCAAAAAATTATGCTGATACTCATGAAGGATTTTAAGAAATAGACATTTATTTTGAATAAAGGGAAATCCTCTGATCAGTGAAGATTTCACTGGCCATGGAGAGATTTGCTAAGGTAGACTGTGTATGGTCCAAGTGTCATTGGTCTTGGGCTTTAAGAACTGTCAACTAGCCTTCCCAATGCAGAACACTTCCAAAGGAACAAATGTGATTACACTGTATTTGGTTTTACAAATTAACAAATGTTGGTAGCATGTACATTTGTGAAGAATTTTGGTAACTTTTTTTTTTTTAACATGAATTGTCAGGAACAGAATGCTTTTGCTCAGTAGGAATATGAGTATCACAAAAGTTCAGATTTTGACTATTTGTCAAGAACTGTTTAGATTTATGTTAATCAACACCATATTAAAAAGAGGGCAAGATATTGTGAGGAACATGTTTGATAATATACTAAAGAGAGTTCATTATATGCCTCCAGAATTGGTTTCTTTTATACCATGATGACTAAATGTCTTAGTCACTAATCTGTTGCTGTGGAGAGACACCATGACCAAGACAACTCTCATAAGAGAAAACATTTAATTGGGGGATGGCATTCAGTTTCAGGGATTTAATATCTTATCATCATGGTTGGGGGCATGGATGAACATATGGCTGTGCTGTAGAATTAGCTGACAGCTCTATGTCTTGATCTGCAGGCAGCAAAGAGAGAGACTGGCCTGACAAGGACTTTTGAAACCTCAAAGCCCACCCCCAGTGATCCACTTCCTCCAGCAAGGCCACACTTTCTAATCCTTCTTCTAATCCTTTCGAATAGTACCATGCACTGATGGCTAAGCATTCAAATATATGACTTTATGGGGGCCACTCTTATGCAAACCATCACACTAAAATTCTTTTAATAATTCCTCTCCTTTTTTGTTTTTTGAGACAGGGTTTCTCTGTGTAGCTTTGGAGCCTACACAGGCACTCGCTCTGGAGACCAGACTGGCCTCGAACTCACAGAGATCCATCTGCCTCTGCCTTCCGAGTGCTGGGATTACAGGCATGCGCCACCAATGCCTGGCTAAATAATTCTTTTATAATGCATTTTTGTAGTTGTATAGCCTTAGAAAACCATAAAATGTTAACTCTCTGGATATATATTTTTTGATTTCTTCCAGACATTGCTTAAGTGATTACATTGAGATCAAATTAATTTTAAATTACCGTTTTTATTATTTGCATAAAGAAGGAATATAAATATTTTCTGCAAGCCACAGCCATTTATTAGCCCCAACAGGGCTAATATCTTTGATTATTTAAGGAATTAAGAAAATTCTGTTTACATATTGCTGCCTCACCATTGTCTTCAGTTGTTAACACAGGTGGTTCTGAGATGCTTAGTACAACCTTTATAACAGATTTCTGAATTTTCATCTACACTGAACTGAAAAAAAGTTATTTAGTAGTATTGAGTATTGAACATAGGGCCATTGACATGCTAGGTTTGTGATCTTCCACTAAACTATACACAAATCCAAAAAGATTTTTTGAAAACATTCTATTAGAACAGAAGTAAGTGTTCAGCCACTTGAAATTGGCTCCTATCATAGAAGCAAGCTTCTTCCAACAGAGTAAGGATGGCTTGCTTGGCAGAACCCTAGCACAGAGCGAACCACTAAAGACATTGTCTATCCCTCTATGTGCAGAGGTGTCTGAAGCTGTGCTTATTTATCAAAATAATAAATGTTGGTAAGTTAGTGTTTTTATAACTTTTCTTTTAGATATACACACAAGATTCTAACTATTTTCAAAGGCAGGACTTCCACACTCTGTAACCCACTGATGGAAAAATCTGAGGAACTGTTTTTTAAAGGAAAAATAGTTTTCAGTGGAACAAAGACATGGTATCTGGGTTCTCTCCTTGGATAGAAAAGCATTTGGGACTAATATTGTCACAAATCTATTATCATCCAATATTTTAAGTACTAGACAGAGGAGAATTTGAGCTTTTTCTTCACCTTGGGTACATTCTCCAAAATCAACAGTGGTCATATAATCAGATATCTGCTACATGAAAGAGCCAACTTTTAATAGCTGAAGTGGTGTGGACCACCTCAGAGAACAAGAATAGAAGAGATAGATTGAAGAAAGGAAAGTTCCTTGATCTCATAAATCATTGATTTCCACCCTGGCCTGCCAACATGTTCACATAGTGAGTGGCTGTGGAGGTAACAAATTACTGGCCTGGAAGAGATATTAAATCACATTGAAACAAATTTGAAGTTTGTTTTTTGTAAAAATTACATGTGCAGTCAATTTTTCCCCTATGTTTGGAACATTAATCAAATAAAATACACACACACACACACACACACACACACACACACACACACACACACACACACACAGACCTGAGTAGTAAGGCTTGCTCACACTTTCTGTTTACTCAATATCATTTTCTTCTTGGGTCTCTGAGGGAGTTAAAGACTAGATAGTTTTCATTGTTTGCTAGACTCAGAAAAGAAATTCGCTAAAGATATGTAAAGTGTAAATGGTTTGAAAGACATTAAAAGATATTTTGAAATGAAAATTAGAATAGAAAGTAAACTAGGTACAAGATTTTGGACTCACCAAGATAGGATAGATAATGAAGTATTTTATCTGAATTTGTCAAATGTGAATGTAATAGACATTGTTGGCAAACTTATTGATTATATGTATTGTATATACTTATTGCACTTATTGTATATTGGTTTTCTTATGTTAGTTGTAGCTTTCTTTTTGTTTTAAACAATAAAGGGGAATTGTGATCTATTATTTATGATTTATCAAAGCTTGCTGGGAATTCAGAAAGCAAAGTCTACCACAAGCCATAGAATCCCAGCAGTCAGAGGCTAGGAGGTAGTGGTACACACCTTTAATCCTAGGACTCAGGATTAAGAGGTAGATGGATCTCTCTGAGGTCAAGGGATACATAAGAATGAATCAGTCTAAAAGAGTAACAGATCACACACCTTTAGTCCCAGCACTATAACAAATAGAAGCAGGGTCTTTGGCACTCAGTATGAGGCATTCCTTCTCTAGCCACACTGAAGACAGGGTATTCGTATTCAGCCTTGCTGAGAAGAGATAGCAGGATCAGCCCATTCAGCCTGAGGCAGTGATAAGACTTAGTGGCCCACTAATTTCCTTCCCTGATTTTCCACTTGAACCCCCAATATCTGTCCCTGAGTCATTTATGTTTTTGTATTCCAGGCTGCAGAGTCCTTAAAGATCATAAATGAAGGGACCAAGCAATTGATGCAGAAGCCAGTAGTATGTCAATTTCTTCTAAAATTCAGTAGGCTCCATGCTGTTTAATAACCCCTCCCTCCAAATACTCTCCTTATTCATCTGGTTGTAGTGTTAAGCCAAGTCCTTCGGAGGGAAGCACCACATCACACTTGAATGGTTTAATTACTTTTATTTGGGCATGAAGAACCTCTATAGGATCTTTGATCTTGCCTCACATACTTTGTTTATAACAAGATTAAAAATATATGAAAAACAATGACAGAATGAAAAGACTATCCCTCATTTGAAAGAATTTAAACACTAAAAGGAGATTTAATTGACCTCTCTATTGGAAATTGCTTTTCTTCAAGGTTGTTTAATGTAGGCCAGATCAGTATGGGGGAGTTGTGAAGTATATTTTCTTGTTTGAATGTCAAAGTCTAACTCCTTGGGGTTTGTTTTCGTTCAAAACATTGCACCAGCAACAGACCATTGCCTGATGTATTTACCAGGTTTGACCCAAAGAAAAATGACTGATTCTAGCAGTTAGAAGAATCAAATGATACTGTAGTAAAGCAAAATTGACTTTTAATGTTTGTTACCAGTTCATTGTATCTTACAGAAAGCGAAAACAGTCTTATTATAATACAGATTTGTTGTCCTCAAACTTGCACTTAGTAACTATTAAATGCATTTAAATATTAACTTTTCTTCCAATTGTGTGGCTTAATTACTTCTGTATCATTCATTGCTTTTTCGGTACAGTGCTGTTCTGGCAGTCATGAGCTATGACACAGTTAACTTCTCAAAAAAGTTGTCAGGCTGCCAATTGATTTTTCTCTAAGTATTCTATGTAAAACCAACGTGAAACAAACAAATAAAAGAGAAAACAAAAACAAAACTAAACCAAACCTGATGATTGATTCCCTTGTAATCCTCCCTTCTTTAGTGGTCAGCTACTCCATGACACAAACATGTTTTTAGGAGTACTGAAATCAAGAAACCCAGTATGGCTGCCAGCAACCAAATTGGAATCTTAGTTGAGTCTATTAATTGCCAAAATAACAAGCAACCATCTTACTGCACAAAATAACACTATCAGGTGCCGGCCCCCTTGGTAAGAAATTACGAATACTATATTTGGCTAAAAGTTGCAGTGACAAAATATGGCAGCAGTCATTAAAAGATGGCTTCCAGTGTTAATATGACAACTTATCTTCATCCTTATATTGTATTTTTATATGACTTGGCTATTTTTGGCTTAGGGTTTTCAAACGAAAGAGGGAGTCTCAGTAAGTGTGTGGGTGTAATTTGTTCTTTATATGGGCCATAAGACAAAATGATGAAAACATTTTGCAATTTATCTGTCATCTCCTTCCTTTGATACTCTGGGAATCTTGAAGTCTAAAGAGTGATGTCTGAATTAGTGTTATGTCAGATTTCTGTTAGGAATTGTGCTAAGAGAGCTTTTCTCTTGAAGACGTTCATAATGAGATATGAAGTATGAAAATAGATATTTGGTGGAATAAAACAGACAAGAACATTAAAAGACCCCTTTTCAAATAGGAGTTCAAAGGGCACCAGCATTGGGGTCCTTTGTGTGAAGTCAGAAGTTAAAAACTCTGTCCAGCAGTGTTCATTCTAGGATGTTTTTACAAGAATGGACAAATGATATGCAATTGGTACAGATGCAAGTCAGCTAACAGTCACTTTGGAGATTTTGTTCAGCACCGTTTCCTATACTAAGTATTCGAAAGTTAAGAAATGCTACTAGACTAAATGTGGAGTTCTATGAAGATAACTGAAAGGAATGCACCCACTTTAACACAAAATTTTCTTACTTTCATTTCAGACAAAATTCTTATAATATAGGTAATGATTGTTCAAGTATGGTCCTCCTCCAAAGAGCTTAGCCCTGCCCATAAGGTGTTCAAAGTCTTCTCTTTAAATAATATACTCATTATATTCTAGACCATTCATTATCTTTAACTTGTGTCTAGCTTAGAAGTCTGAGTTCAGTCAGAAGTGTTTGCATGAAGCCTCATCATCTCTTTGGATTTATAGTCTTGTGTAATTTGCATATCCTAACTTAAAGCTACATCCTCATGCTCTAAAACTAAAACTTCTAAAAGAAAGGATCTAGGTGGACTTACAATAGTTTATCTAGATAATATATCTTGAGAATTATGGTTCCATGGACTTCCAACTGCTCTATAACTTCCATACACGTAACTCTAAATTTATAGAGGGAATTTATTACAATTATTACAGAGCTTTAGATGCAACCACAATCAATTCAGGAAACAGATTTATTTACTCATGTCCATTGGGGGGAATCTACATTAGAAACATTAACAATAGCACACCACCTATGTTATAGTTGGATTATTATACTAAGGCCCACACCAGAATTCACTGTGAAACAATGGGAACAGAAAATTACTTGGATACAAATATTGGTCTCTGTGGGGTCTCAGCAGTCAGTAAAAGGAAGTTTTATTCAAGATTGGAGTTGCCAAAATTGAAAAACATTTTTTCTTAACCTGGACTTGACTTTTTATTTAAAGCTTGATGGTATAGTCTTAGGTGTGAATGTCAGTATTTTATTTCTGCCAAATGGTAACCAGAAAGGAAGCTGACAGTCACTGTATTTTCTATTTGAGAGACTCTTTTGAACTGCATTTTTTTTTTACTTTTCCCTCCAAAATATGGGTCCTATTTGGGGTCTCTATGGTGTGTACAGACAGGAACAACATTTTTGGAAGTTGAGTCTTGATTTCTTAGTTAAGCAAGTGTAGAGTTGTTCATTCATTTGGATGATTTCCATTATGTAATGTAAATAAGAAAGGAATATTAAATAGATCAAAGTTATTTTTATAGGACAATAGTGTTTTATAAGCTAACATAAAATCAAGCTGCTACATTTTATATGTTTTCTGTCCAGCAGTTTATCTTTTCAACTGCCCTGAGTAAATTCTAAATATCGCTTAGCAAAGATCCCTTGGAATTTAAATATAACTCAGTGAAGCTACTCAAAAATGATTAAACAATTCTTTCTGATAGGCAATTTTAATTAGAAGGTAGCAATCTCTCATTGGTAAAATATTATCTGTGTATACAAGTCTATACTTCATATAAATGGGTTGACCTAGAAGTTCTAACTGTGGTTTAATTATTATGCATCTGAGTCTATATGCTTTTCATTTTAGTCAAAAAGGTAGAATTTTAAATAGTAAACTATTTTGTATACTGGAGATTTGAAGTATTAACTTTTAGAAAAAGTGTTCATTTGTTCTCTTGTGAAACTGAGTTTTTTTTTTTTTTTTGCACCTCCCAGAATCCCAGTTTCTGTAAAGAAGCCTGTATTTCAAATTTGTGGTTCTAATTTGTTTAGTGAGGTACATTTCAAAGTTGTAGAAATATGTAAAATTTGTGCTTGTGGAAGTTTCTTCTTATTTTCCTTAACACAATCCTGGTTATCCTCAGACTATTGCATGCCCCTTTCATGAAATGGCATTTTGTTGGGATGATGTAGCATAAATCAGCTAGGCTCTGAAGCCCATTCTTTAGCTTCCCTTATACTTATATTAATTTATAATATACATTGACTGATAGCTTTACAAAACAAATGAATGAATTGGCCTTTATGAAAACGATTCTTTACAGTAAGTGAAAAAGGGTTATCACAGTTTTGGTAACTTGCATGAGTTCATATTAAAAACAAGAACAGAAACAAAAAAAACCTTTCACGTGTTCCCTCTGAGCCGAGAACTGACTCTTTCTAGGGCATATTCAGTTGTATGCTCTGAAGCAATACACCCCGTACAGCTTATGCTTTTTATCCGGGAAGCCCACAAAGCGCACGGCAGCCTCAGTAGGGCTGCAGCGCCTTCTTGGCCGAGAAATAGGGTAGCGGACACTGCCATCCGCTAGCCAGCCAGCATCACAGCGGTCATAGCCCAGAAGCTTCCAGGCAGCAAATATCTGGCCCACTTTAGCAATCTGAGCACCGTCATTGAGACAAGCTTGCACTGCCTCGTCGTAGGTGAGCTTGGTGGGGTGGATCAGGTAGTAAAACCGGCCTGTGGAGAGAAGGAGAGAGTCAGCCAGTCTGTGACAGAACCACTCAGATCGAAGGAGCTTTTCAAAAGCTAAAGTGCTTCTCATTGAACACGGACGCAGAGCAATGCCTGAAATTTGGAGGACATAGAATCGCCATCTAAATATTAATAGGTCACTCTAGCTTAAATAAATTCGCTTTCCCCTTGCGATGGCAGAGGCAGTTCTTTTAATTAATTAGAGACTAAAAGGGCCTTCTGTGGTTCTAGGGACGACAGAATTCCATGCTGAAAGAAGAGCTATTTAAATTCTACTTGTAGCAAGACTGAACCCCAGTACAAGTTTCTAGAGAGGAAAAATTTGAATGTGAAAGGATCAAAAAGTATTCCTGACATAAAAGTCCATTTAAGAAAATCAAAAGCCCTCAAGTTCTTTTCATTACAGGTATCAATAAGACCTTATTCTCTACCCAAGCCTACAGCATAAAAATGCCTCAAACACAGGAAGTCATTGGCCATCAATGATACACTCACTGAATGTAAACCCGGTCTGTACTTTCTTACTGGCAGAGGGGTTTAATGTCTTAAAACTTCCATCATGAAGCCTGACATCATGCTGTTTCTTCATTGCATAGGGACACTGTTACTTTCAACCACTTACTGTAGTATTAGTAACTGAGATCCCATTAACATGATGAAATATGATAACATGTACAAAATGTATCATTGATGTACTGTAGTGGCAGACACCGAATATTTTCTCAGTCATCTTCCTTTCAAGTATAATATCAAATTTTCTTATCAGACACATCATATAGTATAATGTTCACTGGTTAAGCATGGTGCTTTTGTTGTGTGTGTGTGTGTGTGTGTGTGTGTGTGTGTGTGTGTGTTCATTGATTTATGGTTTTGAGTGTATGCATGGGGCAGCTAGAGGCACAATCCTTGGCGTCATACTCAGAAATGCTGTCTATGTCCTTTGATATAGGGCCTCTCATTAGAGTAGCCTAGTTGGCCAGTGAATCCCAAGGATGACTTTGTTTCTGCTTCTGCATTGCTCTTCCTGTTTGGGAGGCAAATGTTTTACAGCTGAAATGTTCCCCTATCTTTCAACAGGCTGCCAAATTCTAAACTAATATCTACCAGTTCTTGCTTCCCTAAACTAATGAGATTTGGAATAAGCGTAGAAGCCATTGCAACAATCACTAACTAGAGAATTTGGTTTACCATCTAGGCAGATCAGCAAACCATAGTTCAAGTATGTGTTCTACATGTTTGAGAATGAAGTTTACCTGGGACACATATTCATCTGTTCAATAGCATGAATGGCTTCAATACTGTGATGGCCAGAGCCACAACACTCAAGTTCAGTTGGGTAGCAATGACCACATGGTCAGCAAAATTAAACTTGTCTCACATCTTTTCCTATTTAACAGAGAGAGCATATTGACTACCCATTCTTTTTGTTTCCCCCTAAATCTGTTTCCAGAGACAGTGTCAATGAATAGCTTGGGCTTGCCTTGAATTTACAATCCTCTAGCCTTAGTCTACCAAATGATAGGATTACAGGCTTGTAACATATTTAATATTGTTAATTATTAGTATATCTATTAATAAATATTAAATATAATTAATTTATATTATTAAAGTTAAAATTAATTTAACATATTATTAAAATTCTTAATCAATTTTGAACAAAGGCTTCTACATTTCCATTTTGTGATAGGCCGCCAAGATTATGTTCAGGACAGCACACCAAAAGGTCTGGCAGTGGGAAGAGTGCAAGGAGTCAGTCATTATGTTGTGGAGCCTTTCCCCACATTTGTCTCCCAATGCTCATCGGGCTTTATTTGTCTCACTCCGTGCTCCTTTGGTCTGAACTTTGCTGATCAGGTATGTTGTGACCAGGCAATGGCATGTATGGCGGGGAAGCTCCTTCCATCAGCAGAGAGAGCAATGGTTCAGAGATAGCACACTATTGCAATGTGAAACATGAGCCATGGGGTAACTTCAACTACTTCATAAAAACAGGATGGTTGAAAAGGAGGACCAGAGGTAGGTAGTTCTATTTGATTTATATAGATACTTAAAAAATTATAACATTCAAGATTTAAAAGCATTTTGTCTATCTTTCTAAAATATACTAATAGTTTAAATGGTTGGTTTTTATTGTTGCTGATTTTTTTTAAAGATAACACCAAAATCTAAACAGTGTTTTAAGACAACTTGTTCTCTGGAATAGAAAGGAAGGCAATGCAACTACCATCTTACCATTGAAGTTGGATGTAAAACAGAAAACATCATATCTGCTTTTATCTTTGTCCCAAAACCCATAGTTCCTGACACCAGGCACTGTGTTTTGGCCCCCACAGGGCTCGCGTGGTTTGGTGATAGGGTACTGCACAGATCCGTCACTGAGCCAGCCAGCATTGCACCAGTCCAGCCCACCTCGCCAGGCATCATACAGCTGGTCGAAGGAAGCAATCACAGCATCCTGATCCAGACAAGCCTGCCGTGCCTCATGAAAGTTAAGATTGTAGCGTCCCAGCCTTGGAAAGTAAGGGAACACTACACCTGTCCAAAGAAGAGAAGGGAAAGGTCATTAGTGATAGAACACCGAGCACGTCTATGTACAGATGCATGTGGAGAAAAAGTGCGATTTCCAGATGGACCATGTTTTGGTCAGCTTTCAGTGATCTCTCTCAGTCCTTTTCATGGCACACACTTTGTGATAAACATCACACAATTTTCTGTTTGTTACTTAGATTGACAACCTCAGTGATTTGTTTCCAGTGCCAAGAGCAACTTATGCTAAAAATTTCTCCTTTCTGAAAGAGATGCATCTATGGGTTATAGCATCTAAGCAGTGTCTTGAGAACATGTCCCCTGCTACTGATTACCAACCTCAGGATAGATAGACACTGCTGAACTTTTCTGAGAAGGGAACAATCAGAGTTAATAGTAATGCTGGTGGAGAATGTAGTGCTGGGGATACATGGTAATTTAAAAAAATTCACAATGTTTTTCATGGTCATTACTGTTACGGAGTTAGAAAGTAGTTTCATATCATCTTCGACACATATAAAGGTGTATGTTGAATTCTTCAACTATGCATGTACACCTATTTTCACAGGTGCTCCTGATACTATGCAAGTAAGTGACTGTCCCCTTGGGATTGTTCCTTGGAGAAATTTGCACATCTAACAAAAGCCTCACTAGCCTTGTTTTTTTATTAATAAGGTATCCTGTGCTAATGAGGCACATGCCATGCAAAGCTTCATAACTCTTTGTTTCAACTTTTAATGTATTCCTGCCTTTGACACAGCTAAAACAAGGCCTTTTACCTAAAACATTTCCAGTATTATTTATTTACAGGCCAGGCAAGCAAAGTCTATTGAGAAATAAAGGCACTTCTTCAGGTACCAGAGAGGTACTGTGTGGAAGGGACCTGAAATGGGTTTCAGTTTTAGCTTCTCTATTTATGCCATATTACAAACTAAAACCGAAGTTTTGAAAATACTTTCAATATAAATGGACCTTAAAAATTGCCTCCTCAAGCTTATGCTATACAAGATGAGTACAGAGCAAACATCCATTAGGGAATGGGTTAGTCTTGAAGAGTCAAGTATTTCAGAGGACAGTCCGCAGTAAAAGCAAAAAGCATGAATTGGTATTTGACTGTTTCTCAAAAGCATTTCTTTTGGTCAATAATTATTGGGAGATATTGAGCTGTCTCATGTCCCACATGTTTTTTTTTGTTGTTGTTTGTTTGTTTGTTTGTTTTTAGGATGGATCCCCAAGCTAAGGACTCAGAATTGTGTCATTTACTGCATACTAAGGAAGACAGCAAAGTATCTACTCCATAGTTAATAATAAAAGATAATCCAGAACAAGCATTCTTAGAAGTATTTTTACAATTAATTAGTATCTTAGCACTTGGAATTCAGGCATCTTGTCCCACTGGTCCAGTAATTGTATGGGCATTAAGTTATGTGTTACAAACAGCAGATCCTAGTCAAGATGATGTACAGTTCTCTAACAACCAATCATGGCCAGTGTGTTCTTTTCCAAATGATCCTGGATGTTTCTACAAGAGGACTTTGAGGCTTTAAATCAAGTCTTGCCCCTTGCTCCTCTAAACCAGTCCAGCTGGCACAGGCCTCTGTAGGCGAGGGTCCAAGAAGGCTTCGGATCTTACTCTGCTTTCTCGGGTTTTTGGCCGAGGGATCTATCAGTTGGATTAGAGCCAAGAGAAGAAGGAAAACCTCTGACTCCTGCTGCAGCAAGGGGAAGAACAGCCTGGAGATGGTTCCAAGGATGCTCTCTGACCATGTACAGCTGGGACCACAGTGTACCCCAGAATGGAAGTGCTGCAATGCTCTCTGTATCCAAGACATTTGTTCTCTTTTCTTCACAATCCTAGATATGTCCCCATGAAGGAAAATAATCTATGGTGCAATGATTCTCTTGATAGCTAAAAATTAAATTGCAGAAAGCCTCACCCATGTCTTTATCTGAAGATATAAACTATGTGTGTCACCTTTTCTTTTCCAATTGGTTCATGATGGGAACAGTGGGAAATACAGGATACTTTAACTAGTAATAGCTTTAAAGACCCAGAAAAGTCTTTGAGATTTAAATTCACCATCATGTGTCTTGTGTCATGGTGCTTCTCATGAGCAGTAGAAAAGTTTTTAATAGTCTCTCCATATCTCAAGTATGACTGGTTTGTATCCAAATCCAGTCTACTATATTTATATATAATTTGTGTTCTATTTTAACATAATGTCATACAATCCTTTTATAAAGTCACAAGACTTTTGCTTACATTTTATTAGTTTCTCTAAAAACTTAATTATTAACTTTGTTATAAAAATGTTGAAAGTAAAAAGCATCCCATACTAGGATGAACTAGACCCACAGTCTATACATCACACTGAAATTCTTTACAGTTAGAATATGTGTTCTGAAGCCATGGAGCTCCATGTTGGATTTTAAGAGGGAGATCAAACAGATGAAGCTCTACGTGTCAGATGGAATCTTGTGGGATTCAGTAGGGCCAGTTTCAGTGTTTATCATTTTCAAAAGTCACAAAATCAAAATTTTTTCTAGGATGGGATAAAAGCTCTTAGCAAGCGTGTGTGTGTGTGTGTGTGTGTGTGTGTGTGTGTGTGTGTGTGTGTGTGTGTGTGTGTGATTTTGTGAAAGAAGCCATCGAACCAATGCAGCCAGTTTCATTTTTCAGTGTAGAACACTGGTGAAACCCATGAAAACAAGATGACTTGAGCTCTATAAGAAACTCTGAACACCAAAGTTTTCCTAGAAAGATGACTAAGAGGCCAGATGAGGGGCTGGAGAGATGGTTCAATGGTTAAGAACACTGGCTGTTCTTCCAGAGCTCCTGAGTTCAATTCCCAGCAACCACATGGTGCCTCACAACCACCTGTAATGAGCTCTTGTTCCCTCCTCTGATCTGCAGGATACATGCAGGCAGAACACTGTATGCATAATTAATAAATCTTTGAAAAAGGAACCAAGATGAAGGCAAAGACACATTATAGCTTGTATCCATGTTGAGTTTTGAACCTATTGAATGTAATATGTTCAAAAAATAGAAATCCTCCCCAAATGCCTCCATTATTTGATATTTGATGTGTAAAAGAATCTGGGCCATTAAAAGAATTACTTCTTTGCAAGAATATTTAAGTAAACCCAGAGGTTACTTTTTCTGTTAAATTAACTTTTGCAGACATTTTACAGAATACAATTACATATATTATAGTGCAGATGTCCTTTACAAATCTTACCATTAGTTTGAAATGGAGATAATTTTAGAAGCAAAATAAAAGAATCTAATTTGAATTTCTCAATAAGCACAAAATGGGATTTAAGTTTTGAATAGCCTAAGACTATTTCCAAAAATTATTAATTCACTTTCACTGCACATTTCTCCTTGTAAATAGCTTCAATTTTCCACAGAAGTATTGTGCATACTTCTCAAACATGAAAGCTGAAATCATCTGAGACTACAAAATATAAAAGAATAAAAATTTGCTAGTCTTAGACTTTTGGGTCCTCACATTGCTACTGTGATAACCACTACATGTTATCCTCATGAAAACAAAAGAGTAGTGACTAATTATCCCTTCAAAGTTTAACAACATTTATGAAAATACCTACCTTGCAACTCTAATGCTACCACAGCAGTATCATCTTCTAGTCCTTCAATCACTTCACACTTGTATCTTCCATAATCCTCCAGGGTGAGATCTGTGATTACCAGGGAGGCATCATTGTCACTGCCTCCCTTCAGAAACACTCGACCCTGATATCCGCCATAGGTCTTCTTGTGGTATCCCATGGAGACGAAGACATCCACCTCCCTGAGATAATCTGAAGTTAGCTTGGTCCACTTAATGCGGATTTTGTGGATTCCTGAGCCAAATGCTGTAGGGTCTCGATAAAATTTGCATGGCAGTGTCACATTGCCACCTCTGTGTGAGAAGACTTTGGCTTGCTCTGCTTCCACGAGGAGACGGGGGCCATTTTCCGCTATAACAACAAAAAAAGCAGTGATGGAGAAGCAGAAAATAATTTCATGTCCTCTCAGACTTTTAATATAATAGAAAGGACTGGACTATCTGACAGAGAATACCACTCTCTTTATCATTGTTTTGAAGCATATATTAAGATATGACTATTAGACAGGACATGTCCGTAAGCCACTATAAAACTGAGAATGACATGCACAGCAATCATTATAAATTATGGGATTCAAACAATATTAATGACTTTATTGTAAAGTATCATTTTTATTATATTTATCTTTATTTAAATACCAGAAAAGTAGATGCAAAGTCAAGAGAAGTGAAACAGTTCTCTGACCATCAGTATGAACCTCAAGTCTTTCAAGGCTAAATAAATCCAGCTAGATTTTCTATTGGGGTAAGTTTGAAATACACTGACAGAAAAGCTTTAAAGAAACACGGTTCATTTGCATCTCATCATTGTGGACACAATCATGTACTTTTGCATTTATGTTTTCCATTTATATGTACATTTGTACCATGCTATACTAGAGCACTTCATACAGCATTCACATATCCCATTTCAACTGAGACTGGGCATCAGAAGGGTAGTCTTAATGCTGGTGACAAACTTCTGTAAGTTTTGAGATATGTTCTTCAAAATTCAAAAGTTTCAAGTCTGCTGAAAATTGTACTTATTTTTCTAACACAAAGTAATTTTTTCAGTCTATGTTTCCTTTAGTTGCCCCCTTGCTCTCTATCTCTCTCTCTCTCTCTCTCTCTCTCTCTCTCTCTCTCTCTCTCTCTCTCTCTCTCATCTTGTTTTACACTTACCACTCCCACCTTCATTGTTCTTATCTTTTTGTTTCCTTCTTTCATTCTCCAAGGATTTCATGGCTTTCCAAAGAGCACCACAATAATATAAGTTGCCAAGTCAGCAGGGCTTTTACTTTTAGAAAGCCAGCTGTTATTTTCAGATCTTGGCTTTCCCTGGGGTTCCCTGGTTAGCACTTTATGTTTTTGACCTTGACACATTCTATTGAGGATTCTCGAGATATGAAAAAGAAAAGGTGTAAGAACTCTAGGACTAGCATAACTCTTTTCCAAACTATAAAGGCTTCCTTTAATGTAACTTGGCAGTCCTTGCAGCCTTAGGACATTTGCTACCCAACAAGCCTTGGCCATGAACCTTTGTGATATACATATCACTAGAGTAACCACTTATCTTTAGACCAAGCTCAAACTTATTTATTGATACACATACAATAAAATCTGATTCCACATAAAAGTATCTGAAATCAGGTAGTCTGATGTTATTGTGAGCAGAATTAATATTCAAAATTTATCATGCATAAATGCATATCATTGCATTTATGGTATGAGCCCCAAACCTCAAAAACTGAAAGTTTAACAAAGTCACTAATGTTCTCATTTTCAATAGCTAATGCAAGAAGACAATAGTAAATTTATAGAGTAGTTAGTTAAAATGAATCACAAACACAGTTCATTAAACATTTTTATATATTCCAATCATTATCTCATTTAGCATAAGAGAATCTGAGGAGAAAAAGACAAATCTCCTTTCTACTCTACCCCATGTATATATACATATACCTATACCTATACATACACACACACTGCCACCCAATATTCTAGGTCTTTATCTAAATTCTATCAAACATCTCTATCCATCTTTCTCAGGGGAGGAAAAGATGCTGCTGACTAACCATGCTCACCAATGACCATATGGACACATTTGGGCTTTATGCCATGCTGAGCTTGGAGTGTACATAGAAACACTGCAAATCTCTTCAAGAGTCCTTGCTTTTATTATTTGTCCAGGTTGTTCAATTTAAAGTTAAAGCTAATAGCCAACATGCAAAGATAAAGGGCATAGCAGCACATAAGAATAGGACATTTCATATGACAGAAACCCTAGTCTAATGTCACTGTGGAATGTATAACTTTTTCATTTGGTCTATCTGTGCATCCCTTAAACTCCTTGCCTTGAAGAAAACATAGGCATCATACAGTGAACCATGCACACAAGAAACACTTAGAACACTGTCAGAATATAGCACACGACATTAACTGCTAGTTTACTGTTGCACAACTTTCACTCATATGTCTCAGGATACTAGAATACTGCCGAGTGATAAGCAAACTTTTCACATATTGATATTCAGTATAAACTACTTGGAATATTTGCCAAGCAGGTAAAAAATGAAGCAATACATGAAATTCAACTTTTTTTTATTAAGGGTTCTTGGGAATCTGTGGGATTAGTGAAGTTGTAATATGTTTCAGGATGAATCTAATGTCTTGTTTCATAAATTACAAAGGACTGTGACTTGTATGTTTTCTGTTTTTAACCATTAATGCTGTTTCTGTAGTATTTATTGCGGGTAGAGGCTGACTTATGCATTTCAAGGTTTAACAGTCTTTCCAGGTTGTATGAAAATCTAGGGTTCTTATTTTTCTTTTTTGTGGGAATGGCAAATTGCCTGAAATTCAAATAACTCTAGGAAGGATGTCTAGCACATTTAGTAATGAATGCCCATCAGTTTTCATTAACCCAAACTCCAGTGTGGCCCGGACAATGGCTTTGGTTTGCATTTCAGAAGATGTATATTGCAGATTATAAATCACTGAGCATGGCTGGAGAGAGAGAGGTCTATTACCAAACAAGAAATACAGAAGAACAATGAAACCTGGCTATCAAGTCAGAAGCTTTCAAAGTTCTGTCAAAGCTCTACTATAGCTCAGTTCTACCATGTCTACCTCAGGAGGACACCTAGCTTAATCTTGTTAGCAGGCTCTATGTCATCAGCTTTCATCACATGGACAAGGCCAGAAAGGCATTAAGCAAGGAAGTGAAAAAGAAATGACAACAGCATCACAAAAGGAAGCAAGAGAATTGAAGGCAGAATGCACAGTGCTGCCTAAGGTAAAAAATCTTGGACCAGATCAGAGGTCTTAATTATTTTTTGTTTGTTTGTTTTCCAGACAGGGTTTCTTTATGTAGACTTGCCTGTCCTGGAACTCACTCTGTAGAGCAGGCTTAAAGGAGGAATTACCAATACAGAACCAGGTAAAGGTATTAGGGTACTTATTAGGGAGATGCCTTACTTACAGAGCAACCTAGCCAGCCAGCAGGGAATGGAATAAGTAGAGCAAGTTGATGATAAAAGGGAAGAAGGGCTACCGTGTGTGCTCCCCATTCTTAAAACTTCCTCAAGTCACCCTGGCGGGCATGGTTAGGAACACCTATATCCAGCCCCAAGGGATGTGTTTTGGATGTCTTGAACTCAGAAATCCACCTTCCTCTGCCTCCCGAGTGCTGACATTAAAGGTGGGAGCCACCATTAATCATGAGGTTTTAAATCGTAGCTTAATCTGATATGTTCTTGCATCAATCAAAGTCTTTGAGTGACAGGGCAGAGGTTTCAGAGCAATATAAATGCAAAACATAAGATTAAACCTTGCATAGGGAATGGGTTGAAGACTGGCTCCACTGTTAGAGGTCCTATAGACTGTCTTGGCCTACTAGCTGGCACCCACATTCAGAGGGCTTAGTTCTGTCCAATGCTGTTTCCACAGCTTTATTACTAGGGTCTTTGTGTTCTCACTAGGTCAGGTCCACTGTTTCTGCAGGTTTTTCCAGCCTGATCTTGGCTCCTTTGCTCCTCCCTCCTCCCTCTCCACAACTGAATTCCAGTAGTATCCCCATTCCCTATGGAGGGATACTGTTGCAGCCCAGATACAGCATGGAGGGCCTGGGCCCTCCCCCAAACAATATGATAGACTTTAAAGGTTCCTGGTGAAGGGCCTCACTGTTCCTGGGAAGGAGTTGGGGAACGGGTTAGGGGGGGCTAGTGGGGAACATCGGAGGATGGGAGGGTGAGGGAATGGGGGACAGATATGTAAATATGAGTGGTAATTAAAGACTTTAAATAAAAAATGATTAAGCCTTGATCTTCAGAATCAGGACTTCCTGTTTCTTCTTAACAAATAAAAGAACAAATAAAGCTGCGTATGCATTCTTATTTTATTCTTATCTTCACTGTAGAGTCACACAATCTCTTAGGTGAACTGAAGACCTTGTCCTTAAATGAGGTTGTTTACTCAAAGCATACAGGTAATTTGGGCAATTAAAGATGCTCAGTGGGGTGTGTGTGGCTTTTCCAAGAGCATCTTCTAAGTATGAAATTACTTGTTTCTAACAGAAATGGTGAGTGTCAGTGACTTGAGAGACTTGATGCCCTTCCAAGCACAGAGTTTACTCCAAGGGAAGCAGCAGGGCATGGCAAGAACACCAACTGGGATGCACTGGACAGCTGGGTCCCTGTTATTATTTTACAGACTGCTGTGAAATCTAGAGGTTAAACTCATAATGAAAGCAGCGTGATGTTTGTATTCATCATGTACATTAGATCAAGTGTTTAAACAATAGTCAAAAGTGATTGTAGAAAAAATATTAGAAACACAGCTTTGAAACTGCTGTCCTTAGTTCTACTAGAAGTGCAATTGTTTTGAAGTTCATGTTCCGAGAAACCCAGGTAACCAAAGGGAAAAGGTACCATGAGTCAAAGCTTATCCCTTTGAGATAGTCACACAAGATGACAAATCTTGTCAGTTTACATTCTCCCATGGTGTATGGGAGCTAGCAGATTCCAGAATTTTAGATTTATTAGAGCAATTGGGGGAAAAGTGTTCCTTTATTTAATATAGTCAAATATGGGAACTAAAAATACACCTTTACAAGAAACACACACACACACACACACACACACACACACACACACACACACACACATACAAATCTTGTCAACTTTTTTGTGCTAAGATATATAAGGTATATATGACTACAAATACAACACAAGTATACATGTACATTCACAATATACATATTTACATGTTTTTAAGTCACATTCTAGTGTCTAATGAGGTGCTGCTCCCTACTTCTACTGCTCTGTGCAGCCATCACTGCTGTCTCTTTTGAAAACTTTTTCATCACATAAATTACTTCTCTTGTATCCTAAACTCATAAGTAATGAGGCAACTGAAGCCCCATGATGCCCCATGATGAGTCACTTGAAAGACCGAAGTTTTAAAATTCTTTCTAGAAGGGTAGAAAAATGTGTGTGTGTGTGTGTGTGGGGGGGTACTGCTTGCCTGTTTGTGTGCATACTTGCATCTTTTGAAAACTTTGAACTTCGTGTATGTTTAATAATGTCATGATAATAAATTGAAAATTGAGGCATTTCTAATAAGCAATGAGCCTTAAAAACAAACAAGCAAGCAAACACCTTGTCTGTGGTACCTCAGGAAAAACAATAAGTCATCGGGTGTGCTTATGGTATGTTGTTACAAATAAAGTACATTTTCTTACAGAAAGCTTATTGGTCGCTTAATAAAACTGGTATCTCTAAGCAAGGTTTTAAAGATGCTTCATTTCATGTTCCTTGCTCCTTAAAGGCAGTATTTCCAAGGACTCTCATGGTGTCTAGTTTTGAATTATAAACGTAAGCCCCAATGCTAGAAACTGGGTAACAGCGATCATTCTTCCAGCTGTTGATTGCTGCTCTTTCTCTGCCTTCAGCAACATTACCCTCAACTGAACTAGCTGCAAGATCATGCCCCTTGCACCTGTTTTACCTTCTCCCTACACTCTGATCCTTCTCTAACATAGAGTCTCCATGTCCAATTCTTGCTCGTGAATCTGCTGAACTATCCAGAACTATATTTTTACAGTCTTCTCAGGCATCAGATATTTTTCCTTTTAGAGCGAATTTTTTGATGCAATGTGCTATGGACCTGGAGCTAAGCACATGGTCTTCTATCCTTGCTTTCTAGCTAAAATGACTGTGGTGGGAAATGGCTCATGACTGAAAGATGGCATTGTTTGGGGTAATTCTGATCATGAATGTGTGCTATATTACTGTTATTGCCAACTTCACAGTAAAAAATAAAGACACATGCCACTACTGTTTTAAATCCTAGAGGTGTATTTATGGCAATATTGAAAAACTGCTTGCCAATAAAGGCAAGCCTTTCTGCTTGAGGTGGAATCAAAAGGCCTAAAGTAACTCTATGGAGTCAAATGAATTACATTTTAAAAATATCATTTCTGAGATGCAAACCTATATCTGTGTTAAGGTATTCATAAATATTCTGCCTTTTTATTTCTACTTTCTTCAAATTTTAGTATAAGGAAGATATAAAAAGTGGTGTATCTCTATTTTACTAATAGAATTGTTTGTGGGCTTTTGAGTTTTCCATGTTCATTATGCCTTCATTGCTTTATTCACTAGTAAAGGTATCTGTGAAGCATAGGGGCTACATCTCTTAGATCATGATGCCTGATCTCTCTGACCCTCAGTTTCCCATCAGTACAGGAGAACAATACAAATTCATCCCAGGTTTCTTAGGCAGGTTTACTTAAATTCAGCACACAGAGACCTTTGCCAGTGCCTGACTGATGTGAGTGTCCAGTTGAAGTCACTTGTGCTGAGGAACATTTAGCATGTGCTCATGGGTCTGATGTTTAAAAGCTGGTCATCCACTTTACCAGGTTCTTCCAGAAAACAGTTCCTAGCATCAGTTGGCTTAAAACCCTATACCTCCTCAGTACTCCTGCTGATTCTTCTAAGGCAGTGACTCTTAAAAGGCTGAACTTGAGGACTATCAACCCTCAGGCAGCTCTTCCCTGCTCTTCTGGCCCACTGGCAATTTGACAGGTGATGGAATAAGAGGTTTCCCTTTCTTAGGTGGAGTAGCCTCTGGTACATTGCCCTTGCTATAGTAAATAATGTACCACTCATGCTCAGGCTTAAAAATTCAAATTAAACTCAGTGAGTCACACACAAAACTGAGACATGAAGGTAGGGGGAGGACCTGTCGGGAAGAAAGGTTTCAATGGGAGAGGGAGGATAAGAGAGAGGAATGGGGTATGTGACAATGCCTTAAAATTATTATATAAATGTGTGGAATGTCAAACAACAAATAGGTTTTCTCTCTCTCATCTTTCTCTCTATGTAACACAATTTCTTTCTACTCCTTCCTTAATTTCTTTGTAGGTTTCGGACAATATTTGGATGTATTCAATACTGCTATTAAAGTCACCATGGCAGCCTAGAGGTACATTTCTAGTAATGGCCAAGACTAAACTTTTCATAGTGATTTGTTTAATTTGGAACATAGTTCTAAACAATTGGAACATCATTGCATGGAATAAAGCGTTGGTCATTTTCACCTATTCCTTCACTCAAAAAGCACCTTCCACAAGAGTGGGGAAGTTTCCATGCAATCTGTCTGGCCCCCATGAGAGTGCAGCACTCAAGAGAGACAGACTACTCAGGTGTGAATCTCAGTCTCAATAGCTGCTAAACACCTGCTTGGGCCATGTGCCTCTGCCATTGTTAACTGAGACTCACTACATTATTCTCTCTGCATACCCCTGTCTGGAGGAGTTGATGGGATGACAGGGTTCACTCTCCATCATTCTTCATACAGGTATCTGGTTGAAATGTCAATACTGATGCATGATGCATTGGCACTCTGACATGAAGTCTGTTATTTGTTTCAGAGCAAGAGATGGTTTTAGTTTTTTTGTTAAGAGTTCTCTTCTCTGGCTAATAATCTTCAGAAATTAAATTTATTTGTATTATCAGTGGATAACAGGTAAAATTTAGCATTGAATTCCTATTAATTTAGACTGAGAAAAAATAAATCAGGGTATCATAGAAAGATTAAGTCAAACAGGAAAAAGGGTTGAATTGGGATAATTCATCAGTGTATTGAATAATATTGTTAAGATGAATAGGATATCTACTTCTCAATGCTCAGGGATCATTGCAGCAGAAGGAATGGAAAGAATTTTCAGAGCTAGAGACTGTGTATGACTTTAAGGAAAAATGTTTTCTGAACACAGCCAGGCAGTTGCAGATATGAACTTACAACATTTGTGACAGCAAACACAAGACTTGTGCAGACTTAGACCATCCAAAATCCCAGCATGGAGAGTGGAGATGGCCGTGAAGTCCTACCCCTGGCTAAGAGCCTGTTGGCAGTTGACAGATGCTGGGAAAAGAAGAATCAGTTTTCTTAAAGGTGAGGCATTTGGTGAGTTGTCCACATCTCAGTGAAGGACATGCATGAAGGCCATCCAGGAGTATATGGGCAGCATGAACTGTACCTTATGGCCCTTAACAAAAGAGGACACAGATTTTGGTGGGTAAGGAAGGTGAGTGTGGGTCCTATAAGAGTAGAGGAAGGAATGAGTATGACCAGAATACATTGCATTAAATTCTCAAGGTATTTATAAAAATAAGAAAGGAACGTAAATATACTTTCCAAGATGGTGACTATCAAGGTTTCAAAGTTTTTAAAGCAACTGGAACAATAGTGTGTGCTGCTTTCTTTACTATCTGAGATTATCCACATATTTATTAATTGATGAGACTCTTCTATTTTGTGGCAAAAGAAAAGAACTCAAATCTCTTTGTTTCAATGCAGAACATTTCTTTTCATGGAGGAAGAAGGTCAAATGATTTATAAGTTTTAGAAAGGACACTTAATTGTGAACACTGATAAGAACAGAACTGTATGTAATGTGAAAGATATCATAGTCTTACAAAACTACTAAGAAAATCATTTAGGGAACTTCATTGTTTTGCTAACAATCATGAATCACTAAGTCTTCAATGGGTCAGGTACTGTGTTTAGTGCTGAAAGGAAAGAAAATGTAAGTCTGTTGGGAGCATGAAGGTCCTTGTGCCCATAGATCTCTAGGGTTATGAAGAATGCTAAGCATGCAGGATTGTCTTCTCAAAAGAAAGGATGTTAAACCTGTTCTTCCATACATAAGGCTGAGAACTGGAAGTGATTAATAGCCTGGTGATCTGTGTTATCTGTTGGACCAGATCATATCAAGCTCTCACAACCAGGCCTGGAGGTGATTAGTACCCTAAATGACCCTTACATTATCTGTATAGTCAGAGGTTCCCCCAAGCTACCACAGCCAGGACAAGAGGTGGCTAATAGCCCAAATGACTCTGAGGCTATCAGTAGGACCAAGATCAGGCCAGTTGCTTCCTTAGACGATTGAGCTAATACAGGTAGACTATCTAGATTTCTTCCATGAAGAAATCCGAATTGAGTTTGAATTGAGTTTCCATGTAATCATACCTCCTTGTGCACAGGGGATTGTTTTACTCCAGGAAACTTCTTTCCAAATATACTGTGTTTAAATATGCTGGTAATAAACTTCCTGGCATCAGACTTCCAAAATTTGTTCCAGACTGACTAATTCAAACTTAAAGAAATTTTACTTCTTCTTGGAAGTTTGTTTCCCTACCTGCCATGATACCTGGAGACTCCAGCACAAGTCAAACACAAGTGCTTTGATTAGCCAAGGGTTAGAAAAATGACAGGAACAGCTTGGCCAGTAGAAGACTGTGCTAAAAAGGATTATACATAGCCTGGGAGCAATATCCCATTCTAAAGGGGCAGTGGATACCAGTCCTACCAATGTCTTCCCAGGGGATACAGGCTGGGAAGCAACTAGCCTCTTTTTTTCTACAAAGGCTAGAAAAATAATATCTAATATCAAAATGTCTACTTCTAATCCCTTGCAGCTTATTTAGATTTAAAGAGTTTTTTTTTTCTTAACTGTATTTTCATGCAAGTTTGGAACATGATTTCTTGACTCTGTCTCCCAAGTTCTGGGACTATGGGCTTGTGCTGCCATGCGAATTTAGAATTAAAAATAATAAGAAAAATTTCACATGCATTAAAGAACAGGATTTAAACTCTTTGAAAGTGAATACATGTCTTTTATATACTCCTTCATTCAACTTATTGGTAGCGAAGCTATCCAAAGGCACCCTCCTGCCTCTGCCTAGGTATTCTCCCTTCTCAGGCTATCCTGTCTAGTCCCAGAATTGGGAGGGGACCTATATCATCAAAATATAACATATATGGACAACTCTATAAATTAGAAAATCCATATACCTTTTGGTCATATTGTGCTGCCAAACACTTAGTTCTCTCTTCTTTTATGAAAACCCATTTTATCAGTTTCTGTCGTCCATTCATTCACTTAGTATAAAACCCATGGGCTGTTTAAGATACTTGACTTCTTCTCTATGTTCATTCTATCATTATGTTCTGGTATTTCTATATCCATTAAAATTAACAGTCCATCCAGACTCCTGCCATCATGAATTCCCATCTATACTACCTTAAGACACTCAATATTCTAGTTATATTTTGTTGCTGATAAGACTTCCTGACAAAAAGCAACTTATTGATTATTTGGCTCACAGTTTACAGTTCATCATCCAGGGAAGCCAGGGAAAGAACTTAAGGCAGGAGCTTGAAGCAGAAGTCATAGAATGGTGGTTACTGGGTTGTTCCAAGGTACATCCAAGGTACATTTCATACAACTCAGGACCACTTGCTCGGGGTAGCACTGTCCACAGTGGACTGCATCTTCTCACATCAATTATTAACGAAGAAAATTCCCTGCAAACAAACTCACAAGCAAATCTGATGGAGACAGTTCTTCAACAGTGGTTCCCTGCTCCCAGGTAGCTCTAGTTTGTCAAGCTGACAAACTGACCAGCACATACTTAAAGGGCTACCTCACATTGACTCATGGACCATTTATTGTAGTGTGTTTTCCAAAGTCATTTATAAGAGGCAGTCATAATAGATTATACCTTTGCTTAAGACTTTACCATTTTTCAATGGTTAAATGTAGAATGCAACCCTGTATGACAAAAAAATTATGGTAGTCTGCTTTTTGTTTACTTTTCCAGTCTCATTTTAAATCATAGTTCTCCACTAGAGACTTTCAAATGCTTTATAAAAACATACTGAAGGCTTTTTTCCCCATTTCACCATCCTCCTCACATAGTCTACACATCCAACTATAATAAAATGATTCTTGTTCTAACAAGCTTTAGGCACAATGCATTGTGGCTTTGGGATGTTTAGATTTCTTGGACTATCTATGTCCCTTTGAGTGAAGAGTAGAAAAGGGAGAGTGGATTCTTGTTTGACTGACTTTGTTTAACAAACTCCAAAGGTTATTCTTGGAACAAAAACTGATAAACTACTCAGAGTGCATACATGTGCTGATTAATAACTGACTATACAAGGGAGCCAAGTAGTCAATGTATGTAAATACCTGGCAAAATGGCTACCATTTGTAATGATTAAAAAATATTGATTCCTGAGTTTACATGTGTCTAGAGGTACTGTGTGAGAGAGCACAGACCAAGAATGGACTCCTTTAAGGAGATTTCTTAGTGCTTGTGAGAAAATTACAAGAAACCAAGACAAAGGGCTTATTTATAACTTAGGTTTCTTCAAGAACACAGAATTGTTCTTGGATGATGCTTTCCTGTCACTTCCAGGTGTAGTGGATAGAATGAGTTTACTTTCGATTATTCATTACAACTGGTTACTGTTATGTGCCTCTATGGAAAACACATTTATTTTCTGGGTGTGACTTGTCCTTGTGATTGCACACTTTACTCATGTGACTCCTCTTAATCCTCAGAGTAGAAATGCCTAATGCCATGAATAAGGTTGGCTATTGCATGAGACTTCAGTCTATCTCATTTATCAGCTCCATTTCCCAGGTCCCACCTCCAAGCAGAACTGTAAACAAGTAGCATCATGAACAGAGACATGAACTTGGCTATGAGATAAGAGATGGGGACCCTCACAGAAGATGTATCTACTGTGGATTCCTCTCTGGTTCTTCCAGCCTTGGACATCAAGAACAACTGCAGAGGGCGTGGAGACAATGGGCATCACCAGAAAGATAGCAAACTTATAGCCAAGGGGCAAAAGGAGATGTTGACCATATAGTCAGAAGTCAGAAGACCAAGTTAAAGCTCTGTTCACCAAGGGAGAAGTTATGCTATGAAACACAGAGCACTATGTCACCTGGGAATCTCTTTCTGGTGATAGTAGCTGTTTTAACCTATGCATCTGCAGTGAGTGTCTCTGAGCACATGTATTAGTTTTACATTTCTCATTCTCCTTTGCTTCAACTTTGTAGATTGGATGAGTTCAACACCTGTTATCTTTAAAATGACCATTTGTTTATGACCAAACCTTGAGACTATAATAGACTCATTCATTCATTCATTCATTCATTCATTCATTCATCTGAAAAAAGGACTGTGTTTAATTTTTTTCTTGGGATTTGTATCATTTCTCATTTGCATAGGATATCATAACATTTTTGTTCTTGTGAAATGGCAAATATGGGTGTATGTTATACAAGGTACAAGAATTTCTAATTATATGGATGTGTCTCTTTTCAAGCTATTCTCTAGATTTTCTATTCAATATAATGATGATATAATGATGTAACCAATAGTACTGGACATAACTTGGAATCCCTGTTTTTGGTGGCAGAGTATTAAACACAATGTGTGCTTGCTTATAGAATATTCACACATCAAATGACAACTAGATTTATCTACAACATCTTATATACTGCATTTAAAAAAAAAAAGCAGGGGGAGATGTTAGGACACGATCCAAGAATGGAGTCCTGTGAGGATACTTCTGAGTGCTTGTGAGAAAACTCCCCACAACCAAGACAAAAGTCTTCTGACCTCAGTTTCTTCAAGAACACAGAATTGTTTTCAGATTGTTTTCATGGCCCTCCCAGGTGTAGTTGATAGGAGTGGGTTTATTTCAGATTATTCCTTATAATGTCTATTGTTATTTGTTTCCATGCCTCTATGGAAAACACACATTTTTGCTGCATGCAGCTTGTCCACCATGTGTGGCCCTGCTGCATGATTGCACACTTTACTCATGTGACTCTTCTAATTCTTACAGTGTAAATGTCCTAGTCTCTGAATAAAGTTGGCCATTGCATGAGATTTTAGTCTGCCTCATTTATCTGCTCCATTTTCCCAGGTCCCACTGCCTCTAAAATTGTAAACAGTACTTCACTGTGGCCATATAAAACATACAAAAATTGACGTAGTTTTATAAAGGTGTTGTACTTATTTTTCAATATTTTTATTTTGAAATAATTTTTCTATTGACTATTATTCCTAGATACTATTCCTTTGATTAGCCTTGAGTGGCTTTTAAATTCCTAGAATTTGACAGTGGTTATATTACAAAAGGCTTGATTAAAATAATAGATTTTGACTTTATTTTTAAGAGCTCCAGCTATTAGTCTGGAGACCAAGAGCTCTCCCTTGTTCAGTTCAGCTGCTTCTGTGGGTTTCACCAGCCTAGTATGGACTCCTGTTCTCATCAGTCCTCCTTCTCTGCATCTGGATTTCAGTTCAGTTCAAGGTTTAGCTATGGGTGTCTGCTTCTACTTCCACCAGCTGCTGGATGAAGGCTATACAATGGCATATGAATTAGTCATCAATCTCATTATCAGGAGAGGGCATTTAAGGTAGCCTCTCTTCTGTTGCTTAGATTGTTAGTTGGTGTCATCTTTGTAGCTCTCCAGACATTTCCCTAGTGCCTGATTTCTCTTTGAATTTATACTGTCTCCCTCTATTATATTATCTCTTATCTTGCTCTCTTCTGTTCTTCCCCCCAAATTACAACTAATTTTCTCTCCATATTCACCTTTATTTAATCTTTATTTTCTTCTGTGGTATCACCTATGTTGCACTAGTGGTGGTGGTAGTAAATTTGTTGAGATGATTCATCCTTTGACAGTATCACAGCTGTCTGCTTTCTGTGTGAAAGCATCCAATGTTTGGCAAACACTAGTTAGGGTAGTGTGTGTGTGTGTGTGTGTGTGTGTGTGTGTGTGTGTGTGTGTGTGTGTGTGTGTGTGCATGTAGTTCTTTGTGTATGTGTGATATTGTCTATGTGGCATTTTTCTATGTGCAAGTATGCATATGTGTGTGTATGCTTGTGTATAAACACATGGGAAACAGAGGTTGACATCAGTAGTCTTCCTTGGTCTCTCATCCCACTTATTGTTCTTTATTTGTTGTTATTGTTCTGTTTATTTTTTATGTTTTTGAGACAGGGTCTCTCATGGAATCTGGAGCTCATTGATTAGGTCAGGCTGGCTAGTCAATGGGCTCCAGGAATCCATCTGTCTCTGATTCCCCTCTTTCCACCATGCTGGGGGTATGACCATGATTCCACATCCAGCCTTTTGTGTGGGCACTGAGGAATTCAGAATCAGGTCTTCATGCCTTACAGTGTGCACTTTACCACTATGGGGTCTATGCTCTGTGCTCAGAATTATATCTCCTGCCTATCCTTTCTCCCCATCTCCCTCCTCCCTTCTCTCTTTTCCTTTCTTCCTCTTCATCCCTTCTTTTTTTCCTCCCTTATTATTACCAGAGCAAACTTCTCTATGCCTATATTCCTATAAAATCTACAACAAAGCTGTAAAGAAGCCACCAGATAGGTACTGAGGTAACTGAGACAAAAGAGGCTCAAGGACAAATCAGTCAAATGTCCTGTCTATATGATGGCATCAAAGGAGAATCCGAGACCTATATGTAATATCTCTTCAGTATCATTTGCTCTTTCTTGGGGAATTCAGAATATAAAATATAGGATTAATGATGAATACGGGACATAAAATATGTTTTAATAATAATGTGAATTCTAAACATTTTTCTATCTCTGTGAAATCACACCACTTATAGAAAATAACTCAATATTTTGAGGTTCAGCCAGCCAATTTAATAATTGGAATGCAAATGGCTCATAACATTTTGTGAAAGTTTCAATTCCTTTAATACCTCTGGGTTATTGCAAATAAAGTTTAAATATGAGAGAAGAAGCTAGTACTTCATGAGTATAACAGAGACTTCCTTCCTGGTTCTTTACTGTGCTATGAGGTTTCCATTTGTATTATAAAAGATAGCTGAAACTACCACAGGCAAATTGGACCTGGATCTCAGAGCTCTGTAACTTGATACTTCAATTGGGTGCAGTAAGGAAGGGAGAGGAGAGGGGGAAATGGTGGGGATGGCTATTTGACCAACTTTAGAAGTTTGTGTATGAAGATAACCTCACAATGCTGTGACCCAAGCCACAGTTCAGCATTAATTTCTACCAGCGAATATAGGCATGGTATCACTTGAAAGCCTTAAGGAACCCTTCCAGGGAAGCCTACACTTTCTAAGAATATGAATTTACAAATTGAAATGACATAGACTATCAAGGCATTTGCAAAGAGTCCAATAGTGTATGAAATCATTTGAAGAGCTCGGGTAACTTGGACTAGAGTCCTTTAACTAAATTTCAACAGAACATGGGATTTCAGAGCTGGGCAATGGGAGTTTTTCTTGTTCAAATAACTTACTCTAACATGAATTAGTTTGTAAATGTCATTATGTTTTTAAAATAATATTTTCATCCACAGGGTTTCACATAGACTAACTGGACTTCATGGTTTAAACTATAACTTAAGTACATCTTGTAAGTTGAAAGCATACTTATACAAAGACAATTTTATATTAGATTTAAAGTAGCTATTACTAATAATTCAGTATTACCATCTGAATTGAGTTGAGTTCTGTGGTTAGAAGTTAAAAGGATATTATTCTTCCTCTTTAATCTCAGTGTGCAAAAATGTTACAGCCTTGGGCAGGAGCTTGGTTCAAATACATACATTAAGGAAACAGCTGAGTCAGCCAGTTGCAGAGGAAAATTTATGATTATATAATTTCTTTTTATGCTTCAACAGTGAAAAAATAAAGTTTCTGGAAGCAAACAAAACTGAAAAGGGTATGCCTAAAACACTGAGATATGTTAATTAGAAATTCTATTCTGGATTGACAAGACATTTACAGAGTAATATTTCCACCAGACTTACACTATCAAATGACCTTTGGAAGTCATGGGTTTCAACAGCTAACATAGTTTTCT
Organism: Cricetulus griseus; assembly: GCF_003668045.3. Classification (NCBI taxonomy): domain Eukaryota; kingdom Metazoa; phylum Chordata; class Mammalia; order Rodentia; family Cricetidae; genus Cricetulus; species Cricetulus griseus. The sequence goes on along the minus strand of NC_048595.1, from coordinate 308,525,348 downwards.
GAGGCTACACTTTTGACCTTGAAATTGTAACTTGCAGTTGAATGTCTTTTAGCAAACTTATAACCTCCCGGGTTCCCAAACTGAACTTCTCTAAAATTGGAAATAGTATATATTTAAGTTGTTATATTGTGTAATTCTAACTTTAATTGTTTAGCATCCAAGGGCAGGTGAGAAGCTATTGCTCCTTGGACTGCCTTTCCTTATTGCGTAAGTCTCCCAGCTTTCTTTTTGCAGGATGTCCCTCAGCAGAAGCTTAAGCTGACGAAAGAGCTGCATTATACTGCAGCCACTAGCCTTGCTACAGCTCTGTGTCTGAGGATTCAGCTGAGCTCAACAGAAATATGCAAGGCCAGTATATCGGTCCATGGGAATGAAAGCTTTACACAGAAACTATAACAGGGTAAGCTACAATTTCCCAGCCCATAGTGGATTTGATATTTTCCTTACTTGCATTGCTTCTCTCAATCATTAAGCAACTATTTTAACAGAATGACCTTACACCTTAAGTTCCTGGCTCTGAAGCTCCCTCCTTCACATTGCATTTAAATGAACTCCAACACAATCTATTCTACTTGAAGATACCAATTGCAGTTAAAGTTAACCACACCAACTCTCAGCAGTCTGATGTTCTTAAGATTCACAACTTTGATTGCTCCCAAGTTACAGTGCTCCCCCACCTCATGTATTAGCATCCACGTACCAGCAGCATGTTGACTGATTAGCAGAAAGGGAAAGAAAAAGTTCATGCAGCAGGATAGACATGAAGGAACACCATATATCTCACTGTAATCCATGTGATGCTCGCTTGAGAACTTGTGCTTTCTTTCTTACCTTGGATGTGAATAACTCTGTCTTGATCCGGAGTGTAGCTGTCTGAAAGGTGATCAGCCCAACAGACTGAAAACAGCACCAGGAGAAGGAGACTCTTCATCCTTGTAGCTCAGCCCCTTCTCCACTGTGAAGATCACATACAAAGAGGCTTGAGAAATTTGGAACCCTTTGGAGTGTTGCACTGCACAAATTATTACCGCCTTATCATCACAGAATGGGTCTGTAAAAATATTTAACCCAATCTGTTCAGAAAGTTACTGTAACAGCCCTTGAGAGCTGACGACCGAGGTTTGAAAAATTTCAGTTCCTCTTAGGCAGCCAGGATCCAAACAGTGTTTAACTCTGTCTTTGCAGAATTGTGAATCTGGAAATTTAAAACACTGTGCCTTTGGCATGAATACTTACAGAGAGTTGGAAAGAGCTTTAGTAAAGAGGCAAATGCCCTCCTAAAACATTAACCCCTTGAGTTTGGAGTATAAGTTAACAAAGAACAATTTGGCACATCTTTATTTAAGAAGATTAATCCAACCAGCCTAATTAGGAGCTGAATCTTAGACCAGAGAAAATAAAAGATATTTTCTTGAGTCCTGACATCATCATTCATTGTACATGTGGCTTCCCGAGCAGGTTAGATTTGCTTGTTCTAAAAAGAAAAGATGATGGAGGGAAATAAAACAAGCCAAAGTAGCACATTTGCTGTAGTCAGTTACCATCTTACACATACTACTGGGGTCTATGGTGGAGAGTTGAAAATTTGTGCAAACTAGATTAGACCTATGCATGATACCCCACTGCAGTCACACCGATTGAGATTGATTTTCAATTCATTGCAAGCTAAAGTGCTGACATGAAGACTTAGAGTGTCAGGTAGGTGCTCTGCAGTCAGCCAAGCCTTGCCAGGAAGGTCCCTGCCAGGCTCACAGGGCAATTAGGCAAATGAAGAGCTGAACTAGAAAGGGAGGCACAGCCCTGATCCTAAGTGAAAGAGGCAGAGCCATCTACTGCCTGTTCTTTAGTGGAAGACAGGAGAGGACAGGACACCACATCCCCTAAAACTTTGCTATTTGAAGGAGCAAAAAGTAATTTCAAGCAAGACAGACCTTTCATCCTTTGCAGTATTTGCAGCGAAGGATCTCAGTGTACTTTCTGTTCTGATGTCAAAGCTGAGGCAAACATCAAGAAGGACTTTCTTTTGCTCCCGTGCACACAGAAGCCTTAAGAACACTGGCTATTTTTAAAACTGAAATTGCAGAGTTCTGCCATCTCATACTAATTTGTTTTTTTCCAGGAAAGCTGGCTTCCTGGAATGCTTATATTAATGAGTTTCCTGTCTGTTCCTGGAGGTCCTTGAGGGAGAAGTGTATTCTATTGCCTGATGCCCCCACCCACTACCTGCTTCTCCAGGATTTCCCCAGGTCTTTCTGAAAACACACCTCTTTGCAGTTCTACCACAGAGACTGCCAATGCTTGACTGCCTTGATGTTATATGTTTAGTCTTTCATATTTGCTGTCATTTTTTTCTTCAATATGTCACAGAAAGAAGATGGTGGATACACAGCTCATTTGTATTGGGAACCAGGTGTAGTGTCATCAAAAGTCTACCTGTTATACTAATCTTAGTTTCAGAACTTTGTTCCCCTGAGGATTTTGTAACATATGTTTTTGTTTTGTTACAAGATTAAAGCTAATAAATATTGCTCATTTTCAACCTAAATTTGTGCTTTAGGTGAACAATTAGAAGAGGGCAACTTCATGTCTGTAATGTTAATATTATTGACGTAATTATACAAATACGAAACAATTATCAAACACTATCTAAGGCATGTTGTACTCTCTGCTTATTCTAGGTGTCCCAGAGGGGAGGGGGTTGCATTGTGAAATAGACAACATAAACAACAAAAATTCAATTTCAACAACTAAAAAGGAAATACATTCTAGAAGAGTGGTAAATGAGGAAAGGCAGAAAACTTGCTAGATTAATTTTCATATCACTGTGATCACACATAATAATTCACAGATTGCTATAAATATACACATGGTTAAAGTGTGATTTTACCAATTCAATTACCTAGTTACCTTAAATCATTTTACCTAAAATCATACATGTATGTAAGATCTAGGTAGACACAATACGTAGGTAGATACATAGGTAGGTACAGTTTGACTTTGGTGATAATTGAACACTATTAGGAAATAGGATACCCTATCTAAAGTAAGATTCTTTTTAAAAAATTATCTTACTGCTATTCACTTCTATTTATTTATTTATTCATTCATTTTTTAGACATGGTTTCTCTGTGTAGCCCTGGATGTCCTGGAACTCACTATACAGATCATGCTGGCCTCAAACTCAGTGATCCACCTTGCCTTTGCCAATTCTGGGATTAAAGGTAAGAGCCACCACCACTCATCCCAAAATAAAACTTTACTATTCTGATATTCACGTATACTAATATCAACAATCTGATACTAAAGTAGTCAATTGCAGAATGTAGAACCATTGGAATATAGCTAAATATCAAGAAAGAAGCTGTGATTAGGCAAAGAACATAAAACTTAAGACAAACAAGCAATCCCCCTCCACACACACACACACACACACACACACACACACACACACATTGGTTACACTATGATAATGTTCCCTGAGAGAAACCCAGAAGGAAAGTTAAACTTCCTGGTCAGTGCACTCTATTCCCTGTCACACTGCATGGCCTTGGGAAGGCACAGGCAACTGGCATGGCTTCTCAGATTCTGTCTTGCCCCAGCCCAGCCCTTCCTTCTCATCTCCCTCCTCTCTAATCTGGCCATGGGAGTGTTGCCTTGGTGTCCAACTGGTTGACTGGAAGAAGTCAAAGTCTAGAAATTAGAAACTGTGAACCCCTTCAACCCATCCTAGCCAAGAGTTCTGCCTTTGGATCTCCACCTGGAAACAGGAGTGAAGACAACTTCTCCCTGGTTGGGAAATAGTCCAGAAAAATAACTACAGAAACTAAGGCATTTATTTTTAAATTATCAAATTGACATAGCCTACTTGAAACTTGGTCACTTTTCATGAGTAAACAACCATAAGAAAAAAATGTCAGATGAAAGCTATTTACATCTCTGGCGAAGCTATGTCCTCCTCTAAGACTACTCTCTGATGTGAACTCCATGTCAAATGGTTGTGGTACCTGGAGTCCCAGGATATTGTGAGAATCACAAGCTCTGGCCCCTTCAAAATGCACGAAGTCAGAACCTCAGGAGAGTGTTTGAGTCTTCCCAACCCTGCAGCTCCTAGGCTCGTATCTGAGGACTGGGGTAACAGTGTCAGGAGTTGGACTTGTGAGAGTTCCCAGTCTTTGTCACTAATGCTGTGGCCTCATGTATTTTTTAAATTCCTCTATTTTCTTCATTTTCCTTTATTTCTATATTATATTCTTTTTTAAATTAAAAATATTACCTTAAAACACCAAAAAGTATACTTACATTTCTGAAACAGCAAGTAGACAAATGGTTATTTCCTCTTATATCTTCAAACAAACTCAATGCTTACTACATTTATTAAAAAGTAAAAAAAAAAACTTTATTCATTTAGATTCTCATGATAAATGCTTAACAAAAAATAAAATTGGCATAAAACATGAATTGCCTCCTATTAATTTGTGTAAATTTCAGACAGCTGACACTATCTGGAAAGGTACTTCTTTTATAGTTTCAGCACATCCAAAGAGACTGTTCACTCATGATATCACACTGGGCCCTTTGTTCTCTCCCATACATGCTGCATTTATGGGTTCCCTACCAAGACAGACAGAGAAGAAATGGGCTAGAAAACACAGAGAAAGTGCTTGGTACATTAACAGAGCAGGGTGAAATGAAAGAAAAAGCCAGTCAAGGTGAGAAGATGAGGAGAGCCGGGGAGGAGATGGTTAACAAATGGTGACTACTTGGTACATTGTCTCTAAGCTTGAGGAAATAAAATACTGAAACTAAATCAATACTGCTTTGCACTTCCATATCCAAAAACTAATGTCTCAGCAAGCATCTCCAAGAAGAAGCTCAGTTACAAGTTTAAAATGGAGTTTCCAATATAAAGGTCTGGCAGCTATGCAGATAAAGGATCCAGCAGCAGGAAGGGGAAGGAGAAATTATGTGCAGATTCTTCCCTGCTCTCAACTCTTGGCAGTCTTCACTATTATCCTTATTATTAAGCCATGATCCTAAGCAGGCCTCAAGCTGCTAGTATCTGGGGATGACCTTGAACTCCTGGTCCTCCTGTCTCCAGCTCCCAGATAGGAATACTGGCTGCACCACCTTCCTCAGTTTTATATGGTTTCAGAGATCAGATCCAGGGTTTCTGTGCATGTTAGGCAAGTGATCTAATAACTAAACTACTTCCCAGCTCCTCCTCCTTTTTATTTTATTTTCTGTTGTAGGATGTTACTTTTAATAGACAAAGATGTGTTACGTTTGCCAGTGCTGTATTTGTTAGCTATGTAAAGAGGTGCTGCATTGGCGTTAATTAAATAAAATTAATCTGGGCTCAGAGAGGTGAGGTTAGCTACTGGTTGACAGGAAGTAGCAGGGAGGAGCACAGCCTGGGGTTTGTTTGTTTGTTTTTAAGTTGAGACTATTTGCAAGTGGCTTCCGGGGACATCAGCAAAGAGAGAAAGGTAGCAATTGCTATTTTAACTCTCTGAACTCACAGGTTTTCACCCTAGCCTTTGAATCTCAAGTTTTATCAGAACAATATTTAGTTAGAACTACTACAAATCCACTGTCTGGGGGAGCAGAATTCCCCCCAGGCTGCAGCTTTAGCAGCTGGGCCACTAATAGTTTAAAGCGAAGCCATTGTGATGAAAGAAAACAATTTTAGTTATATACAAAACTATATTTGAGAATTACAGTTTTTTTTTAGATTATAATATAATTATAACATCTCTCCTTCCCCTTTTCTCTCTCCAAATCCTCCCACAACCCCTCCACCCTCTCCTTCAATTTCATGGCCTCCTTTTTCACTGAATATTATTGAATGCATATATGTTTATACATATATATCCTTAAATATAACAAGTCCAATGCAAATAATGTTGCTTGTATACATGTTTTCAGAGCTGATGATGTGGCGTTTGACAACCAATTGACATGCTCTTTCATGGGCAGAGGATCTATCTCCCCAGCTCTCAGCTTTCTGAAGTTGTCTCATGTGTTTTGTGTAGGGTTGAGGCCTTGTGGGCTTTTCGCATCCAGGCTAGCATGTCTGCAGGATCTTGTTCAGAGAATATTTGAACAGTCATGTTGGTGAGACTCTATGGGGGTGTCTTCAGTTAAATTTAATATTTACTGGGATTCTCAATTCCTGCCATTTTTGATAAAGAAAATGGAAGCATGCTAAGAAGAAATTGCTTAGTTTTTGTCACTCCATCCTGCAACTTTCCACATTTGTTGGTGGTTTCTTCTCTGGTTTACAGTTTCAGAAATCTCAGTTAATTGTGCAAACTAAATATAAGTAGTAGAATCCAGGAGCCTGGAGACTTAGAAGCCTGCATTCTTAGAGCATTGAATAATTTCTTTCTTTTCCTTCCATGTTTTGAAATCAGTTTTCTTCTGTTTTCCTTAGATAACTTCATTTTGTCCATCCTTGTGTTTTCTAATGCTTGTATTTCTCTCTCCATCACCTTAACTTTTACTCATCCTTTCTCACTTCATGTCTTCTCTTCCCTTTGTGTTACTTAGTTGCCATGGATCAAGCCACAAAGTGCAAAGCACTTTATGTAAGCTACAACCGGTAAGCTTGGGGAGATAGGAAGATGTAATATGACTGTAACATTTCTTTATTTGAAGGTAAAGCTTCTTTTCATTCCTTGGCCAGGCACATTCTAGTTGTATGACCCACAAAAGGACAAATCAACAGCACATGGTCATGTTTTTATTGTTCAGTTGAAACAGTTAATATCAATGTCAAAATTGTACATTCGTAAATTAATATTTATTTTACTAAGGATGGCAGAAATGGGAAGAAGAACATTATAAGTTGATTATTCCTTTTTCTTCCCCCCATTCCTGGTCGACCACTACCCCTCCTCCCCCTCCTCTTCTTCCTCCTCCTCCTCATTCTCCTGCTCCTCCCCTTCCTCCTCCATCATATTTTCCTTCTCATTCTTTATTGAGGCATATATTCTAAGCTCTTCTTTCTTACACAGCATTTTAGGACTGCCCATCTAAGCAAATAAATTTGCAGGTTTATTTTAAAGGAATGGTATCAATGATGCTTAAGTGGCAATCCAATTCTCTTTTATTTTTAGCTGGCTTGTTGCTAGTCCTCTCTTGGAAAATATTGACAGAGTTTTTGCAAGCTCAGCAACTTTTAATCAAAGTACAGTTTTCCTATTTATTTATTTACATCAATAAATATCAGCACGTCAGGACTAATATCTACAAAGTTTAACATCATGGAATTGGTTCTAGTGGGTCATTCATCATTTATTGAAGAATAAAAAAGTACAATAGATGGAAAGATGAATTTAAAATCTCAGAGAGACTTGTAGTGTAGTATAGAACGTGACTACAGTAGCTTCCACCTGCTCCCAAGATCTCTGTCCAAATGCTACTTGTAGATTTTCAGTTCTTTTAATCTATTTGATATTACTAGGTCTTCAAGGGGCATCTGTTCTATGGTTCCAAGATTAATACAACCAAGGAAGTTAGTTCTTGGAAGAAAAATTCAGGAACAAACATTAAGCTCTACATGTTGACATGATGGTAATATTAAAAGGAAATATACTTCTTCTTTCCTTGTTTGTTTATGGAAAATTACTCTACATTTCTTGCACTTAAATCCTATAATTACCATATATTATTAAAACCCACGAAACAATCAGTATGAGTATTGCATTGTGATTCTTTACAAGTGTATCCTTCATATGGGGTAGAAGGAAATATTACATTCTGTCATCAAGAAAATTCTGACAAATAAAATAACTTTATGAATAATTCTTGAAAGATAGTTAAATCAAGATTATAAGATATCACTGTTGCCATTTCTCAAGCTGTCTCATAATTCTTTTAAGGTTTAAGATACTAAATATCATTCTATTTACTATGATGTTTTAGAACTGTGATTGTTATCAAGTCCTGTAAATAAAGCCAAGTGTTAGAGATAATATTGATTAAATGGAATTTTCATTAAATCCTTCTTTGTTTCTAGCATAGAATAATTCCTTTCAAAAACAAGACTTCAAAATAAAAAAACTTCACAGTTAAAGAAACAATCAAGTGGATTAAATGGAAACCCAAAGAATAGGATAGAATTTTGTTAGGTATACCTTTGACACAAGATTAATATCCAGAATATATAAAGAACTCAAAAACAAACAAACAAAAACTACATTCTATTCAACAAAATGGACCTGGTATCTGAGCAGTGGATTCTCAAAAGAAGAAAAATATCTGAGAAGCATCTCAAAACAAAAAGAAAAAATTCAGCATCCTAAGAATTAGAAAAACACAAATCAAAACAATTTTGAGATTTCATCAATTTAAAACGTTTCAACATTTCATCATTTTCAAATTTTCAACAATGTTGAGATCACCAAACAACCATTAACAAGTGCTGGAGTGGGTATGGGAAAAAGGAAACACTCCTTTACTGTTGGTGGCATTGCAAACAGAAGCAACCACCATGGCAATCATTGTGGAGAATCCTAATAAAGAACAAAACTAATAATAAATCCACCTTATGCTCCAGCTGTACCTAAATGTCATTTAATCAAGAAGTGGATAGTGAAAATGCATATATCAACTATGGAATTCTACTCAGCTGTAAAGAACTGAAATCAGGAACTTTACAGGTAAATGGATGGAATTAGAAAGGATTGTACTGAGTGAGGTAACCCAGGCCTAGAAAGATAAATATCATATATACACTCTTATCCTAGTTTCATAGCTCAATTTTTTCAGATATGAGTACTACAGAAATGAAGAAAGTAAAAAGGGACCATTGTGGAGACTGGAGGGTGTCAGGGTGATTTGAATGGGAAAAATGAAGGTGCTCTAGTTATGAAGGAGGATGAGAAATACAGGAGGAGAGAGGAGAAAAAATAATACATAGTATTCTGAAATAGTCATAAAGAATCATTCTGTAAACTGTCTATCTTAAATTAACTGTTATATATTCTATATACAAATAGTTTAATATATTTAGTTTAACTAGCAGATATATATCTATATATGCATACACACACACACACACACACACACACACACACACACACACACATATATATATATATATATATATATATATATATATATATATAAAATTTTCCTATCTGGGCTGTCAATGTTACCTCCAAAAAATATAGATCATGTAACAAAATCCCCAACACCAGGCACAAGAGACTTTGTAGTTATTCAGGTTTGTCCAAGACACTTCAAAATCATTACAGGCAATATTGCACTTTAGACACAGGGCTCAGAGGCTGCCAAAGCAGATATGACCCGAAGGCCTTCACCCTGAAGATTAGCATTCATAGTGACAGAATAAGCCTTGTAAGCTATGAAAGGAGAGAACTAGCTAACAGTGCTGCCCCACTATGATGAATATAAACCACAGTGCTAGCCAACATGGTATGATAATTCTAATGGTGCAGTAGTGGCATGCATAACTTATTAGTGAACAAAGGCTCTCTCATTGTATTTAAGATAAGCCCAACAAGAGGGAAATCATACCTGTGTTGGAACCCTTGCCCACTACCTAGGGCTAGTGAAGTCATGGATCATGCTCCCAATTAGTTCAGGAGTTCATGCCACTTCCATTCCTGGGGACCATTTATCCCTTAGAGTCCTTCATGTTTCCTAGTTTCTTAGGTGAAGAGGATTATAGGCTGGTAATCCTTTGCTCTATGTCTAAAATTCATATATGAGTGAGTACATACCATGTTTGTCTTTTTGTGACTGAGTTACCTCACTCAGGATGGTTTCTTCTAGTTCCATCCATTTGCCTGCGAATTTCAAGATTCCATTGCTTTTTTCTGCTGAGTAGTACTCCATTGTATAAATGTACACATTTTATCAATCCATTCTTCATTTGAGGGGCATCTAGGTTGCTTCCAGGTTCTGGCTATTACAAACAATGCTGCTATGAACATAGTTGAATATATGTCCTTGTTGTATGAACATGCACTATTTGTGTATATACCCAAGAAGGGCTGGATCTTAAGGTAGACTGATTCCCATATTTCTGAGCAACTGCCATACTGATTTCCAGAGTGGTCTTACAATCAGCAATGGAGGAATGTTCCTTTTTCTCCACATCCTCTCCAGCATAGATTGTCATTGGTATTTTTGATTTTAGCCATTCTGACAGGTGTGAGGTGGTATCTCAGAGTTGTTTTGAGTTGAATTTCTCTGATGGCCAATGATTTTGAGCACTTTCTTAAGTGTCTTTCAGCCATTTCAGATTCCTCTGTTGAAAATTCTCTATTTAGTTCTGCACCCCACTTTTTAATTTCATTGTTTGGTGTTTTGTTGGCTAGCTTCTTGAGCTCCTTATATAGTTTGGAAATCAGTCCTCTGTCAGATGTGGGATCGGTGAAGATCTTGTCCCATTCTGTGGGTGGTCATTTTGTCCTACTGACTGTTTCCTTTGCCTTGCAGAAGCTTCTCAGTTTCAGGAAGTCCCATTTATTAATTTCAGACCTCAGTGTCTGTGCTACTGGCATAATGTTCAGAAAGCAGGCTCCTGTGCCAATTTGTTGAAGGGAAATTCCCACTTTCTCTTCTAGAAGATTCAGTGTGGCTGGATATATGCTGAGATCTTTGATCCATTTGCACTTAAGTTTTGTGCGTGGTGACAGGTATGGATCTATGTGCAATTTTCTGCATGTCCGAATCCAATTGTACCAGCACCATTTGTTGAAGATGCTATCTTTTTTCCATTGTATAGATTTAGCACCTTTGTCAAAAATAAGGTATTCGTAGGTGTGTGGGTCAATATCAGGGGTTTCAATTCGATTCCATTGGTCTATCTGTCTATTTTTGTGCCAATACCAAGCTGTTTTCAGAACTATGGCTCTATAGTAGAGCTTGAAGTTGGGGATGGTGATGCCTCCAGAAGATCATTTATTGTAAAGAGTTGTTTTGGCTATCCTGGGTTTTTTTTATTTTTCCATATAAAGTTGAGTATTGTTCTTTCAATGTCTATGAAAAACTATGTTGGGATTTTGATGGGGATTGCATTGAGTCTGTAGATTGCTTTTGGCAGGATTGCCATATTTATTATGTTAATTCTACCTATCCTAGAGCATGGGAGATCTTTCCATTTTCTGGTATCTTCTTTAATTTCTTTCTTTAAAGTCTCAAAGTTCTTATTGTACAGATCTTTCACTTTTTTGTTAGTGTTACCCCAAGATATTTTATGTTGCTTGTGGATATTGTGAAAGGTGATGTTTCCCTGATTTCTTTCTCATTGGATTTATCATCTGTATATAGTAGGGCTACTGATTTTTTTGAGTTAATTTTGTATCCTGCTACCTTGCTGAAGGTGTTTATCAGCCGTAGGAGTTCCCTGGTAGAGTTTTTCGGTCACTAATGTAGACTATCATGTCGTCTGCAAATAGTGAAAGTTTGACTTCATCCTTTCCAATTTGTATCCCTTTGATCCCCTTTTCTTGTCTTATTGCTCTAGCCAGAACTTCAAGTACAATATTGAAGAGATATGGAGAGAGTGGACAGCCTTGTCTTGTTCCTGATTTTAGAGGAAACGCTTTGAGTTTCTCTCCATTTAGTTTGATGTTGGCTATTGGTTTGGTGTATATTGTGTTTATCATGTTTAGATATGTTCCTGTTATTCCTGTTCTCTCCAAGATCTTTATCATGAAGGGATGTTGGATTTTGTCCAAGGCTTTTTCAGCATCTATTGAGATGATCATGTGGTTTTTCTTTTTCAGTTTGTTTATGTGGTGGATTACATTGATGGATTTTCGTATGTTGAACCATCCTGTATCCCTGGGATGAAGCCTACTTGATCATGGTGGATGATTTTTCTGATATGTTCTTGGATTCGGTTTGCCAATATTTTATTGAGTATTTTAGCAATAATTTTTTAAATGAAGTGAAGCAATACAAAAATAAAGAAAATATGTATTTATTTAAGTATTGCTTTGAGAAAAAGCAATTCTCTAAATAGTGAAAAGGTAAAAAAGACATCTCTCTCTCTCTCTCTCTCTCTCTCTCTGTGTGTGTGTGTGTGTGTGTGTGTGTGTGTGTGTAGTGATCCATGTGGAAATGTGCACACCAAGGTATTCCTGTAGAGGTCAAAGGTCATCTCTTTGGAGCCAGTTCTCTGCATCTACTTCTCCTGGCTTCTGGGGATTAGGCTTATGTTGCCTTGAGGCAGATGTACATGCTGGGACATCTCACTAATCAAAGCAGCATAACTTTTAAATGGTGTGTGTGTTGGGAATACTTGCATGGGACAGACATCACTTCATAGATTTTACTTGCAGTTTATCTGATAATCAAAATCCTAGTAATATCCACAACAGTCCATTATATTGAATAATACACACTTTAACTCAAAATATTTTCTTCATGTATGAAATCAAATGCATAATTAACATTATAAGTACTGTAAATGATATTAGAACACTGACAAGAGCAAACTTAGAGAAATCAATTAAAGAAGGCTAATCATAACCTATTCTCCAGTGAATAGCAGTTTGAATAAATGTTGGAAGCATTTTAAAGATATTGGAAGATCTTTTTTTTTTTTTTTGGTTTTTCAAGACAGAGTTTCTCTGTGGCCTTTGGAGGCTGTCCTGGAACTAGCTCTTGTATACCAGGCTGGACTTGAACTCACTAAGATCCACCTGCCTTTGCCTCCCGAGTGCTGGGATTAAAGGCGTGCACCACCAACGCCCCGCTTGGAAGATCTTTTTAGCCAATAATCTAAACATTTAATTCTAAAGAAAGAGCTTAGATCTTATAAAATAAAATCTTTTTCTATGGATTATTATATTTCTTTTAAAATGGGAAAATGAGTATCCTCATCATAATGTAATATTGAAATATGTAAATAATTGAGATGTTTTAAGATTCTTTGAAATGTAGGTTGTATAAAAATGAGTATAGTGCTATATATATATATATATATATATATATGAACATAAACCTCTTAGGTACAAGTTTTATAATTTGGACCAAAATTGTTATAATTTTAGAAGTAGGATTGACATGGAAAGAAAAACTTGATTGTAATATCACTTGAACTAAATTCCTTTTGAAAGTGTTTCTCACAGAGCTAACAAAGTTAGAAGATTCCTTTTTATTTACAGATTTAACATCTTTTTAAGATCTCAAAATGTGAACAACTGTCACTTAAACATCACAATTACACAGGCTCTGTAAATACAACTGCAGATCATGTTCTGGAAGCATTGCTGCCATCACAGATGTGACAGAAACACAGTCATAATGCAGAACCCAACATCAACAAGCTCACAATCACTTTCCACAGAAATTCAAAATGAGCAGACATGCAGACAATTCACATCTGTGTTAAGATCATGAGAAAGTTTAGAAAGACATAAAAAATACATGCCAACTGCATTGCTTTTACTGCCTCAACTAGTAGTTAAAACATAAATGATCAATGAGTTACTGCAATATTGATAATGCATATTCATGATACAAAACATCTATTAAATATCTCTGGTAGCAAAGGTCTCTTCCCTTTCCTCTTGTTGCATCCCTATCCTTTTTGGTGCTATGCTATAGACATCTGTAAAAGACTTGATGCTAGTCTGCTGTTCATCAGCATGATTTCATCAAAATTCTGTTCATTAGTCTAGGAGAACATAGCCTGTTCGAGCCTCTAATACTGTCTACAAAGTACAGGTCCCAGGAAAACATACTATTAAGTGATTATCTTAGTTAAAAGAGACTCAGTGACTGTTGAACTTTTGTGATGCAACATAGCATCTAAAAATTCACCTTAATTAATTCTTAGAATTAATGAAGTAGTTATTATTTTTGTATGTATCTGTGCTGTATATGTCTAAGTGTGAATATGAGTGTGCTCATCTGTTAAGTGCATATGGAAACCAGAGTTTGACACTGGGATGTCTTCACAATCCTTTATTTTAGTGTTTGAGACAGGCTCTCTCACTGAACCTGGTGCTTGCAGTTTTGGTTAGGACAGCTGACCAGTGAGTCTCCAGTATTTGCCCATCTCTGCTCATCAGTAGGACTGGGAAAGCCACATAAACAAGACAGAACAAAAGCAGGACAACCCCATGCCAGACTTGTGCTGCCATGCCTGGCTTTTTCCATGGACGCTTTTTCATGTCCTCATGCTTAAGCAGTAAGCATTTTTATATGCTGGGCCACTTCTTCAGACTCCTAGTTTTTACATTACAGTGATATATGAGGGTATTTTTAACTCTTTAAGTTTCCATGAAATACTGAATTTTAAAGCAAGTAAAATCAGTAAAACAACTTAGAATGACTAAGACTGCAAAAATCTTTATAAGCTGTACTTGTATTTTATAAACAACCAAGTTATTTAAAATTTATATGTTTATACATGTATGTCTTTATTATGTGAACATATTAGGTTTGTCATCAGCTCAAAGTTATTTATGATTGTGTTACATAAAAATATGGGCAATATCTTCTGAAAAAAAAAACAAATGTAGGGAGGCAAGCTATATGTTAAGGTTTTTTAACCATTCTAAAATGAAATTAATAGCCTCACCTTTTCACAGCCTCTCACTTTCACAATGGCTCCCAATTTCATCATTAGATGTTCAGAACAAAGTCCCCCCTGCCCCCTTTTTTTTAATTGGCCATAGTTCTGAGGACTGTAAGGGAAGTCCTAGGGCTATGTTCATGGAAATAATACCAGAGTGATAGGTTTTCTGTTTGGGTAGTGATCCCATTAAAATGAAAGGAACAACTACAAAAAACAGACAAACATAAAACAAAAACAATGGATAAGAAGTTTTGATCTTGTATAATTTTTAGAGATATGGTGGTAGTTCCATGAGCACTTCCACAGAAGAGCCCCTTTATCATCAATGATGAGCAAACAACACTTGGTGATTATTTGTGTAGTGATGACTTCTAAACACCATCCTTCTTATACTCGCCTAACTTAAGAAAGTATATGTATACCTGACATCTAAATGATGAGATGTAGGGATGTAATTATGAGAACATAGCATATGAATGCAATGGTATTGACAACAGGTACAACTCTTTAAAAAAAACTGGTGAGTTGTCACCTGGACACAAGTAGAGTCACCTGGGAAAAAGTGATCTTCAATTGAGGAATTGTCCCCATCAGACAATTCTGTGGCCATCTGTGGCCAAGTCTGCAGCCTATTTACTAATTGATTTAGGGAGGCCTCGCCTCCCTGAGATGACAGTGTCATCCTTACACTAGTGGGCCTGGGATGCATAAGGAGAGTAGAAAAGCAAGGCAATGGGAGCAGTCAGTGAGCAGCACTCATTCACTGTCTGTTTCAGTTTCTGCCTCAAGGTTCCTCTTTGTATTTCCACATTGGCTCCCCTTGTTGATGGACTGTAACCTGTAAGCTGAACAGACCCTTTCTTTTTCCAAGTTGATTATGGGGAGTGTTTTATCATAGCAATAGAAGCCAAACTAGGATGAAGAATCTACCATAACACAACTGGTTGTCATCAGTGTTAGAGGCTTGCAATTGCTCCACACTTGAAAATCAATTTTAGTTCACATATACTACAAAGACTCGGGGAATACTGAAGCCATGGGCAGCATGGGCATCAAATGCAAAAGGTTGATTCCAGGCTGAATCCTAACAATATATTTTGCCAAGAGCACATGGCTAATTAGACATTTTTGGAAGTATTTCCACAAAAAGTTTTAAAAGCTCATATGCAGAAAAATATAAAACATATTTACTCTGTATGTGTGTTACTTTGGTCTATACTGACTGTCTGCCCCTTGCCCTACTTTTCCAATTCCTAGCTGGTCAGGTTGACTATAGTCTCACTCTCATGGAGGATTTATATTATCCAAGCCATAAAAGCCCTGATGTGATTATTCTTTCTTTCATTTTTCTACTCTTACAAACTAGATATTATATGAAATTGTACTGTCACCAATAAATTTTGAGCTTAAACAAAATCAGAGATGAAAAATGGAGCTTAAGGGGTGGTGGTGGAGGTGGGGGAGAAATGGAGAAGAAATGGCAAAACTTGAAAGCATGTTATCAATGGCATCCCTTCCCATCTCAGCCACATCCTTTTGCATCACCATCCCTTCCTATTTTAGCCTTCTCCCTTCCCATCCTCAGCCTCAGCTCTTTCCATCTCAGTCTCATCCCCTCCCATCATCATCCCTTCCCATCTCAGCCATATCCATTCGTATTATCATCCAGTCCCATCCTCGGTCTCATCCCTTCCCATCCTAATCTCATCCCTTTCCATTCTCGTCTCATATCTTCCCATCTCAACCTCATCTCTTCCCATTCAATCTTCATTATTCCAATATTCGAGCTGAAAATTCACTTAAAATTTGTACCCTTTGATCCACTTGATTTTTTTCTACGTATTTATTCTCTTATTTAAAGGGAAGTTATGATATATAAAACAAAGAATCCACAGTCTAACATAGAGAAAGAGTAGAAGAGGTAAGAAGATGGGCCTGTGAAACATGGTCACCTCTATAGATTTCTGAAATTGGCTGCCTTTTGCTGCCAGGGTACGAGACTTCCTACCTTACCTGCCTGACAGACAGTGAGATCTGAATATTTTAATTCTTACTTCAGTTGCTAACAGCGATGGAAAACATGCAGCAAAAGGATTTTAATGCCATTGGATTTCAACAGAAAATTCTACCAATTAGCTAATTCAGAAGCAACCAAGCCACCTCTTCCTTATGGCAGCATGGACTAAAAGAATAATATCCCAGGCTTGATATACACAGAGCACATATCTATTCCCGGGTCTCCACTCATCCAGACTACTGTTTTGGTGGCAAGAGAGCCATTGAATTAAGGAAAACACATAAAGTTATCTAAATGACTAGATCAGGAGGTGGGACCAGACCATAGAGTAGGTGAGGATCAAAGTGAGAGAAAAGAAAAAAAAGGAATTTCAGTTTCTGTGAGTTCAAGACAGGATAAAATTCACATCTGGAATGGTGTTTTTGTTTGCATTCCTGAATTTCAAGGGAAGAATTTCATTCTCAAAGATTCCTATTATTCAAAGAAATAATCACAAAGAAAGAAATTCATAGGTAACATTGGTCTTTTAAGTGATAGGGTGGTAATATTTAGGAATGTAAAACAAAAGGAAATAAAATTAAATTTATGAAACATGAGCAGCAGAAAAAAGAATCAAGAGGGAATGGCAAAACATAGGGGAGGGAAACAGTTTCCCATCTCACTTAAAGGCTTCCATGCTAGTCTAGTCAAAGTCCATTTGGAAAACCCACATGAAGTGCCAAATATTCTTCTCCTGATGGCAGTGAATGGCCTAAGTATGCACCTGCCAGTCAGCTCATAGAGAACAGCATGGCCCTCTGGGACCTCTTGATCACAATTTGCCTTTTCTAGTGACACTGCATTAAGATTTTTAAAAATAGCCCTCTCAGCAAGAGCATCAATTTCTATTCAGCAGTATGCAGAAGAAGAAATAGCTACTGCCTGTCATTATAGTCAAATCACTTATTCAACATCATTGTAAGAGCAAGTACACAAAATGCAACCCAAGTCCCCAAATATCTTTCACCATTATAAAATCCAATCCATAGAGGAAGGACCTTGTTAAATCTCAGACGATTACACTGTGTGGTATGGAGTTGTGAATCTCTAGCCAACCTTTCACCTAGAATGGAAACAGCTTAGTCATCGTAAATCCAGTTGTACTGTTGATCTTTTTGCTCTACCACAGAAGCCTCTGAAATACGATCACTGTGTCATATTACATTTAATATTTTTGTACATCCCATCTGTTTATACCATGGAGGAAAAACAAAGTAAGAAAGCAGGAAGATGACTGATTGGTTCATTTCTTGCTCTTTGGTGTTAGAATATTTGAAATTTGGAATGGTATTTTTTATAAAATATCTCCCATTATTGTTGTTCTCCTGGAAGATCAAAAGCCTGTGTTTACCATCTTGATTTCTTACAGAGGTAGGATAAGCAAGAAATCCCATGTCAAAAAGTAGACCCAGAAGGACAAAGTAACTTGCTTTTATGTCCATCCACTGCTTTCTTTCTGAAAACTTTCATTGTGTTTGTGTTTTTGAAATAAATTGGTATGCAAGACATTCTTGCTATGAAACATCTGTGCTGACAGAATCACTGAAAACCTGCTAGTCAAAATGTTGCCTTCTTTCTTACTCCCACTAAAATCATATTTCTTGGGCCTTAGTCTTCTAACCATTCTCTGGCTCCTCTGATACTGTCTTTGACTTAAAGACTTATTGTCATAGTGGACATTTTAGGCAATGTTTTGTCCCCGGAGTCCTGCAGTCATCACAGACTCCCAGCATTCCCCCAGGGTGCCCCCATTGAGGCACTAGGTACACTGCTCTCTGACAGCAATGCAATGCCTGTCATTCTCTACTTACTTTCCTTCACAAGTTGAAGTTTTATGTACCCACAATGGATCTGGCAGAGCCCACTGGCACAATCCCCACTTTAAAAAGGCCTCATTCTCAACTGGAAAATGAAGTTGCTTAAAAATACAGAAATAATTGCCCAATCAAAATCTTTCCAATAATTAAATGCACATGAAAAGTAAGTAGATGTTGACCTCTTTTGTAGAATCCACAGTTTTGGATAATTTCCTGGGCTAGTATTTGCCAAATACAGCTTTGGGAAGGTTTTTTTTTTCTCTCTTTGTTTCAGAATGGGTATTTGAGGAAAGCTATTCAAATAAGAAACATTCATATAGAGTGAGGAACATAAGACACTGAAAACTAGTGCAGTAAGAGCAATTGCAGACAGAAGAAAGGGCCTTCTACCATTTTCACTGACATCTTGTAATAACTCCTCTAATAAAGCAACAAAGAAAACTAAGCTGAAGACCATGCAATATTCATCTGCCAACCAAAGCCCAGTTTGGCTCATGCTGAAGAAGCTGGGCAGCACTGTGGGGAACTTAAATTCAGTGTTTGGTGTTCACACTTAAGTTCATTTATAAATACAGTCATTGTACATGCACAGCCCCAAACACCACTTACAATGGGCTTGCCTGAGGGATTTGCAAGGTCTACATCTCTTCCTAGTGTACTTTATGTAAGTCAGCTCACTCAGTCAGCTAGTCAATTCGAATTATTAGGTCCTTATTTATGTTGTAATATTTGAAAAGTAGAGTGAAGTCTGGAGGGTTAAGGTCAGTACACTTAACTGAGGTGCAAATTAAACATTCTCAACACCCGAACTTGCCTGTTTCATTGTGCACATGCAATGACACACACACACACACACACACACACACACACACACACACACACACACACACACACACACACGAGCACAGACACAACCAGTGTGGTGATGAATCAGATCATCACTTTAGGCATATGAGTAATTAACTGATTGTCAACTTGTCCAGTGTTTTCCTGGAGTGGAAAGGTGGCTGTGTAGACATTATTTTTCACGGCAATAAATGCCTTTGCAACTGAAATATAATTTATTTCATTGCTTAGATAAAGAAAACAAAAGGAAAATAGGATTTTAAAAAGAAAATGGAGTAGACACAAAAGCATCTTTTAATGCCTTAATATTATGGTGTGGGTAAGGTACAGAGAGTCTTAACATCCAGAAAAAAATTGTGATTTCACAGCTGAAAATGAAATCAAAATGACGACAAGGCTGAATAACAGCCAATTTTCTCAAAAAATGGACAGAGATTGTATTTACTCATATCTCTAGATATATTAAATTTACTATATGCTATTTTTAAAGCATGAGACTAAAACTATGGCCTCATATATGTTTAGTCTGGGCTCTAATACCAGAACTTGCCTTTATGCCAGCCCTTCCTTCAGTGAGTTTAATATGGAAGGCTGTGAACCCAGGCACTGATTAGCACATGAATAGAAACAAATCAGGAGATTCATTTCTGGTTTTTGTATAGTGTCTCCTGAAGATCCTTGTGATAAAGGTGCATCCCAAGGCTGGGGTATCAGGAGATGCTGTGGACCCTTAGGAAATGGGGCTCAGTAAGAGATTGAAATGTTTTTATTATATTCGTTTTGTGTTTATTTATTTATGTGTAGGGTGTGCATGTGTAAAGGTGAGATGTGTGTATGAGTGTGTGGTGTGTATGAGTGTGTGTGTGTGTGTGTGTGTGTGTGTGTGTGTGTGTGTGTTGTATGTGTATATAAAGGTGAGATATGGTGTGTGAGTGTGTGGTGTGTATGTGTGAATTGTGTGTGTGGTGTGCCTGTTTTTTGTGTGTGTGTGTGTGTGTGTGTGTGTTTGTGTGTGTGTTTTGTGTGTGTTATGGTGAGAAGAAAACTTGCAGGAGTGATTTGTCTTTCTACTTTTAAGGAGTTACGGATCAAACTCAGTATTTCAGTGTCTGTGACAAGTGCGTTTTGCTGCTGGCCCATATCTCCAGACCCAGTGGAAGATTTCTACCTCCCTGGTGCTTGTTTTTAAAGGGGATTGTGGCACTCTAGCTCATCCTGTCCCTCTAGTTTCTGGTTTATGATATTAACTGTGAGATCCAACACATGCCCCTGTCATTTCCATCTCATGCTCTCACTGCAGGTGGGGCTGCTGCGCAATTTCAAATTGGAGTCCAGCAGCAGCAACTAAGTCTTCGGAAACCGTTTAAAGAGGGAACACAGAATGGTTTATTAACAGCTTTGCACTCATATTCTTAAGACTGGGACAAATGATATAAGCTAAATCTTACATTTCCCCAGCTCTGTTTAATGCAGACATATTTCTTCCTTTGGTAGATTTCTTCGAAGATCTAACATTAACCTAAAGCTTCCAAAAGCCTTGCTTACCGGCATCACTGTATTCACTGCCAAAGGGAAATTTTACAGTACTAGTGGAAGGAAGGAGGACAGGACATGAGTTTGGGAATCTGTGAAAAATGTACACAATTTAAGTCTATAATTATTTTTAAATTTCATTTTATGTGGAGAGATGGTATGTGTGTGTGTGTGTGTGTGTGTGTGTGTGTGTGTGTGTGGTGCTGCCACGAGGGCCCATAAGTGGGTGTCAAGTGCCCTGGAACTAGAGTTACTGATGATTGTGAGAAACTATGTGAAACCTGGGAACTGAACCAGGGTCCTCTGCAAGAGCAGCCAGTGCTTTCAACCACTGAGTCCTCTCTCCAACCCCTAAATAATTCTTCTCGTAGATTAATTATGTCATATATTTTATTGTCATAATGTGAAGGTCACTAGTAAGTCCACACAACACATTAAATAAGCTTGGTTACTTTTAACACCAAATACATACCCTTCAATATTTTAGAAGGGGTTTTACACTCCTTAGTTGTTTGTAGACTTTTCTCTCTTAAAAGTAAGAGGTAGGATGTAGAGTCCTGGCTAAGCAGGTAAGGGTACTTGCTGCTCTTCTAGAGAACTTGACCCGTTCCCAGCACTCACATGAGGCAGCTTACTGTTGCCTGGAGAACCAGTTCTGAGGAGGGGCCCAGCATCTTCACATGGCCTCCCTAGGCACCAGACTTACATTTGCATTCACTCACAAGAATGAATAAAAATAAATCTTTAAAAGTTGAGGTAAGAAATTTGCTACACAAATTAAAAATGATCGACTGATATTTATACATTCTTAACTTCAATATTAAACCACAAATCCCACTTCACATTTACAGTCTTATTAGATGACTGATTTCTTCAAAGAGATTTTTTTAAGACCACCCAGAAATTGAACTAACTGGGAAAGCAATCTTCGGTGTACTTAATTAGGAAAATTCAGTGGGACAAGTTTCTGGGTTCAGGACACTTTCCTACCCCTTTGTGTTATATGTAAGTGAAGATAGTTTTAAATTCTCAAAATATTCTGGTCTGATGGAGAGAGAGACAGACAGAGAGAGAGAGAGAGAGAGAGAGAGAGAGAGAGAGAGAGAGAGAGAAAGAGAGACAGAGAGAGACACTAAAATCTCCGATACTTTTTCAAGAAACTTTGTTTTGTAATCAAAGCTTTGAAAACTCCAAAGGAAAAAAATACTAAGCCACCCAAGGAGATCACAGATGCTGAGTTCACAGGTGTAGAAGCCAGATTTTTGGTGTGATGCATTCTAGGTTAGAGAAAGTAGATGCTATTCAAAGTGGAATGTCTAAGCAGTGGAATTATCATCACCTCACAGAAGAAACGTTTGTCAATAGCAACTGAAAGTCGATATTAAAAATGATTGAGAAACACATTGGACTGTGGAGTTATTGGAAAACCATGTAATTTATATTTAGAGCTATTTAATTCTATGCTCATATGTTTCATTGTAATATTTTAAGATTTGATTAATACAAGTTTTTATATTTAAAAAATAATATTATACTTTTTTTTAAAAAGGCCCTTACTTTTTTGCCTCCTGACATGGTATTGTGTATCCCCTATCACCTATTCTTTAGAGAAGATAGGGATGTTGGTGATGAAATTGAAATCTATTTATGTAAAGATTTATGAGACACATTAAATATAATCCTCAGATACTATAAAGATTGCACTATTAAAATGTGACATACTTTAATTATTATAACAATGTTATATACATGTGCAATTCCATGAGATTATAAAAATGAAGAGCAGTAGAACTATGAAAATAAAATCATGCAAGTTTTGCTTCTGAGCAAGATTGTCAAGCAGCAATCCTGCTGCTCAAAACAGATTCTAAGAAAATGAAAAAAAGTTTTTAAAACCCAGTGGCTCTTAAGATGCTGACTATTATGCAAAGAAAAACTGCATTCTAACCGACATGTAACAAGTGAGATGAAGCCTGTGTTAACCAACATGACTGCCCAAAGAGGGTTGCCATGTAGAGGAGGAGGGGAACCAGTCTAGAGTTGTTGGATAATTAGAGTCAAGTGGATGATCCAGGAGTCTGGAAAACTAAGGCTGTTGTTGACAACATGGCAGAGCAGTGGAGATTAGAGGAGTGGGATAGTGGTACCCAGAGAGAATGGAGATGTTTAGAGATGTCACCCTGGGATGCTTTGATGGGAACTGAGCGGGACTGTATATGAGCCATTTACTCTATGTCTTGGGAACCAATCATCCTGGAAGATTGTGCATCACAGCATGGCAACAGCCCCTACTTCCAGCAGGCACAAAATAAGCACTGTAACTCCAACACTTGTGTAGTCCTTTCAATAGCTCAATTTGGGAACAGTAATACTAAAATTCAATGTAGCTCCAGTGCCATCTATCATAAACTGAAAAAAAAAAAAAAACCAAATCCAATGTTTTTTTGTGACTTTACCACATTTTTAATATTATCAGTAATAATTGTAGAAATAAAGATCCAGTGCCAAACACGAAAAAATTCACAATTTATGGCAATGGCTTGGAGGTTCCTAGGTGAATAATCAGGAAAATGGCAAAAAATTAAGGGAAATGAATCAATGGACTGTTTCAGAAATGACAGAGAACTAGTTGATAAGATCATTAAAATCATATTATGTCTATTTTACAAATGTAGACAGTAGAGAAATTACCGAAGATGTCAAGAAGAAGCACATAATAGACATTTAAAAAGGACCCAGATAAAATATTTAAATATGAGAATTACATTTTCTGAGATGAAAATTTTTTATTGAGATTAATCACAGGTTAAGCAATTCAGAATAAAAGATTAATGAAGTGGAAATTTGCAACTGAAATTATCTAAAATGAAACAGAAAATGGACTGAACAATGAAGAGAGAAGAGGACAACTCAGCTTTGAGACACTGTAAGTGGCCAAATAAACATGTAATTGTTATCTCAGAGGAAAAGAGCAAGGAGGGATATAAAGATTTCTTGGAGAAATAATGAATAAAAGCAATCAACATTGAGGAAAAATATGAACATATATTCAAGGAGCTTAGGAAATCCCAAATATTAAACCTAAGAAAATCTAACTGAAGGACATAATAATTGAATTCGGGAAAAAAAAAAAAAACTCTGAAAAGCAGCAAAGCTGGATATCAACTAGAGGGCTTGGAGAAAGAGCTCACACTCATCCCAGCAGGAGCCCAGTGTCCTGGGGATAATGGAGTGAGAAGGATTGATGCTGGGGAGCAGTAGATGAGTGCAGAAATAGGGGGCAAGACAGACATTCTGAGAGTTGAATTCTTGGAACTTTTGTGATGAAATTGCTCTTGCCTGAGTTCCCAATGTTTATCTGTCAGTGACTCAAACAAAAATCAACTCTGTTCAAGGGGATGATAATTCAGTAGGCAGAAACTAGCTAGGCATACATAGGCTCTTGAATGATAGCATGGAACCCATGAAAAAGTGGAAAAAGAAGCAACTCAACAAAGTTTGTTGTCTGACTTCCACATGCACACCGTGGATACCTGAACCCATATACACATACCATAGATATTCATATGCACACAAATAGTACCAATAATTTAAAAACTTAAAAAGAATAAACTTCTCAATGATTGTTTGTCTTCTATTTTTGACTTAAAATAACATTAGGCTGTACTTTTTAAATGGACACGAGAATCTGAAGATTTGTCTAGAATTTTTCCTGGATATCGTTGGACCACTCATCAGCTAGACGTAGACAGCAGAAAGAGGGCTGCCACCAACACGAATCTCAATCCAGGATCTACCCAGAACAAGGCTCCCTGACACCCTTCAGGCTTGAAGACTCTGCTTTGAGAGGAAGCAGGTTGGTCAGGTAAGTTCTAATTGGAATACAGTCACATCAACAGGATGGTTTTGTCTTTTATTAGGGTGGAAAGAAAAGCAAACTTTCTAAGTAATTATTTTTTGCTACTCATTTTGTCTGGAGTCTCACTATTGGGAGAATTTAATGATGTCTCTATTTTGTCAGCAGTTGTTCTCTTCCCTGCCTGAATGTTGACTTCTTGAAGTTTGGTGATCATCTTACTTAGATTTTGTAGTTCTTCAGTCTCTGCCATTTGGAAAATCATAACATATTATTTCTTAAAAATTATTTCTGCCCAACTACAGAATGGGAAAAGATCTTCACCAACCCTCCATCTGACAGAGGGCTGATATCCGAAATATATACATAATTCAAGAAACTAGACATAAAAAATAAATAATTCAATTAAAAATGTGGTATGGATTTAAACAGAGAATTCTCAACAGAAGAATTTCAAATGGCCAAAATACACTTAAAAAACTGTTCAACATCTTAGCTATCAGGGAAATGCATATCAAAATAACTCTGAGATACCATCTCACACCTGTCGAAATGGCTAAGATCAAAAACACTAATGACAGTTTATGCTGGAGAGAATGTGGAACAAGGGGATCACTCCTCTACTACTGGTGAGAATGTAAACTGGTACAGCCACTTTGGAAATCAATATGGCAGTTTCTCGGAAAATTGGGAATCAATCTACCTTAAGGTCCAGTGATTCCACTCTAGGGCACATACCCAAAGGATGCTCAATCATACCACAAGAACATTTGATCAATTATGTTCATAGCAGTATTATTTGTTAATGCCAGAACCTGGAAGCAACCTAGATGTCCTCAAATAAAGAATGGATAAGGAAAATATGGTATATTTACACAATGGCGTATTACTTAGCTGTTAAAAACAAGGACATCAGGCAATTTTCAGGCAAATGGATGTAACTAGAGAAAAAATTTCCCGAGTGAGGTACTCCAGACTCACTCATACATGGACATTAGCTGTAAAGTAAAGGTTAACTCTGCTTAATCCACAGTCCTAAAGAGTCTAGGTAACAAGGAGGGTCCAAAGTGGGGTGCACAGATTACCCTGGGAAGGGGAAATAAAAGAGATCTCCTGGGTAGACTGGGGGTGGATGGGGATAAGAACACGAGGAATCAGGTTGGGGAGTGAATGGAGAGGGAAAGTACTGAAAAAGATGACTGGGAAGGGTGTGTATTTCAGGTCAGGTAGAAACCTGATGCAAAGGAAACTCCCAGGAATCTACAAGGGTGACTCCAGCTAAGACTCTTAGCAATAATGGATAGGCAGCCTGAACTGGCCATCTCTGGTGATCAGAGATTACAAAAGATAATTGGTGACTACTCTAAATGTCATCAGGGAGCCTTCATCTAATAACTGATGGAAACAGATGAAGAGACCCACAGCTAAGCACTGGGCCCACCTCCAGGAATCCTATTTAAGAGAGGAAGGAATGACTGTATGGGTGTGGGAGTTTGGGGGGGTGTCATCACAAGGGAACCCACAGAAACAACTAACCTGGGCTCATAGGAGCTCACTGAATCTGGACTGAGACTGACCTAGGCCCTCTATGTATATGTGTGACTTGTAGACTAAGTTGTGTAGCTTGGTCTACTTGTCAGACTCCTAGCAGTGGGAGCAGGGCTGTCCAAAATGTATTAGCTGGCTTTGGGAAACCTATTCCTCATACTGGCTTGCTTTGCTCTGCTTTAATACAAGGGGAGGAGCATAGTCCTACCTCAATTTGATATGCCATGCTTTGTTGACACCCATGAGAGGCATGTCTTTTTGTGAAGGGAAAGAGAGGAGGAGTGGATGTTGGGGTGGGGGTTGGGAAGAGAGGAAGGAATGGAAACTTCAGTTGGGATGCAAATTACATGAATAAATTTAATAAAAAATTGTTTCTGTCCATTCTTTTTCCTTTTGAGATACCAATGTCTGAAAGCCCTTCCCACAGCCCATAGTATGTTTTATGATTTTCTTCTCACATTTAGTTCTAGCTATGTTTGTTCAGACTTATTTTTCTAGTTTACCAATCATTGCCTTAATATGTCTAAATTTATGTGCTGAATTTGTAATTTTAGTTTTTATACTTTTTCAGCTCTGGAATTTTCAACAGTCTTTTTTATGTTTCTTGTATTTTCATAGCTAATTCATTAACCATATCATAATATAAAGACTTCATCTAACAATTGTAATAGTTTGATCTTCCAGAGGTCTATTTCTACATTCTGTTTTGTTAGCTTGACTTTTGATCGTTTATTCCTGTCTGCTGGGAAGATGAGTGGTTTTAGATGAGTGGTTTAGATAATTATAGGTGGAAAAGAAACTGACCAGCAGCCAGGTCCTGCAGACCTTTCAAACTGAGCAAATACTTTGTTCACAATTTTCATTACAGTAGAAAGACACTGACGATATTTAAGTGGCAAACTATTCTCATATTTACATTTTATAAAAATTGCTGTCACTTTGACATGAGTGAATGAATTAGAATCAAGAATGGAGTCATTGAACCCAATGGATAAGGTTTGCAGGAATTCAACCAGAGGGGTGTGAGAAGCACAGTAAAATTCAGGCTGATGGAGACAGAAAAGGAGAGCTGCTTAAGGGATAGAGCCAATAGGGTGACCCTCAAGCTTTTGTCCTTAGGAATTGAATGGGGAAAAATGGTGCCATTTACTAATGGACCTAGATTGGGATTCCAAGTCCAGGAGAAATGAAATACTGGACTTGAGGAGTCTGATATGTTTGTTGTCCTAGGAAATGTGGTTAGGAAATCCTGGATAGATTTCTAACACTTTGGAGTTGTCAACCAATGGATGAAAGAAGTGAAATTTATGGAAACCAATGAATATACACCAGAGAAGTTGAAGAGCAAGCATGAAGTGCTTGGGTGGAGGCCACTAGAAAACTGATAGTCCATAAATAATTAAGTCTGCAGGTGGCACACTCAGGAGAGACTAACACTGGTGTTGTGGAATTAGCTCTTTATGAGACTCATGATCATACTTTTAACTTGTGTGTGAGTAAAATAACTTTGGGGATAGTTTTTGTCTGTATTTCTTTTTATTTCAAAGGTTAGGAAATGAGTCAAGGCTGACTAAAGAAAAATGAAATGAGGAGCTCAAGTTTGAAGTTATTGAGTTCACAAACTTATAGTAAAATACAGGTTGTAAATTCAAATAGCCTGAAAATTCATGCAAATACAAGCAAATGCACCCATTGAATATAAACACATATAGTCCTGAATAGCTTTTAACCCAGTGATTATCTTAAAAATGATAAAACAATCTATAGATAAACTCAAGAAATATTTCAGCTGTGAAGTAATGCTCTCTTGGTACTGTAATTCATGGCATTTGGGAAGAAAGTAAAACTTATAGTTAGTGGTGAGGAAGTTTTGACCCATCAAGATATTAATGGTTTATTATACAGGGCAATACCTACAATTACCACCAGGTGGCAGCAAAGTAATTAACAAGGGAGACTTGCTCTTTCAGATACTATGCCATTAGAATATTTGAGTTTATACCTCTTGTACCTTACATATTATTATGAATGTATGACCTTTTATTTTAAATGATTCTTCTGTACCATAATAATGTCTCACTTTCAAAAGCCAGAAATGTGTGTGCTAATACCCTTTCAAGGCCCATGATATGATAGTTAAACATAGTCTATAAATTTATGTCTTAATATGTCTCAGTTTGATAATTTTAATTGTTTCACATATTTGTTTGTTTGGGAAATGGTTTTGGGATATAGTTCAAGATGACACTTAACTGATGATCTCCTTGCTCCATCATTCCAAATGCAGGGGTAATAAACATAGGCCTGGTCATTTTTATTTCAATATAATAATCTCATTAGTAAAAGTAATTTTAATTTGTGTGGCTGGTAATAGAAGCACCAGTGTAGCATGTATAATGATTTCCCACAGAAATACACACACTCACAGGCACACACACACACACACACACACACACACACACACACACACGATATGTAAGCACACTCATATGTGAAGGCACTCATACATACATGAAACACAAATTCATTCAATAACTCCATTCATCATCCATTGGAAGGAAAGAATTCATAAACATCATAAAAGAACTCATGTGTGGTAAGTTCCAGCTTCAGGAACTCCTATTGGAGATGGGGCTGCGGGTTTTGTCCAGAAAAAAAAAAAAAAAGTAAATGAAGAACACCCAGTTAAATTTGAAATTTAGATGCACAAGAAACATTTGTGTAGTGTAAGATGTATGTTCCATACAATTTGGGGACATGTTTGTGTTAAAATTGTTCAATTATTCATTGTAGTTTATCTGACATTTCTGTTTGTAACTAGGAAAAAAAGCACAAGTTGTTGAGAAGACAAAAGAAACTGAGCACCGTGAATTCTAAATTTGACTTAGAATTAAGAAGTCTTGAGAATCCTGGAACTAGTGAATGGACTGCTAACTGTCCTTGATCTGTGCTCCATGCTGTGGGCAATTCATTCATATGTCAAGGTAAACACTGTGGGTATGGCTAATCAAATGCTCCGGTGAATTACCGTCTGTGCCACACATGGACTGCTGATTTTTAAACAACAGCGTGCAACAACATATATTTAAAGTTAACTAAGTCTCGCACGAAATTGAATAAATAACTACAATTCAGGCATTTTGGGGGCTTATTCGGGGTTACATTATGAGAATCTGTCATTAGAGCATCCAGGCTGGGAAATGCCATTTTAATTTCATTTAATTCAACCAACATGTGTGGCATCTTCTCTGTGCAGAGGGTTGATGGGGACTGTGACACATGGGGCTTGATGGGATGCTGCTATTGCCCAGCTCAGTGAACATTTGCAGCAGGTAAGACAGAAGCTAAAGTGATACATCCCGCTGAGGAAGTGGATCGGCGGTGGGATGCCTAGGATGCATGAGGCTGTGGGCTCAAACCCAGCATCCAAAGAGACATAAGTGGTCTTTGTAGCAAAACTCTCTGTTAGCAGTTTCCCCCTCAGTTTCAGCTTTGATCGACCTGCTCTTTCCCTCGCACCCTGAACATGCTCTCGGTCTTTATTCTGTTTTCATTAACAGTTCAATCTTAGATGTTCAAAATCTCCGTTTCCAGCCTGACTCTTCCCTCAACACATGTTGCTGTGCTCGCCATTTTCTCCCAGACTATTTTCATTGATTGTTCCTACATTCCCAGCCCGAGTCATTAGCACCCTTCCTCTTATGGTTAAGGACCCTTGAATCTTTTTTCATTGTTGTAGAATCCCCCCCCCGCGCGCCCGCCCTGCTCCTCTGCCCTCCAGCCCACCAGTGCACCCTCTATTGCAACGTCTCTTAACTGAGTCCTTGTTTCCAGTATGGTTTTCTGGGTTTTTTTGTTTCTTTGTTCTTTTGTTCGGTTTTGTTTTGAAGGTGGTACTAGATCTACAGGAAACTGCTCTGTCACTGATCTTTTGTTTCTTTGTTCTTTTGTTCGGTTTTGTTTTGAAGGTGGCACTAGATCTAATCCAGGAAACTGCTCTGTTACTGATCTTTCATTCCTACCCTTTGGTTTTCTTAAATTCAGAGACTGAAATAATTTTAAAATCATTTATTTAAATTTCAAGTGTATTGCTACAATAATTAGTTGAAACTGAGAAGAATTTGTGGATTTGATTGTGATGGATAGGAAGAAGATGGATAAATAAACAGATCCAGGGAATGATCTAGGATGCAGAGAGATTAGATACCTAAGGCCCTGGGATGGGAAATCTCAAACCCCATGTTATATACTCCAGGGGGCACCACTGAACGTCAGCTGCATGGATGAGAAAGGTAGTTGATCTGGCTCTCCCCGCTGGGCTACAGAAGAGAAGATGCTGCTTCTCAGGATCAGGATCATCAGCCTTAGCAAGTTGATCTAAGCTCCCCTTAGTGTGCTGGCCCAGGATCCCATCTTACAAGAACCCCAAACTCCAGTGATGTAATCTAGCAAGTCATTAACAGTAACAACAACAACAACAACAAAAAATCTCTAACTCCAGGTGCAGGGGACTTGATGCCATCTTCTGGCCTCTGCGGGCACTGCACAAACATGCAGACCTTAAGCATGCAGGCCAAACTCATACACATAAACTTTAAAATCTTAGGTAAATTAACTTGAGACATATAATAAAATATAAGTGACATTATGTCTTACAGTAACCCCAAACCAGAAAATAATGGAAAGACTTCCATTACTGTTAAGTTTGTAAAGCCAAGACAGAACTTTCCTGTTACCTTTTTCTTTTTGTGCAGTTTGCTTCATACATAGAAGACTATGCTTAGTATCAATGTCAAACACTTTTTCAATCTATTAGGCATGCAAACATGAGATCTAAACAATGTCAGCTTTGACCCAAATTGTCAACACCATGCCTGCTTCTCCTGAGTGCACCCCTCTCTATCTTCTTCCAGCTCCACAATCCTGTGGACTTTGTGTTCTGAACCTTGCATCCCCACTGCTGAGGCACGGATAACAATTCACGGGACTAGGCTCAAATAGAGGTTAAATATAATTTATTTGGGAGAGAAGTCACTTACACAAGAAGCAGATGGTTCCCACTCTAAGGATCAGCACAGGCTGCTCCCTGTGACCCAACCGGACTGAGGCAATAGAGCCACCTGTGGGCACCCCAGACCTAAACTCACTCCATCACATCTGCAACTGTGACCATGCCCATTTGATGTTACAGGTGAGGGTGGGGTGGATATCTCACTACAATTCTTCTGTAAGGCTAAAGAAAAAGATTTAGGCTTGACATGAAGCTTTATACAAAGATAGCAAATATCAAGTACGCTCCAGGAGAAGGAAAAGTAAGAATAGACACACTTAAGACCTATTGCCAGTGAAGCAGCTAGAGCAAAAGGCAAGAACTACTCCCCACTGTCCCTTCTCCCTAGCAGTGGGTCTGTGGGTTGGCATTAGCGCCCAAATAGTAGCACACATATATCTCTGAGTACTCTGTCTGATCCTAGACCACAACAGAACCTCTGCAATGCAGAACACAGGACGTAACCTGTGATGGCAGAGTGAGCCAGGATACTCAATGGGAAGGGCTTTGGCTGCCCTGGGGGGAAGTGGAGACATTCTCTGCTCAAATTACTGAGAGATGTAGAAAGGCAAGCTGATCGGGCTGAGCTCAAAAGGTCCAGTGGTCAACAGGAGTTTGAGGGCTTGAAAACAGGCCTTGAGGGAACCCTCCTCAGGAGCAGTGACAACTGATAGATTGAAGACTTTAAAATTATCCCCTTTGGGGCAAGCACAGGATGCTTCCAGATGTTTTAAATTCTTTTACTTAAAACAAAACATTTACTTTAAGAGATAAAGGGCTTGAAGTGTAAATGCATGAGTAAGCCTAGTTAAGAAGCCAAGAAACCAGAACAGCCACAGATCCCTGAGTATAGGAGGGTGGAGAGCATTGGTTTAAGGTATACAATGGCTTGGGAACTTGGGTACATGCAAAGGAAACACACATCGGGGTGGGGAAAGGTAAATTTCACCTCCTTGGCAAGCTGGAGTTATGATTCATGACATGTGTTCCCCTGTGTTCTACCAACTTGAAGATGCTTGGCACTAATGACTATGTAGCACCTAACATGAGGCTTGCCTGGCACAAACAGTAAGTAGCAAACCTTCCATGCTCAGTCTGGTTTTAGTTGTTAACTAGTAGATGGCAAAGGGACACAAAGGTAAGTGTGCTTTTCCTGTTTATCAGAAGGATGAATAGTCAGAACCCTAGGCCTGCTGGGGCTCAGGGCTATCAAAGCTGACTTCTTAGACCTAACTCTATCGACACAACCAAGAAACACAGCCCTTATCACCTTAGCTAGGTGAAAAAGAAATGA
Organism: Cricetulus griseus; assembly: GCF_003668045.3. Taxonomy (NCBI): domain Eukaryota; kingdom Metazoa; phylum Chordata; class Mammalia; order Rodentia; family Cricetidae; genus Cricetulus; species Cricetulus griseus. The sequence goes on along the minus strand of NC_048595.1, from coordinate 308,492,782 downwards.
CTTGGAAAGAGGCCTTTTCAAAATTGTCCCCACACCTCACAAATAAGATGCTAGAATCTTTGAGCTGTTTCTGCCACTTGAAGTATACTTCAGGGTTCTGAAATGCTTTAGCCCAGTACCATCAGTTTTGGAGTTCTGGGTATTTTATAGTGGGTTTTCCTAATATAAAGTATAGGGCAGAGTTATAGAAAATGATGCCGCTACAATGCCTGGTAAATAACCAGTGCTTAGTAACATTTTGGTGAACAGAGGGATGCTTAAAAGAGGAGAACCTCCAAGCTTTAAGTAAAAGTCAGGATAAGAAAGAGCCATATAGCATGACGATTGAGGTCCAATTCATAAGATTGTAGAAATGATTTAATTTTAATTGGAGTTTTAAGAAATCAGAATTTAGCAGCTAACCAAGTTGAATTTGTTTCAGAATTTTAGAATTGACAGATAGATGGGAAATTTCTGTTACCCTGTGTGCAAGGCCCTGGGTTTAATTCCCCATGTCATAGACAGACAAAAGCAAACAGAGCTTAAAAGAAGTGGAGTGACATTTGATATTTAAAACAATAATCATAAAAATGCTTGGCTTTCTTTGAGAAACGTAGCTGAGAGTCTTACTTCCCCAAATGGGTGAAGGCATCACAGAGTATTTTGACCACACAATCATACTCTAGCCACACCACACCATTTCAGAGAGTTATGCAAATCCCCTCATTGGATTTTGTCTGTCTAGCATCTGGAAGCTACCAGGAGGCTTCAGAACTCTGTAACAGTTTTTGTCATCCCAGAGTGAACTTGTCCTTTCAGGGTACCTTTCTTTCAGCTAGTCCCTTACCAGCACCCATACCATGTAAACATGGGATTTCTTCTTTATCATATGGATGGTCAGGTAAATCATTGATGCTAGTTTTTGGTTGGTTGGTTTTTGTTTTTTCCAGACAGGGTTTCTCTGTGTTACCCTTGACTGCCCTGCAACTCACTCTGTAGGCCAGGCGGGCCTCGAACTCACAGAGATCCACCTGCCTCTGCCTCCTGAGTGCTGGGATTAAAGGTGTGGGCCACCACTTGCTAGTGTGACGTTACTGTTTTATGATGGGTCATGATCCTTGCTGGCAAGAATAAAGATAACATGTTTCACATTATTTGAGTGATGGTGCTGAGAGATGTCTGCTCAGGCGAGACTCTAGTTTGGTGACAATTCACAAAAGAGGACTTGGTGTGTGGCTATCTTTATGTTACTATGTGGGTCTCATTGCCATACAAGGACAGCAAGAAGCCAAAAGTCAGAACTCTTAAAGAGGAGGGCTCCTGTTCCACAGCAGCCGACCTGCCTTGGAAGTTCAGTAAGTGAGAAATTCATCAGGGTTTCCCCACTGAGCCATGCACTTTCCAATTGGAATTTCACATCTCACCCTAATTAATACCCATCTACTGAACACTTTAAGTCATATACCTTGAAGAAACCCATGGGAGTGATAATTCGTATATCTGTTAGAGAAAAAGTGTTTTGAAACATCAGTACACAGAAGAATTAACCTCCAATGACACCCCACTGCTCCTGTCAAACTGGTTCCCATTGCAAGCAGACTTGGCTAGGAAGAAATTTCTGTCATGTGAGTTCCACAGAAGCAAAGTCTTTGTTTCCATGTGGGCATTAGAGATACATAAAGTTGTCCTCTATACTAATTATTAGTGTTTAAGAATATTTCATAAAATAGACCTAAAAACAATTTTGTATATCTTTGTCCATCCCTTTAGAAACATGGAGAATGTGCAGTGTGTCTGTCCCTTCGCCCTTTAAGCTAACACTTCCTTATCTAGACAGATTCATCAACAACAAACTATATAGAAATGTGTTTCTTTTTGAGAAACTAATCAGGTTAGCGCTCTATCTACCCTTCTTTGAACTGTATAATAATATATGTTTACATTGGATGTGAGTTGTGTAATTAAACTATCTCCCCCCAAAAGGCAGAAAGTTGACAGCAAATTAACCCATGAAGAGTAAAGTGATTTTAAATGAGACCACTGGGAATTCAATAAACTGTTCAGTGAGGCCTTGGTTTTTAATTTACATAACAATTACACTTACTTCAATTTCTATTCTTAGCACCCACTCCACACTCTGTCATTTAGTTAAGGGTAAAACGTATCAACCAAACAAACTGGCCAATTTTTACGTAATTGACCCCCAAACCAGTGAATTTTTAGAGACTGGTAAGAAAGCCTCCATACACATTCACTAGGTGGCGATAAGGGACCGTGCTTCACTCTAAACTACAGAGCCATTCAGAGTAAACGAAGAGCTGTGTTATTAATTTATACTACCTTGCCTCCTCTACACTAATATTTGTTTAATCGGCTGTTTCCTCTAATCCTCCTCAAACACTACTGATTAAAATCTCTAGCATAGTCATATTTCTGTTTTTCCTTACTTCCCCTACCATTTTGTTACAGTTTGAGTGACAGGGTAAGTAAATGTAAATGACGTAGACTAAGTGATGTGGTTAGTAATAATGACTACAGGTAGTTGAAAAATTAGTTGGAAGCAACAGAAAACTATGAAGTAAAAATCATTTTCAAATTTGCCCTTGACCGATGCTGGTATTTTAATTGGTGGGATACCATTCATCTTCAGTCTGTAATCTGGAAACTAAAATATGTCTCCGGTAAAAGGTGATAAAAACTGGTACTTTCTGAAGGGAGTTGTTTCCTGAATATGATCCATGTTCATCTTTACAAAGATGAAGCGCAAAGACAGTACAAACGTCTTCTCCAGCAGTCAGGAAATAACACTACTCCACACCCAGAACACTAAAAGAGGGGCCTGTTCAGACAGTCCAGCATAGGCATTTTGCTGTACACCCTGGATGTATTTATACTGGATGTGTTACTCACTCCCAAAGGAAGGAAAACCAACTGAAACCGCTAGGGACATAATGCATCGATTCTTCTCAGTGAAGGTTTCTTCAGTACTTCTAAATTAGTGTCAGTTATTCCTCTCAGAGACAGTGCCTTGTTGGAAATAAATGCCTCACTTCATAAGAACACGGTGTTCCCCTCTTAGAGAAAGCCCAGGCCCACTGGGTACTCATGTTTGGAATACTGGCCTCTGGGAGCATTCCTCCCCTAGACCAGTAGTCTTTTAAGGTTGTTGGCTTTTTTCTAATCTGTCAATCAGCTCTCAGAAAATGTATTTTTAATTTATTTATTTTTCTTTTTCTAGGCAATTTACAGTTTACTAAAGAGGTCACTAAAAAATAATATCATCCCTTTGCTAATCTGTATATTTATATATAAACCTAAAAACCAAAACTTAATAGGAGTCCTTTGACAAACATTCTGCTTTATTAAATAAAATGAAAAAGACTCTCATTTGAATAAATAAATGAATCCATTATGATATATTTTTATTAGATAATGGTTCTACTTCGTAGTTTTAAAATGTGATTGCCACTGAAATGTGTATAAAGTTACTGAAAACTTTGGATGTTGAAGCAATCAAATAGAAATAGTTACCAGAAACTACATTTGGAATGAATAAATATTACATTTATTAGAAAATTAATTCACAGACTTTATTTCTTAATAACCATTGCGTTCTAAACCGCCAGCCAGTATGTTTTATTTTATGACCTCACACTGGACCACTTACAGGAACATTTTTCCACCCTCAACCCCAAATGGACTGGTGACTTTGTGTACTTTTCCAGGGATAAATGAAAATAAAACAACTTATTTTCAAATGAATAGACTACATCATTTGAGCACAACAAGCACAACAGGCATATTTAATAGAAGAGAAAAACTTAATCTCACCCTGGGAGTCCAGGCTTGCTTTCATTAGTGAATCCCTTCAATGAGCAAATAACTCTTTTAAGTAACTTTTTTAAAAGTGCTCTTAAAATCCACTTGAATTTTTTGTCCATCGATGAATCATCATTATTCATTCTTAATTTTACAGTTACCCAGAGAGACCTAGGCTCAACATGATAGTGATTTGAAGGCTATTTATTCTAACAGGTATTACCTATACCCAAAGTAACTTTTTTTCCCACATAAACCTGTATATCTCCCTAGACAGAAGTCATAAATCTGGGTGGACAGTCCCACTCCACAGCTCGTCTTCTATTCTGCACTACTCTTTTCTCATCGTAGCTGCTATAAAACTGCTTGTTGAAATAGAGATGGAAAAGCCAGCACTTGGAACCACATGCCTCTCAGATTAATAGTAGCAGTAACGAAAGCTAGAAAAACGTGAGTTAATTCTTTCTCCACGTCTAGACTGAACCTATTATTGTAATGATACTTTTTCTGACAATAAACTTTAAAAAGTGGAGGTACTAAGTTAAATACTGAAGAAAAGAATAAAACTTGTTTACTATGTGCATAGCTTATATACACAATGCTCTGAAATATTTAAGGCACCAAGATATATGTATGTAAGAGGAAAAAAAAAACACCAAACAGAAATGCTGGAAGTTTTACCTTGTCCTGAAATCCAGTTCAGAGGCGTTCGAGTCCCACTTACTTGGGAGTTGGAGATGGAGTGAAGCTACTGCTCCTCCTGACCTTAAGTTTGTCTCTGGGCGAGTGCCGTGTGGGTGTGGGTGTGTGCGTTTGAGCGCGTGTGTGCAGAATGTCTCTTTGTGGTGCTGGATGGCAGAGGTCCTGATCCGGGGATGAAGGAGGCACTTCTCACCAAGAGCAGAAGAAAAGCAAAGCGTCACTAGGAGAGTTCTCCTCCCAGATCCTCTAATTACAGCCTAACATGCACTTCATGCAAACTTCAGGGGGAAGGGAGGGGCAGCTGAGTGCCCAGACCTTGTAAAACAGCAGCCTTTTAGATGACTTTCCCTCTGCACAGATCCGGACGATTCAGCTCTGGAGTTCAGGAAAAGCTGAGGCCCAACCGCAAGCCCCCACCCACACCATGCCTCCTGCCCACTGTCTACTCAGGGCAATGTCCACAGGAGATGCTGGGAGGGATCCGTGGGATGAACTGCGGCCTCTGCTGACACCCCTACACAATTGTCACCTTGTTGTTTTAGTCTCTGCTTAAAAGGAAAACCCAAGGGTGTGAGATGTCTTTCCTTTGCAGACATGAAAGACAACAGCACGCCAAACTTCCTAAACTTGTACCAAATTGCTTGTTCTTCCCAAATTCTTGACCGATGGACTCAGTATTAATGTTGGACCAAATATTTCTTACCCCGCAACTGCTATTGTGTCCTTAGATGATAGTGCCTAAGAACCTGAGTTTATTTATAGAGTGAGGAATGCAAGGGGGAGTCTGGTGGGTGGGGTTGGGTTATAGATCCTTACTCAGGATTAGAACCAGATGTCACAGGGCGCGCTCACAGACAGATGCGCGCGTGCATGCGCGCGTGCACACACACACACACACACACACACACACACACACACACACACACACACACACACACACACTTAAAATAACTACTGGGGAAGATGCTGGGACACGCGGGAAAACGCCTCCTGAACAAATAGACATTTATTTATAACTCGGAGGAGGGTATATAGGTCCATTGATTCCCGCCTTGAGTAACCAAGGGGTTTGGAGAGGAAATGGCTTCATATTTCAATAACAGAGACACCTTTGATTGGGCCTAGGAAAAGCGGAAAGAAAGAAAGAAACACCGCAGGAAGCAAAGGGCTGTTGAAGCAGCCAGAGGAGGGTCTGGCATCAGGGTTGAGGACAAGCAAACAAGCCCTAGGGCCCCACAGGCCGGGAGGACAGAGCCAACGCCTGAGAACTGGGCGCAACGCGGTGGGCGAGGACCCTGGGAGATATCTCGGGCACTCCATGGTTCCCTGCCTGCTCCCGGGAAGTGCAGGAGGGAAGGTGGCTCACCCCCTGAGGGGGTAGGGGTGAGGGTGGGGGGGAGGGCCACAGCTCCGGAGGGATGGAGGGAGGAGGGGGCAGAGGCGAAGACCAGAGAGACTACTGATGGCTGGAGCCTTTAGGCAGAAGAGCTAGTGAGGAGTTGGCTGAAGGAGAGTGAACAGGGACTCCGGGTGGGGTAGTTGACTGAGCCTAAGCGCCAGTGGTGGCAGAGGCTGAAGATCAGAGTCCTTTGGCTAGCAGAGAGCGGCGCTATTGTCTTAGAGATAGAAACTAAGTGGCTAACTGTGGTCACTGAGTCCTCCAGCACTCCTTATCCAGAGGGAGGCAGGGAAAGCATTGGTTGTGGGGTTACCCTGAGGGTGGGGCGGTTTCTTACCGCCTTTTTTTGTGGAGGGAGCTGTCTCAGACTTCTTGCCTCTAGGAGTGCTCCAGCCCCCATCCCGCCTTGCCATTGGGTCTTTCATTTTATTTTATTTTGTAAAGATGAGCCATGTCTCCCCAATAGAACACAGCTAAATTTGAAATAAAGTGTTTTAAAGTGAAGCCCTTATTCAACAGTCAACCAGACACCTTTATTGCATCCCCAAATCTGGGCAAAGTGCTTGTCTTCGTTTTATTCAGTTCCTCCATGCAAGAATAGGCTACAAGTTTTGCAGTTTTATGTCAATCATTCGGTGGCTCCCAAGACAGCTGATATTTAAGGTCCACATTAACAGCCAATAAAAATAAGGCACCCCTCTGCTTTTCAGCTAAATAGAGCCTGTATGCAATTTCTTGAAAACGTTCAGGGTGGCGGTTATTTTAGAACGCACCATCCAGCTGGGAAAGTCGGTGGTGAGTGGCCATGAAATTGTATGAAGACCGTTTAAATAATACTCTCACTCCTTGAGTTTAAAAAACATAATTTCATGCAGTTGCCTGGCTGGTACATCCAATCTGATGGCTCAGGATGGCAGTTGTGCCTGAGTGTGTGTTCTATTGTAAATAAACTTACTCCAACAAATTAGGCAAATTTAATTCATTCTTGTCTTATTACACATGACAATTTGTTTTGCAAATTAATCACACCATAATTTTCACACTAGAATTTATTTTTTTTTAATCGTTTCAGGTATGAAGTCAATTGAGTTAGGTTTTCAGAAATGAGGGCCTCTTACCTCTGCTAGTCTTGACAAGCCACACTATCCATCCTTCCCTACTCTTGTGTCCAGCCTCTACTTCCCAGCTGGTTGCTTGGAAACTAGTCTCTACTGAGAGTCTTTTCCCCATACATATTTATCTTGTGAAGATTCAAAGTGTTGTTCAGGATTGATTGGGTTGATGTTAAATATAATTCCAGTCATTAAATTCCACTTGTGTGTGTGTGTGTGTGTGTATGTTCAAAAATATGTATCAAAAAGTTTTATAAAGGTTACACTATTTAGGCCAACTGTTCAAATTTTGCATTAGCATACAGCTATTAAAAGAAACAGGTTAAAATATCTAAAGTAAGTGTGTAAATAATACAGAGCTATTTTCTTCCGTTAAGATATTTATAATAGTATGTTATAAAAATGTAGATTATAATAATGTCTTTCCAAGGAAAATATACTAAAAGGTACTCTATATTGAAGAGTCCCTCTAATTATTAATTAATGAAATTAATTCAAATGGTTTTATAAAGTGTAACTTTCATTTTTGCTTATTGTAACATAATATGACTAAGTAGGAAAAACCAGATTAACTAGGATATTCAACCATTATTTTTTCCCTAATTCATTGACAAAGGAAATTTTCACTGGTTTTTACCTCATTCAGGTCTGAATGTATGCACAATATAAACAAAGCATTAGCATTTTCAACATTGAAAAAATAGGAGCCTAACATATCATTAGTCTTTGATATGGAGTAAATTCATTCCCAAGCAGATTGTTATTCCTCCTGGCATGTTATACTTCTAATAAATATACATTTATATTCAAATGGAGATTATCTCAGTTCATCCCTTCTTCAAACTCCCAAACATGCAGTTCTATTATCCATTAAATTCCAGAGAATTGCTTCCCTGTGAACTCTTGTTTCCTGGAATTTTTGCCTCGGGCTAATATTATACCTGGTTGAACATCTGCTAAGATAAAGGTGCAACTATGTGCACTCTGAGGCACCGGGGGAGAAAAGCCATTTGACCTTTCTGTCTGAGGGCTCCGAACTTCATTAAAGCGCCTCTTGGGATTGCGGGCATAACCATGAGAAAGACATCGTTTGTAATTAAGTCCTTCCCACTGGCTATATTCCTGTTGAACTCAATGATTAAAATACAAATTCAATATTCTAAATGGTCACAAAACATTTGATAAAAGGTTATTTTACTCCTAATGCAACGGTGAGACAGCTTTCCAAGGGCCCACTTTCTGTGTGCTCTCACTCTGCAACCATTCTGCAGACAGACGCTTCAAAAGGGCACACGAAATAATTAGGCAATAAATTGTTCAAATGTTAAGAGCTCCGATTCTTCAAAAGCTGGTAAGTCCAAATGGATATCACAGCCAGTGATAAACAGCCTCAACTCCAGAGACGTGCATGCTTACATGTGATCACGTTTTTTCCTTGGATTGGCTTTACTTTCCCAGGGCCGCCAATCAACCTTCCCTTAATCGGCTCCTCACTCACTGTTTCTTCTGTACAGATTATCCAAGCTGTTCCTTTATTTTCCCCAAATAAATTGTCATGTAGTTCATTATTAGCTACATTCTTCTCTACTCACATTCGGTTCCATTTCTTTTAAAAAATAGATATAAATTTACACAATTATAACTAATAAGAGATGATGAGAACTAATTGGAGATAAAGTGCATCAAAATCAGAATAAAATGAAACTCAAAGAAATAGAAGCACAAAAATGTGCAAAAATAAAATACCCATTTGTTGACATGTTTTTAAAATGTTTCTCCCTCTTTTACAATTCTCCATTATGGCTAAGAACATCCTTTTGCTCTACTGTAACCTCTTGTATTTTCATTTATTTATATTTTCACATATTGTTTTCCTTAACCAATTGTCATATAAGATCTCTCAGGACACATATAATTTCTCTGCATCTTCAGCTTCCCTATATAATGCTGCAGTTAGAAACCTATCAAAACTGGTTATTGCTACCATTGTAAGTGGTGGTAATAGCTGGGTCTTGGTGGTGCACACCTTTAAGGTAGACCTTTGTGAGTTTAAGGCCAGCCTGGTCTACTGGCTATTTCCAGGACAGACAGGGCTACACAAGACACCCTGTCTTGAACAATGAAAGAAAGAAAGATAGTAAGAGATTATTTTTTACGTAGAAAAGAAATCATAAATAAAGGATTGTATTAAGTGAGCTACTTTAGAGTCTTTTGCATCTAATTGCCAATGGCATAAATAATAAACCCTCAAAAACTGATGAACAATTTTATTATTGTTATTGATCTAATATAATTAAAAGAAACATAATACATATTTTTCTTCCTTGCTTGGCTGATGAATGATTGTGTAAAAGACAATCAATGAAGATGAACTGTTTTGTTCTTTTGAGAAACTAGGTTGAGGTTAGTGAGAAAATACTGTTATTATCTTAGAATTACAATATCAGTCACTTGAATATTGATTTTCCCCTTGCATCTGTGTAGTTCTTTTAAAATTTAACCAGTAATAACTATAAATAAACATAGCCCTCTTTGTGTTTTATTTCTGTTCTTTTCTTATAACTTTCAAAGGAAAGATTGTCAAGTCTAATTGGGCTGGAGTGATTTATATCTAGTCTTTGAAGGGTAAAATGAGTGAATTAGCTAATGCATCAAGGTTGGCATAGGGCAAACCTTCTCACAAAAGCCTGGAGTGTAGAACTGTGCTTATTTTGAAGTAATGGAAAATATTTTAGAGTTGTTAATAGAAGGAAAGGATTGTACAAACTAGTATCAGAAACCCATGAAGACAAATTTAAAAGGAGAGGAGCAAAGGTACCAAGGTCAGGAACAGACTACCAGAAAACTACAATAAAATAACATAGAAATATTTAGAACACCTTTTTTGTATTAAATTTTGATTAAACTGGCTTAAGTAAGTTTGTGGTTGCTTTGGTATTTTCTGTGTTTATGCTAATGTCAATAGGCACAATACATTTCTTTAATATTTCCATAAACAGAGAATTACTTCTGTCTTGACATAACAGTTTGGGGTAAGAATTTATTATGGTTTTAAAAATCACAATTAAGTTCCCCCCATATGTAATATACATAATTTTCTGATACCACTTTGTGTTAAAATCATCAGAGAGGCCAGGCATTGGTGGCACATGCCTTTAATCTCAGCACTCGGGAGGCAGAGGCAGGCGGATCTCTGTGAGTTTGAGGCCAGCCTGGTATACAGAGTGAGTGCCAGGATAGGCTCCAAAGCTACACGGAGAAACCCTGCCTCGAAAAACCAAAAAAAAAAAAAAAAAAAAAAAAAAAAAAAAAAAAAAAAAAGAATCATCAGAGAGCTTGCTTTCTTTTATGAGCTGTCAAAGTTGAACAATTTGGAATGGGCCTTTGCCTAGTGCATGTGGAAGTGGCCTTACAATGCATTTATCTCAGACACTTCCTTTTAGAGACTAACCCAGCCTATTGATTCTACCCCAAAGTAGGAAATCTGTGATTCTTCCTTCCCACTATCTAGTTGTTTCAACATATGGCTAAATTAAGACAGTAAAGGCTAAACTCTATCAGCAACTGAGCAAAAGAACAGGAGGAAACATTTCTCCTTTTGGGTCTAATTACTGCTAATTTCCTTGTGCAAGATGCAATAATTCTTCAGGAACACTGACCTAAATGTCAAGCTTGCTGTAGTAAATGCCTGCTGTTTTACTTCTTTTAAGCTTAAAGGCAAGTTAATTTGGAAAAATGAAAATTCTGAAGTGATGAAAAAAAAAAAGGTCCATCTCTCAGTTCATACATATATGTAGAGAATTGTCAAGTGGCATGCTTCACTTTTCCAATCAGTCAAGCAGTAGAAACTACTTTGGATCTAGTTCATAGAATGTACTTGCTTGCTGGACTCTGACAACTCTTTAAATATATTTTAATTACCCAAATCACTGTGCATGAAGCTTTCTTACACCAATGCTAACTTCTACCATCAGCTGTTCTTCAACAGTAACACTTAAAGAGATGTTTAATTCTTTTTCAAAATTAAAAGTAGCTAAAATGATCTGACTAGCTGATTTCCTACACAGAAAAGTAAGTTGAGTCACGTGAGTAAAGGTTTGTCCTAAAGTCAATCTGTTCTTTTGCTTTCAAATCTGTCCATTTCTGCATCCAGACACAGATTCGGGTGTTAATATCTTTCTTCTTTAACATAGTCAGCATTAATTTTTCTTCTTATGTATTCATTATTTAATATCTTTAATTGTGGAATCTACCACAATTTGAGTAATTGTTTTCTTAACTTATCTGTTTTCCCTGTTATGGCAAGGGCATATTGATCAAGTCCAAATCATTTGTAAATCTTTTAATGCTGTTTCTCATCCCACCTAAGCACGGTATCTACACATGTAAGTTTAAAGCAAGATTGTTGAATTGAATCTAACTTGAATTGCTGAGGGCATATGTTAGTGACAAGAAATTACAAGGCAGTTTTCAGTTAGGTTTGTGTTTTAACATTTTTTTATTTACCGTATGTGTCTGTGAGCTCATGTGTGTGTGACCTCCTTTGAATCATGGCACATATGTGTGGCCTGTGGAAGTCTGTTTTCTCCTTTCATTGTACAGGTCTAGGGATTGAACTCGGGTTATCAAGTATGGTAGTGGCAAGCACCTTTAGGTATGGATCTACTGTATAGTTCAGCATTAGATCCTTTAGGTGTGCCTTCTATAAGAAAATCAAAAGAAAAAATAAGATAAAATAAAAACATAAACACAACAGCCTATTTGACTTGGGACTCGATTTGATTGATTTAATGTTTCTTAGACCTCTTATTTTTCATTTTGAATATTTTGTTAAGATTGAATCCCATCCTTTGGAAATGTCATCCAGGTTGTTTTGTTTGCCCAATGTCTTCTTCACAAGGGTAGACTTTGGTGTACCTTTAATACTATTGCCTTTTTTCATTGTTCTGAACATAGCATTCCTTTTATCAAAACCTTTTTTTTTTTTTTCCGACAAGGCTTCCTAGAGAGCAGAGCTCACAAAGTGAGAGCTGTGTATTTGATTTTGTGACCTAGATGTTAAAATCTACACCAATTTACTATTCTTGGCCTAGGAGTGGCATGCTTCACTTTTCCAATCAGTCAAGCAGTAGAAACTACTTTGGAACTAGTTCATAGAATGTACTTGCTTGCTGGACTCTGACAACTCTTTAAATATATTTTAATTACCCAAATCACTGTGCATGAAGATTTCTTACATAAATAGCACTCTGCATAAGGGAACTTTGTACTCCACTTTTAAAGTTTCTCTGCTTTTATATCTAGACTCAAATAATAGTGAAATATTTTTGTAGAACAAACACTGCACTTGATAATGTTGAATCATGTTTGGGATCTGTTGGTTGACGTTTTTTGTGATCATGAGGCTTAGTGCACTTTGAGTATTTCTCACTGAGCAAGGTTTTAAAGTACAGATGCCCTTCTCTCATCCAAAAGCTTCCATAGACCATAGAATGTTCCATGTTGTTTTCTTGAGTTTTCATTTTTAATGGTACAATATGGTTTTGGATGATGTTTGTGGACTCCTGTGAGCATCTGATCCATGTCAACAAAGAAAACACAAATACAGGTTTGGGAAAATTTCATATTTTTGAATTTAAAGCCTGTTCTAATGAATCTTTTAAGAGCCTAGAAAGATTAGAAGAGAGGAGGGGGGATACTTTGTAGATAAAATAACGTTGTGCATGAGGAGTCCATGGCAGCCTTTTAAAAACGGCTTCTTTGTGCTTAGTTGACCAGCAAGCAGCTTCACCACTGCTGATATTCAATAATTAATCTTCCTTTAGTCTTTGTTCATGGAGGAATTATTTTCAATTTTGCATCTTTTGCTATTAAAATCATGAATTATTAAATGTGGTGCTAAGGTTCATTGTACTAGTTTCATCTCATTGTAAAATATGTATGTCATATTGGGATCACCCTCCTAAAAGGTAACTATGTATCTGACTTCTTTCTGTCACATGTCTAAAAATAATTGAGCTTGAAGTGTATTTTGTCACACTAATTCTTCAAAGTTCTGGCTGTCAAAGGATTTTGTTCCTTAGGGTTTAGAAAGAAAAAAAGACTCTTAAATAATAAAATACTCAATTTTAAGGCCTATAATCTTTCTGTATGGTGGCATTATCATAGGACAGGGATTAATAGGCAATGGTAGTATTTTTCTTTTCTTTCTTTTTATTAATATTTTCAAATTAGACTTCTAGGAAGTTGGTAAATTGATATAATCTATTTTTATTGGCTTAGCAGGATACATGTTTTGGTTAAGGTTTACATTCTGTTTCAAATTGTAAGTAGATTTTATCTTAGACTATTATTTGGGAAGTCACAAATGATAAAAAATAATACTATCTTTTTTTAATGTTTTCAGTCACCTAAGCTTGTGTTTCTATCTCAAAATACTTATGGGCAACTATGAAGAAGTTTACTTTATTTACTCTTTGCTGAGAATTGAAGACAGTGCAAACAATTGGAGGGATGGAGATGTCTCACTGGGTAAAAGTGTTTGCTGTGCAAGGATAAAGGCAGCTGTCAGGCAGGCAGCTAGGTGTGCATGTGCATGGAGTCCCAGTGAGTGGTGTGGAGACAAGTGGATCCTGAGCAAGCCTTGATATAACAAGGAAGAAAGCAATAGAGGAAAAACCCACTGTCCTGCCCTGGCATCCACAGGCAAATGTGTATCGCACATATACAACATACAAGCACATACTGTATCATATACATACACAATATAGAAGTACAAATTTATAAAAGTTGGTATAATGCATTTATATGTTTATGTATGTCTTATGTGTCTGTTTGTACTTTTACTATTTTTATGTGTATGTATATATTTATGTACATGTGTATGCTCATTGTGTGTGCGTTTACAGATGTGTAAGTCAGTCCATTCCTTGACAGAGCACATCCCCTTTCTGGAAAAAAAAACAATTAAAAAACAAACAAACAAAAAACCCTTCTATCTCTGCATCTCTAATACTGAATGAAGTTACAAATGGCCAGTGTTTTTAAAATCTTAATTGTTTCGCTGGAGTAATTTTTGTTGATTTATCTCAAAAGTATCATTTTACTTTCTCCTAGTAAAAAGCATTTCCCATGAAGATAACCATGTCTGTTTTTAATTGAAAATAGTAAATAGCTTTTGGGAGAAATTACATCCCTGATCTGTTGAGATATTTAAATTTTTGCTTGTTAAAAAAAGACAACCTCACATTGTTATCTGTGAACTTAAATCTCTATGAAATTATATTTTATAGTAGGTTAAATAATTATATTTATACCATATAAGAGTAGTATCTTCCACTTTCTAAATATTTTCAGTAATTAAAGGTGTAGTAAAAATAAGATTATTAAAAAGCCTTAATTAAGCCCCTTTTCACCTGCATTGGTTTTCTTACCACAGTTTTCACAGGATTAATGATAAAGTGTGGCCAATACAGCTGATTTGGAATAAATGATACTTAAAATTTTCCTCTTGCAGAACATGGTTTCAGCTTTCTTGCCACACACTCCTCAGGAATCCTAAATCCCTTCAGAGGAATTGTTTTATGAGTTTGATACTTTTCCTCTTCAGCAGCACTGAGCTACCCTATGGCAGGACCACAATGCATGTCAGCCTCTGCAGGATTTTTAGCTTCTGTGATGAAGTTTTGACCAGTATTTGTCTGTTATTAAAAATAATAGCTATTTTAAAAGCTAAAAACAAAAATAAAAGGGAGCAATAATTGCACCAGGAAATTTGAATTTCATGACCAGTATGTCCTTAACCAAATATTTGAACGACACTGTCGCTTGAGCACAGATTGTTTTCCTAAGTCGTTCACTGAGTCTCCCAGCAAATCTGGCCCCCGTCTATTAATCAGAGATCATATTGAATTAGATTGAACTGAGATGATCCTATTTATGAACAGAGCAGGACGCAGCGTGGGTGGTATAATTCAAGGGAGTAAAAGAGGTCTGTCTCTTCCAAAATAGTTCCACCAAGCTTCTGCGGTGTTTGGAGAACACCTCACTGGGGATGTTTTGCTCCTGTTGTTACTAAAACATCTCTAGGAAGGCCATTTTATCTTCCTCCCTTTTTTCCAGGCAGTTGTAAGACAGAATGACATACTTTCTCCTTTTAAGGCACAACACTGATAATTAGATGTTATATTGAGAAGGGCAATCGTCTCATCTGTAAATAGCATAAAAAGGTATGACTGTTTTCTTGGGCAGGCAGAGATTTTTTAACTGGAAAATTTGAAAAGTAAAACTCTGCAAAACCTCAGCACAGATCTGTCGAGTTTCTGACATAGATCAAAAGATCTTTTCCCAAGAAGGGGAACAGAGCAAGACATTACATAGGAGCAGTTATCTGAATATATTCCAAAGTTTTGAAAATATGGAAAATTAGCATTTCTGGAAAATTAAAGAACATTTTTGCTCTCTCTCTCTCTCTCTCTCTCTCTCTCTTTCTCACTCTCTCTCTCTCTCATGTGTGTGTGTGTGCATGTGTGTAATGAATAAGACAACAGGACCAATATTGGATGAGAAATGATGTGTAGGGGCAGACATAAGGGAACAGAAGGAGTGTTGCTTAGCAACCCTAAGGCCATCAAAGCAACAGGACCTCATCAGAAGATACTCCTTGGTTTGTGGAATTACCATCTGCCCATAAAGGATATGGAAATGGCACTGGCTAGTGACAGCCCAGATTTTATTTGCTTCATAATTTTATTTAAGGCCGACTTTCTTATTTAGAGTTCCCATTTTCTTTTTCTGCTTGCTTCTTTGTATTAGGTGATAATATGTTCTACATTGGCTGGAAGGCAAAATGAGGAAGGAAGATAGGAAAGTAATAGACTTAGATTATTTCCCTAATAAGTATTCAGGAGCCTGAATCATTAAGAGTTTGAGTTGATTTCAGATCTTTGTACTAGAATTTCCAATTTTAGTAAATCTTAAGTGTACAATGAGTATTGTAAGTTGTGATGTGAGCACCGAGTTCTTTAGCAAATTTCAGAACTTATTTACTTCATATAACTGATGCAATGTACTATTTGACTATAATCAGATTTAGTTTTTGACAAATTTTTTCTCTTCCGAGTATATTAAAGAGTATATACACTGAACTCAGAGTGAACAAACCAGTTCAAAGATTTTTGATGATACTTAAATCTGAAACACATACTGAATATAGACAGTGTACTTCATCTCCTTCTACTGACAATTCATCTTCTCTAAGGATAATAGTGGTTCCTGACTGCTGGAACCTAAGTGTTAAGTGAACTGGTGTGGGAATTCAGCATGACACATACCACCAACTGCTCAATGAATATCAACTGTCATTGCTCAGGGGAGAAGCCTTTTGAACCTGATCAGACTGGACCTGGGAATAAAGGTGATCCAGAAATTCTTAAGATCTTTTGCAGATTTCAGTTGAACTACCCATAGTGTTATTTCACAGGAACCTAATCTATGCTACCAGAGAAATGCTTTGATCTTTCATTGTGGAAAACATCAAGTCTTACATGCTAGCCAGTTCATTTGACAGACCAACTACACCAGGTAGATAAATTAAATACATACTCTTAAACTTACTTCTTACATGTTAGAGTAGATTTTGTTCTTGGTGACTTGAAGTCAGTCTATCAGTGCAACCTGATTGCTGCCTCCTCCATATTTCTGTTCTGGAGATACAACTTTGATACTACGTGGTCCATCTTTGCAGCTTCTGATGACATGAATATTGCATGTACTTAAAATGACTTATTTCTGTAGGTTTTATGATGATATTCTCTCCTGGATCTTATAAATCTGTTACCACTGTATATTTGTTTTGCAGGCTTTTTCCTGCTCTGCCATAACTTTAATATTTTCCAAGTTTCAGTCATTGATCTGCTGTTCTTTTTGTCTTATACGATTTTCATAGATGATCTTACTCACCTATTATACAACAACCACTTGTAAATCTGCATCTCCAGACTGTAGATTCTATGATTAGATGTGTATCTTTGTGTTAAAATGGACCATCTCCATATGAAACAGACCGATAATAAGTCTCTGCTTTCCTGTCTTGATATTCAGAATTCTCATTTACTTTTTCCTTTAACCAGAAAGCTCTGGATCAACCTCAGATACTCTTGCATTCTCATCCAGTCAAATGTACTTTTTGATGTTTTTCATATGGCTCCATGTCCCTGAGTTTTGTTTTATCTGTGTTAGGACACTTAGTTTTTAAGTGTGAACATTTGTAGTTTCTCTAAATTCTTAATAGATTATCATTATAACATTATAAAATATCCTTTTTATCTGGTAAATCTGTTGTCATATAATCTATTTATATGATATTAGTATCACCATACAATTGCTCTTTTTCTGGTCATATATTTTACATTGTTTCCTTTTTGACATATTTTTGTGCTAAAATAAAGTTTTATTATATGTGTTTCATGTAGGTGAGGTGTTTATTGATTTCTGTTACTCATTTGTTATTTCCTTTCTGTGCGTCTTATTACTGTCTCTATTTCTTCATTAATTTACTTTTGTGTTTAATAGATATTATAGAATGTACTACTTTTATTTACTTATTGATTCTTTTACTGTGTTGTGTATTTATATTTGAGTGATTGCCCATAGAATTACAAAGCTAAATTTTTACATAATTCTACTATATGTTGCTATATGTAATCACAATACTTCAAAGTATGCTCTAATATCCATATATTCCCTTTCTGATCCAATGTGCATTTTTGTTACAAAATTCTACATTTATATACTATATGTATGTTATTGTTGGTTCATAAATATTATTTGATGGTTTTATCTTGTATATATCAAGTATCAGAAAGGAGTTAAAATAATCAAAAAATCTACCTATATTTTTCACATTTGCCTATGAAGTTGCAACAACTCATGACTGGTATTTCTCTTGTTGATTCACACTAGCTAATGCTCTTTCATTGCAAACGAGGAATCCTGTTATTATTCTCATAGGATAGATGTGTAAGCAGCAATTTTCCAAGTTTTGTTTACCTTGGAGCATTTCGATTTCTCAATAACTTAAAAGGACTCATTTATTACATTTATTTTCATTTGAGTGTGCCTTCAGGAGTTTGTGCACTCCACATGCACTCAGAAGCCTGTGGAGGACACAAAGAACATCAGATTCACTGGAACCAGAGTTCAAGTGGTCAGAGCAATCATGTGGGTGCTGTGAACCAAACCCAGGTTCCCTGTAAGATCAGCAAGATCTTTGAACAGCTGAGTCATCTCTCCAGCCCCTTTCTTAAAACTTTCAAAAGCACTGGAATTACAGACTATGATTTTGAGTCATTATGTCTTCAGAAACTCTTTCTAACTCTTTCCTTTCTCTTTGTCTTCATGAACTTATATTGTCACTATATTTCTATGCTAGATAATATCTCACACATCTTAGGCTGTGATTTTTTTTCAACATTTTGTTTCTCAGACTAGATAATTTTAGGTCAAGTTCATTCCCCTTTACCTTCAACCAGCTCACTTACTGCTGAGTCCTTCTAGTGATTTTGCATTTCTGTAAGCATAGTTTTTTACTTCATAATTTCTATTCACTTTGAAATATTTACTACATGCTTATTTATATTCTCTGTGAGGCACTGTTTTTAACCTTTTAATTCATTAATGGTATGTTTTATATTTCATGCATAAATTCAGTAACTATAAAGCCTTTATAGTAAGTTAAATACCTATCTTTTCTATCTTTTCTTATAAGCATTTTATATTGAATAGTTTTTCTTCAAATTGACCTCCTTGGGTTTACAGAGAAATCAGGCACTAGGGAAATGTCTGGAGATGTACAAAGATGACAGCTAACAATCTAAGCAACAGAGGAGAGGCTACCTTAAATGCCCTCCACTGATAATGTGATTGATGACTAACTTATATGCCATCCTATAGTCTTCATTCAGCAGCTGAATAGAAGCAGAGTCCCACAACTAATCACCGAACTGAACTGGAACCCAGATGCAGAGAAGGACAAGTGAAGAGCGCAGGGGTATAGACCAGGCTGGTGAAACCCACAGAAACAGCTGACCTGAACATCAGGGAACTCTTGCTCCCTAGACCGATAGCTGGAATACCAGCATGGACCTGATCCAGACCCCAGGAACATGGGTTTATGTGAGGAAACCTCAGAAATATACAGGACCTCCTGTAGAAGTTCAGTACTTATCCCTAGCATAGGTGTGAACTTTGGGAGCCCATTCCATATAGAAGAATTCTCCCTGAGCCAAGACACACGGGGATG
Source organism: Cricetulus griseus (assembly GCF_003668045.3). Lineage (NCBI taxonomy): Eukaryota > Metazoa > Chordata > Mammalia > Rodentia > Cricetidae > Cricetulus > Cricetulus griseus. The sequence goes on along the minus strand of NC_048595.1, from coordinate 308,473,470 downwards.
GGCCTAGGCCCTATCCCAAAGGATACAATAGACTCTGATGACACTCTAAGGAAGGCCTCACCATCCAGGGGGAGCAGAAAGGATATGTGATAGATAGGGTTTTAGTTGGGGGGTGTGTGATAGGGGAGGACGGGTCGGAGAAGGGAACTGAGATGGTCATGTAATACAATCCTGTTTCTAATTCAAATAAAAAATAAAATAAAATGAAAATAAAAAATTGACCTACTTTACTGTTTTGTAGTTTTTGTTGGATTATTGACATTGCAAATCAAATAATTTGCCATTATTAAAAGCCAGATCCCCACATACACTTTAGGTACAGTTACTGCTGCTGTATTTTACTTTTACTTTTTAAAAATGATTTTCCTGAAACTTATTCTGTGTCCTTTGAAGTCACTGTCAATTTAATAAAGGAGCTAGCTCAGTTTCAGCTCTATGAACTGCAGTAATGATTGGTGTGGCAAAATTTGCCAATGCATACAATAGTGGCATGGATGTCATGGTGGATATACACGAACACTCTCTCACTCTTTCAATGGTTTGAGGAAACACTATATGAGATAAAAAAGATATAACATTGATTCAATAAGGATTGTTGTCCTTGAGAAATAATATGATTGTTTATCTTCCTCCACCCCTTTTAGTAATTTACACAGCAACAAATACATTTCCAGGGTAGCTAAGAGACAACACTTAATTGAAACATTGGCTTTTAACATGGAAAAAAGTTAAATCTTTAATTATTTCATTGACTATTGGTTAAGCCAACTAAAAGCTGCATTGTAATAAATTTAACATTTTTATGTCTTTAAAATTAATTTTTATTTAGATTAAATACAATATTATTTTATATACCAATCCCAGTTCCCTCTCCCTCCTGTCCTCCCATGCCCTCACCATCCCCCCATCCCACCACTCCCCCATCCACTCCTCAGAGAGGACGAGACCTCCCATGGGGGATCATCAAAGTCTGTCACATCACTTAGGCAAGACCTAGGCCCTACCCCATGTATCTAGGCTGAGAGAGTATCTCCCCATAGGGAATGGGCACTAGGGATAAATAATGGTTCTACTGCCAGAGGCCCCATAGACTGCTCAAGTCCTCCAACTGATACCCATGTTCAGAGTGCCTGGTTCTGTCTTAAGCTGGTTCCAGTTGTCAGTCTGGGGTCTGAGAGTTCCCATTTGCTCAGGTCAGCTGTTTCTGTGGATTTCCCCAGAATGGGCTTGACTCCTTTGCTCATCACTCCTCCCTCTCTACAACTGGATTCCAGGAGTTCAGCTTAGTGCTTAGCTATGAATCTATGCCTCTGCTTCCATCAGCTACTGGATGAAGACTCTATGATGTCATTTTTAGGTAGTTATCAATCTCATTATAGGGGAAGGGCATTTAAGGTAGCCTCTCCACTATTGCCTAGATTCTTAGTTGGGGTCATCCTTGTGGATTCCTGGACATTTCCCTAGCGCCAGGTTTCTCATTAAGGCCACAATGCTCCCCTCTATTAAGGTATCTCTTTCCTTTTCTCCTCTGTTCTTCCCCTAATTCGGCCTTCCAGATTCCTTATGTTCTCTTTTCCCCTACCCTCCTCTTTATCCTACCCCCTCATGATCCCAATTTACTCAGGAGATCTTGTCTCTTTCTCCTTCTCTGGGTAGCCATGTATGTCTCTCTTAGGGTCCTCCTTGTTTCCTAGCTTCTCTGGAGTTGTGGATAGTAGGCTGGTTATCCTTCACTCTATGTCTAATATACGTGTTTCAGTGAGTACATACCATGTTTGTCTTTCTTGTCTGGTTTGCCTCACTCAGGATGGTTTCTTCTAGTTCCATGCATTTGCCTGTGAATTTCAAGATGTCATTGTTTTTTTTCCACTGAGAAATATTCCATTGTTAACATATTTTCATAATTGTGTTAAATTTCATATCAGTGTGCTAACATCTCTCCATTCAATTTCTCATTTACCAAGAGTTTTCTGATTTAATGCAATGCCTGATATACAGGAGAAAGCTCATACCTGGTATCACACATTTGATCAAGAATCAAGTTTGGGGAGTTCACTGCTGCAGCAGTGTCTATTAATATTACTTTGCTAAATGTACACAGTATCCTACTGCCCTCTGAATTCACATCTCTTACATGCAGGTTAGTAAAGCTCTTAGACTCCATCAGAGAAAGCTCTTTGTATAGAAGATGGTTGTTACTGCAGAAATTTCAATTTTAATTATGAAGTTTCTATACCATATTGAAGGTCTCTGTGTATTGGTATGAAACATCCATGCTTTGGCAGTTTACAATTCTGTATTTGTCTTTATTTTTGTGTTTTGGGCTGCAATATTATGGAAAGATGAGAGTTAAGGACATTTCAGTATCTTCCCTGCAAGTTCTCCAACGGAAATTCAATTCCCCAGATACATCTTAAATATCTCAGCTTGCCTCCTCTTTTCTCCAGTGGGTACTTTCACTTCAGGCAGTTATACTGCTACAAATTGTGGCTCATTACTTTCAAAAAAATCTCTGTGGGTAGATATTTTCCTACTGAGGGAGTTCTGAGTCAAATTAAGTAATGACAATTTTTTTGAATGGAGAGCATCCTGGGAACAAGCAGACATGAAAAATAGTGACAGTTCGCTATGGGTGGGGCTTTTACAGAGGTTCAAATCCAGTCTGCTTCTTCAGTTACAGCCACACTGCTGCTTTCCTATTTTCCATGGTTACACTAGTGATGGTTTAATGGCTAGCTAGCATGGAGAATGGAAAGAGGGACAGGAATGGAGTAAGCCAGAATACCACAAAAGCTTTCTGTTTTATTCCAACTTAGGAACTTTTATTTAATGACATTCTTTGAATTCTTGCAAGTTGTTAGTTACTTTCCAGACTTTTGGAAAATTTGACTTTTACTGTTTCGTAAAGAGTTTCCATAACTTAAAGAAAAGATGGAATTTGGAAGTCTTTGGTCCATAGTCCCAGAAACCTGCCACCCTAACTCTCACAGTTCATTCTTTTTCTCTAATTTGAGCTAACACATTTCTTAAAATATCTGGCTTTCAACTTCTTATCTGTAAGGTGTAGATTATAATATGTGTTTCATGAGGTTCTTGTAAGCATTAGGTGAGGATTATCAAGCAGTGCGTGGAATGTGGAAGCTGTTGGGAGAGACTGCTTTCCCACACGTTCCTTGGTACTTCTGTTGAAATAGTTCTAAGGCCTAGCTTAGAAACCAGCAGAGATTATTCCTACCAGTTAGAGTTTGTCACTCTTTTCAGCATTTAGTGCTTTCTACAACCTAACCTCAATTTACTTTTCCATTTACAGACTTGCCTATAGAATAGTCTTAATGCTTAGGTTCAGCCAGGCTGGGATTTTTGTTTTCGTTTTTGTTTTATTTACTTATCCTTGACTTGCAAATGAGGTACGGTTGTGTTTCCATGTGCTTATGTGTTTATTTCTCCATTTGATTTCCCCTTTTTTTCTATTCTCCCTCATTGGTTTTCTACAAATTTTTGTTAGCTGTAGTCCTAACCAGAGCAGAATCAATGAACCCTGGCATTTTTTACTTTAGTGAAAGGCAGAAACATTTGGCCCCTGAAATAGCAGAGCTATTTTTGGGTTTTCCATCTCTTAATTAAATAACCATCAAAACGTTCTGTCTTCAGACTATACAGAACTTTCAAGATTTCAAGGGCCACCTCTCATTACACTCTTTATTCATTTGCACTTTGAAACTGTCTATTTTTGCATCAAATTGCAGTCAATTAATTTAATTATTTTATCTTTGGTTGTATTTAATTTTATTATGAACAAGACTTTAGAATGGCTTGGATATTAGCAATCCAGTATAATGTTACCCAGGGTTGAGTTACAAATAGCAGAATGAAATAAAATTTAACTGTATTTGAGTATAAAAATAAGCAATATTCCAGAAAGAATATTAATGAAAGGAGTTTTCATGAAGTTTGTTTATACATAGTTTTGCCCACAGATTTTAAAATAAAAGTTAAATGTGTTTTAAATCACACAGTTCAGAAAAGTTTTAGATAATAGCTATTAAACACTGACATAGAAGAATAGCAAGTCAGTGTAGATACATTACCCACCAAAGCTATTCTGTTTTTGTTAAGAATATTGCTAAGTTTTTACTCTTCCAGGTTTAATATATGTATATCTCATACACAAACCCATGTGTTTATGTTAATATGCATTTATAAATATCAAATTGGCTTTTGGTCTTTTAAGCTGAGCAATGAAACCTTTGCATGTCTCTCAGATAATGAATCTACTCGGCAGCATTGTTCTATGAATTATTCTATTATATTTCTACATGTCCACCTCAGTGCCTGTGAATCGTTTTTTGTTTTTTTTTTCCTATGTGAGCACTATTTTGATAATTATTTTGTATTTGTCCACATAGAGCTTTTTCATTATTTCTTCCCTCATACATTACAACCTGACTTCATTTTCTCCTCCCACCCCTCTCCTCCATTTCCCTGCAATAAAAAGACCAGGTCTCCTGGGAATAGCCACAAAACATGGCCTAACAGGATACAATAAAACTGGACACAAACCCTCTTATCAAGGCTGGATGAAGCAAGTCAGTGTGAAGTAAAAATTCCGAAAAACACCCAAAAGAGTCAGAGACAACTACCATTTTTGGGAGTCCCACGAAAACACCAAACTACATAAACCTAAGGAATATGCAGAGGACCTAGCTGAGACCCCATCCAGAGTAGGCGCTTTTCACTCCAATCTCTGCTAGCCCCTGTGAGCTCTGCTTAGTTGATTTGTGGGACGGGTTCTCCTGGTGTCCTCAACAAGGGGGAATAGAATAGATTTTGTAGGTGAATGAAAACAGGAGGGACTGGATGTTAGATGGAAAGGAGGGAGGTAAAGGAGGGAGAGAATACTAAGAGAGACGACTGGAATTGAAGGGCATTTGGGGGCCAATGTAGAAACCTAGTTCAATGGAAACTCCCTGGAATCTATGAGAGTGACCATAGCAGGGCACAGAGCTTGAACTGACCGTCTTCTAAACCAGGCAAGGCTCCTAGCAGTGGGACCGGGACATTTACACAGCCACAAAACCTTCAACCTATAATTGTCCTGCCTGGAAAATGTGCTGGGGAAAAAGTGGAGCAGAACCTGTGGCAATGGCCAACTAATGACTGAGGCCCATGCCATGAGAGGAGCCCACGCCTGACACCGTCTGGACGGCCACGAACCAGAGGCAGGACCGCCAGAGACTCACGATAGGACCAAACAGGTCTGATTTAAGAAAGAAAAGGTCAGTGAAATGATTCCTAATGATAGTCTGCTATACTCACAGATTTGTGCCTAGCCAAATTGTAATCAGAGATGCTCCATCCAGAAACTGTTGGGAGCAGATGCAGAGACCCACAGTCAAATATTAGGCATGGCCAGGGTAACCCACAGAAGAGGGGGAAGAAGGATTGTAGGAGCCAGAGGGGTCGAAGTCTGAAAATCATAAGTTTAGATAATCATTGGCTAGCATATTGACCAAGCAGCACACAGGAATTTCAGTGAATGCAAAGTGAACCTATTGTAGTTCACCCATAAAATTAAAATGTAATGTCTTTTTCCTCGGGGTTTTGAAGTTGCATTTAGATAACATCAGAAAATGACACCCTGTCAAACAGCACAGTATATTACTAATTTCATCGTCCAGGCAGCTTTGTGAACATTGCCACCACAGCACAGCTTTTATGCTTTGTTACCTTTTGACATAAATGACTACTTACAAAACCTGAAAACACCGTGAAAATGTCAGAGAGGCCCTGGCTTCTACAAAATGCCTGGCTTCATGGGCTGCACAATCCAGATGTGTCCTGGCCGCTCTCAGTAGAAATCCCAAGCACCTCTTTTCTGTAGCAGTAAGTGCGAAAGAATTTTAGAAGTATTTCATTGATTATTGTCTTCTAAATTATAAATTTAAATGTTTAATATACAGAATATTGTTACAGTAATGTAATTGTAACACCAGTCCACTGACTGCAAGATGACATTTTGTATACTCCAGAAAAAGTTGCCAGATTCAGCATGCTATCCCTTGTAAACATAGGTGTTTCAAGTCACTATTAGGGAGTTAGTGGGCAACTTTCATATTCCCATGTAATATACTAAATCATACTATTTCACAAAATGGATTGTGATGAAAGAGTTTATTTTTAAAACCATCTGAACATGTGCTTTGGTGGAAGGAAGGGCAGTGTGCACTAATAACTCCAAATGCTATGCTTACATTTGCCTAATTAACAAAGGGCTCTTCGCTGGAGCTGTCAAGTAGAGCGGAGTGTCTGCATGCTACAAAAGTTTCTGCACCATTAGCTTCTTCTCATCCTTAGAAATCTTTAACAGAGAAGAAAAGACTTTGTAAATATGCCATGGCTTTGCAAGAGATAGACAGCTAAACAAACAATTTTAGACTCCACTGCCAGAGAGCACTAGGTGCTCAGGAACTCAATATCACCAGGGTGCTATATTACTTTCTTTCATGAACCTACAGTTTAGTGTGAGGATCAAATTTAACATAAAAGTTTTACATTGATATTAGCATAAAAGAGCTCAATGCTGCTTTAGAACACTCAGCATTTGCCCAGGCTAGTAAGGGAATGTAATGTATAAAGAGTCTTCAAAGTTAGCTGCCTAAAGAATAGACTGGGAACTGCAAACACATGAGCAGCTTCCTATACTTCTACTAGTGCTGTGGCTAATTTGCTGAGTGTGGATGCGTAGGCTGGGCTCTGATGTCCACTACATCTGTAACTAGGACTTGCAAATTTGCACCTTTTTGTAACTTGTCTGTCTACAGGATACTACTTTCTATAATTTCTTTAGGGAGAATTTGTTGTCCTTTGCATATCTCTCCCTTTCTGCAATTTGTACACACCTGCTATAGATGAAACTGTGCCTATGGTTGGCATCAAGCAGAGTTTCTTTTCTTACTAGTGTTCATTGAAAAGTTGACCCTCAGCCCAGGTGGTGATGTAGCAATACTTTAATCCCAGCACTTGGGAGGCAGGTAGATCTCTGTGTTTGAGACCAGCCTGGTCTACAGAGAGAGAGAGAGTTCCAAGATAGATTCCAACTTACACAGAGAAACCATGTCTCTAAAAACGGAAGAAAGTAAGTAAGTAAGAAAGAAGGAAAGGAAGGAAAGAAGAAAGAATGTTGACCATCACACAGGCTTTTATTGTCTATAGAAAATTTTGGGTTCCCAATCCTACCTCTATTTTGTCAGTAGGTAGCAGATTGAGAAGTAGTTTGAAAGAGTTAAATTTCATCCTGGGCTGTTTCTTCACAATACAGATCACAGTCAAAACAGAGAAAAGGAGCATGGCTGTAGTGTGCATGAGTGGTAGAGAACTGCTTAGCTCTATTCTGGAACCTTGGAGATGATCTCTAGGCCTATAAAACCAAGCCAAAACAAAAACCTCACAAACCAAATAACAGGGACAACAGGATGCACATTCATGGCTTCCATCTCAGAAGGGAACATCTAGTTCCTGAGTTTGCTTTCAGGAAAGTGATGTCTTAGGGGCTTCTGGTATCCACATTTCTACATAATACTCCTCCATTTCCTATGCTCTCACCTTCCCACTGGTTTTTCTGCAGACTGCCATTGAAAATTCTCTCTAGAATATTACCCTCCTTCTCTCTATTTCTGTCTATGACATCTGACTCTGTCTGTTACACACACACACACAGCTGTCATGTTTCTATTGTATTTCTACAGTAGGTGATTCAAATATATCCATTCCTGTGTAAGATTTAGGCAAGGACAATGTCCCAAAAGCACAAATACAACTATTAATTAATTTTCAATAAGGTGTGCCACCAAAAGATGTGTGTCCAGATAAAAGTAGAGAGGAACATTTATAACTATTAAATCACCATATGGATATAAAAGAACAGTTTGGGAATTCCTGGGGGATTGGCTAGTGCATACATCATTTTGTTTAACCGAAAGAAGGATTCTTAGTAAACTAACTCCAGAACTCAAATAAGCAAGGCCTAAGAGGTTGTTGGCAATTAGTAACCCCTTACAAAATAAAGGGTTGAAGCTAAGTAGTTTAAATATTATTCCATAGGCAATACTGAAGTGCTGAGAAAGAATCACCAAAAAAATGAAAGGCCGGACTCCCTAGGAGGAGGAGGAGGAGGAGGAGGAGGAGGAGGAGCAGGAGGAGGAGGAGGAGCAGGAGGAGGAGGAGGAGCAGGAGGAGGAGGCTTGTGAGAGATAGCAAGCAGGCCCTGGGGAATTGAGAAATAGTGTTCTTGAAGTAGGCAGGTTTGGAAATGTTTCTGGCCATGAGATAAGAAGTTAGAAGAAGCTCTACCACCTGTGCACCACTGAGTGGCAATGGAGTAAGGTAGGCTGAGAACCACTTACTTTGGAATCACCAATGTCATTCAGAAATGTGATGTCAGGTTCCCGGGCTCTGCCCTGTGCTTACAGCATCATTGTCTGGAAGAGTGAGACTCAAGATCTGATTCTTTTCATCAATGCTCAGTAATTCCTGGATCCATGAGCATTGGAAAGGTGCTTATAGGACACTAGAAACCATGAGTTGGCTGACATACAAGCATATGGAATGAGGGATGTTGATAGTAGAAATCAGAAGTTCTGTAGCATGCCTCCATCACTTACACATGTGAATTGCAGAGATTTATGGCTACTTCAAATTAAGTGGATGCCTACTAACCCAATTTGCCTTTTAAATTATTTTCCTCTTTTAAAATGTATTTAGTTATTTTACACACAAACTAGGATGAGTTGGAACTGAATAGACAAGACATTTCTGCTGTACACATAACAGAACAGCTTGTTATAGTTAAAATTTTAAAGGAGCATCAGTGGCATGAAATACAACGGCTTTTAGGTTAATATCTAAGAAGCAGCCCTTTGGGAAAGCATCCTGATGTGTAGAATTAGCTGATTTCTGTGCTATGAAATATTTCTGCATCAGTGAATTTCATGTTGTCAGTAACTTAATGCCTGACTAGCAGAGTTCCTAAGGTCCTAATAAACCAGTGCTTATGAACCAGTGCTCATGAGTATTGGCTGGCTTCACTCAGTTTATACGTGTACTCCTGTGTTTACTATCATTTTCTCTGTGTTGATATTGTAACATATTTATTGTATCGAACAACACACAGCTTGACTTCTAAACCCCAGTCAGTTGCTGTATACTCTTGCATTTTCCCCACTTTTCTGTGCTTTGTTATGATTTAGATATGCTAACATGGTCCATAAAAGCTTTACTCAAAGTGTTTTTGTACATTTGTATATCAGTGCACTTTGAAAATTAACAAGGGTACTGTATTTCAATGGAAAAGCTGGTAATAACCATGAAATTAAATATGCCAATTAAAATTCCATATTAAAAGTAAATATAGGATACTGTCTAATTCATGTTTCAACATTTTTCCTGTTTGCAAAATAACTTGGGCTGGAGAGTTGAGGGTTTCTGGCTCAAACTTTAGAATACTCTAAATAGCTGTGCTTGATATTCATCGAGAAGTGGAAGCTGATGTGCTCTGGCAGCCAACTGGTCTGGCAGGAAAATATTTGTATAATTGAATTGTATAATTGAAAGGCAAGGAGAGGGGCTGAAGAAGTCTAGCAGAATTTTAAAAAGCACCTAAATGCCCAAAAGACTTTCCAGTGCAGAGGGAAGGGTGTGAAGCAGATTGTAGTCCCAGCTAAATCTCCCTGCCAGACCCATGATGTTGCTATGAACGCTCTCTGAGCTGTATCCATGCCTCTAGCCTTTCTTTCTTTGCCTCACCTTCCCTTGAGTTGCAGTTTGTTATAGTCAGTTTTTTTGTTGGCTTGTTTTTTGCGAAAATATTATTTTCAGAATATTTTAGAGAATTGGAATTTAATTTTTTAAAGTGTCATTAGATTGTTCTTCTAATGAGAAATTCCCCCACACTCATGTGGATTAATTGATTGAAACTGATTACACATGCAAGACATCTGGATTACATTATTAGTCTGGACACAGTTGTACTCCCTGCTCATATGCTGCAGTCCCAATGTATTTGGAATTAGAGTCCATAAGAAGGCAAGAAAAGTTACTGTTGTAGTAAGAGTTGGACACTAATCTAGCAGGACTGGTAATTAGGTGAGATTAAGAAGAAACACTAGGGCAGCCATCACCCCTCCCCTTCCCGTGCTATGAAGACATACCAAGAGAAGTAAGTGGACATCTGTAAACAACGAGAGAACCTTTATAAGAAACTTTGATTTGTACTTCCAGTCTCTAGCTGTATAAAAAACTTAAGTTGTCCTAAATTTTATTTCTCCTACAATACTGTGGTCAGTCTCTGTGCTACAGTATTCTACCATGGCAATCCAAGCAGATTAATTCTAAGAAGTATCATTGAATCAGTCTGGAAATACCTATAATTCAGAAATGGAGGGCACACCTGTGAGAAATTTTCTGCTTGGTTTGAATGGTTGAATACACTTCTAGTCCAGACCAATGAGGCTTGAATACATATGCCTTCAATCCACATCTTAAGCCTGGAAGACACAGACTTTGATCAAGATCTTGAGCCAGGAAGATATGCACCTTTGATCTGGATCTTGAGGCAGGAAGACAAACCTTTACTATGGGAAGCCTATATATGGACAATGGAAGAAGGAAGCTCTCTCTTTATTTCTTTGCCTGACATCCTCACCTTGCTAGCACACCCATCCCTTCATTGGCATAGGAGCCTACTTCTTTAGTATTCCAGCATATACCGAAGATCAGCTAAGACACCCAGTCTTGTGGGACTGAACAACTACTAGGTTATTGGATTTTTCATTCAATCTAGCCATTGCTTGATTAGCTGGACTGCAGCCTATAAATTATGTCAGTAAATACCATCAATATTTATAACTGTATCTGTCTATGGAGAGAGAGAGAGAGAGAGAGAGAGAGAGAGAGAGAGAGAGAGAGAGAGAGAGAGAGAGAGAGAGAGAGATTCCATAAATTCTGTGACTATAGGGGAACCCTGACTAACACACATAGCTTCATTTGGGCTTATGGTGTTAGAGGTCTTAGCTGTTAGTCACTTGAATATGTTTTTTACTAAACCAATGGTAAAATGGAACATTGTAGCATTGTAGCAGGAGGCAGATGTCAAAACTCAAGTGTTTGCCTCATGGCAGTTAGGAAGCACAAATATTTACTTACTTCTTTCAATTCAGCTTTGTCTACTAAAACTTTCACTTTGCCACAATAGCTCATTAAGTTATGAACCTGGAAATAGATTAGTTCCTTCATGACTTAGAGGCTTCTTAACCATTTACCTTCCAAAGGCTCTATCTCTGAGCACATGGTGACCAAGCCATGATCTTTTGTTAAATATTCAAGATTTAGACAATAATTTATATACCATAAAAGTTGTCGATACTGGATTTGACTCCATTTTTCTCACTCAAAAGTCCAAGACCTTACAAGAATATTTCATACATGAAGTATTAAAATGTAATTACTGTACATTTCCGCTAAAGACATATTTCCCAAAAGTGAATTCTTTATCTAGATACTTTTCATCTTCTTCTATGATGATACTGTTTATCTTAGTCCATTAGTGCTGACATAACAGACTACCCAAAACTGGGGAACTTCTGAAGGACAGAAATTAATGTCTTAGAATGCTAAGGAACAGGAAATCTAAGACAAAAATCTCTGGCTTGTTTCAAAATGTGGTTAGATGCTGCACTTCCAAGATGGTACATTAATTTTGAGTTTTTCAGAGGAGAAGACTGGGTTTACTTAAGAGCCAAAACACAGAAAAAAAAGCCAAACTTCTGTTGTTAAACAATTTTATGACAGTGTTAGTCTGTCCATGAAAGTGGAGGCTTAGTGACCCAGTTGTCCTCCATAGGGCTTCACTCCTATTATGGTAGCATTAGAGGTAAGTTTTCTATAAGATAATTCAGTATGTATCTAGAAAATTGCATTATTTATGCATATCGTTTTTCAAGAGTTTGAGAAGGAAAGGGCAGTATTTGAATTAGATTATTGGTCTTTAAAATTTATCTCCTTTGGCTCTCATCTTTAGCCATGTGAGTCCCTGTTACCAATAGGGATATGGTTTATATTTCAAGGATGAAGGGAAAGAAAGTGTTTAAGAATGTTGGCTGAAACTGTTGATTTCTCATTGTATCCAAAGATGAGTCTGAGTTAAACTTAATCTAGAAGTTCTGCCAACCTTTTTACAACTGCCTTAGGATCTGCATGACAATTCTTAATAAAAACAAACTGAAGGATTACTAGGTCACATTCATGTATTGTGTTCTAGTTTGCTTTGTGTTGTTGTGATAAACACTCCGTTAGTCAATGTCCTATTGCTGTGAAGACACCATGACCAAGGCAAGTCTTATAAAGGAAAACATTTATTTGGGAGTGGTTTACAATTAAGAGGTATAGCCCATCATCCTTATGGTGGGAGGCATGTCAGTGCACAGGTACACATAGTACCTGTCATAGATAGGGTTTCTATTATTGTGAAGAGACACATTGACCATTGCAACTCTTTATATAAAGGAAAATGTCTAATGTGGTAGCTCACTTACAGTTTCACAGGTTTAGCTTATTATTATCATGGAGGGAAGCAAGGCACCGTGCAAGTAGACCTGGTGCTCCAGAAGGAGCAGAGAGGTCTTACATCTTGACTCTGGCAACAGGAAGTGGTCTGAGATACTAGCTGTGAGTTGAGCATATATGAGCCCTCAAAGCCCACCTCCACAGTGACACGCTTCCTTCAACAAGACCACGCCTGCTCCAACAAGGCCACATATCCTAATAGTGCCAATGCCTTTGGGGGCTGAATTCACACACACGTACACACACACACACACACACAAACACAAACACACAATTAAAAAATCATTGAAATATCATCATACTGAGAATGTTCAGATGTACCTTGGTGAAAAGTTGTATTATAAAGAAAATCTATGTCAAGGTATTTCAAGGTTGAGACATAAATATTTTAAGGCAACACTCTATTACCAAATTATCTGTTCTAAATGTAAATTTTTTCTCTTTTAAAATTTAAGATATGCTCATTCACATGTCTTTAGCAGGTTTAATATGTATTTCTATATGTGAAACAGACATAATGAAGTATGACGATGGGAGTAACAAAGGGAAAGTCAGTTTGGGGGGAGGTGGTCTACTGGGTTAGCCACTCTGTAATGCATTTCACTGGTCACTGTGCTTGATGTTCTGTTGTGGAAGAGAACTTGTTTTCTGAGAATGAATAATGATGGGTCTGCTGACTTTCATCAATTTACCATCTAGGTTTTCATGGAGACTCCTCACTTTTTCTGACAGTTCATGGTTGCACTGCCATTCAAATTCTAGCTTCATGCAAAAGAAGAAAGGGCTGAGGCCTGTCTTCCTTTGATTTTAAATACATTAATCTGCACAGATTCAATCTTATTCTTTTTCTCTTTCATATTTTCTATTTTCTCTTTACTTACACCTTTAAAAGAGTCTTTATTGGTCTTCTTAAATAATTAAATAATTAAATTTTAATATGATATACGTCTGTAGTACATGATATTTTAATGTTGTTCTATTTTTGTTTATTTCAAAGCAAACACAATTTATTTCTGTTCTCCTAATTTTAAAGGATGCATATACAGCACACTATAGTTACTTACAGATACCCCAGTGTAAACAAAAATGCATAAAATTATTTCTTTTACCTAACTGTGACACTGTCTAATAATCCAATCCCTCTTCCCTCCTATTCTTGCTGCCTTCTGCTCTCTCAGCTTCTGGTAACTATTCTATTCTTAATTTCAATGATACCAGTTTTGAAAATGGGACCAGAAGGTGTTTGTCTTCCTGTGCCTGGTTCATTTTACTCAGTGATCTCAGCCCATCCACATATTGCAAATAATAGGCTTTCATTGTTTTTTTTAGAGCTGAGTCATACTGAATTGGATACAATATTATATTTTCATTTATTCCCCTCATCAATTGTTAGGCGCTTAGGCTGATTCCAGTTCTTGGCTACTGTGAAAAGTGTTGCTATGGACACAATAGTACAGATGTGTCTCCACTAGGCTGATTTCATTCGTTTGGGCCTATGGACAGTGTTATACTTGCCAGATTATATGGCGATTTCATTCTTTAATTCTTTTTACTAACCTCTGTAATGTTTTCCTTAATTCCACTAAGAGTATGCCAATGTTCCCTTTTGCCAGTTCCACACCAGGACCTTTTTAAAAATCTTTTTTGCTAACAAATATTCTAACAGGAAAAAATTGATATCTCTGTATGGTTTTGATTTCCATTTTTTAAATTGTTATTTATGCTAAACTTTTTTAAAAATTTGGCTATGGCTATTTGTGGATTTGGGGGAAAATTTATATTTTGATTTACTACTCAATTTATTCACCTGATTTATTTAGTGTATTTTTGACTACTGAGCTTCTTCTATTTTTGACTACTGAGCTGCTGCTGCTGCTGCTGCTGCTGCTGCCGCTGCTGCTGCCTCTTCTTCTTCTTCTTCTTCTTCTTCTTCTTCTTCTTCTTCTTCTTCTTCTTCTTCTTCTTCCTCCAAATTTCTTTGTTGTAGTTCAGGTATCCACCATTTGTCAAATGCATGGTTTGCAAGCATTTTCTTCCATTCTATAACTCTTTTCTAGGCTAGGTTTCCTGCAACACCAAGGGTGGCAGCTTAAGTGTCAACAATATCCTTCCTGTGCATGCTATATTTGTCTTCTTCCTATTCCCCTTTCTCTGGGAGCTCAGCTCTTTCAGACCTCTGTGTTGTGCGTTGTGCTGTGCCTCTTCTTCCTCTTTGAACATTCTGCCTCACTTCCATTTGTAGTAGTTGTATACATTTCCCTCTGATAGAGCTTATCATGGTGTGCTAAGCAGTCTTTACAGTTTCTCTTGTTTGAAGAACATTGATTAAGAGGATCCCATTCCCTATGGTGGAATGCCTTGATGCAGGGGGGAGGGGTGTGCTCCTGCCTTGACTTGATATGCCAGACTTTGTTGACTCCTCATGGGAGGCCTTACCCTTTCTGAGAAGTAGATGGGGCTGGTTTGGGGAGGAGGTGGGGGGGAGTGGGAGGAGGCAAGGGAGGGGGGACTGTAGTTCTTGCCTTCTCTCCCTACAGGGGACTGTAGTTGGTATAAAAAAAGAATAGAAAAATTAAAATATAAAAATAAAAATAAAGAGGTGAATTGATAGAACTTTAATTTACTAAATTTATAATTTTAAAACCTAGTTTTTGTTAAGACTAAGTTCTTGTTTCTATCTTATAAATACTGTCACTGAATTTTTAGTCTATCAAATTTACCACTCCTTTTCAATGATTTTAGAATATTTGGCATCATTTAAAATTCAGCTCATTAGTAAAAACCATCAAAAATACACAGCTGAATTTATAAATTAGATATACTCAATGTTCTTTTAAATTGTTGGCATTTTTCAAATTCATATCTTAGTTAAGATGAAAAGATCACTTTCTGCAGAATAAACTATTTCAATTACTATGACACATGATGAAGTCATAAATCTCACCTCAGAATCTATAAGCACATTGGGTAAGGTTACAAGTAACATTGGGATTGATAGTTAAAAACCTATACTTAGATAATCTTAAAGGAACCATGTGGTGTGATATTGGTTACTCCTATCTTTATAGGATTTATGTAAAATGCCATTCGTCTAATTGAACTCTGTCTTCTCAAACCTCAGTTCAAGAGAGCACATTTTTCCCTTGGGCTCTAATTGGTATATCCCAGACACTTAAATCATATACATAAATATGGATGTTACATAGTTTAAGTTTTTCTGCACACTATTGTTTCTTTTCTGTTGATTTCTAATAGTTGTGTTTATGATTTATCCAAAACTGTTAATTATTTTGAATAGGCAGTTCAACTTGACATTTTTTTTTCTTCACCTGAATGGGTTATCCTGATCAAGAAGTCCCTGAGTGATTATATGTCTAGGCTGAGAACATAGAGTACGTCACAGATGGAAGATGGGCTTGTGTATCTGGTGTCAATTCATTTATGTCTCTCTCTTACTCATGTAAATACCTTGAATAAATCTCCCTAGAAAAGAAATAAATATACAAAGGGAAAATTTTAAAATGCAAGGCATTCACACTTGTCAATGTCATATGGACACAGTTGCATGTTTAACTGATTTGTTACTATGAAAGCTACTGGTGCACTAGTAAGTCTGTGTTGGCACTAAAGAGAGTCTGTCCTAATTTGTGAGGCCAGAGTTCTCTGAAATTGGTAGTGGTCCAATGTTGAGTTTTCATCAAAATTGTTTCCCCAAGTAGATGAGTCTTGTTTTTCTTCAAGTGGCTCGTATTTTTGACAAACACCAGAACATTAACCTTTTTCTCTCCAACAGGAGCTATATCTTTAGCATATGGAAAAGTATATAGTCATTAAAAATTACATATTAAATTAATTTAAATCCATGAAAAAAATTCATTGTCTATTTGAAACTAGTATTCCCTTATAATGTCTCACTACAGGTTTAAGATTGACCACTTGGGATTAGATAGCCAATGGTGGGGGGTTGTCCCTGAAGAATGATTCTCCCTCTCCCAGAAGCAATGGTGATAAGCACTCCCCATCAGTTTTTCTCTGTAGTTTGATCAGTTATGGACTTCAGTCATGATTCCCCATGTGTTGCAAAAATCAAGTTTCTTTGAAGAGGGATAAAAGCTATTACTTACTTCCAAATAGTAAAGGACTTTAGAATGCAGTTAGAATTTACACTGGTTCATCTAAGTGTCTGCATAATAATAATATTAAGAATAATAATGATAGGTTATTAATTTTAGAGGGAGTAGGGAAGACAAGCAAGGGACTGAAGGAAAAGGTGGTTAGGTCAAAATTATATAAATGATATAAATACAGTATTCATGTATGAAAGTCTCAAAATGTAAAATAAAAAGGATAGATAAGCAACAGGTTATTCATACAATGACATAGAAATTGGCAATAAAAAGGAATGAACTACCTCACACATTCAATAACAACTATGAATTCCAAAGCCTTTCTGAAAAAGAGATGCCAGAATAAAAGAGGGCTTGCTATGTTGTTTCCTTTCTATGAAGCATTGGAAGAGGCAAGTCTAATCTGTGATGTTAGAAATCAGCTCAAAGTGGCTTCCTTTTGGTGGGTAGGAAGTAACTGGCTATAAATCTATGTGTAATTTATGACAAAATTGGAAATCTGAAACTGTCATTCAGGGCAGGTATTGCAATGGTGTATGCATTAGTCAGAATACACTGGTGTACATATACCTGATTATTTTCCTACATGGAAATTTACCTCAATTAAATGAATGGATACAAAATTAAAAAAAATAAGACAAGGAATCAGATGTCTCAATATAGTATCTCACCAACTATTATGGAGAAAAAGTAGAAAGAAACAAGTTCAGAGTGTGAGGGTGATTATTTTCAACAAAATGCTATACATACACTTTGTCTAATGATTAGAAATAAAGTAAGAAGGGTTAGAAACTCCATTTCAAAAAATTAACCTAAGCCAAAGTGGCTGGCCAGAAGCATTATACAATTTAGGCGATCAGAGATGGGTAGTTGGTTGTCAATGTCACTGGCTTGAAAGAGGTTGAGGAGATCAGAAGACCATGGCTCTTGATGTGTCATGAAGACATTAAAGCTGGGGTCAGATTTTGGGGTTGGGGCTACCTACAAATGTGAACACTATTAGGAAGTTGTGGGACTGCTGAAAGGTGGTACGTGGTTGGGGGAAGAGGGCCTGGGGCATCATGCCTTGGAGCTGTATCCTGTCTGCCCTGTACTATCACTCATCTGTGCTTCCTAGATGACATGAGTTGAAGCACTATCTACAAACTCTTCCCACATGGCAGTGCAAAACTCTGAAACTAAGGAGAAAGAAATCCTCCTCTTCTAAGTTGTCCATGCTAGATATTCAATCACAGCAAAAAAAAGTAACATGTTGTGGGAAAAATTTCCAAACAATTCTCTTCACCATTTTCAAGTAAATTGGTTGCTATTTGTTATTATGACGACCTTTGTTCTTAATTCAAACTCATTCTACCTGTTGTGAATTTTTATCTTTACATAATACTAAATATAATCACATGGTCTCATTATCCAGGGAATGTTTCTCTCTGTTCTCTGCCTATTTGATAAAAATATGACAGAATATCTCCATTGAGGCTGATGCAGTGAGCGTTTGATGGCCACAGGAGCTGCTGCCTAGCTGAATAAATGATAGAGCTAATTTCCAAGTAGAATGTGACTGCACAGGATTCTATAATCCTTGTTCTTGTTTGATTCCCTATTTGGGCTTATTGATTATTTTGTTTTCTACACCTATATTCACATATCCTTTCTAGCCAACCATATGTCTACAAAACATTGTTCTTTAGCAAAAATAGCTTTTGGTAAACTTCATTCTATGAGTGAAAAATCTTCTTACAAAGATTCAATAAAATATATGTAGTTAAACATAGCTTTGTGAGTATTGATCATTTAAAATCTATTTTAAATGCTATTACATACCTCTGCTACACAGATTGAAGTCAAGTTATAATAATTTATACTACACTATTTTGCTCTATTTCAAAGCAATTTATTACACAATTAATATAATTCTCTCAATCACAAACAGATTCATCTAGAATCTCTTAACCCAGAGGAGTAGATATGAACAGTCATTGTTCAAGCATTGGTAGGTCCTGTCAATGACTAATTAAATGCTGCTGCTGCTAGTATGTACAAGAGACTGTGTGCACATGTGCATGTGTGTGCCTGTGCTTGTGGTTGTGCTTGTGTGTGTCTGTGAGTATGTGTGTGTAGGTAGGTAATTCCTTTCTCCTCTCCTCTCCTCTCCACTCCTCTCCTCTCCTCTCCTCTCCTCTCCTCTCCTCTCCTCTCCTCTCCTCTCCTCTTCTCTCCTTTCCTCTCTTCTCTTCTCTGATCTTAGACAGGACCATTGGAACAAAAAACAGCTGAACAAAAGAAAACATACAAACCTATTAACTATAAATGATATGTAACCAAGATTACTTCATGAGGACATGAAGACAGAGAGAACTGGTGGAACCTGTATGTTTTATATGTTTGATAAAGGATGTAGATCTGTGGAGAAACATGGCAAGACAAAAGAAACCTGAGCTAAGACCTATTCCCTCAGTTCCTCTAACATCCTTGCAGTATCTGAGGCATGAGGTGTAAGGAAGCATCTTTTACATGAGGATCTGCAGATCTGCTTCAGTGAGAATCACAAACTCATTCTTGTACTCCCCTTTCTCATATCCGTCCAGCTTCAAATATTCAATACCTCAGATGTTATATTTGGGGGGCAGTGTGACTTGAACACCACTACCTGCTGTGATGAAATATAGACTCACAGTCCTTCACACAATACTAGCAAGAACATTCAGTCAAAATAAGCTATCTTAGCTTTAGTACTGTCTCAGTTTAATATCAAACATCTATTTTATTTAACCACCTAAGTAATAATCAAACCTCTCCATTTCCTGTAGCCTGTGACAGTAGCCTCAGGGAAGGCACATTTGACATTTGCTGTCATTAGGCACTTTCAGTTTTAGTTTTCCTGATGCAGATGAATAAAGTGGGAGGAAGTTCATCCCAGTATTACAGCTTTAAAAGAAGTCAACATTACATGTGATTGCTTAGAAACGGTAGCAGCAAAGAGACCACCTATGAGGAAAATAGAGATAATTACAAACAATTGCAGCTGTCAACTGGAGCACTCATAACACATCCTCAGCATGAAAAGATTGTAAGTAATGCATCAGATGTTCAGCTGTTCTGCATCCCCCTTTTGGACACTAGTGAAGTCACAGCTAATAGCAGAAGAGGTCAATGTTAATGCCCATCGCTTAAATGCATGAGAAGTTTCTAATCATTCAGAATCAAAACCCAAATGTTTAACTTTTCAAAAAAATACATTGTGTAAAGGCTATGTATCAACCATCACAGCAGATTCTCTTCCCTTACTTCAACATTTCCTATAGATGGCACTTGAATCATTTTGCTTATTTTGCTCAGCTGTACAAAGAATAGCCCTTCACCACTGATAACATGCTTTGCACTCTCCAGTTCTAAAGCCATTTAGGAAAAACTTCCTAGCTCCTAGATAGAAGTATTTGTCTTTCAGTAGCCAAGGATTCAATTCTGTTGAATACTTCTTCAGGAAGTTAGTTAAGAAGACTTTTTTTTTTTTGAAACATTTCTTCATTTTACTTCCTGTGAAGCATGTTTAAAGCCATGTTTTTTCTTTGTTTGTTTTTGTTTTTGTTTTTTGAGACAGGGTTTCTCTGTGGCTTTGGAGGCTGTCCGTGAACTAGTTCTTGTAGACCACACTGGTCTCAACTCACAGAGATCCACCTGCCTCTTCCTCCCAAATTCTAGGACAAAAGGCGTGTGCCATCACTACTGGCTTTAAAGCTGTGTTTAATATTGAGGTTGTTTAGTAAATGCCATTTTTCCTTCTTATTTATTTTGCTTTAAGATATCATGGGTTCACAAAATAACCAGGCACTATGACAAAGTCATACAAAAAGTAAAGCATACATACAAAATCCAATCAATGAATCCAATATGATAAAATCAAAATACTTCATATTACTTTGAAATCACCAGCATAGTTAGAATATGCTGATGTTTTAAAGTAGTGCAGATTTAGATAGTGCAGATACTTGATTTTTTTGTTTTGTTTTGTTTTGTTTGGTTTGGTGTATATGTATCCTGGAAACATAAATTCTGTACGTCTGAAGTTTTGATAGATACACAGAAATAAACTGCTTTGTGTTTCTGAAAAGATTTACCCAGGGGACACCAAACTGCAGGAATAGTCTTGGTGAATTTAATTGGTTTGCAAGAGAGTGAGGGTTACCTTATGGAGATGCTCTGCCCAATGCCTTAGGAAGTATCTTGGGTGGATACTCATTGGGATGTATTCTACTCAGTGACCAAGAACTAATGTTTAGAAGGAGGTATGTTAGGGAGAGGGGAAGAATAGGAAGAGAATTCTTGTATCATAACTTCTATAAACTCCTCTTTTCTCACTGGAGAATGTAAGCCTAAACCTGTAATGAATTCTCTTCTTATGAATTTGAAAGTATTCTAATTTCTTTTTCAAAACTTACTTTTTATTGGTGGTTTTTTCCCTTCAAATATTTTTCTACTTGCTAATAGTGATTTTGAGATGTCTGTGGTATAAATGCTTAACTTTTCCATCTGCCTGTTTGTGAAAGACCACAGCAACAGGAAAGCTGGCTGTCCATGCTCTTCTTCCATCTTATGTCTGCATCAATTTATCAATCAAACCAGGGCACTTTTTAGTATCTACAATTGCAGTAATGAATTCTGCATGTAAAGTTCCAATCATTATCTCACATGACATTTTAAGTGATCTGAATAGCAATTCTGGTAATAGAAAGAGTAACTTAGTAAAGTGTTAAAGTTCCCTCAGACTGAGAAAGAATCACAAGTTCTCATTTCAGATTCCAATGAATTGTTAGAAAATCAGAACAATTTTCCAAAGATAAATGTGAGTGCTTAGTATTCACAAAAGGTTATTCAAGGTCACTTATGACCAAAGGAGTACAAATTAAAATTACTAAGAACTATTTTCACCTATCAGATAACTGAGAAAACAATATGCTTGACTTTTTTTTTTTTGAGGGCATGTGTTGGTTGAAAAACAACTCTTGTATATCAAAGGTAACGTTATAATTTGTTACGCCCTTTCTGAATGACATTTTGGCATTAAGAATTTATTCTGAAGATGGAAGCTAAAATAGATAAAACAACTCTATGCATATGAATAAATGTTAGTATAGAGTTATTTAATTTTAGAGATAACATTTATCTGGGCAAATGCAATTTGAAGCAGTCATCTTGATATATGAGGGCATTTTAGATATTGAGATGTCAGAAAGATAAGCAAAAGATAGTGTCAGTCTGGAAGGAGAGCTTCTCTAGCCATCTGTATTGTGTTTCACCTATAGGGTTTCAGACAAGAAATGGGAAATAGCTGTAAACTACTTTTATTCTGTCTCTTTGTTACAGCAAAACAAAGTTCTAGCTGGCATGGTTATACATGTTTATTGAATGTATATACTTAACAGCAATTGCTTTAGAAAACATTCCTTTTTGAAATAGTATGAATGATCCTACATTGATTTCCAGGTAAACTGATCTCATCCTATCAAAGCTATGAGTCATTTCTGCTAGTGTGCTATGGATGTATATTTTGTGTCACAAATTAAAATTTAATTAATGAAATCTAATCTAATCAGTTGAGAACATGGGTCTTTAGAGAATTCTTAGACTTTTCTTTCTGAATCATTAAAGGGCAGATGGCAATTTTAAAATATTGAAAAATTCTTCTCCATCAATACAATGTGTTTTTGTTTGTTTGTTTTTCCATCTCTTTGGTTATTCCTTTAGTCTTCCTGGAGTGTTCTACCCTTTCTTTTATATCTCTCATGCTGGTCAATCTTCCTAAGGCATCTTGCACTATCTATTGTTCACCTTTCCCCTCTTGCTCATTTCTTCTTGTCCTTTTTGATTATTTTGATTGAACTGTTAGTTATTGTAAAGATAAGGACAATGGGGCACCGTGGCCTTAGTTTGAACAGTACAATGTATCTAACACACCAATCAAGAATGAATCATCACAACAGATGTCTGTCCTGTTTAGTTTTTCATAGTGGAGACAGAAAATGTCTTTCTTCAAGGCCATAATATCTTTAAGGGCGAGCTCTGTCATTTGGAGAATGCTTACCCTTAGTACTAAGTGTTTGTGGTCTTTATTGAATGACCTAGCTACATTGTTCATAGATGTCACTTCCTTTTGTTTCTATTCTGAGATGAGCACCTTCCCAGGATTCAGTTCTCTTACTCATATCCTCTGCCTAAATATGGCTTAAACTTGTTTATCTATGACCCCTATAATTATAACACCAAATGTATTTCTCCTGTCCTAGTTTCTAGGCATCCTCTTTGACATCATTATCCCCACTTACTTTTCAAACCCATTTATTATTTCCCTTGTTACAAGACATACTTTTGATGTCCACATTCTTGTTACCGTATCAGTATGGTCCAGTCATCCAGACTCAGAAAGTCTGATATCCTGTCCTTTAATCTGACATTCCTTTGCCATGTCTCTTGAAACATCCTTTCCTGCCCATCCCCACTGATAACATGCTGACTGCATCCGCAGTGGAGTCTGTCTGTCAGTTGTACCAACCTCCAAAGAATTACACAAAGACTGTTTTCTGCTCAATGGACTGATAGATAGCCTGTTCCTCTTTCTAGATCACCCAGAATTTATCAATCTTCTCTCTAGTCAGTCTTGCTTGCCTTCAGGGTTAAGTTCTTTATACTGCTCCGAGAGCTCAGGCAATTTACTTTCTATATACCTTTCAAGGGAATCTACTTTTCTCATGCAAACCTTCCATTCCAAACCAACTTAACCATTTACTACTCCTGAGCATTGGTTTTCACACCTGGTTCCCCACATTTTTGCTTTATTATGTCTTTCTCACCAGAGCAACTTTGGCACATTTTTCTAACAATATCTATTAATTCCTAAGGACACAAATTAAAAAATAAATTTCCTTCCTTTTCATAAACTGTCTTTCTTACACTGGGCAGTTTTTTATAACACTTTATCTTACCATTGCAATGGTTTACTTTTGGTGCATTTTAATACTTTCTAATTAGTTGAAGTTGTGAGCAACCAATTTATTGTTGTTTCCAGCTAGTTTCTAGATAAGAAGTTTGTTTTCTCTTTTTGATAAGAGAAGTCAATGCTGACTTATTGGCAGTTCTCTGTACACTGTCTTTTATTCCAATACTTTTTGCTCCCTTAGCCAACAAATGGGGAGTGATTCATTGCTTTCTTTTTAAGTATTAAGATTATAATATAATTAATATATTTCTCCTTTTTTTCTATATCTCTCCAAATCCTCCCATATACTTGTCCTTTTTCAAACTTTTGGCACCTTTTTCATTAATAATTACTAAATGAAGATATGCATGTGAGTATACATATATTTTCCTAGATAACCTGCTCAGTCTGCATAATGTTATTTATATATATGTTTTCAGGGATGACCATTTGGTATTGGATAACCAATTGATATACTGTCCCTTGGAAAAGACTATTTTTCTCACTTTCCAAGATTAAAAGAAACACAGAGCAAAACTAAATTAGAGACTTTACCCTGACAGTATGGTCACATAGAGCCTAGAACTGTTCTTTCCCTCTCCATCATCCCTACCCACGCCTAGATGATATGTGTTGGTAATTGAGCTAACAGAAGATTCTCTTCCAGCTCTGAGAGCAGGGGTTGAATGAGGCAACAAGGAAATCTGCACATTAGAAAAAATTGCTTAACAAAAAGCCAAACTGCTTAAATTTCTGCATTAAAAATCAAAATTTAGATACATAGAGTTCATGTTCCAAAAAGCAGTTCAAATAATTTTCAATGCCTGTATATTTTTTTTTTAAAAGCAGCAGGCAAGCAAGCAAACAAACTAACAAAAACCAAAAGAGTGTAGGAGGGCATGATCAGCAAATGTTGCCAACATAGGAGCCGACTATTCTGAAGTATAAAGTGATTTTGACTTTCTATGTTGACAGCAGTGTTAAGATGCAGCCACCCTGGTGCTGTGACATCCTACAGAACCTTCTTTTAAAAATATTTTTATTGATTTATCTAAAACCAATAATTTTAGACTCAAATACTGTTTAAACTAGCTGCATCAGGTATTCTCCACATATGCTATGCCTATTATCCAGCTTCACTTTCTCCTCATTAGGGAAGCAGGACTGAGATTTTGCTTGCTCCAGCTGGCCACCTCTGACTCTGCTCCCATTGTTTTTCTACCTTCTGTCCAGATGACTGCAATAGATAGAGGCAATCCAATCTTGAGTGGAACAAAGTCAAAACCAAGACCACCTTCTCTGAGGTGGACAACTGTGGGTTAAGTCTCCTTCAAATAACAGATGATAACTTTAAATATCATCTTCTAAATGGCTAAACAAGGCCATTTATAGGAAATGTAACTGGTCTAAAACAGTGGCTATACAAATTACCTTTGTAATTCTCATGGTGGCCTGAGAAAAGTTTCATTGTCTCTAAGTTTTAGATCATAAGATACGACATTTGAAAATCTAGATTTCATAAGATACATTTAAATCACATCACTCTGAAATAATTTCTCTAACTTCTCAGATTGCTCAAGCAGGGGTAAAAGTAGTCACTTCCATGAGTGTTCAGTACTGAAGTGGCACAATTTTCTGTGGCAGTTTGTGACTTTCTAAGCACTTTTGTGAATTGTTGCTGTCTGCATTTTGATTGCTAAGACTTCCAGATTTTTTTCCCAAAAAACTTTTGATCACTTCTTTGAAAGTTCTGGCTTTTACTGACCATGTTAATCACCAATTAGAAATGAAATTAGTACCACCTGGTTAGACACTTGCAGTGCTACAGAATCAAATGGGGTCTAGCTTTTAAAGTAAATACATAAAATATCTGTGTCTAAATGGATGACTTATGTGAGTAATCATCTTAAAATCATTATTGATGGTCATTGTGTTATATGTTTTATTGAAATTATATTACTTGTCATGGTCTCTTTATAACACAGACCTGAGTGGATGTCCATAAGTTTTTAACCCTCTTCATCTAGTGGTACCTTCTATACCTGTGCCTTCATCTCCAGGTGATATAGATCAGCTCTAGCAATTGATACTTAATCCTTACAGCTAGTTATTAGTCTAAGGGTAGAAACAGAAATCACAAGTATTCCAGAATCACCCGGGGAGTCATGTGACTCATTAGTGTAGCCATTTTATTTTCGAATACTGAGAATTTTTATGTCTACTGAGAGAGATTCATATTTAGTACTGTGTATGAAGAATGCTACTGAGAATGAATGTTAGTCCATATAGTGTTCCTTTTGTTCTGAAGCGAATTTTAGTAGGCTTTTTGAGATTTGTATTCAAAAGAATTATAAATAATATTGCTTTTCCATTTTACCCACAGGTAGTCCCCATACTTCTCTAAGTACAGCGATGATGAGGCTCTGCAAAGTCATCAGTCCCTGTGATTCTCTGTGGTCATAATGCCACCGAGAGTAGCTTATGAAATACCAGGGTCACTTTTTAAAAATGATGCCTGAATTACTCATGAAGCAGACAAATGATAAACAATGGTTGTTGCCCAACAGATATTAACACATATTGTTTGTTTAGACAACCTTGTGGAATATTTGCTTAGCTTAACTGTGGTATGTGAGAACATTTACTTTTTAAAGTTCTAACTATATTGGCTTGCAGTGGTTCTGAATCCTGACATTACTGCTATATAAACAGTCAATATCACTTAATATTGATTGATGGGAGCTGTAGAAAATAATCCCTGGATCTTGGCCACCAGCATGTAAATCAGACCTTCCTGATAGCTGCTTTCACAGTCCAAACAAGGACTCTTTCCTCTCTAGCCCTCCACTGTTTTGATAACCCTGCTAGTGAGAGGTCTCTGCCTGGAAGGTACAGATAAGGGAATCATAGGAAAACAGTTTGTTTGATGTTTAGGGCATTTCATGAAATCCTGTAGTTTGGTTAAAAACTCATGGCCTCCTAGTTTATCACCTGTGATACTGAAGTGACATAAGAATTCTTTTTAAAAATATATTCCAAAACTTGTTCCAAAGTGTCCTCAAATGAGTATGATAGAAATCAAGCCGATCTGTTGAGAGAAAAGGTACAGTTCTTAGCTACAAAGATTTGCCTTCATGAATTCTAGTCTTTGAATAATTGCTAGAGTTTGGTATGCATGTATCTAAAAATTATACATACTTGATTTAGTGGATACAATAAGAACTTGTGACTACTAGATGTTTGGGTGTTCCAGATACTTGACCTTCTGTTGTAATTTTTTTGAGTTTTTTTTTTTTTTTTTTTTCAAAGCAGAAAATAACCTCCAGAACTGATTTCAAAAGGTAGGTCAAGGGTGCAACATTTGTTGGAATACTACTTGTAAGGTTAAATATTTGTTATATTTTTCAATATTTTCTTAATATCACTCTTCTTTGAATTTTTAATTTTGTATTTGTGATATTTATGATTATGAAGATATGGCTTATTCGTAATTGCTATCATAAGAGCAATGCATGTTTTTTAGTTATAAATCATGAAAACTATTTTTAAGATTATAACTATATCATCTTCCCCCTTTTATTTTTTCCCTTGAAATTCCCACATACTCTCCATCTTGCTCATTCAAATTCATGGCCTCTTTTTCTTTAACTATTGTCTGTATATATTTATCTACTATCTATAAATATGTCTATATTATCTCTATCATATATATTCCTAAATACATAAGTACAATCTGTACAGTTTATATAATTTCACTTGATGTATACTTTCTTTAGGGCTGACAAGTTTACCCAAGCTCCAGGCCAAAAGATGAATTCAGTATTCTGTCAAAATTACTTTAAAGTGTGTCTGTATTCCCTGGTGTCTAAGTATACTTCCTTTTATTAATTAAAAATACTGTATCTTTTTCAGTTTTTTTTTGAAAATTTAGTGCTTTGAAATTGCAATTAAGTAGGGAAATAACAACCTCACTAATAATTATAAAGTTTTAAAAACCAATAGTATATTATAGAGTGTAATTTGGAAAGTCAAACATACTGTATATAACATCCATGCTTTAGCCTTTATTGTACATAACATCCATGCATTAGTCTTCCCTTTATCAGATGACTGTAAGAGAATAACAGGTAAGATGCTTGAGTTATAAATACAGACAAAGAGACTCAGTGGAAAGACATTATAAGTGAAATGAGAAAATTTTGAAGCCAAAGTAGAAACAAAAGAATGGTAATTTAGCACATGACTTAAATCCCAGCATTTGGGAGGCAAAAGAAGACTGTTCTACAGAGTGAGTTCCAGAAGAAGAGTGGCAACTATCTTAGAATCCTAGAAAGTCAATCCAATCAAGTCAGACAATAAAATAAGGAAACAACATGCTTTTCACCCAGAGACCCCTGAACAGTTGAAGAGCTGTGAGCACTAGGTGGATACTGCATGGGTTGGAAATGAAGTTACAAGTGAGAGCTGAATTGCAAAGAAAACCTCTGATGGAGTGTTTAAGAGATTCCTGCTGCTTTCACCTACTGGTGTCTTGTTCTTCCCTGTAAACAGGAAGTGTGTGAACAGTAGTGTGTAAACAGGAAGCCTCATGCTGGGCTTCCACCTTGTCAAACAGAAGACTAACTGAACTTTTTCTGGGGAAGCTGACTACTTCTGCAGGAAGCCATTGAGTGTTTCTGGACTGAATAAATAACCAAACAATGAAAAGCATACACACCTACAGCTCCCACCTTCCTCCACTAATATAGATTTTCTGAGTTCTTAATACTCAGTCTTAGATTTGAAGAATCAAGAATTACCAGGCATGTCAGAAAACCTCTAACAAAAAAGATATAAACTCAAATCTATACTGAGCTTACAACTGGAGAAAGCAGAGGAGTTAATGTTAGAACCCAGCATTAGGCTGACCCTGCTATCTGACAATGGGTGGGGCATGCATATAGGCATTCGAATAGATACTTAGGCAGTTCAAAGGGCTCTATGTTGTGTGGCCATGTCATGACTACATCAAGGGTTACATTACTGGGCTGTTGTTAAGAGGCTGCTTAAGGACTCAGTACACATGTGCAAGCTTCCCCTTTTAAGCCAGCACCTCCACATGTTCACTCTCTCTCTCTTTTTGCCTCCTCTCCTCTCTCTCTCTCCCTTCTCTGCTACTGCCCCCTTTGCCTTTGTCCCCTCACCCCTAACTCCAATAAACTCCACATGGGTTTGTTGAGTCTCATGGTTTCTTGTTCCATCTACTCTACTCATAACTGAAAAAAAAAAAAAGAACAACAGATAGTACACAGCAAGAACAAAACAACTGAAAGCTAACTATTGGTAAAAAACCTCAGATATGAGAATGTATGTTGTTAGCATAAAGGAAAAAGAGAATATAAAGAAAATGCAACAAACATTTTTATATAAGAGTTCTTGGAAATTCAACACTGTAAAAGAATAGAAGTGAAGTATTTAGAAGAAGGATTTTGAAGGGACCAGCTCCTCTTTTGGCAGCATAACAGCTGAACACGTGCTTGCCATAAACTTGCCTTGGTCACTTAGAGGTCAGATGCCTGCCTCATGACAAGGAACCAATCAGAAGTTAGATGGTGGCGCTATGCTTTACGACCCTGGGTGTGCTTTACAGACAAGCACATAGCAATGATGCACAAAGCATAGCAACCACCCTGGGAGGGTCTATGGGCCATAACAACCAGTTGACCAATCAACATAGGGTAAGCCCTCCAAGCCTGGAGGCACACCAATCGTGAGCCTGTGCGTACCCCTAGACACTCCCCTTACGCTGCCCTACAAGATCTGTACGCATCGGGTTCCAGCTGTCTTTTGCTAGCCATCCATCATGGCGGGTGGGTGAAAGACCCGAGCTAACATGGGGTTAGTTCATTAAATTACAATAAAGCCTCGTGCAGTTTGCAGCAAGCTCTCGAATTTGCCTGGTGATTGGGGTGACCGAAGTTGTGGCCTGGGTCCCTGGAGACCTGAGTTTTCAGGGGGGTCTAACAATTTGAAAGGTTGAATGTTTCTTCTTGAAAACACAGAAAAATAACCCTTTATTAAGAACTATAAGAAAGAGAGAAAAGTTTATGTCATCCTTGTAGATCTCTGGACATTTCCCTAGTGCCAGATTTCTCTTTAAACCTATAATGACTCCCTCTATTATGGTATCTCTTTTCCTGCTCTCCTCTATTTTTCCCCTGACTCAACCTTCCTACTCCCTCATGTCCTCCTCTCCCTTCCTCTTCTCCCCTTCTCTTTCTCCTAGCTCCCTTTCCCCTCCTCCTATGCTCCAAATTTGCTCAGGAGATTTTGTCCCTTTTCCCTTCTCCAGGGGAACATGTATGTCTCTCTTTGGGTCCTTCTTGTTTCCTAGCTTCTTTGGAGGTGTGGATTATAGGCTGGTAATCCTTTGCTCTATGTCTAAAATCCATATATGAGTGAGTGCATACCAGTTTGTCTTTTTGTGACTGGGTTACCTCTCTCAGGATGGTTTCTTCTAGTTCCATCCATTTAGTGGAAAGTGTACCTTAATGCCCTTCCTGATAATGAGATTAATGACTACTTTATATGCCATCCTAGAGCCTTCTTCCAGTCTGATGGAAACAGAAGTAGACACCCACAGCTAAACACTGAACTGAACTGGAATCCAGTTGCAGAGAGGGAGAAGTGATGAGCAAAGGGGTCAAGATAAGGCTGGTGAAACCCACAGAAACAGCTGACCTGAACAAGGGGGAGCTCATGGACCCCAGACTGGGGAACCAACATAGCACTGATCCAGAAACCCTTAACGTGGGTGTCGTCAGTGAGAAGGCCTCGGCAATCTTTGGGGCCTCTGGTAGTAGACCATATTTGTCCCTAGTTTACAAATGGATTTTGGGAGCCCATTCCACATAGAGGGATAATCTCAGTCTAGACACACTGGGGAGGGCCTAAGCCCTGCTCTGAATGATATGACAGACTTTAAAGATCCCCCATGGAAGGCCTCACCCTCCCTGGATAGTGGAAAGGGGATGGAATACGGGGTTAGTGGGGTGCAGGGGAGAAGGGGATGGAGAGGTAACTGGGATTGACATGTAAAGTAAGCTTGTTCCTAATTTAAAAAAAATAGAAAAAAAGAAAGAGAGAAAAGATAACATTACACATAAAAAGTGTTGGTTCTAAAGGGTGTCATAAGAACCAGGCAACACAAGATGAGAATCAGCTGTCAAAGAAATAACTCACCGATACTCTTAACCCTGGGGGAACTGTGTTTCTACAAAAGAGTGCCCACAATGTGACTGACATAAAGTAAGGCAGCCTTAGACCCAAGTATACCATTTAAACATTTCAGAACATTAGGGAAAAAAAATAAGAGAAAAATTACTTGGAAAAATTTTTGGCAGAGAAAATGGATTCTAATTTAGAATTTTATGTTCAGCAAACTGTCACTCACACTTCAGTGTATATTGAGGACATCTACTGAAATGTTCAAAATTGTAGAACACTTGTTCTCTCTTTCCGGAAATAAACAATGAAATAGATCCAGGAAAGTAACCTTATTTAAGACAATACAAAGAGAAATCTTCAGGAAAATTCAAAGCAGTAATCATTTTCTATTGAAGTACATGAGCAGGCTTACCAGGGAACCAATTTTGAAAAATGTAGTTGAATGTCTAACATGTTGAATTAGCTTAGTGAGATTTTAATCAATGGGTGGGGAATGGTCTGGTCATTAATAAGTTATTAGAAAAGAACCCATGAAAATTAGGTAATATTGCCAATGGGGAGAACCAAATGAACAGAAGAAGGAGGATATCATATAAATACATGAGAATACCACTGAAAAACGAATGAGTCAAGAAAATTATGATATACTTTGGGAGAAGAAGTGGATAGGAGAAAGGGACTATAAATGAATATGAGCTGAGTTGGCTTCACAGTGTAAAATTAAGTGTGTGAAACTCCAAAGTCAGGAGAATACAACATAAGGAAATCAATAGACTTCAACAGTTTAAAAAAAATCGTTAAATGATTTGAAAGTACTGTTTCTAGAAATCTGGGAGTGGTGACACATTGCAGGCCAGAGGTGTGCTGTTTTTTTTTTTTTAAATATTTGTTTATTCTAACCTAGGTGTGTTCAACTTTTGGTATTGAAGTACAACAAAATGGAGCTACAAAAAGTATTTTCAAAGAAACTGTAATGTTTTAAGTTTATATCTTTGTGTTGGTGAATTCATAATTATCCTCATTTGGAGCTTTCATAGATGTAATATCATTAAAATTCAAAAGTAATATATGGCTTAAATATAATGGATAATTCATAACTTTTGTAGCACATTTTTTTCCTGGATTCCTTTACTATCTCATGCCTTAAGATTCAGGTGATACTATCTATTTGAGTATGTATCTCTGTTTGCACATATACACAGATATGAATCTTGTTTCTTTTATTAAAGTAATGCCTCAGTGAACAACCTTCAGTAAGTAATTTTACCCATAAATCTTTGCATGTATGCACACCATTATACATATTTACCATCTCATCATTGAAATCATGTTCTTCAGAAAGGGAAAGAACAAACAATTCCACAACTACAGCAAGCACATGTATAAGACAGGCATGTTCTCCCTATCCACTGGTTATCATACACTGCACATATTCCTTTGTCTAACAAGCCTTCTAGAACTATCTGTTAGAGCATGAAATGGACTATCTCACTCTCTGCTCCTAAGCTATTCCCTAAAGTTTGGCTTTTGTTAGAAGTGACTTTATGTTTCTTGCCTTTCATTTATTTTCCTGTTGCCATAGATACCACCCTAGTTCAATATCTTGAAGACAAGCTGCTTTATTTTTCAAAAAAAAATATTATAAGTCCAAAACTGTCTGCCATGTGATTTTCCTGGACAGATATGAACAAACATCTATTTCCCCAGATAGGGAACTGACAACAGACCACAGAAAAGGTTACACACAAATCTAGCTTTGTGAACCAATGAGTTTACTGAAGTTACTCAAGGAGCTGAGTCCCTGAGAAGCCCACTCCAGCCTGGGTTATTACTCAAGACAGCTGAGTCTCTGAAGAAACTGCAGACAAAATGGTTGATGGGTGTGTCGCCTCTCCTCAGCAATTCCTTACAGCACTTATAGCTACTGGGAGTAGCCTTGTGCTTCCAATTTTAGGAACTTCCATTGAAAGTTTCCTACACTTCCCACTACACTTCCCATTCCTTGTACTTTTCCTTTTCTTTATGAATCTCATGACCATGCTTTTCTATTCCAGGAAGGGAAGTTTCACTTCGGAAGAAATAGATTCACACATACCACAGAGGGTTTTGTTTTAAGATAACAACATACATGAAGAAAACTGCTTTCCAAGCAAGCTCTAAGTACTGGCACTGTCCCTCTCAAGTGCTTTCAAGCCAGTGTTTATTGTTACTGCTTTGGAATACAGGGGGGATCTATCTGCCAAATAATAATTAATAAAAATATTGGAACAAAGGGGGTTAAAATCTAGAAATTTGGTAAATAAACTGCCTCCTTAACATCCATGAAAAACTCAGCCTCATCTACCATTCAATTATTTCTAGAGTTAAGAAATATTGCTTGAACAGAGGAGAGGCTACCTTAAATGCCCTTCCCTGATAATGAGATTGATGACCAACTTATATGCCATCCTATACCGTTCATGCTGCAGCTGGTGGAAATAGAAGCAGACACCCACAGCTAAACCTTGAACTGAACTGGAATCCAGTTGCAGAGAAGGAGGACTGATGAGCAAAGGGGTCCAGACCAGGCTGGTGAAACCCACAGAAACAGCTGACCTGAACAAGGGAGAGCTCTTGGTCCCTAGACTGGTAGCTGGGAAATGAGCATGGGACTGATCCAGACTCCCTGAATGTCAGTGAGGAGACCTTGGAAATCTATGGGGCCCCTTGAGGTGGATCAGTACTTCCTCCTAGTATAGGAAAGGACATTAGGAGCCCATCCCACATGGAGGGATACTCCCTGAGCCTAGACACAAAGGGGTAGGCCTAGGTCCTATTCCAAAGGATATGACAGATGGTGAAGACTCCCTCACTCTCCCTGGGGAGCAGAAAGGGTATGGGTTAGGTAGGCTGTTAGCTGGGGGGAGGGGAGAAGGGGAGGGAGAGGGAACTGGGATTGACATGTAAAACAATCTTTCCAATTCAAATAAAAATTAAAAAAGAAATATTGCTTGATATTCAAAACAATTACTTTTCATTTTATAATATGCAAATATATTACAGAAAATAACTTAATGAATAATTACTTTAATTAATAAAAGATACCTAAGCAGAGCACTATAAGACACATGCTGTAAAAGTGTTGAATTCCTAATTCCTGTAGAACAGTAAAAAGTTAGGAAGGGTTATTTTTGAAAAGTTTGTTAGAAGTAGGTTATGTTTACTAGGAAGAGGAATATTACCAGGATGAGGGAGCAAAGACAGTGGGGAAATGCACTGCTTAGCAACTTAATGTAGCAATAGCATTGTCCAGCACAAATCATTGATTCAGTTATTGACATTGCATGCACTGTAACTCAGCAATGAAGCGTGGTAAGAACTTTCAGAAAATCTACGTGAGTTTAGATTATAAATAGAAATATTGACTCATAAATAACATCTCATTTGAGGAGAACTTGCCTCTCAATGAAGTGATTCATATGAATGGCTGTGCTTGTATTTGTTGACATTTTATTATTCAGAGTTTGAACAAAATTCCTTCCTTCCTTTATCTATACTTAATTTATACTTAATCATGAGCAGAAAAATAATGTTGAGATCAAAATTTTCCTCAATGTACATTTTGCTTTGGGAGAAAAAGTTAGATGTCTTTATGCTTGATTCCTTTGCAACTAATGAACTAACCCTTAGATCTTTTTATTTGTGTATGGATAGTATATGATTGCTTATATATTCAGAAAAGGCATTTCTAATTTAAAACTGAGCCTAACTGTCTCATTTTCCTTCCTTGGGAGCTGTGCTTTCTATGCTTACCATTTAGCACTGGCCTTTGAATTGCTGTAGGAAAGCAAAAAAGAATTCCCTTCCTTACATTTCCTTGGTATAGTTTTTGTTGAAAAGAAAATCAATAGATAAGTAAATATTCTTGAAGACCTTTGTGGTCATATTATTTAGAGATACCATTTTACAG
The DNA here is from genome assembly GCF_003668045.3 of Cricetulus griseus. Lineage (NCBI taxonomy): Eukaryota > Metazoa > Chordata > Mammalia > Rodentia > Cricetidae > Cricetulus > Cricetulus griseus. The sequence goes on along the minus strand of NC_048595.1, from coordinate 308,438,600 downwards.
TAAAGCATGAAATAAAAGAAACAAGGAGACTAATAAAGCCTCATCTCTGACATTTAAAATATTTTCATTATGAGCAAGGAAAAGAAAACAAACCAACCCCCTAAGGCAACCATTCTAGTGATGCAACACCTATTGTGGTGACCACCCCCATCACAAAACTATTTTGTTGCTAATTAAAGTGTATTTTTGCTACCCTTTTTTTTGTTTGTTTTTGTTTTTTCAAGACAGGGTTTCTCTGTGTAGCTTTGGAGCCTATCCTGGCACTCACTCTGGAGACCAGGCTGCCCTGGAACTCACAGAGATCTGCTTGCCTCTGCCTCCCAAGTGCTTGGATTAAAGGCATGTGCCACCAATGTCTGGCAATGTTTTTGCTACACTTATGAACTGTAATGTAATGTCTGACATGCAAATGGTCTTAGGTGGCCAATGTGAAAGGATCATTCAAACCCTAAAGGGTTCACAACCCACAAGTTGAGAAACACTGCCCTAAAACATATACTGCAAAACACAGAAATTCAAATATGCATTTAAGCAAGGAAGACATAGTGATGTGTGTTGTCTCACAAGGACAATTGTGGGATGATTGTAATAATCAAATAAGCCTAAACTCATTTTATAAGGAAAAGCAAAATTAAGTTAAAATTGTATCAAAATCCTGTGTCTAATCATCAGCTGAGAACAGAAAGATTTCCTAATACACTCAATATGGGAGTGAGGAAATCATGATTAGACCCTGAAACATGAACAGGAAAGGAAGTTGATGGGACATCAAAAGAGGGAAATTCGCTGATATTTGCCAAAATTGTAAGTGTTCATTCTCTTGACCTAGGATTGTGTCTTTAAAAATGAAAACAGGCCCAAACCATGTACCCCCAGCACTAACAGTGTGGAGTAGTTCAAAGTTACCTTTAGCTATATAGTGAGTCTGAGAACAACCTGGACTATCTTGTCTCAAGAAACAAACTAGTTATTATACAAAAACTCATTCGGCTATAGCTAAATATGAATGAATAGTGATAATTCCTTTGTTCCTTTTGCAAATAAAACCATATACTATGACATATCTTAAATACCATAACAATAGATGACTAGCCTAATATATTGCTATAAAGTAAGTTATGGTAAATCTATGCAGGAGAAAATTCACAGGTAAGTGCCTTGCTTACCCTTTATCAGAGAAACTTCTTGCAGTAAATGGTAAATAACACAGGGAGCCAAACTAGACAGCATGGGGGAGATTTTGGAGCAGTCAGTCCTAAGTGGGATGTCTTTGTTTAACACTTTTGCCTTAACAATCAGGAACTTATGCAGAAGAGGGACAGAAAGATTGTGAGAGCCAGAGATGAGGAATGACTGCAAGGAAACAGCATCTTCCTGATATAACAAGAGGGTTACATATATATGATACAGAGACTGTGACAACACACACAAGACAGGTTCAAACAAGACAAAATCCCAATGCTGAGAAGGGAAAGTGGACACAGAATCCCATCTCTAACCAAGAAGCAATTGTGACTGATTCCTGCTGGAAAGGGGAAATCAGTTTGCTCCAATGGTGTCTCATGAGGTAAATCAACCACATTTCAGGGCAGGCTTCATGTCTAAGAGCAGTTGGTTGACATAAAATGGATAACATGAAATAGAATACCCTTCCCTTTTTCCTGAGCAGTTTTCTGCCTCCTCCTCCTCCTCCTCCTCCTCCTCATCATCATCATCATCATCATCATCATCCTCTTCTTCCGTCTCTTAGGCTCTTTGTTTTGATTTGTGGTTTTTGTCTTCTTTGCTTTTGATTTGAGGTGGGGAGAGAACATGAAGTTGGGTAGGTAAGGAGATGGGGAGGAGAGGGCTTTGTGGGAGGAGAAATCATGTTCAAAATGTATGAAAAATAGAAAAGAAAAACTTAGTATTACTATTGCTATTATTCTTTGTTAGATAAAATGATATACAGGAAATATTTTAAATACCATATCAATAGATGACTAGTTTAATATATTTCTATAATATAGTAAAGCTCTCATACAGAAAATTCTGTATTGTATGCAAACAGTACTATTAAATAAGAAGAGTGGATAAAAGCACACCTGTATCTTTTGTGATATTTTGGCTTGTTTTGGAAAGAGAAGCTTGAATTGGGCTGGGATGGTTTATTTACATGTACCTTTTAATGTATTATTATTATTTACCATGTAAATAATAACTATTATTTCTTTGAAAAAATATTGTTATAGTCTGCCAGGTTAAGACTTAACAGAACAAATGGCAAGCATAGTTTTTGTTATCTCATGATGCTACTTACAACTGAAGTCCAGTCTGCTGCAGATAATCTTAAATGTCCAATGGCAGGCTTTAGAGATGAGTGAAAGCTGAGAAACAGTAGCCCTGTCCCTTGTTGGACACTATATTGGGAGAACTGGTCTCACTCCTCATGGGAGAGTGACTTGGTTGGCATGGGCCTAGGAGAGTGGGCTCTGCCTCTAACCTGAGGGGTTGGCAGTGTCAGTGGCTGGGACTGACCAGCTCAACTACCACCCAGACCCACATCTTGAGCCTTAGGTTGGCCTACACTAACATCTACCCCATCTATAACCTGTTGGAATGCCTGAAGGGACTGGTCCTTTGGAACGAGAGCTGTAGGATCCCCATTACTCAGGACAGGATATCAGAGACAAGTTTTCAAGAGGGTCCAGTGATGATGGTGTGCCAAAGGCCACAGGCCAGAGGCCTTGAAACAGGCCAATGACTCATAACAATGAACATTTGTGGGTAGGGCTGATTGGAACAAAAGACTTACTGTTTGACAAACCTCAACTCCCAATACCATGAATGAAGAAGTGTTGGAGAGGTGGGAAAAACAGAGGAATGTGGTGGGTTTTTTGTTGTTGTTTTGATTTTAATTAATTTTGGGGGGGTTCTTTTGGGGAGGGTACTGCAGTCGTGAAGGGCATATACAGAGGGATTGGGGATTGAGTGGGATTGGGGAACATGATGTGAAATTCCGAAAGAATCAATAAAGAATTATGTTATAAAAAAGCTATATCAGTCATAGGATTTTGCTGAAATGCAAACAATATTACATTCTTTGCAAAATGGAGAAAATTCTCTGCTACATGACAATATGCTGGAAATTTCAGAGACATGTAATGTAGTTATGCTTCATTTATCTCACCTGGGTGCTATACCAAGGGTTTATTATCTTCCTACAAGAAGGACTTGATAAAACCATTAGGGGAATATTTGTAGTTTGTGCCTGAGTCCATCCTGAAGCATAAGTAACAAGCTGAGGAAAGGGGGAGGCAATTGGGATTGACATGTAAAACAACCTTTTTCTAATTTTGTTTTTAAAAAGACAGACACTTAAAAAAAATAAGTAACAAGCTGAGAGGAGGAAAGCCAGGGAGGAATAGATTTGCCTGCCAAATTACCTGATACCCACTCTAGATTTTCCTTAGCAAATTAATTAATTGTATACTTCCATCTATCTTAAAAATCTAGTTACTTTATATTTTTATTATTTGTTTGTAGCAACCCTTTATACATTCAATATTAACTCTTTGTTTTTATACATTCAAATCCTGTCTATGGTTTTTGCATTATTATTTCATTATGCAAAACTTCATAATTTCTTAATATGTTTCTCCTAAATTGGATATTTCACATTGTTCTGTCAGGTAAACATTTCTGGGCATCTCGCCACTTCTAATATACATGATGCCCAAATGTGAGACTGCCTGGCAGAGCGATGATCAACTCTGTCTCCTTTCTAGCCACCTCTGTCAAGAGAGTTGAAAGCTAAGCTATTGGACTTGGTGAGGAACTAGGTTCAGTGAGTTTCTTAGTTTGGGTTCCTCGAAAGCTCAGCTCTGGTACAAATGTTGAGAACAGATGGTTTGAAAATATTTCCAAGTAGTACCAATGTAGGATTGGGAAGAACAAGAAGGAGAGGGAGGGGTGGTGGGATGAAATTTTGGAGAGAGGAACGGGGAGAGGGAAAGAGACAGACAGAAAATGTGACAGAGACAGAGACAGACAACCAAACAAGGCATTATAAGAATCTGGGTATATTTAAGAACAGGCAATTCTTGATATATTTAATGAAAACTTAGAATTCCACCCTGCCCCAGCATCTACAGTATCTAGGGAGTGTATGTTTTTGTGAGGACTCCCATTGCTGACTTTTAGGAATTTCTTTGAGAATATAAAATGTTTGCCACTTCTGCTGTACTCTGTTTCAGTAAGCACAGTGCTACACTCTAAAGAAAGTGATAAATGTGCAGAGCAGTGGCCTGGGTGTCTGAGCTAATCTCTTCACATGTATGGGGAATGTCCATGGTACTTTTATTTTGGGAACATCTTTGCTCTTATCCCATGCCCGCCTTTCTCTGTTCTCCAGCACACACCTTTCTTCTAGTTTTCCAGGCATACCTGTCTATGCTAAAACCCAGAAATAAATACAGGCTCAATTATTTCCCTGGAGCCTCATTAAACTTCCATGCAAATGGATTTCTCAGAAGTTTCTTGACATGGTCTAACATTTGCATTCTCACCAGTGACTGGAACTACATTCAAACTGAGAATGACAGAATACAGTCAAAATGAAATTTTATCATTTGTGTCTTTTCTCTTTCATGACCTCTGCCAACTGTTATTTGACTCATTCAGTATGAGGAAAGAGATTTACTTACAAATGTTTTCCCCACAGATTTCCTTAGCTACCCTTAGCAACTGGCTTCATCAAACTTAGTCTTAAGCACAGACTTAAAGTGACAGCATTCCTTAAATACAAAGACAATTAATAGGCCCTCTAATGAGTAGATTAACAAATAATTATTTTCTCTTTGTCTTTGTCATCCACATTCTCCTCCAATCATTTACTGACAATGATTTTGGAAGGAGTACTTAAAAGGACTTAGGCTTTGGGCCAAGTGACATTCTGTCACAACCATTCAAGGACTGAAGGAAAAGGCTGGTAGTAGGTGACTATTGGAATGCTCTCTCTTCCACTGAATTATTTTAAAGCTTGAGGCAAACAGGCTGTTTTTTTCCATGGCATACACCCTTCAGCTTTAGCCCAGTAAAACTAGGTGGTAAATGACTCTAGGGAGGTCAACCCAAAGGGGCAGATGAGCTGCTCTTGGCAGAATAGGAGGAGATGCTTGACAAAGGGGCACCATTGGCAGACTTGTCAGAAAGTGACAGTATATGAAATCATTTCAAGTACTTTCCAAATCTGCCACATATAATGGTCGTCATGAGTGTAAGCACTTGCTGCTTGCATAGTATGGGTTCTTGTTGTGTCTCTGGGATCCTTCTGACTTGTGGATATCTAGAGCAGTGATTCTCAAGCTGTGGGTCATGACCATTTTGGGGTTTTGAACAACCCTTTCACTGGGGTCTCATATATGGTATCCTGCATGTCAGATACTTACATTTCGAGTCCTAGATGTCAAAATAACAGTTATGAAGTAAATATGAAAATAATTTTAGGTTTGGGGATCAGCACAACATGAGGAACTATATTAAAGTCTCACAGTATTAGGAGGGTTATAGGATGAAGTTTAATACTTCATTTGAAGTACACTTAACAAATTACAAGTGTGGACTGCACAACACAACTTCTACAACTCAATAATTCATACTTTTCTTTGTATTTGAAGACAGAACACACAAGTGAGGGAAAATTAGGCTTTCAATTTCCAACTCTTTTCTCTCCAGCTTAAATCCTTGTGTCTTTGTTTTTGTATCTCTGTCATCAGAAGATACATGCATGCATCTGCAGATCCCCACTTGCATTAGGTTCTTTGCTCCTTCAAAGGACATATATTACACTTTGATTAGTGTTTCAAAGTCTTTTTATTTTAGGATTTTCATATACACTATATTTTGATCATATTCATCCCTCCCAGACCCTCTCTCTCCCTTCCTTTCCCCTTCCTTCCCTCTGAAACTTCAAGTTCTTTGTCTTTCAAAACACCATAAAGCAAACATAAAGGTCAAAAACAAAAAGAAACAAATTCCAGTTAAGACAAAAATACCAAAACTCAACATAAAAATGCACACAGGCACACACAACTACACCCTGACACACACACACATAAATAAATAAATAAATAAATAAATAAATAAATAAATAAATCTATGGAGTCTGGTTTGTCCTGATGAAACATTCCTGGGCATGGGGCCTGCTCTGAAGTGGGATTGATAGACTTAGTGACACTCCATAGGAGAAAACTTATTTTTCCCTGTCCCAGGAAGTATCAGTTGTAAATAGCTTCTTGGTTAGGGATGAAATTTGTGTTCTCCATCTCAGGACTGGGATTTTATTGGATTTGAACATGACTTGTGCATTGTCTTTTTGTGAGTTCATATGTGTGTCAGCCCTTCTGTGTCTGGAAGACATGGTTTCTTTGGAGGCATCTGCCAATTCTGGCTCTTACTTGAAGGAAAGAATTTCATAAAGATATCTCATTTAGGGATAGCTGCTCCACTATCTCATTTAGGGATAGTCTCCCACTCTCTACTTATTGTCTAGTTGTAGGCCTCTGTGTTAATTCCTATATATTGTAAGAAAATTCTCTGATTAGGGTTCAATGAGACACTGATCTATGGGTAACAATCTATGGGCAGCAATATGTCATTAAGAGTCATCTAGTGGCTATGATCATTTAGCTCAGTAATAGTAGTAGGTCCTCCCCAACCCAGGACAATGACACATCTAATGTCAGGTTCTTGGTCACTTTATCTGTTTTAGATGTGTATTCTATCTCATGAAGTGGGTCCTAAACCCAATCAAAAGGTGGTTGATTGCCGGGCAGTGGTGGTGCATGCCTTTAATCCTAGCACTCGGGAGGCAGAGTCAGGCAGATCTCTGTGAGTTCGAGACCAGCCTGGTCTACAAGAGCTAGTTCCAGGACAGCCTCCAAAGCCACAGAGAAACCCTGTCTCAAAAAACCAAAAACAACAAAAAACAAAAAACAAAAAACAAAAACAAAGGTGGTTGATTGTTTCCAGAACATTTCTGTTAATATTATTATATATTACTGTTTTAGGTCATAGGTTTTGTAGATGAGTGATATTCTTGATTACCTTTCTCCCTTGGTAGCATGCAGTGTATCTTCCAGAGCCATGAATGCCAATCAATAAAGGAAAATCTAGTAGGGCAACAGCTTGATTTCTACATGTTCAATAACATTAGTAAGTGGCATCATCAGCAACAGGGCCATACAATCAAATTGTGGAGTGTTACGATAAATCTTTCTGTGAAAAGCCACCTGAGCCCCACTGCCACGTGTGAGCTTTACACCAGCCGCCTGCCTGAGTTAGGGCCCAAATGAATACATAGAAACTTGTATTAGGTACAATGACTAGGATTCTCATCTGTTAGCTCAGTCTTAATTATCATAAATCTATATATTTTATTAGACTTATCTTATTGGATGCCTTGTTGGCGTCCTCCATTGCCAGTGGATCATATCCTGCCGCCGGAGCAAGAGCAGAGGGGAAAAGAGGGATGCTTCCGGTTTCTCCTTCTTTAAATCTGAGTCTCCTTGCTATGTCACTTCCAGCCTGGATCATCACTTATCTACTACATTTCCCAGAATCCTCTTTGACTCATAGTCCTTGCTTGCCATTGGCCAAACAGTATTTTATTTAACAATCAATAAGATAAAGATACACAGAAGTACTTCCCCTATCAGTGGAGTTAGTCTCAAAACCTCCAAATTTAGGACAGGGACAGTATGGTAGAGTGTGAAAAGCCTAGATTTGATTACAAGCTGTTTGAATCTTGATTCTACCATTTAGTTATATGAACTCCAAGTTAAAAAAATAACTGTTTCAAGCATCAGTTTCCAGTAGCTGTATTCATTCACCTGTGCTTCATTAAGGTAAAAATGTGTCCTTTCCCAGGCTCATTTGGCTCTTGGTATCTCTCACTGTCTTTCTCTATTATACCACAATTTACCTTGAAACTTATAAGTTAGCCAATGCAATGATGGTTAGAAGATTTTAGGATTCATAGTATTGTTACAATATTAAACTTGCGTGTTTCTCTAGATGTATGCTCTAGAAAAGGCAAATTCCATTTTTCTCTGGGAAGACAGGAGGTAGTAAATTCAGATACTATACTGTTGACCCAAAGTGTATACTTTTAAGGTAAATAAGAAATAAGTGTTTGTTGCTATAAACCTCTAAGACCCAAGACACTTTAGAATAAAATGAATCTCACACTTTCAAACTATTTAGGCAAAATACTATTCAAGCTTCCAAGAGGGTGTGAGGTCACATTTATGAAGCTCTACAATGTGGTGTGGAGCACTGGGAATGGAGGGAATGGAAGAAAGTACAATGACCTACAGGACAGTTTAAAAGGGCAATTTCTGCTATCCCTGATTCACAGTTTTGGCCTTTGGATAAAGGGAGGTATTCTCCCTTCCCTTCTAGAAGAGTGACAACCTATAATTCAAGAGACAGTTCAAATTTTCCCTCCACTCTCACTCCCCTATAACCTCCATACAAAGCCATCTGCTGCCATGCAGTAGTAAGAATGCCATATCACATGTTTGCAGGCTGACTTTCCCACTAATCTCTGCAAACTTCTTGAGTCTAAACTGACTTTTACATCCAAACATCCAAAAAGCAATGAAATGCATAAACAGTGCAGCACATCCTTATTAGGAAAACAAATGTAATTTATTCCAGCCACCATGTCAGAATTTTAGAATGATTATTTTTATTTGTTGCCTATCAGAGAGTCCTAGGAATATGTATTGAAGTTATGATGTTTAGAAATGAATGGAGCAGATCCTGCATTCAGAAAAGGTACCTTTCAAATCTTTGCTGGGCTCAGTAAAGTAGCTGTGGAAGCAGAATGCTGCAGCTTGATCAGCATGAACTTTCCTTTTTTTTCCGTTAACTTCAGTATTTCTCAGTTTACTTTGCAAACAATGGCTTCATTGTGTATTGTATTTTTAATGTATGTATGTATTATTGATTAATATAAATTCAGCAACTTCATTCAGGTACAGTAGATGTGCAAAAACTACACATATTTAAAATAAATAAATAATTTGAAAGGTTTTATAGGTTTAGGAGTGAGCAGCTCTTCAACAACAAAAAATAGAGAATGTATCTGTCACACCCAGAAACTGTCCTGAGTCTTTTTGGCATGGCTTTTCACTGGTCCCTTCTCTACTTCTTTCTAACACAAACACAGATCTGTGTTCTGTACTACAAATAGGTTCACAGTTTTTAGAGTTTTATATAAATGGAGTCATGCTGTGTGTGCTCTTTTGTTTTGCTGTTTCACTCAGCACAGTTATTTTGAGATGAACAGTTGGGTTACTCCCAGTTGTAAGCTATTCTGAATATAGCTTCTTTGAACATTTATGTACATGCCTGTGTGTGGACATATGTTTTTACTTAACATGGGTAAATATCTAAGACTTTCTATGAAACTGAGAAACTGTTTTCTAAAATTGTCCACCATAACACATGTTCAGCATTGTGTGCACAGGACAGTGGTTTTAGATACTTGCCAACAATTAATTATAGCCACACTATTAGATGGATCTTATTAGGCTTTTCCTTGTCTTGATCTTTTTGCACGTATAATTTAGAAGAGTATATTTTATTTTGAAATATTTTTCAGTGCTTGGGCTCAGACATGTTGCCTGGTGCCTGACATTCTATGCAAGCCGACCAATGAGCAATATTCCCAGTCTTTTCTTAGATTTTCATTTACTCTTGGACTAATGTTTTATGTATATCTATGTCTGTATAACTTTGAATCATTGAAGACATGTCTTTATATTTTCATTTTTTAATCCAACTGTTTTATTTGATTGCTCTTTGCAGATTTTTAAAAACTGCTAATGCATGCATATATATGGATAGATAGATAGATAGATAGATAGATAAATAGGCAGAAAAACACAGAGATAAATAGAGATAGATAGAGAGAAGAGAAGAGAGAGAGAGACAGAGAGAGAGAGAGATTCTGAACTATTTTTCAGCTCTTTATTGTCTTTATAGTTTATTAACAATATCATCTAGAGAGAACTTCTGGATTATGTTAGAGCCTATTTCATCAATGATTTAATGGAGTAACATTTATTGTCCAAGAAATTATTGTCTAAATCATGATTGAGTAAATAGTTTTTCTGTATCTTCCAAAAGTTTTGTTATTTTAGGTGCTGCATTTGTATGTAAGTTCCTCAAGGTAATTTCCACATAGTACAAATTAAGGATCAAAGTTCATAATTTTACACAGGAATGTTTAATTGTTCCAGCTATTGTTTCTTGAAAAAATTATTCCGTCTCCATTTTTGTATTTATTTAAATGTTGGAAACCAGTTGTCTATAATTGTAAAAGTTTATTTGCTTTTTGTATTCTCTGACTTGAAAAGATGGACATGATTGACTGTTAAATAGATTTCTGCAAAGCAAATAATCTAGGCCTAGAGTTTTCATTGGGACATGGACTTACTCCGATTGCTTTAATTTTTACCTGTGTATTTATCTAGTTAGTTTACATTCCTTATGGCTATTAGGCTTCAATGTGGGTCTTTTAACAATGGTGAAACTATTGGTTTAAGGATATAGAACTGCAGTTGGACAAGAGGCATGGACTCTGTGATGTCTTGAGGTCTACTGAGAGCATGATAAATATGGTTGATAACAATATGCTGTATTTCAAAAGTTGTGAGATAGAACACTTTAAGTGTCCTCAAAACAAAAATGATGAATATGTGTGAAATAACATGTTAATTGGTTTAATTTAGCCATGCCATTGTGAACATACTGTATTATGTATCATAATTGTGCATGACTTTATTTATGAGCTAAATAAATGAATGGAAAAATGTTTATTGATTGCAAGCTAACAAGTGAATTTGCAGAAATCTGTTAGTGAAATCAAGTTGCTTTTTTTTGGACAAAATCTTGCTAGGATACAATGATTAGAATTTTTCTCATCAGTGTGCCTAAGGGTTAGTCAAGTTTTGATATTTTCAAAGAATCACTATTAGTATTTCTGTTTAAAAGAAAAGATTTATTTCAGTTCCCAGTTTGAGGGGATAACATCTCTTGACCAGGATGTCATGAGAGTGGAGTGGTTGTTGCTGTGGCATTGTAAGGTGCAGGTAGCTGGTCATAGTTGAGATGCCTAGAGTAATGGATGCGTAGTCTCCTGGAATTTGTTTTTTCTTTTTAAGTCTTTTGTTTACTTCTTCCCATTATATCTCTATTATGTCTTTCTTCTGGTTATTTTGGGTGCAATGGTGAAATTGTCAGTCTTCAATCTGGTGTGTTTTTCTTACAGATCTATTTGTTCTTCGTACATCTTCCAAGAGTATATTTTTTATGTGTGGGATATCTAACAATCATTTTATTGCCCTTGAAGGATAACACAAGCACTTAATTACACAACCAATTAATTGGTTATTCAGCCTTTGACTTTTTCTAGGCCTCTGAATGCCTACTAATCTTGGTGGCATGGCTGAAATTTTAAGTTTCATGTCACCAGTTATTCTCAATGCATGCTTGTAAATATATTGAGCTTTCCGTGCTTTGTTGTTGTTGTTGTTGTTCTTGCTTTTTAAGATTTACTAGGTAGAACAAAGGCTATGTTTTATTTGGATCTAATCATATCTCAGTGTTGAGAGAAAACCTTCTACTTCAGGCTTGTCAATTTTGGGATGCTGTAGTCTGGCTAGAGGGACAGGTACTATCTCCTATCTTGCAGAATCTTCACAAAGTATCCTTCATTTCTCTTGGTTTAGGGAAGTTTTCTTAATTATAGCCACTGATCTTAATTCCACGGAAAATTCAGTTTCTGTGATCTTTACTTTCCTTCTCAGGACAGCTTTCTTCTATAGACTACCATGTCCTTTTATCTCAGAAAATCCAAATCCCACATGAGACCTTTCTATAGCCTATCTGAAAAGTCTTCAGAGTGAACAAAGTGAAGATCACTTCATATTCTTCTCACATTTGGAGACCACAGCTTCTTAACTTAATGCCCAGTGCCCTAAAATCAATGTCCAGTGCCCTAAAATCAATGTTAACAGCCCTAAAATCAATGCCCAGTGCCATAAAATCAATGTTGGGCTCTAAAATCAATGTCCAGGGCCCTGAAATCAATATCCAGAGCTCTAAAATAAAAAAAAATTGACTTTCATGGGCATTACTTCAATCAGCAACTTACACCAAGTCTGTGTTTCTCCATGTTGGCTAGAAGTAGAAGTCTCAAAAACTTATCTTTAATCTTGTGACTTATATACTTTTAAATTCAGTCAAGAAAAGCTCATTGTTTTGCACAAGATTATTCTGGCAGTAAATAAAGTTTTATTTATAAAATTTATTTATAAAATAAATAAAATTAGAAATAGCTGTATCTAGAATTCAGAATCCTGTCTTCATTGTATCTGGCCATCTCCAGCAAACTTCCTTCAAGTCTGGATGTAGGCAGAAGAGTTTTTAAGAACATATGTTCAATTATGCAATTTCTGATACTTAATAAACTAGTATTAAGTAATGTATATGTACTGATTATTAAGTAAACTGTTGTTTTTGGATTGACCTGTCTCCATTTGGATAGGTGCTGTTATTTTATTATAAATTTACTATTACCTAGTATGTTTTGAAGTTAACAGATTTAATTTTAAAGAGTTATTCCAACATCATTTACACAAAGCTGTCAGCTGTCAGCTGTCATCTGTGTGTTTATTTTGTATCAAAGTACTTCCTAGAAGGTAAAACCTTGTATCTATATACACATGTTTTATGCAGAGATAAAGCTTAAATTAACACATAGAAATATTTAATTTTACTTCTGTATCTTAACATTCTAAGAAATTGCACCTGGTAGCTTTTCTGGTAGAAACACTATTATAGATTATATTTTTCTAAAAGTTGACAGTTTATTTTGACCCATACCTGGCGCACGCGCGCGTGCACACACACACACACACACACACACACACACACACACACACACATATATATATATATATATATATGTTGCTTTTATTCTCAGAGAAACCCTGAGCATTGAATAAATTGTACCACTGTAGAATTTTTCTGTTTACACATACACACATTATAAGGCAAGTGATATATATATATATATATATGTATATATATATATATATATTGAACACATAAAAGAATGATGGAGTACTTGCATGCTTCTATAAGCCCATGACCACACATCTTATTATATCATTCATAAACTTACAACATTTCACTCCTGCAAAACATATAAAGTTGAGTAAATTACAGTTTTATATTCATAGATTTGATGGTGTGGTGTGTGCTTCTATCAGTAAATACACCAGATAGTAAAATGGCATATTTGTAGAGTTGATACCATAAGAGGCTATAAAGAAAATTCTACAGTGTGTGCACTTAAAAAGCAGGCAACTGATTTATCTATTGAGAAGGAAGACTAGAATTTGAGATGGATACAGAATATTAATAATGTTTTGGTAGACACAGAAATATGCAACAAGTAAATCCCTAGCAGGAGAAAAAAGTGTTCAAAAATAAACTGCTTGAGTAACCAAAATTTTCTAGTTGCCTAGTACTTGTGAGGAGGCATAACAGATGATTCCGATGGTAAAACTGGAGCTGCTTGAGAAACATAGCAGAAGTAATGTTAGCAGCCTGGAAAATGAACACGAAGCAATTGTTGATAAAGTCCTTAGATAGTAAATGCATACATTTGGAGATATATGCACCAGGAACTAGCAGCTATATGTAGGGAAAAAGTGGGCAATATTGGAGACTGGGAAGCCAAGTTGAGGCTTGAGTTAAATAATCATGTTAATGAATAGTATAGGTACAGACTGGGAGCACAGGAAGAGGGGGGAGAGCTAGAAGAATGAGAAGGGGAGAAGAAGAGGGATGCTGAGGACATGAGGGAGCAGGAAGTATGAGTCAGTGGAAGAATATACGATAACAAGAATGGAGCTATCATAACAGTGGGAGACATTTTTGGTTTACAGAGAAATCAAGCATAGAGAAATGTCTGGAGATCTACAAAGATGACACCAGCTAACTAACTGAGCAACGGAGGAGAGGCTACCATAAATGCCCTCCCCTGATTATGAGATTGATGACTGACTTATATGCCTTCATCCAGCAGCTGGTGGAAGTAGAAGTAGACACCCGTAAGTAATCACCGATCTGAACTGTAACCCAGATGCAGAGAAGGACCAGTGAAGAACACAGAGGTCCAGACCAGGCTGGTGACACCCACAAAAACAGCTGACCTGAACATCCGGGAACTCTTGCTCCACAGTCTGATAGCTGGAATACCAGCATGGGACTGATCCAGACCCCATGAACATGGGTTTCTGTGAGGAAACCTCAGAAATCTATGGGGCCTCCTGTAGAAGCCCAGTATTTATCCCTAGCATAGGTGTGGACTTTGGGAGCCCACTCCATATAGAGGAATACTCCCTGAGCCAAGACACACGGGTGTGGGCCTAGGCCCTATCCCAAAGGATACGAAAGACTCTGATGACACCCTATGGAAGGCCTCACCATCCAGGGGGAGCAGAAAAGATAGGTGTCAGCTAAGGTTTTAGTTGGGGGGCGGGTAGGGGAGGTTGGGTGGGAGAAGGGAAATGGGATTGTCATGTAAAACAATCCTGTTTCTAATTCAAATAAAAAGTTGGAAAATAAAACAAAAAAATAGTATAGGTACAAATTGTAGGAATGCTGAATATGTGTTTGAGGCAAAAATTGGAATGATGCGGGGTTAAACATGGGACAGTTTTTTAAAAGATGAGATTTTCTGAAGAGAAAAAGAGTTGTACAAATTTATTCAACTTGATTTTAGCTAGCATTTCCAAAAAAGAAACCACAGAATACTGAACACTATGATGGAATGTGTGAGACTCCATGGTAATAATCTGAATGTAAGCTGTGTCCTTATGGTCTGTAGACAGAATTCCAGGCCAGAAAAGTTACAGCAACACAGCAGGGTAAACAAAGTGTTGAAAAGCACTCCCTTTAATAGCTACCTTTTCTGTAACTTTAGTGACTTGGCCATTCCCAGCTTGCAGGGCTAATA
This sequence comes from Cricetulus griseus, assembly GCF_003668045.3. Taxonomy (NCBI): domain Eukaryota; kingdom Metazoa; phylum Chordata; class Mammalia; order Rodentia; family Cricetidae; genus Cricetulus; species Cricetulus griseus. The sequence goes on along the minus strand of NC_048595.1, from coordinate 308,423,521 downwards.
CTAGAATATTCGTAAAACCAAAGGAATCTCAAGTCCAGGGAACAGCAACAATTCATCACTATAAATATGAATACACTATAAATACACTCCCTCTTAACTCTAGATGCACACTAGCCTGCCAAAGTAGAAATACAAACAGTATCTTTTTTCTCCCGATACAGAATTAAAATTTGTTTACGCTGCCAAGTAAAAATGACAAGAAAAGACTAGAAATGTTTATAGCAAAAATGTCTGACTATTTAAAGAAAAGGTTATATTTTATAAGGCCACACTTAGGAATATCCCTGGTGGGTCCAAATAACAACAGTGAGTAAACACACCTAAAAAACAATAGACTAATTTGTATTTGATATAGGTGGTCATTTTTTATAAATTCCAACAGCCACTTTTGTTTCTTACCATATTTTGAGAAGTGTACCAGGCACAATTCTCTTCTTACATTACAAATTAATATTGTTTCTAAAGAACTGATCCTGATTTCAAGTAATTACAACCCCTGTCTGTTTTCACCAATGTTTGTTATTAGATTGTCCTTACTTTTATTTCCAGTAAAGTATGTACTAACTCTTTTGTCAGCACTTATCAAGTTTTCATGTTAAAATTCATGAAATTTATGTTCACCAGGGACAACAAAATTGGTTAAAGACGAGCAAAGGGCAAGCAAGAATGAAAATGGCTGCAGACAGCTGCAGTGTCCTGTACTTTGTGTGCAGAAACAAGCCATTTTTTGTTGTGTTCTTGTGTTTCTAACAGTTCTGTTGTTAATGAGCAGAGGTGATGTTTATATTCTGTTTGCTCTCAGACCTTCTGTCTCTTTGAGTGCAGAGAGGAAGTTGACCTTTCTTTGCCTACTAGTCAGATAGGAAGGTATGATATTTTGAAAATTCATTGTTTTCTTTTTTGATACTAAAGGCTGATGATTTCTTCTTTTTTTTTAGATTTTTTTAAAATTTGCGTGTTACTGTTTTTTATATATAAATTATATATAAATTAGAAACAATCTTATTTTACATATCAATCTCAGTTCCCTCTCCCTCCCCCCAACCAGTCCCCTACTCCCTATCCCATCCCCCATCCACTCCCCAGGGAGAGTGAGGCCTTCCATGAGGGATCATAAAATCTGTCCAGTCATCTGGGGCAGGGCCTAGGCCCTTGCCTTATGTCTAGGCTAGGAGAGTATTCTTCCATGGGAAATGGGCTCCCAAAGCACATTGGTGAACTAGGAATAAATACTGGTTCCACTGCCAGAGGCCCCATAGACTTCCCAGTCCTAGCTGATACACACGTTCAGGGGACCTAGTTTGGTCCATGCTGGTTCCCCAGCTATCAGTATGGGGTTCATGCTCAGGTCAGCTGTTTCGATGGGTTTACCCAGCAGGGTCTTGACCCCTTTGCTAATCACTCCTCCCTCTCTACAACTGGATTCCAGAATCGGCTCAGTGCTTAGCTGTGGATCTCTGCTTCTGTCTCCATCTCATTCCCAGCATTCCATACTTTCTTTGTTCTGTACTCTCAGCTCTTGAACTACAATGTTTCAAGAAGTTAGTTCACTTTTGTCATGCTCATTAATTGATTCTTTATGGAGTTGTTTACTTTTCCTGTATTTGAGAAATTTTCTAATATTGTTTAGAATTATTATTTTATTATATCTAATATTGCCTGTCTTTAGTCTATGTGGCATAATTTTTATATTTTCTGAGCAAATATTTGAAGGTAAAAATTTATTGACTTTTGAATTCATATTTTTCTTTTGCTTGATATAATATGTTGGTGACACTTTACACTGAATTAAAAAATAATTTATTAAGCTTTCTATTTCCAAGTTTCCCTCCTTATTCATGATTTATAAACTACAATACAATCTCTCTCTTTGTATAATTTCTAAGTCCAATCTTATTTTGTCTTTCTAACTTCATTTAGCTAGACTGTTTCCTCACTGAATTCATCCATCTTTGAAAATATTAGATTCAAATTATTTGTTCAGCATTTCATCTGTTTAATGTTTTAGTGTTTAACCATATTTATTTTTGCAAATGATAGTAAAAGTACAGAAAATATGAGAAATTGATTAACAAAAGCATGCTACAAAGCTACAATGGAATATTTTGCTTATATCATAGTTTACTCAAAAGAAATCAAAGTGAAGACTGTGTATAGCCATCTCACTATTATAAAAGGTAACTGTTTCCTGTCTAATATTCTTATATTCAGTTATAAAAGAGTTTTTATTTTTTTGAAGAGTTGCTGTTTTTTCATATTTCTTAAGCTCTAATATTGCAATTTGTAGATTTTCTTACATGTATATATCTTATTTAATTTGTTTGTCTATATATGTGTGGGCCTTTCTGCCACAGCACACATGTAGAGGTCAAAGGACTCTATTGTGGAGTTAGTGTAATTCTTTAAACTTTGGGTGGTTTTTTGAGATCAAGCTTAGGTCACAAGCTTGCATAACAAGTACCATTATCCACTCATCTCTCTGCTGGCCTCTTTCTCCCATGTTTAGGTGGGTAGCCTTCATTTTGAGGTCTGTGTCACATGGATTATACTTCCCACTCTGATACAGTGTCTACAAACTTGAATTTAAGTCACCATCAGGTCTGCTAGACCCAAACTGTCTGTAGAGTAGCCTTTCTACAAAGCATGTGAAGAGGACAAAACTTTGGCCCTAGAAGATATAAAAATATAGTGAGGTTAAATTGTAAGAATCCTCTTAAGGTATTTTCCTTTATGGCACCTATGAGGAAGTTAGACTTACTACTTCAGCTGCTGAATGGATTGTTGGTTTCCTGAGATGGTAACCTTATAACTGTGACACTACACAAGATTTATTTAAAACAAGTATTCATTTCATTTTCTTGACTACTGACTAGCACTATGCTTCTAACACATCTACTCCCAACTTCATGACACAGATATTCTCAACTTCATAGCAAACACACACACACACACACACACACACACACACACACACACACACACACACACACACACAGGCATGCACATATCTCCACTGAATCCACTTAGTTGGCTCCATAGTCTCACAGGTGTGGCTTTAATTCACTTGTGGACATCTGAGATTCTTTTAACTATTTTTTAAATTTTTTATAATTTTTAAAAATTAGAAACAATCTTATTTGACATATCAATCCCAGTTCCCTCCGTCTCCCGAACTCCCATACCCCCACCGACCCCACCATCCCATCCCCCATACATTCTCCAGGGAGGGTGAGTCCTTCCATGAGGGATCATCAAAAAAAAAATCTTTCAAGTAATTTGGGGCAGGACCTAAGCCTTCCCCTGTGTATCTAGGCTATGAGAGTATCCCTCCATGGGGAATGGGCTCCTGAAGTGCATTCGTGGACTAGGGATACATACTGGTTCTACTGCCAGAGGCCCCATGACTTGCCCAGGTCTCCTAACTGACATCCACATTCAGGGGGCCAGGTTTGGTACTACATTGTTTCCCCAGTGGTCAGACTGAGTTCCCACTTGCTCAGATCAACTGTTTCTGTAGGTTTTCCTAGCATAGTCTAAAGCCCCTTGCTCCTCACTCCTCCCTCTACAGACTGGATTCCAGGAGTTGGGCTCAGTGCTTAGCTGTGGATCTCTGTTTCTGCTTCCATCAGCTACAGGATGATTTTAGCCCATTCTGATGGGAGCAAGATGGTATCTCAGAGATGTTTTGATTTGTATTTCCTTGATGGCTAAGGATGTTGAGCAATTTCTTAAGTGTCTTTCATCCATTTTTCAATGCCTCTATTGAGAATTCTCTGTTTAGTTCTGTACTCCACTTTTTAATTGAATTGTTTGGTGTTTTGGTGGCTAGCTTCTTGAGTTCTTTGTATATTTTGGAAATCAGACCTCTGTCAGATGTGTGGTTGGTAATCTTTTCCCATTCTGTGGGCTGCCACTTTGTCTTGCTAACAGTATCTTTTGCCTTACAGAAGCTTCTCAGTTTCAGAAGACCCCATTTATTAATTGTCCATCTCAGTGTCTATGCTACTGGCTTTATGCTCAGTAAGTGGTTTCCTGTGACAATTCATTCAAAGAACCTCCCACTTTCTCTTCTAAGAGGTTCAGTGTGGCTGGATTTATGTTGAGGTCTTTGAGCCATTTGGACTTAAATTTTGTATGTGGTGATAGATATGGATCTATCTACAATCTTCTACATGTCTGAGTCCAGTTATGCCAGCACCATTTGTTAAAGATGCTTTATTTTTCCATTGTATAGTTTTAGCATTTTTTGTCAAAAATCAGGTATTCCTAGTTGTGTGGGTTAATATCAGGGTCTTTAATTGGATTCTATTTGACTATCTGTCTGTTTTTGTGCCAATATGAAGCTGTTTTCATTACTATAGTAGAGCTTGAACTCAGGGATGGTGATGCCTCCAGAAGTTCCTTTATTGTGCAAGGTGTTTTGGCTGTCCTTGGTCTTTTGTTTTCCCATATAAAGTTGAGTTTTGTCCTTTCAAGGTCTGTGAAGAATTGTGCTGGGATATTGATGGGGTTTGCATTGAATCTGTAGATTGCTTTTGGCAAGATTGACATTTTTTACTATGTTGATGCTACCTACACAAGAGCATGGGAGATCTTTCTATTTTCTGGTATCTTCTTTAAATTCTTTCTTTAATGACTCAAAGTTATTGTCATACAGGTCTTTCATCTGTTTGGATAGAGTTACCCCAAGATAATTTATTTTGTTTGTGGCTATTGTAAAGCGTGATGTTTCTCTGATTTCTTTCTCAGCCCTTTTATAGTCAACTGATTTTTTTTTTGAGTTTATCTTGTATCTTGATACTTTGCTGAAGGTGTTTATCAGCTGTAGGAGTTCCTGGTAGAATTCTTTGGGTCACATATATAAACTATCATGTCATCTGCAAAAAGTAAAAGTTTTACTTCTTCCTTTCCAATTGCCATCCCCTGATCTCCTTTTGGTGTCTTATTGCTCTAGCTAGAACTTCAAGTATAATATTGAAGAGGTATGGAGAGAGTGGACAACCTTGTCTTGTTCCTGATTTTAGAGGAATCACAATGTGTTTCTCTTCATTTAGTTTGATGTTGGCTGTTTCTTTGTTGTATATTGTTTTTATCATGTTCAGGTATGTTCCTGTTATTCCTGATCTCTCCAGGACATTTTTCATGAAAGGGTGTTGGATTTTGTGAAAGGCTTTTTCAGCATCTAGTGAGATGATCATATGGTTTTTCTTTTTCAGTTTGTTTATGTGGGGGATTACATTGATGGATTTTCTAAGATTGAACCATCCCTGCATCTCTGGGATGAAACCTATTTGATCATAGTGAATGATTTTTCTGATGTGTTCTTGGATTCTATTTGTCAGTATTTTATTGAGTATTTTTGCATCAATGTTCATGAGGGAAATTGTTCTGTAGTTCTCTACATTAGTTGTGCTTTTGTGTGGTTTGGGTATCAAGGTAACTGTAGCCTTGTAAAAAGAGTTTGACAGTGGTCCTACTGCTTTTATTGTGTGGAAATATTTGAGGAGTATTGGTATTATCTCTTCTTTGAATTTCTGGTAGAATTCTGCACTGAAGCCATCTAGCCCTGGCTTTTATGTTGGGAGACTTGTGATGACTGCTTTTATTTCATTAGGGGTTATAGGTCTATTTAAATTGGTTATCTGCTCTTCATTTAATTTTGTTAAGTGATATCTATCCAGAAAATTTTACATTTCCTTTAAATTTTCCGATTTTGTGGAATATAGTTTTTCAAAGTATTACCTGATGATTTTCTGGATTTCCTCAGTGTCTGTTGCTATGTCACCCTTCTAATTTCTGATTTTTTAATTAGCATGCTCTCTCTCTGCCTTTTGGTTAGATTAGATAAAGGTTTATCTTTCTCCTTGATTTTCAAAGAACCAACTCTTTGTTTCATTGATTTTTATATTGTTTTCTTTGTTTCAACTTTATTGATTTCAACTCTCAATTTGATTATTTCCTGGCATCTGGTCCTCCTTAGTGAGTTTGCTTATTTTGGTCTGGTTTCAGTTGTGCTGTTAATTCTCTAGTGTGGCTATTCTCCAGTTTCTTCATGTGGGCAATTAGTGATATGAACTTTCTCCTCTTAGCACTGCTTTCAAAGTGTCCCATAGGTTTGGTTATGTTGTGCCTTCATTTTCATTAAATTCTAGGATTTCTTTTTTTTTTTATTTCTTCCTTTACCCAGGAGTGATGCAGTTGAGCATTGTTCAATTTCCATGGGTTTGTAGGGGTTTTGCAATTTGTATTGCTGTTGAATTCTAATTCTAAGCCATGGTGGTCCTATAAGATACAGGGGGTCATTCCAATTTTTTGTATCTGTTTAAATTTGCTATACTGTTGAATATGTGGCCAATTTTTAGAGAAGGTTCTATGTGTTGCTGAGAAGAAGGTATATCTTTTTGTGTTTGGTTGGAATGTTCTATAGATGTCTCTTAAACCCGATTGGGTCTTAACTTTTGTTAGTTCCTTCATTTCCTTAACTAATTAAGTTTCTGTCTAGTAGTCCTTTCCAGTGGTGAGAGCAGGGTGGTGAAGTCTCCTACTATAAGTGTGTGAGGTTTTATGTGTGGTTTGAGCTTCAGTAATATTTCTTTTCAAAAGTGGGTGCCTTTGTATTTGAGGGCATAGATGTTCAGAATTGAGACTTCATCTTGATGGATTTTTTCCTGTGATGGAATTTTTCTTCCAAAACTTTCTGTAGGACTGGATTTGTGGATATGTGTTGTATAAATGTGGTTTTGTCATGGAATAACTTGTTTTCTCCATCTACAGTTACTGTGAGTTTTGCTGGGTATAGTTGTCTGGGATGATATCTGTGGTCTCTTAGTGTTTGCAAAATATCAATCCAGGAACTTCTGACTTTCAGAGTTTCCATGGAGAAGTCAGGTGTAATTCTGATAGGTCTGCCTTTTTAGGTTACTTGGCCTTTTTTCTTTTGCTGCCCTTAATATTGTTTCTTTATTCTGTATGTTTGGTGTTTTGATTATTATGTAGGAATTGAACTGTTTTTGGTCCACTCTATTTGGTGTTCTGTAGGCTTCTTGTACTTTCATTGGCATGTCCATCTTTAGGTTGGGAAAGTTTTCATCTATGATTTTGTTGAATATGTTTTCTGCACCTTTGAGCTGGGCTTCTTTGTCTTCTTCTATACCTATTATTCTTAGGATGTTTTTTTTCACGGTGTCCCATATTTCCTGGATATATTGTGTTAAGGATTTGTTGGATTTAAGAATTTCTTTGGTCGATGAATCTATTTCCTCCAGCTTATCTTCAGCACCTGAGATTCTCTCTTCCATCTTTTGCATTCAGTTGGTTATCCTTGCATCTGCAGTTCCTGATCGTTTACCAAGCTTCTATTTCCAGCATTCCCCCAATTTGTGTTTTCTTTAATGTCTCTATTTCAGTTTTCAGTTCTTGATCTGTTTGAAGTATTTGCTTCATCTGTTTGATTTATTTTTGGTTCTCCTTTCTTTCTTTCTTTACTTTTTTTTGTTTTTTTTTTGGTTTTTTGAGACAGGGTTTCCTCTGTGTAGCTTTGGAGCCTATCCTGGCACTCACTCTAGAGACCAGGCTAACCTCGAACTCACAGAGATCTGCCTGATTCTGCCTCCCGAGTGCTGGGATTAAAGGCATGTGCCGCCAACGCCCGGCTCTCCTTGCTTTCTTTAAGAGAATTGTTGACTTCTTGCATTTATTGGTTTGCCTTTTCCTCTATTTCTTCCAATTTTTTTCTCCATTTCCTTAAGGCATTTTCTCATTTCCTCTTTGAGGGCCTCTACCATTTTCACAAAGTTGTTTTTAAGGTCATTCTTGTCTGCTTAATCTGCATTGGGATGTTCAGGTCTTGCTAGTGTAGAATCCCTAGACACTGGTGGTGTCATGCAAGTCTTTCTGTTATTTAATGTGTTCTTAATACTGTGGTCCTACTATGTCTTCTTTCAGGGGTACAGGTGGGATCTCTCCCTCTCCTGGTGGGTATGGGTTCAAGGCTCTATCCTGTCCTCTCTCCCAGAGGGTGTAGGGGCAAGACAGGAATGGTGGCCAATGAAGCTGGCTGCTTCCTTCTGCCTCCAGGTTCCTCTATGGGATTTGGTGGTAGGAAAGGTCTGGAGGCCACAGGTCAGGGGACTCAAAGAGTGAAAGGTGGGCTGGAAGAGCTTCTGGCACTCACCTCTCAACCAGGGTGTGGAGGCAGGCCTGATGATTTCTGCAGTGTCCGGGCAGTACTGAATTCTCTCTACTAGAAAAATGACAAGAGGCACTCCTCAGCATATTTGGTTACAATAGAACTGATGAGAAAATACTGACAGCTGGCTTTTTAGTGATATTTTATCCACATAATGCAATGAAACTTTTCCTTGGTTAGGAGTGATAACTACACTTATCTGTGGGAATAAGGACAAATATTTTTAGAATGTAATTCAGGATGTTGCTAGTTTGATAAAGCAGTGGCTATAGATTCTTCTCCACATTCTCGGGGGAGTTGGCAAGTTTTATTATATGAGGCATGGCTTCCCTCTTGTTCAGTGGGTTTGAAGTCCAATTAGAGAGCTGCTGGTAACTACTGCTACAGCATCCGTAGGGTTATCATTTTGTAGTTCACAGCTATCATAGCTGTGTAGTACTGTTGGTTACTTTTCTTCCTTAGAAACTTTCATTACACCTTCTGGTCTCATAGAAGCCCATCCTCAGAGAGGAGGCATTCAGGTCAGTTCTAACTCAGAGGTCTCTAGACTATTTCTGAAGTGCACATACCTTTAACAATAGGGATTTCACTTCCACTTGTCAGACTAACCAAGCGCAATAATAATAGTCTGTGATCTTTGGGGACACTCTTTGACAACTATGGCCAACAACTTAAAAGAGGACTTTTAATTTCTGATTTTGAGATTTCTTATTAGATATTCTTTGGCTCTTTGAGAGAGCATTGTTGGCCTACATGTAAAAAAAATAATCTAAATCATGTGTGTATACATAAGATGTATGTTCATAATAGGTGTTTTTTAGGTAGTTATAGTATATGACTTCCCCAGGCATCCTTACTGTTATTTTGTCCTCATTTCCCCTTCTTCTGTTTTTATTTTCATCTCCTTCCTTAAATAGAGCTCCCACTTTCCACTTTTCCCAATCAGATTACTTTTACTCTGCTATCCCCCTCTTTGTTGCTTCTATACAACCTAACCCTGGCGAAACCTCATTTTTATTTTCTTGGTTTCTGCAGTTTCTTCAGGATATGTGCTCACATCTGAAGATTTGGAGATAGGAGTCTTCTATGAGAAAGAACATGTGGTGTATGTCTTTCTGGGTCTGGGCTGCCTTATGAATTATGATGTTTGCTAATTCTATCTATTTAGCTTCAAAGTTCATAATTTCATATTTCTTTACAAATGATTGGTTTTCCCCCCTCTTTTATCATATAAAGTTATATAAATTAGTGAGTTTCATACATATTTGCTACTCTGTGATGTAATATATTTCCCTCGCTCAATCCCCTTTGCTATACCACTTGTATGTCCTCTTTCCTCCTCCCAAAGCTGCATCCCTTCCATTTCAAAGTCACATTTAATACAAGAAAACAAACAGCATTATTCTGACCTCACTTCTATGCTGATATACCTCTCTGTCTCATGCTCTTGGACAGGAAAAAGAAGCAAACTTTTAAGGTCTTTAGCCTTTTGTTCCAGTATATGTGGTTTTCCTTTCTTTAAATTACATTAGTTCATACAAGACAAAGAAAGGTAAAGAATTGAATATGCTTCTGCTACTTACATGTATCGATCAGAAGCCCAGAAACAAAAGCACAGCAACAACATCAAGAGAATTGTGATGCTGTACACCAAACTCAGATGCATATGGGGACAACCTAGCTTGTAATATTGTGAGTTGGTTATTTTTCCCTAGTAGGAAAAAATAGTAAATTAGATTTTCCAAATTTCATGATATTGCTATTAGCAAATATTTGGGTAAGTCTCAAAATGTATGCAAATTTCATTTTTTCCCTATAAATTTGGTGGGAAGTGTAGAACATATCTCTTGAAAACACAGGTTATTGATGCAGAAAAATGGACAATATGGAGACTTATGTAAAAAGAAATCTTCACCTAGGAATATATGACTCCATTTGCTAGATCATGTATTGGTTAGAATGTAGCCAGGGGATTGTTTATTATGTTTAATATTGTCAACCCAAAAGTTCTGCATTGGGATACTGCACAGGTTCAAGCTGCAGAAGGTTCTAGTGCTGAGACAGGAAGGTGAACACAAGCTCATATCCTTAACTAAGAAGGTATCTCCAATTGAAATCCACAAGCAATGGAGAAAACAGTCTTCTATGGATCCTTCCTGGGTATATTATCTACACTTCAGGGTAGGCCTCATGCCCAGCAGTAGATGACCAAAATAAAATTAACTCACTGATATTTTTATGGACTTTTCATCACATATTGCTTTGTTTGGGTGTTATTTTTTATCTTGCTGGTATTTTATTTGTTTATTATGGTTTCTGATTTTGCATTTTATTAGTGTGTGTGCTGTAGATATTTTTCTGTTTTCTTTTATTATATCCACCTATTTTTTTCTAAAGAGAGAGAAACAAAGGATCTAGAGTTTTGCGGGCCATGAGATGAGGGGTACTATGATCAGAATATATTGTATAAAATATTTTTAATAAAAAGATACTTAAAAAACGAAGTGGCTAGATATTCTACTAAGAGTTCTGTATAAGTATCGCGTGCTAACCGATTGTGCCACTGGAGCTCCAAGAGTTCTAAAAGATACACAAGGAAGCCCTCAAAAGAAAAATCATCCAGTTCCAAATGTCAGGAATTCATGGTTAGGAAACCCCAAGTTAACATTATGCTCTACAGCCCTTCATTCTTGTCAGCTCATGTGTGCCAGGATTTCTAACTTACAGTTAGAAATAGTATTCAATAATTTTATTTCTACAGTGCATTCCATTTCAGCCATATGTTGCCATAAAATGTTTTTAAAGTTTTTATCTTGTACTTGTAGAATTGGTATGCAACGTAATCTATAAATGAACTTTTAAAGTTCAGATCATCATCAACATTTTTATACACTTTGGGGAGCTTAACAGTCTTATCCACTGAAATCACTATCCAAATTGACAGCAAAATGTTTCTATAGGAATGTGTTGGAATATTAACTTATTAAGTTTAATAAGTTGAAATTGGAACTTCCAAATTCTATACCATATTACCTACATTTCCCTTTCATGGTTATACACCTAAAAAAATCAAGTTCAGAATTCCACAAAGATACTTGCTGACTCTTGTTTATCTTGACACCCATCACTATTGCCATGCTATGGAATTGACCTAGGAGTCCATAAATGTATGAATTGATAAAGAAACATGCCATATATACATAATGGAATACTATTTTACCATAAATAAAAGGAAAGATTTGATGGTTTCGGTAAATAGTGGGGCTAGAAATCACAAGTTCAGTGAAATTTTACCCAGGGAGACAATATATATTGTTTCTTTCATATTTACAATTATGATTTAACAAAAGATGTAAAAATACAAGGAATGCTTCAGAAAAGGAAGGGGCCAGAGGTGTAATAGAAATGAGAGAAGTTAATGGAAATCAAAATTATACACCTATATTTTCACATCTATGTAAATGTCATAATGAAAATCATTATCTCACAAAGTTTTCATACACTATTAGAAGTTACAAATTTTGGGGTCTGGAGAGTTAGCTCAGTGGCGAAAGCACGATTACTCTTCCAGAGGACCTGGGTTCAATTTGCAGTAACCACATGGCAGTTCATAACTGTCTACAACCTCATTCTAGGGACCTGACACCCTCTCACAAACATACATGCAGGCAACACACCAATGTACATAAAATAAACCTTAAAAAAGTTACAAATTTTAAAGCACGACCTTTCTTTAAACATTCATTTTTTTCCAGCTCTGACACTCATATAGAAGAGGTACCAGCTTTATTGTACAGGGTTGTTTTGGCTATCCTGGGTTTTTTGTTTGCCCATATAAAGTTTAGTATTGTTCTTTCAAGGTCTGTGAAGAATTGTGTTGGGATTTGGATGGGGATTGCATTGAATCTGTAGATTGCCTTTGGCAAGATTGGCAGTTTTACTCTGTTGATCCTACCTATCCAAGAGCATTGGAGATCTTTTCATTTTCTGGCATCTTCTTTAATTTCTTTCTTTAAAGTGTCAAAGTTGTTACTATAGAGGCCTTTCACTTGTTTGGTTAGCAGTACCCCAAGGATAGCCAAAGCAACCCTGTACAATAAAGCAACTTCTGGAGGCATCACCATCCTTGACTTCAAGCTCTATTATAGAGCCATAATCCTGAAAACCACTTGGTATTGCCACAAAAGTAGACAGGTAGACTAATGAAATCAAATTAAAACCCTGATATTAACCCACACACCTATGAACACCTGATTTCTGACAAACAAGCTAAAGTCATACAATGCAAAAAAGAAAAGAAAGCATCTTCAACAAATGGTGCTGGCATAACTGGAAACAGACATGTAGAAGATTGAAAATAGATCCATATCTATCACCATGGAAAAATTTAAGTCCAAGGGCATCAAATACCTCAACATAAATCCAGCTATACTGAGCTTCTTAGAAGAGAAATTGGGAGGTATCCTTGAATGAATTGGTACAGAGACCCCTTCCTGACTGTAACCCCAGCAGCACAGACATTGAGATCTACAATTAATAATTGGGACCTCCTGAAACGGTGAAGCTTCTGCAAGGCAAAGGACACAGTCAGCAAGACAAAACGCCAACCCACAGAATGGGAAAAGAAATTCAACAACCCCACTTCTGACAGAGGACTGATCTCTGAAATATACAATCAATTTAAGAAGCTGTCCACCCAAACACCAGACAATCCAATTAAAAAGTGGGGTGCAGAACTAAATAGAGAATTCTCAACAGAGGCATCTAAAATGGCTAAAAGCCACTTAAGAAAGTGTCCTTAGCCATCAGGGAAATGCAAATCAAAACAACTCTGAGATACCATGTTACACTGCCCAGAATAGCTAAAATCAAAAACACCAATGACAGTCTATGCTGGAGAGGATGTGGAGCAGAGGAACACTCTTCCATTGCTGGTGGGAGTGCAAACTTGTACAGCCACTTTGGAAATCAGTATGGCAGTTTCTCAGGAAAATGGCAATCAGTTTACTTTAAGATCCAGCAGTACCTCTCTTAGGCATATACCCAAAGAATGCACAGTCATACAACAATTACATATGTTCAACTATGTTCATAGCAGTGTTGCTTGAAGTAGCCAGAACCTGGAAGCAACCTAGATGCCCCTCAATTGAAGAATGGATGTAGAAAATGTGGTACATATACACAATGGAGTATTACTCAGTGGGAAAAAATGGAATCTTGAAATTCACAGGCAAATGGATGGAACTGGAAGAAAACATCCTGAATGAGATAACACAGTCACAGAATGAAAAGCAGGGTATGTAGTCACTCATATATGGATGTTAGACATAGAGCAAAGGACTGCCAGACTGCAATCCACACCACCAGAGAAACTAGAAAACAAGGAGGATTTCAAGAGAAGAATGCATGATCCCCCAAAGAAGGGGAGGCGAACAAGAACCCCTGAGAAAATTGGGAGCACAGCAGGAGAGAGGAGGGAGGTGGGAAGAGGAGAGGGGGAGAAGAGGAGGGGTTAGGAAAACAGGAGGATTGAGACATGGGAGGACTAGGGGATGGCAAGAAAGGAGCTGCCTTGATAGAAAGAGCCAGTATAGGTTTGGAGAGAAATCTGGCACAGGGGAAATGTTAGGAGATCCACAGGAATGACCCCACCTAAGAATCTAGGCAGTGGTGGAGAGGCTGCCTTTGATGCCCTTCCCCTATAATGAGATTGATGACTACCTTTGTTGCTATTCCTGGAACTTTCATCCAGTAGCTGATTGAAGCAGAAACAGACACCCACAGCTAAGCATTGAACCATACTCCTGGAATCTAATTATGGAGAGAGAGCAGGGATGAGCAATGGAGCCAAGACTGTGCTAGAGAAACCAGCAGAAACAGTTGACCTGACCTTGTGAGAGCATGGAAAGCCTAGTCATAAAGCTGGGAAAACAGCATTGTACAGAACCACGCCCTGAATGTGGATGTCAGCTAGGAGGCCAAGGCAGTCTATGGAACCTCTAACAGTTGAGCCAGTGTTTATCCCTAGAACACAAATAGACTTTGGGAGCCCATTCCCTATGGAGGGGTACTATTGCAGCCCAGATACAGAACGAGGGCCTGGGCTCTCCCCCAAATGATGTGAAGGACTTTGATGGTCCCCTTTGTATGGCCTCACTGGGGAGTGAGTCGGGGGGGTGGGTTGGGGGTCAGTGTCGAGCATGGGAAGATGGGAGGGTGAGGGAATGGGGGGATTGATATGTAAATAAGAGTCCTTCTAAAATTAAAAAATATTAAAAATAGAAGAGGTACCAGCATTCTAAAACTTGGACTGAAGGTGAACTTTTTTGCAGAATGACTGAATACACTGTTCCTGCATCACAGGCTCTCCTGCTCCACAAAGGGGCCATTTGGGTTGCCCACATACCTGGTGGTTGGAGTGCAGTGGGACCTGGGAACCAGTGTGAATAATCTCACTGTGAGTTGAGTTGCACCCAAGGACAAAATAGGAGCTGAGCCTCAGAATGCAGGCTCTGTACTCTCTTGTAAAGGGTTTTATTTATCTTTAGGTTAAATAACATTCTAGAATATGTAAGCAAAATCCCTAAGGCACATGGTATAGTAGTTAGAACAGATTGCACCAAAGTAAACCTTGTAAGAGCCATGTTGTGAGCCCGGTGTTCTATGAATATCCAAGGAGAATAGACATTAAAATAAGATGTAAATGTTCCAACATTAAACTGATTTTTTCAGGAGGCATAAATGTTATCCATCTGGAAGCATAAGCATCCATTCATGTGAATATTGCTCCTCTGTCATAAGGGCCAGTTGGATTTTTCCCTAAACTTCATCTCTCCATCCTTATGCCACAAACCCACTGTGGAGTGACACTTTAAAAATGAATGTGACAAAATTTGCACTTTTACTATCCTTCTGAGTGTCTAACATACAGAGAAAACTTGTTTATGATTGCTATCTTTTGATTCAGGATACAATGCTTGAGTTATAATTGTGGGTTTGTTTATTTTGCTGTTTATCAAGTCAACAGGGAGGTTAAAATATAAAATCTCATTACAAAAGTCACTCAATTGATAAAACTAATTCATTATTATTTGAAGGAAAATAAAACACATATCGATCAAAATTTGTGCAAAAACTGAAAACATAGTGCTTTTTATTCGTAGGTCATAATATTTTTGGAACTGGTTTTAAAATATTTAAAATCCACAGAAAAGTTGACCTGAACAAGGAGGAGCTCAGGGACACCACAATGATGGCTGGGAGGCCAGCATGGGACTAATACAGACCCCTTGAACATAGGTGTCAGTGAGGAGGCCTCGACAATCTATGGGGCCTTGGGTGGCACACCAATGGACTTTGGGAGCCCATTTCACATGGAGGAATGCTCTCTCAGTCTGACAAATGGGCAGGGCCTGGGCCCTGCCTGGGATGATATGAAAGACTTTGGAGATTCCCCATGGAGGGCCTCTCCCTCCCTGGGGAGCAGAGGGATGGGGTGAGGGCTTGGGGAAGTTTGATTGGGGCAGGGGGAGGAGAGGATGGAAGGGAGCTAAGACTGACATGTGAAGCAAGCTTGTGACTAATTAAAAAAAAAGAATAAAGTAAAAAAAAATACTTGAAGAAATTTAGCTAAACCAAATGACTGGCTTTCTTGAGTAGGTCCAAGTTAAATCTCTTATTTGATGTGGTTTCTTATGGTTTTCTTAACAACAATGGGCTCTAAATCAGTTTTTTTCTCTATGAGACAAATGTTAGAATTTTAAGGAGAGAAAAATGTTCCAGGGGCAACTAGTGGGTGAGAGCAATAAAATTCTCCAGGTTCCAGTGGATCCCTAAATTTCAATGGTCACATTCATATTGTACTCACCATTTTGGGGGCATCCCCCCTTTCTTTTGGTCTTCTTTTGAGTTTTCAATTTTCATGCTTGGCATATCAGACACATTTAAGATATAGTTGTCTTTTGCTTTCCTTCCTCTACTTCCTTGTAAGCATTTAGATATTCAGTGCAAGATGCTCAATAATGTGTTGTTATGGAGAAGCTATGTGAGTCACAGTATGTGTTTCAGAGAGTTCAGAATAACTCCAGAACTGGCTGACAGACAAATACAGAAGTACCCAGAAAACAGCTGCCTCTCTTAAAGCCCCCTCAACTTTTAGACTTTTCCTTTAAATCAGTTTCATATATATTCACCAAGAATCATTATTTTGCAAGTATCCAAACTTACTGAAGTCAACTCAGTTATACAATATAATATCAAGGACTATTTTATTGTAACTGCCAGAGAATTAGGACTGGCCATTGATTTGAGGCCACTAATCTATCTCAGTGATTGTGAGTTCAAGTGTACCAAAGCTAAAAATGTTTATGGATGATATCAAAGAAACAGACTTTTCTGGCAGTGTGGGTGAGGTACTTTTATTTCAAGAACCTACTTGTACCACAGATAGAGAACTTACTTTGAGGACATGCAATGTACACTTTCCTACAATTTACTGTTAAGATCTAACTAAAGTAGAATGCGAAGGGTTAGTTGACTTTGGGTTGTTACATATACCCATGAAACCACCATCTCCAAACATTTTTATTCATGACTTTCCAAAAAAAGCCTAGACATTTAAAAATCAATTATTCATTAATTAATTTTATTTTAATAAATTCATCAATTTATTCAATTATTTATTTCTGATTGCCATCACTATTATGATACTTATCTCAGGGATTTGATAAAAACAAACAAAAGCAAACTAATGAATGAGCAAAAAAACCTAACAGACTATTTAAGAGAACAAAGATTTATTTTGGTTCATGGCTTCAAAGGGTTCAGTTCAGTAATGAAGTAAAGGCAAGTAGAGAGGAAGCATAGGAAATGCTGACTCCCAGTTGCTTTACTCCTTCTGCTCAGCTCTGCCAGGCCCGCCAGGCTCACAGTTTGTATATGGTGCCACTTAACTTCATGGTGGCCCTCCATTAATCCTCTCTGCAAGTGTCCACCCAGAACCAGAGATGTACCTCACTTATCTCCTGTGTTATTCAAACTCTAACCACACTGACAATGAAGGTTAAGCATCAACAGTCTACTCCTTGTGAACTTGACACTGAAATATATTACTTTAATTTCAAGTCTCTCAACTCCCAAAAAGTTCATGATCATCTCTCAATGCAAATAATTATACTCTCTTTGAGTCCCTGTAATCTTAGTACTTCCAACATAGTTCAAAGATCCAAATTCAATGTGTCTCCAGGATTCAAGACAATCTCTTAGTAGTGAGTCCCATGTGAATACTTTCCAAAAATTAAATACATCCCATACAAAGACAATGACTAAACATTCCTATTATAAAGCAGGATAATGAAGGCAGAGAAATGAACAATGGGATCAAAGCAAGACTGAAACTCAGAGGAAAAGCATTAAATCCTGTGGATTTATTCCTGGCCTCTAGAGTATGTGCTGTCAGGATATGAGCTCAAAGAGTGCTGGGCATCATTGTTCCTCTGCTTTTGCTGTTTGCAGCTTCTCTTTTTATTGCCCATGGCTTTGCTCAGCCTATATTTTACTTCATGTTTCAGATATTGCTAATATCCGGAGATCTTCACAGCAACCTAGTTTTCACTCGAAAAGCTTTATATATTGTCTTTTAATAGGTTGCCAACAGATGATCTAAGTCAACTATATATTGCTTGTCCTCTCAACATGTCCTTTGGAATCTTGGTGTAACTCTCAATGAGCCTGTTTCTCTTGTATTCTATGTTCTTTCAAAGTAGCTTCATACTGATAAGGTCAAGAGAGGTTATGTCCTCCTTCTAGCTCAAGCAATACTGTAATAACGTTTTACCATAGCTCCTGTGGCCTCTGAGGGCTTCCCTATTCACTTCTCCATGAGAGTAGAGCACTGTGCTGCATATTTTATCAAAGTAAAGTCTTTAAAATGAGATCATATTTTACATCCTGGATCCTGCAATTGGAGTGGTCTGTCAGACATCCTAGTGAACCAGAATAACATATTTGATTTCTCTTTATTGATGCAAACAACTTTAATAAGACAGCCTATACCTACAACTTCAAACTTACTCCATTCCTGGAATCCCTGAGTGGTGGAAGAATCTATGATTGGTTCTGCAATGTTACTCTTCCTTGTCCATAAGGGAAATGAGACTGTGAGGTTTTTCTAAATAATGTCTTATGTTGAACATTATTCCTTTGACAAGTAAGATATTATTTCTTTTATTTATCAAGTTACTTTAAAAGAACATGACATATATTGTAACAAAATATAAACCACTGTATATTTACACATACTTCATGGAATGAACATGGGATGAGATTGAACTCTCAAAAAAACTAAGATAATCTTTCTCCTGTGTTATCCTCTTCCTCTGAAAGTCATTATCCTTAATTGTGTCACTAAATAATCACTTTTTGACTATCAAAGTCCTTTTTCCTTCCTCATAATCTTGTAGAAATTTTTATTATTGAGCAAATAAGCATAAAATTTACCAGACAATGTGCTCTTTATTAACATGTAGACTTTTTTCTTCAGAAATTAATGTTTAGAGTTACTGAATTTCCTATACCTTGCTTTATCTCCTAGTATAGAGTATTAAATACATCATTGTCATGATGGATAAATGGGTGTATATACACACTGATGGATGAATGAATAAATGAAGGATTGAGAGTTAAGTCATATATATATATATATATATATATATATATATATATATATATATATATATATATCTTGGAGCTATTAGGGAAGTTAATTTTTCAATAATTTATGATATTGTCTAGTTGTTGAAAACGGAGTTTTCCCTTGAGTATTTCAAGCATGAATGCTCTCAGGGAAAGTGGCCCAGAATGATGGTAACAGGACAGGAACGTTCCTCCCTATAGCACTACACAGGAATGAATGACAATGAAGTATGCAATAGATTGATCATCTTCTTTCATAATTTTATTTAGTGTTAACCATAATCGGTTTCCAGTCTTCAATGTGTTTTGAATTTGCATCAGATTCATTATTATATGACACAAAGGGCTAATCATGTAGTGAAAGAGCTAGAATTCTTTGTAGTACATGTAAAATTTTATCCATATGAGACTGAGATAGTTTAGAAAGATTCTTGGAAACAATGGTTGAGAGGACAATGCCTTCTTTCCATGATTTTACCTTATTAAGTGATAAATAAAGGCTTTGTTTGGTTAGGAGAGGACATGTCCACATGTCCTGATGTAGTAGTAAAAAGCAGTACAAATTTATTTGCTTTATGACATATCAGAAAATACTAAAATTGAAGTACTTATTAAAGTTGCCAATTAACTGATTTTAACTAAGCACAATCAAAATTAAATTATCCTTAATTTCTCATGTAGGACAAGTACATCTCTAAACTACTAGGAAGGAATTTTTTATTGCTTAATGGTTTCCCAACACTAATTAGGGTTCTATAATTATAGTTCAGTGGATTAAAAGAGAATGTGATTCAGAAAATTAGCACAGTAGCTATGATTTTAAATATTAAAAAGAGAAATGCCTTTATATAGAGAATTCCATTCCTGTCTCCCTGTCACTCGGGGAAACACTTCTCACTATGCTCTTCTCCTCTGACCGATCTTTTAATTTCACGACACTTTCCTTCTGGCCCAGTCTCCTTTGAGCTATTTTCAACTCAGAAAGTGATTCTATTAAAGTCACAAATCAAACTATATCACACTTTTGCTGCAAACCTTCCAGTGACTTTCTATCTTGTTCAGCCCTCAAGTCTAACAGAGGGAGATGAATAGAGAAACAGCAATATATAGCAAGAAGTGATGGCATTTCACCACTAGCGACTTCCAAGGCTGTGAGCAAACCTCACCTTGTTTTGGAAGAACAGACTGTATTTTATTAAGCATTTCATCATAAATATTCTTGAGAACTGTTCAGGAAAAAATTCTTTCAATAGTTTTTAAAACATTAGTTAACAAATGATGGATGTCATTATGACATTTTCACATACCTAGCATTATACTTGGTTCATATTCATTCTCTCATGTTTTTATTTGTCTTCTTTCCTCTAGGCATTCTCCCTTTCTCTCCCTGTTGTTCTTCTTCTGCTTTCATGTCATATATATGAAATTAAATTTCAATTCCACATAAAACAGAAAACATTTCATGCCAATTTCCCTCCACCGTGTTCTCTTTGGTCCCTTCCCCCTCCTGTTATTCCCTTCTAAGCACTCAATATTTCCTAGTGCAAGCTATGCAGAAATATGAGCTATCTATGGAGAACTGTTTACTAAGAGATATGTGTTTGTTTTTCTTGCCATCTCTCTTCTCTATTGCACCATAAACTATCTGAAGTAAGAATATTTTTCTTCTTAGCCCTCAATGTTGTGTTCCTCAGTTTTAGAAGGGTATCTATACTGGGTGACCAGATAAATAAATGGATGTTTCTTCCCTAGAGATTACCAAAGAAACTCCTGGCAGTTACCGTCCCTTTGAATGGAAAGAGCATAGAGACAGACTTGTTTTTCAACTAAGGATATCCAACTATCTTACCTCTTGATGCTTAGTATACTGACGGGTTCATGGTTATAATGACTGAAAAATGTCAGGTCTGTAGTCAGCAAGCTAAGGCACATACATGAGTCAGGTTCCTTTTGGAATCCAAGGCAATACAACCACAAGAGTAAACTGTGGAAATGCCAGCTAGGTCTGAAGGGAGACTAATAATGCTGTTTCTGGTCAGTGATTTAGGAAAAGAGAAATAATTCTTTCTCATGTTCTTCTTAGGTCTTCTGTGAATTAGATGAGGTCCTCTCACAACAGAAAAGAAGGCAGTCTGCCTATTCTACTGATTCACGTTAATCTCACCCAGAGCCTCTTCCGAAGACACACCCAGAAAGAATGTTCAACCTGATTCTTTGCTTTTCCACTCCTCCTTGGAACTGGCATACATTAAGTAACACATTTGCTGCAATCCAACCAATTCTGAACGGAAGAGGTTAAGTATATAACATTATTGTAAGGATTCATCTGTGTTTGTTGTATTCAGAGTCATCTTTCAGACACACACACACACACACACACACACACACACACACACACACACACACACACGCACACACACACACACTGTAGAATACTACTTTCAGGTGTGTGACTTTTGTTTATGCTGCATTTGTTTAACTCTGAGAAGCTGTGTTACTAGCCTGTCTGAAACATCTAGTGGTTCTAATAAAGAGCTGAATGGCCAATAGTGAGGAAGGAGTAAGAATGGGCGGGGCTGGAGGGCTGAGAGTATAAATAGAAGGCTAAATGAGGCCGAGGAGAAACGAGAAAACAAGGAGACAAGGATGTTAGGGGCCAGCCAGCCAGCCAGCCAGCTGCATAGCAATCCGCGGAGTAACTCTGAAGATTTACAGAAGTAAGAGAACAGGAAAAGCCCATATGGGATAATTTAAGAAAAGCTGGCTAGAAACAAGTCAAGCTAAGGCTGGGCACTCATAACTAATAATAAGTCTCTGTATGTGATTTATTTGGGAGCTGAGTGGCGGGTCCCTCAAAAGGCTCCACCAAAAGAGATTTTTTTTTTTTTTTTTCGAGACAGGGTTTCTCTGTGTAGCTTTGGAGCCTATCCTGGCACTCGCTCTGGCCAAACTGGCCTCAAACTCACAGAGATCTGCCTGCCTCTGACTCCCGAGTGCTGGGATTAAAGTTGTGTGCCACCAACGCCCAGCAAGAAAAAAACTTTTTAATTACACACATACACACACACACACACACACACACACACACACACACACACACACACACACACACACACACAATGGCAGCAGAGTATTAGTCCCTCCCGGATATCTCATGCCTCTCAATGTTCAATGTTGTTATTAAAAAGCTCACAATTAAAGTAATTGAAAATAATGAATTCATAATTAGGAAGTAGACAACCATTTTCTAATGTAAGAGTGATGATGATGAGACTATTTTTAAGTGTTTGATTGCTCATAGAGTCGACACACTGATAGAAATCAGAGCATTTTACATTGGAAATTAAAACCTCTGAATTACTGTTACCACAGATCAAAGGCATTAGAAATTTTCTGAACTAATGAGAACTAAAATGAAAGTCCTGTTAAACTGTGACTGAAATGAATGAGATTGTTCTTACAAACCCAGAGCACTGCTCAGCATAGAACTCTTGGGCCAGGGGGCTGACAAAGACACTAGAACCCCCTTGTGTGGCTGGGCCTAGTGATTCATTTCTGTTATTATGGACCTCAGGAGGCTGAGGTGAGGGGGTAGGAGGATTGCCATGTGTTTGACATCAGCTTTGTTACACAGTATGTTCTAAATCTGTCTGTGCTACAAAGCACCTCTCATGCCTAGCTCCAAAGCAAACACAAACAAACCAAATAAACCCCATAACACTTAAAACAAATGCTTATGAATATTACCCCCATACAATGAATAGTAAAATCTTGTTTAATTCCCCTCCCCCTTTGTCTCTATCTGAATCATGAAACCAGTGTCCTTTCTGGCCCATCTTCTGATCCTGAAGAAATAATCATTTCAACTGTAAATTCTCTGAGTCATGAAGCTGGATCTTATTTATTCTTAGTTTGTTTCTTTTTAAAATAGTTCTTTTACAGAAGGGTTTTTCAATATCCAGTTCTTTTTGTTTCCACATCAAATAAAGTAGTGCCAAAAAATAAGCCAGACTGAGCAAATTCTTTGACCTGCATAATTTTTTTAATTAATGTGTTTGACAGTTAAATTTACAGCTTTATATGTAAGATGCATTTTAAAAACAACCTTGTAAATTATTATCATTATACAGTTTTATCTTAATATAAAAGATTTAAAACTTTTTCCCATTGCTTTTTAATTCTAAAAGAATTGGAATTTCACACATTAAAAATTACTCAAGGTTGTTTTTTTCTTTTGTGAAAAAAATAGTGCTTTAACTCATCCAAAGTCTTGCAAGACTTCAATTTATTTTATGGTTTAACTTTCCTTTGGGTAACTTACTCATTACTTCCTGAAATCGACCAGTCTTCTAGGTAGAAATGACTAGGTTTCTAGAAATGGCACCTTAGTGAGTCATTATTTTGGCCTGAAAATCCTATTTCCAGGGGCTAGAAAAAACATTATGGATACTGGCACACCCACTATAAGACATATGTTAGCAGAACTGAAGCATTTATGCATTAAATGTTCCTTTGGAAAGGTTTGAATATATATATATATATATATATATATATATATATATATCGCTAAATATGGATACAGGATACAGTCCACTTCAGCTCTGCCAGACAGGTTATGCAACCACACAGTGCTGGGCATGAGGGGTCCTTCAAAGCTGTGGGAGAATTACACAGCCTATGCAAAAGGAGGAGAGTGCTGGGGTGGTCAGCCTTGACATTAGGGATCATAACCCAAAATTCTAAGGGGCAGAATAAGAACTGAGAATGGTCAGCCACTGTTAGCAATGAATAGAAGTCAATACACTTTATAAGTAAATGTAGGATTTAGGATGAGCTCTGATTAATCTAGGCCTGCTAGACTTACTTAAAGAATTAAGGTTGCATATGCTCATTGCAAAACTCTAATAACTGTGTAAAAGAAGAATTGACATATCTGTAATTTGAACTGTCCCATTGGTAAATATGTACCCACTTTGTCTAGGCTGTTTCTGTGTACTTTAATAACTTAAGTCTTTCAGTGTTTCCTCAAGGTTATTGCTGGAGTCAGGACAATATTAATGTTGCTAGTTTCTCCTACTGTGTAGTCATTTTCAGAGATGTTTCCTATTTGATTATAATGGGTACACTTTCATAATATTTGTTTTGACCTTGTACCCTGTACATCTTGTGCAATCTATTAGTGAGAAATCCCTTTAATCACACAAGTCACTGGTATGTAGAACTTTGTTTCTACTCCATTGACTCAGGCTTAGAATGAACAATAACATCTATATTTTCTAAATGCACTTTCAAAATCACATTAGAATTGTATAAAATACTTTCATTCTGTATCTGGTTTTATGATCAGATGTTGGCAGATGAAGCACAGGATGGTTTGGGGCTGTCTGCAGGTCTTGAACTCCTAGAATTCAGTTGTAGAGAGGGAGGAGTGATGAGCAAAGGGGTTAAGATCATGCTGGGGAAATCCACAGAAACAGCTGGCCTGAGCAAGTCGGAGCTCATGGACTCCAGACTGACAGCTGGGAAAACAGCATAGGACTGAACCAGATTCCCTGAATGTAGGTGTTATTTGGGGGGCTTGAGCAGCCTATGGGGCTACTGTCAGTGGAACTAGTATTTATCCCTAGTGCCTGATGGGCTTTGGAAGCCCATTCCCTTTGGAGAGATTGTTTCTCTGCCTAGATACACTGGGGAGGGACTAGTTCCTGCCCTAAATGATGTGACAGATTTTTATGGTTCCCCATGTGAGACCTCACCCTCCCTGACGTGTGAATGGGGAGATGGTGGAGGCAATAGGAGGATTGGTGGGGGAGGAACCTGGGATTGGTGTGTAAAATAAGATTGTTTTAATTTAAATAAAAATTAATTTTAAACAATTCCATTTAAAGTTAGGTCTTAAAATTACCCATGCCCCTCCAAGCTTCTTTCTACAGTGATACTGAAGAACAATGAAAGTCTGATCACTAATCCTCCAGGTGTTTGAGTTGATGTTTGATCCCACAGAGTGGCTGTGTTCATTGCCTTCTGAAATCTGCTGCTTCCTAGAAACAGTAACCACAGAAATAGCCAGAAGAAACACTATGGTAAACATTTTTCATAGAAGGATGTCGGTCACAGACAACTCCTTTCCTGTGTGTAGCTGCAAGCATTAATGCCTGACTCACCTGGATGGTGTGTGTGCAAGTGAGCACATGTGTCCAGGTGCATGTCTCTGTGTATGGTGTGGTGTTTGTGTGTGTGTGCATTGTGGGGTGTGTGTGTGTGTGTGTGTGTGTGTGTGTGTGTGTGTGTGCATTGTGTGGTATGTGTATATGGTATAGCATGGTGTTTGTATATGCATGCATTGTGTGGTGTATGTGTGTTTTGTGTGGTATGGTGTTTCTCTGTATAATTGTGTAATGTGTTGCATGGTGTGGTGCATGTGTGATGTGTATTTGTGTGTTTTATGGTATATGTTTATGTGTGTGTGTACACCTGAGTGTAGGTATGTGTATGTATAGTGTGGTGTATCTGTGAGTATGTATGCATATATGTGTGTATATATGTGTTTGTGTTTCCCTTGCTCACAGTAGATGAAACAATAGTAGTTATTTTCTGTTCTTAGATGATCACATGACAGTTTTAGGATATATTTCAGAAATACATTGAATATCTTTCCTGCTTTATTTTGCTTTTGATCTCCTTTGCCCCTTTCCCTCTGCCTTTGTATGCTTTATTCCCATGTGTTTGAGTAACAAGGAGCACATCAAAGCAGAAAGCTCATACACTCTGCTGATGTCTAAGTGCTTTTATCCTGACAACATTTTGAGAGATTTTTTTATTTGATAGGAGGAGATATCTAAGCCATACATCTTCTCTACCCCAATAGATCAAAATCATCCATTAATCCTGTGTGACTTCTGAATAGAACTGGTTTGTAGCTTGGGGACCTGCTCCTGCTCCTGCTCCTTTTGTTTTCTTCCTTCTCTCCCTCCCTACCCCTCTCTTTTTTGGACAGGGTAAGATCTAGCTCACCTCACAGAGATCACCGGTTCTTACCTACAGAACGCTGAGGGAAGGCCTGCACCCCCATACCCATCTTCCTCTTTTTTGTTGTTCTTTTTAATTCTTTGGGATTCAAGCAAATTTGAAAGGGCTAACCACACTCTAATACAGTCCACAGTCTTGTCTATTGTTTGGCTGCTCTTCCATTCATTCTGTGTCCCTTGCCCTCAAAGCATTTGAGTTTGTACGCTCTTTATTCAGGCATTGTCCTTTAAATTGATGTCACTGATTCCTTAGTAGATTTTTGAAAATTTTTCTTCATAAATATTTCTCCTCCCAGTTTTTTGTTCAGGAACCAGTATGCTCAGGATGCAAATGGAGCATCTGCAGGATGGGCTAATGGCTGCTATAGGACTCTGCAGCAAATATTCAGAGCAGTAAGTGGTCTTATAAAGATCATCGAGCCTTTCTTGCTCTTAACTCCCTCATCATCAAAATGAAAGAAATGTTTTGTTCTGACCTTTAAGATTCATGGAGGAATGTGGCTTCACCTATGACTAGGATCCAAATAAAGGAAATAATAAACAGTACTTGGCAGAACATACTATCTGGTATCTAGCTGGATATGATCCTACATCTAATTCCTGTTAGTCTAAAGTTCTCTTAAGATCACGAAGAACTTACTAATTTCATGTGAAGGTGATGCTTCTGAGTTGGTGTCACAAACACAATGAGGAGGAGGGGGGAGGAGGAGGAGGAAGAAGATTAGTCAGTATACTCTAATTTCTACACACACTTGAGTAAGTAAAGAACTTGCTGACTAATGCACACATGGTGTTTGTCATTCTAACAAGTATTTTCTTAATAAGCCAGATTCTCCTGTTATTTAAATTATTCCCTTAATTCATCCAGGTAGCTAGAGAAGCAAGCCCTGGAGTATCAAATTTGCCTTTTTTATTACTCTGATGTCTCAGATGGTATGCTTTAAAAAGTGTAGTTTAGGCAGTTGTGAAAATCTGGCTCAATTTAATGTCCAATTTTAGGTACCAGGGGGTTTCATGATACCCTTTTCTCCCTAGAGGGTTACATTAATTGCAACAGGAACATTGAAGTGGTAGCATACTTAACATTATTTATCCCTCACTCGGCACACTAAGGACACATTTAGCTAGTGGGAACATCCAGAGCATCGGTTTTGGTTTCTAAAGAAATTAAGTGTTATTTTGAATCCTTCAAAATTCTTGCTGAGATTCTCTGTAGCCATAATGAGCTATTCACCTTCTCAAAGGAACACTAAGCACTAATAACAAATATGCATGTTGTCCTAAGGGACTAACATTTTGTCTATTTTGAGAATCCTAATTTTACAGTTTTGCTGAGTGAGACATAATTATATTTACTTATTCTTCCATATTTCTGCTGTTGTCATTGTCGTTAGCATTGATACCATTGTGAAACAAGGCAATCTCATAAGGTTGGCTTGAACATTATTTTCTGGTCCTCTGAATTTGTTTACTTTTTCACTATAATGTACTCACACTTTGTGTAGCTCAAGTTAAAAATCTAATCTGTCATATATACCATGATGGTGTCACACATGTACAGCTTTTGATGTTCTTTCACTGTCTTACATGGTATTGTCGTAGTTTTCAAAGTTTGACATCAAGGGAGGTTTACCATTTTGAAAATCTGTATAGTGTTTATTTGCTTACTGTTATGGCAAGGCTGTGTGTGTGTGTGTGTGTGTGTGTGTGTGTGTGTGTGTGTAACTGCCATTTTCTGTATAGACTAACTGAAAGGAAATAGCAAATACAATGCATTAAAGTGTATTTAAATAGAATTACACATATTTTTAATCTGTACTCCCATTCAAGGAGTGAAGAGTTTAGGTTATTTGTGTTTTCCTTCATCCTTGAGAGCAACCATCTTGTATTTCCATGCTGTACACCAGTATCATTATACAAACCAGTTCCCTTTTTTCCATGGTACAAATAATAGCACATTCATGGATGAGGTTGTAGCTTAGTAGTGGAGTACTCACCTGATAAGTTCAATCACAGTATTGTCATGAAAACAAAAAGGGAAAGGAAGTAACACATACTCATTGTAAACATTATGCATAACACATTCTTGAATTGCATGGATTTTTGAAGTACAATAAATAGTTGCAAAGGAAAAATGTGAAAAGTTAAGGGAAGTATCAGTCATGTTTTTACATCTCAGAGGCACCTATTACTCTATTCTGCAGTGTACAACATTCTTCTATGCATCTTTTTGCACTAATAAATGTTCATAATGCTTTTCTCATTAGAGCTATTTGTGTGTGTGTGTGTGTGTGTGTGTGTGTGTGTGTTTGTGTGTGTGTATGTGTAGTGTAGCAATTATCATTGACCACTTGGACATGTCTTCTACTCTGAATTTTGAATGTTTGAATTTAATTATATAAAATAAAATGGAAAATGAAACATTTGCTGGGAGAATTCAGCTAAGGCCAGAGTCCTCTCAGGGTCTTAGTTCTGGGAGCTTAAAGACACAATGGAGGAATTGACCCTCATTTCTGTTGCCTCTATAAAAACAGTCAGAAGTGATCACAACATGGAACCATGGGGACTCTCTAGCAAAGGCATCTGAAAGGAAAATATAGACAACTAAAATTAATGAGAAATGCTTTATGCTTTTGTTTCTTTGACTTTCAAGAGTGCATTTCAATGACCATTATGAACAGCATATAATTTACAATTCTAAAAATGTTATGATATCATTAAACAGTCTCCCTGTGGTAGAAAGCCCTCATTACAGTTAATCTTGTGATGATTTCCCCAAATATTTCTGTGCATCATTGCTGGCATCCTGTTAGGATTATAATACCTTTCATTACAGATATGTTGAGTGAGGTACAGAATTAAAAAAAAAAACTTTTATATTTAACCTCAAATCTCAAAAAGTGAGTAAAATAGTCTGAATTATAGTTTGATTGCTCCTATTCCCCCCAAATTATGTTCAAACTTACTTCCAGTTGTTAGTATTCATGCATCTATACTGGCTTGGGGTCCTGACAGAATATGCCCTCAGCTTCCACTAAGAGCACCACCTGTGTATATTCACTATGTTCCCTTTTAAAAGCCCCAACTACCTCCCATTCTCCTCTTCCTCCTCCTCCTCCTCCTCCTCCTCCTCCTCCTCCTCCTTCTCCCCTTCCTCCTCCTTCTCCCCCTCCTCCCTCCCACCTGACTACATTCTATTGAGGTCATGTTCCTCATCAATTGAGACAGAATTCTATAGGCTACTTTTCTTGATGTCAATTTCTAACTACAACATGAGGCTCATTGCATAAACTTCCTTACTCTTCCCCTTTGGTTTGTTTCTTTCCCCAAATCCCACACGATGCTGATATTGTGGTTTTGGCCATCTGGACCTCCTTAGCAAGCTTTGTACAGGAAAATAATTAGATTATATCTTCAAGTTAAAATTTCAGTAGCTGTATTAGATAGTAAATGGGGCACATTTGCCCTAAATTAATACAGCTCCCCATGGTGCCATATCACAAAGGAAGAAATTTAAGCAATTTCTTTCATGGTCAGTACCGTAAAAGTCTGCTTATGATAAAGAAGAACAAAGAGAACCAAAAATAATGGATAAAATTACGAAGTATTTCTTTCTTTCAAATACTTCCTCTTACTTTGATGTGTGGAACCACAATGCAGTTCTGAAGCAACTGTCATAGATACACTATGGAGATCAGGAGGAAAAATGAATCATCAAAGTTTGCATTGGTATATTCATTAGATCAACACATTCTTTGCCTTGATATTCATAACTTATAAGTAGAATTATTAGCATGGCACAGATGGCCATCTCAAGGCAGGCTGGTTTCTTCACACTCCAGGAGCAGACCACTGTTTGTGCCATTCCAGGGGTTCATTTGCTTCTCTCTTCACCTGTCTTTGTTCCTGTCTTCCTGGGTCTACATATGACCTTTCTCTGTTGGAAAGTCATATCAGGCAAGCCCATGTTCCCTTGCCTCAGAGGAGGATAACATTAATGATAACAGTGTTTAATATTCCTTGCCTTGCTTCTCTATGGTGTAAATGTACATTCCTAGCTAGATTGTCGGCTCTTTGAAGACAGATCAAATCCCATGACTCCCTCAGCACCAGGCAGAGGAGCTTCCTTCTCAGGATGAATTCATTGATAGAGATCACACTTTCTCTTATAATTGGCAAAGTTCTGCAGACCATGATCAAGGTGTTACACCCAATGTCCTCTTGAAGAGCCATGTTGATATAGGACACCTGAGTCCTATTTATTTTCTGTCTCAATGTATTGAGTTGGCTGTGCTCTCCATGGAGTAGACTGACAGTCTGTTGGATGGACAGAACTGCTTTGGCTTCTTAGGCAGGGCACCTTCTGACATGAACTCATGGAGACTCAAGAGAGAAGGTGCTGTTTCTTCTTCCAGCTTCTGTGTCTGGAAGGAAGAACTGCTTTTGCATATGTTTCCTTCTGTGAATGAAAAAGTGTCCCTACTCTTGCTACACAAAAGAAGCAGAAGCTTAGCATTTACCTTAGGACAGCATGGCACTTCTCATTGAGACATCATCTCATGGTCTCCTCTACTGCACTGCCTCCTGCCTCTGTCTCTCTGTCTCTCTGTCTCTTTCTCACACATACTTTCAACATAAGTGAATGTTGAATATTTGGATGTCTGCTCACACCTGGATCCCCAGTGAATCTGTGTCCTAGTAGATTTGACAAACTGCTCTCATGAGCACGTTATAGGAACTTGGCTTTTTGTGGGAAGCTCTCAGAAAGGTGTGTCTAGCTCAAAGTAGTAGGGAAAGAATGCATTAACAGAAAGTAAAACCACTGCTGACATGATCAACTCTATAGACATAACTTTTTTATGTATTCAGATTAGTGTTGAAATGCCTTGTGCTCAAAGGATGGATGAACTGAATAATAATAGTAACCTAATGTGGGAAGTTCAGCACACAAAATATGCTCTGAGAAGCTGTGAACAACTAGGACCTGGTTTCTATAGTTTGTAATCCCAGCTCCTTAGCTAAGGAAGGAGGATAACAAGTCCAGGGCACTAGGGAAACAAATAAGATCTTTCCTCAAAACTGAAAGTGAAAAAAATGAAAAAAAATAAAAGTGGAAAATGAGACTGTAGTTATAGCTCACTAGTAGGGCATTTAATGCCTAGTATGTATAAGGTCCTGTGTACCACCCTCCCATTCATATCACAAATAAAGGAAACTCTAAGGTATGTGTGATTTGGTCATTCCATGTAAGACCCTGGTCCTACCAAGCGTCACGAGTGACAAGTGGACTACAGCAAAGGATTTACTAGATAGGGCAGAGCCACATGAGGAGATGTAAGGGAATCTGAACTTTGACATTTGCAATGGTACCCGAAAACCTAAATCTATTTGAGAAAACTGTAGTTTGTCCAGCCTCATCCTGACCTTCCTTACCTGGTTATGATATGTTTTCAGATCATCACCAGATCTGATGCTATGGAACAATACACTGTAAATATGAATTAATGTCATTAGTTAATAAAGAGCTGACTGGTCTATAGCTGGGAATGAATATTGGGGTGTGACAGACTAGGAGGACACTGGGAAGAGGGGCAGAGTCTGAGTAGTTACTAGTACATAGATGAGGCAATTGAGCCTCGGGGCAGTACATAGATGAATAGAAATGGGTTAATTTAAGTTATAAGAGCTAATTAAAAACAAGCATAAACTATGAGCTGAGCTTTCATAACCAATAAAAAGTCTCTCTGTGGTTATTTGGGAGCAGCTGGTGGGAACGAACTGACAAGCAGTCAGGATGAAAAACTCCACCAACATCTGACTTGTCTGCCATAAGTGCCCCCACACTGCACAATATTGGCTTCTAGGTCAAGTCGGTATTGATGGGAATTCTCGTAATTAACTATGGGAAGCCAGGATGTTACTTGAGGACTGATGTATTAGCATTGTCACCCTAACAACATTCTTGGGAGACTATTAGCCATTTTTCTTGTTGCTGTAACAAAAACCTGACATAAGTAACTAAAGGGATGGATGATTTAATTTAGCTCTTGCTGTGTACTATTATTTTAACTGTATAAAGGTGTGTTACTTTTGTTTATGCTGAATTTGTTTCTTTTGTAAAGATGCGCTGCAGTTGTTTCACCTCTGCTACCTAAGGCACCTGATTGATCTAATAAATAGCTTAATGGTCAATAGCTAGGCAGGAGATAAGTAGACAGGGCTGTCAGGGCAGAAAGGAGAACAAATCTAGCCTTTGGGGAGAAGAGAGTGAGAGACATGCCCAGGGGCCAAAAGCCAGGCAGCCTGTAGCCAGCCAGATTTAGAGACAGCAGCAAAGTAAGAAATGGTAAAAAGAAAGCCCCAAGGCAAAGGGTACAAAAAGAGAAACTGGTTAATTTGGGTAAAAGAGCTAGGCAGAGCACCTAGCACTCAAAACTAGTAAGGCTCTGTGTCATGATTTGGGAGCTGGCTGGAGGCCCCAAAGCAAAAGAAAGGCTGGTACAGGCTCACTGTTGAGGGCGCAGTCTATCATATCAGAAAAAGCATGGTGGCGGGAGCATAAGGCAGGTAGTCATGTTGAGTCTGATGTTAGGAACTAAGATAACACAGGTCCTAAAATATCAAGGTCCCCATCCAAATAACCCACTTTCTCTTGGAGCTCAGTCCACTCAAGTTTCCACAGCTTTGCAGAAACAGTTATGTCAACTGGGACCAAGTGTTCAAATGTGTGAGTCAATGGGGACATGTTACTCCAATTAAAACATGAAGATAATTTATAAAGCGAAAAGATGGATTTGGGTTTGTGGTTCTGAAGTTTGTGTTCATGATTAAATGATTCCATTGTCTTGTGCCTTTGCTAAGGGTGTCACATCATACTGGGACTGTGTAATGGAGCAAACAACTCACTTTATGAGCCAAAAAGCAAAAAGGTAAAGGGACTATGGTCCTAACCCTCCTCTATTGACTTATCATTTTATCTTTTAAGGTGACTTCTGATTTTGCCTTCCAATAGTACTTTACAAGGAAAGAAACCTTTTTCATACGCAGGTCCTTGTAGAGAGCTGTCCATATTCATGCCATGGCCATTGTGTTTGGGTGGCCCAAGTCTATTTAGTTGTACTTGTGTGTAAGTCTGTTCTAGAGTAGAACTGTCAGTGTCCAAATTACTGGAGTGAGTCTCCAAGGCTTTCCAGACCACAATGCCCCACTGTGGAATAAAGGCAGACTCCACAGTTTGCTTCAAGCTCAGTGTCCACCTTTGGAATCACCCTAGCATGAAAATCACCTCCCTTTGGTGGGTAGCCTATGTGTGGCAGGGCCTTTCTCAATCCAGCACTTTCCCCTTTGTGTGGCTTCAGAGGGAAGGTGGGTCTCAGTATGGAGGGCTGAGGTTAGTGGTTTCTCAGAAACATCTGCTTCACAAAGCAGCTATTCTTTTCCATTGAAGGACTTGGTGCGGATTAATTTCATTTTCCTCAAATATCTATCTATCAGGGCTTTGTAACTTGTGAGCAAACAAACTGAAACAGAAAGTCATTTTTTCAGTTAATTTTACATTTTGGATCAGGTTTGGAAAACAGTCGCTGTTCACATACCAGCTATAGCCTGTGGCATAGAAAGCTTGCCTGCTCTTCCAGCGCAGAGCCCCATGTTCAGAGTAAGAGTGTTAAAAGGTCAGCTTCTGTTTGCAGGTAATTCTTAACATCCCCTCCCAGAGTCTCAGTTAGTCCTCCTCCTTAATTATTTTCCATGTGTCTCATGGTTTTAGGATTTTTAGAAAAACTAACACCCTGCATTTTTATGGAAAGCTATGGATTCAAGCACTATTTACCAGGAGTTTACTGCAGTGTCCTGAGCTGCCCAATCACCACATTCTAAATTTAGGTATAAATAAAGAGGGCATTTTAGCTGCAGTGCCTCTGGAAAGTCCTGAATGAGCACAGATAGGCTTGTAACTTTGGCTTGCTGTAAAGTGAAGGACACCTATTAGAGTTATTTGTTATTCCTTTGTGTACAATGTATAGATATTGGTACTTCCTGAGAGATCTTGAATACACAAAATACGTATCAAGGTTGACTTCCCATCTCAAAGTCCCCACCAGAATCAAGGTTGTCAGTACCATAGCCTCATTAGAACCCTGGATGAGCCCACTTTCACTGCTGACCATAGTTCTCTACTTGAACACAGCATCTTTCTCTTGGTGAGTCCGGAAGCACTGAAGGATGCTGCTGAGATTCCTCATACATTCTCCTGGGGCTCATAGGGGATTTAGGTATTCAATGAGGTGGGGTTGTTGTAACTCTCAGTGGTATAGTCATTGGTAAATTATGCTTGCTTGAGAAGTAACTCCCACCTGTGATCATGCAAGAATTCTAATTAAAAGTGAACACACACACACACACACACACACACACACACACACACACACACACACACGAATGTGATCAAAGTGCATTATGTATACATACAAAATTATGAAATAATAAATAAAAGGTTAAATACCAAAAGAGAGAAAACAAAGAAATATTTCTTGAAAAGAGTTTACTTAATATATAATTGAAGTCCTAATATCTGGGTTTAAATCCAAAAAGTTAATTTTTGAGCATGTACATAGCACAAAATATGAAAATGACAGTATATAAACTTTCAAAAGTATTTTTCCTTTTTACGAACCTTGTAAATAAGACACACATACAAAATTTAATCAAAAAAATATATACATGTCTGTGTGCTATACAATTAGAGTAGACTTTTGGAGTAGAAGCTATGCAGTTTCACATTGGACTTTACACTGGTAAAATTGAACAGTATTTTATGCACTTATGCATTTATGAGCTGAATGTAGGTGACAGACTCAAGTTCTGTAGGAGGACATGAAGCTAATTGCTTTTCTAGTTCTAACACTTTGGTAATGGATAAAATCTTTTTTATAAGTCTTACCTGGTTTTCCTTTGGTGAGGCTACTAACATCTTTCTGTGGAATGTGTCAAGCGTACTATGTTCAATTACAAGCCACACATAGAAAAATACACATGTCTGTTGTCAAGTACAGGAAAGTATGTACATGATCTTGAACACCTTTGTTCAGTCAACAATATATTCTGAGGAATTGTTCCATTCCGTCCTAGGGGGCTAATGCATTCTTTTAAAAAACGGTACAGGATACACTTAAGAATTACAATTTTCCTAAATGCTTTACTTTTGCTATTATAAATTATATAGGAAGGTATTTTGTATGTATGTCATTTTACAAAAGGCTAAGTATAGGCAAAGGATAAACATTTAGAAATAGATTGTTGTGTAAAGGCATTGACTGATGGCTCTCTGAAAACTTTTGCCCAGCCAACTTACAATGCCTGTGGTGACTATTTCCTTGACATTCCCTATGACACACAAGCAAAGAATGTGACATTATTAGTGGCAAACACTTAGTACTTAGCTTGTGCCAGGCACTGCTGCTTTACATATATTATAAGACTTAGAGAAACCTTGTGAGGGAGCTACTTTCATCATCTCTAATTTACAGAGGAGATAAAACATTGACCTTGCTCCCCTTTGAGGTCATCTTGCTGATAAATAGCACCTGATATCTGAGCCCACAATGTCTGGATGTCTGGCTCCAAGAAATAGTTCTAGTAACCATGACCCCAAACTGCTCTAAGCACAAACATTTTTCTTAAAAGTTCTACACTTGAGCCTATAAAGGTTTTCTCAAGAAATAACTGTTCAAATGTTGAATAAGGATAAGGGTATAGGACTGTATTACTAAAATGCTTCTTTTTCTTCATAGTATCTGAGTGCCCTTCATCATCCACAGATTTTAGTTCATTAGCGCACTGTCTTAGTTCATTCTGGTCATAGTGAAGATAGCTTTCAATGCCATGGAAACCAACTCTTCATTGCCCTCCCCTCTCATTCCTCAATGCCTGTGATCTCATCCAGCCCTAGCTGTCTTTTCCTGAAGTCATAACTTGTGTTTCGATTATTCATCAATAATTGTGACTCCTTTATTATGTTGCTTTTAAGATTCTATCTACAGTCTGGTAACTTGCATTTTTCTCTCTTCTCTAATGCTCCAACTCTACTATTTTGTTGAACTTGGCTCTACTGACCTCAGTATGATTTTTTCTCATCCTTAGGCTACTTTGCTCAGAGTTTATTTAGGTTTACCATTTATTGCTGCCCTCTATTTTACCTAGATTGCATCCTAAAAAACTATCTGCTAGCTTGGCCTCTTTCAGTACACTCTCAAAACATCAGGCAAACTTATTAAAATGCAATGAACTTAGGTCACTTGCCATTTTAAATCCCCCTGATGATTTCCCTTTTTATTTGGGATAAAGGCAAACCATTTTAAGTGATGTACAAAGTACCAAATAGTTTCTCTGATTTTATTTTATTCTCTCTGTTCTGCTTTCTCACAGTACTTATTGCCATGCAGGCTACCTTATGGTTTAGTCAACACCTTAGCCATGCTTTTAACCTAAGGGTTTTTCTTTATTGTGTTTGGCACTGGGAATTGATCTAAGGGCCTTGAAAATACCAGTCAGGTGCTGTCTCACTTAGTTCAGCATCAGCAACCATGCCTGCCCTGAGGTCTTTGTATTTGCTTTGTGCTCCTGCAGATAACACTCCCCTTTCAGTCAGAAGGACTTGCCTGACTTATACAATCCCAAGCAAAACAAAGTTGCTAGTAAATTTTTTTGTCATAAAATAAGCACAAAAGGCCGCCACAGACTGACCTGGAACTAGACTGACCTGGAACTAGGTGAGTGAGCTCCTGCCCGCTCCCGACCCCAGACCAGAACACCCCACCACCCCCATCCCACCACCCCCTCCTGAGCCTGCCGGCTTGGGCCAGACAAGCCCAGGCAGGGAGGAGCTCCCTGTGCCCCAAATCTGGTAGCACCCCACTCTTCCATTCCGCCGAACGACCAAGAAACTAGGAACTAGCGAGGAGACCACCAGGAGCGTCGAGATCATCTAGAGTTGTGGACATCGAATTCCTAGCCCCCACACACCACTGGGCCACAAGAGGAGATAGAGAGAACCCACCCGCACCCACTAAAAGGATATGGGGAGAAGACAGAATAAGATTTCACTCAACAACACAAAGACCAACATGACACCACCAGAACCTAGGGACTCCACTCCGGCAAGAGCTGAAAAGCCCAACACAGAGCATGAAGATGAGATGGACCTCAAAAATTATCTCAGCAAGTTGATAGAGACCTTTAAAGAGGAAACAAGAAAATCCCTTAAAGAAATAGAAGAGAAAACAAACAAAAAATTAAATGAATTGGAGGAAAAGACAAACCAAAAAATTCAAGAAATAAATAAATCTCTTAAAGAATCCAAAGAAAGCCAAGAAAAAACATCCAAGCAAGTGAAGGAAGCTCTTGAAATAGTTCAAAACATGAAAGCTGAAATACACACAATAAAGAAAACACAGAATGAGACCATGTTGGAAATGGAAAGGTTGGATAAACGATCAGGAACTAAAGATGTAAGTGTATCCAACAGGATTCAAGAGATGGAAGAGAGAATCTCAGCCACTGAAGACTCGCTAGAGGATATACATTCATCCACCAAAGAGAACCTCAAGTCCAACAAAACCCTAACACAAAATATCCAGGAAATATGGGACACCGTAAAAAGGCCAAACCTAAGAATAATAGGTGTAGAAGAAGGTGAAGAAATACTGCTCAAAGGTACAGAAAACATATTCAACAAAATCATAGAAGAAAACTTCCCCAACCTACAGAAGGATATGCCTATGAAAGTACAAGAAGCTTACAGGACACCAAACAGACTGGACCACAAAAAGAAGTCCCCCGACACATAATAATCAAAACACCAAATCTACAGAATAAAGAGAAAATATTAAGAGCAGCAAAGGAAAAAGGCCAAGTAACATATAAAGGCAAACCAATCAGAATCACACCCGACTTCTCAATGGAAACTCTGAAAGCCAGAAGGTCTTGGATAGATACCCTACAAGCACTAAGGGAGCATGGATGTCAACCCAGACTACTGTACCCAGCAAAACTTTCAATCACTATAGATGGAGAAAACAAGATATTCCACGACAAAAACAGATTTAAACAATACATATCAACAAATCCAGCACTACAGAAGGCTCTGGAAGGAAAACTCCAACCCAACGAACATAACTACACTCACAAAAACACTGTCAGTAGTTAATCGAATTTCACCAAACACAAAAAGAAACAGAAGGGCAAAATCCACACGCAATGATACCACCAACAATAAATCCAAAACAAGAAGAACCAATGAACAATGGACGTTAATATCCCTGAATGTCAATGGTCTTAACTTACCCATAAAAAGATACAGGCTAACAGAATGGATACGAAGACAGAATCCATCCTTCTGCTGTTTACAAGAAACACACCTCAAATTCAAAGACAGGCGATACCTCAGAGTAAAAGGATGGGAAAAGATTTTCCAATCAAATGGGCTCAAGAAACAAGCTGGGGTAGCAATACTAATATCTAACAAATTAGACTTTAAACTGAAAGCAATCAAAAGAGATAAAGAAGGGCATTTCATACTCATCACAGGAAAAGTCCATCAAGATGAAGTCTCAATCCTGAACATCTATGCCCCTAATACAAAAGCATCCACTTTTGTAAAAGAAACATTACTAAAGCTCAAACCACACATAAAACCACACACACTTATAGTAGGAGACTTCAACACCCCCCTTATACCACTGGACAGAACTACTAGACAGAAACTTAACAAAGAAACAAAGGATCTGAAAGAAGTTATGACACAACTGGGTTTAACAGATATCTATAGAACATTCCATCCAAACACAAAAGAATATACCTTCTTCTCAGCGCCACATGGAACCTTCTCAAAAATTGACCACATAGTTGGCAGCAAAGCAAACCTCCACAGGTACAAAAGTATTGAAATAACCCCCTGTATCTTATCAGACCACCATGCATTAAAGCTAGAATTCAACAGCAATACGAATTGCAGAAAACCTACATTTACGTGGAAAATGAATAACTCCCAATTGCACCATTCCTTGGTTGAGGAAGAAATAAAAAAAGAAATCAAAGACTTTCTAGAATTTAATGAGAATGTAGACACAACATACCCGAACTTATGGGACACCCTGAAAGCAGTGCTAAGAGGGAAGTTCATAGCACTAAGTGCTCACATGAAGAAACTGGAGGAAAGTCACATTAGAGAATTGACAGAACAACTGAAAGCTTTAGAGCAAGAGGAAGCAAACTCACCAAGGAGGAGTAGACGCCAGGAAATAATCAACCTGAGAGCCGAAATCAACAAAGTAGAAACTAGGAAAACAGTACAAAGAATCAATGAAACAAAGAGTTGGTTCTTTGAGAAGATCAACAAGATAGACAAACCTCTAGCCAAACTAACCAAAAGGCAGAGAGAGAGCATGCTAATTAACAAAATCAGAAATGAAAAGGGAGATATAACAACGGACACTGAGGAAATCCAGAGAATCTTTAGGTCATACTTTGAAAACCTGTATTCCACAAAATTGGAAAACCTAAAGGAAATGGACAACTTTCTGGATAAATATCACTTACCAAAATTAAATCAAGATCAGATAAACAGTTTAAATCGAACTATAACCCCTAATGAGATAGAAGCAGTAATCAAAAGCCTCCCAACCAAAAAAAGCCCAGGGCCAGATGGCTTCACTGCAGAATTCTACCAGAAATTCAAACAAGAGCTAATTCCAGTACTCCTCAAACTGTTCCACACAATAGAAGCAGATGGGATATTGCCAAACTCTTTCTATGAGGCTACAATCACTTTGATACCCAAGCCTCACAAAGATATGACTAAGAAAGAGAACTACAGACCGATATCCCTCATGAACATCGATGCTAAAATACTCAATAAAATATTGGCCAACCGAATACAAGAACATATCAGAAAAATCATCCACCATGATCAAGTAGGCTTTATCCCAGGGATGCAAGGATGGTTCAACATACGAAAATCCATCAATGTAATCCACTATATAAACAAACTGAAAAAGAAAAACCACATGATCATCTCACTAGATGCTGAAAAAGCCTTTGACAAAATCCAACATCCCTTCATGATAAAGATCTTGGAGAGAACAGGAATAACAGGAACATATCTAAACATGATCAAGGCAATATATACCAAACCAATAGCCAACATCAAAGTAAATGGAGAGAAACTCAAAGCGTTTCCTCTAAAATCAGGAACAAGACAAGGCTGTCCACTCTCTCCATATCTCTTCAATATTGTACTTGAAGTTCTGGCTATAGCAATAAGACAAGAAAAGGGGATCAAAGGGATACAAATTGGAAAGGATGAAGTAAAACTTTCACTATTTGCAGACGACATGATAGTCTACATTAGTGACCCGAAAAACTCTACCAGGGAACTCCTACGGCTGATAAACACCTTCAGCAAGGTAGCAGGATACAAAATTAACTCAAAAAAATCAGTAGCCCTACTATATACAGATGATAAATCCAATGAGAAAGAAATCAGGGAAACATCACCTTTCACAATATCCACAAGCAACATAAAATATCTTGGGGTAACACTAACCAAAAAAGTAAAAGATCTGTACAATAAGAACTTTGAGACTTTAAAGAAAGAAATTAAAGAAGATACCAGAAAATGGAAAGATCTCCCATGCTCATGGATAGGTAGAATTAACATAGTAAAAATGGCAATCCTGCCAAAAGCAATCTACAGATTCAATGCAATCCCCATCAAAATCCCAACACAGTTTTTCACAGACATTGAAAGAACAATACTCAACTTTATATGGAAAAATAAAAAGCCCAGGATAGCCAAAACAACTCTTTACAATAAAGGATCTTCTGGAGGCATCACCATCCCCGACTTCAAGCTCTACTATAGAGCCATAGTTCTGAAAACAGCTTGGTATTGGCACAAAAATAGACTGATAGACCAATGGAATCGAATTGAAAACCCTGATATCGACCCACGCACCTATGGATACCTTATTTTTGACAAAGGTGCTAAATCTATACAATGGAAAAAAGACAGCATCTTCAACAAATGGTGCTGGTACAATTGGATTCGGACATGCAGAAAATTACAGATAGATCCATACCTGTCACCATGCACAAAACTTAAGTGCAAATGGATCAAAGATCTCAGCATAAATCCAGTCACACTGAATCTTCTAGAAGAGAAAGTGGGAACTACCCTTGAACAAATTGGCACAGGAGACCACTTCCTGAACATTACGCCAGAAGCACAGACATTGAGGTCTGCAATTAATAAATGGGACCTCCTGAAACTGAGAAGCTTCTGCAAGGCAAAGGAAACAGTCAGTAGGATAAAACGACCACCCACAGAATGGGAAAAGATCTTCACCGATCCCACATCTGACAGAGGACTGATTTCCAAAATATATAAGGAGCTCAAGAAGCTAGCCACCAAAACACCAAACAACGAAATTAAAAAGTGGGGTGCAGAACTAAATAGGGAATTCTCAACAGAGGA
Organism: Cricetulus griseus; assembly: GCF_003668045.3. NCBI lineage: Eukaryota > Metazoa > Chordata > Mammalia > Rodentia > Cricetidae > Cricetulus > Cricetulus griseus. Next base: position 308,382,081 of record NC_048595.1, on the reverse strand, counting down.
ATCTGAAATGGCTGAAAGACACTTAAAAAAGTGCTCAAAATCATTGGCCATCAGAGAAATGCAACTCAAAACAACTCTGAGATACCATCTCACGCCTGTCAGAATGGCTAAAATAAAAAACACCAATGACAATCTATGCTGGAGAGGATGTGGAGAAAAAGGAACACTCCTCCATTGCTGGTGGGAGTGCGACTTGTAAGACCACTCTGGAAATCAGTATGGCGGTTGCTCAGAAAAATGGGAATCAGTGTACCTCAAGATCCAGCCATTCCTCTCTTGGGTATATACCCAAATAGGGCATGTACATACAACAAGGACATATGTTCAACCATGTTCATAGCAGCATTGTTTGTAATAGCCAGAACCTGGAAACAACCTAGATGCCCCTCTATTGAAGAATGGATTGAGAAAATGTGGTACATTTATACAATGGAGTACTACTCAGCAGAAAAAAGCAATGGAATCTTGAAATTCGCAGGCAAATGGATGGAACTAGAGGAAACCATCCTGAGTGAGGTAACCCAGTCACAAAAAGACAAGCAAGGTATGTACTCACTGATATATGAATTTTAGACATAGAACAAAAGACTACCAGTATATAATGCTCTTCACCAAAGAAACTAGGAAACATGAAGGACTCTAAGGGTTAAATGGTCCCCAGGAATGGAAGTGGCATGAACTCCCGAACTAATTGGGGGCATGAGGGTGGGGGGGGAAGGAGCTGCTACAATAAGAGCAAGAGAAGAGGAGAAGAGGAGAGGAAATGGAGGGGCAGAAACATTGAGTTGGGGGAAGAATAGAGGAAAGAGAGCAAGATGAGAGATACGATATCAGAGGGAGCCACTGTAGGCCCGAGAAGGGATCAGGAACCAGGGAGATCTCCAGAGACCTACAAGGATGACACGATCTGACAATCCAGGCAATGGTGGAGAGGATAACCTAAAAACCCTCCCCCTAAAATGAGATTGATGACTTCTCTTTATGCCATCCTAGAGCCCTCACCCAGTGGCTGATGGAAACAGAGACAGACATCCACAGATATACAATGAGCCGAAATCGGGAATTTAGTTGAAGAGAGGGAGGAATGAAGAACGAAGGGGTCTGTACTAGGATGGAGAAACCCACAGGAACTGTTGGCCTGAACAAGGGAGAGCACATCGACCCCAGATGCTGTCCAGGAGGCCTGTACAAGACTGATCCAGACCCCAGAACATAGATGTCAATAAGGAGGCCTCTGCACTCCAGGGAGCCTCTGGTAGTGGATTAGTATTTTTCCCTGGTGCAAGAAGGGACTTTGAGAGCCCATCCCATATGAAGGGTTACACTCTGGCCCTGGACACATGGGGAAGGGCCCAGGATCAGCATAGGAAGACTTGGTGGACTTTGCTGAGCTCCCGTTGAGGGCCCTACCCTGCCTGGGGAGTAGTGGGTGGATGGGGTTGGGGGGATGGGCTGGGGGTGGGGGAGAAAGTTTGGGGGTGAGGGGAGGGAGAGGGAGAAGGGACTTGAAATAAGCTTGTTCCCTAACTAGAACTAATAAAATAAAATAAAATTTAAAAAAAAAATAAGCACAAAAATTTACTATGTTGTTATTTTTGGTAGTAAGTTCAATATAATGTATTTCCCTTAACAAAGTAAACTCTTAATCAAACTTAAATTACTTATTGTTAGCCTGGAGTTAAATTGAGAGCCTCTCACTCTCATTTTAGTACTGTTTTGATATATAAATTCCTAATTCTTAAAGATTGGAGGTGTACTTAGATGCTTAGTATAGAAATGTGGATACATTTGTCTGAGTGGTAGGTTACATAAAGATTCAATTTTGCTGAAAATGTTAATTTTCTGTTTTATTTGGTGACCTTTTTTTGGTGACATGTTTATTTGCAACTGTAAAACAAAACAAAACAAAAACAAAAAACAAGCCTGCAAACAATGTTTATGAGGTAATGTCCCGCGCGCTGTATTTTCTCGCCAGCAAGAAATACACGCAGGACACTCGGATCCTTCTGCAGACAAGCTTTAATGCATCTTGAGAGTTGGAGAGAGCATAAGCTTACCAGAGCGGAGACTCTGAACCAAGAAAACCCATCCCTAATAAAGGCTGGCCAGCCGCCTGGGACGTGTTACCCTATGAATGGCTTCAGCTCCTCAGGCCAAATGAGCCACGGGATAGGCAGAGATCAAAGGAATGGAGATTACCCAGCGCCTGTGAAGTAATTTACATCTTGGTGTCTTCAGGCACCATTATTGTAATGGAGAATGCAGGAAACGGCCCCCTACAAGGTAAAACTTATAGTGGGTAAATTTATAGAAAAAAAATGTTAAACAGTCTTTAAAACATAATTAAGACTGGGTGACATCATGTATTGTGTCTCTAAGAGACAAAGAAGAGGAGGAGTATGGGGAGTATCTATCAACATCTGAAATGCTGTATGGGACAACTGTCAAACTAAATGAGAAATAACTAAAGTGGGAAATTACCAATATGGAGTCAGGTAGAAATACAAGGGAATTTAATAGGGAAAAGCCTTACTTACAGAGCGACCTAGCCAGCCGGCATGGCAGCAGTCTGTACAGCAAGCCGAAAAGGAAAAATGAAAGTGCCCAGCCACCTGACTGCCTCTTACTCTACATCACCCTGACCATGCCCTCACAGTTGTGGTCAGACACACCTGTAGCCAGCCCCTAAGTGGGCGTGGCTACAGCTTCCCCTACAAATAACTATGAAGTAAAAAATGTGAAAACAGTACAGAGCACTGTGTATAGGTTTGATTCCTACAATTTTCATCAGGTAATTGATGAAAAGGAGTTATTGTTGGTATGTCATAAAAATATTACCATGTAGTATGCCAGGAACCACAGTGAGAACTCTGATGGGGGAGAGGGAAGGGGGTTAGAAAGCTATTTCACTTTCATTTTATGTTTCTTGCAGTTTTATTTTCTAAATATATTTTTTGTTGTTTTTATTCACAAATTTTAATTTGCCATGAAATATCAAACTGAATCATCTAGAAGTAACTTAGTTGTTGTCACTTCATAAATAACATGTCACTTTTATACCCTTATTGTCCATTCAGTGTTGTGCCATGTGGAAAACACAAAGTAGAAGAAGCAATCAAATCAAAGGAAACATGACAGCCCCGACCCACACTTAGTTCCCTGAGTAACCTCATAGTGAATTTCCTATTCTGTGATCTACTTATATCACCCCCAGAAGGTACTCAGAGGACAATAAGTTCTGTAGACACTTTTCAAATACACATTTACATTTACCCCATTTGTAATAGTTAAAGAATGAAACCAAACTATTAGTCTACCAATAGATGAATGGATGAAGAAAATATGGCAATACAACAAAATGGAATTTTGTTCTGATGTAAAGAAAAATTTAATCATGACTTTTGTAGGAAGAAGGATTAAGCTGGAAATGATAGCTATGTAAAATAAGATAGACTACGAGAGAGAATTACTGCATGTTTCATGTTTTCTGCCAGATACAGATTATAATTTTGTCTTTATGGTTCTCTCTCTCTCTCTCTCTCCCTCTCTCTCTCTCTCTCTCTCTCTCTCTCTCTCTGTGTGTGTGTGTGTGTGTGTGTGTGTGTGTGTGTGCGCTTGTGTGTGTGTGTGTGTGTGTGTGTGTTTAGGTAATAAAACTAGAAATGAGACCATGAAAGGGAAAATAAATGTCTCTAGGGCCAGGGGAAGAGAATAATAGGACATAAGTGACATTAAAGAAATTTCCAGGGATAGGGGTATGTAGAAGCAAGGAAGTGAAACAAGATCAAGAAAAACAAAGCATATATGAAAATTTCCAGTTAAACCACTACTTTGTATCCTAATTTAAAATAATAAAAATATTTAGGAGGAGTAAGATCCACAGGGACTAACAAAGAAAAGAGTAAAATATGTATAATTCAGGGCAACACCCATGAAGTAAATGAGGGATATTGTAAGTACTGAAAGAATAAAGGGAGTTTTCAATAGTGATTAGGCAAAGAATATAAAAGATCTGTGGTCTGGTCCTTTACTGTTTTTATGGTTACTTCTTCAGAGGGGTCCTCCTCTGATGGATGATGGGAACCTGAGACAGATATTCATCAGGTAGGGCAGGGAACTCAAAGCAACAAGGAGACATTCTGAGACTGTTCTCCCTGGAGGTCAGAAATTCCAAAGAGTCACTTCTGACCTTTGTTAGATTGCAAATGAGCACCTGGGCCTAAAAGCTGTATTTCAGCACATTACTGAGAGTAGGTGGCTGGCAACTGGTTGGGCCAGCTGACTGGCCAGTCCTCTGCTCCTCTCCCTCAGCCCTTCCCTAAAGCACAAAACTAGCAACAGCTTCATAAACTCACTTTCCTGGGATCCCTCCTGCTATGTAGGAATCCTGCCAATCCCTACAAACTGCAACCCAGAGGTTATATTCTATCTAAACCACAAAAACAAAACAAAAAAACAACAAAACAAAGAAAAAAGATAAAGCCAATTTTTGTGTTGAAATGAATAAAGAAATTACAGAAAAGAAATGTGTGGAATAATCTAAGCAACACATACCAGGAAGCTTTAGTAAAGCCACAATTAAGAATCTGGCGATCTAAAATGTTTTAACTAAGTAGTTAAGAGAACTTTCAGTGCCAGGATCTACATTGGGGAACTCACAGAACTTAGACCCCCAGGTCTAGGTGATGCTGCCTGTGACTTCCTTGGCCCCAGCAGACACATTACATATACATACAGAGCAGTAAAAACAAAGCAAGATTTAAAACAATGTTTTAAGAAGGCAGATCGAACTAGTATGAAGATCTATAGAAATTGGTAAAACTAAAGGGGAAACAGCCTGAAGATTTACATAGAAATCCAAAGCCTGAATATTTCAGTGTAAAGTTAAAAAAACATAGAGAAAATATATCTAAAATATTCTAGAAAAGACAAAGCACTCTTCTATAGAACAAGTTGATATTTTAACCCTGCAAAAAAATGTTTTCAGACTAGCAGAGGCTTCACACACACACACACACACACACACACACACACACACGAGAGAGAGAGAGAGAGAGAGAGAGAGAGAGAGAGAGAGAGAGAGAGAGATAGGATGACACCTGTCAAAACCACAGCTCAAGAGTGAGAAGCAAGCTTGTTCAAGTTTTGGCAATTCAATTTGACATGAATACACAGTAGTAAGCTAAAATTTATTATCAAAGTTGAACATATTTTCAGAATTTATTCTTTTAAAAAACTGATAAGCAAAATAAATGTACAGTTTATAAGAAAAATTTAGGAGCACATCTCTGATAAAAGAGAAAATGAGGATAAGAAATAGAAACACCAACACATGGCTTGTTTTCTTCAAGAGAGGATAATTTATGGGACACAATGTACTCTTGTATCCTTCACTCCAGATGTCAGGGGATAAAACATTGTCTCTCTGTCGTTTTCTTTAGAGTTGGTGCAACCTTCTAGGATCGAGCTAATAAAAGGGAGTAGAGTATAAGGTCTCAATTGAGAAGTGCAGGGTATAAATCCAACTTGTTGAGACTACCTTGTTCGTCCTTCACCCCACATAAACACCAGAAGCCTGAGCATCTGATTTTGCTTAAGCAGTATTTCCAAACAAAATGAGGTGCTTTCACACTGCAATGCCACAGCCAATAGATGGGGTGGCTTGAATGAGAAAGTGCATGACTTATTATTTAACAACCACTCTATCAGATGCAGGTGAAATAGCAATCAGTCAGTACAGAAGCCATTTCTGGCCATTCTTTCCACAGTCACATTTTTCTCTAATCAGGGTCACCATTTTGGATCTCCATCAAACATTCTTTCCACAGTCTTAACTTCTCCCTCAACCTGTGACACTCCAGGGTACAGGGCCTCCTTCTTTAATTATTGCTTCCTTTATCTGTATGTGATTTTAACCTTATAATTCATCTTAGTTCCTTTTGTCACATTGACACAATTAGTCTCTTACATCATTGTAATATTTGTCAGCATGATTTTTTTACAACAGTCTGTCTTATCCATCTATGATCAAATAAATAAGATTTCCTATTGTTTCTTAAATAAAAATATTATGAACTTTAAGACTATCTCCTAAAATGTCCAATTCCTGATTAGTAGAACCTGTAAACTAACTATATTATGCTCTACAGGGAAGATACTATCTAGGCAGTGTGTTTATCTAACCACACGACAGTTTGCAAAGTTTTCTTCAAATGAAAGATACAGTGTGATAAGAATTCCTTTCATGAGTACTGCTTTGAGAAGGATGGAAGAAGAGGCCTAAGAAGCAAGGGAAGCAAGTGCCATTACATGCTGAGAGCAAAAATGCAGTACCTCGTTCTTCTATTTTTGAGGAAGCGAATTTTTTCAATAGTCTTATTTAACATGGAAGCAGATCCTTCCTTGGAGGCTTATTCAGGATTAAATGTCCAAAATACACTTTCTTGGTGTGTAGCTTATTTTGAGTGGTGGGCAGTTGCTAGAAGAAGGCTTCTTGGAATTTTATCTGACTGAAAGTAGAAGCTTTTGAGAAATGTCGACTGCCCATGACTCCGCTTTTGAGGAGAATTTTATGGTCATTGTGATTGTTAGTGATAATTGTCAACTTGACAGAATCTAGGATCACCTAGGAGATGAGCCTCTGCAGAGAGTTATCCTGATTGTGTTCATTGAGATGGGAAACGTACCTGCTACAGCACCATCATGTCAGTACAGTACACAGCTGCACTGTGTACATGCATGAGTTCAGCGGCAGCATGCATTACTCGATCATTCCCTCTGTCTGTAGAAGTGATGTGACCAGCTGCTTCATGTTCCTGACGCCTTGACTACCCTGCCATGATGGGCTGTACCTTCAGCTGTGATGGAAATAAACCATTTCTTTCTTAAGACGGTTTGGTTGGCTATTTTGTCAGAGCAACCAGAAACATAGCGAAGACCATTGTGAAGAAGAAGTTGGACAGTTGGTGCTCAGGTGGGCATCTCCAGGCAAGCTGTCTCAATTTGTTTCCCATACATTTGCCATCTCACAGTTTGCTTCCTGACAGTACAGGCTTCCGTTTTGTTGCTTTTCTAAGGGTGTAGCTCTCTGACTCAATTTGTCTCTGATGAAATGCTGTGTCTCAGCCCTGTTCTATCCTTTCCAGTCCCTGCTCACCTACTCTCCACGTGTGTGGCACCTGTGCTAACTGAACTCTGTTTTGCTCTTGTTAATTTGAATCCTTGGACAATATTTTCACAAGATTTCTGCAGAAACCAGAAGGCTACAAATCTGTGTGGTCTCCAGCCTTTAAATTTAAGGATATGAGGAAGAGAATAAACTTAATTTGTGTGGTTAATAGAATGCAAATTCTTTACTGGTTTCAAATTTCCAGTTTTTTTTTTTTTTTTATCTTGAGACACTTCTTTTTTTTTTTTTTTTTTAATTCAAGTTAGGGAACAGGCTTGTTTCACATGTAATTCCCCTCTCCCTCTTCCTCTCCCTCCCCTACCCCCATTCCTTCTCCCCCACCTCCAACCTACCCCCCACCCCATCCACCCACCACTCCCCAGGCAGGGTAGGGCCCCCAACCGGGGCTCCACCAAGTCCACCAAATCTTCCTGTGCTGGGCCTGGGACCCTCCCCATGTGTTCAGAGACAGAGTGCATCCCTTCAAGTGGGATGGGCTCTCGAAGTCCCCCACATACACCATGGCAAAAAGCCAGTCCACCCCCTGGAGGCTCCCAGGAGTGCAGGGGCCTCCCCGATGGCATCCATGATCAGGGGCTGGATTAGTCCCGTACTGGCCTCCCAAAGAGCATCTGGGGTCGACATGCTTTCCCTTTTTCAGGCCAACTGTTTCTGTGGGTTTCTCCAACCTGGTACAGACCCCTTCTTCTTCATTCCTCCCTCTCTTCAACTAGGTTCCAGATTTCAGCTCAGTGTATTTCTGTGGATGTCTGTCTCTGCTTCCACCAGCCACTGGGTGAGGACTCTAGGATAGCATAGAGAATAGTCATCACTCTCATTCTAGGGGAAGGGCTTCTAGGCCATCCTCTCCTCCACTGCCCGGACTGTCAGATCGTGTCTTCCTTGTAGGTCTCTGGAGATCTTTCTAGTTCCAGATCTCTTCTCGGACCTATAGTGGCTCCCTCTGTTATGGTATCTCTCATCCTGCTCTCTCTCCTCTATTCTTCCCCCAACTCAATATTTTAAATCTCTGCTTAATGTCTAGATAAAAGGTACAATTCTTCACTTTATAATCTAAATTTTTGAAGTGTTTTTGGATAAAGAGATGCTTTTCCATATATACTATATAGTTCTATATAATGGATCAACATTCTAACACAGTGTAAAAGTTGAATAATTAAAAAATTGTTACATTTATTTATCTAAGGGTGTGTGTGTGTGTGTGTGTGTGAGTGTGCATGCCACAGAAGGTTTGTGGTAGTCAGAGGACAACTTGCAAGAGCCTGTTCTTCCTACCATGTGAGTCCCTGAGATTGACTCAGAAGGCCAGTTTTGAGGACAAGCACCTTTACCTGTGGAGCCACCCACCTAGTAGCAAACAATTTCTATATCTCAAAAGTTAGAGTACAGTTAAAAATGGAATTCATATGATCTGGGAAAATATAAAAACAACCATTCCCACACTCATCTGACTCAGAAAATAAAGGAAACACTGAACATAGAAATCACTTTGAAGTTAAATAAAATACCAAATATTCTCACTAGTAAGAGTGGTAAATGAATGGTATCAGACAACAAAACAAAAATTTATGTGGCTCATTTAAAACAAAGGTAAACAAAAGAATGTTAACATTATAAAACCCTACCAAATACATTAAAATTATAAGACTGTGATGTTTTTAAAGTTAGTATGTTGAAAGCAAAAATCTCAGACTAGGATTAAACTCTCTGTCTCCTATTGTTAAAGCACATATTTATGTAAAAGTTTTAATGGCTCCAAGTCAAACTTTAAAATGTATAATTTTATAAAATGGAAATGTTAACTAAAAAGAAGAGGGATTACAGACTAAAATTTATAAATTTTTATTAAACTGTATTTAGACATTTCTAAGAAAGAAGAAAATAAAAAGGCCTGAATATATGAAAATTCTTTGGAATATTCATAAAAATAATGTATATGATTTGAGATAAGTAATACAATTTATTTCAATATGTTAAGCATATTGAAATACATGCCAGAAATAAAAATTATCTTCTTTTTTAGTGGCCATTAAATTATACATTAATAAACTTCCAGTGAGAGTTTAATGGGTCATATTCTACAGGTAAACTGCCTCAATTAATAGTAAATATGTTCAGCATTAGATTAATCTTAAAACTAATCATTTAAAAATGTTAAAGCTGCATATTTAGTACTCACTGTTTCAAAATACAAATCACTACTGTGCTACTTCTTATGTATAAAACAATGGCCATGTATTAGAGGAGAGCTTAGATTAAATCAGAAAGTGGTTGGTTACTTACATGTTGTTCATGCCACTGTTGCAAAAGAGAGGCCAGTCATTATTATTGTTTGTAGCTGGAGTTTCTTTCCAGCCTGGTCCGGCAGCTACCTTGCCCTGAAAAACAAAACAAAAGAAAAAAAACAAAGACTTATATTAATTTATAAACTGTTAGCCAATGGCTAGGGCTTCTAACTGGCTAACTCTCTCTTAATTATTAACCCGTAAGTACTAAACTATATATATTTCTACATGGCCTTATCTTACCAGAGAATGCCTAGTACATCTTATATTCCCAGTCTCTACCTGTTGTCCCTCTGCAGCTTCTCCCTGCCCTCTTCTCTCCAGAATTCTCCTCCTCTAGTAGCCCTGCTTATAATTTCTGCCTGGCTACTGGCCAATCAGTGTTTTAGTCATCAACCAATAAGAGAAACATATATACAGAAGGACATGCCCCATCAGTTGTTCATGCTGTTCACAGCTTGGTAAGATTGATGATTACTTTTCTTTATCAGTAGCATACATAACACATCCTACCACTAAGAAACCTTACCTATAGGGTTGTCATTTCCAGTACCAGCTTGGTATTTCAAAGTTCTCTGATTATAATATATTTAGCAATAAGAACTTGCTATCCAGTTCAGGGTGGTAACCAAAAGCCTTGGCAATATCCTGAAATGTTTGCCAATCCATGGGAATCTTACTGCATTCAAATGAGGTAACTCATTTCTGTCACTGGATTTTTATTTGTTAGCCTGTAGTGTCTAGTAAGGACATTCTTATTTCATTATAGAGTATCTCCATAATAATGCTTTCTAGATATCTATTATCTATCCATCTATCGTCTCTATTTACCTATGTATCACTCTATTTACCTGCCCTCCTATACCCGACCCCAATTTAACCTCCTTGTTCTTCCTTTAATCCTTTGAGAATTTATGCCATTATATTCTATCTCCCTCACCTCTAACATCTTCTTCAAGGCCCCTTACCAATTTTCTGGCCTCTAGGGATATATCAAATGAAGCATACATATTTGAAGACTCAAAGCTAATATTTACAAATGAGACAAATCATGTAATTTTGCCTTTCTGGGTCTGGGTGACTTCACTCAGGCCAAGAGTTGTTAATAGAAATGTCATATCCTATAAGAGAGAACCTATCACTTTTATTATGCTCAGTTCTCAGTATTAACTGAAATCTAGTAACTTCTGGTTATACCTACAGAATAATGCTTCTTTCTACCCTCATCAAAAAAAAGCTTCTATTTGCAGTAGATGGTGATGAACTCAAAGAAACACACAAAGGTACAGAGAATAAGTCTCTGGAAAGATCAACCTTGATTAGGACATCTATATCATATTGCCTTTCCCAAATTTCAGGCATTATTTCAGAAGAGGTGGCAAAAAGATCATAACAGCCAGAAGCAGTGGATGACTACAAAGAAACATTGTGTTGTATTGTTCTGACACAACAATACAACTGTGTGTATGAACTCATAGCAGTAGTAAGAGCATTCACAGTAGCCACACAAGCTCAAGGCATGAAAAAATCCTAGCACAGAGAGTGGATGTAAGCACAAAATTCAAACCCTACTTAAGAACCATTGGCAACTGATAGCTGCTTGGAGTGAGAGAGAGCAGTTTTCCCTAAGAGCATTGCTGCTAGCAAGTCAATTATACTTCGGTGGAAGGCCACACATCCAAGAAAATTTGATAGCACAAAATGGTAGGCAAAAAGGGACACAATGTTGGATGTATTGATGAAAGGGTAGATCTGGGAGGGAAAGTTGAAAAGGACTGACAAATATGATAAAAAAAGCATTGCTAAGGACCACATAATAAACAAAAAGATAGTCTTCTAGGGAAATATGAATTACTAAAAGCAATTAAAATATAACTAAATACAAAAAGGCGAGAGCCATTCTAAGCTTGTCATAAAAATCTCTTGACCTTTACCAAAGATAAATTTGTTCTCATATTACCATGACTCACAGTGCAAGATAAACTAATAAGTGGATGGTTTCTATCCACAACTAGATATAGACAGTTTTGATATTAATGTGTAATAATTCTTTTGTAGAAATCTTCAGGTACCATGAAAAATTAGAACCCTTACCAAAGCAATTGTGCCCCAATGAGTAGGATAGGACATTTTGATGCATAACAAGGGAAAGGAGGTGGGGTGGACAAGTGAAGTTTGGGATTTTCCTGTCAACAAATACATCATTTTATTCTACACTTTTTTATAGACTACACTACTATGACCAGATCTTATCTTCTGTGTCCAAAGTACAAAGGCATGCTCTGAAAATACCTTTTCTTAGCTATGTGGTCTCTAACACAGTGCCCTAGGCTTTATGACCATAGAAACTCACTGCATCATGCATTGGTCCATTAGAAGTGCGGGTCTCAATGTAAAGGAGTCTATCCTTGGCATAAATGAAACAGGCCTACAGATAGTTTCTCCCCATATTAGTGCAAGTTTGAACACAACTTGTCTATAGTGGGACCCAAATGAATAACAGGTTGGGAAAGGGTTTTCATTCATTGCTTATTTCAATTCCCTTGTCCTTCGCTATTCTCTGCATAATAGTCCAAATAATTTAGCTGCACCAGTGATTTTGCAGTGAGACCTGTTTCTGAGACATCCCACGCTATGGTGTAAGTCAAAGATGGGGTCTCCTGAGAAAGAAAGGAGACATGTGAGGTTTAGATTCTTGCTTTTTCAAAATCACAGAATAGTAAGGATTTAAGAGGCTAAAATTACACCTTATATCATTTTATATCTTTGTCAGTAAGATGAAGAGTTTGTACATAGAAAATAAACATGCTCTTCTCTTATTTTTCATCTTTTCCCTGTTCTTTGATAACAAGACTAATTAGAAAACCTCTTTATACATCTATATGTTATTTCTTTGACAAAATACCTCCACTACTATTAATGCTTTTGAGCATCTTAGATTTTGAAAGAAAAGTTAAAGATTATATTTTGGAAAAGTCAGAGATGCAATGACAGAATCTTTGCATAAAATCCCTTTGATATATTTTCAATAATTTAAAAACTTATGATCCATCAAGAAAAAAACCTGTTAAAACCCACAATTTTAGAAAAATTAATACCTTCAGAATATATAATGATACCTCCCTTTTAAAAGTGACAACTTAGTTTAAATTTAAATTTTAGAGCAAATTTTCTAAAGCTGTTTCCATAAAAGTTGATGGGCTCTTGAGTGGAGACTTCCCATGGAAAAGATGAAAAGTATCAAATTCGTGGAAAAAAACAAAAATCAAAAATCAAAAGAGAAGTGCAGTTAGTCTTTCTAATGAACTAGTTTATGTCTGTGTATGTCAGTATTGTTTAAGATTCTTCACTGCAACTCATACACCATTTTATAAATTTATACATGCCTTACAAATGTATACACATTTGTAATATATACAAATAAACATACATCTTACTAGAAGCACACACATACTGTGTAGTGTGCAAGTATGTTCTTGTAACTATGGGTGACTAAGATCAGTTTTTCCTTTGATAACCACTGGGCATTTTCAATCTTGCTAGTGATAAAGAGAGATATAGATCTGAGACTAGGTTACCCATCCTGGGGAGAGTAATCTACTCAGAATTGAGGGCCTCTAGATCTCTGAGATTGATCTGGATCTGTGTAATTCTCTAATGTTAATCCTGAGGCAGGGAACTCAGTACTTTGAGCAAGGAAAGTAATCACAAGTTGGAGTAGAATCCAGACAGTCAGAAACTGGCATTCTTTGACCTTGAATGCATTTCAGCTTCCTGATCCATTCAGGTTTTTCTCAAACATAAAGAAATACTGTAATGGTCTAGTATACAATTTTGAACATGGGTTTGGTAAAAGGAAAAAAGAAAGTAAAAATTTTAATTACAGTTTTTGTTCATCTTTGCGTTGAGTCAAGAGAATTATATATGAACACCAGTTGTCAATAGGCTATGTATGTTTTTTGTGGAGCACTGGTGGGTACAGACAGACATTACATGTTTCACAGTTGAAAGTCTATAATACTTTCCTCTGGGCCATGGAAAAAGAAACTAATGGCACAAATTTAATTCTTGTTACACCAGAGAAAATAGTGTCCAAGAACCAAATTGTTCCTCAAAAGCAATCAGTTCTTCATCTGCTCCATTGCATCAGAGGTTTTCCTCTATTGCAAGAACTAAAGAGGCATAAATATGAACATGTCTTCCAGTAGAGTAACAGGGCCATTTCCCGGCCTTTGTGCAGCATCTGCAAGGGCGGTCCCAACCTGCTTCTGTAGCATTGCTAGAAAGCACTGTAAGAAAAGACTCTGGTGACATTTGCTAATTTTGCTACAATCTGCTATTTCCCATACTTTGTTTTACTTTACTGTTTTACATTTGTAGATCACAAATTTACACAGACTGAAAGTTAATGAGAATAACTTTGATCGATAAGATCAAATCATTCTAATTCCAATTAGAATATGATTGACCCTGATGACCTTGTTTGTGATTTCTATTATCTTACCAGCGCAGATGTTGCCAAATGTCTACTCTGTGGCAGTCAGTGATACAACATTTGGAAGCACTGTTTTAATTGTCAGTCCCAAGAGAGATAATCTCACTCTTGTTATGCAAATGTTGTTAGAGGCACACAACCTCCTCTATTAACAAAATCCAGTTAGGATTGGGAGACAGCCATAGAGTTGGTGGCATTTTGGAGTGTTTGCTGAGTCATGGTTTTATACTGCAAGAAAACAGGACAGTTTTCTTGGGCAGCATAAAAAAATGTAATCATCTCCATTTTCTTTTTCCCCTCACTTGGAATTGGAGCTAGACCAGCCAGCAGATTATTGTGGCAACTGGAGTTACTGAGAAGTGACTCTCTGTGTGACTAAGTCCAACATTTCACAAGAAATCCTGGTAGAGTGTTCACTTGAAGACTTGAAGAGAGACAGCAAGGCTGCCTGGAAGCCACACCTCTCTGATATATTCTGCTTGGTATGAAAGCCAACCAGAATGGTTCTAAGGCTAGACGCATGAGCCCGGCAGCCTGGTTATGAGACATTCACAGTGTGCAAGTCAGCAAATCTTAGTTGCCGGAACTTTAGGTAATGAAAATTTAAATTCTGTTTTCAAAAATCCCTGGAGCAAGCAATGATTAGTTCATAAGAGATCTGGGTTGTTCCCCTTTTCTATGTTGAATATAAGGAATGCATGTTTTCCACCCATTGTTTTGTTGCTAATAGGGCACTCAGAAGTCGAAGGAAAAAAAAAAAAAAACATGACAGGAAACTTCAGTGAAAACATTCTGAGCTCAGTAACATTCATAATTGCTACCAGACAGAGGCTCTAGGAATAAAAAGGCCGGTGTCTCTAGAGAGAGGCCTGTGAGCTCATAGTGCAAACTGCCCAGGTACATGCTCCATAAAGTGAGATGGTTACAGAGATCAAAGCTGTCACTAGTTTGTACATCAAATATGAAAATACAGTCATAAGAATTTGTAACCTCTAATCAAAGTAAATCTACATACTGTTCTTGACAAAAGTAACGGAAGGAACATTAAAGGGTTTGGCACCCCATAAACCTCTCCACCTATGCAGCAATCTAAATCAGACTAAATCAAACCGAATTAGAGAAAGCCCACATTTAATGTATATAATGCTCCCTGGGGGCTAGTGGAGAGGGGAAAGAGAGACCAGAAAACCAGGAGTCTGTTCTCTGGGGGACAGTTTAAATATCCTGTGGGAATGGTGTTGGGTATCTCTGGGGTAGGGCCTGTCATAGGGTGCTCTTTCTGAGGTGCAGCAGGGTTTGGAGGAAGATGGGGGAGGGGAGCTTGGGTGGAACCTCCGCCATAATATCCCAGACTCTTTGGATATATGGATGCCAGGGGCTGGGGTAAAACTTTTTCCATAACAGAATACATAAGTGTCTCTATAAATGTGAGTAAAAGCAATATTGAAATAGTCAAATAGGGCAGATAATACCCACTGAAATTGCAATCAATCAAACTTTTGTTATATAATAGATATTTTGTAACTATATCTTATTGAGGAAAATAATGGCATATTTCCATCAGAATATATGTTCAGGTAAAATTTATTTAGTTACTTTTTTAAAATTAACTTTCATGTAGAAACAGGTGGAAATGAACTGATTTTCAGAGTTCTCTCATAAATTCCTAATTGTATATTTATTTTCTTGATCACCAGGTGTGTGTCTATTTGTATCCTGTGTGTTGGTGTGAGACTTAAAATTCAAAGAACATACTAGATTCTTTCCCCCCTTCACATACCCTTAAATATTGAGAAAGTCCTTACTGGAGCCATTTGATAGAACTCAAGATAAGGAATGACATTTCAGTGTGCTGGGGTTTGCAGATTCTGGGTTTCTGTGTGTTAGTGTTACTTTCTTTGTAACTTTCCCCTTCCTTACCTGGTCTAATATTGATTTCTTGACACTACAGTAACTAGAAGGGTCACTATTGACAGGACTGGGGATTTCACGATCTTTAAGAGGTATGTGGACTTTTAAAAAGGCAAAGGCTTCTATGCACTGCACAGGAAATTGTCAGCATCCGCCAGTTTAAGACACACCATGCAAGTGTTCAGAAATAGACATCATTAAGCAAATTCCTCTCAGGTAACAGGCTTTTAGCAACTGAACTATGTGTTACAGGTATAGTCCACTTCTGTCTGGCTTTCAGTGAGGCCCTTTGTTTGGTGTTGGGCTGTTTTTTCCCTCTAGTATTTCAATCACCACCTCATTTTACCTTGGTTTTGTTTTTGCAGATTTTTTTTATTTGAATTAGAAACAAGATTGTTTTCATGACAATCCCAGTTCCCACTCCCTCCTCTCCTCCCCAACCACCCCCAACTAAAACATTACCTCTCATGTTTCTTTTCTGCTCCCCCTGGATGGTGAAGCCTTCCATAGTTTGTCATCAGAGTCTATCCTATCCTTTGGGATAGGGCCTAGGCTCACCCCTGTGTGTCTAGGCTCAGGGAGTATTCCTCTATGTGGAATGGGCTCCCAAATCCACACCTATGCTAGGAATAAGTACTGAACTACTACAGGAGGTCCCATAGATTTCTGAGGTTTCCTCACTGAAACCCATGTTCCTGGGGTCTGGGTCAGTCCCATGCTGGTATCCAAGTTAGCTGATGGGCTCTGGATGTATTTTACTGATAATAGTGGAATGCAGGATATAGCAATTGCCCTGGATGGCCTCCAGGCATAGCAACTTTTCTGCAGCTGCAGCTGACCAATCAACTCAAGACAGGCTGCCAAGCCTGGAGGTGCACCAATCCTGAGACTGTTGCTGTGTAACTAGCAGATCCCAGACACTCCTCTTGCTCCAACCCAATATAATCTCTGCCCCACTGCTGCTCAGGGTCCCTACTACTTTACCTGCTTTTTGGATGGATGGAGGACCTTAGTTAAATCATGTTAACTCATAAATTTAAAAGACTCTTTTCTTTTGCATCGGATCTGGTCTCTTGGTGGTTTGGGGAGTTCAGAGTCTGGGCACAACAGATTGTTTTTATTTGGAGATTATAATACAGTTACAAAATTTACCTCACATTTCCTCTTCCTAAACCTTCCCATGTATGCTACTTGTTATCTTTCAAATTCATGGCGGTTTAAAAATTGTCATTGTATGCATATATGTGCATATAAATATATTCCTAAATATAATCTGCCCAGTCTGTATGATGTTACTTGTACATATATTTTCAGGGATACTTTCAACATTCTCAGTCTTTAAGGAAATTCAAGTTAATTTATTTTACGATTTTATCTTACCCCAGTCAAAGAGAAAAAAAAACTAAGATAAAAAGAATAAACAACAACAACAACAACAAAACATTGAAAACATTCTACAAGCACCATGTGGGAGGTTCCTCCAAGAGCTAGAAGTAGATATACCATATCAGCTAGACCACTATTGGGCATATACCCAAATAACTCTATATCCTACTACAGAGATAGTTCATTATCTATGTTCATTGCTTCTCTATTCACAGCACCCAGGAAATGGAAACAACAAAGATGTCCATTCAAATGATTGAATGGACAGTAAAACCATTGAATGTTTGTACAATGGGACATTTTTCAACCTTAAAGAAAAGCAGACTTATGATATTCCTAAGTAAACAGATTAACTACGTGGTGATTTGAATGAGTAAGGTACCACGAAGCTCTGGTGTTTGAACAATTGGTTCATAGCTCCTGTTTGGAGAGTTTGGAAGAAACATCCCTGATGGAGAAAAGATGTCTCTAGTGGTGGACTTTGAAAGCTTAAATTCTCCTGACATTTCCAGTCCACTCTTTTTGCTTCATACTTGAGTTTGAAGATGCAGGCTCTCACCTTCCTGCTCCGGATTTATGCCTGCTGCCATGCCATTCTACCATGATGGATATTTATCCCTCTGGAACCATCAGTGTCCCCCTCCTGCAAACCTCTTTCTTCCATAGGTTCCCTTGGTTGGGGTGTTTTATCCTATCAACAGACAAGTAACTGATACAAGCTGGAAATAATCTTTCAGAGTGAGGTGACAGACCCAGGAAGACAAAAATCACATATCTTCTCTCACATGTGCATGTGAGCTTTGAATCTTTTGATAATTTGTTTTCCATTGGAATATTCAGAGAGGTCCAGAAACTAGCAAGGGACAATGGTGGGGCACATGAGATAGAATACAGTGGTATGAGGGGAGAAAGGGAGGGTAATTGCCCCCAGGGCAACTCCATGACAAAATAGGGTGCTTTTGGTGGTGTAAGTCTTACTATAATTATTCCTCCCCATTCTTCAGAAGATGCAACTCTAGTCTTCTCAATTTAAAATTCTCCCTAATAAGTCTTAGACTAAGTATTATGTGTTATTATGTGTTATCTCTCACAGGATGATTTGTGTGTGAACTAGATGTTATAGAACGAAGTTCCCCACCCCCTTTAAGGAACTCGATGCATCACTGGGCAGGTAAGGGAGAAACTAGGGAGACAGCTGAGCTCACAGAATGCCTGCTCAGCACACTGCACTGACTTCCTTTTAAATCCAGTACAGTTTCTTTTTCTGTCTTTCTCTTTTTGCCTACCTCTCTGGTGGGCATGCATTAAGCAGCACAGGAATCATCATTTTCATGCTTCTCATTTAGTTTTGATTAGAAAAAGAGTTTTCTTTAAAAGAAACATTATTTTGTAAAGGACTCATAACAAATTAACAAATTTGTATTAGGTCAAGGATAAAATCCTGAGCTCATAAGCAGTCTCTTGTCTATGTATATCTTGATATGTTTAAATAAATTTTGCTGATTTTACTTTTTCTAGGTTCAGACTCATATAAAAGTATGAGAGTATTTATGTGAGGAAACTTTCACACTTAAAAGTACTCAGGAATTCTAGGAGTCAGACAGACCTATAGTAATCCATGAACTCTTCTTTTTCTTTTTCTTTCTTTTCTGTTTTAATTTCTATTTCTGAGAAGACACTTCATTCATCATCCGGTGACATCGCTTACATTACATAGCTAAGGTTCTTAGTCTTTGAATACTGATTGATTCCTCATAACATCTGTGTGGTGAAGCATGAAATAGTTCACATCACCAAGCATTATCCCCATGGAATAACATTTCTTTTCTAGAAATGTCCATCTTAGTCCTGGTGATTTGTTTTCACATTTATTAGTGTTTCTACTTTTAATTATTTCTTTCTCACTAATACATTGTCGTTGAATTATTTTTCATGAGTAACACTGCTATTTGTGGAATTGCATTTGCTAGTACAAAGGACTTGTGGGTACATAGAAGAGATCAAAAGAGCCTTTTGCTGACACCTCTGTGTTTGACTTTGATTTTACATTTACTATTTTTTAATGACTTGTGTGTGTACTTAAAAATGGTCATAAACATGTAATACTTAAATTGTTATAATTAAAATTTTATGATATTGCTTCCATTAAGTGAAAGGTTAATGTAAAAGACTTGATGACTTTCATTAGCAAGTAAATCAAATGGTTTGAAACAGTCCATTGTCATTTATTCTGGAAGTATCGGTATCCTCTTCCTATATCAAGTGCTGTTCTTGAGGGACAGAAAGAAAGGTGAGAGAAGGAAATACCCTTTTCTGCCATTGGTTAGTTGGAAAGACAAGATTGGTGAAAAGAAAAGGCAATGAATTCATGATTACTCAAGAAGGAAAGGTAATCAAAAACCAAAACCAAACAAACAGAAATAACCATGGAGCAGCTGTAGCAACTGACCTTTCTTTAAATGAGAATTTGGAGACATAAGTTCCCACAGAAAACTATGCCTGGGCTAAGAATGGAAGAGTCAGAAAGGGGTATAATGAAGCAGGACTAAGAAGAAGCTTATAAATAGAAGATAGTGACCCAACACCTGGCATTTCAAGAAAAAAGGTGAATATAGAAATGGAAAGCTCAGTGGTTCCTGAGGGCTTCTTTGTTGTTGCTGAGGCAGGGAGGTAGGAAGAACTGGCTCAGCAGGTGGAAGCTTCCATGGTGTTGAAGACTTTACTCTTTACATTAAGAACAGTAGCTGTTTAATAACATGGCTATGAGCATGGAAGTAATTTGGATGGTCACATTTTCACTTTTAAAATGATCTCCCTTTTGCTATGGTAGAGTTGGGGCTTGGTTAAGACAAGAAATAATATTTTTTACAAATGTTGAATTAAAAGTTTTCATTAAAGAGAAAATAATAATATATTTAATAATGTTATTAAGGTCTCCTCTTTGCTCTTCTCCCTTTCTTGTATTTCTCAAATTGTAACTGATTCAAACAAAGTTGGTAAAATTAAATTTAGTTAAGAAAAATAACTAGGAAAGTATTTTCTAACCTCTTATGAGCATGTATAGAAATTTGAATTCTCATACACTGTGTGAAAAAAGAATAATAAATAATAGCTATAAGATATACACATTTATAAATGAGACACAACTTACTCAACCAGTAAATATAAAGTTGTGATGTCAAGATATGATGCATTTATCTAATTTTTCTTTAAAAATAAAGATTTGGGAGTAAGATATTGGGGTAAGAATCTGAATGATCAGAGAAGCAGCAAAGCAGTGACCCATTAATGACCTTCTCTCTTTCTCTCTCTCTCTCTCTCTCTCTCTCTCTCTCTCTCTCTCTCTCCTACATCCAAAAGAACCAGGACCTTCTCTAAGCGCTGCCCTACTACATTCTGTGTCTGTCTGTCTTCAGTCCTCTAAAACTCTTGTGATTAATTTTGGTCAGCTAGTAGCTAACTCAGCCCCTGATTCAAAGCAAACATTATTGACAGTCTTAGCCTCAAAATGTAATCAAAATATCACACAACAAAGACATGATGTGCTTCATTATTTGTGAAGATATTTTAATCAACTCTTATCTATTTATCATCTATCTATCTATCTATCTATCATTACCATCTGTATAAGAGACATGGATTTTATAAATTTATAAGATTAAAAGAAGAATTACTTCTCAACACACAAGATTGGATAAATTTTATATTGTTTCTCTCAGTGATAAACCGGCACATGTTTTATTGATTCATATGCTCATATTTTTATAAATTTCAACTTTATTCCAGGTATTTTTCGTGGCTATGTGACAGAACATGAGAGATAAATATTTTGTCCCTGTGAGTCCTATATTTTCAGATAATAACATTAGCAGCGAAGAAATATAACACACTACGTAACACTGTGCAAGAAAATGAAAGGGAAACTGCAAGAATGTGATTGGGTCTTGATAGGTGAGTGTGTAGGAGTATATGTTTACATTTTATAGATTTATGTATGAAGAATCACTACCAATGAGATCATTGAGCAGCAAATAATATGAATACCCTAAATCAAAGGAACTTTTCAAATTTCCCTTCCACTTATTGGGAAAAGACACAAAAAGAGTTATGTTGATCGTCAATATTTTTAACTTTCAAACTCAAATGCTGACTTCTTGCTACATGGTATGAGAATGCCATTTTGGTAGCTCCTGATTTTACTGTGTCATCCCTTCTCCTGCATTCTTTTTAGTTTCTGGAAGCCGATCTGCTTCTGGCTCTGACTGAAGTGCTTGCTAGTTGATGAATTTAGATGCTGTGAATAGCATGGTTGGGAAAAGATCCACTTCATTTGCAGCACAGTTTAATTATAAAAGAACTTTGAAAACTAATGCCTCCTTGCTAATTTCTTTCTCAGATTTGGTCCTTCTCTTTTGTTTAGCAGATGTGTTTTCATTATGTCCCTGTTTGGTAATTGTGAAACAACATTACAATGAAGACATTTTTTCTAAATGAACTGCTCATTTATGCAAACTATGAACTTGACTTTCAGCTTTAGAGCTGTAACAGTCAGAGGATACTTTTGTCAGAAATTACCACTCTGAGATTGAAGATTAAATCATTTTTCAGCTATGGCATCCATTTTCAGGGCAATATAATCAAACACTATTACCTGTTTTAATAACCAGAAATAAAATGATCTCATATTTATTCATAATATATGTGATTTCTAAGCACTAGAAATTGACTTCTCCAGTTCAATAGTATGCTAATTTGCCTAGTCAAACCTAAAATCAGTCGGAGACAGTTTTCACATAAACACAGTGGCATGTCTGTCATTGTCAGAAATATACAGAATTATTTTTAAGCACATTGAATCAAAGTACATATAGTGGTTGCATTGTATTCTCTTATAGAAGGAAGAGTTGGGTTTTCCTGGAAAATATTATTTGAAACTCTAAACCCCAGCTTGATGGTTTTGAAGATGAAACTTTTGGAAGGTACTTATTCTGTCTACTAATGTAGAACGATGTTCATGTGAGCAAACAATGAGTTGCCAGATGCCTGAAAACCCAGAGAAGAAGAACAAAATCTATCTTGAAAGCACACTGATCTTGGAATTTCCTTATTTTACAACTGTAAAATAAATTGCTGTTGTTTAAGTTATCCAGTCAGTGATATTTTTATGTGGCTGCCTTAGCAGATTAAGACACATGCTATCCCGATTGTCGATGTGTGTTTCCTTGCAAATGGAGCCTTATGACACAAATACTAAATATTTTTCTATGTAAGGCATTACAGTAAGGAGGCAATCACACAATTATCCATGTGGCAATGTAGAACTAAAACTGACATTCAAGTCATTTAAGCCAGATCAAATAGTTAAGAACACTAATTACACACTGTCAATTCTCCTTGCCGAATCTTAAAACTCATAAACATATGGAAATTCATAGTTCACCCCAAAGTTTGTTTAATTTTCTACCAATACTATTTGAAATATTAGACAATATTTTAAGTGAAATCAATAAAGCTGATATCTCACTATTCCAATGAATTTTTAATGGGAGTGTATGGATGTTTAAAATAATGTCTTGGAACTGGGCAATGGTGGCACATGCCTTTAATTCCAGCACTTAGGAGGCAGAGGCAGTAGGATTTCTGTGAATTCGAGGCCAGCCTGGTCTTCAAAGAGTTCAGCCTCTGACTAGAGAGAAACCCTGTGTTGCAATTAACTAAAATAATAATAATAATAATAATAATAATAATAATAATAATAATTTCTTGGACCACTGTATGATTGCCCATGTTACAACTCAAGAACCAATATGAATTATTGCTATAATATACATATATGCATTTTTATGAAATTCTAAATAGCATGATATGGAAAGTTGGATTCAAAAAGTTGTAAAGAACAGCATGAGTTAGATTCAATGACTAAAATAGCATAACTTCCCCAAAGATCTAAGGAAATGCTAAAAATAAAATAACCTCATGCATACAAACTCATCTCATCTTTTAATAACGTAAAAGAAAGCAGAAGGTAAGGTGACACTGCATATGTTATTGCCACCTACAGATTTAAGCTATAGGGAGAGTGATGCATTACCTTGTTCCTGAATTAAGTTAAAATAAGCAGGTGCTTGACTTTTCAACATCATTTTCCATCCTCATTTATATGGTTGCAAGTAATGTGATAATTTGCCTTTAAATTTATACTGAATAATAACTGATGGTTAATTACTAGACTTATCTGTTTATTTTTAAATAGTTACCAGTAGAAGATAGTAAATATTAAATTTGCTTTGACCACATTTTCTTTTTAAAATGATTATATTAAAATTTGCCTCTATCTGAGCTAAATATATATCATGTAGTTAAAATATATTGCTGAAGATCTCAAAATAAAGTATAAAGCATGATCACATAAGTCTTAAAATGTAATTCTGAAAAAATATACACTACAAAGAAATCAGACCAGACATTATCCAAAGTATATTTGTCAACTAATTCATGGATAACCAATTTATGTTCAGTGAATAATAATACCACCCTTTCAAATTCTGCCCTATAGGTATACTGTAGCTAACATTAATTACAAGCAAGCACTAAACTCTATATAATAACACCTTTAGCTTCTCTGTTCTTTCATGAACTCTAATTACCAATTTGTCTAAGTTATCTCTCACAGCAGACCCCGCAGTCTGGAGGTAGAATTCCTTCTCTAGTTATATTGGCAACCACAAATCATTTAAATTAAAATGCTGGGATTGGCAAGGGTGAAGTTTGCCTCATAAATATCTTTGCCAAGTTTTGCACATTGAATAGCTTTAATTTAACTAAACATGACTCATTTCTAATATTCATTACTGGAATTAAGAACTCACTTCATTAGTCTATTAAAGATAATTTCCACCTTAGGAGTACACCAATTAGTAAACATCTAGTTCTTGATGAAAAATGAGTTAAGGAACACTTTGTGCTGTCTCTAGCATGGCTTTAGGAAAGGGCCAAGAACTGTGAGCATCAAGATAGTGGCCTAAACCATGAGTGGGATATGCTGCTGCACTCTTAGCATTCAGAATGCTAAAGTAGGAAGCTGCCCAGTTTGTCTCTAGCCTGAGATGTATATCAAGATGTTGTCTCAATAACCAATTAAACAACAGCAGAAAAAAATGGAATGACTTTATAACATCACACAACACACACCATCTGAAAAACTCAATTCACCAGTTTTTACTTCATCTTTCATGTGAGCCATGTAAACTGAAATAGAATGTAATACAAGATAGTGTAATGCTAATTGCAGCACCTTCTTCTGGATTTTTTCCCCCATTTTTTGTGCCAGTTTTACAGTATGCCATGCAGTGTGTTGATAATGCATACTGTTTTTAGATCAAACTTGGCCAAGTACTTTGATAAGCCCATGAAATGTGAATGGGAAGCTTTTCAGAAGTGGCTCTGACACTTCTCTCCAGCTCTTTTTCACTACTATAAGACCGACAATGTGCAAAGTAGATGATACAGAACATCTTGAGATGAGAAATAAAGAAAACATTGTGTAAAGCCACATTCTACTTCTAAGAAATATACAGAACACGATTGAGAAAAGGAAGTATTGTTTCCTGCTCAAAGATATTGGGGGATTCTTTCTTTCTTTCTTTCTTTCTTTCTTTCTTTCTTTCTTTCTTTCTTCTTTTGTTTTTCGAGACAGTGTTTCTCTGTGTAGCTTTGGAGCCTATCCTGGCACTAGCTCTTTAGACCAGGCTGGCTTCGAAGTTATAGAGATCCATCTGCCTCTGCCTCCCGAGTGCTGGGATTAAATCACCAACACCCCCTGGGGCGGGGGGATAATTTCTATAAATGATAGCATCACTGAAGATACACTGGTAGGGCTAGTAGATAAAAGCAAGGGGTATCAG
The DNA here is from genome assembly GCF_003668045.3 of Cricetulus griseus. Taxonomy (NCBI): domain Eukaryota; kingdom Metazoa; phylum Chordata; class Mammalia; order Rodentia; family Cricetidae; genus Cricetulus; species Cricetulus griseus. The sequence continues at coordinate 308,356,911 of NC_048595.1, read as the reverse complement.
GACTCTGAGTTCAGAGGCTAATGTCTGAGGACAGCTCTGTGACTGCACAGTGTACAGAACTTGATTTAATGGTATAATGCTGGGCATATTAAAAGAAATAATAATCTTGTCTTTGGGTGGTTCTAGCTTCTCATTTGTTTATTCTTACCCATTTATCACTCCACTTAAAAAATAACTGCATGACGATCACCTTGAAGGGGAAATAGAATTAGACATTGCCAACGGATGGGGGGAGGAGCTTAGAAGAGGGAATGTGCATGGGAATAGAAGGGATCACTTTGGGGAGGTTCAAAGGAGAGAGTTCTAGGAAAGACAATTGGAATCTGGGTCATTTCTGGGATGAGACAGAAACTTAGAGCAATGGATACTCCCAGGAATCTATGAGGGTGATCCTAGTTAAGACCACTAGTAATGAGAGATACAGAGCCTTAATTCTATCTCCTGTAACCAGACAAGACTTCCATTAGAGATCTGGGGGAAATAACCCATTCACAGACCCTTTGACCTACAATCTGTCCTGTCTGGGAAATGTGCTGGTGGAAAGATGGTAAAGAAATTGTGGGAGTGACCAACTGATGACTGGTATAGCTGTTGACCCATACTCTGAGAGGGAGCTCACCCCCGAGGACCAAGACCCAGAAGCCTGACACACCAGAGACTGAGGATAGAACCAAACATGAATGGAAAAAGAAGTCAATGAAATGAACCCTAATGATTGCCTCACCCAACCTTGCCAAAGGAGGGGACTCCCGATTTTGGTGTTGCTTGATATACCATGGCTGGTTGATATTGATGGAATGCCCACCAGTATCTGAACAGAACCAGTGGAAGAGGAGTGCATGAAATGGGGAGAGGAAAGGTGCCAGATGCTCGGACAAGGGGAGGGAGGTAAGTTTTGGTGAGGATATCAAAAGAGGGAAAAAATACCTAAAAAAGTCTAAAAACAGAATTTTCAAAACAGATTATCCTTTTTTAAAAGCACAGTTTTACCTATCTCTCCCCCCGACACATTTACTCATATTGCATATAGAATTAGCAAATAGATAAATCCATGGAAACATGTTAACCTCCTATTCAGAGTTTCCTTTAGCTCACTCACCAACATCAAAATTATGTCCCAGGCCGGCCGTTGGTGGTGCACGCCTTTAATCCCAGTACTCGGGAGGCAGAGGCAGGCAGATCTCTATGAGTTCAAGGCCAGCCTGGTATCCAGAGCGAGTGCCAGGATAGGGTCCAAAGCTACACAGAGAAACCCTGTCTCGAAAAACCAAAAAAAGAAAATTATGTCCCACAAAAGGTGACATAAATTCTGAATTCTTTCCCTGGAGACCACCATGATGCTAGTAGGTATGTGAGCAATGTTTTGTTTTGTTTGTTTGTTTGTTTGTCTTCTTTTTGCATACTTTGTATGCATTTATACAGGCTATTGCAAGGAAATCATCTCAGGGGGGTACAGCCTACTTAAGATTTATGTGATTCATTGTCTAAGTAAAATAGAAATGTTTCTTCTTTTTAAAAAGTAGTAGATGTCAAAGAAAATGATGACTAACACAGTTTTTTTGCCAATGTCTTAAGTCACAAGCAGTTCTAGCAAAAGCTGCCTTAGTTACATTGGTGCAAGTCAGGATAATGAAAGAAAAATAAATAGTAGCTATAAACATAGATAGATCATGGGACAGAGTTTGTCCTCAAAGGTCTGTGTAAGCCACTCCTTGAGAGGTATTGTTTTAGACCACATGCTTCCAGTTTTGTTTCTGTAATAATGAAGCATTCAACAAAAATTTGTAATGACAATATCTCATCTACTCATGCTTAATTAAGTTTTTTTGATAGAAATACACATTGAACATAAATTAGAGATAACTCAGGGACCATAGAAGTCTATTTCTACTAAGAAATGTTATTCTGGAATATAGGATCATAATAAATACACCTGGGAAGGCTTTTCCAAGGGTGGTTTGTAGGGAAACAGCACTGAGCACATTTTCCTGTAGAAAGGCCTGCATTTGTCCTGGTCTTCAAAAATTTAGACTCTTTCATCCCACAGAAGTTTATTAAAGAGATAGAAAGCTGACAGAAAGGCATTGACAATCTTCTTTCAAAAGTCTAGATCCTTTTCTGAGACAGCTGGGATTTCGGTGGCTCCACATGTTCCCTTGAATCTTTCATAGGAGTCTAGGTTAATCAGACACAGCTTCCTTTTCCAGAGTCTGTTATTTTCTTTCAGATGTTAAGCCTGTGGGAACAGGAACTTGTTTCATCTTTAGACGGCATCCTCCGTGACATCACCCGTGCTATTCCAGATAAGCAACGCATGGTGATAAAGGGCGTCGCAGTTACCTACCCTGCCAAGGCTCTGATAACCTCACAGCCTGTTCATTTCCTATTCGGCTTGATTCTTCCCTTTTAGATAAAGTTCTTGGACTCGGTGGAAACACTGCTGCTAGACTGGGAACAGGTATCTAGTGAATTGCTGATGCCTAGGTTGAGGAAACACAGCTGTGTCAATGACATAGGCACGTGAGCTGTGAGAATTTGTGCTTTCCTCAGAAGACAGAGAACATGGCTCCTGAGTCTGCCTACCTTCCATTTCCACTTAACTTTAGACATGGACTTAAAACTGAGAAATACATACTGCTCATGAAAACATACTTTTATGTGAGGAGTATTTATTTATTGTGTTATGTCCCTGGGCATTTACTGTAGACACAGTGCTAGGAGCTTGAAAACAATGGTAAATAAAACCACAGGACTCTACCTTCAGAAAGCTTCTGTATGGGAAAGGTCTGTTATTAATTATACAATTAAATACTTAGGCATTGTCTATAAGCAAAATCATAATATTCTTACCTTTATTTATAGGAAATTTATCTCTGTGAAAAGGAACATCTTTTGTTTTGATTCTGACCTGTTAAAATGATCCTTGCTTCTCATAGTAGGCCTTATGATTTTGAGTTGAAGCCATATAACATACCTTACTATACCACATTTTTCATTATGTGAAACAACCTTCCCAATTCTTTTCCGTGGAAGTTATTCTTCCCTTGCATCACAGTTCTACTGATAGTGTTCTCTGTTGCTTTCTTCAACTACAGCCAAAGAAAATAAATCCTTCCTCTATATTCTCCTAACTCAGATAATTACATAGGTAAATTCTCAGTGCCTGGGCTGATGATATTGCTATACCTTGCCATGTGTTGTTAGACTAGCTGCTTCAATCTTCACCTAAATTCTGGAATGCTTACGACACATAGCTGTGATATTATCAGGAGACCCAGTGTAGAGTAACCACAGAATTTGTTAGATGACAACATGCTGGTGAGTGATTTATTCCATTGTAGTGTGATTATTTCTATATCTAATTCATAGAAAATGAGTCCCTATCTAAAGCCCACTATACTATGTATTTATCCCCTTTCTGGTTACTGTGACCAAAAACTTGCAAGTAAAACTATTAAAGGAGGTTTTGTGTTTACTCTCAGTTCAAGGGACTACAATCTGTGTCATGGTGGGGAAGACACAACAGCAGGATTATAAGTCAGCCTTTCCAATTCTCTCTCTTCCTTTTTCCACTCTCCATGCGGGCTTCCAGGTTCCTCTTTTCTTAGCCATCTGTATTTGAACCTTTTCACTTTCCTAGAATAATCTTTCCTCTGGGGACTTTGTAGATTCTTCCTCTATCTCGTTCATTGTCATCAGTGAATACCCCTCACTAGGCACCACATCCACCACCCAAATTCCTCATATAGTATTTTCTTACTACTCTTCATTTTGATTATCACTGAAGTCCTCTGCTAGAATATGCTCTCTCTGAAGGAAATGAGGGATTTTTCAATTATCAGCAATATCTTGGCCCCCAGTAAAGTACCTGCCATCTAGCTGTTGCTCTGTAGTTATGTACTGTTGAATGGAAAAAGACATGGTCCTTCTTACTCCTGAAGTCTCTTCTTAGTTTAATTATAGAGCTATTGAATGTATAATATAGCTCAAACAAATGCTTTGTAAAAGGCAATTTTATTAATGGATAGCTTAATCAGACTTAATCCTTCCAAATGACAAGGAAAATGATTTTCTGTGTTAGTCTATTTTATAGAACCAAAGATTCTCAATGCCCATACCATGACCACTTTTAAAAATGCCTCATGGAAGTATTTATTATTTAGTGTTCTTCCCTAGCACACACTCCACAGCAAGAAACTAGAAAATGTTAAATATTTGCTCTTCAGTGTGACCTTTTCCTCTCTGGAATCTGGAAGTGTGAACAACTGTAGAACCTACCTATGTACTTATGAAATTTTTATATGAGCTTCAAATAATAAGAATATTTCAGCAAGAGGAATAGATCACCCATGACTAACTTGTCCTGGAAGAAGCAGTGTTGTGTTTACAAGGGCTTAGAACAGATAATTCCATTGCAGTGCTGAGTTCAGCCAGCACTTCTAAGAGTTGGGGTCCCCATTGTCCCAAAGCTACTAACCTTTCAGGATTAAATCCCACTCCGGCTGTGGTTCCTTTCTTCCTTATTTGTTCAGTATTCCAAATTCTGTGTTTTGTGGTGTTATTTTTTTAATGCACTTTATTAGCTTCATTCTTTTAGAACATGTCTTTTGTGCCCCACCCCATTACTTTGTATGTTTTTTGTCCCAAATATTTTACTAAAAACCTTTTTTCTTAGAATTAGGGTGTCATCATATATGAATGGACATAACACAAATGCACAAATAGGAAACACAAAGTTGTGTAGCTACAGTCTGAGTCTTCTTTGCTGGCAAAGGAAGTGAATAAACATATTGTTAGTGGTGAAAGATGATGATTACTCTGAAAGCTATACATTAAGGACCTTCCATCAGTGTAGCCACAGGGACTAGTGTTAAGGGATTTATGAAAAAAAGGTTAATTTCTATTTTGTCTTATCTTTATGATTGTTTTGTATCATAATCGAAAAAATAAAAGGAACTATCCCTTTAGCTGATTTAGCATTGTAGCACCAAATGTAAAAAAAAAAAAAAGAAAAAAGAAAAAGAAAAAGAAAAGAAACTTACTAGACAAAAGAAGTATGACTGGGAAATGCTAAGTTTAAATGATTTTCTTCTTAAAGGATAAAGCCTGAATTACATAAATAGGAGTGGCTGGTTTGGGAAATTTGTTTTGTGTCCAGTCACAGGCATTTCTTTATTTATGAGAGTTTTCTCCCTCCCTCCTCCCCTCTCTGTCTGTCTGTCTCTGTCTTTCCCTCCCCCTCTCTCTTTCTTTTATTTGGAAGCAGACTTAGGACACATCGTATGGTGCTATTCTATCAACCTTATGTCTTCTGGCAAAACCAGGACAACTGTGGGTTGGACTAGCTTCACCAGAATGATTAAGACCAAAAGTCCAGTACTACAAATGTGTGAGATCCCTTAAAACATTAAAGGCTATTTCCACTGCTCTTGGTTGCCTTTCAACTTGAGGCTCAGGCCCTATAGCTGAATACAGCACTTATTTGAGTCATAAGACACAGGGAAATCAAACTGTTACTGATGTGGAATGTTCATTCACTTCATTATATAGTCATTGGCGTTTCACAGAGAAGTTAGGGCCCTACAGGACATTTGGTTCTTTTGTCATTTGCCTGAAGGAAGCCAGCTATAGGATCCCTGAATAGCTACAGATATTTTTATCCCAACATCCACAGATGTTGCAGTATCTTTTACTGAGAAACCAATATCATACAGCTTGCTGAATAATGCATTTTGTTTAATTGATCTGGAACTTGGCCAGCCACCAATGACAGGTCATGTTTATGATGTTCTTAGAGTCATTTATGCAGTAGAACATCTTCATTAGGAATCAGAGAGTCTACAGTGCCATCCTAGCATTTTGAGTGTGAAAAAGGATTAGAAAGAGAATTTCAAAGACTGCTCTAGAAGTCTGTGATGATATGAAAAGTCATACTCTCCTTTGACTGATATTCAAATGCTATGTGTTCTCTCTTGTATGTGCATGCTGTCTTTGTTTCTTCACATACATATTTAACTTGGAGTACCCAGAGATCGTAGGAAATGAGTAAGGTGTTATGGGGAAAAAGAAGCTAGAACACAGATGGCATGGAGGGAGAAATAGAACATGAAGAGTTAAGTTGGCTGAGGATGGGGGATGTATTGGTTAGATATATGTCAACTTGACACAAGTTAGAATCTTTGGGAAGAGGAAACTCAATTGAAAAACATGCCTCCACTAGATTGCCTGTAGACAAGTGTGTAGGGCGTTTTCTTGATTAAGGATTGATGTGAGACAGCCTAGCCCACTGTAGGGAGTACGGAACACTTTAGGGAGTAGTGCTCCTGAGCATATTCAGCACACAGTCCTGGGTGGTATAAAAAGGCAGGCTGAGTCACCCCAGAGAGAAAACCTGGAAGCAGCACTCCTACACAGACTCAAGGTTCCTGCTTGCATCCCTGAGCTGACTTTCCTCAATGATTGCCTGTGATATCTATGTGTATAAAATAAACTGTTTCGTCTCCAAGTTGTTTTTAGCCATGGGCTTTATTGCAGCAATAGAAAATTAAGACAGAAGTTGATACGTGGAGTCAGCTATTGCTGTGACAGGACTCACTGTGTTCTTTTTAGGGGGGATTGTTGTGGCATATGAACTTTGGTCTGGAGCATTTTTGGACTCAGTAGGCTTCTGTATAAGGTGTCTTGGTCACTAAGAATGTCATGAACAATGAAAACAATGGAGGCCTGTTTTTGTGACCTTTCAAAAGGAAACAAAGACTTTCCCAGGGCTGTTTGTGTGGTATTTTGTAGTTAAGAATAAGTGGTTTGGGACGGCTGGGGCTGAGGAATCATCTGTGGATAACAAGAGACCAGCACCACTAAACTGAAACCTTTGCTTTTACTGGGACAATTGATAAGGATTAGCTGAAGCTGAGAAATCAGCTGTGATTTAGAAGAAATGGGTATCACTAAGATGAAACCTTCTGGGACTTTTCCTTCAGGGTCAGCACACAGAAACTGTGATCCAGAGCAGGCTAAGGCTGCATCTCATGCTGATAGCTGAATTTGAATAAATGTCATCCACGTGGTCCTTGTTTTGAAGGCATTAAAGGGTTATAGAAGGCAGCTAAGTTTTGACATTTGTGACAGGGATGGAATCTCAGGGATGGAGTCCCTGAAGAGTTGCTAAAGAGGCCATTGCTGAGGGCACAGCCTCAGTTGTATGTAGTGCAGACTCTATGTTGGAGACAGAACTGTCATCAGATGACCATCAAGGAAAGCAGCGGTTGTTGAGTGGAGACATTTTGAGCCTATGAGACAGTCTATGTATGCCCTGGATGTCAGAGCCAGAGAGTGAAGCTAGCTGACAAAGTCCTTAGGAGAATTTGTTTTTGTCTTTCCTGAATCTGGAAATGTTTTTGTAATTTTTTTCTATGAGCTTTTAAATCATCGGAATATATCAGGAGGTATACACCATCCATTACCAGATATCAAGCACTGACCATTTTACAGTTGAATTTGTTTTTGCTTTTATTTGATTACTATGTTCTGGTTATTCCCTCTAGAGGAAAGAAAAACAGGCAATTTTTTAATTTTTAATTTTTAGTAGTTCACAACTGAGTGACTTTGAACTTTAAAGTGACTTTGAATGTTTTAAAAAGACTTTGGGCTTGTAAAGTGTTGGAATATTAAGTACTGTGGGACTTTTAAAATTATTTGTGTTTTATATTGTGATAATGATTTTAATATGCAACATTGGGGGATACGTAAAAATGAAAGGTTATGATTTAGTAATAATGTACATATGTGTCAAGTTGACAAGGGCTGGAATTTTTTTTGTCAGCTCAATACATGGTATACTTATCTGCAAGGAGGAACTTCAGTTGAGAAAATACCTCTATCAGATTGCCTGTAGGCAAGTCTGTAGTACACTTTCTCGATTAACAATTGGTATGGAAAGGGCCAGTTCTCTAGGAGCAGATGGTCCTCATGATTAAAGGAAGCAGGATGAGCAAGCCAGAACAACAAGCCAGTAAGCCACACTCCTCCATTGTCTCTCCTTCAGTTCCTGACTCCAGGTTCCTGTTTGAGTTTATGCACTGACTTCCCTCAGAGATGGACTGTGATGTGGAAGTGTAAGTCAAACAAACCCTTTCTTTCCCTAGTTCTGTTTTGAAATGGTCTTTATCACAGCAGTACAAAAGGAACTAAGACAAGAGGACAGATTAGAAGAAGGAGTACTGGGAAGGGTAACTAAGACTAAAGACCTTTGAGAAACAATATAGAAACACATTGTATAAGCTTCCTAAAGAATATATATTTAACATATGAGCAATGACTCTTCCACTTGCCATAGGCTAGAAAATAAAAAGTCCAGTGATAGATAGGTGTGGGTTACCTCATTGCTCAGTGTGGCCCCAGAGGTCCTATGTTTTTTTTTTTGTTTGTTTTGTTTTATTTTTGTCATCTGGCAAGAGGGAAATTTAAATTATGGATAACTTCCACAATATTTATTGTAGACAAATATGTTGGGGTATTTTATTGATTAATTACTGGATATGGGAGGGTCCAATCCACTGATGGGTATCCCTGAGTGATATAAAAAAAAATCAAGTCAGTAAGTGCAGCAGGCTTTCTTGGACCACCAGCTCCAAAATTATGACACAGAGACTTATTAGTAGTTATGAATGTTCAGCCTTAGTTTAGGCTTGTCCCATTAGCTCTTAGAACTTATTTTAATCTGTTTCTCTGCATTTGCATTTTTCTTTGGGACTTTTTATCTTTCATTCTGTATGTCTTACTTTCCTGTTATCTCCATGTCTGGCTGTCTGGTGGCTTCCTAGCTGCCTGGCCCCTGTAATCTTCTTCTCTTTCTCCCTCATTTTTTCTTTCAAGCCTTGATTCTTCCTCCTACTTATTCTCTCTGCCTGCCAGGCCATCCTATCCCTGTTCTGCCTAGCTGTTGACTGCTCAGCTTTTTGTTAGACCAATCAGGTGCCTTAAGCAAGCAAGGTGAAACAGCATTACGTCTTTACATAGTTAAACAAATGCAGCATAAATAAAAGCAGCACACTTCTACATAATTAAACAAATGAAACATAAACAAATGCAACACAATTTTACATAGTTAAACAAATAGTTTATTCCCCAACAAGTAAGCTAAGTGCTATTCTTCCTCTGCTTCAATTTCTGCCAAGAGGTTCCTTCTTATATCTCTTTACCCTGGCTTCCCTGAATGATTGACCATGACTAAGACATGTAAACCAATATCCTCTTTCCTCCCAAAGGAGGAATTTGAACAGCCCCATGTACTTTACAGACTACTACTACTGCTTTTTCTTGCCTTTCAGAACTTGATTGTAAGGCCTTATTGCTAACCACACACTTATTTGAGCATTAGGACATGGGATAATGAATCTGGTACTGATTTAGAAGCTTCATCACTACTAGCTAGTAGTTTCACCAGCTGTGACTCATGGGAGCATCAGTAGCAACTGGCCTGGCAAGGTCTGGGAAGGTCTGCTGGTTGGTGCATTCCTGGCATCAATGTTATAGGGGAGTTACTAATCACTTTCTGTTTGCTCTTAAAACCCACTGAGAGGAAACCCATGCCCTGGAAAATGGTCCTATTTCAAAGGAGAAACCTATTTCAAACCACACAGAAGCAACACTGTGTAAACTCAGTGAGCTAAGTAATAAGACCAAATGAAGTTGGAAGGGAAAAGTAGTAAGGGTATATGGGAGGAAGTATGAGGGAAGGGAGGGATGGATTTGATTAAAATGTATCATATATATAATATATATGTATATATGTATACATATATATGAAATCACAAACAATAATACTATCTTTAGAAAAGTTGTTGTCATCTAGAAAAGTCCTGTTTTCCCAGTGATTCTAGATCTTATCATGTTGACAATTGATATTAACCATCACAGTTGTGAAAAGTTAATGATTGTATAAATGTAAAAAGTGAGAATTATGCCTGGGTTATATCATATACTTCATAAGTATGGAACACTTTATTGATAGTTCTTTTTTTCTGCCCAGTGAGTTGGTTGTACAGTTCAATGTCACCTGTAGTGGTATTGACATTACCATAAATTAGGAATGAGTAACTTCAGAGTTGATTTCCTAGGATGTTTATAATGATTATACCTAAAAGAAGTGGGATCACATTTAATGAGTAAATTTAGGATCTGCAGAATACTTCTTTATTCACTGAAAGTACATCTGACACTTTAAAAGGATAAGTGGTTATTGAATTCAATGTGGAATATGGCCACCTGGATGACTTGTTAATATACTGTTTGTTGAGTTCTGTTTCCAGTTTCTGATTCAAATGATTCAAATGATTTGCTTTCCTAACACTTCCCAAGTGATGCTGTTTCACTGGTACGTGCACCATGCTTTGTGGGCAAAATCAATGCTATATTTTCCCCAACACTTGCTATTTTCTTTGCTGCATTCAGGATTCACATTGGGAAAATGAAAGAGATTAGATCCTAGGAAGCTATGGATAGGCAATAGAATATTGATGGTTTTAATAATTAACTGATCCAGACCCCAGGAACATGGGTTTCTGTGAGGAAACCTCAGGAATCTATGGGACCTCCTGTAGAAGCCCAGTATTTATCCCTAGGATAGGTGTGGACTTTGAGAGCCCATTCTACATAGAGGAATACTCCCTGAGCCAAAACACACAGGGCATGGGCCTAGGCCCTATCCCAAAGGATACGAAAGACTCTGATAACACCCTATAGAAGGCCTCACCATCCAGGGGGAGCAGAAAAGATATGTGACAGATAAGGTTTTAGTAGGGGGTGGGGGGTAGGGGAGGACCTGTGGGAGAAGGGAACTGGGATTGTCATGTAAAACAATCCTGTTTCTAATTCAAATAAAAAAGTTTGGAAAAAATATATTATTTATACTTTGGATTGTTGCATTTTTAGCTGTATATTGAGTTTACATTACCTTTTACAGATGCTTTGAAATTTTCCAGGGGTTTCTTTTTTCTCTATTATGTGGGTCACATGGCCTCCATCCCTGCCTTCTGGAACTGGAGAAATCATTGCTAACAGGTGGGGCCAGACAAAACTTTCCTTCTGAAAAGGTTAAATGAAAAGGTTAAACATCCTTTCTTGAGCTTTCCTAGAATGTGATAATTACACACTAATAAGTCAGAAATAGCATGTGATGTGATACATCATGCCTGAGACCCAAGGTGTGAATGGAAATCTTATTTGTTAGAAGTGTTTTTAGGCTGCTTTGGCATGAGAACATTACTCACACAAACATCACAATGAGAGCTCTAATACTACATTTTTCTTACTTTCATTTGCGGTTCTCAACTCGGTTCAAGTACTTTTCAGGTCACATATTACAATCTCAAGATGGCCATAGTGTTCTCATATTTTTTTTGAAAACTTAAAGAAAATATACTCCTCTGCTGAGCTGGTCACTGTTGTGGTTTGCAGGCTTTATGGCTGGGTAGCTGTATTGATTGCTTTTCTCCCTTGGCAGCTTACATAGCACCTTCCAATACTATGAGAGCCAGTCCTCAGGGTGGAGGCTTCCAGGCCAGTTCCAGCTGGAAATAAACCTTGGAACTCATGAAATGAGCAATTGATGAGAAAGAAAAAAAATTTTCCAACTAATCACAGCAATACCCTTAGATTGTCTTTACTGGTAAGTTGCTATTTTGTAACCTGTTAAATAGGGGCCATTTATACAGACTACAGCAGAATAAAATTACTCATTTAGTATTATAGACATTCCCAAGAAGGGTGTGTCTAGCTGCCATCACACCTGTGACTAAATTTGACCTTGCTTTTTGGGCGTATGCATTTAAAAACACTTACTTTACTTTGAAATATCTAATTTAGTATATTTAGCCTAACGTTATTAATACATAGTGACTCAGGAGATACTCTCTGGAATACCTCAGTCAGGAGGCCATTTGTAAGCCATCCAAAGACAAGTGACCTCAGGCATGAAGACTGGGCAGAGGTTCTGAAATAGCAGCCAAAGAAAACTGCATCTTGTTAAACAGGCATGCTACTGAGAAACAGTTGCCCTTTTCAGAAGTGTGCTTCTGGAATGTTTCCAGTGTTGGGGTGACATTAAGCAAAATAAGAGTCAAATGGAGCCCTTCAACCTTGTTCTCCGTGGTCTTAGAAGTGAGGCACCAGGCCTGGACTCTTAGGACTGAAACAGGAAGGCAGCTGAACAGAGAAAAGAGCTCTGCTAGCAGGATATTTCTGTGGGCTTGTTCACAGCTGCATCCTCAAAGAGGATAAATGAGGGCACATTCACTCATTAATCAACCAAGAGGGATCATACACACAGAGAAAAGCACCAATCAAGTTTCTTGGATGTGTTTGTCCTTAAGTGCAATCACTAATTGACTAGAAATGAGCCTACAATTCTTATAGTTGGCTCTGGGCTTCTGCTCTCTTCTTTTTGAGTAGCAAGGGCTGCTTTCCCACATCTTGTTGAGAGACCGAGCTTGAGCTGTGGATTTTGACATATGCAGCTACATCTTGCTGAACTTGCAGGAAAGGAAATGGAAGCAGCGTTGAACTGGAGGGGAAATCTTAATGACCGGAGAGATATACCTGCAAAGGAGTAGGAGAGTAGCCCATCTCTTCTAGTAAAGCTTCATTAAAGTTGGCTTGCTCAGGCTATTATTATTTTATATCATGTGTAGCTTTCATTTCCATAAAATATATTGGAGACTAAGATTTAACCAATGCCAATGAGACATCAGATTTCTGCTTTGAACTGAGTTTCTTAGGGACCTGAGAGAAGAGCTATTTCCAGTTTGGAGTGAGCTCCAAGGCAATTCTTCACAGTATGACTCTTCTATTTAAAGACACTGTGAGATACTTTGATTTGGTATGCTGTAAGGGGCTCAAGACGATGTCTCTGATCTTGTTCTTTGTTTTCCATTAGAGAAAACAGAAGATGCAGGGGGTGGGGGTGGGTATAACTGCACAGGTTATTCAAGAGTAAAACAAGAGTAGTTCCCAAGTGTTTGGATTCTCTGCACTGTGCTTTGGTTTGAAGTGAATCTCCAGATCATTCATTTTCAAAATTGAGCCAAAATATATTCAGAGTTAAAAAAGTAAAGACTTTCAACCCCACACAGAACACATTGCTTTCTTTCCCTATATTGAATATAGTGTATTCTTAGCACATTGGTGTATATGTGTAAAATGGTAAAAGAGATTGAGGCAATGTGTTCTCCATTTGGTGGAAATAATAATATCTCCGAATGAATTTACAGTGGTACTGTTTATACTCTGAATTCTGTGACATGATTTAGTTCATTACTGGATGTGGAGTTTAATTAGAGAATAGGAAGAGAAAACATTTTCAATGATGCATTATTAAGAGCTATTACCTATTGTGGTTTTCTGTTTGTTTTTAGTTTTAAACATGATTTATTTATGTGTATGGATGGTTTTCCTGAATGTATGTAAGTGAAGCACATGCATGGAGTACGCGTGGAAGTAAGAAGAGGACACTGGATCTACTGGAACTAGAATTACAGACATTGTTAGCTGTCATGTGGGTGCTAAGACAGGAACACAGGTCTTCTGGAATAGCAGCTAGTGTTCTTAACCACTGAGCCACCTCTCCAAGCCTATTTGTTTGTTTTATATAAGGGTTGCTCCCTGCACATTAGTACAAGAATAGGTTTTTGAACCATACCTAGGAGGAGGTAGAGAGGCAAAGTATCCGGAATTCAGGCTAGCAGGGTCTCATTGTCTGACAAATAAGCAATAACAAAGCTGTCTGCTTTTGGTTAACATTGTGAACTTGCCACACTGAACAAGCTAATAGTGTATCCATGCCATCCAAGAGAACATGCTCTCAGCATACAGTCATAGTAAACTGATTTTATATGAGAACTCTGATTTTACAGCAAATATAATTTGTCTTTTGTTACTATTCAATATCCTTAATATCTTTTTCTGTTGCCTGTTCCTACCCCACCATCATTTATTCACTTAAACAATTACTAGTTTGGGATTATGTAGACTGATTTATTTTTGGAAAAATAGAAAACAAAGAAGATCATTGGATTACTTTAGAGTTTTAGAGTGAAATTATTTAGTAGAACTACATGGAGCAATATAGATCACATTTTGTTTTCCTTTTCTGTTTTTTTCTCCTTCGCTTTCCCCCTGCTTCCTTTCTTTCCTTCTTTCTTTCTTTCTTTCTTTCTTTCTTTCTTTCTTTCTTTCTTTCTTTCTTTCTTTCTTTCCTTCCTTCCTTCCTTCCTTCCTTCTTTCTTTCTTTCTTTCTTTTATTCATTCATTTGTTTCAAATAAGGCTGGAGTATTATAGCCCAGGCTGGTCTCAAAATATTAATGGTTGGTTTTGATTATTAGTCAAGAGACCTCTCTTGGCATGTCTGTGAAGGTGTTTCCAATGATTAATAGAAAAGACCAACGCTCAAAGTGCACAGTGAGTTCCAAGGGGCATTAAACATAAAGAGGTCTAAAGAAAATTGCAGTGTGCTTGCTGCCTCTGCAGCTTCATTCTGTCATTGCCTCTGCTGCTGCTCCATCATCCCTGAACCCAGACTACTAGCTACTTCAGCACCCTTCATGGCTTTAGTACTGAGGCTCTCCAGGGAACTGCCAGGATTTTAGCCCAGAAGGGGACTGCTCACACATACAGCTTCATGGACTGATTATCTACTGAGTCTTCTCTTTTTTTTGCAGCATGCAGAAGTCCTTTGTTAGACTGCCCATACCCTATCATAGACATCTTATAATAAACTAACCTTTTAGTATCCTCACTATGTTTCTTTTGCTCCCTTTTTTCTCACTCAGTTTCTTTCTAGAAAATCTTGCAAAATATATTTATAATCCTGTCACCCCAGTTTCCTCAGAATTAGGATTATAGGCAGGCGAGATAAAACCTTGAAAGCATAGAATATTTCATTGTAGAAAATTATATCTATCTTGGGTGGTGATGGCACAAGCCTATAATCCCCAGCACTCAGGAGGAAGAGCAGGAGGATCTCTGAGTTCCAGACCAGCCTGGTCTACAGAGATAGCTCTAGGACAGGCTCCAAAGCTACAGAGAAACCCTGTCTTGAACCCACCCCAGCAAAAAAGAAAATTTTCATTTACTAAGAATTTCATCAGCAATGTTGGACAGTAGACACTTCCCAGCATGTATGCCAAGATTGGACTTTATCTCTAAACAAAGTAATAACACCTATACAAAAAAATTCTGAGCAATTTGGTAGATCAGTTGTATGTTATTGTTTTAATTTCTGTTACTTTGACAGGGGACTGACTGTGTTGCATGCAGTACGTACTAGCATTATTTCAATTTTTGATTCCTATAGTAAGGTTCTTAATGTTCAGCAGTTCTCTTGGAATTTTAATAATCTTTGCCCTCTTAGCTGAAGTATCTTTGCACATATTTATAAAATTATCCTGGAGAAAGAGGGAATCTGGTAAATGATTTTTTTAACTCCCATTATTGTCTTCCAATTCCAATCTCCCACCCTGCCTTGTAGCTGACCACCTGCTGTGGCCTCTCCTTTATCTCTCCCCTTTCCCAATGATCTACATAGATCCTGGTGGTACACAGTGCTTTCCCTCCTACTATGGACCAGGTGGGTGTCCATCTCCTAGCCCATCCCCATACTCATTAGTGTCAGATCCCTATACCTAGAAACACTCAGCACCCCATTTGGCAGAGAATCAGTAACAGTCCCTACCAGAAAACCCATAGCCACCACGATCTCATAAGAACCAGGGAGGGGAACAGAATTTAAGGAATGCAACACCAATGCTACACAGACAAGATCAAATGTCAGCCAGCAGCTAGAATTACCAAACCAAGATGCTCAGACACTGGTGTAAAATCATCAATGATAGCCTGTACAATATATCTCCACTAGATTCCAGCAACCCTACTACAGTAGGCACTAAGAAATGCAACTTAGATGAAACACAAGACACAGATCTTAAAAATAGCCTTTACAAATATAATAGAGATACATTGATCTCGTGTTTAAGTGTACTTTTTGAGAAAATTTCTTTGTTTCTTATTGTTTACCTCTATGTAGCTTGACATTTTATTATGTGAACCATAGAGAGCAACAATTTTGCATTCGCACGTTTGTTTTTACAATAGAAAAAGACAGTATAAGAAGACAGTATACTTTAAAAACCAAATAGATGGAAATTGTTCTTGAGCAACTAGAGGCGGTTCTTAGCACAGGTGGAAACATAATTTATATGTCTGAGAAAAGAACATCTCTGGCTCCTTTGCATTTATATAGCCCTTAGAAAAATGGAATATACAAGTCTGTACAACTAGACTGCTAAAAATGGACTCAGAGCAGAAGACTTATTTGAGTGGGTGTGTCATAAGGTTTTGGAGACCCAAAGTAGAGCAGAAACTATTTTTTACTCAAAAACTAAACTATTTGGCTTAATAAGAAGAGGGTTACTACATTTTCTGCAAGCTGAATGATGAAGTCTACTTAAACATTTGAGAGACCTAGACATTGTCAGGAAGTTTTGAGAATAGTAAAAGAGCACAGCAGAGGGAAACATAGTGTCATTATTATATCTGATCTTCAGTGATGACTGAAACTATGACCATTGTCTGTTGAGGAATGTGGGCGATGAAGAAATTCAGGAAAATGATGGGAGTGAACTTTGGAGAAAATGGCCATCATACACAAGTGAGACTGAGTTCAAAATTAAGACCATGCGTGTAGCAACAATTATAGAGACCCCGTAATTCTCATCATATAAAATGAGAAAAACTGAATATTCATTATAATCCTTTTGTATGCAAGTGTGTGTGTGTGTGTGTGTGTGTGTGTGTGTGTGTGTGTGTGTGTGTGTGTGCATGTTAACAGCAGTTGCAAATGTGTGTGGTATGTGCAGGTACAGGCAAGAGGATACCCTCAGCCATCAGTGTTATGTGCTCCCCAATTTGTTTTTGAGACAGAGTTTCTCATTTTTCTGGCATTTGATAAGTAGTATATGATAACTGGACAATGACATCCAGGAATCCTTCTGACTCACCAGAACTGGGATTAAAACTAGGACCTGGAAGACAGTTTTTAAATTCTTTTTCCTTTGTGTGGTTTCTAGAGATCAATCTCAGGTCCCCAAGCTAGGAAGGCATAAAGTTTACTGATTGAAATATTTCCCCATTCCTGGTTATTATGATTTGTAGGAGAACTTAATTCATCTGTATCTAGATTACATAGGTTTATATCTCTTTATTTGTTTAGCTTATCCTGGTAGTCTTTCATTTTTAATAGGACTGAGTTTCTGTTCTGCCTGGTCCCATAACCAAATAGGCCCAAATAAACACACAGAGACTTATATTAATTATAAACTGTTTGGCTGATACCTCAGGCTTCATACTGGCTACCTCTCTCTTAATTATTGACCCATGACTTTTAATCTATGTATTTCTACATGGCCTTATCTTACCAGAGAATGCCCGCTGAGTCCTATCTCCCTGTAGCTACATGGTATTTCCTGGCAGCTTCTTCCCACCTCCCTCTCCAGGAATTCTCCTCCTCTGGTAGCTCTGGCTATACTTTCTGCCTGGCTATGACCAATCAGAATTTTATTCATCAACCAATAAGAGAAACATATATACAGAATGACATCCCCCTTGATAAGTGTGTTAATCATCACATGCTATACATATATTTAGGATTATTACTCAATATATTATTTCATGAAATTATTATGTTTACTTTGCCCTATCCTTATTATCTCATGTATTTAAGAAGTGCAGTCTAATAAGTAGTGGTTAAACTTGATATTCAGGAATATTGGTACATTAGGACTTAGCGTTTAATATTCAATGTAAAGCAAGAAGCAGTAGTTAGATGCTAAATTCAGTAAATATTTATCAACTATTTCTCTTTCTCATACCTTCAGTTTGTTCTTAGCAACCATTTAAACTTCTTGTTTTGCTTTGGTTTCTACTTGTCCCTTTTGGAAATGGAGCACACTTTTTTATTTTCTGAAAAGTTATTTGAATAGTTGTTGATGTGGCCATCTGGTCTACCCTAACAACTATTCTCTCCCTGCATCTCTAACTCCATGTGACTATGTCTGTGTAGTATATTTAAAATTTCTCCAAAATTTATCCTACACAAACTGAGTATTTGCAGATCTCTCAGCCACTTTTAGTCCAGTCTTACATGAATTTTATCTTCAAAATCTTAGCAAAGATTAATGTATTGATAGGCTGGTGGCTATCCTTGAACTCATGATTTTCATGCTTTAGTCTCTAACTACTTAGATTCCAGACTGCAGTCACTGAACTTAGCTAGCATTTGGTGGTTGACAGCATTTGTAGTTTGGCAGCCTTTGTAGTTTCCAGATGAGTCTTCCCCCATTTTACATGTCTTTATTCAGACATCCACGATTTGCAATGAGAAAACATATTTTTTCATATTATCATTGTATTTATTATTCTTCATCTCATTGATTTAACTATCTGAAACTCTCAACTGACATTTTAGGCATTTCCAGAAGTAGTGTTAATAAACAAATGATGTATGTTTGCGCTTAGATACAAATGCATTTGCAGTGGTATGCTTATATACATGAATGTTACTTTTAAAGACCTGCAGCTGTTGGAAGGAAGCTCTTGAGTAATTCTATAATTATGTAGTATGCTTTATAGTCTTAATGAATTCATGCAGTTTTATTTTTCTTTCTTTTGAAAGAATCCATGTAAGAGTATGAATAAGTGAACTATTATGCCAAATAATTGATTCAGAATTTTCTAAAGTTTACATAAGCTTACATTCACAGATATGGAAAACACCTTTAAATAAGTCAGGAAATATAGCTTTTATGTTCCCTAAGAGAATACCCACAGTAGCTGCTACCAGTATTAGAGCAGAGTAAGAGTTATTATTCTGAGGATGAGAGTTCAGAATCAGTTTAGGGAATTGTGGTATACCTAGGATCTTAAAACTCTTTATTTCACTTGTGTATATTTCAGAGATTTTGTGACTTTTAAATTTACCCAGTATAATTTTTATTTAGTAAAACTGATTCTACTCAAAAATATAAAATCTCTGGTCTCTGAGGGAGTACCAGCAAGCCTCCAATATTGGCTGCCATTGTAGCAAGAATATACAGTTTCTGAAAAACATTGGAGTGATTTATAAAATTCAATATGATGCTTGAAACTTTGAATTGATAGAATTGTTACTGAGATAATATAATCATATAAGATTAATATTTGATTTACTTGAAAATTAATATTTATGGTTTTGAGGAGCTGAGTCCAGTATCAGGAGCCTATTTGATAATTTGAGGCTATTCATGGGTTTATATTCTTATTTTTCAATAAAAATGTCTTTTAATACAATATAGTATAATTATGGTTTCTATTTTCTCTACTCCAATATTTTTTCTCATCTTTCCTCCCATACAGGTCTACAACCAAAACTCTCTCTCTCTCTCTCTCTCTCTCTCTCTCTCTCTCTCTCTCTCTCAGAATAGCACAAAGCAAACAGAAAGACAAGGGTTAAAGAAAAAGAACAAGGGACACAGATACAAACACAGCAGGACCAACACATAGAGACTGAGGAAGCATGTTTAGGCTCTTCATGTATCTGGAACAGAGGTGGGGTCTTGAACTGAAAGGAGAAGTGAGTCCATGCCTAACTCAGATGTTTTCATCAATTGATAATCACTTTCAAATGGCAATGTACTTTTCTCCAAGGAAGTATCACTGGGGAAACAAGCTACTTTTAATGGTGGGCCACATGCCCAGCAGAAAATGAACTCAGTAGCATCTTTGGAGGTTTCTTTTCTTATATTCCATCCATCCGTATTTTCTTTCTTTCTTTCTTTCTTTCTTTCTTTCTTTCTTTCTTTCTTTCTTTTCCCTTCCCTCTTCCCTCCCTCCCTCCCTCCCTCCCCTCCCTTTCTTTCTTTCTTTCTTTCTTTCTTTCTTTCTTTCTTTCTTCCTTTCTTTCCTTCTTCCCTCCCTCCTATAGTTGGAGTTTCTGTTTTGCCTGGTCCCACAGCTGTTTAGCCCCAAATAACCACACAGAGACTTATATTAAATATTAGCTTTTTGGCCAATAGATTAGGCTTCTTATTGGCTAGCTCTCTCTTAATTAGTAAACTATGTATTGCCATGAGGGTGTGGTTTCCTGTAATCCAGAATGTTACTCCTTTGACAGCATAGCATCTCTCTGGCAGCTCCTCTCTCCCTCTTCTCCCCAGAATTCTCCTGATTTGGTAGTCTTATTTATCACCAATAAGAGAAACATATATACAGGAGGATATTCCCCATCACCTTTCATCCCTCCCTTTCTCCCTCTGTCCTTTCTTCCCTTCTCTCTCTTCCTATCAACATGATCAAAGTACACATGAACTCACACAGACTTATATAATATGGCATGAGTTTAGTGCTTTCATGGGAATCCTGAGAGTGCAAATGAGTTGGTCTCTGCTTTTTAGTGCATTCTCTTGGTCTCTTTCCCTTCTGTTTTATTTGTCCAATTCTGGTATTAGTTTTTGATTTATCATATTATGGTATTATATTATAACCTATTACTATCTCTTCGAA
Organism: Cricetulus griseus; assembly: GCF_003668045.3. Lineage (NCBI taxonomy): Eukaryota > Metazoa > Chordata > Mammalia > Rodentia > Cricetidae > Cricetulus > Cricetulus griseus. Next base: position 308,336,321 of record NC_048595.1, on the reverse strand, counting down.
GCCTGTAGTTTGCTAATGAGAAACAGCAATTAAGTGGGCCCAGATGAAAGGGGAGGTGGGGAATAACTGGAAGGAGTAGAGCAAGAGAAAACCATGATCTTTTCATACATTGTGAGAAAAAAAAACTCTATTTCAATAAAAGTGAAAAATACTCTCATAAAAATACAAATAATAAATTTACAAATATATTTATATTTTGTAAAAATTTAAAGTCTTATTCTGATAGACCTGCCTTTATATGTAACTTGCTCTTTGTTTCTTGTCAATTACAATGTCCTTTTTTTGTTTGTTCACTTAATGTTTTGATTATTATATGAGTTGGCAGTTTCTTTTTTGGTCCTGTTTATTTGGTGTTATGCATGTTTCTTGCTTTAATTGCCATTTCTCTACTTATATTAGGGAAAGTTTCTTTCATGATTCTGTCAAAAATATTTTTTGTGCTTTTGAGTTTCTTCTCCTCTTTTTAACACAATTCTTAACAATTATTTGTTTGTTTACCTACTTATTTTATTTATAGTGTCCCAAATTTTCTACATGTTCAATTCCAAGTTATATTTTAGATTTAACTATATTTTGACCATATGATTTCCTCTCTTCCACTAGATTCAGCCTGTTTAGTGATACTTTTGTCTTTGACTACCTGAGTTTTTTGTTATTTTTTTCATTTTTAAAATTTTCTTCAGAGATTCTTCTATATTCCAGTTTCATATCTTGAATTATTTCCATTTTTTAATCAGCTGGTTGTCTTGTTTCTGTGGTACTCATTTAGGAAATTGAGTTCCCTGAACATATTTATGATTTCTATTTTGATATAATTGTCCTATGCTTGTTGGCGAAATTGCTTTTTTAAGGTAACAATACAATGGGGTGCTAATTTCTGCAGGAGACATAGTGATTAGTTTTATTCATGTTGTTTGTGCTTTTGTCATGGAACAAATGCCTCTGGAGTTAGGACTTTAGCAGTGTTTCTTCTGGTTGTCTATTTCCCTTTGTTAGTTACTGAATCCTTGTTTATTATTACCCTAACTTGGCAGTTTGTGGACCAGTTGACTTATGTTCTTGTTCAACCTTTGGGACACACAGTTTCAGCTAGGAATAGGAGAACCTCCTGAGCCTAGAGGTAAACTTTCTGTAGTGTGCTGTTTAGTTTTATGTATATTTGACATAGACTAGACTCACCAAACAGGAGTGAGCCTCAGTTGAGTAAATGCCTCTATAAGGTAAGTCTGTAGGCAAGCTGGTGGAATATTTTCTTAATTAGTGATTGATGTGAAAGAACCCAGTCCATTGTAGGTGGTCCTAGGTTCTATAAGAAAACATGCTAAGCAAGCCATGTGTAGCAAGCTAATAAGCAACACTCCTCACCCCTGTGGCTTTTATCAGGTCCTGTCTCCAGGTTCCTGCTGTTTTGAGTTTCTATACTAACTTCCATTGATGATAAACAATGATTTGGAAGCATAAGCAAAATAAGTCCTTTCCTCACCCACTTTTATTTTATGCTATTTCATCACAGCAGTATTAAACCTAACTAGGACATGAAGGCTTAGAAATGTGTAGAGTGCTTTCTAAGTTGTGCAGTAATCTCTGAATTCAAGATTGGACTCTTCATTTTGCAGGGGCTTTACAGCATAGTAGGTTGTGTAACCTACCAGTGGACAAAAGTATTAATGAATTTGGATAATGTACCAGTCATTCCTGTTGAACTCCAAATTCCTGATTCCTGCACCAGGTATAGAGTTCAAAAGCTATTTCTTTTGTGAGATTTGTTGTTATTATTTTTTCTTTTCTTTTTAGAAAATGTAAATAAACAGTGTAAACGTCCATTGCACCCACACCTATAATATCCACTTCACCTTTATCACTACCAAAGTTTTGTTCTCACTAATTGTGGGTCTCTCCTCATTGTACTGCAAGCTTCCTGAAGACAGGGTAGGTGTTGATCTTTGCAGTTTTAGTACCTTAGAATTCTATTTTACAGATACTCAACTAAACTAAATGTACAAAGAATAGAATCCAAGAATTCTAATTCTGCACTGTTGCTTAAAGCTCTAAAACAGATTAAAGTTAAACTTTGAAAGCAGGATGGATATATATAATTGCATATATTGAGGCAAAACATAGTAACAATAAGTGCTATAGTCTCTCTTGGAGCTGAAATTTCTGGAATGTTAGAAAATTAGAGGTACAGCTAATTTTTGCAATGATTCCTGAGCAATTGAAATTTCTTCTTATGAACAAGTAATTCTCATTTCATAGGAATTTGAATTGTGACCAAGTATCTTTGTACATAGTCCAATCAAAGAAAGTATGTAGATTATTGTGGACTCTTTGAAGAAAGATTGCATGAAAAAAATGGTTTGGCATGACAGTATTTTCTTGTTTCTTAACATGGACCTAGTATTAAAAGCAAGCTTAGTAAGAAAGGCAGAAAAAACAACTCAAGTTATGTTTGAGCAGCATATTACAATGGTACCCACAAAGGCATCATTTGCTATTATTGACAAGCTAAATTAAGAATTTATAGCAGGCATGTGCAGGTGATCTTTTGCTGCCATCTGTGATCCACCTGCAACATTGCAAATTATTTATACAAGACTGCACTGATCACTCCTATCAGCAGGGAACTTAACAAAATTTGTCTCTGATTTCACAGAAACATTCTTTAGGGTCCAGTAAAGGATTAATGGAAATAAGCTTGTTGTGTTTTGAGTGGACATCTTTAATTAAGTGTTCGTGAATGTGTGCTGCTTGAGTAATATAATGTAATAGCTGATGCAAGACCTAATTGATCTTACTCTCATATAAGCTCACACTCTGTGTTATTTGTCCATCTTTATTTATATATTATTTTTACTTTTCTAATTGCTAGTAATTTTAATGGCATATTTTAGACACTGTCTTTGTCTTGAAAAAATGTCTTTATAGTCTCCAAAGAAAATTACTTTAGAGACTGTCAATTATTTTACTAAGGTACTTATACTGTGATGGAAATGATATAGTATATGTTGATAAATTTAGGACCTCACTTCCTCTGAGTAGACAAATAACAGTCTGAGAATGGAACCCATGGCAACAAGTGACCTTGTACTTTTATCTACTTTGATTGTTCAAATATGATCTCTTTTGGACACTATTGTGGTACTTTGAATGTAATTTGCCCCCATAAGCTCATCAGGATGTATGGCCCTGTTGGAGGAAGTGTGCCACTGTGGAGGTAGGCTTTGAGGTCTCATATATATTCAAGCCATGTCCAGTGTCTCGGTTCACTTCCAGTTGCTTGGATCAAGATGTAGAATTCTCAGCTAATTCTCCAGCATCATATCTAACCATAATGATAATGTAGTAAGCCTCTGAACTGTAAGCCAGCCCCCATGAAATAATTTCCTTTATAAGAGTTGCCATTGTCATGGTGTCTCTTCACAGTGATAGAAACTCTGTGTAAGACAACTATCCTATGCAAAAGAATGGAAATCCCTTGTGATGTATCTTTATAGAACTCCATGAGGTGTTTGCTGAAAGAAATATAGAGACAACCAAAGTGTCTTAGGAAAATGGCCTGGGACTTAACATGCCTGAATTTGTGTTCCACTCTGATGTTTATTAATTTTTACTTGTTGGAAAACATTGCATATGTTACTCAGTTTCTCTATGCTTCCTTTCCTTTTTTCTGAATATAACAGAACATACCTTGTAACACTGAGAAAGCATTGTAAAATAATAGTCAAAATGCACAAAACATATTTGGCATGCATGAAGTCCATAGACTGTTGATTATTATGAATCATTTGCTTGATGAAAAGGTTCTATCACCTACAATGCAAATGTTAAGAACATTCCTGAGAGCACTTACTTTCCTCTCTGCAAGATGAGTTCATCTTTTTTTTCACCTGACCATTTACTAATATTATCCAGTAATTTTCTAGGACTTAACCTTTGATAGCATCCAACAAAGTAGGTGCCCAAAGAACACCTGAATTGACTCAAAGTATAAATATTCATACCTGAAAGTAAGTAAAACATGGTTACAAGGGCTGATCCTTGAAACACAGATGGTGCTTGCCAAATTATTTGATTTGTAGTTAAAACTGAGAAGGATTTAATATTTCAAGATCTTTATGCGTGATTCCCAAGGAATGGTGGCATAAGCTGGTACAATTTGTGGACCTTTCAACATGTGCTATTATTCTTGAAAGATACACAGTTTTTTCTTTCTGTTGTTCTGTGCTGTCAGTGCATCAGTTCATTTCAATCCAACAGGCATCTGATAACTGTTCCCTCCCAGAAAATTAAGTGGGCACATTAACTAACACCAAGCTCAAGCCATAAATTAATCATGCAATTTATTCACCTCACTGGTGCAGTCATTCCCCAGTAGCAACTTGGATGCTTCATAGAGTAAGTTGACTATGGAAATGCACAAAATGGTATCTTAATGATCTCCAAGAGCTAATGTAGGTCTGTAAGTGCTTAGCTAAATATCAGAGTGGCTTGGATGCTGGGGCGAGCTTGGCTCATTATTTCACTCTACTGAGCTAAATCATTTGGGTTCTCTTTATATGCTGTTGGCCTTTATCATTCCCTTTCTCTACTCATGCATAAAGTATATTGATTTAAATAAAAGGTACTGTAAACATGCAGTTTGTTAGGGAAATCTGACTATGCAAGTATAATTTCAAAGGTCAGAGTTCTTGCAATGGTTGATTTACATTAATTTGTTCTTGAGAAAAATGTCCTACTTGACTAAATAAATGTTTCCTTAAAACCAAATCACATGTAGCTCCTGGTCTTCAATCATTTTCCCCTGAAGCCAGTCAAAGGGGAAAATCATATTTACCAGAAAGCCTCGTGCTCAGTCTCAGCCCAGTGTACTACAATAGATTAAACTGCTGAGAAGAACTATTGAACTGAACTTAAATCTGAAAGAATTTGGATTTCCATCTCAAAATCATCATAAAAGTTTTTACCACAGTGAAATAAATAGTTTGGATTTGAGGTAATATTTTACAAACTTTTCTTGGAAAATTCACTTTAAGTGAAAACTACCATTAAATTTGAGAGGACATGTTTACTGGTAAAACTGGATAGAAGTTTTAAAAGATGTTTATATAGAGCACATAAAATAGTAAATGATCTCAGTCATTTTTTTTCCCACAGCAATAGGTAATCTGCCATTAGGTGCACTTACTTTGGAAAATAAATTTACTTTTAGTGTTCATTTGCTTATGAAGTTTATTTGCATTTTCTGAAAATACTAAACTCTGTATGGAGTTTTATTTACCATTTCAATACTCTAATTATTTGTAGGTCAAAAAGTAAAAATGAATTAAAATCTTGCAAGTTAATAATCAAATTTCATTGGCAATCTTGTCACAAGCAAAAATATAGTTTTGTAGTATCATGTTGTAGTTGTTTGAAAGAAAATAGTCCCCAATGAAAGGGGCACTATCAGGAGGCATGACCTTGTTGGAGGAAGTGTGTTACTGTGGATTCAGGCTTTGAGGTATCATATATGCTCAAGCCATGCCCAATGAGACAGACTACTTCCTATTGCCTTCAAGTCAAGATGAAGGATTCTCACCTATTTCTTCAGCACTATATCAGCCTGCACACCACAGTGTTGTACCATGATGATAATGGACTGAACTTCTGAAAATGGAATTCATCCTTATTAAATGTTTTCTTTATAACAGTTGCCATGTTCATGGTGTCTTTTCACAGCTATAGAAACCCTAACTAAGGCAGAAGTTGGTACCAGGGACTTGGGTATTGTTGTGATAGGCTGTAGCATGTTTATGTTTGGAGGAATTTGGACTTCCACACTTTGGGTTAGGAAAGCAGTAGAATACTTTAAGTGTTGCTTAGTGGCCCACACAAGTAGAAGCATGGGAAACAGTAGAGCTAAATGTGATTGGAATTGTGTGGGGGACTGGCTCAAGAGGTTTTAGAGGAGAAGTATTTAGTATGTTGCCTGAAAATTGTTCTTGTAATATTTTAGTGAAGAATATAGCTTCTTTTTGCCCTTGTCTGAAGAGTTTTCCTGAGGCTAAAACACAGAGTTTTGATTGATTTCCTCGGCAAAAGAAATCTCAAAACAGCCTAGTATAGACTCTATTGTGTGGGCACTAGTGTTAACTCTAATGAAGATATATAAAGAAAAGAAGCAAGGTGAGCAAGGAAAAACATTTGCAGAGAAAAGTAACACCAGTTAAGTTCTGCATTCAAGGAGATAAACAGATTAAGAAATAGAGTCAAGTGAATAGTGATCTCAGGACAAGATCCCACCCAGCTAAAAATCCAACTTGTGAAAAGAAATTAAAGAAAATCTTAGAGTCATTGTAGTGTACACATTTAATCCCAGCACTCCAGAGGCAGAAGCTGATAGATCACACAATTTGAGGCCAGCCTGGTCTACAGAACAAGTTCCATAACAGCCAAGCATAGATAGTAAAAGTAAACATGGAAAATAGAAAGCTGGTGGAGACGTAATTGGAAGATCTCTGAGTTCAAGGCCAGCCTAGTCTACAGATCCAGGTTCAGGCCAGCCAAACTAAGTCAGTGAAAGAAACTATTGAAAATAGAGAGTCAATGAAGATGTAAATGTAAAAGTTGGCCATATTCCAGCCCTAGTAATCAGTAGAACTTTGCAGCTTCAGCCACTGGGTTCTTGCTTTAGAGTCAACGATTATGGAATCTCTCTCTACAACTAAGGAAAGCCACTAGGCAAGGCTTGTGTCAGGGGTGTCCCTGGATGGAGACCCAGGGAGGCCATTGTGTGAACCTGTGTAGGAGAAGCCTGGATTGCCTTGGAGACACCAAGATGTTACAAATGACAGAGTTGTGGGATACCTGCGATGGAGAGCTGCTAACCAGGAGTGGAACCAGCCCATGAGGGAGGAGTGATTTTCAGTCAACAAAGTTGAAAGGAGTTGGGGATTTGAGATCACTTTGACATCAGACATGGAGATGCAGAAAATGGAGTTTGCCCAGCTGGTTTTTAGTCTTGCTTTGGTCCATTATTTCCTCATTATGCTCCCTTCCCTACATTTTGGAATGGTAATGTATACCTAGTGCCATTATATGTTGGAAGTATGTGATCTGCTTTTTGATTTTGATTTTATAGGGCATTATAGCTAAGAGATTGTATGAATCTGAGAAGAGACAAACTTTGAACTTTACATTTTTAAAATAAGTTTGAGACTGTTAAAGACTATAGGAAATTTGAAATTAGGATGAATGTATTTTTACATTATAATATAGCTATAAGCTTTTGGGAGCCAGGGAGTAGAATGTGGTGGTTTGAGAGAAAATGTCCCCAAAGAGAGTGGTACTATCAGGAAGTGTGTCTTTTTTGGAGTATTTGTAGCCTTGTAGGAGGAAGTGTGTCATTGTGGAGGCAGGCTTTGAGGTCTCATATATGTTCAAGCCAAGCCCAGAGACAGACTATGTCCTTTGCGTCAAGATGTAGTACTTTCAGCTGCTTCTCCTGCACTGTGTCAGCCTGCACACCATCCATGTTGCACCATGATGATAATGGACTAAAGCTCTGAAAATTTAAGCTATCTCAACTAAATGTTCTTTCTTTATTAGAGTTGGCATGGAATTGGTGTCTTTTCACAGAAATAGAAACACTTACTAAGAAACATGTGTCTTATAAATCTTGTTTATATTATTTATGTTTTTGCCAGGCATAATTTTGTTTCATGTCAAACTTTAGGCAAATTTGTGAAAGGTGATTAAAAATTACAACTTTAAAAATGGTTGACAAAATTTACAGTAATAATTGTGATTATACTTTTGTCCTCACCACACTGCCCATAATCTATTAAGTGATTAATTTTTATGAGAAGCATTTATAGGAGAGTTGAAAGTTGTTATAGTTATAGCTGAAAACTGTAGTTAGGAGGAATTATGCAATAATCAAGATCGCATAGTGGACAAATTGTAAAATCAGGATTGATATTGTCATCATGACTCTTCAATGAAAAGTTGTAAGTTTTGAATTGAATTATATCTGACAATCACAATATTTTAAACAACATAAAAATTATTTGATAAGAGTTCAATTATTAGTAGTTAATAGTAAATCTCATCATTGCTTTGTTGTTCAAAGAGATTATCCTAGCGACAGAACGTAAAACAAATATGAAAATTACTGAGTTTTTATTTGTCTTGGTAGTTGGTGTTCTAGATTTACTCTTGGGTTAGGTTATTGCTGTATATCTTTAATAGTATACATTTTTTTCATGCTCAAATTTTGATTTTGAGCTTAAATATTTCTGTGAAAATTCTTCTAGAATTATAGACATGTTCAATAGATGTATGTTCTCAATAGTCAGAGGCTGTCATGGCAAAGAAAATCAGTTGCATACATGGGCCATTTGCTTGCTTGTCCATGCTGATAAGATCTCTGCAGGGATCTAGCATCTACCTAGTGAATAAAACTCACTTTCATTTGAGTGAATTATTCCCTATTCTAGATACATTACAACATCTTGCTTTTTCTTTTGGTTGGTTCCAAATTCACTTTTCCCCATAAAACTCTTAAAATATAGAACATGCATATAATTTTATGTCACTGTACAGGTTATTGTTTGCTTCTGCCTCAACATATTTCTAAAATTCTCAGTAACATTTCCCAGGAGGAAAATTCCAGAACCCAGATGGCTCATACAAATTGTTTGCTGTGTATTCTACATTATTTATAGTAACTTTCAATGAAGGTGAGCACAGCCCTTTCTTGTTTTCTGGTAGGGGTCATTGTATTTTCTTTATAAATAACCAGAGCACAGACCACAGATACAGAATTATGAGTTTAGTAAATTTGGTGCACTTGATATTTTCAATGAAATCATTCCATCTTAAGATAAATGTCCAGGTTATGAAGTGCGATTAAATTAAGTGAAACATTGTTAGTTCTGACATATATTAAATTGTTATATCTTGATTTGGGTGTCACTGAGGAGAGAGGAATGAATGATCAGAAGGTTATTAAATCCTTTCCCAAAAGGTTTATTTATTTATTTATTTATTTATTTGTGCTTCTTTTGTGTGAGTGTACGCATGCAAAGTTCAGAAGAGCTGGAGGGATAGGGTTTTGTGAGTTGCTGTACCTAGGTGGAGGGAATCAAAGTCTGTTCCTGTTGAAGAACACAGGAACTAATTCCTAACTCCTGAGACTTCTCTGCAACTACCAGACTATTACGTCTTTATTACGGCATTATTTTACCAATCCATAACACACAACAAAAGGCTATACATGCAAATGCCTAGAAAGCATAGCTCATTTTTTTAGAGATATGTGTGTGTAACACCACGTGTGTGCATTTATGTGGGTATATATATATATATATATATACCCACATAAAAATATATGCATATATATCTAGTGTATGTATGCACTAATATTTTGATATATAAATTATATGATGCATATGCATATAATTACATAAATTAAAGAAAAATTGATATTTATAGAAAAATATGTTACTATGTATCATATAATACAAGATATTCATATAATTCAGTCTAATAATTTCATTAATGTACAGAAAGAAAATTTTTGTTGTCTTATCATCTACTGTATCACTAACATCTCCATTTTCTATTTAACTGTGCAGTTGATATTTACAATGAAATGTGACATAATTACAGAGAGTTTTGTGTAGCTTCATACTTTCAGTTATTTTAATTGGATGAGATATATATTAATTGTTAATGCTTTTAAACAACTCTTCCAATTTAAAAGATAGAAACTGAAAAAATATATTAATCTCCATCAATATATCAACAGTTCCTTAGTTATTTCTTCTTCATAGTGTTAACTGTGAGGCAAATGTTGTACTACTTTGTCCCTTTTATTTACCTATACTGAGAATTTAATTTTGAATTTATCTCCTTTCATTTAGAAGTAATAGATGATATCTAGGTCACAAAACTGTAGAGATAAATTGATTACTGTAGGCTATTAAGTCTATATTATTTATTTTATCTAATGTTTTTGTTTTTATAAATAAATAATTACAAACACTTGCAATGATTTAATGGAAGTTTTAAAAGATTTAGTTCTTATTTTCACACTCAGAATTTTGCATGAGATTTTAGTGAGTGAAAAATTGATTGACACTTGGAATTTGGTTCACTTTAAAATTTTTATAACAATGTCTCTCAAGATAGCCTGAGGAAACCTCTATGGGATACTGGTTTATAAAATACACTTGAGTTAGTTTAGTGGTAATTAGTGACACATGAGTGAAGAACTTTAAGTTCATGGATATTAAGCTTAGTGAATGATGTTTGGCTTTGTAAGTGTCTGCCTGAGTGATATCCCAGGCCACCCTCCCCAGTAGAACGGGGCTGCAATCAGCATTTGGCTGCAAGGATCATTACCTTTGTGACACCATCTTCATTGATTCTTTCACTTTGAATTTCTCTTAGAGTGAATTTTATTCATTCTATAACTCTAATATATCTGCTTTTGACAACTTTTATCAGTAATTACAAAAGAACCAATAGTATGACATTTGGGACAATTTAGATATTGTCTAACTGAACTGTGACTCTCACTTTTGTAGACCTGAATAACATGATCTGCAAAGTTCCCTGCCTTGTTTTGTTAGGGCCACAGAAAGACTATCATTAAAAATGCCTTTGTTAGAGGAAAGCTTTGCATACTCTTCCTAAACCAGAATCACTCTCGTCTTTGTTTATGTGTCTTTTCTACTTTGTGTTCATTCAAGCATGTAATACCCTCTGACATTATGATATTTAATTATTCATTGCTTTTTGTCTCCTCAGTGGGATGCAAGATCAATGAGAATAACAATTGTTTATTTGGTCACCAATGTATTTTCAACTTTAGAATTCTCTCTGCCACATTTTGCTGGATGAATGATTTGATTGTGAATTATGAGAATCTTGAGTTCACTTTTGTATATGCATATCTATTAATTTTATATTTATCTTGTGCATGCATCCATGATATATATATATATATATATATATATATATATATATATATGTAAAGCTACAGCATTAATCTTATTCAATTCTAGTTGTGTCAGATTTTAGGTATGTGAAGATGAATAGAATAAATAAAATAGAATCTCTGCCCATATAATTTTTAAATTGTAGAATATTTCTATCAATCTAATTTTCTAAGAGTTTTAAAGCTAAAATTGCAGACAGACAACCTCTTACCTATACAAATCATAGATTAATGTTAGTACTAAGATTTAATTATAAATGTAAAAATACTTGTGAAGAGTGAAAAAGTATTAAGTAGAAAGTACTTACATTAGCTTTTATTAAAAGTTTTGATCAAATCTCCTATGTGACATATATCTTAGTGTATATTCACATTTCTCTGGGAACAAAGAAAAAGATTAGATCTGGAAGTTTTTGGTGAAACCTAGAATATAGTTTTTTTTTTTTTTTTGTCAGGTACCTCATTATTATCAAAGAGTTCCAAGGTGAGCAATGAAGAAAGAAGAGACCAAAATACTGGCATGCATGCATTAAGGAAAAGAACAAATAACACAGAAGTGAGAATTTTCCAAGGAAAATAACTTAGGACTTTTCACATAACCTTAAAATGTTTTGAGATATTGACACACACACACACACACACACACACACACACACACACACACACACACACACACCATACCACACCATTTTAGTGACAGAGAATATGAAAACTAGTGAATTATATATTGGCTATGATCATCTGTTATTGAACACTTGAGAATAATGCAATAATATTTTGTAATCATTCAATATACTTACTGCTTTTTTGATATTGATACCTACATTTTTGTTTAAAAATCTCCTCTTTCATCTCTTTATCTCTCAAGTTCTTATGGCATGGTACACACACACACACACACACACACACACACACACACACACACACACAGACTCCACCTGAGGAAGACAAGATTTCACATATTCCAGATAGAACAAGGTATTTCTATGGGCATGATGATGTTTTCAGAGTGACTCAAATGTTTGACCCACATGAATGTTGCTATTCTATGTCTATCAGTGAGAAAATAGAAATAAATGCTAGTGATTTCAACTTTATTTGCACTTAAAAGGAAAAGTTGCCAAGTTTGCTTCACCCATGGTACTGTGTGCCAGTAAGAGCCTATTGGTAGCTGAAACCAAGGCAGAAAAGAGAGAAGAGGGGCAGAGGGCTAATTTTGGACACAGTTTCTAGACTTTCTTTATTAACGTATCCACAAAGAGATCATTTTTATTGTTTTGCATGCTTAGAAGGAAAGTTAAGTCTATTTTCTTTTTCTATATAATTATTTCACCTGATATATTTGATGATTCTCAGCTTCAATTCTGATACTATGAATAGGGAAAGTTACATAAGTAAATGTATTGGTTTGGTCTCATTTTAGTTTCAGTGACAAAGTCATCAAAACAATATGAGCATTATAGGGGTTATGATCCCAGGTTTAGATAAATGATTTCAGAATCAAGTCTACCTTGTCATCCTGAGAATTTCAGTAATTTTCTTCACCTCCCTCTTTCCTTCCCTCCCTCTTTCCCTCTCTCTTTTCCTTCCTCCTTCCCTTCCTTTCTCTTTCTCAAGTTTCAGACAAAAAATATGTTATAATTTTATTTGTGCCTTGAATAGTTGTAAGAATTGAAATCCTGTGTCTGTAGCAGTGCATAGAACTCAGAAACTATTAATACTCAAATGAGTGTATGGCCATTAACACTGTGACAGATAATCCCTTAGTACACACTGGTATGTTATTATCAGTAGTACTAAATGGCTGACTAAAATAGAGTGTTTCATGATATACTTCTCGGTCTGATTTGATGATTCCATAGTATGATCCTGTGCTATAATATCCTACTGTATTCTACATGTGTGTCTGAATATATATTTATTTCTCATTTCTTATTAATTTTATATAATATTATGAAACATTTAAAAGTTAAAAATCGATGTTTTAATATACAAATGAAAGAATTTGGCACTCTTTTTCCATCCACTGATTTTTATTCTAAAATCTTCCTGGTTCTCTTCTACTTTTAAAAAATCAGTTTAGAGCAATGATTCTCAACCTTCCTAATGCTAAGACCCTTTAATACAGTTCCACATGTTGTGGTGACCCCTAACCATAAAATTATTTTTGTTGCTACTTTGAAACTGTAATTTTGCTACTGTTTTGAACTGTAAATATGTGTGTTTTCTGATGGTCTTAGGCAAACCTTGGTAAAAGCATCAGTTGACCACCCAAATGGGTTTTGGCCCATAGGTTGAGAGTTTCTTATTTAGTCAAGTGTTTTAAACTCTTATTTCCTTATATTGTATACAAAGACCCTATTGGGAGTCAGACTCAGGGGAATGACAATACCATCTTTCTGGTGGTCCCAATAAGGATGTTAACAGTGTGTCCTGAGAGGCAATAGCTTCCTCTTTCTGAATGACTGCAGCTTGAGAATGCTCCCCTACAGTGACCTCCTGTCTGTCCATTAATGATTCACTTCTACATGGTTTGGCTAAATAATGAACATTATGACAGTTAATAAAACATGCATATGGAAAGTGTACATTTATCCAAAGGCCTGAGCAACTAGGCTCTAGTGGCAGCAAAGGATGGAGGCAGCAGCACTGACACAGTGACAGTGGCAGCAACTGGGTGGGTGAACTTGTTGACAGGATCAATAAACTCATTAGTGAGATGAACTCCCAAAGCAAGCAGATAGAAACAAACTGTGTAATTTTTGACATGAGCATAGCCATGTGAGGGACACCAATACCTCAGAGCCATGGGAATAGTAAGGCATTCCCAGTCAGACTCAGGGGAATGACAATAGCATCTTTCTGGTGGTCCCAGTATGGATGTTAACAGGGTGTCCTGAGAGGCCACAGCTTCTTCTTTCTGCAGCTTGAGAATGCTTCCCTATAGTGACCTCCTACTGAGGTGAGGTAGCCTACTTCTATGCTCAGCTGTATATGATAAACCTGCCTCTTTGTTCAACTGTATAGAATAAGATGGATCTCTGGACCCTGGAGCATCTCCATCATAGCACACAGCCCACCCAATCCCAGATTCCCTGTCTGTTATTTCTTCATTCTTTGTCAATCCAGTTAGGTCAGTCCCAAAGCCATAAAGATAACAGCAGATAACCCATTAGACTTTCTAGTATCTGTGCTAACACTGGAAGGTGCTCTCCACATTTACAAGGTGACTTCCTACCTCATCTAAGCTCATCAGGAAAATCTCTCACAGATATGCCTAGAGGCTTGCCTCTTATTTGATTTCATATTTAGTCAAGCTGAGAAGATTAACCACCATACTGGGTTAGCATGTATCAGAAGCATAGGTTTAATTTAGAATGGATACTCGTTGTGGAGAACAGTAGATACCCCTGACAATAAGAATTGAGTAAGTACATAGTTGTAGGCAGAGTTTTTTGTTGGGACTGCCAGCAGGCTCTGTCCTGTTTGTTGTAGAGCTTGGTGTCACTGCCAGCCATCTACATTTGAGGAAATTCTCAGGCAGAGAGGAAATGGTACTGGTACAAGCACAGGGATGGGAATCTGTTTTATTAGCAGTGTCTTATAGAACCATATAAAAGTCTCAGTTTGTGTGCCCACCTTTCACCTGCCCACTCTGGAAACAACTGTCCTGGGGTCTGCAGGCAGGGTGACTGGGCCCCTGAGGACCAAGCAACTCTGAGTCTGCCGAGATCGCTGACTTCTCCTGCACCCACTCAGGGCAGAGGTGAGCTGCTTCTGCCCCTGCCTTGTACCCATCTTCTGCCTGCCCACTCTGGGAACTCCTGTCCTGGGATCTGCAGGCAGGTAGACTCAGTCCCTGAGGACCAAGCAACGCTGAGTCTGCTGACATCTCTGTGCTAGTCCTGCTCCCACCCACCTCGAGAGCAAGTGCCTCAGACCTGCCTGTACCCACCTTGAGACCCATCAGATTATCAGACCCTCTTGCACCCACTGGAAGAGAACCTTGGACCTGTACACACCAAGAAAGGAAGAGCCACAACTTTCACTTATTAGAAGAAGAGATGGGAAGATGACAATATAAGAACACATCCAACAACAGCAACACCAATATGATACCATCAGAATCTAGGGACTCTACGCCAGAAACACCTGAACATCCCAACACAGATGAAGCAGAAGAGAGCAACCTTAAAAACAACTTCATGCAGATGATGGAGATCCTAAGAGAGGAAATAAGAAAGTCATTCAGAGAAATGGAAGAAAAGACAAACCAAAAGATGCAAGAAATCAACAAATTTTTAAGGAAAGACAAGCAAATACAATCAAACAGTTGAAGGGAACAATTCAGACACTTCAAGACCTGAAAACAGAAATAGAGACAATAAAGAAAATATAAACAGAGGGAATTCTGGAAATAGAAACGCTGGGTAAACAATCAGGAACCATAGATGCAAGTATAACCAACAGAATACAAAAGATGGAAGACAGCATCTTAGATGCTGAAGATAAACTAGAGGAAATGGATTTATCAAGCAAAGAAAATCTTAAGTCCAACAAATCTTAAGTCCAAACATAGGCAATAGATAACCCCACTTTACAAAAACCCAAAAGAAAAAGCAGGGTAAATCCACATACAATACCACTACCAACAACAAAACAACAACAACAACAACAACAACAACAACAACAAAAACAAGAATAAGCACTCAGTGGTCCTTAATTTCCCTCAATATTAATGGTCTTAACTCACCTATAAAAAGACACAGTGGATACGAAGACAGAATCCATCCTTCTGATGCATACCAGAAAGACAACTCAACTTCAAAGTCAGTTATTACCTCTGAGTAAAGGGTTGGGATAAGATATTCCAATCAAATGGACCCAAACAAGCTGGGGTAGATATCCAAGTATCTGAAAAATTAGACATCAAACTAAAATCAATCAAAAGAGATGAAGAAGATCATTTCATTTTCATCACAGGAAAAATCCATCAGGAAGAAGTCTCAATGATAAACATCTATTCCCCAATTACAAAGGCACCAACGTTTATAAAAGAAACATTATTAAAACTCAAATCACGAAATAAGGCCTCACACAGTAATAGTGGGAGACTTCAACACTCCACTCACACCACTGGACAGGACCACCAGACAGAAACTTAACAAAGAGACAAAGGAACTAACAGAAGTTATGACCCAATTGGGATTAACAGACATCTATAGGACATTCCATCCAAACACAAAAGAATATACCTTCTTTTCAGCAGCACATGGAACCTTCTCTAAAATCAACCACATACTCAGCAACAAAGCAAACCTCAACAGGTAAAAAAGAAAATATTGGAATAACCCCCTGTGTCTTATCAGACCATCATGCTTTAAAGTTAGAATTCACGAACAACACAAATTGCAGAAAACTTAGCAATTCATGGAAATAGACCAACGCTCAATTGCAACATTCCTGGGTCAATGAAGAAATAACAAGAAATTGGACTTCCTAGAATTCAATGAAAGTGAAGAAACAAAATACCCAAACATATGGGACACTTTGAAAGCAGTACTAAGAGAAAAGTTTATGGGTCTAAGTGCTTACATGAAGAAACTAGAGAGTAATCACACCAGAGAGTTGACATCACAACGGAAAGCTCTAGAACAAATGGAAACAAATTCACCCTGGAAGAGTAGATCCCAGGAAATAATCAAACTGAGGGCAGAAATCAATAAAGTCGAAACAAAGAAAACAATTCAAAGAATCAGTGTAATAAAGAGCTGGTTCTTCAGGAAAATCAACAAGAAAGACAAACCTTTATCCAAACTAACCAAAAGGCAGAGAGAGAACATGCAAATTAATAAAATCAGAAATTAAAAGGGGGACATAAAAACGGACACTGAGGAAATCCAGAGGTTGAAAAGCTGTACTCTACATGATTGGAAAATTTAAAGGAAATGACAATTTTCTAGAGACATATCACTTACCAAAATTGGATGAAGAACAGATAAGCAACTTAAATGGACCTATAACCCCTAAGGAAATAGAAGCAGTCATAAGAAGTTTCCCATCAAAGAAAAGCCCAGGCCCAGATGGCTTCAGTGTAGAATTCTACCAGAAATTCTAACAAGAGTTAATACCAATACTCCTCAAATTGTTCTACATAATAGAAGCAGAGGGTTCATTGCCAAATTCTTTTTATGAGGCTTCAATTACCTTGGTACACAAGGCACACAACAAGACACCTAAGAAAGAGAAAGACAGACCAATACCCCTCATGAACATTGATGCAAAACACTCAATAAAATACTGGTAAATCTAATCTAAGATCACATCAGAAAAATCATCCACTATGATCAAGTATGCTTTATCTCAGGGATGCAGGGATGAATCCACATATGAAAATCCATCAATGTACTCCAGCATATAAACAAAGTGAGAAAGAATAATCACTTGATCACCTCACTAGATGCTGAAAAAGCCTTTGACAAAATCCAATACCCCTTCATGATAAAGGTCCTTGAGAGATCAGGGATAACTGGAACATACCTGAGCATAATGAAAACAATATAGAGTAAACAAACAGCCAACATCAAACTAAATGGAGAGAAACTCAAAGCTATTACTCTAAAATCAGGAACAAGACAAGGCTGTCCACTCTCTCGATATCTCTTTAATATTGTCCTTGAAGTTCTAGCTAGAGCAATAAGTAAACAAAAAGAGATAAAGGAGATACAAATTGGAAATGAAGAATTCAAACATTCACTATTTGCAGATATGATAGTTTGCATAAGTGACCTGAAAAACTCTACCGGGGAGCTCCTATAGCTGATAAACACATTCAGCAGTCAAAGGATACATGATTAACAAAAAAAAAACAAAACAAAACAAAACAAAAAAACAGTAGCCCTACTATATACTGATTACAGATGATAAGAGGTCTGGGAATGAAATCATAGAAACATCACCCTTTACAGTAGCCACAGACAACATAAAATATCTTAGGGTAACACTAGCCAAACAGGTAAAAGATATATATATATCAAGAACTTTGAGGCTTTAAAGAAAGAAATTAAAGAAGATACCACAAAATGGAAAGATCTCCCATGCTCTTGGATAGGTAGGATCAACATAGTAAAAACAGCATACATGCCAAAAGCAATCTATAGATTCAATGCAATCCCCATCAAAATACTGTCACAATTCTTCACAGAACTTGAAAGAACAATACTCAACTTTATATGGAGAAACAAAAGACCAAGGCAATAAAAAAAAAAACCCTATTCAATTTAGGAACTTTTGGAGGCATTACCATTCCTGACTTCAAACTCTATTATAGAGCTATAGTCCTGAAAACATCTTGGTATTGGAACAAAAATACACAGGTAGACCAATGGAATAGAGTTCAAAACACTGATATGCACTCACACTTCTAAGAACACACGATTTTTGACAAAGAAGCTAAAGATATACAATGGAATAAAGAGAACATCTTCAACAAATGGTGCTGGCATAACTGGATGCTGGCATGTCAAAGACTGCAGATAGATCCATGTCTGTTGCCATGCACAAAACTTAAGTCCAAATGGATCAAAGACCTCAACATAAATCCAGCCACACTGATGCTACTAGAATAGAAAGTGGGAAGTACCCTTGAACAAACTGGTACAGGATTCAGCTTCCTGAACATTATAACTGTAGCACAAACACTGAAATCAACAATTCATAAATGGGACCTCCTGAAACTGATAAGCTTCTGTAAGGCAAAGGACATAGTCAGCACATGACAAAATGGCAGTCCACAGAATGGGAAAAGATATTCACCAACCCCATATCCAACAGAGGACTGATCTACAAAATTTGCAAAGAACTAAAGAAGCTAGTTTCCAAATCACCAAATAATCCAAATGTGGGGTACAAAACTAAATAGAGAGTCTATTTGGGAATATATAGGGATCTCAATATAGGAATTTAAAATGGCTGAGAGACACAAAAGGAAGTGCTCGACATCCTTAGCCATCAGGGAAATCCAAATCAAACAACTCTGAGATACCATTTTACTCCTGTCAGAATGGCTAAAATAAAAAACACCAATGATAATTTATGCTGGAGAGGATGTGGAGAAAGGGGAACACTGCTTTCTCTAGTGGAAGTGCAAACTTGTACAACCACTTTTGAAATCAATTTGGGGATTTATCAGGAAAATGGGAATTAGTCTACTACAAGATCCAGCAATTCCACTCTTAGACATATACCCAAAAGAAGCACATTCCTACAACAAGGACATCTGTTCACCTATGTTCATAACAGCATTATTTGTAATAGCCAGAACCTGGAAGCAACCTAATGTCCCTCAACTGAAGAATGGATACAGAAAATATGGTATATTTACACAATGGAGTACTACTCAGTGGGAAAAAAAAACAATGGAATCTTGAAATTCAAAGGCAAATGGATGGAACTTGAAGAAACCATTGTGAGCAAGGTAACAGTCACAGAAAGACAAACATGGTATGCACTCACTCATATATAGATTTTACACATAGAACAAATGATTATAAGCCTACAATCCACACCACCAGAGAAGCTAGGCAACAAGGAGGACTTTAAGAGAGACATACCTGGTCCCCTGTCAAAGGGGAAAGGTACAACATCTCCTGAACAAATTCAGAGCATGGGGGAAGGCGAGAGGTAGCCAGGAGAATGAGAAAGGGAGAAGAGGAGAGATGAGAAGGACATACATAAACAGGAAGATTGTGTAGAGGGAAGAATAGAGGAGAGCAAAATAAGAGATACCATCAGAGAGGGAGCCAGTATAGGTTCAAAGAGTAAATCAGGTACTAGGGAAATGTCCAGAGATCCACAAGGCTGACACCAAGTAACAATCTAAGCAACAGTGGAGAAGCTACCTTAAATGCCCTCCCTTGATAATGAGATTCACGACTAATTTAAATGCCATCCTAGAGACTTCATCCAGCAGCTGATGGAAGTAGAAGCAGACACCCTTTGAACTGAACTGAAATCCAGTTGCAGAGAAGGAAGACCGGTGAGCAAAGCAGTCCATACCAGGCTGGTAACCCACAGAAACAGCTTTCCTGAACAAGGGAGAGCTCTTGGTCCCCAGACGATAGCTGGGAAACCAGCATGGAATTGATCCATATTCCTTGAATATGGGTGTCAGTGAGAAAGCCTTGGAAATCTTTGAGACCTTTTGTAGTATATGAGTACTTATCCCTAACATAGGAATGGACTTTGGGAGTCGATTTCACATAGAAGGATAGTCCCTCAGCCTAGACACACCGGGGACTACTTAGGCCCTATCCCAAAGGATATGACAGACTCTGAAGAGCCCCCATGGATGACCTCACTCTCTCTGGGGAGCAGAAATGGTATGGGACATGTAGGGTGTTATTGGGGGTAGGGGAAGACGGTAGGAAGAGGGAACTGGGATTGACATGTAAAACAATCTTGGTCTAATTTAAATTAAAAAAAAATGGAGAAAAAAAGTCTCAGTTCACAACCCCTGCTGAATTATTTGCTGCTTTCTTCTGCATGGGTAGCAGCATCTGGGCAGAGATATTAAGCAGAGTTGCATCTGTTATTCTCCTTGAATTTTCATCTTCTTCCTAGGATTTACTCTGGAAAAATATCTCTTAGCTGAAGAAGTGAGTGAGCCTTGTGATGAACATTTGATCCTAATCTTCTTTAAGTTCAAAAAACTGAGGAAGGTTGACGCTAACAGGGTTAAACATGCCAGCTCCATTTCCCTTTCAGTGTATGCAATTATGGTGGAACTCAGAATTTCAGACTTCCTCCAAGTATTTGGAATGAGTATTTTCAAAGGAATAACAGGTGGTCTGTATTAGAGAACAAACTTGTGTTTTTGTTTCTTATTTTATAAAAACTAGGAAATCAATGTGCATTGTTATTTCAAAACTTTTATCCTTTTTGGTGCATGATTTATAAGATGACAGGTATTATCAAAAAAATATCCTGTTTGTTCACATCCACAGATGTCTTATTCCTTAAAATGACTCAACACAGTTGGCTGAACAAGTCAATCTTATTAAGGTCTGCTCTTTGGTAGAAAGTTAATGGTCATTTGACTCTAGTAAAGGACAGCAGTAATCTTCACACAGAGACTGACAATACTAGATGCTGGATTTAATTTCTATAAGTGTGAACTCTGTGTCAATTGGATAAATGCTTTTCCAATTAAAGAGAAAAATTCAGGTGATAAAATATTTTTGTATTTAAACACAATTCTCAAGTTTAAATTTAAATTCAATAAATATGCTGCCATATGCTTGCAATAATCAACTTATTATCTGACATTTAGGATACAGTGTTAGTTACTACTAGCTCTCATGGCATTTATAACCGATATACATTAATTAAAATTTTTGCAGTATTAGTTTTTTGTCCCCTGGGATAAAATAAGATCTCTTTTGAAAAGGCCTTTGCAGAGGAGTTACTTGTATAATTTAATATTCTGTGTTTTCCCTGCAGTAGAAACCTATAGACATTACAAAATTGTGACTTTCTTATTTGTCATTTGAATGAATCTGGGCAAACACACTGCCTCTATTTTTCTGCTAGGTAATGTGAGAATAATTTTTTCTGAAATTTAAAATTTGCTGGAAGGTTACATGCAATCACTGATTTGATCTATAACAATGGGTACACACTATGTAGCAGCTCCCATGCTGCCATTCTGAAATGAGATCTGTGCCAGCCACCACATGGTGTATCTTCTCATGTTGAGGGCTGGGCTAATCCAAGACCTCCCGCAAACTATGGAGAAGGGACACAGCTCTTTGTCTAAAATTAGTAATGCACTTGGCAGGGCCAATAATGTCCTGGAGCCATGGCCTTGGGGCATGGTGCAGGTTCTGGTTTGGTGAACCCAACTCTTCTACCATTTTAGGGCTGTGGTATCAGTTTGAAGACAGCTGTGTGCTCAATCTGCAATATTCTTGAAATAGCCTATAATCCCCTTGTGAATCATTGCTTGATTAGCTTCCCACTGCCTTTGTCTCATTGTATGATACTTTCTGCTGACTTCTTCCCACTTCTTCCCTATAAATAGTACATAAGGTGATGTACTTTTTAATAAACTTGCTTGGCATTAGGCATAGCTTTGTGCATGGCCTCCTGATCCCAAATGTGTCTATTTCTTTATCTTCTGATCTCGGGTCCTCTCTCTAAGGACTCTATCACTGAAGAATGACCTGCTGGCCCAAATAATCTTGCAAATCATTAAATGTTGTAGGAACATGGATAGTGGTGAGTGTACATTGTACTTTAAATGGAAAGTATTCATTTTAAGAGGTACACTATTCAACATGATGTTGTTAATCTTAGCAGCAATTTAATGAAGTTTTAAATTATTAAATCAATTGATTTTCTCAAAGGAATTTGTGTACTTTAGAGATTCTACCTACAAGTCTCTGTGATGATAATATTTTCTAGTTAAATCTGTTAAATAATGCAGAAAAGCCTTTATTATCTCACCAGTAACTAACTTCCCGTCAATGCAAGAACCTGGCATTTTAGTTACAGCTATCCTCAGGTTATAGTCCCTGAGATGACTACATGTTTTTAGGGTCCTCATTAAGAAATGAATCCAGTGTCAAAAATACAAAATTAGTTTCCAAAGGGATACATGTTTAAAATAAACAATTAATTATATAAAACATATCAGAAATTATTAATAGCATGATGTTCAAAAGTGGGTTAACTTCTGAAAAACTGTTGTTTTCCTTCTACTTGGTGGGCCCTTCTCTATGAATTCCATTTATTTTGGCAATGATTTTTAAAAGTCATTTTCTTCAGAGACAATGGAGTTTGGTCTCTTGTGAAATATATGTAGTTAACTGAAATATTGCTTCATTGTTTGTAACTTAAATATGTTTCAATCTCAGTTATTTATAATATCACATATATTTTCAAGATTTCTGTAAATCTGAGAAAATATCTATTAAAGTATTTTTCATAAGTGAATTACATAGTTTGAAAGAATTTCATCTGTATCAATCAATTTCAAGCTTTATTTCTGTTGTAGGCCTTTGAAGATCACATATTGGTTTGTCTTCTGTCTCAAGACATGACATTAAGCTAGATTAAATGTCATAACAAGGTTTAAAAAAACTTCATTGTTATACCAAGATGGCTACTAATGACTCAGCCATACATAGTGCTGATTGAACAATGAAATACCCCAACAAATCATGCCCCTAGTTAATTAGCATATGCAAATTGATCCCTCAAATCCTCATGCCTATTCCAATAGTAATCTTCCTGTGGGGTGCAGGAGAGTTGTTTCTGGAATGGGACAGTTAAGCAACTTTTGAAAAACATTTTCTAAATGCAAGTACAAAAGCTACTTTGGTTTATGTGAACACACAGCTAGAATCCATATTTCCAGTACTACGCCCAAGCAGATAAACAGCCCAATAGAAGTCTCTGTTGCCTTCTGATAGACTTTCCTCTTTGTTGAGCATAGGCCTTTCTTTTTATAAAACAGAATACTTATTAAATGTTGTGGATAAACATTAAGTATTTATTGGGCATTGTTCTTGTAATAGTAGTGTGAAAGTTTAATGTTTTAATTTGCCAGTTTCATTTCCCTGACTAATCTTGTCTGTATTACAAGCCCTTAACCAACAAATGTCTCTTAAGAAAGACAACTGCCCTCTAAGATTTATAGGTGTTTTTGAAGACTTGCTCTGACTCCTCTCCCCACACACAATTGTGGATGTATTTTAACACATAGAACAGGGTTCCTAAACTAGTGTTCTCTTTTCAGTTTTGCAGGCTATTTATGTATTTCAAGTATATGAGTCTTTTGCCTCCCTACATGTATGCATGTGTATTACAAGACATAGCCCCTGCTGAGGACAGAAGTGGGTATCAGATCTGCTGGGATTGGAGTAAGAGATGATGGTGAGCCACACTGAGCATGCTTGGAAGCAAACCTGGTGCTGTGAAAGAACACCTGAGCCATCTCCCCAGTCCCTAAACCAATATTCTTGCTCTTTGGAATTCTTATCATTCCCCTGATGTTTTGCTAAGAGATACAGAAAACATCTCTGCTTTTTCAAATGCCTCAAATTCTGTTTTCTAAAAGCAACAAGGAGACACTTCTAATATTCTCTAACATTCTTTATTTTTCAAGTGGCTATGCCACATCTCCGTAATAGCATGCAGATTCCAGAGGCTGTCTCTCTTTCTGCTCCATGTAGTTTTATAATTAAATGTTTATAGCTATGTCCCCTGGCAGAGACTGATGCAGGACAAAAAGTATTTGAACATTGCCAACGGTCCTGAAATGCTGTCTCATTACTAAATACATGGGGCTATCAAAGCACCTCATTTCCTTGTATTGTTTTTTTCTAGCTTTCTCTGCGTGTTGAAGACAATTCCCTTTCATATCCATTTAGACACAGTGGTAATCATTCCATTCCTTTTCCCTTATCTGTCGGTGAAATGGGCTCTAACTGGTAAAGCATTACAATTCCCAACAAGCTTCATTGTGACAGTGACAGAACATCAATCATTTAGAAAATCCATTCCTGTCAGGGACTATTTTTAAAAGTGATTTGTATAGAACAGTATCAGTGTGTGTATGTGGCACATATATTTTTGTAACCAAAAGAAGAGTCTCTCAGTTACAGGACTAGGATGTTTACCTGAATCATTAGCAAAACTAATGATTCAGGATTGAAAAGCATCATTCTGAATGCAGAAAACCAGTGGCCTTGTATAAACCTGGGAAGAGCCAAAGACTTTATTATCCACTAGTTAATAATCATAAAATAAAATAGAATAAAGTGGGAGTCCCACATTAAAGACTTTGTGGAATTTCATCGAGGTCCTGTGTAGAGTCAAGGAAGCCCTGAATGAATGACCTCCATAGTGAATTGAACTGTTTAAATGGACATGACCATGCCAAGGACCTCAATGCCTCAGCCCCATGGGAGTGGCAAAGTCTTCCCCTTGTGAGACTCATGGGGATGTAAAGCCTTCCTTGGGAGTCTAAATATAGATTTTGAAAGTGTTATCTTGAAACATGCCCAGTAGCTCCCCGTCCCCTTGATACTTAGGGCCTGAAGACTAACCCTGGATAGATGCTGCTCATACCATGTGTCTGTATATGTTTGTTGTTTCTTCATTTCTTCACTGCTCAGTCAATCTTATGTGTTTGTCATTTCTTCATTTACTCACTGTCCCAGTTAGTTAGGTCAGTCAGTCCCTGAAACCCTGCTGAATGCTGCCCATTTCCTATTCTACTTCTTAACACTATTTCCTCTCAGGCAGTTGTTTCCTTTTATGATAAAATGAGCCCTAAAGTAAGTTTTAGAAAGGTAACTTAAAACAGGAAGTTTTTAAAGGTTACCCAAGAATAACATAATCTCATTGAAGTTTGGTGTCTTACAGGCTTCTCTAGGTAACAGAAATGTTGAAAAAATCCATTCCTACAGACTATTCCTAAATAATACTCTGGAAATTAACAAATTTGTAAATATTCATTAAGGACCTCTAAGACTGATGACAAGCCTTGTTTCTTAGATGTTCCTTCTTTCTTCCTTCAGATCTCTCTGCAAGACTTTGATAAAATGTTCTTTGGGCATGTATCCATTCAGCATAACTTTTCATTGTTCTAAAAACTATCATGACAATGCATTGAGAATTCAGAGGAAAGCAAAACTCTGCAGGCTCTGACCTCAACTGTCTAGAAAGGGCTAAGGATGAAAATATGTGTGAGAACAGGTGCCCTGGGATTATGTTTTTCCTAGAACAGAGCACACCAAAAGTTATCATTAGAGAAAGAAATGCAGCTTCAGCCAACCTTTCACAGTGACATTTTAAAGTAGCCCTTCACATTAGCAAACACAGTACATACTTCACAGGGAAATATGTTCAATGAGATTATATCATGGCACAATAGAATAACAAGAAATGAACACTTGAAGAAGAGAGTTCGTGAAATAGACTACTTCTAGACAAAGAGATTTTCATAGTCAGGTTCCCACTTTAACTCATTGATTTACAAGAGCAAATCCTTGTCTGTGGTATAATGTATAATTGACTTTTAATTCAATTATGAACACATTAGAAATCATTACATCTAGTTTCTGGGTACTCTGCTGTCCAAGAAGGAACAATTAGTGATTTCTAAGATTACATTTAGAAACCATTAAAAATTGTAGTTAGTTACTACATGGTCAGTGGCAGTAGATTTCAGAAAATGTTTTGAGGCATTTAGAATGAGGCTACACCAAAATTAAAAGT
This sequence comes from Cricetulus griseus, assembly GCF_003668045.3. NCBI lineage: Eukaryota > Metazoa > Chordata > Mammalia > Rodentia > Cricetidae > Cricetulus > Cricetulus griseus. Next base: position 308,310,052 of record NC_048595.1, on the reverse strand, counting down.
AGCTTATATGTAGAATAGTGATTTTCATTCTGTTTATACCACAGACCTTTTGAGAATTTGATGAAATGTAGATTCTCTTGGGAAAATGCATACATACATCTGAGGCATCTGAGGGACAAGCACTATTGGCTTCTAAGTTGATCCCACATACTTACCTCTTGGTTTCTATACCTTTCATGTAATTTTTGATTGTTATAGGGAGTTTGGCATCTTTGGTTATTTTGTTGTTATCATTGTTTGATTTTACACACACACACACACACACACACACACACACACACACACACACACACACACACAATACAGAGGTTTCTTTGAATCTGAAAGTGAAGCTTAGTTTTCAGATTCTCTCCTTGTTTAAACATACTTGCTAGTTCATCTTTCCACAGTGCATACTGAAAACATCTGAGGTTAAAACCCCAATGGCTTCTAACTTGACCCCAAATAGCTACCTCTTGCTGTTTGTGGTCCCATGTAATTTGGATGATTATACTGTCATTGGCATCTTTATTTCTTTTGTCTTTTTGTTTTTCAGATTGGGTCTCAGGACCTAGGCTGCCCTGGAACTGAATATGAGACAATGCTTAAACCACAGTCCTCCTGCTTCTGCCTCCTAAGTGTTGGGTTTATAATTGCACACTACCATACCTGTCTACTGGATCACATTTAATGATTATAATACAAATAAATTGTTGAGAGATGGTTACAAAAGATGACATTCTTGCATGAACTTGTCCTTCACCTTTTCTCACACTGTGCTGATGGAATCAACACCTAAGTTGTTAGTTGTTATATGGAGAAGACCACATGGTCAATAACTCAAGAGTAAATTCCATCAACAGTCAGTCAGTAAGGGAGAATCCTTTGCCAGCAACCAGCAGCTAGATGAATGACTTGGAAAGTATAGTCTGATTTATTGGCACTTTTAAGAAAGTCATAGCTTCAACCTTAATTCTCCCATGTGAAACTCTCAGCTAAAAGAACAACTTAAATTACTCCTATATTACTGATTCATAGAAACGGTGTGGTAATATTTACCATTTTAAGCAATTAAATTTCAAAGTAATTCATTATATGACATTATGTAGCCAATATGTATAATAACCAGGATGACAAACAAATTGGGAAAGCAGTTTAGAACTGTATCATAGAAAGATTTGAATATCAGCTGAATGAGTAGTGGGTATACTGATAACTTGTAGGTAGGGGTTTTTGTTGGGACTACCAGATCCCAAATAACCACACAGAGAATTATTATTAATTACAAATGCTCAACTGATATCTTAGGATAGTTACTAACTAGGTTTTACAGCTTAAATTAGCCTATATTTCTTATCTACTGTGTGTTTTTTTTTTCCCATGGCATATTCATCTCCTGCTTCCTCTGAATCTGGCTGTTGACCCTTTCTTCTTCCCAGCACTCTTTCAGTCTGGCTCTTCTGCCTAGCTATTGGCCAGTTGGTTCTTTATTATACCAATATGAGTAATACATAGTCACAGAGTACAAAAGGATTATTCCAGAGCATTATAGAATTTGTGTGGTAATTAGTACTATTTTAAGCAACTAAATTTCAAAGTAATTCATTATGTACCATTATAATATATATATATATATATATATATATATATATATATATATTATCAAGGATGAAAAATAAAGTTGGGAAGGCACTTTAGGACTGCATCATAGAAAGCCTTGAATATCAGCTGAAGGAGTAGTAGGTACACTGATGATCTATCACCCAAGGTGTCTTCTTTGTAGTTCCTGAAACCAATGAATGAACATGATAGCCTATAAGAAAAGGAGGAATAGAGACTATACATCGAATTTATGTTACTAATGCATTCACTTTAGATAATAATGTTTATTTTGAATACTTAGGTATGGAGCAATAGCAAAACCATTAAAAATATTCAGGGAATTATATAAGAGAATGAGTAAATTCTAATAATGATAGCATAGGCTAGAGTGGTGTGATTGATAGCTTTGAATGTGGACAGGAACCATAAGTCATGTTACATGAACCATCATAAAACATGTCAACAGGCAAGAGATCTTTCTCTCTCATAAAATTTTAAGAAATAACATAACTTATTTTAGCTCAGTAACATTCATTTGGACTTCTCACCTTCAGAACTATAAGATTGCAATTTGGATTCATATTAAGATCTTTAAAATTTTGTGTTTTGTTACCATATAATCCCTGTTTTTGTTTCTTGAGTCACCAACTCTACCTCCATATAGAACTTCTGAGCAGAAGCTTTCCATTCTTCAGTACCATAGCCAATGCAATAAGTTACAAGTTGGATAAATAGAAGAATTCAAGGATTTTTTAGAATATTAAAAAATCTACATCTTAATTTGATCATACCATTTATGTATTAAAATGACTCCCAGTATTTTAGTTGATCACTAGTTAAAACATTAAGCCATTAATATAGTAGTGATATTTTCAAATTATCCCAAAGCTATTGTTAAAACGAGTCCTTAGGAAGAGTGGTACAGACCTAATAATATGGATAGTAAAGCAGAAATTTTAAGAGGAGGAAAGAATGGACATATAAACAAAACAAAACCCCAGAGAGATTAGTATCTTTGTATAATAAATATTTCCCAATATTACATGTAGTTTGGCTTTATTATCCCAAAGGCAGTTCAAAGTGTAGAAAGTTGGCAACTGAAATTGGTACATTATCTCAAAAAACAGGCAGTTTGACCTACTGGAGTTCAAAGATATCATTTCAAAATAACCACTGAAGTATTGTGTCATTGTACCTGTCTGGTTACTGAGTTACACAGTCTTACTACACTAATTTTAAAGTCTGTCCTTTTAAAAAATATTTGTCATATGTGTGACATAATTTTTATTTTATTTACTTACCAAACACATTTTTTCATGAAATATAAAAGTTATCTTCAAATTCCACTTACGAAAAAGGTCATTCTTGACATCATTAAATAAATATCTTTGCAATGTTATAATTACAGGATACATGACATTTTATTCTGTAGGTCATTATACATGTACTCTGACCTTTGAATTACTATTTTAAGGATAGCAATACTCTAAAATAATTGAGTACAAAAGAGAAAACAAAGAAGTAGAAGAAAGTTTATGTTGAATAAGCACTCCTTTCTGCTATTATCTTATATTTTCTCATTTGCTAGTTACTCAATTCATCAAAAATATAAATATATTACTAAATTGAAAATATATTCTATATTTTAATTATGTATGTGTTTTCACTTTAGAAATAATATAAATAAGAACAAAAATGTCATAATCCAATAAACTAGAGGAAGCAAAGGTATAAGATGTGTGGAGGGTCTACCCACCACAAGGTAACTTTTAGATTGGGGCACCAATGGAAGCATTTGAGATTTCTTCAAAATCATGCTTGTTTAAATGATGAGTGAATATGTGCATACATATTTTTATGTAAAAATACGCATAGTCGTGATTGTATTTGTACAAAATATATAATTTTATACATCTAAACTACTGTAATAGTGTTCTCCAGATGAAAAGAACCAATAGTTGGATATATGCTAAATGAGAATTCATTAGCTTGGTTTTAATGAGACAGTCTTGCTCATCCAGTAGTGGCTGTTTTCACATTGGAGAAGCACAGAGCTTGAGTCCATGAATTGAATGGTTGTGCAATACCAACCTTTCTCTTAATCCATGCTGGAATGAGTCACCAATTCTCTCATTTTCTGTCTCCTACTTTGATTATTTTTTCACTCTTCTTTTTCTTATGGTTTGAATTATTTCTAAATTTTTAAATACTTCTGTTTCTGTGCTTTAATTTATTCTTGCAAGAATCACTCTAAACTAAAAGTTACTTCATATAAATGGTTCTTTTATGCTCTTAAATGATAATTCTTTCTGGAGAGGGGGGGAATTCTATTGACTACATGTGAAAACAAATTTGTGAACCAAAGCACAAACAAGATAATGATTCCATAATGACAATTCTTGAGTGTACTCATAGAATTGTAAAAAGTTGTGTTGTTAAAGAATCCAGTGCTCCTTACCCACACAATATTTATATACTATGTGAGTAGTGGCAGCCCTTTTTCCTCTGAGGGCAGGTTGTCAGCTGGTATTTCTTTGAATCAATACCATTTTGAAGAGGTCACTAAGTTAATTTATCCTTTCAGTGTCTTGTATGTGTGGATTGACAGCTAGGCAGATAGTACAAATATACATTTGTGTTTCTTAAGATGAAACAGTTTGTGGGGAGCTTTAGGTCACTCTAATTACTATCACTGGAATTTAAATATAATGACATGTTGCTTTTTGATTCACAGACTAATGGTATAAAGATATTTGAAATAAGATATCTTAGATCCTCTATTCAGTCACATGAACAAGAGCAGGGTCAAGCTCAGAGTAAACTGGTGGAAATAAAGCATCTGAATTTCCACCCACACATAATTATGATGAGTATGATTAATTACAAATCCTGTCTGAAGCTTGTTGGGATTTATGGACAGAATAATAGTTTTTATGCAAACATGCTTGTTAGTGGATCCAAATGAAATGATTCTTTTTCCAGAATTCACTGTTACCCAGAAAGAGGGCTCTGTCCTGATCTCTGGAGCCCTGATTCGTGAGAGCATCTGCTTCCATTGGCTCTGACAGGAGTGCTTTCCATAGGGAGTTCCATCCTCCCCACTTCCATTCTAATTATTCAGATGCTTTTCTCCTCTCAGCTGCTTGCATTTGAGAAAAACTGTGCTCAGTAATTTCTCCTGAGATAAAACTCTACCAGTAACTTAGCAAAGACAACACATATGTGACAGTTTGAAACTATAAACAGGAAATAAAAAGTATATAAGCAGATTAAGCACAGAAGGTTTTTATGGAAATAAAGTTTTCCATGCATTAAAGATCTAGGAAATGAAACTTTTTTATTCCACACATAGTAGGGACTTAAAATGCACTTATTGGTAGTATTCATGATTATTGTAGTTGTTCCTCTTCATATGAAAATACAGCGTAATCAATCATAATTCATCAGCTTCTGGATTGGGCAGTGTGATAAATTTGTAGGCATTTTAATCTGTAACACTTTATAGTCTGTGGACAAATAATACATTGATGCCTATTTTCCCATCACCAGAAGGATTAATTGACTGGCAATTGTGTGGGGTGGGACTTGAGACTTCTAAAATTCTCCAGAGGTGTGTAAATAAAACCAAGATTGAAAATTGCTGCCTAGATTATATTACCTGGCATATACTACGTGTTTGTTTTATTCCAGCCATGTGCAAAGTACATTATACATGACATCTTGTTTGTTCAGCAAAACAGCTCCATAGAGTGGCAAGCATTGTCTCCATTTGTCAGGTGAATGCTCTAAACTGAGGCAAAATCAGTGAATGTTTTTGCTATGTGATTGGTGGCTTTAGGGAAGTTTTTTTTAACATTTAAGTTATTATTTGTGTGCATGTGTGTATGTGTGTGTATGTATGTGCATGTAAATGTATGGGAGAATGTGTATGATATTATATTTGCATGGAAATCATGGGGAAACTGGCTAGATTCAGTTCTTTGCTTCCTCCATGGAATCCAAGGAATAAATTCAGGGTGACATGCTTGCAGGCTAAGTGCCTAACCAACTGAGCTATCATAGGGGCCCAAGAGGAAGGATTTGAGGCAGGTCTGTCCCTAGTTCTATGCTAGTGAATATATTCATGAGCAAAAGTTTTTAAATTTTGAATTGGGAAAATGGCTGGTTCTAAGCTGTAAGAAAGAATTCATACTAGGTAGATAACCTGGCTATGAGTTTCCAATATTCTTAGTGAGAGCTTTCTGGATCTTCCAGTCTGTTCCTGTCAGCTAATTGAGCATTGCTAAGAGTCAATAAGTTTTATCTGATTGTTACATGTATGTACTTCAGTTGATTTTTTTCTCTTTGAAAGCTCGGGGAAATCCTGCACTAGTTAGAGTCTAGGAATTCTGTGGCCAATTCTCTACACTCTCCTGAAGAGGCAACTCGAGAGGAGGAATAGTTTTGAATCCCAATGATAACAGTGATAGGAGTAAACTTTGCAATATATATTTCTGACCGAAATCTCATATTACATTCCTCCCGGCAGCATTGACACCAATGCATTTACATATGTTTAGTGCTACTACTTCAACTGAGCTCTTTCCTGGGCTCTCAAGAGATGAATTTACTCTCCTTTGTTCAACTCTGTCTCCAACCAGTGATTCAGAGTTTGACAAATTTTAATTTAAAGTATATTTACTTGTACAAGCTCATTGCTAATATATAACAAAGGTTTTTCTTATGTCTCTTAGAACAAGTTCATACTCTATGCCACCAAATCAGTATTCTTCCTTCTTCTCATGGTGTGTGTGTGTGTGTGTGTGTGTGTGTGTGTGTGTGTGTGTGTGTGTGTGTGTGTGTGTGTGTGTGTGTTGTATTATAGTGACTGAATGCTGACATCAGGAGTCTTCATAAATTCATCTTTACTTTTTTTGTGCTTTTGATTTTTCAAGAAAGGCTCTGTATAACACCCCTTGCTGTCCTGGAACTCACTCTGTAGACAAAGCTGGCCTTCAACTCACAGAGCTCAGTATGTCTCTGCCTTCCCCCACCCTGGGAGTTGTGGAATTAAAGGCTTGTACCACCACTGCCTGGCTTATCTCTACTTATTATGTGGAGACACAAGTAGCAAATTTGGCCAGTCTGGCTAGCCAGGTTGCTCCAGGAATCATCTGGTCTTCCCCTCACTGGAATTACAGTTAAGTTTCCACCTGGCAAGTATGTGGATGCTTAGGATCTGAACCCTTCTCCTCATGATTTAGCAGCAAGTTGTTACCTACCCACTGTCTTAGTTAGGGGTTTCTATTGCTGTGAAGAGACAGCATGAATACAACAACTCTTATGAAAGAAAACGTTTGACTAAGGTAGTGGTTGTTTACAGTTCAGAGTTACAGTCCATTATCATCATGGCAGGGAGCATGGCAGTGTTCAGGAAGACATGGTTCTGTCTATATTTTGATCAGAAATCAACATGGAGTGAACTGTGACACTGATTGGCGTCTTGAGGCAAAGCCCACCTCAAAGCCCACCCCCACAGTGACATACTTTCTCCAACAATGCTATACTTACTCCAACAATGTCACAGGTCCTGATAGTGCTACTCCCTATGAACTTATGGGGTCATGGGGGTCAATTACATTCAAATTACCAGACAACTGAGTTGGGTTCCTCCCCTGATTAGAAAAAAGTTTCTAATCAAAAGTTTCATTGAAGGGTGTTTTCCAAACTTTTAAAGAATTAGTTTCCATTAGTTTCTCAGAAAATGCATAAGTTAAGGATATGTATGCTGAAAAATCTGTAGAATAGAATGTAAAGCTATTTTCTTCTTGACAAACTTTAAGTGATAGTGAACATATTGGAAAAGAGAAAATGATTTCTAGATTTTCATATTTCATATATCTAAAGAAAAGAGCTACTAATGAATTTGAATTAAAATTCTGTATGAGATGTCCTGACTGAACCTAGATTTTTTTTTATTGGTATAATGTGTTAATTTTCATGAAAGATTTGTATATTTCTTCCTTTTATTTTGGCCCATAAACTAACTTTTGCTTCATATTTACCTTATTATAGATTAATGTTTCTAAATTTTTAACTTGGTAACATTAGGATTAACTTATATATCTTATGTGTTTCAGAAAATATTTCTACTTAGGAGTCAAAATTTCTTATCAATGAAAAGAACAATGTCAATTCACTGTGAATAACTAAATGCAATTCCTTAGTAAAATGTGGAAAAAAAGATTCATTCTAGAAGGTGTTTTATGCTCACTTCAGCTAAAAATGATGCTTCTTCTTTTGACATGTGTCTTAGTTAAGATTTCTATTGCTGTGAAGAGACACCACAACCACAGCAGCAACTCTTACAACTGAAAACATTTAGTTGTAGTGGCAACTTACAGTTTCAGAGGTTTAATCCATTATTATGGTGGGGGTAATGGAAGTTGTGAGTAAGGTGGCATGCAGACATGGTGCTGGAGAATTCTACATCTTGACCCAAAGATGACTGGAAGTGAACTGAGACACTGGGTATGACTTGAACATATATGGAACCCCAACAACCCTCTACACAATGACATACTTCCTCCAACAAGGCTATACCTACTCCAACAAAGTCATACCTCCTGACAGTACCACTCCCTTTGGAAGCCATTTTCCTTCAAGCCACCACACTTCATTCTCTGCCCCCAAAGACTTTTAAACATATTACAATACAAAATGCATTCAGTCCAACTTCAAATGTCCCAATAGTCTATAACAGTCATGATTTAAAAGTCTAAAATTCAAATTCTCTTCTTAGATTCATGCAATCTTTCAACTGTAATACCATGTGATTAAAATAAAAAAGCAGTTTATACACTTCACATATATAATGACACAAGTAATACATTATCACTCCAAAATGTAGGGAAGGAGCATATTGAGGAAATACTGGAGCAAAGCAAGACCAAAATCCAGCTTTCCTTAGTCTCAGAGGAAAATCCCATAGCCCCTTAGTTTTATCCTAAACTCTAAGGTCAGAAGCATGTGTGCCAAGCTGCCAAGTTCTGTTGCTAGCTGGGTCTGGAACAGGGCACGTTGTTTAATTAAATCTTCACCAGCTTTCTGTTGTCCATGGATTCTTCACTGCCTAAAATAGGCTGTCCTAGAGCTTTTCCTGTAGAGCAGGCCTCTACCTCCTGAGTGCTGGAATTAAAGGTGTATACTATCACATCTGGCTCTAAGCTTTTCTTTTTTTATTCTTTTAAAAATTTAAATTAGAAACAAGCTTGTTTTACATGTCAATCGAAGTTCCTTCTCCCTCCCCTGCCCCCCAAAGACCCCCCTATCCCCCCTTTCAGCTCCCCAGGGAGGGTGAGGCATTGCATGGGGGATCTTCAAAGTCTGTAGTATCATTTGGAACAGAGCCTAGGCCCACCCTGTTTGTCTAAGTTGAGAGAGTGTCCCTCTATGTGGAATGGGCTCCCAAAGTCCATTCATTTTCTAGAGATAAACACTGATCTACTACCACAGGCCCTATAGATTTCGCAGGCCTCCTCACTGATACCCACCTTCATGGGTTGAGGATCAGTCCTATGCTGGTTTCTGTCCATGAGCTCCCCCTTGTTCAGGTCAGCTGTGTCTGTGGGTTTCTCCAACCTGGTCTTGGCACCTTTGCTCATCACTCCTCCCTCTCTGCAACTGGATCCCAAAGATCAGCTCAGTGTTTAGGTGTGGGTGTCTGCTTCTGCTTCAATCAACTAAAGGATGAAGGATCTAGGATGGCATATAAGGTAGCCATCAATCTCATTATCAGAGAAGGGCATTTAAGGTAGCCTATAGCTTAGATTCTTAGTTGTGGTCAACCTTGTAGATCTCAGAACATTTACCCAGTGCCAGATTACTCTTTAAACCTATAAAGGCTCCCTCTATTATGGTTTCTCTTGTCTTGCTCTCCTGTATTCTTCCCGTGAGTAGATCTTCTCTCCCCATCCCTTCTCTTAACTCCCTCTCCCCACCCCATGCTCTCAATTAGCTCAGGATATCTTGTCCTCCCCTGGGGGAAAAGGTATGTCTCTCTTAGGGTCCTCCTTATTTGCTAGCTTCTCTGGCAGTGTGGATTGTAGGCTGGTGATGCTTTACTCTGTCTAAAACCCATATACCATGTTTGTCTTTTTGTGACTGGATTACCCTACTCAGAATGGTTTCTTCTAGCCCCATCCATTTACCTGAGAATTTCAAGATTCCATTGTTTTTTTTTTTTTTCAGCTGAGTAGTACTCCATTGTGTAAATGTACCCCATTTTTCTCCCTACATTAGTCAGTTGCGGGGCATCTCAGTTGCTTCCAGGTTCTGGATATTACAAATAATGCAGGTATGAACATAGGTGAACAGATGTACTTGTTATATGAATGTGCATCTTTTGTGTATATGCCTAAGAGTGGAATTGCTGGATATTGTGGTAGACTGATTCTCATTTTCCTGAGGAACTGCCATACTGATTTCCAATGTGGCTATATGAGTTTGACTTCCACTAGCAGTGGAGGAGTGTTCCCCTCTCTCCACATCTTCCCCAGCATAAATTGTCATTGGTGTTTTTGATTTTAGCCATTCTGACAAGAGTAAGATGGTATCTCAGAGTTTTTGTTTTTTTCTTGCATTTCCCTAATGGGTAAGGTTGTTGAACACTTTCTTATGTGTCTTTCAGCACTTTAGATGGCTCTATTGAGAATTCTCAATTTAGTTCTGTCTGTACTCCACTTTTTAATTAGATTATTCTCTGTTTTGGTGACTAGCTTCTTGAGTTATTCGTATAATGTGGAAATCAGCCCTCTGTCAGATGTGGGGTTGGTGAAGATCTTTTCCCATTCTGTGGGCTGCCATTTTGTTCAGTTGACTGAGTCCTTTTCCTTACAGAAGCTTCTCAGGAGGTCCCATTTATTTAATGTGGATCTCAGTGTCTGTGCTACTTGGTGTTATGTTCAGGAAACAGTCTCCTGTACCAATTTGTTGCTGGGTACCACCGACTTTGTCTTCTAAGAGGTTCAGTGTGGCTGCATTTATGTTGAGGTATTTGGTGCATTTGGACTTAAGTTTTGTGCATGGCGACAGACATAGATCTATCTGCACTGTTTAAACACCAGCATCCAGTTATAACAGCACCATTTGTTGAAGATGGTTTCTTTTTTCCATTGTATAATTTTAGTTTCTTTGTCAAAAATCAGGTGTTCTTAGGTGTGTTTGTCCATATCTGGGTTTTCAATTTCATTCCATTTATATACCTGTCTACTTTTGTGTCAATACCAAGCTGTTTTCAGGACTATAGCTCTATGATAGACATTGAAGTATGGGATGGTGATGCCTCCAGAAGTTCCTTTATTGTACAGGGTTGTTTTGGCTATCCTGTGTCTTTTGTTTTTTCCGTATAAAGTTGGGTATTGTTCTTTCAATGCCTGTGAAGACTTGTGCTGGGATTTTGATGGGTATTGCATTGAATCTGTAGAATGCTTTGGACAAGATAGCCATTTTCTAGCATCTTCTTTAATTTCTTTCTTTAAAGACTCAAAGTTATTGTATACAGGTCTTTCACTTGTTTGGTTAGCATTACCCCGTGGTACTTTATGTTGTTTTTGTTAATTGTAAAAGGTGATGCTTCTCTGATTTCTTTCTCAGCCCTCTTTTTGTCTGCATATAGTAGGGCTACTGATATTTTTGAGTTAATCTTGTATCTTTCCACTTTGCTGAAGTTTTTTTTTTTTTTTATCAGCTGTAGGAGTTCCCTGGTAGAGTTTTTCAGGTCACTTATGTATATTACCAAATTATCTGCAAGTAGTGAAAGTTTGACTTCTTCCTTCCCAGTTTGTATCCCCTTGATCTTCTTCTGTTGTCTTATTGCTCTAGCTAAAATGTCAAGTAAAATACTGAAGAGGTATGTAGGGAGTGGATAGCCTTGTCTTTTCCTGATTTTAGAGGAATTGAGTTGAGTTTCTCTCCATTTAGTTTGATGTTGGCTATTGGTTTGCTGTATATTGCTTTTATTATGTTTATGTAGGTTCTTGTTATCCCTGAATGCTCCAAGACCTTTATTATGAAGGGGTGGTGGATTTTGTCAAAGACTTTTTCAACATATAGTGAGATGATCATGTGGTTTTTCTTTTGCAGTTTGTTTATATGGTGGATTACATTGATGGATTTTAATATGTGGAATCATTCCTGCATACCTGGAATGAAGCCTTCTTGATCATGGTGGATGATTTTTCTGATGTGTTCTTGGATTTGATTTGCCAGTATTTTATTGGATATTTTTGCATCAATGTTAATGAGGGATATTGGTCTGTATTTCTCTTTCTTTGTTGTGTCTTTGTGTGGCTTGGGTATCAAATCAAGGTTATTGAAGCCTTTTAAAAGGAGTTTGGAAATGACCCTTCTGCTTCTATTGTGTTGAATACTTTGAGGAGAATTGGTATTAGCTGTTCTTTGAATTTCTGGACAATTCTGCACTGAAGCAATCTGGCCCTAGGCTTTTTTTTTTTTTTTTGAGAGAATTTTGATGAGTGCTTCTATGCCATTAAGGGTTACAGGTCTATTAAAATTGCTTATCTGTTCTTGGTGTTCTTGGTTTAATTTTGGTAAGTGATATCAATCCAGAAAATTGTCCATTTCCTTCAGATTTTTGAATTTTAAGGAGTACAGTTTTTCAAAGTATGACCTCATGATTCTGTGGATTTCTTCTGTGTTTGTTGTTATGTCCCCCTTTTCATTTCAGATTTTTAAATTTTCATGTGGACTTCCAAGCTTTTCTTTAATTATTTTTCACCAGTTGAAAATTTTTCTGGGTGGGATCTTGCCATGAGGTTACCTCTCCCTTTGTTTCTTTAGTCTTCTGCATATCTCCTTGCAAAAAGGACTTAGCGCGATTCTACTTTCTGGTGTTCCTTTTCTCCACAGCTTGCTTTTTTCATTATAAGTCTTTATAGTCATAAACACAGAATCTATACTAGTCTATTTTGAGAGTTCCTCTGCTAACAGAATCGATCCAAAATTCTTCACTTTAGCCTCATGCATACTCTTTGGATAAGGGCAAATATCAGTCACTTTATTCATCAAAATTCCACAAGAAGGATCTCTAGGCAATGTCCTAAAATTCTTCTCCTCTAAAATCTCTGTAGCCTGATCTCCACAGTTTCAATAATTCTGAACAACATTGTCTTCCATGATCCTACTGGTATAGTCCATTAATCAGTGCTTAAAGCTTTCCACTGCTTTTCTGATCCATAGTTTCAAATTCCATATTCCTTCAAATGAAAAGTATGGTCAGGCCTATCATAGCAATACTACAGTCCCTGTTACCAATTTCTGTCTTAGTTAAGGTTTCTATTGCTGTGAATAGACACCATCACTATGGCAACTCTTATAAAGGAAAACATAATTGTGGTGGCAGCTTACAACTTTTGATGTTTGGTCCATTATCACCATGGTGGGGAACATGGTAGCTAAAGAATATGGTGACATGGAGGCAAGCATGGTACTGGAAAGTTCTACATCATGATCCAGAGGCAATGAAAACTGAACCAATACATTCAGAGTGACTTGAGCATATATGAGACCTCAAAACCCACAGTGACAACCTTCCTCCAACAAAGCCATATCCACTCTAAGGAAGCCACACCTCCTAATAGTACCAATCCCTTTGGAGGGCATTTTCTTTCAATCCATAACAACAATGTTTGCTTTCTCTGCTAAAGTGAACAGAACAGTGGGGAACTGCATTTGCATAGTTGCTCTTCATAATTCTTAGGTGAAGTCAGTTACATTTTAAAAAAAAGTTTTATGCCTTGGCATTCATTTTAATCTTTAATTTCTCTATGTTTTATAGTTAGAAGATGTTTTCAAGGTCTTCCTTCTAGAGCTATCCAGTGATCTGATACCTTCTCACTAACACTCCTCACTTTTGGTAGTTCTGAACAATAACAAGAAAGCTAAATTGTGGCCTAGGATTCTATGTCCAGGATCATACATTTCATCTCTGTTGGTCCTGATGTTCTTAATAGGTTTCAAAACACTTGTCGCTGAAATATCATTTGACACAGGGCCTAAAAATTATGCAGTCATTTCTGCAGCCAGCTGCTGATTTCTTAATGACATCAATAAATTTTACTTTCTTTATAAAATTCACACTGCTTAGTAATTATTGCTTGCTAAATATTTCCTGATTGTATGTGAAAGACTCTTTGCTGACCTGAGCCAGGATGATCAATATTATAAGTCTGGCATAATCTCTTCATATGTAAATCATTGCACTGTGGGGATGGTAGTAGATGTAATTAGATCGTAGATATTAATCAAAGAAAATGAAGAATGGGCAACTTTTCAGGTAAATAACATATTATACCGTTTTACAAGTTAACTAACACCAAAGATCATTTGTCTAACATTAATAATTAGTGTTTCAATTTCGTACATAGTGTCCATAGCATTAATTTAAAATAAACTATAACAATTCATGGAATATCTCATTGATGTTTCTTGTCTCCTTCTTACTTAAACCCCAGAAGTCTAAGACTCTAGCTGGTAAACATAGGGTTTATATAGCAGATATCAAATTCCAAAACATTCCCTTAATATTTCAAGAAAGTTGAGAGATAGAGAGAGAAAGCAAGAGAGAGAATAAGAACTTTTACCTTAGAATCAAACTGAGCTTGCTTCTTCTGTGAGAAACATTAATCAGTTTATTATAGTGTTAGGTTATCTCTTCTAAATAAGCAAATGAATTGCATTGAAAAATAAAAAGTAATGAGAAAGAGGGAGTCTTAGGGCTGTAACTTGAAAACCTACATTTTATCCAGCCTTTTACAAGCCATCAAACACATCAAATTGAAGTGTTGTCACCATAATTAATAATTGTATCACTGGTTGTGGGTGTGTTTGATATGGAAGGAAACAACTGGCATGATTGCGAAAGAACATACTTAGGTTGCATAGTACTTAGCAGTTTGACTGGTTCCATATAGACAACTGATGCTGCTTTAATACATGAGAATTGCATGAATAAAGAAACAAGTATTAGTTATGCAGTAAGATAGTATATTAGATTATTATATTAGTGGGTTGATTTTCTAATGTAGATTGTGTTTTTTATGGTTGGAGAACAAACTACATATAGAGTTGTAACTTTTGCTGACATCTTATAATTGAGAGAAATAACACTTCATTGTGTTTCAAAGACTGGGGCCATCTATGCTTGGCAGGAGATATTGCAGTGACAAATGAGGAAGAACATGAACAATTAGTGCCATTTATGAATGAGCAGACCATTTCTATTCTCATGGTCCAGGTTACCAAAGAGTGAATGGCCCTTTGTTATTAATCTACTCAAGTGTTCTGGTGAGAAAAGTTCCAGAATCAGTTTTCCACAGTAAATATCATTGATCTTGCTTCAGTTCATAAATAAAAAAGAAACACCATCAAAATTAAGTTAAGACAAATTATGAAGTTTTTTTCATGTGAATATAAATTATATGAAAAATGTCAATGGACTGAAGAAAATAAATTCCAAAGATGTTAAGAATTCCTATGAAGATAGTAACATTTTGCTTGTCACTGTAATTTATTTTAAAATACTATAAATGATATATACATGTATATGAAAATTAGAGTCAGATTCATATATCCATATCCATATATATGTGTGTGTGTGTGTGTGTGTGTGTGTGTATGTGAAGTTTTGCTGATGATCATTCCTATGTGTATGTCTTCCTATGAAGAGTGAATGTATTTTTTACACATTTGATAAAATATAGTTGTTAAATTATTAAAGATGAGAAGCCTGATGAAGACAAATTAACTGTCAGCCAAGAGAAAAATCAACATATAAGAAAATTGTTTCTTTTTCCTTCTTGGACAAATTATAATATGATATGAAACACAAAAAAACCTTCTTTATCTCAATGAGAAAATTTATTTATTTATTTATTTATTTATTTATTTATTTTCTCCATTTTTTAAATTTGAATTAGAAACAAGATTGTTTTACATGTCAATCCCAGTTCCTTCTCCCTCCCCTCCTCTACTACCCCCTCCCAACTTAATACCCTGCTTATCCCATACCTTTTCTGCTCCCCAGGGAGGGTGACACCATCCATAGGGGGTCTTCAGAGTCTGTCATATCCTTTGGGATAGGGTCTAGGCCCTCCCCCATGTGTCTTGGCTCAGGGAGTTTCCCTCTACGTGGAATGGGCTGCCAAAGTCCATTACTATGTTAGGGATAAGTACTGATGTACAATAAGAGACCCCATAGATTTCTGAGGTCTCCTCACTGACCCCATGTTCATGGAGCCTGGATCAGTGCCATGCTGGTTTCCCAGCTATCAGTCTGGGGACCAAGAGCACTCCCTTGTTCACATCAACTGTTTCTGTGGGTTTCACCAGCCTGGTCTTGACCACTTTGCTCATTATTACTCTTTCTCTGGAACTGGATTCCAGTTCAGTTCAGTGTTTAGCTGTGGGTGGCTGCTTCTACTTCTACCAGTTTCTGGATGAAGGCTATAGGATGGGATATATTAGTCATCAATATCATTATCAGGGGAGGGTATTTAAGGTAGCCTCTCCTCTGCTACTTAGATTATTATTTGGTGTCATCTTTGTAGGACTCCAGACATTTCTCTAGTTCCTGATTTCTCTTTAAACTTATAATGTCTCCCTCTATATTGGTATCTCTTATCTTGCTCTCCTCTATTCTTCCCCCAACTCAACCTTCCTGCTTCCTCATGTCCTTCACACCCTTTTCATTCTCCTAGCTCCCTCTCCCCTCCCCCATGCTCCTAATATGCTCAGGAGAACTTGTCCCTTTCCCCTTCTCCCAGGGACCATGCATGTCTCTCTTCCTCCTTGCTTCCTAGCTTTCTGGCGGTTTGGATTGTAGGCTGGTAATTTTTTGCTCTATGTCTAAAATCCGTATATGAGTATGTACATAAAATGTTTGTCTTTTTGTGACTGGGTTACCTCACTCAGAATGCTTTCTTCTAGTTCCATCAATTTGCCTGCAAATTTCAAGATTCCATTTTCTCCCCGCTGAGTAGTACTCCATTGTGTAAATGTACCCCATTTTCTCTATCCATTCTTCAGTTAAGGGGCATCTAGATTGCTTCCAGGTTCTGGCTATTACAAATAATGCTGTTATGAACATAGGTGAACAGATGTCCTTGTTGTAGTAATGTGCTTCTTTTGGGTATATGCCTAAGAGTTGAATTGCTGGATCCTGTGGTATATTGATTCCCATTATCCTGAGGAATTGCCATACTGATTTCCATAGTGGCTGTACAAGTTGACACTCCCACATCCTCTCCAGCATAAGCTGTCATTGGTGATTTTGATTTTAACTATTCTGATAGGAGTAAGATGGTATCTCAGATTTGTTTTGATTTTCATTTCCTTGATGGCTAAAGATGTTGAGCACTTTCTTATGTGTCTTTCAGCCATTTTAGATTCCTGTATTGAGAATTCTCTATTTTGTTCTGTACCCAAATTTTTTAATTGGATTATATGGTTTTTGGAGACTTGCTTCTTGAGTTCTTTGTAAATTTTGGAGATTAGTCCTCTGTCAGATGTGGGGTTGGTGAATAACTTTTCCCATTCTGTGGGTTGTCCTTTTATCTTACTGACTGTGTCCTTTTCCTTACAGAAGCTTCTCAGTTTCAGGAGGTCCCATTCATTAACTTTTTTCTCTCAATATGTGTGCTAGATTTTCCACTCTCTCCATACCTCTTCAATATTGTCCTTGAAGTCCTAGCTAGAAGAATAAGACAACAAAAGGAGATCAAGGGGATACAAATTAGAAAGGAAGGAGTCAAACTTTCACTATTTGCAGATGATATGATAATCTACATAAGTGACCTGAAAAACTCTACCTAGCTGATAAACACCTTCAGCAAAGTGGCAGGATACAAGATTAACTAAAAAAAAGTCAGTAGCCCTACTATATACAGATGATAAATGTATGGAGAAAGATTACCCTTTACAATTGCCACAAATAACACAAAATACCTCAGAGTAACAATAACCAAAAAGTAAAAGACCTCTATTGTAAGAATTTTGAGTCTTTAAAGAATGAAATTAAAGAAGAGACCAGAAAATGGAAGGATGTCCCACATTCTTGAATAGGTAGTAGCAGCATAGTAAAAATGTCAATCTTGCCAAAAGCAATCTACAGATTCAATGCAAACCCCATCAGAATCCCAGAACAATTCTTCACAGACCTTGAAAGAACAATACTCAACTTTCTATAGAAAAACAAAAGACACAGGTTAGCCAAAACAACCCTGCACAATAAAGGACCTTCTGGAGGCATCACCATCCCTGACTTCAAGATCTATTATAGAACTATAGTCCTGAAAACAGCTTGGTATTGGCACAAAAATAGACAGGGAAACCAGTTGAATTGAGTTGAAAACACTGATATTAATCCACACCCCCAGGAACACCTGATTTTTGACAAAGAAGCTAAAGTTATACATTGGAATAAATAAAGCATCTTCAACAAATGGTGCTGGCATAACTGGATGATGGCATTTAGAAGACTGCAGATAGATTCATGTCTGTCATTATACACAAAACTTAAGTCCAAATGTATCAAAACCTCATCATAAATCCAGCCACACTGACTCTTCTAAAAGAGAAAGTGGGAAATACCCTTGAACGAATTAGTACAGGAGACTGCTTCCTGAATATTACACCGGTAGAAGATATTTAAAACTGCAGGCGAAGCCTGTTTCCCATTGTCACACATGAGCAATTTGCATTCAGATTTCTTTGAAAGTTCACAGGATGCGTAATTTAACACCACCTTGCCTTTCCGTTCTACATCTAATTCCCAGAAAGAACATGAGATCTGTCTATATCTTAGTAAGTTGCCTGTGTTTAAAAATCTGGCTCCTTCTCAAAGAAAAGCTGACACATGGTAGGACAATAGTTGAGGCTAGCAACCTGGGCCTGGCCAGCCAGGATGTGGCAGAGCATGCTTTCTAGGAGGCTTAGAACACATTATTTCACCCTGTTGAGTGAGAAAGAACAGAGCCTGAAGGCCACGTTTTTTGGAAATGTTATATGAAAGTTGAAAGCAGACTTCCTATGAAATGTAACATTTTCTCATTTAACTAATGCCTGAAGAACAGCTGTTGCTGTTCATTCAGTGAGCTTTGGAGCTGTCTCTTACTGCATTTTGTATAATGCACAAGTGTTCATGTGAGAATAAAATATTGGGCTCACAGTTTAGGTGACCCAATTTCAATTAGGTTCCAGCAGTGATGACGGCCTGGTCTGCATCAGGCATCCCTCTGCTGTGTGTCATTGCCTCACATGACATAACCAGAATGAAGATTCTTTTAGATGTTGGTGATTTGGGATTTAACTGCACCCATGGAAGGGAAAGGGGCATGCTAGGTTTATTAAATGGTTTCTTGCCCTCATTTTTAAAATTAGTATTCTCTGGCTGGACAATTCACATACATATAAACACTCACACATCTTTGAGGCTGAATGGAAAATGTTTGTGGCTCACACTGCAGGCAGAATACAGTAGTATTCAAGAACATCTTAAAGTGTCTCTGTGCAAGTCTTCACACAAGTTATTTTTCCAGTCACAAGATGTTTATTTCATTTTGGATTTCTTATTCCCTACTCTGTATTTATAGGCACATACTGCACACACCCTTTGGTCAACCTCAGTTTGCAGATTATTTTTGCTCACATCAGAGGGTCCATTAATAATGCTAAGGTTCATAAACTTTTCTGTTTGGTTTACAGGAAATATGTAGAGTATGTGACCTTTAGAATTAAATTTACTCAGAGTAAAACTAGTATGTCAATAGACCTTTCCCTGGTGGCTACATAATGATTTTCTTTTTATGAAAAATTGAAAATTTAGTGCAAATGACCTAATGGTTTGATATTTCAGACAACAATTTTACATTGAGTTCATTCGTTTTTCATAGTATGTGAAACTGTTTATTATTGTTATTTTAGTTTACATTTTGAACATCATTGCATTAAAACTCGTAGGGGCAGTTTGAGACACTCCTTAGGATGCAAGCTTTCTACAGAGGCTAAAAACAAAGGAATATTAAGCCACCTAGTTATTGAATTTGAAGTCAACTTTCTATTTTAAAATGCATGATGTTTTATTTTTCCTCTTATAATTTAAGTAATACTATCACTTTTACATTTTCTTCCAGTAATTAATTTCAACTCACTTTAACAGACAGGGAATCAGAAGTAGTAAATGACAAAGAAAATATAGAATGGCAGTATTATTTATAGATACTATCTATTTCTCTTAAAATAACATGAAGGAATGTGTGTCCATAGTAGAATCTTTATTTTGAAAAGTACATATACATGAAAAATTCTTCCCTTTTCATATTTAAATCTAGTGTGACTTATAGGAAATTAAAGAGTGGGGTAACCATCAGGGTAGGAATTTGTGTCACCTTTGAAAGAATATGCTATATACTTTTTCATGTATGCAGAAGGTTGTACATGCTAGGCAGAAAGATACCCCTATTATTGTGTCTGTACAGATTGAATATGGCTTAAAGTAATGTGCTCAATGCAACTCTGACAAATGGTAGATTTGTGACAATTAATTGTACGTGTCAACTTGGCTAATTCATGGTTTTCAGATATTTACTTGAATATTATTACTCCAGATGTTTCTGTGTAGACATTAGCACTTTAATTACTGGGGTCATAAACACTGATAATGTGTATAAGAATTGTCTAATTATTTGAAAGCTATAAGAGAAAAAATTTCCCTAGAAGAAAGAGTTCCATCAAAACACTTGGCTTTAAAGTACAACTTCACATCTCTTCTTTTTATCTACAAATATCTGCAGATGAGAAAAATGGCTTACTGTCCCCCAAATTGTGTTAGCCAATATAACTAAGGCTTTCACCTAATCCTTTTACCCTTCTCGTTGCCCCTCCAACACACAATGTTGACTCTGTTCTTTTTATTTTTTTTTCAGAAATATTGCCTAATAGTTTCAGAGACAATTTTACAATTTTTAATAACTTGGTTAAGTAATATAATGGGGTTTCATATGGTCTAACAAAGGTGATATGTATGTTGGGAATTCAGAGAGCCCACGGGCTACTCAGTCCAAAAAGCAGGAGTTGAAGAACATAGGGAGCAATGATTCCAACCAGAACTGTCCTTAGAAGCTCATTGGCAGACCACTGAATACATCTACACTGAAAGGATAAAGACTTCTGTCTGATGATTGCAGTGATTGAATAAGTAAAACACATTTGCTCAGAAAGACTTGCATCTCTTCCAATACTCATTTCCATTATCTGCCCATCAGCCTATTGGAAATGATGCCTACATTCTGGAAAAGTCTCTTTTCATCAATCATTGTGTTGATCATTTCTGCAATGTCCTTAATGACACACACACAGAGACATCTAAATATGTCTAAACTCAAGTAAGTTGACAATCAAAATTAACCAATGTAATTTATTATAATTAAATAGATACCTTTTGAGTTAATGGGTGAGAAGCTTATGGAAAAGAAGAATCATTTGATACATGAAATGGCGGTAAAAGTTATGACAGAATTAATAAAATTATTAAAACGTATGAACTGGATTTGACATTCATTTATCATTGATAATACTAGTGGAGTGGCAAAGGAAGGAGCCAGTTTAAATGATTTAACATTCATTGAGACATAGGGGAATGCATTAACTACTTTCTCATTCCAAATACCTGACAAACAAATTGAGGGGCAAGGATTTACTTTAGTCTGTGGCTTCAGAGGATCACAGTCCTTACTGATAGAGAAGGTAAAGCAGAGGAACTTGGTCCATAGTGGCAGGAGTATGCAACGGTGATTTATTCACAAGGTGGAGGACCAGGAACAACATTCACAGTTTCCTAGTGAAATCTTGAGACAGCCAAGCCAGACCTCATAATGCCAACACAGCTTTCAAAATAGTGTCCCAAGTTAGAGAACAAGTATTCAAACAGTTCTGATTTAGTCAATGGCAAGGAATAATTGTAAATAAATTTAATGTTTAAAAATAAATTCTATCACTTGTTGTTCCTTAATCAGAGTGCTCACCTATCAAATAAATGGTCAATGGCTACTCTTACAAATCACTAGGTATGAGGGACCTTTTTTCCCTACAATAGTAATTTGAAATCAGAAGTATATGCATTTGATAATATGTCCAAAATAGGCAATAAACAATCTTATTCCATCCATTGCACATTATTCTCATACAAAGCATATAATTCAAATCTTAAACTTAAACTTAAACTTAAATTCTCATTTATTGTAATACATAATCAAGGTACAAATATAATGAATCATAAATCATCATTCTTAGGTGTCAAAAGTGAATACATACAGACTTTGCAGTGAAACTTAGACATTATTTTTGCAGTACCAGGATGTTTAAGAGTAATGAGTGAGGGACTGTGAAGAGTGTGGTCCAGGGCTTCTTCTAAGTTTGAACAGTGGTAGCAGAGTTGGTTTTGTCCAGGAGAACTACTGCTTCTTGACAGTGAGTGATGGGAGGATCTTTGAGAATCTCAGATGAAACATGCAGGTGAGAAGGGCCTGTATTCACCTCAATTCACTGTGTTCTGCATATGGGATTCTTCATTTGCTAAAGGACTTGGAAAATTAGTGGGAACTTAAAGTAAGATCTCTGTTGTGGAACACCATGGGGGATGAAGATGGACTAGGATATGCATCAAAATTACTGAGCAACATTGGCTGAATGAAATGGAGATGCATTTGTCATGACATTAATATGCACAGCCCTGTGACTTTCTCCTGTGGGAATACCAGCTGAGATAGATTTCATAAGACTGGTTTAAGAGTGGAAACGTTCAGGATCACTGTTCTGGAAACACAATCTAAAACTTAAGGTCACATATTCAATTGTATCATGAATTTTATTCTTTTCTGTTGTGTGCTAGGCCTTCAATGATCAATTTTTGGAGGATTCTTGAATGCTGTTAAGGTAGGTTTTAGTATAATAATAATCTATTTTGCCTAGAGAAGCAATTTCTTGATGAGAGCAAAGAGCATTCATCTGAGAGCAAGGAAGTAAAGATGCTTCCAAATAAGAATTCATGTCTAGATTGTGGGACATTAAAATATGAAATGTCTAAGGAGTTATGCATCTTGATGGTGACTGGGTCTTGAAAGGAATATCTCCCAGAACCTTGGAATAAGGTCTAAAGATATTTGGAAAACTGGGAGTTTACATATGATATTTCCTATCTATCTGGTTATTAAGTTTGACTGAATCAAAGATAAGATGCCATTTAGTGCAGACTTGTAATGAGCATAGACTGCTTCCAGAGGAGAAAAGGAAGTGAGAAGGATACTATAATCAGAGATTGCTTTCTCAGAGGATCAGACATAGCAAAGTCCTGTGAGACAATTTAGCTCATTTGTTCAATAAAAATAGTGACAAAAGGAATAGTTTATCCAAATTGAAACCTGGTGTTAAGCCCTATTCTGGGCAGAAATCCTGAATGACACTTTCTCAACATACTTAGTGGATGTTTGGAGGTGATCAGTATTCCTTTCTGCTTATGTAATCAATCAGTTAATTATTAGTTCAAGCATGTTGGTTAAAATAATACACACCAACTCTATTTTTATAAAGGCATGTGAATATATTGAATAGCCTTGATATTGCTGTGTTCTATAGTCTTCTTTTCAAGTCTACCTAGTGGGTAAAAGAATTCTTGATTTGTGGCCAAGCACCATTAGCAGTGAAACATGAATGTATGTGCTTAATTTAGATCTTGGGTATTAGCAGACAGCTGGGCAAAGGCTATGCTTTTCCCTGTGCACACCAAAGAACATGAACAAATGGCTTTATGAGTGTGTAACTCACAATGCATTATATCAGTCAGTCTGAAAAATAAAAATGTTGGTAACAGTTTGGCTCAAATTATTCTGTAGCATGAAGTGCCTCAGGGGCAACAGAGCATGAAGAGCCCGTTGCTAATGACAGCGTCTTTTCCACACACCCATCAAGCAAGCCTGAGCCCTGTGTACTGCCTTGGGCTCATGGGGGCACTGTGATGCTGAGCAAAATGGACATCAACTGGGTTCACAGTGACCAGAAGAGAGCATGAGTTAATGTTGGATCACAAAAGAGGATTGCCTGAAGTGGCTCTTAGGCTGCTGCTGCTCAGTGGAGCAATTTAATAACGTCGGCAGAAAGCCATGCTTTGGGCGATCGCTGCCTCAATACTGGATATGCCAGCTTCTGGGATTTTCTGATGTATGGCTTACAGCAAAGTCTTCCTAGTTCACTCTTTCTAAAGTCCCTGCCTGAATTCGGCTCCCTGACCCACATCCAGCCTGCTTAATACTCTCCTAATTGATCTCCTTCTCTACTCTTAATTTTTTAAAGGAGTGTCTTAACATTTCATTAAACTAATTGCATTATTTTGGAAGAGAAGTATTGCCATCTGTTTCTTAATATCTGTTATGCCTTTCTTTGATGTAGCGTACTGTAGCTGAATAATACATCCCCCTGATTCTCTTGATTCTCAGTGTAATGGTGGGAATAGATTTTGCTAAAAAGTTATGCAAATGACTAATGGGTCACAGGTTCTGTTTCATGGGCCATGTTCTCTATCCTTTCTTTTATGCAGACTGGAGTATAAGTGGTGGGTGTTGTATCCATTATTTGAGGCTAATTAGCAAACAGAGCAACCAGACAGAAAACACCTGGGACTCCAACAAGTTCAGCCCCAGAAGAACAGTATTGTTTAGTTTGGTCAGTTGTTATATGAGATGGGACTAAACTATGATGTGGTTTAAGCACTGTTACTTTGCCCTTCAGTGTGGTAACACAACAAACATGCTAGTGCTCAGTTTAAAAGACTTCATTGGATCCTCATACCTAAATCCTGTCTCTGAGGATGACATTTAAAGTTTTTCTAAATCCAGACCAGAGCCCAATCCCTATTTTCAGCTCACTTTTCTGTCACTTGATTATGGGTATCCTATTCCAACCCTGAAATCCCCCCCACTTTACCTGATACTTTAAATTGGTAATTTCAAATATACTGCATCTTTTCTTACAATAAATACTTCCTTATCTCCCTTAGCCCCTTTCTCAATTTTTCCACTAATTTTTTAACAGGTAACTCCAATGTTACTATCTCACTCTGGGATTCCGACCTTGTGAGATTTTCCCTGCCTGACTTCACTTCTCTAATGCTCCCAGAATCCTCTGTGTACAACTAAGGGAGTCTCTTATCTATATCTCCTTGCAGCATAAGCTCTACTTTTCTCCCTTACTAGGGTTCATTTCACTTCATCTCATTGCCCAGAAGTAGACTACACAGCAGCCCTCTGCCCTTAGCTCTAGGTAATACAGGCAAAATGAACAGCCTCTAATCTGGATGAAGCTACTGCTCTAGGGACTGTCTTTATTCAGGAGTGCTGCACTGAATAAAATGGAAGTTCTGTAAGCAAAGGCAGTAGGGTTTGGAGGTACTTCCTATTCTTTTCATAGTTGCATGCCTTTGCCAATGGGGTGGGGAGCAAGAGAATGGGAGACAAAAGGCCCAAACAGTGTGAGAAAAAATGCCTTTGCTTAGTGAGGTTAAAGTTGAAAAAAAGTCCTTAAGAGGCAATACTTACTATTGTATATTCCTAGAACTTTGAAAAAATAAGGAAGTGTGCAGACTAGCTCCATGAGTTATAGGAGGAACTGGGGCAGTGTAATCCTTGCAAATGGGCATTGCTTGTTTTACTAGAAGGTAGATACCTCCTAGAGATTTTCTCATTTTAAGAGCTCCTTTGACCTTGCTTCCTGACATCATGGACTACAATAGGCCTCTTTGGTGGCTAATCACAGTTTTGTTTAATATGCTTTATTGCATGTCTCTCACTTTATCTCGAACAAGAAGATGTTAAAATCCTCAGTGGTCACCTTCTGCAAATAATCTAGTTTCCATTTAAGAGCATTCTTCTGAGCCACCCTCCTTGAGAAAGGCACAATGGGATGGGCTTTATTAACTCTAGTTATATAAGAGGAGATAATTTGGAGGAAACACATTGTGAATAGCTAATGCTATAAACTATTTTCAAAACTAAAACTTTTTCCTGGAAAAGATGTTATAGTTTGTGCTTTTGTTTTCTTTCAATGTCTGAATAAATAACATAGTATAGAAGGTGAATAGTTTAATGAATGTATTGAAAGCTGTCACATAATATAATGCTTTAGAACATGAAATCTGAGCTCAAGTTATACAAGTTCATGGCCGGGGTCTGTTCTATTGTGGCAGGATACATAAGGTTGTTTGCATTAACTATCTTGGGTATGGCATGGAAATAATATCACCATCTCCCTCACAAGCCTCCTAAAAGAATTAAATGAAATTACTATATGAACTCTTTCTTTAGTGTTGGCACATCATAAGTACAATATATATTAGGGCTATCCATTCCCATTTCACATAATATTTATTTATCAATTAATTTTCATTTCCCTGAGACAGTTCCCTGAGTCCCATAGCCTGAGACAATGGACTGTTTCAAAACTTGTGTCATAGAGATTGGTGATCTTATTAATAGAGAATATCAAGAATCCAATATCATGTTTTGTGGAAAGATGAGATGTGAACTGGGAGGGTATAAACTGAAGTCTAAATAATGACTTTCATTTGGTTTACAAAAAATAGTTTTTTTGAAGGTGTGAATAGGACTATCATATTGTAAAATTTTTGTACATGAAGCAAATAAATAAAATATGAGGTAGGTAAAGAGGTCATAAAATTAAACCACATTGGTGTTTTGGCACATATCTTTATGTTGGCCACCCTTGAGACAGCACCAGGGTTTGAAATGGATTTATGCCCAAATTCTCCATGGTATAATTTTAAAGGTTTTAAGAAAAATATGTGGCCACAATGAACACACATTCTGTACTTTATGAATGGCCTGTTTATTGCAGTGGTTCTGCACAGCTAGAGCAGACTGTTCTAAACCCAAATCATGCATATTTAGGAGGTGATATTTGAAATCTAATTCTTTTGAATCTCGTTTCCCCTACATTCATGTATAGATATTGCCGTACTGAGCTGTGTAACTTTAGAAGAACCTGTGCGTGTCACTAATAGGGGTGTGAAGGGATCTGGCTGCCATGCTTCAGTGTGCTCTTCCAGCCTGTTTCTGGCTGCAGGAAATAGCAGCTCAATCTTTGAGGCAAGGGCTTTTCCTCTACCACTAAGAGTAAATAGCCCCAGAAAACGTCCTCCCTCTGAGGAAGTCTGGATAAATCT
The DNA here is from genome assembly GCF_003668045.3 of Cricetulus griseus. Taxonomy (NCBI): domain Eukaryota; kingdom Metazoa; phylum Chordata; class Mammalia; order Rodentia; family Cricetidae; genus Cricetulus; species Cricetulus griseus. The sequence continues at coordinate 308,283,186 of NC_048595.1, read as the reverse complement.
ATGATAGGCAGCAGAAGGCTGTCTGTTGTGCCTGTCAGAATGGCACCTGAAGGAAGGCAGCTGGCTCCTGCTGCCTGATAAGGTGAAGGTTACCGAGCCAGAGATATAAAGCTCGCTAGGTCAAAATATATTGCAAACTGAAAGATCCCAACAGGCATTTTTAGTAATGCAACCGCAAGCCTTTCTCTGAACATAATGACATTCTGTTTTGATTTTTGAGGGGATATAGCAAGCATATACATATGTGGAATGAGAGTAAAGACACACACACACACACACACACACACACACACACACACACACACACACACACACACACACAACATCTCTATCTTTTACTAGCTGTAGTTGGCTGGCTTTTCCAGTGGCATGATTAGAAGACAGAAGAAATTACTGCAAAAGAGAATGGACAGAGCCCAGTAGTTTGTTGCTTCAAGCAGAAGCTTCCTTTGCTCTGAATATGGGCGTTGGTGTTGGTACTGTGGTGGTGCTTCCCTTAAATGTTACTCCTGGTGCTCTACGACTAAACCACCTGGATGGATAGAGCCATGGAAGTCTTACTGGCTCATTTCTGCTGTTGCCATCCCATACACGTTTACATCCTTACCTGCCTTAGGTAAGAAGACACTCCTTCTCTCCCATCCTACATCACTGGTATATTCCCAGTGAAGATCTTATGGGCATTATTTATCCCAAGATAAACACTTTACCCAATCAGCAAGATACAAATTATATTAAATTAAATGAATTAAAATTAAAAGTGTGATTGAAGTTTACTATAGAGCACCTTGCATAAACATGCAAACAAATCACCATCTTTCACTTCCATGTGTCTTCTCACTTTCTGATCTCCACATCCATCTGATTCTCAAAAAGAATTACCCTTGCATAACAATCAGATGGACTAGTCATAAGTAGCATAATAAGTAACTTTAAAGGGAGATGATTATTGCCAGGTATTTCAAAATTAAAGTTTGTATCTTGCTAGCCTCATCGAGAGGCCATTTTTATATTTATTTCTACACATGCTAAGCACTAACCCTGTCATCACTTTGAACTTGATGCTTACTTTTCAGTGCAGTTCAGCCTTCATGAGCCCAGCCAACAGAGGGAGCTCCTTGATTGAATTTCCCTGTGGTGTCAGGAAAGGAGATGAACAAAGCATGTGAGTGATGGTACATACACAAGTACTATCTGTGTTTTCTATGCCAAAGACAAGGAAATTAGACTTTCAAATATAACTTTCAAATATAGTTCCAAAATACCCAGGTCACAATCATTCCACAATAAACCACCTTTTCTTTGATAGAATAAGAATGAATGAAGAGCCAAGAACAAAGTGTAAAGTCCAACACCTTTCTCCCTCAGCTGGGAGAGAATCCACTCATCTGGTATTCTACTGGAATGGCAGTGCACTACAGCCTTTCACACTTTCTAGAGATCTGTTCCATTAGACAAATTGGCAGTATTCCCTTTGGCTGAGTGACCAGGAGACATTTTAATAATGACTCAAACTGACCACTTCTGGTTGGCACAACTCTAGTGCTGGGGATGATAAAAAAATAGATGTCACCACAATGAACATCCTTGTAGCATATGAATAGTGCCTTGAACGTTATGGCCTCCTGGGACCACCTAGGCTTAAGGGATTCTATGTACAGTAGATTTTTCCAGACCTATTGCTGTGTGGAGTTCCCCCCTGCTTTCCTTTTTCCTTTCTTCATCCTTTTACTTTCCTTTTCTTCCTTTCCTCCCATTTCCTTACCTGATCTTTTTCAGTTGTCCCTTATCTTCTCCCCTTCTGCATCTCCTTTCTCAGGCCTCATCTATCTCTTTCTTTAAATACTGTTTATTTTTAGTTTGTACTTTGATAGCCTAAGAAGGACAATAGGAGGGATAAGACAGTCAGTCTTCCTTTCAAACCATGATTGTTAAATTAAAAACATAGTAAATGCAGAAACTTAAGGCTTCAGATTAGTTTTACTATATGGTATATGTGAATATAAGTGTGCATGCATGTCTGTACATATCTAAATAAATTCAATGTATATATGTATATGCACATACACATATGTATATAAATTTACATGCATTCATATATATTTTTCTAGAGGAAATAAAGTAAGGATATTTGACACAATTTTGGGCACAGGAAGGCTGTTTGCTTTCCAGTCTTAAGATTCTAGTTTTAGAGGGAAACAATAAAACAAACCTGATTTGATTACCTCAGGATAGCTATAATACTAATCTTTCCACAACTGGCCACCTTAGGTATACAATAACAACAATGCATATCTACAAAGTGGGAGAATTTTTTCATTGCTAAAGGATGTTGGAGGATCATGTAGGATGTTTAGTGTACTCTTGCAGGACAGATTGGAGAGCTAGACAAAACATTTTATATAAAATTCAAAACATCAAACAGAATAAATGATTTAAAGTTTATATACCTTTGGTGTTTCAATAATGTCATAATGTTTGAACCTTTGAATAACTCTTTTGCAACAAAATAGATAGTAAGGTTAAGAACAGAACTCCCAAATGGATCATTGCTTTTTATTAAAAGTTACCTCACAAGACTGAAATCACTTCATTGGACTGCATCACTTCTAAATAAATGTTCTTGACACTAAGGTAAATTTCAAGTCAGTCACAGTTATTATTTCAGGGTTCACATTATGATAGAGGCCAATTTAATTTTTATTTAGACAGTGTTACATAAATTTTAAAATGCCAAGGGATATTGCAAAGACAAGAAATATGATCTGAATAAGAAAACTACTGCTTCCCTCTGATGTGATTAAAGGGTAAAATACATCCAGACTAGTATGTAGCATAGGTGATGTATCTGTTAGTATTTTAATGTTTATCTCTTTACTATATCAGTCCACTTCTCTTTTCTCTCATTGACGTATACCAGGCAAAAAGTTGTAGTGGAAACTCCTATCAGGTTTTCTAAAACATGACACTGCATTTCAATCTATTTCTTTTTCATAATGTGCAATACAAACCATAAACTATAAATCAATGATATATGTTTGGATTTATAGGTAATTCTTGATTACAATACCCAATTAAACTTCTTTGGAGAGAAAAATAATCATATTTTATAAGTGGCATTAAAATTCATTATTGTTAATACATTAAATTTTTATTAAATTTATTATTTTTATTATTTATATTGCATAAGTATGTGTATATACCGCAATATGCCTGTGAAGGTCAGGGAACAACTTGTGGGTCAGTCCAAAGGGGGGTCAGTCCCTTTCATCCATCATGGAGATCCCAGGGCCTCAGTTAAAGTCATCAGTGGTGGGGGAGAATGACAAGTGCCTTTACCCACATAGCCACCTTGTCAGCTCCAATATTGATTAGTTCAGCATTACACTACAAACATACTCTTACAAAAGAATGATAAAGAATACAAAGTTGGGTGGGAAATGAAGGAAGCACAGTGGGGCAAATTGGAGGAGGGGGATGAACAAGATCAAAACATATTGTACAACATGTTTAAAGAGCTAACAGAATTATACAAAAGAAATTCAATATTTAAACATTTCATCTTGTAGTTGATTGTTCCTCAATCACATTTCTCTAAGATTCTTTTAGGTTATTCTAGTTCATTCACGAGTAATGGACAGAACTGGCTATTTAACTCAAGTATGGAAATTTAATTTACTGATTACATGGGGTTGTACAGGGTTATTTGTAACTGAATAAGCTTTAATTCTACTAATTGAAAAGTCACCAAAGAACAAAAAGACAATTCCTGATGTATTTATTGTTAAAAAGTGGACCTTTTCTTGTGATGACATTTACTTTGCATGTATGCGTGTGTGTGTGTGTGTGTGTGTGTGTGTGTGTGTGTGTGTGTGTGTGTGTGTGTGTGTGTTTTGTGTGTACATGTGCACATGCATGCATATGGAAACAAGATGTCAATTCCAGTTCTGTTCCTGGGATAAGGTCTTGAGTTGGTCTGGAGCTTGTCTACTAGACTGAATTTTTTTTTCTCTTTACTCTTTTGGGGGCCATCTATTCAGCTCCCAAATAAATACACAGAGACTTATTATTACTTATAAATGCCCGACCTTAGCTTGGCTTATTTCTAGCCAGCTTTTCTTAAATTTAATTTTGCCATCTACCTTTTGCCTCTGGGCTTTTACTTTTTCCTATTTCTGTATATCTTTTCTTTCCTTCTTATTCATGTCTGGCTGTGTGACTGGGTGGCTGGCCCCTGTCACTCTCCCTTCTCATTTTCTAGGTCCTACCCTTCTCTCTCCTATTTAGTTTCTCTGCCTGGCATACCTGGTTATCCCTCTCTTGTCTAGCTGTTGACTGTTCCCCTCTGTATTAGACCAATCAAATGTTTTATGCAGGCAGAATAACACAGCTTCACAGAGTTAAACAAATGCAGCACAAAAAAATGCAACACACCATTGCATCATTAAACAAATATTCCACAGCATAAAGGACTGTAACACCATCTTCAGCTAATATTCCACATCAGTAGACTATGTGACTTCACTAGTGAACTTTATGGTGCTGTTTGTGTAAACCTTCCTCAAAGAACACACACACTTTCCTTGGGTTTTGAGGCATGGAACTCAGTTTTCATACTTTGACAAACACTTTACTGAATGAACTAACTCTCTAAGCCCTGATCTATGGTTTTCTCATTATTTTTGTAGATTAAAATAAGCACATCATTTTCCCTTTCCATTTCTTCCCTTCTAACTTTCTAATATATCCTCCCTTCTGTCATTCAAATCCATGTCTTATTTTATCATTGTTGCTACATGCATACATTCTATACATACATATTCCTAAATATAACCAAATAAGTATTTTAATGTTACTTGTATGTGTGTTTTTAGGGGTGACCATTTGGTGTTGGAAAATCAGAATGTCACAATAATCCTAATGATGCACTCCTGGTGCAAACACCATGGTGGTAACCAACAACTCTCTCATTGGAATTAAGACATGTTCAACAAGAGAGAAGTCATGTCTGTTACTGGAAATCTAGCCAACTCACCAGGTATATTAAAGTCATGGATCTTGGAGAACTTATAGCCACCAATTTATTAAACCACCATAATCTCTAACTACCTTCTAAGCATTTGTCCTTATACCCTCAGAGGATGATAGTCTTCATCCCTCCCCAAAGAAACTTCTGGATACAACAGATAGAGAGCATTACAGAAAATCACAACTAATCAAAATTCAGAGTTGTGGGGTCCAGTCCCCATGTATATATTTACAAAACACCTAAGGCTCACGGAGCATTGTGGAAGAGGGGACAAGATGGTTATACGGACCAGAGGGTCAGTGATTTTTTTTTTTTTTTTGAGATTCTGTCTCCCAATAATGTTAGAAACTACACCAACAATGTCTCACCAACACAACTGCCAAAACATGAGCTGAACAGTGATAACAATAGGCATAGAAAAATAGTTGGAGGAAAGCCCCCAAGTTCTGAAACCTCAAGAAAGAACTTGAGGCCACTAAGGAATGCTGAGAGTGGGAGAAACAGTCTTCTCTTGAGAAGTGAATACCATATTTGTTTTAAACATAGTATTTACTTTGCACTTGTTCTTCTATTCAATATTATATTAACATGAATTGTGGGAGGTAGAAGGGATGATAGAGTAGCTTTGACTTTTTTTTAAATTCCTTTCTGTCCACAGAACATTATTGTTAGTGCTTTTTTTCTTTCGTTTTTTCTTTAGATACAATCATTTTACATATCAAGCTCCACTCCACCCTATTCCCTCTCCCTTCCATCTTCCAATAGCCCCTACCAACCCACCCCACCCCCACTCCCTAAGGAAGGTGAGGCCTTCTCTGTTTATCTGGGCTGAACATATCCTTCCATAGAGAATGGGTTCCCGAAGTTCATTTGTGCACTAGGGATAAATACTAAGTTTCTCTACATAGTTCTGGCTGCCCTGAAACTCTCTATGAAGACTATGCTGGTCTTGAACTCACAGATATTTGCATGTAACTCTGCCTTCTGAGTTCTAGAATTAAAGGCATGTGAGACCATGCACCAGTTTTTAGTGTTTTACTTGAACACATGCAAACGTATATGGTCCTCAATCTAGGATGGGGGTGTGTGACAAAAAGCCTATTGTAAATGAAAACATCAGGCTAAAAATTGTGCTTAACCCACTTATTCCATTCAATATCATAACTTAGCCTTGTCTACCTTTAAAATGCTCAGAGAACAGTATCAGCATACAATGAGGTAGTGGCAGCTACATATTTCCAGTTTGATAATGTGAATACCTCATGTAATTTGTTGATTGTTTTCAGAGAACACTGGAAATTACTGGACACTGGGGGAGATTACTTCTTTAACCTCATGGTTTCATGGCTGGGACTGTAGTTCAGCATTATGACCCTCATTGCAAGAAAGATTCACAGGAAGTTAATACTCAGGGAAACATAAAATTAAAAATCTAAAATATAATTTGTATTGATGCTTTTGGCTCCCAAAAATTAAAACACTGTAAGTATAACTACACTGAACTTTAGATCGTAGTTGTCAACATTTCTTACTGGTGAACTCAGGATTTCATTCTTTCTACTTAGAGATAATCAATTCACCATGTGTTTAATTGTTGCTGAAATGTATTGGGTTTGCTACTTACTATTTAAAAAATATGCTATCAAAATACCTCAATTATTTGTCTACTGGTCAGACAATTTTAATTAAAGTTTACTCATGTAGTGATCAATTTTCAGCCATTAATATTTTAGTTCAAATATTTTATTAATTATTGAAGGTTTATTAAATTATATAGGACCATAAGAGGCATTATAAAATAAACAATTCATAACTGCTTTTGTGGAGATATGTCACAGGTATTATATACTTTCTAGCATGCATTGAAGCACATTTTTCAATTCACGTTGACTTAAAACAGGAACAGGCATATTGAACTGTCACATGGTAGCCTTATGGTTTAGGTAGAAATCAAAGTCCTACAACTTAGTCAAAATCTAGTCTCTTTGAAATCCATTTCTTCTCTTACAAAGAGGAGATGATAATCTATTGTTCTTAGACTTTGCATGAGTTGTACATGGAATATGTGTCACAAATCATTAATTATGATTTTCCTGTTACCTCCTTTAGTGTGCCTTCTCTACTCTGTTACATTGAGAGAAGCAAGGTTCCTACGCTCTTTCTTTGAGTGGCCATTTTGTTATTGTTACAGAAGTTTACAAATTTGTTTCCTTTCTTTTTCCTCCCTAGCTCCATCCTATAAACTGAGAGCCTATAATCAGATTTTCCATCTGCATACTTGCAAAATATCATGTACTGACTGGTACAAGATCAGTGCTCCCATTTTTCTGAATTAATAATGAGCAACACCATGGATAAAACATCATTTGAATACTCCTAATTTTTTCCTGAAGATTGATGCAACTGTTTAAGAATCATCTTATTTACAAAATATATTAGCCTTTCTTTGTAAATCCAGAGAGAGTCTAAATAAATTTTAATTTCACAGTACCTGAATTATAATATAATGCAATAATTCAGAGGTATAAGCATGCGATATTAAATTTGAGAAGCATAACACACATGATTTAATAGATTACGTTTCTAGAATTCATGGAAACTTAGAATGATGGTGTGAGATTCATAGGTGTCATCCTATGAATTTTTAAGCTACAGGTAACTGTATAAATTCTGTTTAAGAATTCTTTAAGCCCTTTTAAGGCAAACAGGCAAGCCACTCTCTGTATTATGTTTCAAATCAAGGTCCACCACTGTTAGCCTTGTCCCATGCCACAAAAACCTACCTTCAGGTCACATGTGACACTCAGATGTTTGCTCCCCACCCAAATCCAGCAGGACATATATCAAGGAAGAAGTCTGTATCCCAATAGAGTGATTTGCCCTCCAGATAGAAGAAATTCACAAACTCTCTGTGCATTATGGTTTATTTTCCTCTTAGAAATCCTCTCAGGCTTCTAGCACCAAACTTTTCTCCAGCTCAAGCCACTAGCAACTTCTTATTGGCAGGATCCATCTAATTCAGTTGGAAACACCTGCTGGCTACTAAGCATTCAAAAGCCCTGTGGCCAGCAGACACCAACTGTGTGCAGTGCAGCTCAGTGATAATGTAGAAATGGTTTTGGATGTCTATGGTTGTGTCCCAGAGTTAGAAAAAATGAGCTGTATTGTGATCTATTGTGTCAAGAACACATACACAGTCCAGACTTTAATTGATAAAAAAATACTTGTAAATAGGCTCTTCATACCACTCCATTTCTCTTGTGGCCTGGAATATATATTCTGCTCACTCTCATTCATTTGTTTGCATTAAGACTTTGAATTATTATTTGACTTTTATCAGTATGTACTCGGAGTCCCACGTCCCATATTCCAAATCTCAGAGCAGCATATTCATGCTATTTAATAGGGTTCTTTGGGGGATATTTCTGATGTTGGAGTCAAAAAATTTGATTTAACATATCTAAGTTAAAAAAAAAACCTCTAAAGCAAGCAATCAAAGCATATTTACTGCTGCCTCTGTGGTTTGCTACCTTTAATCCGTCCATTTAGTTTCATAACTCCTCTCCTCAGGACCAGGCAGAAAATTCTTTGACTTCTAAAAGCACAGTGGCAATCCAGTTGGTCAGATTCACTGGTCTGTAGACCTTTCTTGCTGAAAGGAAATGCTTTTAAATTTTATTTGGTTTGTCCTTTTAACCTTTCTTAAATCACAAAGAATGGACAACTATGAGATTTGTAAATCTGTGGGAGTCTGTCAGTTGGTGTGACTTTCACTTAAATCATTGTTGTTCTTTTTATCAGATGCACACAGTCTACTCCACTCATCTTCCTGTAGATTCTCAGCCACTGTGCTTATGTGATCTGCAGAATCAGTTTCCTTTCTGGCTACAGGGAAGGCATTGTTTGAACGCACCACCAGTCTCCCTGCTGCTGCTCCCACACAGATGGCAGTGGGTTGAGCTTACCTTGTAATCCATCATCGTTACTAACATACTGACATGTAGGCAGATGAAGGCTGTGATGGAGTTTTATATAAACATGGAAGAATATGACTCATATCTTTAAGAACATTAAAGTACAAATCTATCAGAGGCAATCACTATATGCCATGCTTAACGGTGAGATGCTCTGACCATTTGTGGATGTGACTAGACCATCTATCCATAGAAATATTATTATTAAATGATGCAGTCAACTTCTGAAAGTTATGAAAAAAATAAACGAGTTGCCTTTTCCAAAACTGTTCCCTCTTTCCTGCTACCAAATTCAACTAATAGAAATAGCTCTTTGAGTAAGTGTGGCTTGCTTACTGTGGAAAACACTTTCCTTGGCAGCAGTACTGAAATGCCCAGTATGAATTATAGGTGGCTACTAAAAGAGAATAAAAAACATCTTATTTTCTCCTTCAAATCAATAGAGAAATTGCTACTTACTCTAGGCATTCCCGACTCTGTAAAGACTAATGTGGCAGTGCATTTTGTTTCAGAGTAGTTGAGACATTTTCCACTGGCAAAATGCTTTAATCCTTCTCTTTCCCTTCAGTCAAATGACCCTTTTGCATCTCAAAAGCAGTATTTTCACAAATAAGCAAAGAATTGCCATAATCATTAATCTTGTAAAAGCTAATATTGGTAAAAGAGAAAGCATTGCATTCTGTACGGTAACGTTTTTACCTTTTTACTTGAATTAAAAATAAATCTTTATTTAGAGCCAAGCATCCAAAACAAACTCAAAACTGAAATTGTAGATACTGTTTTTTTCAGGTTGTATGGATTCATGCTATTATTCCCCACATTCTCTGAGAAGTTTCCTCCTCAGGAGGCTTTTCTCCTGGAATTCGAAGTGTTCCTTTTACTTTTGCATTTTGAAGCTGCTGCACTCTAAAAGCCTCCTGGTTGGAGATTTTCCTCTCAACAATCTGCTATCATAATCAAAATTTACCCCATATCATTGTTTTCATCATTCACTATCAAGCTTATTGAGAATGTTTTCATAATTGTTTTTACTCAATAAAAGTACACTTATGTATGCTTACGTATGCCAAAATTTAGGCAAAATTGGAACACCACTGAACCATTCATATTAAAATGGAATTAAATAGGAGCATGTAGGACCACAGATTCATAAAACTTGCTCTATCAGAGACCCACAGACACGGGAAGAAAACAACTTTTAATATCTTAAGTTTTACTTTAATTTTTTTTAATCCTATAAATTATTAAAGTGTAGGAATTACACGTGCTTCTTTTACTGGTGAATTCTACAGAGACAAAAAGACTGTTTATAAAAAATCATATGTTCATATGTCTATTAGACAATAACTGGAGTTAGAGGGAAATGTACACTATTATTGCTTATGGGCTTCCTTCAATATATTCCTGAGCATCATTAACTGAAAAACTAATATCAGTAGTAAAAATATAATATGAATAACAATAGATTTGCTAGTTTTGTACTACACTACTCTACATATACATGAGGAGAAATGATTGGATTGTTAATCTTTGCAAATTTTATACAAATAAAAGTATGGAGAAATTTACATATTTTTATAATCTGGGATAAAATGTTTTTGCAGTCTTATGTTTGAAAGCATTTATAGTCTCTATATTTTGATTTGCCTATTTTTATGATATGTATAAATAAAAATTAAGGTAAGTATGTTGCCAAGGTTAGTGTTCATCCACATGTCTGTGTATTCTTAGAAACAGGTTTAATTACGACCACTTCAAAAGTAACACAGATTTTCAAAAGTTTATTTTAAGTTTGACGACTAGACAGGATCATACTGATTTTACAACATCCTACATGATTTAAGTATATCTACAAAGAAAAAAAAAACATTGGAATATTACACAGCTTGAAAGTTTGCAAAAGTATGTGTATCTTAGTTTTCTGTCCTTGCAGACACACCAGATGCCAGCATTCAATGTTATATTTCTAAATCTGTTTACTAGCAAAGATACAACCATTAATACCTGGTCTTCAAAATTCATACCTATCTTTATGAAGACATTCACAAAGAGAAAGTCAGTCCTACAGTAGGGATTAGTGTCTGTCATAGATGATTACAGTGGAATATACATGAAATGGATATGTTAAAAGTTAATTAATTCATAATTTCCTAAATCATAAAATTAGCTCATGTAATTAGATAGCCTAGTGAAGACTGGGTAATTCTTCTGTGTTTGTAAGATTTTGCTTGTAAATTAAATAACACCATGTTTTAGCTTGAAGCCTTGGATACAACCGACATGAAAGCTACTTCCCAGTACTTGTCACTATTTTCTGTGGAAGCATCCCTTGAAGAAAAATGCATATCCACTGGGCATTCTATGTGGTGAACAGCAAATAGAGAAGAGAGAATGTGCACAAGCAAGAGAAAACCTTCCACTGACTTTCTAAACAGTAATAAATACCATTAATAACTCCTTCGGAAAACAAATTTTAAGCAGGTGTCAATAGAACAAAATTCAAAATATCACATGGAGCCAAGAATAGTTTTGAAAAAGTATTTTAACACAAAATATTATTTATAATTTTTAGAATTTAGTATTGAAGAATCTGCAAAGAAAAACACCTACTGACTTAGTAGTCCCGTTATCCATGAAAGAAACAAGGACCATGGGCTAGTCAGTAAGTGTTGCACTTTTAGGACCTAAGTAATTCTATATAATGCTATTTTAGTTTAAAATACTATTAAAACATTCTGTTTGATAACTTTAAACATTATCTAGGACAACAGTGTTGAGGACTCAGCACTTTTGTTTTGGGAAAATGTTCAAAACTATTCAGCATTTTACATACTGAAAATCAACAGGTTTTTAACTAACCTGAAGCAGTGAGAATGTGGGCCTGAGGCGAACATGGGCCTTGATGGCCACCATAGAGCAATGAATTTGCTGTAATTTAGAATGGAACTGGACTGACTTTCTCTTTCAATTCTTCACTATGATTGATGACCACCCCATAATTACATCATTTCGAAATGCTGTGAACACATGGATGGACAGGACATAATAATAGTGCTTTCCTTATGCAGCACACATATTAAAGGAAAAATAAAGTAAAATATAGCAGTGTTTTCAGAGCTTTAGCATTTCATACACATACCATACCTTCTGTTCCTGAACCTTCAATTTAAAATGCCAATAATTGTGTGTCTAGGCCTTATAAAATAAATACTTGTAAAGCTTTTAAATTAGGTCTGGAGGACATTTATGGAGGCAGTGTGAGCTTTAATTTGAGACATATGTCAATGATGCTGCCATTATCAATAACAAATTATTATGATAATTGCTTATTTTTCTAGGACATTTGAAGCAAAAGAAATAGAAATCAATTTTCATCTTAAAAATGGTTTATAACTTTGTCATTAGTAAATACATTGCTTCTCACAATAATTATTCAATGTGCTTTCTTGAAAAACCACCCCTGGTTTCAAACAGCATTGAAATTTTCATTTCGTAGGAAATGTGGAAATCTGCAAAGCACTGTCCAGTACACTTGTCCAAGCTGTGCAGCATTAGGCTAACATACATTTGCTAATGTCTTAAATACACAGAGACTGATTCTGTTATTTCAAAGAAATGAGATTTAAATTCCAGGGCTGTGATATTTTTATTGTTCTTTTTCACTAAATGATAAGGGATTCTCAAAGAAGGAAAGCTTGGGAAATGAGATAGAACTTCCTTCAAAAATAAAAATTCAGGTTCAATATACTTATATTAAACATAGAACAATTTACTAATATGCAGTCATGTTCAATGTATATTAGTAGATGTTCTACGGATGGGAATAAACAATACTTTCAGGTAAATAAAGGGAGAAAATTCAATGAGAAAATATAATAGCCTATTTATGCCACAAATAAATAATATAAACTTGAACATAAAGAACTTAGTTTTTGTTAGAAGTAAAGAAAATAAAAATAGACTTGTCATATTGATTGGTACTGCATATCATATATTAATCTCCAAATCTCTGTAATAAACACTAACAGTGTTAGGCACAGGGAAACAATTAAGATAATCCAATTCATTACAGAAAAAAACTTATTGCTGAAATTGGACTTCTTATAAGTGTTGGTTGAACAATAATCATAATATCTATCTTAACTCTTTCATCTGATGATGACTGGTTTCTTTACTTTTGCTGTAAAAGGGAGACTTACTTTGCCTACTATACTTCGACCAATGTATATAGTTCAGCAAACAAGGACAATAATTCACAGATAGTTGTGATGTATTTAAGAAAGTTGTGAGATAAAAACAAAATTAAGTTATTGAAAAGGCAGGCTTAGAACTTCTTAAAAGATAGTTAGTAGCCTACTATAAATTTGAAAACTCTTTCAGGAGAAAAAGAAAACCCATTCCATTTCCATCAGATTTTGCACAGTTCATTGCATGGAGATACTTGCAGGGTATAAGGAAAAGCATTGTGGGATGTGAAGTCCTTTCATTCTTCCTCTGTGCAGCCCAGCAGCTCTGATCGCAGAGTGATCCTTCCATACCAGGACCAAGGAAGGATTCTTATGTGTCGTGCATAAATGGGAGGGTCGATGACATTCTTCCTGTGAGTGTCATTGTCAAAATTGCCTTGAAAAACCTAATAAGGAAGAGCAAAGAGCATGATTATATAGTGTTCACTTTCTTATTTGTACACATTGCAGACTTAAAATGGCATATATATATATATATATATATATATATATATATATATATATATATGGATAGATAGATAGACAGACAGACAGATAGATATAGATATAGATATAGATATAGATATAGATATAGATATAGATATAGATAATGAGACGGTTTCTCTGTGTATCTCTGGCTCTGCTGGAACTCACTCTGAATCAGGCTGATCTGAAACTCACAGAGATCTGCCTGCCTCTGCCTTCCAAATTAAAGGCATGTGCCACCACTGCTTGGAAAAATTTTATTTTTAAGGGTAGTATTTCCTCATCAGTTACTTGTGTGATGCATAAGTATGGCTATAGACAAATGCATGGGTGTTTCTAGATACATGAACCTGAGTGTGTGTGTGTGTGTGTGTGTGTGTGTGTGTGTGTGTGTGTGTGTGTGTGTGTGTATCCTCTTGTAAAACATTAGGCAATATGGTGATGGTTAATAGAAACAGCAGAAGCTGGAGAAATCGATCAGCAGTTAAGAATACTGGGTGCTTGCTCTTCAGGATCTAGGTTTGAGTACCAGCACCCACATGATGGCTAACAACCACCTGTAACTCCAGGTCAGGAGATGTAACGTCCTCTTCTTCAAGGCTCCATAGGTATCAGACACTAGGTGGTACACAGATATAAATGCATGTAAAACCCCATACACATATAATAATAATAATAATAATAATAATAATAATAATAATAATAATAATAATAGATAATGCTGCAACCTACACAACCTGAGTCCCCAAACTATGCTAGGGTCAGAGGGAATGACGTTAACACAGATAAACATACAATAAAGCTTGGAATAAGTAAGGTTCTCTGCCAGGTACCAATCTAGCACTTCAACTCCCTTAGCATAGGTTTTATGTACAGCACAGGGCGATGAGTTAGCTAGCCTCTGTAAGAGGTCTCTGTAGGTGAGCCATCTCAGGCTCTAAAGATTTCAAAGCAGGAAATCATATCTCTGCATGCATGACAAATCTTCCATTAACACTAATAATCTCACACTCCTACTTCCAATAAGAGATTTGCAGCCTCTCTTGAACCTGTGTCATGTTAGCTTAGCCAGTCGTCCCATTGCTTTACGTCTCAGGAGTTCTTGTCATGGTCATGCCCATATCAAAATATATATTCACTCACTCAGAGATTCACTTGCTTAGGACTTCCTATGCCCCCTCTGAAATAATAAATTTCAAAGAGAATCAACAGAGACTATTTTTTGTTGTTGTTGTTGCTGGTTCTCCTGGAATATCATTTGCCTTCGGTGGCAAATATAAAGTTTTGTCCCCATCTGTTAAGATAATAACTGCGTAATTAGGCAGAAAATGTATCTTCATCGATTATTTTTGGGTAAATACTTGAATAAAATAATACAGAACAATGCTATATCCAGAATTTACCACCCTTGCATATTTAATTCGTATTCAGTTAATCATTTTTTTTTTTTAAATTCAGTAAGGATTTGGTCTGCACTGACCAGGGAGGAACTCTTTATGGATTCAGGATTCAGTAGCAGCCATGTCTAGTAGCAAAATCTCACTTGTTCAGAATATAGCATGTAAACAAAAATCTTATGGTAAATTGTCATTTCAACACCAGTAGAAAAGAGTATATACTTTCACTGGCTGACATTTTCCAACATATGCAACTGGGTTCTGTTAAAATTTTACAACTAAATATGGGATACAACATCCAACCTTTTGGTCTGCTAAAGAACTTAATGTCTTTGTTTAAAATAATTGAGTTTAAATTCATTAATGTACATTGCAAAATTTATAATAGTTTAAAATATTGTTATGTTTGTTTATGGAAAGGAAATATTGAAAATGACAATTTCCTTTCTATATTTATACTCCTTAGTACAGGTTTCTATAAGGAGTTCCAAAGCTCCAAAATTATATTATTAACTATATTTAGTATTTATAGAATAGAATATACCAATTGTGAAACTTATTGAAGCTATGAAATTTTTGATTCAATTGTAAAAATAACAGATATTTGGACATTCATTTTAACAGTCAGTGAAATTTGATAATGAAGGATAATTTATAAAATTTATGACTACAGAAAATTGCCCAAGTTTATATTACGATCTTCTAAACCTTCACCAGTTAGTACTGAAAATACAGGTTATTTTTAAAGGGATAACAGTAATGATGGCACAGAGCACAAAGCATACAAAGCAGGAACTTGCTCATTGTCAGGGGACATCTTGTTCTTGTTATGCAAACATGTAGCACATGTCCTGTTTCTTGGTCTGTAGCACATCAGACCTTGTTAAGAATGCAATTTCATGTAAAACATTGGTTTTAGCTGGGAAAGCAGGGCAAGCACAACATTTCTGGTTGAGTTAATAATTTATAAGATTTCCAGAAATGTGTTTCCAACATCCACTTAATCAGGATCTGAGAAGCTTGATGGGAAATACTGACTTTCCGTAAACAAGGGAAGACAACATAGATGAGAGAGATGCTGTGTGATTTGCAAACTTTTGGAAAAAGTATGCACATGTTTGAGTTTAGGAAGGAAACTAATTGGCTTATGACAAGTTTGTGGTTATCTTCACTCATGTAATGCTTAGGGGATCTCTCAAGCATTTGCTAATATATGGGACCTCAAGTAAAAGTTCCTCAAGGTACTTTGAACAGGCTTCCATAGTTGTGACCTAAGAGAAGCAAGGGAGAGAAAAAGGACAATGCTCTAAGCATGGATGAGTTTCAGAATTTTGCTTTTTACAGTAAACTCTTCTGTGATGCTAATTAAAATTCAAATCAGATTCTGATGGGGATTCAATCCTTAGCACAGTCAATATCAGTCAATAATATCATATAAACGCAACAATAATATGCTCCCCCAAGCAACAGTTTTATGTTTTTAAGATGAGACTGTCATTGGTTTCTACAGACCAATATCTATTAAACCACCGCATATATCAATTGGAAGAAGCCATCATGCATTGTGGAGGAAATTGAGAATATCCTTCATGATACAGTCAGAAAGTCTGGGTTTACCTCAGTATTTTTGTTTTTGCTTTGAGACTGAATCATTTTATGTAACCCTGACTGTTCCACCAAATAGCAGTGCTGCTGGAACTCCCATGTTCTAGTATTACCAGTCATACTGGTAATTACTACTGTGTCTGACATTATACCTCAGCTTTCGTAGGTCCTAAACTGGAAATCTTCTAAGCATGAAGCATTTAATGGATAATGTTACGTGTGTGTGTGTGTGTGTGTGTGTGTGTGTGTGTGTGTGTGTGTGTGTGTGTGTGTGTTATTTCTTATAAAAGGTCATATGAGCCCAGGCGTTGGTGGCACACGCCTTTAATCCCAGCACTTGGGAGGCAGAGGCAGGCAGATCTCCCTGCCTGAGTTCCAGGCCAGCCTGGTCTCCAGAGCGAGTGGCAGGATAGGCTTCAAAACTACACAGAGAAACCCTGTCTCAAAAAAAAAAAAACACAAAACAAAAAGGTAATATGACTCACAAAATTATACTTTGTATCTATGTATCTATTCTAAACTTAATAGATCAAACCTTTTTAATATTTTTCTATCTTTTAGTATTTTGAATACTTTTCCATGTCCTTAAAATAGTGAATAGTTCTGAGTACTGTTACATTGCTTCCCCCAAGTTCTTTCATACTAGAATAAGCATCATAATCAGGGCACACTGGCTATCACTTTATCTCTCTGGACTTCATTGCTTATTTTTAGGATAGGAAAAGATAAACACCAAATCTGGAATGCCTGTGTAAAGCCTGCACTTTTCTGCCTCAGACATCTTTTTCAGTGTGTTAGCACAAGCACACCATTGGTTTTATTGTCTTTGTGTAGTTTGCTGATGTACTTGACACAGAGGACAAGATGAATGAAAATGTCCAAGGAAGTGGCACTCATGAAATCTTGGTATCATTGCTGAAACAAGACTTGAACAGTGACAAAACTAGTTGATATGACAACATACAAAGTGCAAATCTTAAAGTGCACCAATCCTAAACAAAGCACTACAGACACTTAAAATACGCTAATGGAGGGACAATAAGTCTTCCCTAGAGATTAGTCCTCAACTGGTTATCAAATACCAAATGGTCAGTCCTAAAATCATACATAAGCAATACTAAATACACTCAATGAATTGTATTTATTCATTTATGTGTATATGTATATAAACACTGATACATAAAGAATAAGAGGCTATATATGAGTTTTAGAAGGATTGGGGGTACATAAGAGGGTTTGGAAAGACAAATGGGAGGGAAGAAGTGATGTAACTATATTTTAATTAAAAATAAAATATATCTACCTGAAAGTTCAATTATAAAAAACACATTTAGTTAGGTGGGAGTTTTGCTTGTAATTTTGAGGAATGGAAGAAGGCAGAGTTTATGAAGAAAAGAAAATTCTACATTGATATTCACATATCTATTCATGTAGTAATTTGTAGTAGAGGAGTTAATATGAACTACCCTTTCTAGCTCTGATTCCCAGGAACTTTGTTTTAATCTAGTGTTACCCATAAAGCAAATGAATCTGAGTTAAAGAACTCTAGATGTCCTAGCATAAAATGCCCCCTGTGTTTCTTTCATTATATTCATTGGTGTGTGTGTGTGTGTGTGTTGTGTGTGTGTGTGTGTGTGTGTGTGTGTGTGTGTGTGTGTGTGTGTCTTTGGTGGCAGGGGAGGAACACATATGTTCATAAAGAGGTCAGAGGAAAACTTGTAAAGGTTGGTTCTCTCCTTTCACTATGTCCTTCCTGGGCGTGGAAGTCAACTCATCTTGCTTTGTAGTAAGGGCCTTTAGTTACTGGGTTCCCTCACTGATGTTGCCTGCACCCTTTGTGTATCTCACATGAGACTTTGACCTAACTCTACCACATTACAATATAATAGGGAATATATGCATCTAGATAGTTTGAAAGTCTCTACTTTTTTAATGTAGTTTTTTTTTTTTACTTTGTTGCAAGTACTGTCCTTACATCATTTCAACGCCACCCTTTCCATTCCAACTCCTCCCATGTTCCCTCCCATAACTCCCTCTCAAATTCATGATCTTTCCTTTAATTATTATTGTTATGTATGCAACACTAAAGGAACTCAGGAGTCATATGTGTATGTGTGAAGTTTATAATTTGATTAGAAATTCTTCTCAACCTATTGATACAGTGTTTTATTTTCAATAAGCATGAATGTGAACAGAGAAGAAAATATATTTCTTTCACTTATTCAACAGTAGCATAAGCATCTTCAGAAACTGAAATTTAGTGTTTCAAACTGAATACTCATGGTTAAAAATCTGTAGTATTTCATTATTTCCAGACTATATTCATCTAGAGTGTGGATCATGTCTTGTGCTGTAAGTGTGACAATTAACTAATAGGCATACCATAATATAATAAGAAGGAAGGATCAGCCACAGCTTTGCTATGGATATGATATTTTGATCAATCTCAATTTATTATTAGATAAATCCAAATTTTTCAGATTTATACTTAAGCTTGTAATTTTCCACTGTATTGCTTCTAAAAAGGATATTAAAGAAAAAATTACATTATTCATATTTTATTCAGTCCTTGGCATTGTAAAAGCTTACAATGGAATCTGTAACAAGGTTTTAGCTATTTAAAAATAATGGAAACTTAGTGGACATTAGAATTTAAATGTTTCATAAAGTAAAATCTGGTTTTTGTGTGTGATCTCTAGGTCACATGCTTGTTAGAGTTAGCTCAAAATCATTACAATCTCATTAAATGCTATGCCATTAATTATATGCTTAATGTTATATGCTTATATTGTTAATTGCTTGGATATTTTCCTATTTTCAAAAGTTTCGGGTTTCAAAGTGAATTAAATAATAGATTTGTAAACTTTTTAACATCATAAAAATTTCATAGTATTAGAGTGCACACGTTAAGTTAAAAATATTTTTTTATTTAAAAATGTTTACAACTGAGATTTCAGTGTTTCTCATTCTAAATCTTATTGACAATAGTATAGGAAAATTTATAATTTAATTTAGTTTCTACGTGTTTATCATCATGTTCCAAAATTTAAAAATAAAATTTAAGTGTAAAGATAAATAATTTATCAATTGCACAAATGTGTATTTTCAAAAATAAACTTTGCAAGTATGAAACTTCTGGCATTGGTTAGATTGAAAAACTTGCAATCAAAATCTGATTCTTTTAGAATAGACTCCAACTATTACTCAGGAAATTCAATTTCTAAGCAAATTTTCCAGCATCCTAAAGCCATTTCATGATTGAGTGGCTACTGAATCATTTCTGAAGGTTTCCTTTGCAATCAATTCCAGTAAGCCAATGAAACTCTATAACAAAATTAGTCTAAATACAACTGCATTCTTTCAGTATAATAAGGAAATAAGAATCCAAAGTCCAGGTAAGTTTCAATATCCTAGGAAATGTTTGTAAAACAGAGCATAATGAGAACCCATTCTAATATGTTCAAATCACTAGTCTGTGTAAGAAGGAGGACAGTATCAGGGAGCAGTCTGATGTTTAGGATACCCCAATAGTTCTCTGGCAAGCATACACTTTCACACATGGGATACCTTCCATCTTAGCTCAGCCAGGGTGGAACTAATGCACTCCAGAGTTGCAGGTGAAATGATTACCCCCTGACACAACTTATTAGTCAGTGACCATTTCTGTGTATTAGGCAAAGCAGATTCAACAAAAATGTACACAGACTTTCTTTAAAGCCAGGGCCATAAGTTTATATGTCTGTTTCAAAAAAAAATGCAAGTAGTCATAAATAAGAGATCAAGTAGAAAATATTGTGTTTCTGTATTAACCACTAGCTCTAACATATTTCAGAATCAGTTTATTTTTCTCTATCCCCCAAAATCATCTCATTATTTTTGCAAGTGTAGTGTACTCAAATAACATTTTTTGCCTTAGTCTACTCAAGTGTGCTATTTGAAACAGCCAACTAAAATTATATGTCTCTTCAGTAGAATTTAGGAATTGTGGGAGATAATCTTTCTTAGTGGTTGTAGATGCAGGCTGTTTCAAGGATACACCAGTTCAAGTTTGTACAATGAAGTGTACCTTAAAAGATTTATCTACACTGAGATAATTCTGGTCTTTACCTATTTAGCTTCTGTGAGGTCAACTGTAAACGTTTGGAAAGTCCTGTCACATGAAATGCTTTTGTGCTTCCCATGGGGTATGTATGGAACACATTAAATAGTCTATACTAGTACTGTTATTTAAGGTGGGAGTTTGGGTCACGACTGAATGGGCTGTCCTGGACTATGCTGCATGTTACTTCATTTGTTGGATTTCTATCCATACCTTTCAGCATCATGAGTTAATTGTGAGCAAAGCATTCTAAAACACATTCTCTGTGTATTTTGAGTGATTATTCAGATCTAAGGGTGGTCTTTGTGATCACTGGTGTTTTTGTCACATATGGAGAATCCTAACATTTGTGTTTTGTAGTATGGATAGGCCACAGACTTACAAGAAGGATTTTTAATATTGATAATTTCAATAATGGACTCCAGTTCCAGAAAACATTATATCTAAGACTTCCCCAGTGTCCAAGACAGCCTGCAATAGATTTTTATAGTTCAGAACTAACTTGTCATTATTCTCTAAAAAAATTCTGGCACTGCAATCTAATGGCATTTATTTTTACTCTTAGATAAACTATGTAAATACTCTTTTCATCAGGATCTATTTTATATTCACACTTTTTTATTTTTAACTTATAGATGACATTTATTATCATGGACACATATCATAAATTAATATATATATATATATATATATATATATATATATATATATATATCCATACATATCATGGGTATGTGTATGTCCAATAGCTAGAATCACCCATTATTTTCAATACTTAGTTAAAAAGAATTCACTGTCTTTATACACCTCTATTTTTTATGCTTTTGCAATAGATAATAAATTCTTTTAGGACTATTTCTTTGGTCATTTCTTCAAGTTTTATTCAAGATCACAGTTCTCTGAGAGCCATAGAACATGGTGACACATATAAATGTCCTGCATCATAATTCACCCTGGATACTCACTTTTATCTGTGTTCCTTTCAGAGTGATGTTTTGTTCCATAAGCTCCTTTTCAAACAGATATCCCCACTTGTTCCAGAGATTTGTTTGCGTCTAAAGCTCTCAATGAAATTATATGAGACTTTCAGAGTCCCTGTCTGGAGATTTAGTTTCAAAGACCCAACTGTAGAAAAATTTGACTTCAGGAGAAAGTGAAAAGAAAGACCCCGGGACAATTTTTTTTTTTTGCAGTGCAGAAATGATTTTAAATCACAAAAAAAACAAGTAGATTTTCCAGGAAGTTATTTGTACTTGACTGTTATTCTCAAGCTATTCCTCATGGCTCTAATATTTGCATTTTATTGAACTTATGTAAAAAAGAAGGGTTTTGTTTTTGTTTTCCTGTTTTACTTCAGGCAGTTCGACATTTTACTGGACAGATGTGTCTTTGCAGCATGCTCTGAGTAAATGTAAACTCTGAATACACTGCAATAAAAAAAAAGACCCAACCCCCCCAAAACCTAAACCACATCTTTGATGACTACTTACAATCTCTGCAGCATATTTTCAATATTTTGCTATTTATCTGAGATTACATTTTCTTTTTGCATGAATGAATAGATATTCCAGTAACAGTGGATAAAAATTTTACTCATGTTTTGTTCCATTTATGTACTACACATTTTTTTTGTCCTTTCATTGCTTTTCAAAGTCCCATACATTCTCCTTTGTTCTCATATAATTGACACATCAACTTCTTGGCTGACAGTTAATTCTTGACTAGGAAACAGAGCTCCATGGTGATTGTCAGAATTCCTTCTCTCATCAAATTTAAGATTATTCAGAAAGAAAAGGAAATGGCACTGCATTGATGGTGTTTTTTGAGAATTTGAATATTTCTGATCTGTCATAGAAATATTTCATTCCTAATTGTGTAATAATAAGGAAGTCTTCAGTCATATTCAACTTTCCATTCTTGTCAAAGTACACATTTAGGTTCTTAGTCTATTGTGAATAATAGGTTGATTTAGGAATTTCTAACATTTGCTTAACCAAACAAAGGTTGAAAGGACAGGAGCTACTTTCTCCCTTTTTTGGAACAGTTTTCATATCTACCTACACTTGGCTTTAATAACCAGAGAACATATGTTATCTCTTCATCTTCTCACTACCATCCAATAGAATGACACTATGTATTCAGGTTGGTCTTAAAATCACAATCCCTCTGTATGTTCCTTATGAGTCTTGTGAGTCCTGATATTAGAGGTGTGCACACCATGTCCAGTTAGATAGTGCCTTTAAATGATGCCAATAATCTTCACTAGGAAATCACACTTTGCATTTTGATATGGTGTGTTTTTTGCAATCATCCCTGTCTGCCACCAAGAGAAGTTTCCTTCAAGAATAATGAGGACTACACTTCTCAATGCACCCAAGGACAAATGTTTAGAATGTAGTTAGGAATTATGGTGGTATCCATGACATAATTAAACTCTAGTGTTATATAGACTGATCTGGCATATACACACATATTCATGTAAAGGAATTAATGAAAGAGGACATAAATGTGAAAAAGAGCAAGAAGGTATATGGAAGGATTTGGAGGGATGAAGAGTAGGTATTAAATGATGTTATTGCATTACAATTTCAAAAATAGAAGAAAAAGAAAGAAAAACATCATACTCCATGTTGGAATTAAGTTAGTGATCACAGAACAGAAACCCAGCAGATGGAAACACACTCTTTCCTACTATTGTCCCTCTTCTAAACCTACTGACATTTAGAAAGCTCACTGTAAAAGTCAGCAGTTCAGGCACATCACCATACTAACTTCTTTTATAATGAAAGTTGCCTTAAGTAACAAGAATGTTCGTGGAAATATATGACATAGGATGATAGCCTATAAAGTTTTATGAAACATAAAATACTCCATTCTAAACTGTGGCTATATATATAAACTATCTGGCTTCTGGCACTCAGATATCACTGTCGTACAAAATACTCCCACGGAAAAGGAATAGTTTCAGAAAATCATCTGCTTTTCAAAGATATCTACAAAAGACATTATCAGTACCAGTCAGAGAAAAGAACATCTTTATTTTTCACTTTTACACCAGAAACTGAAATGCCTTTTTCTTTGAAAGGACTGAGACACTTGGCTCTCCACTGACGCCCTAAGCTCATCTCTCAGGGTCTCTTAAATCACACCAGTTATTTTCCATTTCATCAGAACAATTTGTGGACTGCTTCCAGCCCTCCATATCAGATAAAATACAAATGATATAACAGTGAAGAAATTGACGTTTTTTTTTCAATAATTCTCACCTGACATTAGTAGCCATTTCCTCCCTTCAATTCTCTTTGAAGAGTTTCACCCTATCTTGGTCAGAGCTAAAAAAAATACAGTGCTGTGTGTTTGAACACAGAAGTGATCTAAGCATTCAGTCATGTTCCTGCCAGGCCAGACTGGTAC
Source organism: Cricetulus griseus (assembly GCF_003668045.3). Classification (NCBI taxonomy): domain Eukaryota; kingdom Metazoa; phylum Chordata; class Mammalia; order Rodentia; family Cricetidae; genus Cricetulus; species Cricetulus griseus. Next base: position 308,258,956 of record NC_048595.1, on the reverse strand, counting down.
TTAAAAGATGAAATATTACAGAGTAAGGGACCATCTTCCAGTTCCTGGTGGCCAAGTGGGATGTGAGCATTGCAGTGAAGTGCCAACATGTGGATATACCTGTGCATTTTGCCTAGGAACATTCAGAAGGCGTTCTCTCTTGTCTGCCCTATGCTTTCTCATGAGAGCACAAGTTGCAGGTGAAAAAAGATTAGGGAATCTGTAATGGAGACAAGCTTGCAAAAGCAAGTATTTACAATAGAGTTATACTTAAAAGTTAATGTTTTTCTGATTCCAGTGTATGTAAGTATGCTGTCATTTTATTGACTAAATGCAGCAAACCTAACAGAGCAAATTCTTTCCTAAGCTGAGTAGGTATTGCTTTGGTCTGAAGAGAATCTTGCATATTTTTCTTGGTGAACTGAGGGCAAGCTGATTATTAAAATATACATGGTATCCCAAAAAAAATCAACTTTGCTATTACTTACAGATATTAATAAACTACTATGAAAATGAACAAACAAAGCACAATTTTTATGTGAAAGTAATACCTTTTTAAATTGGTATAATCTGTTAAGTATCTCACTTGTCAATAAAGTTATTTTCTTTCTAGATTAATTAGGAAGCAGAAATGAGATCCTGTCTTTCACTTTCTGAGCTCTTCAGGGATGCTGGGCTTCTATGTTCAGACGACCCTGGATTTATCTTTTCTGAGTGATTCTTAAAAATCAAGCTTGTGTTTCCAGTAATGGAAATGTTTATTATTTTATAAACTTCATTATTTTAAAAACCCTTGCAAATAAATAAAAAAATCATATAGTAAAATTAACTGGACCAAAAGTTTATATAAATAACTGAACTTCTCCACAGTTAGAAAGCGTATTCAGAACAGAAGCCATGAATCATCATGTTAAATTTTACACATTGGTATTGAATATATTTTTTACATGATTCTACCATAAAAACCAAGAAAATCCATGACAGCAAAATCCTGATGACAATGAGGAATGTACTGCCTCTTTAAAAGAGCCCCAGAGGGTAAGTCAAGCTATCTATGTTCCAATTGATATATTACAAATGATACATTCTTGATAAATTTTCTATTTGCAATTTTAAAAAGTAAAGGAGATATATGAAAATACCATAAGTGGGTATTTATAGGGTATGGAATATTTAGGGATCCTTTTACAGTTTGTCATTAACATGGACATATCACAAGTTGGTTTTATTCTTTTTAAGACTGAGACTATAAAAAGCCAGAAGAAGCACATTAATTAAGCCATTTTGAAAGTGTTGAAGAAAAGACTTTTAATTGCTGAACATATTGCTGCACATGGCATGTTGGTGGATAATAAAAGCTGCATATGTAACACATAGAACTAGTGTCCTTGAGCATTTTTTAGTCTTAAATTATACCACAGAGTTAATATTTGGTTTTGGATGATAGTTTCGTTATGAAATAAAGATCAGAGTGTCTTTGTCCATGTTTTGGTCAGCAATTCTCATTCTAGAAGCAAGGGTGTGGGCTTGTTCAAAGTCAGATTGTTCTGTGTATGAAAGTGCATACCACATAAGTGATGCCGTGTTTCTTAATAAAAAGACTAATAGTTTTCTTCCAGTTAGTTTTTCCTACCTGAATTAGGTTTCATACTGTTTGTCAATTAATAATAACATTCACTAATTTAAATAATCTATTAAGGGTTGCAAATTCTGACTATTTCCATTGGGGGCCAATCACTAATAAGTTTTTTAGTTTGTAAACATTTTAAGGCAAAGATAGGTTCATGATATGGATGATTATTCCTATAGTGGTAGCACAAGCAAAATTGGGACAGAATAATAAGATCTTCTGTTAAGGAGCTATAACTATGTAGTTATGTCTAATACTATACAAGAAGAACCTACTCAAAATTTTGAATATGGGCATGTTTTTTGATTTATAAGGAGTAAAGTATTACTAATATATTGTTGGTTTTTTATTTATCTGTTTGTTTTCTAAAGAGAGCTAGAGAAGGAAGGTATGGATTTGGGTGGTGGGGCAGTGGGCAGGAACTAGGAGAAATTAGAAGGGAAATCCTGATCAGATTATCTGGTATGAAAACCAAAGAGTGTTTTCAGTTAAAAAAAATTACAAAAATATATAAAATAAAAAAATGCTTTTTGACATTTGTGAATTTGGGAAATTAATAAAATAATATGTGCAAAAATCAAACTTTTCATTATTGTTATTCATAAGCATTTTTTGTTTATACTGCTGGGGTTTTTCATATGCATTTTTAATTCTTATGAAAACATCTGTTAGAAAGACAAAACACATGGTTTCAGACTTTAGGGTAGTTTATCAAATACTCCAAAAGAAAACTTCTGGTTTATGGGAGGCATAAAATAATTAGCTTCAAAAAAAGGAAAAGCATGTCTTCATTTGCATTGTTTTGTTTTCCTCTGTAAATTTCCTTTAAATTATCTTTAGAATCACGTGCAGTGTTACTGTCACTAACCATGAACAACATCATCATGCCAGGCCCAATCCACTCCAACCAAACTCCAGTTTATGGATTTTGTGTCTGGTGTTTGTTTCTATGATTGTGATACTTTAGTACCTTTAATTTACTTTATTTTGCTTATTTGCTTTTATTTTCAAGAATTTCTTCATTTTTTTGCTACAAAGAATGTGAAAAATATCTAAATGCTGACAAGAAAATTAAATTTTCATTGGATAAAAATGGTTGTCTGTTTTATATCACTGTTCTTAACTTTTAGAGAGCCTAGAATAGAATACAAAGGATTCTCCTAGGTAACTTGAAATCCATTTATGTATTATAACTAGCTTTCCACGATGTTTACAAATTGAATGGCTCTTTGTAAATTCATGAGTTCCTTATAAGAAAATGGCCTCTTGTTTGTCCTTGTGGACGGTCTGTCACTCTTGCTAGTCTTTTATTTCCAACATCCAGAATGCCTTCCATTCTCCAGCTGTGATTTTAGGAGACACTGTTAACCCTCATTCTTAACTTTATCTTGTCTGTCCCATGTCCTCCTCCCTGTGTCCTTTCCTGTTCCTCAAGCTTTCTCCATCCTTGATTCAAAAGCATACATCTTTGGCTCTGTTTATCTGTCTGGTTGCATTTGGTTTTGCATCCAGTATCTACGCTGTAAGTGACCCTGAACTTTCTTTTCAGAATTGCTACGGAGGAGTGGGTCCCCATCTTGTCTTTGCACATTTTAACAATGTTAAAAGGTGCTAGTTACAAATTTAAATTTGGTCAAATAGCTTATCACTTTCACAGTCAATTAGGAAAATTTAGATCTAGAAACCCATTTTCACTCAGTTAAATCATCTCTTCTGTTCATGGGTATCCCGCTCTAGCTGTGTCCCTCTTAGTTATAGGCTTCAGTAAATAACAGGTACTGTTGTTGTAGGTACTGTTGTAGGAGGGTGCATTTAAAAGCTATAAATACATGTATGTAACAGAAGTCTGTAAGATCTATGTTTAGGCAATGCAGAGATATTGAGTACAATTCAGCTATTACATGGCTGACAACGGACACAGGGGTGGACTATGAGTCAGCACAATATGGTGACAACAAATGTTTGGCAAACCCCGAAATCAATATTGATATGTTCATAATAATGTTATTTCTGGGAGAATGCCACGTTTTTTGTCACACTGTCCAAAACTGGGCTAAAGGTGAGATGCCAGAGCCTTTGTCTTCACCAGTCTGTCAGTATGTACTTGCCTGTAGATCTGTGTGCCTAATTCCATGTGGCCTGTATCCTGGTCTGGGTATTGGTCTTTGCCTCTGTATATGTGGTTACTATGAGCTGCCACGTGCCTGGGTTCCTTCTCATAGCTGTCTTCCTGGAGTCTTCAGTGCTATTGAATACGTATAGCTTTTCTGACTATAGATGCTCAATCTTTTCCATTTCCATGCATCCTGTATGCCTTGCTCCTTGCCTGGATCCAAAGCTTAGACTTCACAAGGAATTGCTAGATTTCCTTGAATTTGAGTTTTAGTCTTTACAGTTCAGTAGGCTACCTCTCTCCCATTTCTGTGCTGAAATGCTAACTCACAAGATGATGCTTTGAGGAGATAAGAATGTAAATGAGAGAACTGAAGAGATTCATATTTGTATTTTAAAAAGCCACAAAGAGCATGTTGGTTTCTTGTGTTGGGAAATGATACCATTGATTGACCAGAAAGTATATCTTTTAAGAGTATCCCAGGGAGGGATACTCTCTCAGTCTAGATACACAGGGAGGACCTAGACCCTGCCGCAAATGTTCTGACAGACTTTGATGATCCCCCATGGAAGACCTCACCCCGCTGGGGCGTGTATGGGGGTGGGGTAGGGCTGGGTAGGGCCATGGGAGGATGGGAGGGATCGGGACTGGGATTGATATGTAAAATAAGATTGTTTCTGATTTAAATAAAAATTTGTATTAAAAATAAAGTAAATAAATTATAAAAAAAGAAAATGCTTCTGAGGGAATGAGCCTAATAGTTCCAGTGGGCAAGTTATCAGCAGTATGGCTGCTTCCCTGATAGAACAATTCACTCCCTAGTATCTCCAGCCCTAAGCATCCTGCTCCATGATGACCACAGGATATTTCATTGTCTTTATTTTCAAAGAATTGTGTGTGTGTGTGTGTGTGTGTGTGTGGGTAATATGTGTATGCATGTGCTTGCATGTGAATGTGCATATGTAGAGCCCAGAGGTTAACATTGAGTGTCTTTCTCTGCTTCTTTCCACATTATTATTACCATTATTGTTTACAGGAAGGGTCTCTCACCTAAATTGGAGTGCACCAGTTTGTCTAAACTAATTAGCCAGGCAAGTCTCCAGCACCATGATTTCAGGCACAAGTTACCACAATTGACATTTGTAATACTGTTGAAGTTGTACATATCCTTCAGAAAAGGCTATGGAGAATTTGTAGTTCGGCTTAAGTATTGCTATCTTTATTATATTTTTATTTACTTATTTGTATGTGTTTCTGTGAGTATGCCACTGCACAAATTCGAAGGTCAACTTGGCGTTAGGTAATTCTTGCTTTGAAATCAAGTTTCTGGGCTTAGTGGCAAGAGCTTTTACAAGCTGAACTATCTCACTGGCTAAGCCATTGCTATTTCCACAAAAACATTAGGAAAGGGAACAAAGTTGAGAAGATCAACGATTCTTTATGTCTACCAGAAAGTAATGGACTTCGAAACTGACCATAGGTGCAGGGAAGTCCCCTAAGCTTGATGTATTAGACAATGCACTTACTGCACTACACTTTAGGTTATCAGAGTATGCTGAGGAAATAGAAGGTTTTGCATGTTCCCTCATTATAAATGGTGATCATTGCTCCACTATAACATTCTCAGCTATAATCTTCCGGCAAATGATCGAAAGAATACAAATGTCACTGTTGTGGAATATTGTTTTAACTATACAAAGATGTGTTACATTTGTTTTTGCTGGGGAATATTAATTTATGTGTTACAGTGTTTATGCTGCCTATATCAACATTATAAAGGTGTATTACATTTGTTTGTGTGTTAAGTTACATAAAGATGTGTTGCATTTGCTTCACCTTGCGTATCTAAGGGACCTGATTGGTCCAATAAACAGCTGAGCAGCCAATACATAGGCAGAGGAATAGGCAAGGCCAATGAGCAGACAGAATAAGTGAGAGTAGAAATCTAGTCTTGAGAGTGAAGGAGAGAACGAGGGGAGACATGCCCAGGGCCAGAAGCCAGGCATCCAGGAACCAGCCAGACACAAGAAGCAGTGAAAGTAAGATACATAGAAGAAAAGGTGAAGAGCTCCAAGGCAAAAACCTAGATGCAGAGAAAAAGGTTAAGATATAAGAGCTAGGAAGAAATGAGCCTAAGCTAAGGCTGAGAATTCATAACTAATAAGAAGCCTTTGTGTCATGATTTGGGAGCTGGTTGGTAGCTCCAAAGAAAGAGCCTGTTATTTGTCACTCCTTCAAGAAGCTTTCCTTTTTAGTGTATATTGCTAATTTGTTGGCTCTATGATATTAGTCTACAATTATTTTTAACATTAAATGTTTAAGTGAAGCTCTTCATAACAGAATTTGTGAGATTATTAAAATCAAAAATCTTTTGGAGACACTAATTCATATTGGTGTTCACCAACTAGTCAGAGACCAGTCAAAGTCCTGAGGATTGCAATGTATCCCCTTCTGAAGAGCAAAAACCTAAACTAACTTTAATACAATTTTTAAATTTTAGTTAAAGAGTTGATTGGAATGATCCTTCCCACATATGTTTTCTTATATTAACTAGTGTCTATAAATATTCAGACCTTTAGATAGTCTGAGGTAGGGGGCAGAAATCTGTCCCCTCCCTTCCTTCCTTCCTTCCTTCCTTCCTTCCTTCCTTCCTTCCTTCCTTCCTTCCTTCCTTCCTTCTTCCTGTCTTTCTTTCTTTCTTTCTTTCTTTCTTGTTCCTGTCTTAATATCTGCACCAGCTATTCTATATCTCTTTCATTACCTAGTTTCATTCTGCAACCCATGCCTACCTTGAAGTCACACAGTATCTAAGGTGGATGCAGACTCATGGTGGTTCTCTTGCCCATCTTGGAACTAGACTTACAGGTAGGAACCAGCAGATGGGCTGTGTTTTAACAGACATTCCCACAAGTGGGAGGATCAGATGGCTTTGTATCTGAACCACTGGGTAAGAAAATTCACCAACATGAGTTAGCAGATATTTTACCCATTTTTTGAGTAATATGTGTCTTTCTTCCTTAAGCATCCAGAACACCTTACTAGAAACAGCTTTTTTAAACTTTTTCTTTTTGGATATTTCTGAGAAATTTTTCATTCTTTTTCATCGAATGCTTTTATGTTTTTAAAACACTTAATGACTTTATATATGAAGACTAAATAAAATATGACCAGCTTTTTTGGTCCCCAATGTTCCTGCAGTATAAATTCTTATTCCAGCACTATGATATTATAACTAATCTACCAAATAAGGAAACTTATTTTTAGATTTTTAATTTTCCACCTATGAACTCTTCCTGAAATTTATTATTGTTTTGCTTTAGGTTTTATCATCAAAAAATAAATGCTGAAAGTGCCTGTCAAGTTTTGTAGTTTTCCTGCTAAACATAGTAAAACAGCACTCCAGCAGTTTGAAACAAATGTTACCTTCATAAGAGCAAGGGAACATTTGACTTTCAAATAAAAAAAACAGCTGAAAACATGTAGTGGAGAAAGCTGAAAGTCAGTTCAGTGTTAGGAAATATTGTACACTGGAAAGAGGGTCTGAGAATGTGTTGACTGTACTAAAGTGTCACCACAGGCTCAGTTACACAAGAATAAATATTGAATACTGTTAGAAAACAGAATTCTGGATGCTATGAGAGGGTGAATAGAAACTGACATCTTCATGATGAAAACAGAGCATCCCTTTGCTTTCCTCTGAAATTTGCTACTTGTGTATGCCAGTCAGATGAGTAAATTTGTGTGTGTATTCAGACACTCCTATGTGTAAATGCATACCTTTTTCACAAGCATCCTAAAGATCAGTTAATCAGCACCATAGAAAAACAGAAAAAGCATTTCTACATTTTTAGAATTTCACTGCTTGTGGTAAAACAGAATGTCTACTATTTGATTTTTTTTTCTGACATAGTCTTATTGAGGCAGGCAAGCCTGGGAGCTGGTTTAGCTTGGGATACTCATAAACCTGGTTACTTCACCTGCATATGCTATGGATTAGTACTCTGTTTTGTGTGCACACCATTCTCCCAGTAATGCATGCATCGAACTGGGAACTGAGCATCCCCTCTCACCTGCATACTCCCATCTGAAAAAAATGGTATAAGTTCCATTGCCCCTCATATCAACCAAACTTAGCCAGTTTATATTCAAGTGTAGTTCAAAGGGATATGAATAACAGAAGGGCCAGTCTGGGCTGGACCTCTTTGGGGTGCACAGTCAATAAGGCAGAACTATTTTCTAGTAACCTTTTAGGGGGAGTTCCTGATTTACCACTTTGTCTAAGTATAATTAAACACACACATGATTAGGATCAGATGCATTATGAGAAGAGGCATGAGTAGTAGAAAAATGATTATGTGACCTAATCTATCAGTCCAAATAGATAATCACTCAAATCTTCCCCACCTCCACCTCCTCTTGAATTCAGCAACAACACTTGGGGATCCTAAAGCTATGATGAATTATCAAAAACTATGTTCTTTCCATAGGGAGCCAAGAACCTGGAAAAAGCTGGAGGAGATTACCAATGGGGGAGAGAAACACACACTCACACACACACACACACACACACACACACACACACACACACACACACAGAGAGAGAGAGAGAGAGAGAGAGAGAGAGAGAGAGAGAGAGAGAGAGAGAGAGAGAGAGAGAGACAGAGACAGAGATCTTAATATGGTTAAATGTTTCAAAATATCATTACATTGTATAGATTGCTGAGTGGTATATTTCTCCACATACATTGTTTTCATTTCACATACATGTGAAAATCCCACATCAATTCACTCTCAGAATTTTCTAAGTTGCCTAATGAGTTGACATTACTCTACTATAAATCTTATTTGTAAATACTGGTCATAAAATAAACATCATTCACTGGTAATGGAAGCATACTCCTGTAATCCCTGTTTTTCAGAGCAATTGGGGTGAGGGTATTGAACTTAAGTCCAGTCAAGGCTATACTGTGAGCCTCTTTCCCAAATAATACTAATAAATACTTATACTAATATTAATTGTGGTGCTTTATATGAAATGTCCCTCATAAACTCATAAAGAGTGGCATTATTAGGAGCTGTGACCTTGTTGGAGTAGCTGTGGCCTTCTTGGAGGATGCATGTTACTGGGGGTGGGTTTTGAAGTTTCAAATTCTCAAACCAGACCCAGTATCATTCTCTCTTTCTACTGCCTGAGGATCTAGATGTAGAACTCTAAGCTACTTCTCCAGTACCATGTCTACCTGTATGCTGCTGTGCTTCCTACCATGAAGATGATGGACTAAACTACTGAACTGTAAGTCAGCTACAATTAAATGTTTTTCTTTAAGGTCATGGTGTCTCTTCATAGCAATAATTCCCTAAGAAACTAACGTTAATACTATAGTAATAACAATAGCAATAATGGTTTTCTAGTGTTTGATTTTACATCTAAAATCTGTATTATTTTGCTTATAGTGTTCATTTGAAATTAGGCTTTAATAGTTAAAATGTGTACCATAAATCCTAAAAGATTGAAACATTGTAGTCAACGAATTGCATAAAATAGAATCACTAAAATTTTGAATTTATACAAATGAAGACAAAAACTGAAAAGACAAAATAAATAGGAAATAAGTATTAAATGATTAATTTAAAGCCATTTACATCAATACTCATATCAAATGTTGAGTGGCTTTAAAACTAAACAAAAACATTGTTTATTTTCAAAGTGCAGTTAGGTTGTACTAAAAAATCTAACTATACACAATAGAATTTCATCTCAAATGCATTCTGTATAAGTAAAATGTGCATATATTATATGGAGGTAATATTTGCAAATGCTGGGGTATCTCTATCAATGCCCGATGAAGTAGAATTTAGAGGTAAAATATTGTAAGATGTAAACAATCACTTAATTTCTAAATGACAATAAGACCTTGTTTGTGCAAATATATGAAGACGACTAAGATGTCATGGCAAAAAGAAATATGTAAATTCATAATAATAATGAGGGATAGTCATATTTCTCTCAGTAACAGATAGTACAGCAGATGAAACACCAGGAGGATACAGAAAACTTGAATAACATTATCCAGCAACTTCACAGAATGTATTTGCATACGTTTCATACTGAGATAATAAGATCAAGTATGTTCATTAGCAAGTGCCTAGTCTATCAGTAAAATAATTTAAAATATTCAAATATAAGCACTAATTTACATTCTAAATGTAAATAGAGATAAATATTTCAACAAACGAGTGCTTGCTTGTTCTTTTGTTTTAGATCTGGGGTTTTAGAAACAGCATCATACAGTAACACAGACAAGTCTTGAACTTCTGCCAGCACTCTTGCTTCAGCTCCTGAGTGCTGGGATTATATGTATTGTAAAGACTATAAAGACTTAACTATTATTGGTTTGAGTGCATATTGAAAATAGTTTAAAAGACTTCTCTGTCTTGGAACTAACTCCAAGACTATGTGAAAGTTTAAAGTATGAAGTTTAAAACTTTCATTTCATGTAGCATACAACTCTATGCACCAGTACCCTAAGAGGAGGTGAAATCATTATTTAGGACCACTTGTTCCATAATTTTGTTTGTCAGTGAAAAGGTAAATCTGAAGACATTTTAAACAAAATGTTCAATATATATTTGATCTGAGATGCCACAGATTATAAAATGTACTATTAGTTTACATTGCTGAATTAAACTAATTTTTCTCAACTATAAGAGTTGGGTGGGTAGGGAGATGGGGAGGATCTGGGAAGCATTGGGAAAAGGCAATTATGATCAGAATATATTGCATGGATCATTTTTTCATTAAAGAAATAGAACAGGATTGTTTGCTCTATAGAGCATGCAGAAGATTTAATGTGACATCATAAGAGCATACCACCTTCTGAAATTTTAAAATGTAAAACATGTATGTATTCTGAAATGTTAAGTGGAGCGTTCAAAGATATAAAAACACAAACAGATGTAGGGTGTTTAAATCAGAAGCTAAAACTGTTACCACTAAATGAGCTTGGTTAAACTGAATTCCAATTAATGTCTCACTGAAATAGCTTTACAAGCCTATGCGTTTCTGGGCAGATTTATAAATTCTGTGCTTTGACCACTTGAGTAAGAAAGATATTCTCAAGCTTTTTGTTGGTACATATTGGTATAAGATACCTATAGCAAAGGTAAACAGGCATTACCTAACATAACGAGTTATTTACTCAGAAACATTTGAAATGTGTGAGTTTCTTAAACTTTACCCCAAGCCTGGAGCTAAGTATTTCTATTGATATCTTCTAAAGTCTTAAGCTCTGTACAAAGGTCACTAAGTAATCACTCAATTCAATGCCTTTGGGCTACTTGAGGATGTATTATAATGTGCAGCCAGAATCGGGTACCAACCACATTTATTTTCCAGAGTTTCATGGAAATTGACACCAATTGATAAATGAAGAATTCAAGGGGGGCAGAAGTTAACAAATAGGAATTTCATACTTACAGAGCTATGTGGTGTATATAGACATAAAATCGATAATTTATTTCAAATAAAATTTAAATTTCTAAATTATAATATATTGAAGCAAACTTAGCAAGAAGAATTTGTTTTATTTAGATGAACTAGCATAGTCCTCAAAATTTGCCTATTTCTAAAGTTCCTACTTGTCACATAACAAGGAAATATGAATATTTTATGCTCACCACTGAAATATTTTTCTCAAGTGATAGTTTCTTCTAATACTGATGGGATAATTCCTTCTGTATGTGTGTTCATCTTACTGGCTGATGAATAAAACACTGATCAACGAGTACCTAGGCAGGAAGTATAGGCGGAGCTACCAGACTAGAAGAATTCTGGGGATAGGAGGAGAAGACGTCAGAGCAGATGCCATGTAGCTGCTGAGGGAATAAGATCTTCTGGTAAGATAAGACCATGTGGAAATACTTAACCATTTGGGTTAATAATTAAGAGAGAACTAGCCAATAAAAATCCTAAGTCATCGGCCAAAAAATTTTATAATTAATATAAGTCTCCGTGTGTTTATTTGGGGCTAAACAGCTGTGAGATCAGGTGGAACAGAAACTGTGTCTACATAATATCACTAATTTATTTATAAAATAATAGTAATATTAGTGTTAGCAGTATACATATTAATTATGATAAAATGTCAAGCCTCTTCTAAATTTATAACATATAAATTTTAGATACCTGTCTTCGTGTATAGTATGGTAGTTTATTAATAAAGGTATTTATTAGTAAATAGGGTTCACTATCATATACTCTACTACAAAATCTTTGAAATTCTTATTTAGCATGGTTTATTGTATACATTGCCATTATTTTTGGAATACATTTATAATATTCTTTTTCTTTTTCTTTTCTTCTTTTTTCTTCTTTTTTTTTTCGAGACAGGCTTTCTCTGTGCCTTTGGAGGCTGTCCTGAAACTAGCTTTTGAAGACCAGGCTGGTCTCAAACTCACAGAGATCCGCCTGCTGGGATTAAAGGCTTGCGGCTTGCGCCACCAACGCCCGGCATATAGACCCTTTGCTCATGTATTATAATGAAGGAACCGGCTTCCCTTTTGGCAGCCATAACAGCTGAACACGTGCTTGCCATAAACCTACCTTGGTCACGTAGAGGTCAGATGCCTGTCTCGTGACAAGGAACCCATCAGAAGTTAGTCACTAGAAAGTCAGATGCCTGTCTCGTGACAAGGAGCCAATCGGAAGTTAGCTGGTGGCGCTATGCTTTACGACCCTGGGTGTGCTTTACAGACAAGCGCACGACAATGACGTAGAGAGCATAGCAACCACCCTGGGAGGGCCTATGAGCCATAACAACCAGTTGACCAATCAACACAGGGCAAGCCCTCCAAGCCTGGAGGCACACCAATCGTGAGCCTGTGTGTAAGCCTGTGCGTACCCCTAGACATTCCCCTTACGCTGCCCTATAAGATCTTTTGGGAGCCCGTAGGAGCCGTCTTTTCTAGCCGTCCGCCATGGCGGGTGGGTGAAAGACCCAAGCTAACATGGAGTTAACTAGTTAAATTACAATAAAGCCTCGTGCTGTTTGCAGCAAGCTCTCGAACCGCCTGGTGATTGGGGTGACCGCGAACCTGGTCTGGGACCCCGAATACTTGAGCTTTCAGGGGGTGTCTAACAATAATATCCAGTTTTGTGTTTTAGTGTGTGTGTGTGTGTGTGTGTGTGTGTGTGTGTGTGTGTATGTGGTCTTTCTCTTTTTTCTTCTTTCTATTGTGTGTCTCTTGCCTGTTTGTCTACTTTGTTTCCTAAAGAGAGAGAGAAAGAGTAATGGAGTTGGGGAAGTGAGAGCATGTGCAACATCTGGGAGAAATTGGGGAAAATGGATACAATGATCAGAATATACTGCATGGAACTTTTTTTCCATTAAAACATTACCAGAGACTGAACCTTCGCTCTACAAAGCATGCAAATGAGTTACCTTATCTTTTCTCTGTTTTTCATCCTGGTACACAGTCCAGTGTTCCCCATCATTGCTGTAGGCTAGCTTGTATGAACCAACAAATTGCACGTGACCAAAATCCTTAGCCCCTTGTGTGATGATGCCTGTCACTTTGGTAGGGACAAGGAGATCAACCTAAAAAGAAGAGAGTACATTCATTAAATTGAATGAATTAATCCATTATGCACTTGCAAACTTCTTGAACTTAAGAGGTTAAAGGACATATATGCTGAGTGTAAAATGCTCCTGGTTATTTTTACTTTGAAATAGATGAAAGAACCATTTATCATTGGCTCATATTTTTATTTTTCCTTGAGATATATTGTCTAAGATGTCTTGGACAACCATGCTGACTGTTTTAAAATAAAGTGGTGGACAGCTTAGCTTAGCAATTCTTCTCATATTAAACTCATTCACCTGTCTTGCAACCTTCTGACACGGAGCATGAACATTTGTCCTCATAATTTAATGTACAGATTTACTGGTCAATCTAATCATAGAAAAACAAAGCAATATAGTATGTTGTCAATTAAAGGCAATTGTTGCTCCACAAAAAGCAATATGACAGTATATGGCATTTGACAATGAAATATTAAATAAGATAGCCATCAATTTTCTGTGAATTTTGTTCAATTCAGAAATACATAATTGATTGACATTAATTATTGTGCACTGAAAATCTCCTTCCAGAAATATATAATCCTAAATAATTTGAGGATAAAATCATGTGTTTAAAAGTGAAGGACATGCATAAGAGCAACAGGAGAAGACGAAACAATCAAAGAATTAACAATATAAAAGTCGAACTGTAGGGCCTAAGCTATTGTATTTTGTTTTTCCTGAATAATAGTGAATGAAACCTGTAAATGAATCCAATGAGTGAAAACTATAAATGAAATGAATAAAACCTAAGCTGTTTTGTATTAAAATTATCAAAATATAAGTGAAACCCAGGAGATATGGATGCTTTTTAAAAATAACAATATAAAACAGTTCCAGAATTTTCCTACCTATTTTTAAACTCATTATTGAACCTTTTTTTTACACATTGTAACTCTAGTGAAAACTAAATTTAGAAACTTTATTTTCTTGGCAGGCAACTTTTGAAGTCAACTTTGCTTTTATTTGTATCCCTTGATCTACAGCTTCCTTTTTTCCTGGACAATGCACCCTCTTGCAGCCATTTCCTGTGACTAAGCTCCATCCTTGAACTTATTATCTTTAGCCACCATGATCTCAGAGAGACCCTGGTACTTTCAAACATGGTGTTCTTTTGTTCCTATTTCAGGTCTTCTCTGCTATATGATTGCAAGGTAACCCTAAATCAATGGTCATGGGTCAGATACAGGCCATGGATGATAACAGCTATAGTGCATAAATAGAAAGAAAGCATATTTAGTGACACCAATACTCATAAAAATAGGTGAAAATTTTCCTAAGTGTTAAACTTTGGGATTACACACAAAAAAATGTATATAAGTGTGTGTGTGTGTGTGTGTGTGTGTGTGTGTGTGTGTGTGTTTAAATTTATATGGACTGTTTTCATTTAGGGGGATATCCACTTTAAATGGTAAGATAAATTTAAATGATTAATTAAGATAGAGGAATGCTTCTACGGGTTTGTGAAAATATTTCAGAAGGAAACATCATTGGTGAATTATATCATTTAAATACCAAGAATGTTGTGAGGTAAAGGTGATGTCCTGGGAATGGATGGTGCCTCATATTGTTCTGGGGATATTAAAGCACAGATTCCAAAGGTAAACAGAGAATAAAGAATCTGAGATTCTGTGCTATTTCATTTTGTTTCAGGTGTCTACCACAAGATTGAATTCTTCCATCAGCTAATCATACTTTCAATAAATCAATGATTTTACCTTTTGGGGGGGAAATAGTGAATAATTTCTAAGGAATATCTACTCATTAAATTGACAGTATGTAAAAAGCAACAAAAACAATGCTGCATTTACATTAGGAGAATTCTGTTTTAACATGAATTCTTCTGTACTTTGTCTGATTCAGCTTAAAACCCAGGTGGCTTTATTTATTTATTTATTTATTTATTTATTTATTTATTTATTTAATTATTTATTTATTAGTTGAATTACAAACAAGATTGAATTACTTGATGATCCCAGTTCCCTTCTCCCTCCCTTCCTCCTCTACCACTCCCCCCCAACTAAAATCCTACCCAGGGAGCTTTTACTGTTACATATCCAAATCTAATTGCTCAGAGACCCTTGGTCAAAGCCTTATGTCTATCATAATGTTCTTCATTCCGTTGACATTCAAAACTGAAAAATAAATAAGCTACCCGACTAACTGAGCCACTGTGTACCACCACAATCTACAAACACACAGGAATTCAATGGCTCAGGGATGTGAACCTCTCAGGATTGACTCTTAGCTCAAAATGCCTGTGAATCCTCGACTCAGATGTGACAAGTGTTTGAAAATCTGCTTCTGTGCTGATTCCTACAGTCATTTGGGGTTCCTCCAGGGTGGAAATGTTTTCTCCTACATTGCATGCCTTGACTCTTTCCACTAGATATGTTTTCCACCCACTCTAACTTGCTACCCACCTCTAGCTTTTTTTTTTTTTAATCTAGAAATGTTTTTCTGTTCTGTTTCAGATCAGCTAGCGTCTGTACTTAAACAGGCAGCATAGGCAGCAATCTGTTTCAACCTGGAATTTATCCTAAAATTCCCTGCATTAAATTTAGACCATCAGTTCTAAGAAGGCTTCTTTCAGTGTAAAAATAATTTTGACTCATATGTAAAATGAGCTTGATGAAACAGAGCATACACAAAACTATCCCAAGCAAGACACTCTGGGATTTCTGGCTAATGACCTCTTTTTCATGTAAATCTGAGTTAAAGTGCAACTGCAAACTTTATGGATTAATAATAAATGGAATGAGTAGTATGAAAGACATTAGTTAGCAGATCAAATAAAGTTGAGACAATAATTAAAGTCTGTCATAACTTTGTTAGCAAAGAATTCATTTGAGCAACAAATCACAGTCCATCACCAAGGTAAACCAGGACAGGAACTCAGAGGAGGAGTCTGGAAGTAGGAACTGAAATAGAGACTACGGAGGAGTGCTGCTTTTTGGATTGCTCCTGGCTCACTTTTGGCTACCTCTCTTAAATGGTCAAAGCCCAGCTGCCTAAGGATGATACTGCCCAGAGTGGGAGGAGTCCTCCCAAAATATTTATCCATAAGGCAAATTCACTAATAGAAACCTTTAGACCAATCTGATGGAAGGAATTCTTCAGTTGATGTTTCTTCCCCACAAATGACTCTGGGTTCTGTGAAATTGACAGCTAATTCATATCAGCTGCTGCTTAAAATCTTTCATCTAGTAACATGATTGTAGCCATTTGTTTTCCTCCTTATCACCTCAATAGTAATTTTCTGATATATAGTAATTTAAGACATGCTTTGTTCCATATGGGACTCCATGATATCCATTTATGAATAAAAAATACATGTGTTTTGCTCTTCAGTATTTTCACCAAAATCAACAAAACCCCAGTGTCTTATAATCTATTTCCAGAGATAAATTTTTAAAAACGGGATAGTAAAAGGGATTTATATTTAACACAGAACAATATGGTTGGTTGAAATAAGTGTATCAGGGCAAAAAGACATAAGGAATGTACATAGGATGACATATAATTATAGTATCTGAAGTTAACACTGTTTACTTTTAATTCTTTTGTTTTTACACAATCTTTATATCAAATGCTTTCACAAGCTTAGCTCACAGTGTATAAGTAGCTTTGAATTTTGTATTATTTTTATATTGGGTGTTTTGCATACAACAACAACAACAATAATAACAAGTTGTCATGGCTATATTATTTTCTTTATTGCAGATATATGCTCTATGAAAAATATTTCATCATTTCCTCTTGATAGTCATTTGTTTCCAGTTCTTCTATCTACAGCCAGAATATAAGCAAATCTTTATTTATGTTTCATTGTTCATTGCTGTTCTGTTTCTTTATAGACATAAAGAACATGCTACTAGAATCACTTCATGCATTGTTCCAATTTGCTCCATATTTATAGGCTTTTATCTACTGCATAAGTATTTCCCTCTATTACTCACAAAATCTCTCTTGTAGGATAATTTATGTCTATGACACCCCCAATAGAACGGGCGGTTTTAAATTTTGTGTCCTGGAGTGGCACCGAGTGACATTTAGTTGTCCCTTTCCTACCTGTTCATTTTCACTAACAATACGCACATTATCCTCCTTAATGTACTGTTACAGATATTCTTGTTCATCTTTGAGCTTCATAGTCTGTCTAGCATTTGCACTTTCTGTAGATGACTGTGTAATATTATTTTATATTTGACATTATAAAATGTTAAGCTTTCCTTACTCAAGTCTACCATACCTTTGTGATTGTATAAGATTTTGTGGCTTAAAATAACTGTCTAATTTCATCTGCTAAAAATTATTTACATGGTCTATAAATTCTACTATATTTTTTATTGAGTTTTAATAGTAAGTTATCTTGGGTACATATATAAATGTATGTATTACGCGCGCGCACGCGTGTGTGTGTGTGTGTGTGTGTGTGTGTGTGTGTGTGTGTGGTGTTTGGTTCCGCAGCTGTCAGACTGGGGTCAGTGAGCTCCCACCTGCTCAGGTCAGTTGTTTCTGTGTGTTTCCCCAGCACAGGGTCTTGATCCCTTTGTTCATCTCTCCTCCTTCTATGCAACTATATTCCAGGAGTTCAACTCAGTGCTTAGCTGTGAGTCTCTGCTTCTGCTTCCATCAGCTACTGTATGAAGTCTCTAGGATGGGATTATAGGGGAAGGGCATTTAAGGTAGCTTCTCCACTATCACTTAGATTCTTAGTTGGGGTCATTCTTGTGGATCTCTGGACATTTCCCTAGTGACAGTTTTCTCTTTAAACCTGTAATGGCTTCCTCTTTTAAGGTTTCTCTTTACTTGCTCTCCTCTATTCTTCACCCAACTCAATCTTCCTGACTCAAAACAAACAAGAATCATCAATCAATGGTCATTAATATCCATCAATATCAATAGTCTTAAGAAATTCACCTATAAAAAGACACATGCTGACAGAATAGATATGAAGACAGAATCCATCCTTCTGCTCCATATAAGAAACACACCTCAACTTCAAAGCAGACATTACCTCAGAGTAAAGGGTTGTGAAAAGATTTTCTAATCAATTGGACCTAAGAAACAAATTAGATTTGAAACAAAAATTAATCAAAAGAGATGAAGAAGGACATTTCATATTCGTCACTGGAAAAATCCATCAAGATGAAGTCTCAATTCTGAACACCTATGCCCCAATACAAAAGCACCAATGTTTGTAAAAGAAACATTATTAAAACTCCAATCACACATAAAACCCCACACACTTCCAGTGGGAGACTTCAACTCTCCACTCTCACCACAGGACAGGACTACCAGACAGAAACTTAACAAAAAAATAAAGGAACTAACAGAAGTTTTGACCCAATTGTGCTTAACAGACATCTATAGAACATTCCATCCAAACACAAAAGAATATACCTTCTTCTCAGCACCACATGGAACCTTCTCTAAAATCAACCACATACTTGGCAATAAACCAAACCTCAACAGATACAAAAAAAATAGAATAATCTCCTGAATCTTATCAGATCAATTTAAAGTTAGAATTCAACAACAACACAAATTGCAGAAACCCTACAAACTCATGGAAATTGAACAATTGAAAAATGCTCAATTGCATCACTCCTGGGTCAAGGAAGCACATACCTAAACATGATAAAGACAGTATAAAACAAGCCAACAGCCAACATCAAAGTTAATGGAGAGAAAATCAACTCTATTCCTCCAAAATCAGGAACAAGACAAGGTTGTCCACTCTCTCCATATCTCTTCAATATGGTACACTTTAAGGTCTAGCTAGAGCAATTAGATGACAAAAGGCGATCAAGGTGACACAAATTGGAAAGGAAGAATTCAAACTTTCCCTATTTTCATAAGATATGATAGTTTAAGTAAATGACACGAAAAATTCTACCAGAGAACTCCTACAGCTGATAAACACCTTAAGCAAAGTGGCAGGATACAAGATTAACTAAAAAAAATATCAGTAGCCCTACTATATACAGATGTAAATGGACTGAGAAAGAAATCAGAACTTCCCCTTGTTAGACATCAGTGGTAAAGGGGTTGTCTTGATTTTCTTTCAGACCTTCCTATATCAACAACTGCCTCTGGCATCCTTCCCAATGCCTGCCAGACATTTTCATGGTTCAAATGAATCTGGTTGAAGAACAATTATCTTCTGTTCTTTCTGCTTTTCTTCAGAGATAGGACATGCTGCTTTCTTGATAATACAAAATTTGAAGTGGCCTTTTATTTTTAATTAAATGGAGATTTTTGTTTGAACAACTGTCATTCCCTATTACATAATTTACCTATTATCATATTATTACCAGTTTTCTCCCCAAGATGCATAGTCTCAGGGCCAGGATATTTCATTCATTATTCAGGCAATGCCCGGTGTATGAATGGTTTCACAAGTTACAATAAAGTAAGTAGCACCTCTACTGTATACTCTTCTCTCTTTTCCTAGTTTGTGTTACTAGATGTTGGATGTACTTTGTCAATGGCTGTACTGTTGCCACCTTTGAGTTTCTGGTTTCAGTAATGTGGCCTGTTGGCCCCCAGCCAAGAGTGCCTTTGCTTCTGGCCTCTGTTACTGATTGAGGTGTCAGAATCTCACGCTATGGTTATAAGAGATGCTGCCCAGAGATTGGAAAATCCATGTGCATACTTCAAGGACTTGGGAGGGGATCAAAGGCTGCAACAGTAACAATTAACAAATTGAAATAGTTAAAATGATATAAGTGAATTTTCCAGAAGCTTATCACAGAAATGCTTAAAGTTGATTATTCCCTATCTACTCTGAAGGAAGCTTTTAAATTATTAGGTGAATCCCATGAGTCTTTGCTCCTATTAAAAAGTATTGTTTAGTGAAAAATTTAAAAATACTAGCAAGCTAATATAAATCTTATGAAGTATACCTGGATTTGAAAACATAAGAAAGGCCAGACCTAATGTCCCAATGCTGACATGCTTAAGTAATGATCCACTGGGGAAGAATTACTTTTTTTATCATTTCATAAGGAGATAATTGCAGTTCTTCATTATAGTTTTGCTTTTGAAATATTTTGAAAACGCATTCTTAATTGAAGTCCTTAATAATTAAAGTAACATGGTAGCTATTATTCAATATCTCCAACATCTATATTCTAAAAACATAAAACAGGTTGTGGAAAAGTATATCGCTTCAAAATACAGGAAGAAGAATCACACTTTTCTCACTTTCCTTTTAGAGTATTATTGAAAGTGACTTTCTGCTGAGTTCATCAAAAGCCAGGTTGCCTCAGGAGAGAGTAGAATTAACATAAATCCTTTATTCACCTTTCAAGACTGATTCTGATTAGGAAAGAACCTTGACTTATTTATTCCATGAATAAAATTCAGAATGGTCATTAATTGAATCAGTCTACAATTGATAGGATCATTGATAGTTGGTAATATAATAATTTTTTGGATGCAGTAAAAAAACTGTTGAAATCAAACTGAATGAGAAAACAAAGAATACTATAAATAATAACTTGCATATAATTTAGAAAACTATGATATTTCTTTTATGGTGGAAAAGAAATAATTTGTTATTGATCAATTTCTAAAAGCCCAGGTGTACATTGTGTAGCCAAAATTTTGCTACATGCTTTCGAAAAGCTTTCTGAAAATATTATTAAGAACTTTAATAATTTATCCTACCACAAATAGGCTCAACCATATTCATTGTTGCTTTATTCATAATAGCCAGAACCTGGAAACAGCCTAGATGTCCTTTGACAGAAGAATGGGAAAAGAAAAGTGGCACATATACACAATGAAGAATTACTTAGCTGTTTAAAAATGGCAATGTGAGATTTCAGGCAAATGGATGGATCTAGAAAAAAATTATCCTGAGTATAACCCAGATACAGAAAGATAAACATGGTTGCAGAGTATCATTGGGGCAGAAATGTACTCTGCAAGCTACTGAAAGAAAAATGTAAGCACCAACCCAGCTACAAAAACCTTTGACCTATAATATCAATCTGTCCTGCCTACAAAATATTCTAGAGCAATAGTGGTGCATTACTTGTGGGCATAAACAACCAAGGTCTGATTTGACAACTCCATGAGAATGACCCCGACACTTGACACTGCTTGGGTAACCAAGAACCAGAGGTTAGATAGCCCAGAGACCTAGGGTAAAACCAAACACCACTTGTCAAAAAAAGTATCCATAAAAAAACAAATATAAACCCCCTAATGATATTCCGCTATACTCATAGATCGGTGCCCTATTCAATCATTAAAAGAGATGCTTCCTCCAGTATCAGATGGAACAGATTAAGAGACTTACAGCCAGATATTATGTAGAGAGAGAGAGAGTCTAAATGGGAGGTCTCCATCAAACCCCTCCTCTCAGAGCTCAGGGAATCCCATGAAAAGGAAGTAGAAAGATTCTAAGAGCCAGAGAAGATGGAGGACATTGTGAGAACAAGGCCCTCTGAATCAACTAAGCAAGGCACACATGAACTCAGAGGCAGCAAGCATAGGGCCTACACAAAACTTCAACAAGTCCTCTGCATTGCATGTATACTATACTTTTAGATGTGAATCCTGAGTATGAGAACAAGTGAGTCTCTGACTCTTGTGCCTGTTCTTGGAACTCTTTTCTTCCTTTTCGGTTCCTGTCTTTTTTTTCTTCATCTTACTATATTTTATAGTCAGGTTATCTCTTAGAAACATATTCTTTTCTAATGAAAGACAGAAAGGGAGTATATATGGAACGAGGGGAGTTCTGAAGGAAATGGGAGGGGTTGAAAGAGGTGAAACTATAATCAAGATATAGTGTATGAGAAAAGAATCTATTTTCAATAAGAAAGAAAAAGAGTTACTTCAATAAATCTAATTTTAGTTAATTTGTATGACTATTATTTATTTTGAATACTCACAATTACAAAGACATGTATATACTATCATCTTTTTTCTCTATATATGTTGTTATATAAATATTCTTATTTTGGCAATAATAAATAGGAAGGAATTTAAAACATAAATATTCACAATGAAAAATACATTATAATGACAAACTACATGGCATGACTTGAACATGACGTGCCTGGGAATATTAGGTTATCTGACATAATAATTTGATTTTGGGTATCTTTCTTGCTGGTGAAGCTGAGTGTTTTCTCTTTAACAAAATTCTCCAAACTTCCAATTTGTTCTTACATCATTTTGTTTTATCACACCACACAAAAATAAGCTGAACTTTTCTTTTCTTTCTTTTTTTGGTTTTTTGAGACAGGGTTTCTCTGTGGCTTTGGAGGCTGTCCTGGAACTAGCTCTTGTAGACCAGGCTGGTCTCAAACTCACAGAGATCCACCTGCCTTTGCCTCCCAAGTGCTGGGATTAAAGGCGTGCGCCACCACTGCCTGGCAAGCTGAACTTTTCTAATCTCAACTGGATATATGCATATTTTATGGTGACTGATGTTTAGACTAAGCCAATACTTATGAAGCAAAGAAAATTAGTTACATGAGATTCTTTATCCTCTTCAATACTCAAAAGTAAGCAGTAAGGACAAGGCCTCACAGGAGCCAGACATAAGACGAATACTTCAAAATGCTTGAGGAAAGTGTATCATGTCCTCCTCCATCCTCTTAGTTACTTATATGGTTTTGCCTTAACTATTGGCATTGATGGTGCAAGAGGAAAAAGAGTTTTATTAGTAGTATTGTCAATGTCATAGTTATAGTAGAAACTTAGAGGGCTTGGTGGGCTTACAAGAGTGTTAAGTTTCTTAACATCAGTCATGACAAATTGTACCAGGATGATAACACATACCTATAGATTTATAGATTTTTCTCATGAAATTCCTATACAATGTGAATACTTTATTTATTCATATGTATGTTTATTCATGTAATAGATATGTTAACTATATATTTTGGCATTTTTATGTTCATTTCTGCTTATTTTATACTGGGTTTAACTAATAAATAACACATTTATAGTTGTGACTCCAACTTAAAATTTCACTAGATAATGATTTCTGTTTCACATTTATTCTTCTTAATACAGTGTCTACTTTTTTGATTTATTAAAATGTAGAAAATAAAACCATGAATGATGAGGATAAAAATCTGTATATGATGTCATAGGTATGTACTAACTAAATCCTATTGTGCAATGTGATTTGAAAATATCTATAGTGAAGCTCATACATGGTGTATGAATAACACTTGTCATATTTGGTTTGAAATAAGATATATAATTTCCATTAAATATGTTACTCTTGAATGCATGCAAAAATGCTCTACTTCCATTTTCCTTCTTTGAAAAAACAGCACTTGACTTGCACTGTTTTTATGTGCTTATCTTAAGTGTACATAAAGGCTAGTTTCCTTGGGCAATCAGCTCCATAGACCCTCATATTTATAAAATCATACTCTTAAACTTTGAAATTATTCATGCATTATCTTGAAATATTATAAAAATACTTCCTAAGCTGCTGTCTTAAATTAGATGTGATATTAAAAACCACTTGAAATAAACTCATTATATTAAACTTATTTATATTTTTCAATACTTAGTCAAGATTTTTAAAACCTTCCAAGTTATATCTCACATTTGCACATTTAAATAAGGAATTTTAATATTAATTCCCCATTACTTGATCATTTTTACTTGTGTGTGTTTGACATCTCATTGGAAGCATCAATTCCAAAATTGCTGACTATTTTATTTATAATTATATTTTGAGGCAGGGTCTCACTCTGTAGATCTGGAAGACTGGAACTAACTATCTACCTCAGACTGGCTTTAAATTGGCAGATCTGTCTCCTTGTACTTCATTAGCACTTGGATTAAAGTCATGTGCCACCACAACTTTTTAAATGTATTTGTAATTTGGAAAAGAATTGGAAGTGCCATAAATATATTCAGGAATACAAATTAAAAAACACAAATTATTTTTACTCGATATTCATACATTTAAGAGTCTTGAAACAAAAAGAGATATTTAATGAAATTTTCACATTGATTCAAGAGAAAAAATATAAAACTATTATATTAAATGATATTAAACTATAATATCAAAAGTTATTTTACAATATAGCCAATCAAAAGGAAGCAACAAAAAATAGAAATAAAAATTGTACACAAAGAGGTTATTTTGCTATTCTTTTTCATTAGAAAGAAATCTTGTACATTTCAAGAAATACTAAACATCTGTTAGTTTAGAATTGGAATAGAAGAATCTGGACAACTGTTTCTTTTAAATGCACTCAGCATGGAAACAATATAAATGTCTCCTTGAAGACTCTCTGAAAGGGACTAGGAGACCCAGAGTTGAGGTCACAGATATATTTACTCAATATTATACTCTAGATTGCTAAAAACATGGCCATCTGCTGGGATGCATTGCCTACAACACTTGCCCAGTCACTTTCCTTAAAGGGTGGAAGGAAATGACATCGATTAGCATTCGAAGAGTGAGCACCAGAAATGGAAAGCTTTGTGGATACTCAAGGACTGAAAGGTAAATTGTGAAGAACAAGTGAAGTAATACAATCTTCTGAAAATCCTCCCACTACAACAGCCAATGAGACTGTATGTTTGAGTTGCAAACAGTGATTTAAAAAAATACAATAAACTCAAACACTAAGAAATAGATTTAACACTTTTGCACTGAGTGTAGTTTTTAATAGATTTTTGGTAACTATATTTAATTAAATTGAGAACTTTCTCATTTATTAATTATTTGCTACAAAATAAAACCATGAATAGGTACTTAATGTTATCAAATTGTATTTCTTTCATATTGAGAGAAATATTTCAGAATATTCATATAGTGGACTATTTCATATTCCTCAACTAGCATATAAAAGTCACACAACTAATACTGAAACAATCAAGTAATTAAAATATTAACAGTATCAGTGTGACCATCTCCATCATGTCTTGTACTTTTTTATCCTACTTAAAGGTATCCTATGCTAGACTATTTAAAATCCTTTACTTTTCAAATATAGTTATGGTTACATATGTTGTAACATTAAATATCCACAACTGTTTTTGAGATTGTTTTTAAATTTTACATAAATAATATATATGGAAAATATATGGAAATATTTTAGAAATTGATTTTAAATTGCTTATCATTAACATTACAAAAATGACCCATATATTTGTTACCAAAATTTACTTATTTCTACTGCTGCACAATGGTCCTGTATGCATATATAACAATCTATTTACTCCTACTTAGTTTATGTATACTGTTTTAGGTTTCTGAGCTTTGAAATCAGAAAGATGAGCATTCTTGTACTTATTTTATTTTTAAAATATTTAATTTCTTAAAAAATTATGCATATGGGTGTTTTGCCAGCACGTATATATGTACACCATTTGCATGCTGGTGCCCATGGAAGTCAGAAAAGAGTCTTGAATCCTTTGGAACTGTTGTTACATACATTTGTGAACTGTCATGTGGTGCTGGGAGCAGAGAACACCAGTTCTGCTGGTGTTCTCTGCTCCTAACCACTGAGCAAATGCTTGGGCCCCACTTATAATTGTTTCTTGGCGTGGATGTTAAAATCAATTATTTTTATCAGTACCTTATGACTTTTTTTAGAGAATATAAGAATATTTAATTTCACAAGTCAAGGATGGGTTTCCAAAATGTCCTTGTCAGTTCACAGTAGAAAGGTATGTTTAAATTTCAGCTTTAATACCTCAGTTTAGCGATTAACATTTAAGGTAGTTCCAATAAGAATTTACTCTATAGTGTCTTATATTTAAATATTGTCCCTAGTTAGTGGAACTGTTTAGGAAGGATTAGAAGGTGTAGCTTGGTTAGAGAGGTATGTAGCTGAGGGTAGGCTTTGGGGTTTTGATAGCCTATGCCATTCACAGATAGCTTTTTCTCTTACCTGTCTCTCTTCTCCTCTCTTTATCTCTCTCCATCCCCCTCTCTGTCTCCATATCTACTATCTGTCTATCTATCTTTCTATCTATCTATCTATCTATCTATCTATCTATCTATCTATCTATATCTATCTTTCTATCTATATCTATCTATCTATCTATATCTATCTATCTATCTATCTATCTATCTATCTATCTATCTATCTATCTATCTATCTATCTATCTATATCTCTGTCTCCCTACCTCTCACCTTTAGGCTTTTGGTCCAGATGTAATTAAGACCTTTGCTACCAATCCAGTGAGCTCACTGCCTGTTCGATGGCATACTCCCCATCATCCTCTGAGACTGTAAACAAGCAGCCAATTAAATTCTTGCCTTTGTAGGTCACCTGGGCCATAGTGCCTCTTCACAGCAATAGAAAAGTAACTAAGACAATGCTAGCAGATGTATTTCTAAAATTAAATCTGTATCACATTATTAAAATAGATAATTACTTCCTAGTGAACTTATATATACTTTGATTTCATTTTAAGTGTCTTATAAAACATTTGCATCAATATTCATGTGTGAAATTCCCTACCTTTTCTTTTTTATAATATATTTTGTCCAGTTCTGGTGCATGGAAGTCATTGTTACACAAAGCACAATTTCCCAAATAGAAACTATTCTGGAATTTAAATAGTTTTCTCTTTATGGGAACATTTGTGTAACGAAGGGTAATTATACTTGGAAGCTGAAATTCAGATTTAATTTCTTAACAATGGTATGCTTATTTTACTCAGGTTTTTCATTTGTTCCTCTCTTCATTCTTTTCCCCTAAACACATCTGATTCTTTTGTATAGTTTTGAGGTTCATTATCTGTAATAAATATGTCCTTTCTGTTATAATTTAAGTTTATTGGCATATATATCTATATTCAAAATTTCTACTTTACATGTATTTCTGTGTCATTTTTAGTTACTAGGCTGTGGGGGGTTGAATAGGTATGGCCCCCATAGACTCGTGTGGTTGAATGGTTGGCCTATAGGGAGTGGCACTATTAGGAGGTATGGCCTTGTTGGAGGAAGAGTATCACTGTGGGGGTGGACTATGATGTCTCGTTTGCTCACACTATGATAAGTGTGACACATAGTCTCCTTCTGCTGGCTGTAGATAAAGATTTAGAACTCTCAGTTCCTTCTTCAGCACATAACTACTTGAAAGGCCTCTTGTCCCACCCTGATGATAATGTACTAAATCTCTAAAACTGTAAGCAAGTTCCAAATAAGTGTTTTCCTTTATAGGAGTTGCTATGGTTATGACATCTCTTCACAGCAATAGAAACCCTAAACAAAGAACAGTCTTTTCTTTATCCTTTTGGATAATTTGTCAGAAATCATATACTAATCATTTCCTTAAGTTTTAAAAGAATTGCCTTTGAAGTCTTTAATTAATTAGTTTTCTTTTAGAAAAATAAACATCTTCTTATATATTAATAGTAAACAACAAAGGTGGTGTGAAATTATGAAATAATATTAAGTTTGGACAAATGTAGCACACTAAGGTCACTTTTTGTCGTAGTGAATAGCATAGCTTAGCAGAGTTCCTACAAGATACAGAAAACGTTAACATTTTTATCTACAAATTGTAAACAATTAGGCATAAAATTTAAAAATCTATTCCTTGTAACAATAAATCCTGTATAGATTAGCTATAGATATAGATGCAAGAATTCTTATTAAAATAATTTTAACATAGATAAATGCAATGATAGAACATATTTCATATTGGGAAGCCTCATTATTTAAAGGTGTATCTAATTGCCCCAGTTGTTCTATAGCTTTTAACAGTTCTATTAGGATTTTATAATAATTTTCTGAATTAACATAAAGTCTACTAGGAAACAAACAAAAGGAGGACTAAGAAAGTCCAAATAGATGAGTGACCCAAACTCAAACAGTGCTGGTACTGAAGGGGCATGAGCTAAAATACATCTACCTAATATTAGAACTTAAAGCAAGTACCACATCATAATTAGCAATATGGCAATGAGGATAGAAACCCTGGAAATTGTAAATAATTAAAGACAGAAATTGTGCCCCTTATACATTTGTTGTGAGGCACAGATGACAGTGCAAATAAATGGAAGTAGATTCAACAAACAATGCAGTAGAAATTGGCTATCTCTACAGAAAATAAATATTGGAGTCTTTTTTTTTTAACCACATGCCAAAATACATTCCTAGAGACTTAATTTCTTTAATGCAGAGAAAAACTTTTAAGTATTCTTGAAGGATATATATTGAAGCAAGTCATTTGTCACATAAGGTAAGAAATCATGTTAAAAACAAACCTTTAAAAAGATATTACTGCTGTAAAATAAAATTTATGTATTTAATAAATGTTATATTATGTCAAAAGAAAATACCACAGGTAAAGACAGTCTCCAAAACATTTTGAGAACTGTAAGCCATTGCAAAAAGAAAACCAATAAAAAAGATGTGGTGGTTGAAATGTTCAGGCATTATGCTGGCCTGCACCTGTTACCTGGTGGAACAGGCAGTACCCTGGTCAGCTCAAGGTTCCATGGGAACTAAGTCTGCATGCAGGTGCAGAGGACCCCTTTAAAAAGACAGATACCTGCCCATTTATGCTCTCTGTTTTCTCTCTACTCTCTCTCTCTCTCTCTCACCTATGCGCTCTCTCTGCGGTGATCAGCCATGGCGGTCAGCCATTATCCCTGTTCCTTTCCTCTTCTTAGTCTCCCTACTCTGCCGGGCCTTATAATAAACTTATAGTCAATATGTCTCATGTCTCAGCATTTCTCTTTTCTTCTTTTTAAACAAAAGAATTACAGTGGTGCATATTGTAATTCCCAGTGCTATAGAAGAAGAAATATGGGTAACTGGAATTATGGATAATTCTTTGCTATATTGTGACTAAAAGCTACGCTGACCTGAATAAAGTAAATAATATACATATATATGAATAAATATGCATATATATGTATATATAAAATCTGTGGAGATAGCTCATGGGGTAAACTGCTTGCTATTCAAGCACAGGAATTTGAATTCCCAAGAACCATGGGAAAGCTGAGAATAGAGGCAGGCACATGACTATCACCCCACCTCTGGAAGGATAGAGATTGCTGAATCCCAGGAGCTTGCAAATCCTCTAGTCTACACAGTTCCACAAGCTCCAAATTCAAGGGGAAAAGGCTTGTCTCAAAAAATTAATATGAGGCTTATTAGGAAGTAATACTATACTTTGACCTATGATTTCTACATGTATATACACACATGCAAGCAAGCAAGAACACATGCACACTTATACATCACATGCCTCCTTCCCACCAAATAAAAAGCAAATATTTTCTGGATAAAGGACAATTAAGAAATGCAATCACAGACATGGTATGGTGGTTTGAACAACAGCCACCATAAGATCACATATTTGAAGTTTGGTCATTTGCGGAGGAACTGTTGGGAAGGATTAGGAGGTGTGGTCTCATTGGAGGAGATGTGTCACTGGCTGGCTTTGAGGTTTCAAAAGGTGTTGTCATTTCCAGTTAGTGAGATCCCCCCCTCCCAGCCTCCATCTCTAACCCTCTATATTGCAGATTAGATGTGAGCTCTCAGCTACTGCTCTGGGTCTATGCCTGTTAACCTGCCCACCTTCTGTTGTACTTCCTAACATGATGGTCATTGGCTCACTCTGAAACTGAAAGCAAGCCCTCGATTATTATTTTTTTTATAACTTGCCACGGTTATGGTATCTCTTCATAGCCTTAGAAAAGTAATGAAGACAGAAGTAAAATAAATGTTGTCTTCATTATGCTTTGGGTATTTTATCACCACAACATTAAAAGTAACTAGTACAACTGTGTAGAAATAACTAATATTTTGTGACATTCAAAGGGTACACAAACACTCCATTCAAGGATTCTGTCTTTAAATGCATTCCTGAGATAAGCTTTCATAACATGGTTATGTGGAGACATATAAAGGAGCATTATCAACAGCAATACAATGTGGGAGATTACTGCAGATCATGAAGTCTATTAGGAAAAGTAATATCTCCAATGGGGTATAATTCTTCAATGCTTTAAGTAATTATAATAGCATTGCATACAAAATATTAGGAATATTTTCAAAACTGAAATATTTGACTACATTAATATAGATGAGATAGGAAGTTGCAAATATAATAAGAGTATTACGATTCCCAAATGTACTGGCTAGTTTCACATCAACTTGACAGAAGCCAGAGTTATCATAGAGGAAGGAGCCTCAATTGAAAAAATACCCCTATAAGATTCAGCAGTAAGTAGCTTCCTTCCTTCCTTCCTTCCTTCCTTCCTTCCTTCCTTCCTTCCTTCCTTCCTTCCTTCCTTCCTTCTTATCTTTATTTCTGTTTTTGTTTTGAGACAGGGTATCTTTGTATAGCTTTGGCTGTCCTGGAGCTCACTCTGTAGTCAGGCTGGCCTCGAACTCATAAGATCTGCCTGCCTCTGTCTCCTGAGTCCTGGGGTTAAAGGTGTGCACAAAAAGAAAAAAAAAGAATTTTCTTATTTTAAAACAATCGTTTTTTCCTACTTTCATACCAATCTGGTTCCCTCTCCCTCCCCTCTTCCTGTTCCTGCCAAACATAACCCCCCACTCCTCAGAAAGGGTGAGGCCTCCCATGGGGAATGATCCAAGTCTGCTATATCATTTTGGTCAGGACCAGGCCCTCTGAGCATGGGCTCCAAAAAGCTAGTTCATGAACTAGGGATAAATTCTGGTCACACTCTCAGTGGCCCCACAAACTGCTGAAGCCACCCAACTGCATTCAGAGGGCCTAGTTTGATCCTATGCAGGATCCTCAGCTGTCAGTCTGAAGTAAGTGAAGTCCCACCAGCTCGGGTCATCTGTTTCTGTTGGTTTTGACATCATGGTCTTGACCCCTTTACTCATATTATGGATCCTCCTGCTCTTGGACTAGCCCCTTGCAACTTGTCCTAGTGATTAACAGTGGATCTCTGCATATGCTAGATGAAGGTTCTATGATAACAATTAAGGTAGCTATCAATATGATTATAGGGGCAGGCCAGTTCAGGCACCTTCTCCACTATTGCTAAGAGACTTAGATGGGTTATCCTTGTAGATTCCTGGGCAGTGTCTCAGAAAATTGGGAATTAATCTGAATCTAAAATGGCTGAAAGACACATAAGAAAGTGTTCAACATCCTTAGCCATCAGGGAAATGCAAATCAAAACAACTCTGAGATTCCATCTTACTCCTGTAAGAATGGCTAAAATCAAAAACACCAATGGCAGTTTATGCTGGAGAAGATGTGGAGAAAGAGGAACACTCCTCCACTGCTGGTGGGAGTGCCAACTTGTACAGCCACTTTGGATATCAGTATAGTGACTCCTCAAGAAAATGGGAATGAGTCTACCACAAAATCCAGCAATTACACTCCTAGGCATATGCCCAAAAGAAGCACATTCATACAACAAAGACATCTATTCAAAGATGTTCATAGCAGCACTATCTGTAATAGCCAGAAACTGGAAGCAGGCTAGATGCCCCTCAACCGAAGAATGGATGGAGAAAATGTGGTACATTTACACAATGGAGTACTACTCGGCAGAAAAAAAACAATGGAATCTTGAAATTTGCAGGAAAATGGATGGAACTCAAATGAACCATTCTGAACAAGGTAACCCAATCACAAAAACACAAACATGGTATGTACTCACTCATATGTGGATTTTAGACATAGAGTAAGGGATTACCATCCTACAATCCACACTAACAGAGGAACTAGTAAACAAGGAATACCTGAAAAGAGACAAACTTTGTCCACTGGAGAAGGGGAAAGGGTCACCATCCCCTGAGCAAATTGAGAACATGGGAAGAGGGGGGAGGAAGCTACGAGAGTGAGAAGGGAAGAAAAGAAAGGATGCAGAGATCATGAGGAATCAGAAATTTTGAGTCAGGTGTAGATTAGAAGAAAGGACATATGATAGGTAGGATTTTAGTTGGGGGGTGGTAGAGGAGGAAGGGAGGGAGAAGGGAACTGGGATCATCATGTAATTCAATCTTGTTTGTAATTCAAATATATAAAAAATAAAGCAAATAAAAAATAAAAAGATCCAGCAATACCCAAAGGATGCACACTCATACCACAAGGACATTTGCTCAACTATGTTCATACAGCATTATTTGTAATAGCCAAAACCTGGAAACAGCTTAGATGCCCCTCAACCAAAGAATGGATAAGCAAAATGTGGAACATTTACACAATGGTACATTTACTCAGTGGTAAAAATCAATGGCATCTTGAAATTTGCAGGTAAATGGATGGAACTAGAAAAAGTATAGAGTTAGTAATATAAACAATATATATGCATACAAATGTACACACATAGGCATATATACATGAATTTAATTTTGCTTGCAATTTGTATGATCTTTTATACCTATTTTTACTATGCCTAAACTTATATCCATAATAATAGTAATTTATTGTAAAGAAAGACTTTGTAGTGTGCTACTGAATTCATTTTTTATGATATGTTTTCATATTTCTTCTGCCTTTGGTATAAGGTAATCAGGATAATGCTCATGTAGATATGAACTAGCAACTGTAGATTTATATTTTCTAAGTTAAATAACAAAGTTACTCTCCAATAACGCTAGACTAGCTCTCCTATAGAAACTATATCTAATTAAAATATCTCTTAAAAGTGTTACTTCTTTTCTGTAACTTTTACGAAAATCATTATAACCCATGTACTTTAAAGACCTTCTTTAAGACCATGTATAACAGTAAGAAAATTTAACAACATCAATTGAAGAGTGTTTATTGGCTTGTCAATATATTCCTTCTTTCTTTAATAGCATTTCTCATAAAGTTTGATGCTCAGTATAAAACCAGATGTTCAATGACTTGTGTTCTGATATTTAGTGTTTTAATTTTATGTAAGGCCAAAGTTCATAAGTAAATTAATATATCAAAATTAGGATTTATTATTGAGATTCACTCAAAGTGGAAAAATGGCTTTATGGCGCCTTTGCTGGGATTCTCCCTGACTGTGGAGTAGACTTTGCTTTTGTCTTTAGCATGCAGGTACAGTAATTTTATGAAGTGCTTATTAGGCAATCTGTAATGGAATACATGTTCATGTTATTCACGAAATAAAACCGGGGTGGGTTCTATTTTTATATAAGTTCACAATTCAGGAAACCCAGAAAAACTGTGACTTCTCCAAGTACATGTTTGTCAGGTGAATAACTAGAAAAAGTTTTTTTCTAGTTGTATTTAATACATGGTGTATTTAACACGTGGCTACTGTGTTTAGTATTCTCAAGATTTATCCCAAAGAAGGGTCCTGGTAGAAGCAACATTATAAGGCAATCTTTGTCTTCAGAATCCCAGGATGAAATTCTGTGAGTAGCTTTTTGGCAGAGAGGCATCTTATTTCTTGTTTATCTGCTCTACTGTGAATGTTTCCTTAATTCACGTGTTGTGAGAACACCTTTCTGTTTAATTTGTCTAGTAACGTTGACTTTTGCTAATTCCTTGTTCTACTCACTTAGGATCTTTCAAATTTTTAGCATGTCTTCATATATTACACATTGAGAACATGCTAATTTGACAATAAATCAAAAGAAACTGAGGCAAAACCAAAAATTTAGGTTGGGTTTTAAAATACACAGTGCCAACTAGCTGGGCATTGGTGGCCCATGCCTTCCTTTAATCCCAGCACTCAGGAGGCAGAGGCAGGTGGATCTCTGTGAATTTGACACCAGCCTGGTCTACAAGAGCTAGTTCCAGGACAGCCTCCAAAGCCACAGAGAAATTCTGTCTCAAAAACAAAACAAAATAGATAAAATGAAAAGTGCCAACTTTTTTTTCATCATGAATAATAAGGACAATACTAAGTTTATGTTTTATCAAAGACAAAGAATTGCTGAAAGAAAAAGTTTAAGGTGGAGTAGGGAGGGAGAAGGGAACTGGGATTGTCATGTAATTCAACCTTGTTTATAATTCAAATAAAAAAATTAAACATGATAAAAAAAACAACTCCATGTTTAGGCTTTATAGCACAATGACTTTGGCAGCATTGCTCAGTGTAAACTTTGAGAGTAAGTGCTTGAAGCTAGTGAGAGTGACACTAATGCCTTGTCAGCAGTGCAGGGTGAGATGAAGGTGTCCAGATTCAGACTGTAAGAAGAGCTGCAAATCCAGAGCCCTCGTGGAGGAGAATGCACATTTCTTTTTTTCTTTTCTTTTTTTCCACCACTGACTCTGTTTAATCAGAGTTTAAATCAAGATAAGGAACACCAAACTGATAGTCACTGGCAGTCTTCCAGTAATAGTTGGGTAAACACAGGTAGATAAGTTTCCCAGGCAGGCAAAGGGCGATAGTGGAAAGCAGTAGACAGTGTCATTCTCCCAGTAAGTATAAGAATCAGAAGAATAAAGGGCACTAGGATTATCCTCCTGGTTGTCTCATGATCCTGCTGGGAGAGAATATTCAAAACTGAATTTTTCATTACCTTCAGAGGCCACAAAAGAGACATTGCAGATTGAGGAATGAGGAGTACAGGCTAGGGCAGTGTACTTGGGGCAGAATTATCTTGGAAGATCGGATATTCCTAATGGCTGGTGAAATTTCACAGACTCAATTGTAACAAAATTTACTTTTGAAAACCTGTAGAAACTAAGGAAATCCAGCAAGGCTTGTGGACAAGAAGTGGAGTGCATGGAAAAGACATGAGGTAAGATGGGGCAAGGGGCAAGCTCTGTTTCCCAACTCCAGCAGGAAACAGCACAGAAAGGGCAGATGTTCTGTATCATGGAACAGAAATGAAGTGTATAACCATGCCTTCTCAAAGGCAGAGTTCTTTTGTGAAAATGCAGAATATTATTCCAGAAATCTGTTAGGGAACCAGGTAGGAGTGTGGCCAGAGGTATAAATCACGATACAGAGAAATTGCTTTTAATAAAGCCATAAGGCAACAGAAAAGGTACAACAACTGAAACAATGGTGGCTAAGAATTTGTGGGTCAGACTTTAAATCTCCAAAATCTGAGAAGAGTCTAATCCCAGTCTGCATAATGCTTGGTGTTCCCTCCACCTGTGGGAGCCGAGGTGGAATTCATAGTACAAAGATGGCAGGGAGGTCAGTGCCAATAAATCCCTTGCAGATTCATAAAGACTTTAGGGTCCAGAGCATTTCACTATTAATGATACAAAAAAGGAATTCATTGATATTAAGAGGTCTTCTGTCTTCTGTCTGGGACAAATGTGGTGTTTTGCTAAAGGAGAGGAGAAACAGCGTTAATCACCTGGCTAAGGCACTACAGTTCTAACTATACCGGTAGGGTTGGTGGGCACACATTGAATGGTTACTAACTTTCTTTGCTTTAAACACTCCCTAATTCTTTTATTGTATATTTTTACTCCTTTCTTTCCTAAGTAAAGAAACTATCTATAATAACTCAGAGAACTCTGTTTGCTGTCTGTGGATTCCATTTCATGCTAGCTCTATGTTATTGTCTCTCTGCATGAGAATTCCTCCAGAGAAAAGAAATCAAAGAATTGAAATCACTCATGACAACATTGCACTTTTTTATCTTCTGGTATAATTCCTCTGGTATAATGAGGCCCGCTATGGAATATCCACGAGGAAAAAAATATTCATGGCTGTGAAATATATTCTGAGTGGACAAAATGTCCACTAAGATCCTCATCCATCTCTTCCTTATCAGCTAGAAAACAATGTTTGTTCATAAGTGACAAGATTTAATTTAATTTTGGATCTGTATGTTGGTGCAATTCCTAGGAAGTTTGGGGGAAGAGGCTGATCTTCCACATTAAAATGAAAAATAAGTGTCTGAAATCACTAATTTAAAAAAAAAACAGAATTTAAGTAAATTTGCCTCAATTTTATACTTGCCTGAATTCTCTTGCTCATTGTTTTAGAGATGTTTATCTAGAACTAGCTGCTAGGCAAACTTATTTTAAAATTCACTATGCTAATTCACTTATTTTAAACTAGTCACCTTTTGATAATATAAATAGGATTGTTCTTATATTAATATTTAAGATGTGATCTGTACCATGTCATATTGATGCTGGAATAAATGCATTTTAACAGGGTCAACTAAGGTCCATAAAACATGAAATTTCATGTTAAAATACAGAGTTTCAATGTAGAACATGAAAACAATACCTGGAAAAGGATGAATACCTACAATGAATGAATTAATGAGAATGGTCAGTGTGCTTGATTGTAAATAAGCATGCATTGTGTGCCTTCTCCTTCACTACATTTCTTCTAAAAAAAGGAAACAATTATGATTTGATGGGAAAACTAATACAATAGATTCAGTCTTTTGGTGTTTTTCAACATCTGCAGCTTCTTTCATTGTTTTATATCTGTAAAATTCCAAATAATTAATGTGTAGTTTACATCATGAATTTTCTTCTATCAGATACTTTATTATATAAAACTAAAACAAGGAGATATGGATTTGAAATTTGAACCTATTATGCTGTAGTTTCAATTTCTCTCAGAATGCCAATTATAAAATAAATAGCATAAATTATTGAGATTACTGTCCTTTTGATAATATCTGTGCTTCTCTGTGTGTTTTGGAATATTATTTTAAGATGTGTTGCATTTGTTTATGCTGTGCAACATTTGTTTTAACAATGCAAAGATGTGTTGCATTCCTTTATGTTGCATTTGTTTAACTTTGTGAAGCTGTGTTACTTTGCCTGTCTAGAACACCTGATTGGTCTAATAGAGTTGAAAGGCCAATATCAAGGCAGAAGAAAGGATAGGCAGGGCTGACAGGCAGAGAGAATAAAGGGAAGGATCAAGGAGAGAGAAAAGAAAGAAGAGGACTTTAGGGGCCACCCACATAGTCAACCAGCTACACAGTAAGCCATATGATAAGCAGTAAAGAATAGTCTACAGAATAGAGATAGATAAAAGCCCAGAGGCAAAAGATAGATGGGATAATACAAGTTAAGAAAAGCTGGCTAGAAACAAGCCAAGCTAAGACCAAGTATTTTTAAGTAAGAAAAGTCTCTATGTGTGATTATTTGGGATCTGGGTGGTACCCCCTGCCCCCAAACAAAGAGCAAAAGAGCTAAGAGTAAGATAAAACCAACACCTTTGCACATGCTATGAGTAGCTACTTCTAAATCATTTTTATGCTCAAATTAATTCAAACATCAATCCAGTATTTAGTGAGTATCTACTACGTCTGAGATCCTGAAGTCTCATTGTGGTAAAGTGATGGGAGATTTTTCGTAAGCATGGATTAAAACCCCAAAACCCTTTGAGCAGAGGAACTAAGGACATGGTGAAGTATAAAACTGGCAGAGTCAAGACAAGCCTGTCTATTGAGGTGTTAATGAAGGAAAGAGGCCAAGTGAGGGCAAGAAGTGTACTTGCAAATGCCATGTCCCTTGAAATGTACATTCTTGAAAACACAAGAATCTCTGAGTCTTTAGAGTGTGCTGGAAGATGTCCATCAGATAGGAATAAGGCTTGAGCTCATTTGAGAGGAAGCTTTCCTAGCAGCTAGACAGTGAGCAACATACCAAACATACTGTCTATGGATTTGAGATTTTTTTTTTAAGCACAAATGGGCAATATCAAAAGTAAAGAGAATTAGGTTTCTACCATATGTTCCCCTTGAGCAAATCTTTTAAGCTCTCTGGTGTTAGCATGTTTATAAAACAGGATGTTAGTCTTGTACCCACCTACCTTCCAGCACTGTTTTTTATTTTTCAATCTTATGTTCAGGTCTAAAATTGTGTGGTCTCTAGGTATAAATTTTTATAGAGACTACTACACTTGAAAATAGCTGAGTGTCAGCCTGTTTTATTCACAAACAACATAAACAACCATGATTGTACATAATTTGTGAGAACATACTCCAACAACACTTTGTGGCCTTTTGAATAGTAGTCTTAATTCAGGTAGCATGACACAAATTTACATTCTTTGTTTTAGCTAGCCTTTCAAATAGTATTCTATAATTAACTTCTGGTGACATTAATATGCTGTCTTTTAATGTTTACTATTTGTCAAACTATGTAGCCTGTTTTTCACCAGCATTTCTGGATAAATATGAGGGTGGAAACTAGGGTGCAAGTTCCTACATTACATTTCATATATGCTAGATAAAATGCTCCTGCTAAAAATACATAAAAGATTAATAGCTAAAAAGAGCAGATCCTCATTATAGCTTTGGCATATGTTCACTGTTGCTTTGGGTAGCTTTATTATTAGGTGGAAACTGAAACTTTGCTTCACTGTCCATACACATGCCCAATACACGAAGACACATCACTTCTGGCCAAGTCTCAATATCTTTCTTTGAAGAAAATGATTATGTCTTTGCTCGAGTTTAGGAGTGTTGATCTGAAATCCTCTTTTTTTTCCATGGTTTTGGGGGTTCTGAAAAAATCTGTGGGTAGTATGAGGGAATGTATTATTTGGTAAGATTAATCTCAAATATCATTTATTTTTATGTCAATCAGTGTAGGACACTAGGTGCTGTGGCCCCCTCCCTCACTGGATACATTTGTTTCAAAACTGAATTTTTTTTTCAGTTGGAAATAAACATTCTTGTTCAGACACCAATTAATATCCACACTGTAATTTGTTAGAGGCATCCTTAGTATATGAAGAGGGAAGTGATTCAACAGCATTAAGGCAGTCAAAGTCAACACATTTAGGTGTTGATATTTCAAATGATTTATGTGCTTATCAAACTGTGCAATAACACAATGCATCATTACAAAAGTCTACTGACACAGAGAAGAAAACTTCTATTTCTCAGATTCAGGCTACTTTTAAAGAGTGATGTAAAAGTTTCTGTCTTATATTTGTTAATCTGTAGGTAATTTTCATTTGAAAGTTAAAGAAATGATCAGTTTAAAAGATGGATTTCATATTGCCAAGGAAGATAAACCTTTAATATTTTTGCTAGATCTTTTTTTTTTTTTTTTGCCTGATTTTGTACAGAGGTCATCTGCTCTAGCCTTAGCCTGATCATGAGTGGAAACTGTTTTTCTGCAAAGCCTGCAGGGTGGACTAGATGTCAGTCATGTATTTTCTGGTATCCTAAGACAGTTATATACTGTCTTCAAGCTGTTTCCTCTGCTATAAGGTGAGGTCCATAGTAACTATTCCTGACTTATTTTTGCAGTGGCTCATTATGCTTCTTTACCAGAGAGAGATATGAAATGAAAAAGGATATTATAATATTTGCAGAAAATGAATGCTAAAATGTATTGAAGTCATATTTTCTTTTGCTTACAAACTTGTTTGCTCCTAAAGCAATAGAAGCAGTATCTCCTAGCAACAGATTAGACCAATATAAAACCCAATATCCAGGTGTAATGAGTAGTAGTGGAAGTATAATGGTGAATAAGGATCTCATTTCTCAAACCTTGCCCATCACTGAGGACCTGCTTTGTTAGAACACCGAGCTAGCCATTGAAAGAAAATTTTTTGGGGGTGGACTATTAAGTATATTGCTTATAAAGTTTATAATTATAGAGTAAATTTTGTGATTCTTACTTTAATTTCTCTATAGCCCAGATACTTGAATTCTTAAATTTGGAATTGCATCTCTCCTTTGGTTAAACACAAGAAATTAAGCTTATGTTTAATTTTAACAAATGCTAAACAAAGAGAATCTGAAGCCAAACTCCACCCTAACCCCATTTGCTCTTGTACTGACAAGAAAAGATTGATAGTTCCTTTAGTTAAAGAGGACTCCTGTGGTGTCCTGTCAGTGTGTTTAAGTACCCTCCTGTTGTTGTTCGTATTTCTGCTTTTCCTGCTCTATAGTGAGGCTTGGCTAAGAGCACTGTGCAAGGCAGATTGCTCCCAGGCAGAGGAGATATGTGGGGTGAAAAATGTTCTCATGTTTTCCTTCCTAATGCTGCCATGCAATATTCACTGCCCTTTTATTTGATGGTTGGGGAGTAAGGTTCTCCAGAGGATGTTTTCACATCTAAATAGATGTGGTCTAGAATTTGAAATGAAGAGAGTTTAGATCTAAAGAGTTTAATAGATTCAAGAAGAGATACTTGACTGAAGTTTAGATCTTTGGTGTCCACACATGGAACCACAGTGTCCACATTACCAAGATTTTCCCTAGCCTAAATATGAGTGGCAACTGTTTTGTTTCTAGTCATAAGAATATGGAGGATACTGTGATGCCGCTCTCTTAAATACACCACTTCACAGAAGAGAACATCTTAGGAGAGTGGAAATAGAGTCTTTTCTGTTCACCTTGAACATGTCGGTCAACCTCAATAAAAACAGACATGGCTAGGAATTGTCTTTGAAGGCATGATGGGTCCTAGGCTGGCAACAAAGAATATAATTCTGTCAGCAATTTGAATGTGCTAAAAGTAGTGACACGATCTGACAATCCAAGCAATGGTGGAGAGGATAACCTAAAAACCCTCCCCCTAAAATGAGATTGATGACTTCTCTTTATGCCATCCTAGAGCCCTCACCCAGTGGCTGATGGAAACAGAGACAGACATCCACAGATATACAATGAGCCGAAATCGGGAATTTAGTTGAAGAGAGGGAGGAATGAAGAACGAAGGGGTCTGTACTAGGATGGAGAAACCCACAGGAACTGTTGGCCTGAACAAGGGAGAGCACATCGACCCCAGATGCTGTCCAGGAGGCCTGTACAAGACTGATCCAGACCCCTGAACATGGATGTCAATAAGGAGGCCTCTGTACTTCAGGGAGCCTCTGGTAGTGGATTAGTATTTTTCCCTGGTGCAAGAAGGGACTTTGAGAGCCCATCCCATACGAAGCGTTACACTCTGGCCCTGGACACATGGGGAAGGGCCCAGGATCAGCATAGGAAGACTTGGTGGACTTTGCCAAGCCCCCATTGAGGTCCCTACCCTGCCTGGGGAGTGGTGGGTGGATGGGGTGGGGGGTGGGCTGGGGTGGGGGAGGAAGTTTGGGGGTGAGGGGAGGGAGAGCTAGAAGGGACTTGAAATAAGCTTGTTCCCTAACTAGAACTAATAAAAAAAAAAGTAGAATTCCCTAAATGAGAAAAGAGAACAATCAATTCTGAACAGAGGACCCAACTTAGCCATGTGTGGACTACCGAGTCAAAAAAAATTATGATGTTACAGATACATGATTAAAATTGCCGATTTACTATTAAGGATTATGTATCTTTATCCCAGACTACAAGAGTGCATCATAAATATGACTTGATAAACTGTCCTCAGCCAAACAGCAATGACAGGGGGAGTGGAGGGAAGGACACAGGTAAGTGCAGGGCAACAGACAGCATGGGGAATGGAGTAGCAGCATCTTGCATTTATTTACCAAGTTAAAGACAGTGTGAATGGAATGTGAATTCTTGCTATTATCAGTTCTTTAAGAATTCAATCATTTCAACCCATCCTATATTTTCAGCTTCTGAAGGTTTTCTTTCGATTAAACATTTATGTTCCTTGCTTCTAAAATGTTATCACTCTATGCATATCTCATTTTCACAGTGTTGTTTAAAAGTCCTAATCAACTGGCATACTCCGACTTCCCTAGTGAACTTCGAAATACCTGATTTCTAGAATAACATATCC
Organism: Cricetulus griseus; assembly: GCF_003668045.3. Lineage (NCBI taxonomy): Eukaryota > Metazoa > Chordata > Mammalia > Rodentia > Cricetidae > Cricetulus > Cricetulus griseus. The sequence goes on along the minus strand of NC_048595.1, from coordinate 308,217,090 downwards.
AGAAATATTTGACAGTGTAAAAATCTTCGTTTACAGCAGCAATGAGTGCAGTGAGGTAGTTAAGTCTTGTTTTAATTGGAAAGAGCTAAATGTACGTTCTGGTAACCAATCACTCTATTTTACTGTATCTGCCTCATCAATTCGCCATCTGCTTCCAAATTTCATCCAACAACATGTTTTTCTTTAATCACACCTCTATTTTCTCACTTTTATTTAACTTTATATGAACATCATGAAAGTTAACCCATTCATGCTCAAAACAGTGCATATAATCATACTCTGCCATTCACTGCCAATTTATCTTGGACAAGACTTAGGCAGATCAAAGAAAATCATGGGTGAACAAATGTGATATTGACAGTGCTGGAAAGCTGAAGAATGCATTTGGGGTTGTACATAGTGTCTGTAGTCACAGGTACAACCTTTCTCTGGATATGGATGTTTGCTTTGATGATGGGCTAGGCAGATTTTACTGGCAGAAGATTTCAAGATTTCTTTTTCCACCTGCTATTTTTTTAATGTTTATTATATGTGCATGTGGGTGTTGCCTGGATTTATTTCTGTGTATCATATGTGTGTCTGGTTTCTGTAGAGGCAGAAGAGGGTGTTGGATACCCTGGGACTGAAGTTAAAGACAGTTGTGAGCCACCACTTTGGTGCTAGGAATAGAACCTGAGTCCTCTGGAAGAGCATCCAATGCTCTTAACTGCTGAGACATTTGTCTAGTTGCCCCCAACCCTATATTAGTGGGAGGTTTATATTTCCTCAAATTTCCTTATATTAGATATCTTCTTATATCCTCTGTCCCAACCAACTTATTTTCAATTACTCCCAGAGAGTTTCCATGCCCTGATCTGAAATATATACTATTGGCTCCAGGAGGTTTTAAATATCTTCAGCACATGCCCTACACAGGGATTCACTCATGAAAGTCCAGTGGTTGATAGAACTTCTACTCCTGACTAGATTTCTATGTGGAGATTCCCAGAATAGACCCCAAAAGCACTGGAAGGCTAGCAGCAAAGAATAAACAGAGCATCACAGTGCTTAGGTAAGCATCACATGTTTAGATGATCAAGGATTCCTCAGAGTAAGAATTCACATCAGCAAAATACTGATAGGGAAATTGTCTATTTGATTTTGATAAAATATTAGTTAATTCTTCATCATTAAGACAAAAATGACCCTTTAATTTTCAGGAGCAGGTTCATGAATGATGGTATACAAAAATCATGCCAACATGAATGTTTCAAAACACTGCTATGGTGATATGGATTAAGAAAGATGCACGAGCAAACAGGAAAAACAAAATTAGTAGCTGAAAAACAGCATTATAAGCATTAAAAACGTTTTCTATAAAGTTACTGAAGTTAAGCTCACAGTTGAGTGTATCGTTAACTTTCTTTATCAATGGAGAGATGAAAATACTTGCAAATATGTTTATATTTCACTAATTTTAGATAAAACACAGCTTAAGAGGTGTAGAATCATTGTAACACCATGTATTCTGTAACTTATTAGGTTGGAATTATTTTTTTAAGATTTATTTTAGTGCATATGGGAGTATACGCGTGTGAGTGTCTCAGGGAGATCAGAGAAAGGTGTTTGGTTCATTAGTTTTCCAGCAACTAACATTCTCTTCAATAACAGTATGCACTCTTAACCACTGGGCCTCTCTTTCCCACTTAGAATTGTTTGATTTGATTAATTAGTGAAAATCTATTTTATTTTTTATACCAAGAAATAACATGCAAATATGAATTTTTGTAGATAGGCTCATATGAAGTGCCTCCCCACATTTATTACTGCTCAAATTCTCTATAAACTGAGATTTAGTCTTCATATTATTACATAAACAAAATTGAGTGATTTGACAAGGAGACATTATTTATACACGATATATTTTCTTCCATTCCTGAATCAAAATTAAAAGCCCCAGGGAACACCATTTTTCTTTCTGTGGTTTGACCCTTTTACACTATAAATGCCGTTATTTCACCACAGGATGGGGGCTGGGAGGATATTTTGAAACAATTTATTCAAGCTCATGATTTTCTTTCTTCTTAAATATAAGCCAGTGAGAGTAAAATATATTGTAATCATTGTAATAAACATAATCTCTCATAGACTCTGATGTAATGTGGTAAAATCTTGTCCACTGAGATTGGCTGAGAGAGAAACTAGGATGCCCTGAATTTATTTCTGGAATTCTTAACACTTGCTCTATAATCATGATTTCCAGGGCAATCACAAAACAATGAGAAATAAAAATTGAAAACTACCAAATTTAAAATACTAATGACATCAAATTATTGCTCACCTTGTAAAAACCTTTATAGCTTTTTTTTTTGTTACTCTAATGTATATAGTTGCCTATATTTCTCTGAGGCTCCTCTATAAAAATTATTTAGTTGAATATTGTTGCATGGTTATATTAAATCAGGATACAATTGAAAGTATTCCAAATTTTGGGTAAAACATTATGTGATACAAACAATTCGAAGATCACCCTATAGGTACAGGGTATTATACTTGATTTATGGGGTACATTTCGACATTAGTTTTGGCTGTGCCAACTTTCCAGCAAGAGTAAAATAAATTAACTAGGAGGGATTTTAATCATCTACCACGTTACATTTGCAAAAGTATGTGAGTAAACAGCATTACAAATATTCTATTGCTTTCACAAGATTATTCATCCCATTAATTATTCTATTTGTCCAGGACATAGTGCAGAGCTTTTTCTTTGACTAAAATAAACAAACCAAAAACCAACAACAACAACAACAACTTAAAAACTTTGTCATTGTTCATTTTTGCCTATACCTAGCAGCAAAGACTGGGTACAATGAAAATTCACTTTTAAATGCTATTTTCTCTGAAATAGGTGAAGAACACAAAAATCTGGATCAAAGTATTGCAATGGATATTGGTAATTGTTAGGTACTCTTTATTTTGTGCCTGACATTTTATGAGAAAGAAACACTCTTAGCCAACACCAGATTGCTCAGATCTTTCCAAATTACTTCTTGCCTAGAGAAAAACCCTGCATCTATTAGAGTATTTCTCCCTAAATTGCTTAAGAGGAAAACATATCTCATTTTTTTTCAGGGCAACTTGTTTTCCATTGGAATTTCTGATTAAAATAAAGAAATTAGAAAACATCATTATATATAAAGCCTTTCCACAATTCCTAATATATATTTCCTTTATTTATTTGTCTTATATATTCATTTCTTAAACCAATGACATATAAAAATAGTCTTTCATCATAGAGCGCCCCCCCTTGTGTCTGTGTGTGTGTGTGTGTGTGTGTGTGTGTGTGTGTGTGTGTGTGTGGTTATGTGTGCTATTATTTGAATGTGAAATGACCCCTGAAGATTCATGGTTTGAAGACTCTCTTTGTCTTTAACTCACCTGTGGCACTATTTTAGGGGCATGTGAAAACTTTGAGAGTGTGGTAAAGCATTGGGGGATGCCTTGAAGATGATATTCCCTATGGTTCTGCCCAGTATCTCTGTTTCTGGATATTCCTCCTTGTAAACAAGCCATCCTGCAAGTTTCTGCTACCCTGGCCCTAGTTTCCTCAGCCTTTATATCTCCCTTTCCTTTGGGGATTCTATTTCCTGAACTGTGAGCCCAAAGAAAGATCTTTCATATTTATATGCTTCTGCTAACTTTATACCACAGTAAGGAGGAAAGTAAATGGGAGAAAGGTATGCATTGCCTTTTCCTTTATATTTGTTTCTTTCACATACAATATACATTTATTGATAAAACAATAACGAATTTGCTCTTAAGAAATGGATGATATTTTAAAATGCATTTTGCATTTAGGTTGTTAGAGGAAGTACAATGTACTCTAACAAAATCCCCAATTTTCCTTCTATTACCCCATCCCCACAAGGTTGAAGGTCACTAGCTGAAGTCATGATGTTTGCACATAAGCACCATTTCATGATGAATGGAAAAAATGTAAAGCATTTATTTCATGACTTTCACTTCATAGTGGCCCATACCAGTAACTGACACATATTTGGCGAAACTTTTGAAGTTATCTCTACATCAATTTAAAGAGTAAAATTACTTGACAAAAATCATTAAAACTGCTGAGCTATTACATATTAAAAATGACTGTTAAATCTAGGAAGCTGAAACTTTAATCCATTTTCATATATTCTTAAAAAATTTTAATAAAACCTGAACTAAGTAAGACTTATCACATAATTACTTTAGGGATTAAAAATATCAAAATCTTTCTCAGTGAGCCACTCTAATGGACAGTGAAATTTGCATGCTATCAGTAATATTTCTTAGTGGTTGTATCTCAATTTCTGCTTTATTACACTCTATTACCATGTTTTATTCTTTTGCCAATTTCTAGCCAACTTAAAATTTCCAACTGAGAATAGACAATGCTCTAAGTCTCATGTAGACTTATCCTTTTATGTAAGAAACACTCTGAGTCTGATTATGTTCTTGACACATAGACTTTTATATGTAATGGGGTCAGACAATGAGTAGCTTAAATTAACCTTGGTTCATGTAATTGATCAATTAGGAAGCATAAAGTACAACCACTATGCTCATATTTTGCTGTGACCTGTTTATGAGTAATCTTAAGCTCTTTTATTTCAATAGTCAAATTTAATGATGCCTGGTAAATCTGAAGATACTTTGAGACGAATAGCTTAGATGAAAGGAGAACAAGTTGCTTCTGATTAACTTTGGTTGTTCCTAGAAGCATGTCAGCCATTATATTATGTAAGTGCTGTTGGACAAGTGCAAACTTTTATTACAATATGGACACAAATCAATTAAATTGTAAAATCTCTTACTACAGTATATAATTTTTCATAGTGTCTATAATTCAAGACTGTTATAGTTATATTTCCCCACATTGGTATTAAACCAGAATGAGCCTATTCTGGATGAAAGAATCCTGCTCTGGTGCCAAAATGTTATAGAAAGAAGAGTAGCAGAGGGGAGAGGCAGTCAAAGCCAGTAGCAGGAGTTTTTGATGGTGTCTTAAAGCCTACGCATCCCATATCCTTTGGTTGAGAAGTAGTATTATAGGAGAAGACTTAATTGTTCTTGAGCAATGGAAAATTTAAGTCATGAGTGTATGTACTCAAGTACACAGGTGCATGTGTGTGTGGAAATACATGTACATTCATGTGCGTGAATTTCGCATGTGGTGAGAGGACAATCTTTGCCCATGTACTTTGCTTGAGAGAGTTTTAAATTAATTTTCATCAATGGTTTTCTGCTTGGTAAGCTGGTTCATGATTTTCCAGAGAGTCTTCAGTCTCTGTCTTCCAGCTCCCCATAGCAGCAGGATTAAAAACATGTTTAGATTTGAAGTCGGTTTTGAGGATCTGAACTCGGGTCATCATGATTACACATCAAGTGCTTTTACGTATGAGCCATCTCTCCTAACCAAGATACAAATCTCTATTGATGATGTTACCTTGAGAAAACAATGTTCTAAAACAAATACTTGGTTACAAATGTAGTAGGTGATGAGATGAGCTTTAAAAAGAAGAGTTTAATAACTATAAATTGACAACTAAGAGAAGCAGAAGGAAGTATTTTATCAGAGCCATGACTTAAAAGAGTCATTCCAAGATCTGGTAAATATAGATCTTTGACCATAGTGAACCCAGGCTTGCCTGCTTTGCCTCCTCCTCACAAATTTAGCTGTTTCTTTTTTTTTTCTCTCTCCCAGAATTGGAATAAAACAAAGCAAAACAAAAACCCCAAATAATGCTTGTTTCTGTATAAGATTCTGGGTAATGAAGTTCATTTTTGTCTGAGTTTGTTGCTTGTTATATAAACATCTTAACCAGGAAATGAGGGAAATGATAATCATTAACCCAGTGACCATTTTGATAAAAAGACAAAAACTAAACCAGTGAAATTTTCCAGCATTTTCTCCCAACTTAAACCATTTATATTCAATTGTGATGAGATGATATTTTCACTCCCTGGGCCTCATTAAACCTTTGTTTTGAATAACAAATATTTAACACATTGAAATCCATCTATCTGTGATACGATCAACTATGGAAGTAGCCTAAGCATGCTAATATTATTGTCAGACAATTAAGCAAATTCCAGGTAGATTGATACTCAATTTAACGAGACTAACATTTAAATTAAGATCTTGAGAAATTAATGGCATCAAGAAATGTCAAGAGTAAAGAACACTGTTATGAGTCAGTTGTTACGAAAACATCAAATTGAGCTTGTGTAAAGGGGGATTAGATGGCTGGAGGCTGGAAAGATTCTAGGAATGGCTGGAAAACATGACTATAAACAGACATTGAAGTATTGCAGAGGCAGCCCTGGGACTTGGAGTGGCTAAGCCACTAATATAAGGTGCATGGCAAGCAGGGAATTTGGGGCAGACAGATCACAGGAGGCAGACGAGAGCTGGGGAGGCAGCTTTTTCATGTATAGCAAGAAGCCCACCTCTTAGGATCTCATTAAAGGGCTCACTTTGCAGGATTGGGGCGGGGGCAAGACTGTGTGAAGAACATTCCTTCCTTTGCTACTGCTAGAATGAATCTTTGTGAACACTGCATGTATCAGTGTAAACTTTACCTTCAATTACTTCACATAAAAATTTTAATCTGTAGAAGGGGAACTTTATAAACATAATCCTTCCCAAGTGGATGCTGTGAATCTCTCCAGCACTGTGCTTATACTTCTGCTTGTCCTATGGAAAGCTGCTAGTTTTCTCCATCTTTAATTTCTTTTCTGATTTTTCAAAATGTTGCTCTCTGAATAGAGTTAGAAATTACACATGTTTAGGAAAGTAGCAGATATAGGAGGTTCCCCTCTAGGATCCATGACTGCTGCAGCCATGGGTAGCTGGATTGGTTTGCAATACCAGACATGGATTTGTTCCTATTGAGTGGGCATTCAGTCCAATTAGGAAGCTGTTGGTTATCCCCAAGATGTAAGTGCCATATTACATCCTTAGAAATACCTTGCTGGGCTTTCTATGCTTGTTGTTTATTGACTTTAAAGATGTGTGGGATTATTGATTGTTTTCCTTCCCTAGTAGCTTATTGGATACAACGAGAGCTAGTCTTTTGGGAAGAGGCTTCCCCAAGACCTTTGTTCAAAGTGTGTGGTATTTTTAGTAATAGGGTTTTACCTTCAAATCCTGGGACTCAACCAAAGGCAATGGTAATAGCATATCTATTTATATCCATAGATAAGTATAGTTCTTACCATGTATCAAATAGGGATTTTTGCAGCAGTTGGCAACTCCTACAGAATCTACAATCATTAAAAGTTCATTAAACATCTGACTATGGTGCTCAACCCCAAATGATACAGCTACAACCTAACTCCTACACTCTGCAGGATAGAAGGCAAGAAGATAGAGCCAGAGTGGAACACAAGTCTTCGGTAAATTAGTGTCTTCTATACATCACAGAGAAGCCACACCCATGAAATCTCAATGAAATGGTTTTCTTAACAGGACTTACATAATGACAACACCAGTTGACATGTCATGTTGGAAAAGGAACATCTAACAAGACCCTCCTACTGCATAAAAAATGCTATAGCAATTAATGTTATGCTGACAGAGGGAAAATCAGACTTCTGGGATAAGCTGTGTGATGGTTTGAATAAGAATACTCCACAATGGCTCAAATATTTGAATACTTGGACCCCAATGGGTAGAACTGTTTAGGAAGGATTAGGAGGAATTCCTTGCTGAAGGTGGTATGCCACTCAATGGGTGTGGGCTTCTGTCATTCTTAGTGTACTCTCTGTGTCTCATGCTTGTGGATCATGATGTAAGCTTTTAGCTGTTCTTGTTGCCAGGCCTCTGCTTGACCATAATGGATGCTAACTCCATAAACCCATAGGCCTATCTAAATGATTTCTTTTATAAGTTGCGTTGGTCATGATGTTTTATCACAGCAATAGACAAGTACCTAGACAAGCTCCCTGATAGTTTATCCTGATATATGTGCTTGTATAACAGAAAAATATTTACACTTTAGGCATTTATTTCTCTTTGATTTATAAGTAGAAATATATCACTATTTTCTAAAGTTGTTCCTTACAACATATAGGTAATTTATATGGAAATGTTACAACTATGCATGTTTCTACAATTCTTTCAAGACTATCACTGGACAGTGGTGAATTCCAAGGAAAGGTAAAGTGAAATTATTTCCAGTTTTTTTGATGTAAATAAACTGCTTTGATGTGTTCACTTATTATGTGCATGTATTAAAATCTGACATTAAACTCTGTAAGTATAAAATCATATTCCAGAGGTGTTCTCAACACTCCTGGTTAACAACTTGACAAAACTTTGCCTAACTTTGTGTTTCAGTACTTCCTACAGTAGAGTTTGCTCATGCACAGTGGGCTAGATTCCCAATGATTTGAAAACACTTTGTCATTCTTTATGATTTAGAGGGTCTCTACTAATTGTAATGATTCCATCCTGCACTACTTAAAAAGATGATGAATAATCAAAGAAATGACAAATACTTTTAGATGTGGTTTAATTTTTCTTTATTAGATTAAAGAAATTAAGGTATGTTGCCTATAAATAGTTTTCATTTTACAGGACTGTAACTGAATACATAAAATCTATTATGTGCATTGCCATTTATATGCAGATTTTATTATGTTGAGATAAAATGTGCACTACAAAACTTAAAAGACTTTCTTCCTAATTAAGGAACATAAAGCTGGTGGATTTAAAGAATTAAAAATGTTCTACATTGTTTAGAGATACAATTTTTAAATAATAAGGAATCTTCTAACTTTCATGGGAGTCTTTTCATCCTATCATGCTCAATTTATAAGAATGGAAGTTAAAAGCTACATCTCCCATTTGAAACCAATTACATTTACAAACATAATATAAACTAAAGCAGCTCAAATTTATTTTTGAACAATTAATCTAAAAACACTGAAAAAGTATTGTTCATTATAAAAAGCTCCATTCTATTAGGATATCTCAGTCAATGTAACATGCCACTTGTGATTTAGAGAACGGGCTTTTGAGAAGTAGAATGACACAGAGTTTAGCATTACTTCTCAGAGAGGCATGCTGGCACATACCTGAAATCCTAAGAGGTGAAGGCAGGAGAATGGTAAATTTGAGTTCAACTGTGATTATAGGGAGGCTACGACACAAAGAGAGACTCTGTCTTAAGGAACCAAGGGCTGAACATGTATCACTTCCTAGACTGCTGCTACCACAGGGCTTCCATATATCTTCCCTCCCCTGAGACTTTAGTGGGGCTGGCCCGCATGGCTTTACCAACTAGCTTGCCAAGTCTACCTCAGTAGTATGGCTTCAAGGCTGCACATTAGTACTACAGCCCTTGTTTTTTCATATTGGCCACATCTTGCTTCTGTAGGAATATTACCCTGAGCTTGATCCCCAATCTTCTCATAATGAACAATGAAACTATTTGATGCTTATCAAAAGGAATCAGGAATATTGTACTGCCAAATACAGAGATTCTTCCCTATGGGTAATGATTGTTAATATTTAAAGTGAGGAATTGTTTGGGGAACATGAAATATGAATGCTCATTTATACAATGAATATTTATGAGTGCTAATCTTTTTATCACTGTGAAGGTTGGGATGCATTAATGATTAAAGAGGATGCAACATGTATTTCCACATGTTTCTTTTTAACAGTAAATAATGTGCCCAGTGTGTGCCAATGGAATAGGATATACACATATATTTGTCAAGATACAAGTTGTTTACATGGCAAATATCATATTCAGTGTTCATTTTTAAGCTAAATAAATAACATGCTATAAAGAGATAATCACTAATTTGATTGAAAAATTGATCAACACTGTTATTTTAGTTTGGATTTAATTATACATAAATTAAAAGCTTGTTTATTTTTCTCTATTTTGTTTTTATGGGATGAGGCACTCTCTGGAATTGTCTATAGAGATTCATGCCATGTTTGGTATCCTAACTCTTATCTTGGTTATGTGTGGGCTAATTCTTTGAACCTACTGTGGATGGTGGATGATAAAATTAGTATTCTATTCATTTGAAGTAAATCATGATTCAATGATTTTCAACAAGCTTTTTCAGTATCACTTCATTTTGGAGCAGACATTAAACAAATGAGATAGCATTGCATGACTCCCACTCTTGCTGTTTTAATCTTTATTATCACTCAGTGGGTAAAGGCACTTTCCACTATCCTTGGGGACCTGAGCTTAATGCCTGGGGCCCACAAGATTGAAGGAGAAAACTGAATTTTGTATGTAATCCTCTCACCTCTCTATAAGCACAGTGGCATGCCTATGCCTGCACACATATATTTACATGCAGAGATACATAGACGAATAATGTAATAAAAGTATCCACTACCAGAAAAGCTCTTGGAAAGTAATATTTATAAGTTTGGGATGCTTCTGAAAGCTTTCGTTTGTGATTGAAGTTGTTCTCAAAAACCTTTTGCTTTACACATTTACCAATTCACAAATCTGTTGTGTAATACCACGAGCACTGAAGCTCTTAGAATGTATTTACCATTATTGGTGTAACTTAAAAATATCAAATTCAAAACAGAAAGCTAAATTCAAAGTTCAGTGTAAGTCTAGATTTTCTTTATGCAAACCAAAACAAGAGGTAACTTTTTATAAACCACATCTTACTTCTTTTTCTTCCTCAAAATCTTATGATGGTCCCAGTGTTTTAGAAATTATTGTGCTGAGCTTAAAGTCTTTATAGTATTTCATGTTTGATGGATAATAAAATTCATCAAGCTGAACAGATATTAGATGTAAGTGCTTTGTTTCCAAGATATGGGAGCTTATAGATTGCTGACAGCATAGGAGAGGTAGTAAAGGACACTTGCTGTGGGGGATGGAAGTCTGAGATTCTACAATTTGGTTTTTGCTGTGCTACTTAGTTTCAGAGCATCTGACCTCAATTTTTCATGGACAACAGAACAGAGAAAATATTTGCCCCACGATTTCACTGTTTTTATGATGATCAATACAAATAGTGTACAGTAAATCTTCTATTGATACTCTTATGTTCATATTTACCCTCACATTCAACCCAATCCTGCGACCCAGATTTATAATTGCTGTAAAATATAAAGCATCATGGAGATTCAAGGCTATATTATTCCGTTTGAGAATGTGCTAGACTGCCATGATGGACTGGGCTAGTGATAAGTTTATTCCTCCATATGTTATAATGCATGGCCATGTGAAGGTTCAGAGAGCACTGTTACAGTTCTTTTTATTCATTTTAAATATAGTTGCACTTTCTGAATGTGCACTGCAATGTTTTTCTTTAGCAATTCTATAACCCGAGTTTTCTGGTGCAGGTTGGCAAGCTTCTTGTGGAGAGTGCCAATTTATTCTTATGAAACTCTGTGAGTACCAATTAATTTTTACATTCATATCTTAAGATAACTCCAGGTATGGAAACATCTTGTGGTATATTAGTACAAAATGTCAAGCTTTTTAGATTTGTTTTTTAAATAAACAAGGAATATTTGCAGGAACTGCATGCTTTGGGTGGGAGATACATGAGGTATGGTTTGGATGAAATAACAAGAGTATGCACTCACTGGGTAATATGACATGAGTACTAATTATTAAAAAATGAATTTATTGTGTGTTTTCTTTTCAATGGTTACTTATTCTGTCATCTTATATTACTTATCATAAATTCTGTCATTTCCAGTAAAGTTTCTATATAAACTTAGAGAAACAAATTAGCAGGTTTCCTAAGAATGCTTGTTTTATTCCATGGTGAGTCACCTTTCTTTAACCTTCATACAAGAATCTGGGCATATACTGAACCTACTCCTCTAAACCTAGTCTCCTATTTTTGCTGAAGTCTGAACTCCCAAGAAGAGAGTCATCACATTTCTTTGTTAACTCCTAAGGCGAGTTTACCTGAAGTAAGTATTCAAACATGAGAGTGTAGTCGCATGCACTGCTTTTCATCTTTCTAAGTAGAAATCTGACTTTGCATCAATATGTGATTTCTATAATATCATATTTATCTAAAAATTATCTTTACCAGAGTCTGAAGTGCATATAATTAAAAATAAATCTTGGAAAACTTACTCCTGATTCCCCAAGTGGTCAAATACCGTACTCCCTGAAAGAAGGATGTCAAGGTTCCTTTTGTCTTTTGGATTTATCACATTATAGGCCAAAAGGACCTAAAGGAAATAGTCTATAAATCTATGCAGAACTGGCCTCACATTTGTATCAAACTCACTCTTGGTGTACTTCCAGACCCATGACTTTAAAACTGCTCCTGTCTCCCTTGTTTCCTCATGGTGGTGTCTGTGTTCAGTTAGAACACTTTCTGAGCTCATACATTTCTCTGTTCAATGAAGTAGGGAGGTCCAATGAAGCTTATGCTTTCTGTTAGCAAGTCATTATATCTGAAACTGTAAAATCCCACATACCCAAAGCCAAAAAAAAAATAACTAAAATCATGGAGCTGAGGTTGACTTCAACACACATATCAGGTCCTTCACAATTAAAGGGATTTTTATACATCAAGAATTGAAAGTCATGGTCTGTTCTTCACTTTCTAATAAAGCCAAACTGAAAGAGAAAACCCCAAATAGCTTAAGTACTTTCGTTGTATATCATCTTTGTTTTAGATGTTGAGCTGTTGGTACTTGGTTTCATAGTGTTTCTGTAAGCCATCTGTGGGCAGTCTGGGAGCCACTCTTAATAAAATGTTGGCCCTGCAACCCCAGGCCTGGTCCCAATAGAACGTCACCAAGGTGCTTCATGTCCCAACTAGAGAGAGAAAACTGCAGTTATTGCCTCTTTACTGACTATTCACAACAAATATGAGTATATTTACCATTTTATAACCACTGCTACTCCTACACACGTACAAAAAATACTTTATTTTATAATTTAAATTCTTCCAGCATTCTAAAAGCAAGCTGTAAAATGCCATGGTTCATATAAAGACTTTTCTTAATAGATTCTTTAAAATGAATTGATCTCTACCTGAGTATCATGATAGTTATTTTAAAATTTCAGCAGAGTAAGATAGATTAAAAAGGTTTCCTGTGGATCTTCTCAAGATATAGTTACTCATATCAAGAACAAAACCACCAAGCCGATATTATTCTTACTATAATCTAGAATGTAAATGACAACTGTTATATCTATGTGGTTTGGGTTTAGATTTCTAGTTAAGGGAGTAAATTTATTGACTATTTTATAAGAATTATTACATATTTTCAACTTTCAGAAGAACCTATTATCAAGCTAAAGAATTAATCTATTTTGTTTAGGAAAACTCTGACAATGAAAATGTAAGTTATTTATCCGTATACACCCCTTGGTAACATCTTGATAACAGCATCTACTCTAGTGATTTATCTATGTATGCAGTTATCTGCTTTTCTCATCAAGAACAGTATTTATGGGAAAGTTCTAAATATATGCATAGATCATTGTCCTTTTGAGAATGGTTATATTAGAAAAATGTCTTTCTAATTCTTCTGATATTTTCTTATGCAGATTTTACAAGAAAATGAATACAGGCTTCTACATACACAGGTATGCATATCAATAATTTTACCTTTAGATGGAATCAAGAAAAAAAGAGCATGCATATTTTGAGTTTCTGGAGATTGAAGCCAAGTTTTCATAACTGGAAAATATAACTGTCCTATAGGACCAAACTCTATACATATTTCTCAGAGATAAGAACAAATGCAATCAAAGGAAGAAAAAAGTTAAATAAAAAGATATACACTAAAGAGACAGGGATAGAGATAGAGATATTATGAAGTTGTGGATATAGGGATTTGTGAACAATTTAGGTAGAGGAGTTGTGGTGTAGAAATGATATGATCAAATATACTGTATGAAAAATAAGTAAAAATATATGTAAACAATGTTTGACTTGCAGATATCATCTATTTCCTCTTCCCTGGGCAATCCATGTGTCCTTCTTAGAGTCCTTCTTGGTACCTAGCTTTTCTGGAGCTTCAGATGTTTCCAGGTTCTGGTTATTAAAAATAATACTGCGATGAACATAGTTTAACAGATGACCTTGTGGTATGATTGAGCATTCTTTGGCTAGATGCCCAAGAGTGATATAGCTGGGTCTTGGGGTAGCTTGATTCCCAATTTTCTAAGAAAATGCCATATTGATTTCCAAAGTGGCTGTACAAGTTTGCACTCCAACCAGAAGTGGAGGAGTGTTCCCCTTACTCCACATCCTCTCCAGCATAAGCCATCATCAATGTTTTTGATCTTAGCCATTCTGACAGGTGTAAGGAGATATCTCAATGTTATTTTGATTCGCATATCCCTGATGATTAAGCATATTGAGCAATTTCTTTTAGCCATTTGGAATGCTTTTCCTGAGAATTCTCTGTTGAGCTCTGTACTCCATTTTTTAATTGCATTGATGAGATCTCTGGGGTAAACTGGGGGCAAGGGAATAGAGTGGGTGGAGGATGGGAATATGAGGCTTCAGGATGGCTGAGTTGAATGAGAGTGATGAAGAGATGTCTTGATAAAGAGGGAAATTATGGGCTATGGAGAAACCTGGTGCCAGAGAAACTCCCAGGAATCTACAAGGATGACCTCAGCTAAAACTCCTAGCAACATTGGAGAGAGTGCCCAAACTGGCCTTCTGCAATCAGATTTTTGACTATCCTAATTGTCATCATAGACCCTCCATCCAGTAAATGATGGAAGCAGATGCAGAGATCCACAGCTAAGAACTGGGTTGAGCACCAGGAGTCTAGTTGAAGAGAGGGTGGGGGGATTATATGAGGAAGGGGGATCAAGATCATGATGGGGAAACCCACAGAGACAGCCAAATTGAGCTTGTGGGAGCTCAAGGACACTAGTCTGAAACCTAGGAGCCTGCATGGGACTGACCCAGGCCTTCTGCATGTTGGTGACAGTCCCATAGTTTGGTCTGTTTGTGGGATCCCTAGCAGTGGGACAGGATCTGTCCCTGGTACATGAGTTGGCTTCTTCAAACCTATTCCCCATAATGGAATATCTAGCTCAGCCTTGGTGCAGAGGGAGAACCTTGGTCCTGACTCAACTTGATATCCTATGCTTTGTTGACTCCCATGGTAGGCCTGTCCCTTCCTAACAAGTTGATGGGGATGGGTAGAATGGAAGTAGGGGAAGGGAACAGGAGAAAAGAAGGAAATGGGAAACTGTGATTCATATGCAACCTAAAATATTTCATTAAAAAATGAAGGGTTGACCTGGAAGCCACTCAATGTTTATAGAGAACAAAGGCATGTGACAAAATTTACTAGATATAAAACATGTAAACATGTAAAGTATACTAAGAAATGATTGACACAAGTTCTAATATTTTAATTTAAAACATGATAAGTGATGAATGTGTTAAGAAACATGAGAATGAAAATGATCCTGCTGTAAGCTTCAAAAATATAATATTTGTCAATAAAATATTTGAAAATGAAATACAACAAATGAAGTGGAGGGAAGGGAAACTCTGCCCTGTATGTATGGTATGACACAATTTATTTTAGTAAAACAAAAAAAAAAAGAAGAACAAATGAAATAAAGAAAGAAAGATTATCAGCAAAAATGTGATGTGGACAAGAGACTAATAGATGTGGGAATATGATAAAAGTAAATTATATACAAGTGTGAGAGAAAATAATGAAACACGTCATTATATACAATGCATGCTAATTACAAACACAAATAATAACATCATCAAATATAAGATAATAATCTCCATGGATTCATGATTATTACTTTAAAATTTTTTCATACACAGTAGAGATGGATCAGTAGTTAAGAGTACTGGCTGTTCTTCCAGAGGACCAAGTAGCTCAGCAC
Source organism: Cricetulus griseus (assembly GCF_003668045.3). Lineage (NCBI taxonomy): Eukaryota > Metazoa > Chordata > Mammalia > Rodentia > Cricetidae > Cricetulus > Cricetulus griseus. The sequence continues at coordinate 308,201,215 of NC_048595.1, read as the reverse complement.
CCAAATGGTAGTTCACAGATTTTAGTACCTTTAGTCCTAGGTGATCCAGTGTTCTCATCTGGCCACAGAATGTATGTGGTGCACAGATACGCATGAAGGCAAATTATCCACCCCCACAAAATAAGAATAATTTAAAAGAAAACAAACAAACAAAAAGACTGACAAGTAGATTCTTCATATTTTAATATCTAATTATGGGGATTTTTAAAGCTCCCTTGTCAGACAACAATATGTAGGAGAGTATACGAAATATTCAGCAAAGTTACAATTGTATTTTAATTCTATATGTCTTTGAGGACCTATAACTACCAGACATTACAAATTTATCTAATATCCAGTATCATAATGCCACATTCTTTAGAATAGTAAAATGATAAGTACCGTTTGTGTAGTATATTTTCCATCATTAAAAATTTACAAATTGTATATGGATTTTCAACACTAGCTATTTTCCTTTACAATGCCCCACATTCACTGTACTAGTATATTTCAACTCTATATAAGATTTGCAATTGACTACTTATATGAGATTCAAATGTGAAGTTGATGAGATTTAGCCTTTTCCAGGAAGAATTAGGTGTCAAGGTCTCTGTTAATCTATCTTTACAGAATTTTCATCTATATAATTAGCATGGCCCCAATTAGTAAATTACATAAGACAAAAAGATCAATTCCATTATCCAGCAAAAGTAAAAAAAATAATCATATAATGTTTATCTCTCCCTCCAGATTGTAGTTTAAGTGACACAATAGCACTGTTCAATTCAAACTTACATTTCTCTAAAGGAGAAAAGCAGATTAAATTTGAATAATTAATTTTAATGCTTTCTTTTATATGTAGCACATTAAATTTTTACTTGCTCTGAGGCATCAGTGAGGAGCTATAACCCAATTTCTGAGATTGGGAGATGATTTCAACCCAGATTAGCCCTTGTGATCATGACAGACAAACCTTCCTCAGAGGCAATAGAGAATTTGTAACTATATTTACTCCTAATTGGCCTGACCCAAACATGCTATGAGCAGACTGACATTTTTTAGTAAATTATTCTCAAGGTAATTGTGTTTATTTTCTAGAATTTATCCTTGAATTAATTTTCAACCCTTCTTTAAGTATTTAATGTTCTTTTGGTGGGAATGTTAAAGCCTATGTTCCATTTGAACAGCATCTAGCATAGCTACAAAATATAATGCACCTGTGGTCCCATTGCTCCACCTGCTCTATTTAGTGACATATCACATTTCAAATTACATAACAATTAATTACACAGAAATATTAGATATGACACGTTGGACCAGGCACTTTCTATGCTATAAATGTATGCTTCCACAATTTGATACTTATTTTTTAAAATCCTATTTTAAAACTGACATTAAAGGAGGCAACGCATAGACCTAGGAGCAGGAAGAAAGATTCCAGAACAAGAATTCAGAGTCCCTGGCTTCCCATCATGAATCTTCTGCTTTCTAGTTGTGTGATACTTAGGGATATAAGTATCAGAGAACTCAAAACATATTAGGTCATGTAGTTAGAAAGATGTATTGTTTCAAATAATGATGTCTGAAGATAGGATTCCTCCAGGAGTGGTTAATGGAGAAGCTCCCTAGGACTCTAAAAGAAAAATGCTTTTCTATTAATATCTTTTTATTTATTTATTTTTAAATTCAAAACAAGCTTATTTTACCTGTCAATCCCAGTTCCCTCTCTCTCCCCTACTCCCCTGCTCCCCACAAACCCCCTATAACATCCCCTTTCTGCTCCCCAGGAAGGGTGTGGCCTTCCATGGGGGATCTTCAAAGTCATATCATTTGGAGGAGGGCCTAGACCCTTCCCTGTGTGACTAGGTTGACAGAGTATCCCTCTATGTGTATTGGACTCCCAAAGTCCATTCTTGTACTAGGGATAAATACTGATCCACTACCAGAGGCCCCATAGATTAACCAGACCTCCAAACTGGCATCCTCATTCAGGAGGTCCTATGCTGGTTTCTCAACTATCAGCCTGGGATCCACGAGCAAACCCCTTGTTCAGGTCAGCTATTAATATGCCATTTTCAATATATTAATTTCTTCTTTCCAACTAGTATCCGTGAACAAATCCAATTGCACTGACCAGTTAGTGATACTCTAACAATGAAGTACTGAATGTTCAGTAGTTAGTAAAATGATGTTTAACTAGCTTTGTAGCTAATATTTCTAAAATGGAAATCTCCTCTAGAAGTCTTGCAGCTGGATTTATCATGTCCTATTTTCAGGAAATGGTTCATGTTGCAAGGCTTAAATACATCATTTCAGGTGCCTTAACTGGATGGAATGCTCAAGACTGCCAAACAAGTGAAGTAACTTAACCTTTCTCACCTCAGCTCTACCAGTTTGCTAGTCTTTCTAGCACTTTGTGATGATCATGCTACTGATTTTGTGAAAGAACCAGTTAAATTATGTAGAAAAAATTAGTTGACACACTGTATCAGGCAAAACTATGGCATTTTGATATCATGGTTTATAATATATAGTAGTATATCCTCCAAAGCTAGTCTACAATAACACTGTACACAAAGAAGAAATTACTCTGCAAATTATTTATTCATCATAACTTATTCTTTTATACTATTCTCACATCACATCTCTCAAACTGGATTAACAGATAGTCCTAAACCACTGTGTTTAAGCAGTGGTTTAGTAGTTTAGGTTATGTTTCAGAAAGATGATATAAATGTAGCTCTATTAAAACACCTTGTACCTGTTCTTTAAAGGGTCCCTGAAGCTGCATTGCCACCAGTAGGTAATTAGTTAGACATGCTAGATGCTTAGCTGTTTGACTCCCGGAGTATCTCATGGCATGATGGACTGACTCAACATCCATATTTAAACAAGAACAAGATGTGCAGGTGACTCATATGAACCCATTTTTTCCAGGCACCACTTGTAGAATATGGTTTCTGCCTTCACCCAACAGATGTTATAAATATAAATATTTTGTCAAAATTATGATAACATTGATTTCTCCGTAAAATCATTGTGTGAAGCAAACTACATGAGTAAACCTAATCTTTAATAAATATCCTTTTCATAAACATTGCTTTTTCCTTTTACTTTTATTAAGTTACTTTAGTTGAGTTATTCTTCTTTAATGTATTTACAATAGATTTCAGGTTAGTCAGTTAATACTTTTGTTCACATATAATGTTTGGCCTGACTATGCAATTCCTTTGTGAGAATTTCCTTTGCTAACAAGTCAAATTTTCTGGCTTAAATTTATCATCTACCTTTATCAAAAAAATTGTACTATGACAGTATTAGGCTACTACTACAAAATTCTGGCACCTTGATATTTAGCCCTTGAAAATTTTATTTCATTTTTTTTGATTAGTCACAATAGTCATTTCACCATAAATAATATGATAATCTGAGATGTTGAACATTAACGTCTTAAGTGGTCATATAAGACATTATTCAGGGTAACTTACAACCTCACACAAAAACACATCTTTCTTCATTTATGTTATCATTCAACTTTAAGCTAGATATACCAACATCGCCTATAAATAATATAAAGACAATATATTGGGGGCTAGTGTGTGCAGGCTATTCTAAAGAGTATCGATAAAGTTTCTATTGGCATTTAAGCATTAAACTGGCATCAAATTCTCACTAATACTTATCCCACTGAAATAATATGAGGTTCCCCTGCCCTGCTTGGGGGGGGTTCCCCTGCCCTGCTCAGGGAAACCTGACATGGGGATCTGCTCATGGGATCCAACACACCCAGGGACTGCCAAGACCATGGTAACCTACATCCATGAGAAGAGGACAGACATCAGAGTATTGGAACCGTTTGCATCTACCAGAAAAGATCCTTGGTCCCAGACCTACCAGGAGAGGAAGAGACTCCTGCTAACCCACCAGAAGAAAGGATGGGAAGAAGACAATATAAAAGCACATTCAACAACAGAGAAACCAATATGACATGGCTCGAGAGTAGGGAGCATACACCAGCAAGACCTAAACATCACAATGCAGATGAAAGCAGAAGAGAATGGCTTTAAAAACATCTTCATGAAAATGATAGAGGGCCTCAAAGAGGATATGAGAAAAATCCCTTAAAAATGGAAGAAAAATCAACCCCCAAAATAGAAGATATCAACAAATATTTTAAGGACACACTTCAAGACCTAAAAACTGAAATAGAGCCAATAAAGAAAGCACAATCTGAGGGAATACTGGAAATAGAAAACTTGGATAAACTATCAGGAACTACAGATGCAAGCATAACTAACAGAATACAAGAGATGGAAGACAGAATCTCATGAGTTGAAGATACACTAAGAGAAATAGACTCATCAACCAAAGAAATTCTTTGGTCCAAAAATCCCTATCACATAATATCAAGGAAATATGGGATACTGTAAAAAGTCTAAACCTAAGATTAATAGGTATAGAAGAAGATGAAGAAATCCAACTCAAAGGCGCAGAAAACATATTCAACAAAAATCATAGAATAAAACTTTCCCAACCTAAAGAAAGACATGCCAATGAAAGTATAAGCAGCCTACAGAACACCAAACAGACTGGACCAAAAAAAAAGTTCTCTCCACATAGTAATCAAAACCCCAAACACACAGAATAAAGAGAAAATATTAAGAGCAGCAAAAGAAAAAGGATCAAGTAACATATAAAGGCAAACCTATCATAATTACACCTGACTTTTCCATGGATACTCTGAAAGCCAGAATGTCCTGGATAGATATTGTTCCTACACTAAGAGACCACAGATGACAGCCCAGACTACTATACCCAGCAAAGCTTACAATCAATATAGATGGAGAAAACAAGATATTCCATGATAAAACCAGATTCAAACAATACATATCCACCAATCCAGCCCTACAGAAACTTTGGAAGGAAAACTGTAACCCAAGGAGGTTAACTACAACCAGAAAAATATAGGCAACAGATAATCCCAAAGGAATTAATAATCCCAAAGCCAAAAGAAAAAATGGGATAGAATCCCACATATTATTTTGCCGCCATCACCAATTCAAAAAAAAGAATAAACATTAATATCCATCAACATTAATGGTCTTAACTCACCTATAAAAAGACAGAGGTTAGCAGAAAGTATAAGAATACAGAATCCATCCTTCTTCTGCATACAAGAAACACACCTCAACTTCAAAGACAGATGGGCACCTAAGAATTAAAGGTTGGGAAATGATTTTCTAATCAAATGGACCCAAGAAACAAGTGGCGGGAGCAATCCAATTTTCCAACAAATTGGACTTTAAACTAAAATCAATCAAAAGAGATGAAGGAGGTCACTTCCTACTCATCACAGGAGAAATTCATGAGGATGAAGTCTTAATTCTGAACATTTATGCCCCAAATACAAAGGCACCCATGTTCGTAAAAGAAACATTATTAAAACTCAAATCACAAATGAAAACCCAAACACTTATATTGGGAGACTTCAACACCCCACTCACCACTGGACAGGAACACCAGACAGAAACTTGGCAAAGAAACAAAGGAACTAATAGAAGTTATGGCCCAACTGGGCTTAACAGACATCTATAGAACATTCCATAAAAATACAAAACAGTATACCTTCTTCACAGTGCCACATGGAACCTTCTCTAAAATAGAGAACATACTTGGCAACATAGCAAATCTCAACAGGTACAAAAAATTAAAATAACCCCCTGTATCTTATCAGACCACTATGCTTTATAATTAGAATTCATCAACAAAACGAATTGCAGAAAACCTACAAATTCATGAAAATTAAGTAATGCCCAATTGCACAATTACTGGGTTGAGGAAGAAATAAAAAAGGAGTTAAAAATTTCCCAAAATTCTATGAGAATGTGGAATCAACATACCCAAACTTATGGGACACTTTGAAAGCAGTGCTAAGAGGAAATTTCATAGCTCTAAGTGCCCACATGAAGAAACAGGAGAATAATCACACTAGAGAATTAACAGCAAAACTGAAAGCTCAGTAACACAAAGAAACCAATACACTCTAGAGGAGTACATGCCAGGAAATAATCAAATTGAGGGCTGAAATCAATAAAGTGGAAACTAGGAGAACAAACAAAGAATCAATATAACGAAGAGTTGGTTCTTTGAGAAAAAACAACAAGACTGACAAATCTTCATCCAAATTTACCAAACTTCAGAGACTGAACATGCAAATTAATAAAATCAGGAATGAATAGGGGTCATAACAACAGACACAGAGGAAATCCAGAGAATCATCAGGTCATACTTTGAAAACCTGTATTCCTCAAAATTTGAAAATCTAAAGACATGGACAATTTTCTGGATAGATTTCACTTACCAAAATTAAATCAAGAACAGATAAGCAACTTGAATAGACCTATAACCCCTAATGAAATACAAGCAGTCATCAAAAGTCTCCCAACCAAAAAAAAATCCCAGGGCCAGATGGCTTAAGTACAGAATTCTACCAGAAATTCAAGGAGCAGCTAATGCCAATTTTCCTTAAAGTATTCCACAGAATAGAAGCATAGGGGGTCATTTCCAACTCTTTTTACTAGGCTTCAATAACCTTAGTACCCAAGCCACATAAACACAAAACTAAGAAAGAGAACTACAGACCAATATCTCTCATGAACATTGATGCAAAAATACTCAATAAAATTCTGGCAAATCTAATCATCCAAGAAACCATCAGATAAATCATCCACTATGGTCAAGTAGGCTTCATCCCAGGGATGCAAGGATGGTTCAACAAATGAAAATCCATCAATGTAATCCACCATATAAACAGACTGAGGGAAAAAAAAAACAACACATGTTCATCTCACTAGTTGCTGAAAAATCCTTTGACAAAATCCAACACACCTTCATGATAAAGGTCTTGGAGAGATCAGGGATAACAGGAACATACTTTAACACAATAAAAACAATATACAGCAAGCCAACACCCAACATCAAATTAAATGGAGAGAAACTCAATGTAATTCCTCTAAAATAGGGAATAAGACAAGGCTGTCCACTCTTTGCATACCTCTTGAATATTGTGATTGAAGTTCTAGCTAGAGCAATAAGACAATAAAAGGAGAACAAGGGGATACAAATCAGAAAGGAAGAATTCAAACTTTCACTATTTGCAGATAACATGATTTTCTACATAAGTAACCCAAAAAACTCTACCAGGGAACTCCTACAGCTGATAAACACCTTCAGCAAAGTGGCAGGATACAAGCTTAACTGAAAAAAATAAAACTGTAGCCCTAATATATACAGATGAAACATTCTTGGAGAAGGAATTCATAGAAACAACACCCTTTACAATTTCCACAAACACAATAAAATACCTTGGGGTAATGCTAAGCAAAAAAGTGAAAGACCTGTACTGTAAAAATTTTGATTCCCAAAGAAAGAAATTAAACTAGATACTAGAAACTGGAAGGATCTCCCATGTTCTTGGATAGGCAGGATCAACATATTAAAAATGTCAATCTTGCCAAAAGCAATCTACAGATTCAATGTAATCCCCATCAAAATCCTAAAACAATTCTACACAGACCTTGAAACAACAATTCTCAACTTTATATGGAAAAACAAAAGATCCAGGATAGCCAAAATAACCCTGTACAATAAAGGAACTTATTGACTTCAAGCTCTATTACATAGCTATAGTCCTGAAAACAGCTTGGTATTGGCAAAAAATTAGACAGGTAGACAAATGGAATACAGTTGAAGACCCCGATATTAACCCACACACCTACAAACACCTGATTTTTGACAAAGAAGCTAAATTTATACTATGGAATAAAGAAAACATCTTCAACAAATGGTGGTGGCATAACTGGGTACTGGAATGTTGAAAACTGCAGATAGATCCATGTCTATTGCCATGCACCAAAATTCAGCCCAAATGGATCAAAGATCTCAACATAAATACAGCCACACTGAACCTATTAGAAGACAAAGTGAGGAAATACCCTTGAATTTATTGGTACAGGAGACAGCTTCCTGTATATTACACAAGTAGCACAGACACTGAGATCAACTATTGATAAATGGGACCTCCTGAAACTGAAAAGCATCTGTAAGGCTAAGGACTCAGTCAGTAAGAAAAAACGGCAGCGCACAGACTGGGAAAAGATATCCACTAACCCCACATCTGACAGAGGGCTGATCTCCAAAATATACAAAGAACTCAAGAAGCTAGTCTCCAAAATACCAAAGAATCCAATTAAAAAGTGGGGTACAGAACTAAATAGACAATTCTCAACAGAGGAATCTAAATTGTCTGAAAGGCACATAAGAAAGTGTTCAACATCCTTAGGCATCAGGGAAACGCAAATCAAAACAACTCTGAGATACTATCTTACTCCTGTCAGTAATGTCTAAAATCAAAAAAATGCCAATGATAGTTTATGCTGGAGAGGATGTAGAGAAACTGGAACACTCCTCCACTGCTGGTGAGAGTGCCAACTTGTACAGCCACTTTGGAAATCAGTACGGTGAGTCCTCAGGAAAATGGGAATCAGTCTGCCACAAGATCCAGCAATTCCACTCTTAAGCATATACCCAAAAGAAGCACATACATACAACAAAGGCATGTCTTCAATGATATTCATGGCAGCATTATTTGTAACAGCCAGAACCTGGAAGCAACCTAGATGCCCTTCAACTGAAGAATGGATAGAGAAAATGGGGTACATTTACACAATGGAGTACTACTCAGCAGAAAAAAAATTGAATCTTGAAATTTGGAGGAAAATGGATAGAACTAGAAGAAAACATTCTGAGCAAGGTAACCCAATCATAAAACGACAAACATGGTATGTACTCAATCATATGTAGATTTTAGACATAGAGTAAGGGATTACCAGCCTACAATCCAGACTGCCAGAGAAGCTAGTAAACAAGGAGGACACTAAGAAAGACATACATAGTCCCTTGGAGAAGGGGAAAGGTATAAGATCTCCTGAGCAAGTTGGGAGCATGGGAGGAGGGTGAAGGAAGCTAGAAGAATGAGAAGGGCAGAAGAGGAGGGGTGAGGAGGACATGAGGGAACAAAAAGATTGAGTTGGGGAGGAATAGAAACAAGAAAGGAGATACCATAATACAGTGTAATATTTTAGGTCTTCAGAGAAATCAGACACTAGGGAAATGTCTGGAGATATACAAAGATGATACCAGTTAACAATCTAAGTAACAGAGGAGAGGTTACCTTAAATGATGTCCCATGATAATGAGATTGATGACTGATTTATATGCCACCAAATTGCACTCATCCAGTAGCTTATGGAACTAGAAGCAGACACCCACAAGAAATCACTGAACTAAACTGGAATCCAGTTGCAGAGAAGAACAAGAAATGAGCAAAGGTGTCCAGACCAGGTTGGTAAAACCCACATAAACAGCTGACCTGAACAATGGGGAGCACTTAGTCCCCAAACTGATAGCTGGGATATCATCATGAGACTGATCCAGACCCCAGGAATGTGGTTTTCAGTGAGGAGACTTCAAAAATCTACAGGACCTCCTTTAGTAGTTCAGTACTTATCCCTAGCATTGGTGTGAACTTTGGAAGCCCATTCCACATAGTGGTATACTCCCTGAGCCAAGACACACAGAGGTGGGCCTAGGCCCTATCCCAAAGGATATTACAGACACCGAAGACCCCATATGGAAAGCCTAACCTCCCTGGGTAGCAGAAATTATATGTGATAGGTAGGGTTTTAATTGGGGCGGAATGGTATGGGAGGAGGGGTGGGAGAGGGAACTGGGATTGACATGGAAAACAATCTTGTTTCTTATTCAATTTAAAAAACATCTGAAAATAGATAAATAAATACTAAGATGTAAAAAATTATCATGTTTTTTGAAATTATAATATAATTACATCATTTCCCTCTTCCATTTCCTCCCTCCAAGCTCTTCCATATACCCCTCCTTTTCTCTTTTAAAATCATGAACTAGTTTTTCATCAATTGTATATATATATATATATATATATATTATACATATATATTCCTAAATATGTTTATACAACAAGCTCAGTTTGTATAATATTACTTGCAGTAATGTCTCTGAGGAATGATTAAATCGACATCCATAAAGCTTTTCCATGAGTTGAACAAGGACAACATATTAGACATGCTAATGTTGACAAGCTAAAACATATGAGTTTACTTTGGTATACTGAATTTAAACAAAAGTGTGTGTGTGTGTGTGTGTGTGTGTGTGTGTGTGTGTTTGTGTGTCTCCATGTGTCTTACCATGCAACTGTGATCCATAAACTCCCTTGATATAACAGGTTTTGGGGGGGTGACAAAACATCAATCGTTTCACCCGTTTTCTTCATGAAATGACAATACACTAAAATATGCAATATCAAAACAACAAGAACACTTTCCATCGTGGTAATTTGCACTAATCAAATAATATCACAAGCAGGGACACTCGCTCAGTGCATCTACAATTTTGTACACACTAATTAGAAAATTAATGGGACATTGTGTTCAATCTCAGAGGTACAATTTTTTAAAGCTATTTAAGCACTACTATACACAGAGAAGATACCCAAGCAAGCTTTCTTTAAGGAAGGTTAATGTATTTAGCCTAATTACAATGTATGGAGTTCTCTGTAAACTGGAATTATCTAGGCTCATGCCCAAATATCATATATCTAAATAGATTGTGTTGAATAGAGCAGAAGTATGAGTGAATGAGGATCTCAAAGTACTTTTCTGAGTTGGTCAGGAAGTTGGGCTCTAGTCAGTGTTATGTATTTGTTTTATTTTTAAGTATCCTTTATATCTTATCTATGGCATACTTTATAATAACAAATATATTTACATTTGTAAGAATTGCTAATAATGTTCTTTACATTGATTATGTTTGTTAGAATGTTAAAACCACAGATCTATGGGTTTTGTTTTAAGTTTAAATTTCATAGTCTCCACTTCACAAACATAAAAAGATGAGGCTAAATACCTCTCAATGAGAAAAGCATACATCTGCAGTTGTTCAGCAAATTTCTATCATACAGACAGGATTTCACAAATCCTATAAGAATATATACATTTAATTCCAGGTTACTCTTGGAGCTGCATTGATATTGTTATAATGTAGAACATACATTTTAGAGATATTAATTTATGAGCTGTAGAGATTAGTCAGTGACTAGAGGTTTCAACAGAATAAGCAACCCTTTGAGATTGTATTCCTAACAGCCCAAGAATACCAAGTGGGCAAAGGAAATTTAGTGTTTTGAAGGTATCTATCCCTAGAGCAAGCTGTAGAACTGTATGAGCTGTTCCTGTTGTTTCTGGGTTAAATGGCAAAACCTTGCCTCAATGGTTAAGAAGGTGGAGAATAATCAATAAGAATGATGTTAACACCCCTCAACACAAGTTACACATATGTGCATGTACAACCCCACACACATTCCCCAATTTTTGTTAACATATTGTACACACACATACACATATAATGAAAAACATCACATGGATACCTTAACATACCTGATGGATTTTGCTACAATCAAGTTAAATTCAACTCCTATGATCCATCTACCTATCTATTCTATATATATATATATATATATATATATATATATATATATATATATCTTCCTCCCACAGTTTCTATTCATAATGACTCACTGGGATGTTAATTCTGATTTCTATAGTACTAGAATTTTAGAATGGTAGGGAAGAATGTTGAGGGAAAGACTTAGTGGGGATTGCTAGGGTACCACGTGACTGCTTCCCTTTATTTCCACAACTACACTACTACCTAGAATCTCTCAGTACTCACTTCCACTAGTTCTTTGCACTGACTGATTAGATTCAGTAATTGTACGATCATGTTGGGATATCACAACAAATCATCTCAGGCTGTGCATTGAGCAACCAAAAGATATATTTCCTTATCATCACAGAGGCTACAAATCCAAGCTCAAGGCTTGGTTCCTTTGTTTCCTCAAACAGCTGGGTTCTACCATTGTATTTCCAACATGTAGTTCCATATCCTAACATCCTAGTCTTCTTTTCTTTTAAGGCTATAAGGCCAGCTGACTTAAGGGTTCCCATCTGAACTCAGATTATCTTAGGAGGAACTTGACCATGTCTCCAAAGATGTTCCCTTCTGACATACCAGGGAGAGGCTTTGTCATGTCAGTTTGGGCTAACAATTTAATACGGCAGGTTGTAAAAATACTAACATTGTAAACATGTCAACATGAAATACTTCACATATTTTATAATAACTCTATCTATCATCTGTATATCTATCTATCTATCTATCTATCTATCTATCTATCTATCTATCTCTCATCTATCTACCTGTCTACCATCTGTCTTAGTGTAATTGTTTCACCTGCATATATGTATGTGTACTACAAGCATGTCTGCTGCTTGTAGATGTCAGAAGAGGATTTATCAAGCTTTTATTGAATGCTTAAAATCAGGGAATTTTACTAATATTTAAATGATAGCACTAGAAAACGTTGTTTTCAGGTAGCTCTCTGGATGTGGTTTGGTATTGTTTTCCTTGGTCATTCTGACAACTCATTATCATTAGCAGTTAAAGTCTACATAGTTATGTCATCTAAAATTTAAACATTGGATGCTTACATCCAACAAAATATTTGTCTGGGGCCTACTAGAAGCAATAAGATCATATGAGTAAAGTTTCATAGATGGGATTAGTGTTATTATCATAATGGACAAAGTCATTCACGTCTCTTCCTTTACCATGTAAATCACATCGAGGAACTACTTATGTATGAACCAGGATGTCAGCCTCATATAACAGTACCAGAACGGTGCTTTGACTTCAGGATTCCCAGGCTCTGGATAAATGTACATCACTTTAAGTTTTGTACTTTTTTTTAGTTACTCAATCTGTGGTACTTTTGTTATCAGCTCAAAGAAACCACTGAGTCATAAATCTCTTAATGAAACATGATAACTGAAAAGCTGGTCTAAGGTATCAAAATATTTTTGTGCCGGGCATTGTTGGCACATGCCTTTAATCCCAGCACTCGGGAGGCAGAGGTAGGCAGATCATTGTGAGTTTAAGGCTAGCCTGGTCTCCAGAGCGAGTGCCAGGTTAGGCTCCAAAGCTACACAGAGAAACCCTGTCTCGAAAAACCAAAACAACAACAACAACAACAACAACAAAAAACAAACAAAAAGACCCCAAATCACAAAATATTATCGAATGATTTCATTGCAATTTCATTAATACATAACCTCAGTGATACAGAAATGCACAAAATGCCCTACAAAGAGTATAAAAGAGAATGGAAAGCAGAATTTGAGAAATATGCTTTTATTGAGTTATAGAAAAATCCATGTTTTGTTTTTCTACTGAACCAGCGACTCAGAGAAGTCTGTGCATATATCTGCAAAATGCCATTTCCTACTTAATTAAAAATAAATTTTTATCTGAACTGGATTAAACACCACCACTGTATAATTAAATCAGAAACCTTTAAAAGGATTCTTCCTAGAAGATCAATTAACACTGTTTTGTATTGAAGGTCATTAGAAGACGATTCTTGATATCCACTGGCATAACCTTTAAAATCTACTTGGCCTTTACATTCTGTCTATATGGCATTTCCTTAAAATCCAAACAACTAAACAGGAAAAATAAAAAAAAATGTCATCCACTAAGTATACCATTGGTATTCATTTTGAAATTAAAAGTATTTACCAAGTATAATATTTGTAATGTTTTAGTTGCCAAGTGGTCCTTTTTCAGTGACTAGAGAGTTCTGAAAGGTACTTTGGTTCCTTTAAGTGGCACAGGTAAAATATATAGGTGTCTACAGAAGTGAAATATTAAGCAAATAAAAGAGGGATTTCAGATTCCACATTCCTTTTTACAAACTGAACTTTCGAGGTACCACTTTTGTAATATTTGCCCTATATATCCAAGTCAAACAGCTATGTGGACATAAAAGAAAATTTGTAAATGTCAATAATAGCTTGGAAAGAAAGCTTTATTACTAAGCAGTCTTCTGAAGCATTGAGAAATGTCTCAAGAAATGGACAAGAAAGAAGAAGCTGTATGGATTTGACCTTAGGACAAGGCTTCTTGACACACAGTAACTGCTAATGGCTTTAAAATAATAGTTCTTCAGTTTAAGAAATACAAATAATACCTTTGCTTTCAATATGCAATATTATTTTCTTCCTTCAAAGATAACATATTCTGAAGTGTACTTGAAGATTGAGGAGTGAATGACTAAGAACATGTAAAAACACCATATTTGACAGTGTTCACCTGGATTGTGGTATCATTTAGAGAAGTCTCCTCTTGGGCATGCTCACTGACACATAAAGAACTTCAGGAACCTTATGTTTGAACTGTTCCTCTGTTGGAAAGAAGGTCATATTCAATGCAAGGAAGCTGTTAGCCCCAGCTTGCCCATAAAAGAGTATCTTGGAGTTTGTCCCAACTTTAGATATATAGTTTACTTGTCTGCTTTTCCATTCCAGTGTAGAATGCTTTTCTCTGACATCCTATTCCACCTTCTCGGTGCAAGTTAAGGGAATATTGGTGGAGACAATTCCATGTATCTCTTCTGCATGCAGGCAGTAGGTCAAAATATTGACAGATTTAAAAGGTTCCAACATTCAAAATTATACATTTTTAAAGATTAATTGGTTGAGTATTTTCAAAATAGTTTCCTAAATTTTACTAAAATGAGAAGAGCCCCACATTGCAGGTGCATAATTACACTTGTCATTAAAAACAAACACAGATGCATACACTAAATTAGTGGAAACAATGGCACTTACTCCTCATTTCACATTTTTTGGTTTAAAAAATTAAACTGATTTTTTGTTTCTCAAAGCCTGAAAAAATGTGTTCGGGTATTTTACATTTTGGGAGAGAAAATGTGATCAAGTTATTGTAGATGTCAATAGGGGAAACGTCATCATATCATATGTTAGTCATCTTTGGTGCAACCATAATAATAATCATATCATAAAACAGTTGTCAGCAGATTGTACACAAACACACACACACACACACACACACACACACACACACACACACACACACACACACACACACGAAACACTGCCTTCAATCCATCTGTGATGGCTCTTACTGTAATTTTGCCACTGAACATATGTGGAGCAAAGGTAAGGGAGGAAGTCCATGCTTTGCATACATGTTATTTGTATACAAGCCAAACTCATGGATGCCAAGTCTTTCTAAATCCATAATAATCCCTTGATATAAGGCTAGCCTCATTTTAAAGATGAAGCATCCTTAGATGGGAAACATGTACACACAAGCAGTAAACATAATAAACAGAGCTAAAGTTTAGATCACATGATCAGAATCTAGTCTGGTCTCTTCATCTTTCTACCATGCATAGTCCCTGAGAAACCCTAGTTTTGTCTTACTTGGTAAGACAATACCCAGCAATGACATAAAGTCCCATAAATCCCAAAGATACAATCATTCTACTTATTTTTTGTCCTTGTAGTTTTGGAAGATTGATTTTATTTAAAGAAAGGAAATCTGTGCCATTACTTTTTATCATAGTTTACAACTATATTGATATAGTGAATTCTCAAGAGAATGTAAGAGTGTGAAAGACTAAATTGAATCACATACCAAAATTCTCAATAGTATTAGGTTCAAAGCAGAAAAATTCATTTGAGTATCTAGGCAACTCATTTGGTTTTGTTGTTGTTTTCTTTTCTTTTCTTTCCTTTTCTTTTCTTCTTATTCTAGAGATCGATTCAACTTAAGAGGCCAAGGAGTTAAATTCACACTCAGGGTGCTATAGCAAACAAATTTCAAATCTCAGCAAAGGTATTGTTCATTCATTCATGGAAAAGGGATAACCTTATTTCCATTCTTTTCATGTTTTACTATAAAAACAGTATTTTTAATATTAAATTGCATGTTTTTATTTCTTTAGTGAAGTGAGAAGAAATAAAACGACTGGAATTTTTAAAAGATGATGACCTCATAAAATTACTTTTATTTAATTCACAATAAACTTTAAAAATGTTTTGTCGAAACAGAATGTTTCATTGATCAATGACTTCATTAAAAATTGTTTTCCATTTTATAAGCATGCCATAACTTTATAAAATAAAATGCAAAGTACACTGTTTAGTTCCTATAATCTTATATTAACTGAACTTCCACTTCTCAATATATTTGGATTTTATATTATTTTATGACCAGAACTACATACATTGTTTTTTTTTCTGAAAAAAATTGAAATTGTACTTTCTCACTCTTTTAGAAGATATAACCAACCCATGTCATACTTAAGGCGTGTATTCTAACTAATCAATTCTCAGATCTTTTCACTGAGTCCTATGCAAGCTCTCTACCAGAACTGCACTAGAGTCTTAGAATTTATTAGAATATGCAAGTTTCATTCTTTGATTTCTGATTTATACCTATCTTTATTGTGGATAAAATTCTCCAGTTCAGAAAGTTTGTTTTTTTCTTTACCTCTGGATTTCAGAGTCAGGTGCTGGAGTTCATATGATAAATATCCTTTGAAGCAAATACAGTATTTCAATGGCATTAAAATGTTCAAATTTCATTAGACACATCTCACAGTTAAAGAGTATAAACTCAGTGGAGTGAAAACCAGTAATCACCAAGCCATAGTCTCCTGAATTTCCTATAATGATGTATGACAGCATTTAGTACCCAGGAGACCTGGCTCCTATGTTGGTCCATGCTGTAAACATGTGTCATCTTTGGGATAAGGATGGACACAATCAGTGCTTCTTGTTATAATTCTAGATTCACTCTGGATCAATTATACACTTAGTAGACAATTATTGACATTATTCTTTCTCTGGTTGTAAGACAAGGTATCAATTAGAAAGGCAGACTAGTTATGTGGCATTCTGTTTTGAAAAGAAATATTTGGGGTACAGAAGGAACAGACCATCTGTCTTTGCAAGGCAAAGAATCCAGTTGATTTGTAGATTTTAAGATGAGTCATTGCAAATAACATGTGTCTAGACATATCATCAGTATCCAAACTTTTTTTTTTTTAATTTTTGATGTTCTGGTTACAGTATTTCTCCCTTCCCTTTATACCTTCTAAAGTGCCTTTTCTCTTCCTTGATCTCGTTCCACTTCATACATTCTTTTATATTAATTATTCTTATATGAATATATGAGCATAATATATAGTACTAAATATTCCCTCCTCTGTCAGTATAATTTTATTCACATGTGTTATTTTCATGGATGATCATTTGGCATTGGATAACCAATTGGTTTGTCCTTCCTGGAGAAGAGTTTCTATTTCTTTTGCTCTCAGTATTTCTTAGTTGCCTGTGGTATTTTTTATAGGGTAAAGACCCCATGGGCTTTTCCCCATCCAATTTGTCATCTCTATTGGTACTATCCTTGTTCAGGTTATATTTAGGCAGTCATGTTAATGAGAATTTATTGGTATAGATTTTTGACATTACTAGGAGATACAGTCTCCTAGAAAACTCTCTGATCCTCTGACTCTTAAAATCTTTTGCCCCCTCTTACACCATAGTCCTCTTGTCATAGATGTGCAAATGTTTTGTAGATGTATGCATTAAAACTGAGTTCCACAACTGGGCATTTTGATTAGTTCTAGCTTTGTGTAGTGGTCTCTCTCTGTGTTCCTTGATGAAGTGTAAAGTCTATCTGTCTCTGGCAACAAAAATATTAGGCAAATACAGGCCTTTCAATTAGGGGTCACTTGAAGATATGCAAGATCAAAATAGGTCAACAAAACTGCACAGTAAATTGCTCAATACAATTGCAAAACTGTAAAATTTTAGCTCTGGAAAAGCCTGTCCTCAATTAAAGCTTCTGCATACTAATGGTCACTCACTAACATTACATAGTGTTTTCCTTTTAAGGTATTTGGTCTCATCCTGGTCACAAAATCTGACATGTACAGAATGGTTGAGCCCGAATATGAGAACTGAGTCAGCTCACATGTGTTAATGCTGATCAGGGCCAACTAAATTATTGTATTTCTCATCTGAGAGAAAACCGTTGGCTCCAAGCAATAGAAGCTGCAGCTGTGTGGCTTCTTTCTTCAGTTCTCCTCAAAGTCACTCTTCTTTTTTCATAAGTTATGATAAGCTTATTCTACCAATGTAACATATTCATTTTCCACCACTGCTTATCCTTCCCCATGATAGTTCTAGGGGAAAATTATCTTAAATATTTTCTACAGGGAGATCTGGAGTCTTCACTGAAGGATGTAGCTGTGGCCAGGGAATAATCAGTGTGTTGGCAATTCTTTGCTATACTGGGCTGCCTTGGCCAAGTTAGTATCTTTCCACATAAGGAAAACTGGATTATAAAACACTGAATAACAGATATGAGTTGGTAGTAGTTGTGAGTCTCAGGATTTTCTGTTGGTAGTTAAATAGAGTTTTCATGGAAAAATATAAAAAATCATAGTATATGAATTGATTAGACTCAATTCTGAGCACAAAAATATCGTGTTTCTTTCTTTCATCTGTTTTTTTTTGGAAACTTACACATGTCTTACACACACACACACACACACACACACACACACACACACACACACTCTCACATGTGCCAGGCCATACGTGTAGAAGTCAGAGGAAAACCTTAGGTGCAGTCCTCACCTTCCATATTGGATGAGATAAGGTTTATTGTTCCCAGTGACCATCACCTAGGTAGCTGTGCTATGAGGTTTAGAGGTGTTTCCCGTCTTCACCACCAAAGCCACAGAAGTAGATTTTCAATTACACATGAGTACTTTGCAAGGTTTCTTGGTGAACATTTTTTAAATGAATTCTTTCCCCAGACCTCTGAAGGTATGGCCAAATGATCTCCTTTATTGCTAACTTCTAGAATTACTATCAATGCTAAGGAGACAAAACTCACCCAGCATATTTATATTCTCTGGGCATCAT
Organism: Cricetulus griseus; assembly: GCF_003668045.3. Classification (NCBI taxonomy): domain Eukaryota; kingdom Metazoa; phylum Chordata; class Mammalia; order Rodentia; family Cricetidae; genus Cricetulus; species Cricetulus griseus. Next base: position 308,182,277 of record NC_048595.1, on the reverse strand, counting down.
AGATAAAGCTTTACTTTTTCTAATTGATGTCAATATTCCTACAGCCAAATGAAATGGGCATTTACTGTATTTCATAGATAAGAAAACTGTTGGTAAAAAGGAGAAAATATAAAGATTTGAGTGCAAATCACAAAGGCTATGAGCTCTTTAAATAATACAAACCCACAATGCCTTTAAGAAAACAAACCTATACATATCTTAGAAAATTTTAAATGTGACCATAACAGTTTGTACAAACCATAAACACAAAAGGCTCAGAATCATTAACTCAGAGGTGTTCCATCCACCTTCAATTCATTCCTGAGATGGAAATAGTATACTTAATTCTTTCGTGTATTGAAAGAAACTGACTATAGAGTTTAACACTTGAATTAGTATGTAGACTTCAATAGTCTTTTCCCAGTTGCTATAGCAGAGCCAGAATTAAAAGAAAAATAATTTGGTTCATCTTTTTCAGAAAGTAATAAAGATTAATAATTTAGAGATGGAGGTCATTTTGTGAATGTTTGCTCAGATGTTAACAAACTATCACTGTTTCCAACACCCAAGCATCTGGTTCAGAGGCACAATATGAATTGGTCCCAGACAAGTAACCTACTACAATCACTATTAAGTAAACATCATCCCTATGGCAGTGTCCTAGCTTTTTATTTTCAATTAGACATTACAAGAGAAACAAATTTTAGTTTGCTGGATTCAGCAAAATAAAATATCAGAGTTGTAGCTCAATTTAAATTTTATATAAATCAAAATGAAGGTTTTTATGAATATTTCTCAACAATATTTTGGACAAGATTATACTAACACTTATTTAGCATTTATCTGAGATTCAAATTCAGCAAAGTTCCCTGTATTTTTATCTGTTAACCCTAAAAGACAGAAGATGTCATGTTTGCTATCATTGAGCACCAAGTCAGTCTGAAGAATAACATAGTAACTAGCATTTTCAAAGTAATGATCTCCAAATTGTATATGTGTTATCCCACTTAGTCCTGAACATAATCCTGTAACAGAGACAGTACATTCCCTATTTAGTGACTAAGAGTACTGCAATATTTAAAAGTCCATGTAATTGCTTGACTATGTGCATACAATCAGTAACTAGCAGAAAAGGCATTTGAACCCAGAGCATTCTGAAGTAGATTTTAACACACTAACCATTATATTATGCAATTGCTTACCAAATATATGATTCCATTTAAAAATTATTCTTCAACGCACATTGGAGAGATGGCTCAGCAGCTAAGTGCACTGGCTACTCTACCAGAGGTCCCAAGTTCAATTCCCAGCAACCACATGATGGCTCACAACCATCTATAACAAGATCTGGCATCTTCTTTTGGCCTGCAGGCATACATGCAGACAGAGCACTGTATACATAATAAATAAACCTTTTAAAAATTATCCTTTAAATTAAATACAGATTGGCTGTTTAAAACAATATTGTTTAATACATTTTCAATGTAAAATGTATCTACTTCATACAAGGCTTCCTTGGATACTGGTGATATTCATGGCCTTTTTTACACAATTTTTCATTCGGAAAGTGCTGCAATGTACCTATGTATATGCATACAAGTATTAAAGGAGTGATTAAAATGTTAAGTTATTTAGATTCCATCACATGCATGCCAAAGTAAAACAGAAACAGAATTACAATCTATACAACCACTTTCTCATGGATTTTATTTGATTCTAAATATATGTCTTTGATAGAATATATTTTCTCTAGTGTTAAGAATAATTAAAATTTTGTTGTTTTCATTTAATGAATGTCAAATCAACCTAAGCCTGAACTTTTAATATTCAAGCAATTCTAAACTAGATATATATAAAGCCTATCAAAATAATTGTCTTGGAATGATTCATCTTTCTTTAAACTTGATCTTTCACAAAGGATCCAAGTTTAGTTGTCCCCAAATGTACATTTCTATGTGTAGCACACACCTAACACCATGAGCAAGCATCTCAGAAGATGGAGATAAGAGCATTTCAGTCTTCTAGTAGACTTAGATCATTTAACCACACTTGGAGAAAAATGCCTTTGACACACAGAATGTAAGAAGATACAGCAGCTGTTGGTATGCTTTCCTCTACTGAGCTCTGAGGTTTCTTATTTTTAGAAATGTCTCTATTTTCCATTAGAGAGTTTGAGGCAGCTGTAGAAACATATGCATATATACTTAGTGTTGTATTCTGAAGTACTTTTAGTCGCATTATCTTGCATTACAGCTCCTCCCACATCATCAGACATATGTCTAAGCGACAGATTGGTCTTGTGATAATCATGAAGGGACTTCAAATCTGGTAGTCTTGGGGATTAAAACTCCAAGGTGCTTTTCATGCAAGAAAGGAAGGCTGAAGCCCCAGTAGGTTGTAGGATGTTAAAAGAAGGAAAAACAAAAGAGTGACTCAAATTTTAACCAAATTATTACTCACTTTTCAACAAGAAAGACTGATAAAACTCATCATTTGGGAAAGAAAGAAACCTAATTCATTTTACTCATTTACTAACAACACTTTTTTGCTACTTATGCTGTATAAACACTAGGTATAAAAAGCCATTTAGGACAGATGCAAACTTGAGTACAATTACTACAAGATTCTAATCTGTATTACATTTTAAAAATATAGAACAAGTTGTTAACCATGATTCTAGGTAAATAATTCTTTGTTTTTCACTTTGTCATGATGAATACCCTTATATGAGAACACTTATATAGTATAAAAATAATCAAATATATGCAGAACTTGTTTCATTGAGTGAAGATTTAAACATGTATATTGCTGCTTCCTCTAAAAATTTCTGACAAAAAAAAAAAAACCTCAACTATCAATAGATGAAAAGCACATGGAAAAACACAAATCTACTATTTAAAAAGGGTATGGGCAACATGTTAAGTATATAAAGTCTCTAAGAAATGCATATTTTTATAAGTTAGAGTTCCTGTTATAGAACATGTGAAGTGTGTTCCAAAGTGGGTACTACATAAGTTTAGCATCCTGCTTTAATGTGAATTGGTGAAGATTCAAATACAGACTCTGCAGAAGTATTGTATGCACATCAGCTGTAGTCCTTTTTTTGCAGTAATGCAAACCCAGAAATTGTCACATTTAAAGGATAAACTTCAACTTTAATAAACACAAGGCAACAAAGGGACAATCATTCTTAAGGGACAGGGAGATAGCTATAAAGGGAATTATTCAGTTTCAACAAAAGATAAAACTTTTAACCATTGGCATAAAAATACTTGTGTATCATTTTAACTTCTCTAGATAAGCTCTTTGAATCATACTATTTCTCAACTAGCAAACTATCCTGTGTTATTTTCTTTGCTTGGAATGGCCAATGCTTATGGGCCATTTAAATTATGATGGCATCTGCTAGCCTAGGCACATCTGGGCTAATTTTAGTGCATGAAGATGAGATGAAATCAATACATCAAATCCATTTGGGAAAATTAAATTTGTATTCATTCATATCTATATATGAACAAAAATTTCATAGAAATAATTTTGGATACTATTGTCTACAATAGAAATTGAAGAAAATCGTGAATGAAAAAGTGGTTGGTATTATTAAAAAGTATTGAAATTTTGCAAATACTAGATTCTATTCAATATAATATAGAAATAGGATTACAAAAATTGTACTAATTAGAAGAAACGAGTTGCAATTTGAAAAGGTTTTCTTATCTTCAGTATTAATTTATACAAGTTTCTGTTTTATTTTAATTAGAAAGAAGAGTAGCTTACATGTCAATCCCAGGTCCCTCTCCCTCCCCTCCTCCTTTGCTCCCCCCCCAACTAACACCCTACCTATCCCATACCCTTTCTGCTCCCAAGGGAGGGTGAGGCCTTATGTAGGGGTTCTTCAAAGTCTGTCATATCCTTTGGGATAGGGCCTAGACCAACCCCCTTGTGTCTAGGCTCAAGGAGTATCCCTCCATGTGGGATGGCCTCCCAAGGCGCCCCATAGATTTCCAAGGTTCCCCCCTCATTGACACCCACATTCAGAGGGTCTGGATCAGTCCCATGCTGGTTTCCCAGATATGAGTCTGGGGACCAAGAATTCTCCCTTGTTCAGGTCAGCTGTTGCTGTGGGTGTCACCAGACTGGTATGGAACCCTATGCTCATCACTTGTCCTTCTCTGCAGCTGGATTCCAGTTCAGTTCAGTGATTAGCTGTGGGTATCTGCTTCTACTTCCACCAGCTGCTGGATGAAGGCTATACGATGGCATATGAATTAGTCATCAATCTCATTATCAAGAGAGGGCATTTAAGGTAGGCTCTCCTCTGTTGCTTAGATTGTTAGTTGGTGTCATCTTTTTGTTAGTTTGTTTGTTTGTTTTGTTTTGTTTTTCGAGACAGGGTTTCCCTGTGTATCTTTGGTGACTATCCTGGCACTTGCTCTGGAGACCAGGCTGGCCTCGAACTCACAGAGATCAGCCTGCTTCTGCCTCCCAAGTGCAAGTGCTGGGATTAAAGGTGTGTGCCACCATTGCCCAGGTGGTGTCATCTTTGTAGCTCTCCGGATATTTTCCTACTGCCTGATTTCACTTTAAACCTATAATATCTCCCTTTATTATAATATCTCTTATCTAGCTCTCTTCTGTTCTTCCCCCAACTCAACCTCCCTGCCCCATCATGTCTTCCGCACCCCTCCTCTTCTCCCCTTCTCATTCTCCTAGTTCCTTCTCCCCTTCCCCATGCTCCCAATTTGCTCAGGAGATCTTGTTCCTTTCCCCTTCTCCAGGGGACCATGTATGTCTCTCTTAGGGTCCTCCTTGTTTACTAGCTTATCTGGCAGTATGGATTGTAGGATGGTAATCCTTTATTCAATGTCTAAAAGCTACATATGAGTAAGTACATATCATGTTTGTCTTTTTGTGATTGGATTACCTTGCTCAGAATGTTTTCTTCTACTTCCATCCATTTTCATGCAAATTTCAAGATTCCATTTTTTTTTTCTGCTGAGTAGTACTCCATTTTGTAAATGTACCCTGTTTTCTCTATCGATTCTTCAGTTGAGGAGCATCTAGGTTGCTTCCAGGTTCTGGCTATTACAAATAATGCTGCTATGAACATCTTTGAACAGATTCTTGTATGAATGTGCTTCTTTTGGGTATATGCTTAAGAGTGGAATTGCTGGATCTTGTGGTAGACTGATTCCCATTTTCCTGAAGAATCACCATACTGATTTCCAAAGTTGCTGTAGGAGTTGGCATGCCCACCAGCAGGAGAAGTGTTCCTCTTTCTCCACATCCTCTCCAGCATAAGTTGTCTTTGGTGTTTTTGATTTTAACCATTCTAACAGGAGTAAGATGGTGTCTCAGAGTTGTTTTGATTTGTATTTCCCTGATGGCTAAGGATGTTGAACACTTTCTTATGTGTCGTTCAGCCATTTTTGATTCCTCTATTTAGAATTGTCTATTCAGTTCTGTACCCCACTTTTTAATTGGATTATTTGGTTTTTTGGAGACTAGCTTCTTGAGTTCATTTAAATTTTGGAGATCAGCTGTCTATCAGATGTGGATTTGGTGAATATCATTTCACAATCTGTGGGCTGTTGTTTTTGTCTTGTTGACTCTGCTGTTTGCCTTACAGAAACTTCTCAGTTTCAGGAGGTCCCATTTATTAATTTTTAAGCTCAGTGTCTGTGCTACCTGTGTTATGTTCAGGGAGCTGTCTCCTGTACCAATTTGTTCAATGGTGTTTCCTACTTTCTCTTCTAATAAGTTCAGTTTGGCTGGATTTATGTTGAGGTCTTTGGTTCATTCGGATTTAAGTGTTGTACATGGGATCCGGTCTCTGGGTCCTCTAACAGCAGAGCCAGTCTTTATGCCTAGAGCACAAATGGACTTTGGGAGCCCATTCCCTATGGAAGGTTACTATTGCAGCCCAGATACAGCAAGGAGGATTTAGACCCTGCCCCAAACAATATGACAGACTTTGAAGCTCCTTGGTAGAGGGCTTCACTGTCTTTGGGGAGAAGTTGGGGAGTGGGTTGGGTGAGGAATATGGGAAGTTGAGAGGGTGAGGGAATGGGGGGATGTATATGTAAATATGAGTAATTAAAATAATAAAAGTTATTTTTCATACTTGTGATATTATTTCATAAACTGATGATGTGTATCAATACTATAATCAGGTAATATATATGTGTATATGTGAAGGAAGCATCTGACCATGTTTGTTTGTCTGAACTAAAGTTTTGAAAACATCAGCTGGATAGTGAACTACAAATTCCCCACTGAACAAACCAGAGGGTTATTCCAATTTTTTTGTATCTGTTGAGGTTTGCTTATGTTGCCGAGTATGTGGTCAGTTTTAGAAAAGGTTCTATGTGGCACCGAGCCATTATAGATTCAAAGAGAAATCTGGCACTAGGGAAATATTCAGATATCTACAAGGTAGACCCAAACTAACAATCTAAGCAATAGTAGAGAAGCTACCTTAAATGCCCTTCTCTGATAATGAGATTGATGAGTACCTTATATTCCATCCTAGAGCCTTCATCCAGTAGCTGAGTAGCTGATGGAAGCAGAAGCAGACACCCACAGCTAAACACTGAGCTGCTCTGGAATCCAGTTGCAGAGAGGCAGGAGTAATGAACAAAGGGATCAAGGCCAGGCTGGAGAAATCCACAGAAACAGCTGACCTGAACAAGGGGGAGTTCATGGACTGCTAGTTGGGAAACCAGTATAGGACTGTCCCAGACCCTCTGAACGAAGATGTCAGTTTGGAGGTGTGGACAATCTATGTGGTCTGTGATAGTGGGTCAGTATTTATCCCTAATACATGAATGGACTTTGGGACCCGATTCCACATAGAGGGATACTCTCTCAGCCTAGACACATGGGGGAGGGCCTAGGCCATATTCCTAATGATATGACAGACTTTGAAGATCCTTCATGGAAGGCCTCACCCTCCCTGGGGAGAGGAAAGAGGATGGGATAGGGGTTAGGTAGGGGGCAAGGGAGGAGTGGAGGGAGAAGGAACTGGGATTGACATGTAAAACAAGATGGTTTCTAATGTAAAGAAAAAAGAAAAAAAGAAAAAAAAACTGAATAAACCAAACCAGAGAAAATGTGAAAGCTTCTTCAATGGCCTATGTTTTCCCAACTGCATATTTTCTATAAGTAAATGTATTTTATGTTGATATTAACTATGGAGTAAATAATTGACAAGTAAAATATGAATGCATGCATGGGCACACACACATATAAATAGTCAAAGAAAGAAACACAATAGAATTAACTACACATTATAGCATCATTGATTTGAAATAAAACTTAGGAAATTCTCTAGGATATACTAAGCCAACAAAACCATGTTAATTTAACCATGGCCATGCTTACTGAACAAAGAACACATATCTAAAATGTGATGTATATTTTTATATATAGTTACCCATCATTAGGTGAATGTAATTATTCCCTCTAGTGCTTATGTTCTATTTTAAAACCAGTGTTTACTAATGCTATATTATTACATGTGATTTAATCACGGAGAACAACCAATTAAGTGAAGAAGCTAGATCAATGGATAGATGAAGAGCTGTCAATCATGATAAGTGACTGGGCCTCAGCTGGTCAGAATTGGTCAATGGTATTAGCTCCAAGAAATGCAGTCATCCCTCTCTCTAGAAAATTTAATAAACACAATGGTAAATATCACAGCATGCACTGTCCAACATGTGTGGTGTCCCCTTTGCATTGTAGACCAGCTGGACAATCTTCAGCAAGCTTCTGTGACTCGTAACCTCATTACTACACAAAACCTCATAGCTCACTGAAAAGGCTGCTGTATAGACAAGTGAGATCACAAATTAAAATTGAATACAATTTCCCTTGTGAATCTTTACATTATTCATAAGGTCTACTTTTTAACTCAGTGTCTTGGTTTTCAATTCATTGCTTCAAAAGAAAGAAATTACTATTTTATCAATAGGTCTAGTAATGGAAACATAGCTAATGTCATAATTAAAGTTCACTACACACACACACACACACACAAACACACACACACACACACACACACACACAAACACACACACACACACACACACACAGAGAGAGAGAGAGAGAGAGAGAGAGAGAGAGAGAGAGAGAGAGAGAGAGAGAAAGACAGAGAGAGACAGAGAGAGACAGAGAGAGAGAGAGACAGAGAGAAAGACAAAGAGAGAAAAATTCATGATTTTCAAATCATGAATGGGCCTGCTGAACACACATTGAATGGTTTAAGTCCTGCTATTCAGCTTTTCAATGGTTTTAAATACTGCTTAGTAACAGAAATATCCAGTTCTCTGTCTTTTTCATGTCTTTTGTATCTTTGAATCCAAAATCCGGTATGCTTGTGTATAAATACTCTCTTCAGCTATGGATTGTTTATTTCTTTTTTTTTTCATCTTGGATAGTGGAGAATTCCTTTGAAAGAATGGCGTTATAAACATTTTAAAGATGGTTTGTAGTAAAGCAAGTTCACTCTTTGATTCCTTGTGTTTATGTCAAAGTATATGGGCACTATAAATCACAACAGGTATTTCACATCTATATTCACAATAACAGATTATTTTTTCTGTTAGGGCTTCTTTGTGGGTGTTTTTTTTTTTTCATTTGTACATACTAGCCACAGTATGTACTGAAAACTAGAATACTTCCTCATAATGAGATATAATTCCTGGGGACCCAGTGGTCACTTGATCCTTGAAAACCATTCCTTTGCCCTTCTGTAAACCAATAATCCAGAGACTCTGAGAGGCCAATCACTTTTAAGCAAATGTGAATTCTATGGTCATGACATTCTTTTACAATGTGAAATGATCTAAATTAAATAAGACTTATTTAATTTTGAAGCTTAAACTCCATTTCTTTCTTACACATTTCCACAAAATTCATATTAAAATGAAACTCTGTGGGGTAAGAAGCTTTCCGACAAAGGTCAGCATTAAATGGCACCCTGACCATTCTTTATTTGTACTAATTTGGTTGAAATATTGTACAGACTATCTTCAATTAATGAATTCCACATACAAAAGATAAAAAAGCCATATCCTTTTTCACAGCATTTTTATTGCTGTCAATCATTTATATTATATTACCATTTATTAATTTTTGTAGCTGTATTTCAACAATGAATTATTCATTTTCTACAGTCATCATCAATAAGGTATATACTTATATAGTTTATACACTACCAGCAACTTCTGATAGTTTATTTTAAGATAATTTATTTCAATCAGTCTGAATTCATTCCATTCTTTTCCCTCAGTTTCTTGAATCATACCAAAATGAATCATATTTTATAATTTTCTAGATTTTGATATGAATTCTTTAATTCCTGATTGATTAAATATTTTCTGGTCATGTTGAATTAGTTGGACAACAAAGATAATCAATGTTAGAGAAATTTACTCTTCTGTTGAAAGTTATTGATAAATCACTTAAAACACATGACTGTTCAAAAAATAGTTTCATTATTGAAGAACAGAAATAACATGTATTTTAAATAGTTGATTTTTTTACTGTTTTAAGGCACAAAACTAAAGTATTTTTATATAAATAAAATATTTCATTTTCTTTTATACATATTTTTAAGTTTATTTATTTTACAGAGACCAATCTATGTCATTTGCTGGCACCACTATAATTTTCTACCTATCTAAGTATATTGTCTTACATTTCAATGATTTTCATTGAAATTTTACTTTGGAAAAAAAACACATACACACATTCCTTGTTTTGTTGTTGTTGCTATGTTAAAGCATTTCGAGTAAAAGCAACTTGGAGTAGGAAGGATATTTGGCATATGCTTTCATTTCATAGTCCACAATGAGGAAAGTCAGGCCTGGAACTCAAGGCAGGAACCTGGAGGCAGGAGCTGATGCAGAAGCCATAGTGCATTGATGTTCACTGGCTTATACTTCAATGGTCACTCAACCTGTTTTTTGTTTTTTATATATACAACTCAGGACCACCTGTCCTGGGAGGCACTACCCACAATGGTCTTATTCCTCCCACACCAATCATTCATCAAGGAAATGCCTCACAGTCTTGCATACAGTCCAATCTGATGCAGTCATTTCTTTACTTGAGGTTCTATCTTACTAGATGGCTCTGTGTTGTGTCAGGATGACAAATAAGTAAACAATACATGCATCTTCTTGTTTTATTAAATTTGGAGGTGTCAAAAGTTGTTGTCTTGATATTATATAAACTACAGGAAGAGAAATAAGGGATTACTAGACACTAATTTCTCTTATTTTTGCCTTTTAACTACTTTATTGAAAACTAACCATGAAATCTCATAGTGTGATTTTTTAAAATACTAAAATAAAATGTTATTTGAATATACCTTTTTATTACTTCTTATTTCAACTTAAAATATTTTAGCTTTTGAAATAAAAATATAATTACATGATTTCCCCCTTCCCCTCCTGTTAATTCCATGTATGCTTTTAGGACTGACCAGTTAGTTTTAGATAACCAGTTGGTGTCCCCTTACTTGAGGAAGACAATTTCTCGCCCTCTCAGCATTCCTGAGTTGCCTGTAGTTCTTTGAGTGGGGTTGAGGACTCATGATATTTCTCCATCAACTTTAGCATGTGTATTGATCTTACATTGCCAGCTCATGTTGACACAGTCATGTTGGTGAGGATATACGGGTGTAGATTCTGACATTACTAGGAGACACAATACCACATCAAGCTTCCTTATCTTCTGGCGTTTGCAATCTTTCAGCCCCCTCTCTCTCCATGACCCCTGTGTCTTTGATGAGGAAGTTGTTTAAATGAGGCAACTTAGACTCAGAAATAGCAGAATTGCATGTTCCTTTTTCTCTGAGGCACCTGGATTCTAATTCCAGAAGCCAGGAAAATAATCAGAACATTACTGGGGTCGAAGTTGGTGGTAATACAGAGGAGAACAGTGGAGGACAGATGATCTGATGAGGAAATGAGAAAACTTGTGAGGCTCTAGTTATAGAGTAGGAAGATAAGAACAGAAAAAGTAGGGGAGAGTAAAAGAACAGTATGGATATGTGAAAAAGTCACAAGGATGTTTATTTTTAATGAAGTACCTAGAAAACAAACTATAATATACATGAGTATGTTTATAAATATACATATATAGTTTAAATGAGATTTTCTTGTCTGGGCTGGCAATGCTCCCTCTAAAAGGCAGAAACTTCTTACCCAAAAGCCAATACCAGACAAGAAGCCACCTTTTGAGTTGTTTGTCAGAAATGTCCAAGGGACTCCCCCAGTGCGGGAAGTCAAGTTCTTACTGCTTAAGACTCTATGCACTTCAGATGCAGAACCCAGAGGCCCCTCAGTGCAACTGACCTGAATGCCTCCCTCCTGCAGAGTAGCTTTCATGATATCAGAAGGCCACTGAAGCTTCCAAAAGAGGGAAACCACCTAGAGTTTTACCTCTATATATTTACCTCTATATATTGTGGCCCGTGAGCCACAATAGTGACCAGCATGGCATGATAGCTGCAAGCGTGCAGTAATAGTGCACATACCTTGGCAGTAACTAAAAGCTCTCTATTTGGATTCTATTTAAAAACTGCTTAATATGAGGGAAATCATGGCTGGTTCTGGAGTCCAAGTCTGCTGTCCAGAGTTAGTGACATCATGGATCTTGGAGGAGAACCTATAACCAGTACTTTACTAAACCAGCATAATCTCTAACTACATTCTACCTATGTTTTCTGATATACAAAGTTAAGTGTGGTCCTCACTCCCTATTGAGGAAGTTTCTCTGTGACATATGCAGATCATTACAGAAAACCATAGCTAATCAAATGTGGGGCTATAGTGCCTAGACCCAATGGATACTTTTCTCCTCTGTAGGGTAAAGTTTTTGATGTGATCCAACTATGTGTGAGGAATATCCATTAATCAGATATTATTACTGTAGGATCATTCATTTACTGTAACAATGAGAGGTTAGGAAGCAGAAATATATTTTAATTATGGTGGGGATTCTAAAAACCATCACGATGGGGATTTTTGCAGAAAGTTTTGTTCATTTTATTAAGTTTAGGGGAAAGCATCACAGCGTGGTAGAAGACCATTCTATAGGAAGTCTGAGAAATGCCCCCTTTAAGGTCACCTGTGAATGTAAATACACTTTTGCCATGTTTAAGTAGACCCTTCCTAAGGATTCATGATTAGCAGTAATTCAAGAGAGCTAATTAGTCATGATTTTCACACATGAAATATTAAAACAGCAATATGGGCATGAGAGTTCTAGACACTTTTATAACATGAAGACATAGACAAGAATTAGAGTATTAATAAACATTGAATACGAAAGTTATATTTAAAACATAGGAATTCTTAAAGGAATACATATACATCCCTTCTAATATATCATAATTAAATGGGAGAGGATTAATTTATAATAAATTTCATCTACAAATATTAAGTTATAACAAAACATTAAGCTTGAAAAAAACTCTTCTATATATTGCTGATACATGATAGTATTTTTTTAAAAAAATAAGAAAAAATTATCAATGAAGAAAGGTATTTCAGATGGCAGAATGGCTTCCCTTCTGAAGAGCTATTGCTCATGATTGATGAATTATATATTAAAATACAACTAATTTATTTCAGAAACCTAATTTAAGGATAAAAGTTGGTCTATGTGTCAACAGGTCAAAAATCACCATACACATTGTTTTGTACAAAACATCAATTATACTTCAAACTATACACCACACAGCACCCCTGGTAACAGTGTGCAGTGGATAGATTACACCCTAAGTAGAAAACATGGAAACATAGTCTCATTCTGGAAGTCTTTCCTTGCACAATGTCATAAAAATATATAAATAAATGAAGTCAGTTTATTTTTCCTTGGAGAGTCTTGATATGTTTTGACATGACAAAAATTAGATATCCACTTGAAAAACTAGTCTCAGAATTGACAGAAAATATGTCATCAGGAGAATGAATCGATGCCAGTGTGCAGGAGCCTTTAAGAAGAGATGTTAAACAAAGTGATGGATGAAGGTTAGCTATGAAATTCACATCTCTATCTGTGTAAATGTGTTTTTCATTTTTATTTTTCTAAAGAACTTTGTCTTTAGCCATTCCTTATGTGAGTATTGCTATAATATGCCCATCTACCTGAATTGCTATTTGTGTGTACAATATTTTCAATACTTTACAGGGCATTATGAATCATGAATAAGCTTACTTATATTCAGATAATCTTGAGGGTGAACAGGATACTTATATTTTTAAATATTTTATAGCCACATGTCAAAATTAGTTTATTATTTTTAACACTAAACAAGGTAATGGACATTGTCCATGGTTTATTCACACTTGGAATTTAAAAGTACATGTATTATTATTATTATGAACTGTGTTTTAAAAGCTTGACCTTTGTTGAAAAATGTTTTAAAAGCTTGACCTTTGTTGAAAAATGCTATATATATATATATATATATATATATATATATATATATATAACCTTACTGATAATTGTGAGGTTGCAGTTTTATTCAATGACAAAATACGTCCCTAATATGCCTGAATTAATTTAATTCCTAGTACAGAAAAATTTTTTGAGTGTATATATATATATTATATATATATATATATATATATATATATATATAAATTGTCTTTTTATACTAAATATCAGTTATATACTGTGTAGAACAAAGTGCATTACTTGAGTTTCACTTGAATTAATTCTAACTATGCAATAAGTCATTATGAAGTATCTCCTACATGTTGGTATTGATTATAAATTTGATTAGGTACTGGAGTACAATCTGAGAAAGTAAACAGACAGCCATTCCAATATACCAGACATTTTGAAGCTAACAATCTAGCAAAGGATAATAATTTCAAAATTGATTTATTTTACTACTGAAAAGCTTTATGTTTGCTGAAGCATGGAAAAATAGCAGCCTTATTTTCTATGGTTTAACTTCTTCATATTCTAGTTACTGATAACCAATTTAATTTGAAAGCATATAGCAGAAATTCCAAGTCTTAAATAGCAATCCTTTCTGAGTGTTGCCATGGAATGTTGAGCTGCCACACTCTGTTCTGCCCAATGTACGAATCATCTCATTGCTCAGTGTATCTAAGCTGAATATGCTACCTTCCCATTTGTCATTAAACAAACATGTTGATTATATAACCTATCACTATGCTGAAGTGATTTTGTTCAAGTTTTACTTTACTTCTAAATTTCAGACAAACACAAGAGTAACAATGAAAAGGAGCTACCAAAGCCTAAAACAAAGATGGATTAGATTTAGTTCCTTCCAAATTGACAGAACCACAAAGCATATTGGGGGAAAAACATCTCTATATGATTCAGTGTAATCTATGTTTTCAGGCCTCCAAGGGCATCTTGGAAGGCATCATCATCCATGATAATGTGAGACTCGTAAATGTAGTAGAGATCCTGGGTCAGATACTGGTAGGGCATAGCTAACAGCCAATCCTTTGCACAGAAATCAACATCCAAAGTTAAGCTGAAGGATCTAGTGTCAGAAGATAATGCTTTCTCTTTTTCTCTAGGAAGAGTGAATTTATAACAAAACAGCTAGAGACAGATGGTGTTAAGTTTGAGGAAATTAAAATGTGTGGTAAAAGATGAATGAGAACAAATCAGAATGATTTTTAGGCTGTATTAGCAATTTATGTTTTATTATCAGGCCTAGAGATAGCAACTGAAAAAAATTTCAGCAAGAGTGAAAGAAAACTGTATTTGCATTTTAGCATACACACATGAACATGCCTCCCACTCATGCTCAACACTTACGATTAGAGAAACAGAATATTTTTAAACCATAGGAATAGTAACTAAGAAGATAGTTAATGAACTTCAGGATGAATTGAAGAAATAGGGGTGGAAGTTCCAATCAGGAAGTGACAGTAGGATTGTAAGAATGGTAATAATTTCAAGATACTCTGATCTCCATTCTAGTGGCTAAAATCACTGGTACTTGGTAAATCAGTTAATCCAAGCCTGTGAAGTTGGTATGACAGACATATTAGTGAGACAATAACTAGTAGCTGAAGGAGTGGTATTAGGAGAGAACACTTAGCAAATTCTGCAAAGAGGAAAACAAATTTTGGTGTCATGTTAGTCAATTTAAAGATGAACTCTAAGACAAGCACAGTCCTCAGAGCATGAAGAAGACTGGCACTTGAGCACCTGTGATGCTTCAGGGGTGTATGACACATAATAACTTGTTACATGGATGATTTAATGCAATGAGCAGTGCTACAGGCTAGATAAGAACAGCAGGTTGGATGACATAGTGATACGCATCAAACCACTCCTGCTTTAAAAAAATATAAGAGAAACTTATAGAAACTTATATAAATACCTGTGGTGTTTGTAAGTGAAATAAAAGGGTCAAGTAAAATTTAAAGCAGCTATAAAAAACAATTGACTATTTCTAATTCTGGGAATATAATATTGTAAAACCCAGTGGCAAAACTTAAAAGGATTATTGGAAATTTCTGATGACCTTAGTAATGACAAATATGACTCAGTAAGGGTTAGCCATTTGGGGTTTTAAGTGTTTTCATGGTGTATAGACATACCATGGTTTATCACAGGTTTTTAAACTCAATAATAAAATGTAAAATCCAAGTGGAGCTCATGCATATGAAAGAAACTAACCTCATTATGAAATTGAGCCATCATAGGATTGTTGCCACAGGAGACAGTAACAAAACTATGTATGCATAAAGATATCTCATAAATAAATGTATTTCAAGAGGACTATTTTTTGAAAGAACCAGATATAATCTTACTTTCATTGTAAGTGACCAACAGACTCTGTAGAATCCTCATTTCTTTCATAAGTTAGTTGTACAAGGAGAGTGTAATCAAATCATTGCATTGTTTTGCAACCACAGGTAAAGAGATGCTGTGACATGAGTCATGGCACTCTGAGACTCCATGCAGGTCTGTGGCATGACTCCAGTGTTTTCAGATACTGATGTTAATTGTCAATATTAAATAAAATAAAAAGCATATGAAGAGATAAAACTTGGCAAGCAGATTGTCTCAAATTTGATCAGGTGAGCTACAAATCTAATCAGGGGTATACAGTGTACTCTGGTACATTTTACCCAGCCAGCTTGTCCATGGGCTGCATCTTTGTATCAATACAGGCCAGAAATGTTATTTCATAGGTTATTTCTGCTTTCATGTCTTGGAAAAGGTAAATGTGAAAGTGTATTTAAAGCAGTGTAAAATAATTCAGCTAGCCATTAGGAAAGCCTTTACAGCACAGGATTGGTAGGTGGTGAAATACTTGAAAGTCATTACCTGCAACCACTGTGACTGGTCATTGTGGCCGGAGGTCCAGGCATTTACTTTGCCTTGCTTGTCCAGCCGGGCTTTCCTTGGTTCCCATGTGAACATGTCCATGTTGAGTGTTCTGAAGACGCTGGAGGCAGTGATCTGGTAGTCTTGTATATGCCCTGATTTCATCCCCAAAGGTTCTGAACAACCTGGTAGAAGGAGAAGAACTCCATGAAGAAAGCAATTGATCATCTTGGAACTTTTCTATGTTTATTTCTGAAAGGCAAGAGAAGATTGAACACAACACTATTCATTCCCCCAAAGAGAGGACATCAAAATTCAAAACAGGAGCTATAATCAGAAATAAATCTGGAATAAAATAGAAAAACAAGATAGCCAATTCAAGCTATTTTGTCTGAATACATTTTGTAAAAATTGAAAACAAGAGAGACAATTCAGAATACTTTTCTGTGATAGATGATTTTGCAAAATGAAAACATTGCCGAAATGCTCTCTTCTGCCTCATTACTGGGAGCCTCGTGACTGTTCCCTAGTTTTCCACAATTTTATTGTGTCTTGGAGGATGGGGCATTTTCTCATAAAGTATATTTGGTTTTCTTTTATTTGTTTTCATAATATCGCCCTTGGAATTTCCCCAGTACAGAGTCATTTTTGTAAATTGCTCCACAGCAAATATTCTAAACTGGACAGAGTTATGTTGTCTAAGAAATAAGCACTACTCTTACAATTAAGAGAGAGGTTCTCACACTGTAGCCAGGTTGGCCTTCTACTCTAGCCATCCTCACTCAGCATTTAAGTGCAGGAAGGATGAGAGTTGATTAATTTGGCACAAGTATGGATTTTTCTAGAAGGCATCATACAGCTATAGAATTTAGAAAAATGAATAAGACAGCAAGAATATAAAATCTAACTAAAACCATCCATTATTTCCATAAACTCCTATACTCAAACTAAATAACACTTTATGTTTACATATTTTGGAAGATTATCAAATTTATCACATATATTTCCAATTTTGATATGCTAAGAAATTTTGGTTTGTACATTACTGAAAATGCTGTGTCCACGTGTGGGCGTGCTAAAAAAATTCTTGCCAGATTTCAATAAGAGACATGAGTCTATCATTATATTGTCCAGTGATTAAGACTTGGCCAAGGATCTACTAAGATAAATTAGCTTGTTAAAAGGAAAAGGAAAATGAGTGAATTTCTCCAGTGCAATCCCTTCCTTCATACTCTACTTGTCTTCTCTTCACCTATTATTCATTCAACTTACCTTTCAGTGTTCAAATCTCCAAAATGAAGACTGCAATAGAAACTACCTTGAGTGTGTATCTTAGGATATTAGTTAATAAAATACCAAATATTTAGAAATATTGTTGTGACAATCAACATTCAATAAAAATTAGCTCTTTAGTCATTTCTATAAAACTCATTCTAACAGACAGCAGGTGTTAAGTCTACAAGTATCAGCATTTCAGTGACTGCAATTTAGTATCCTACAACTAGGCACCATTACTCAGTGTAGACTGTTTTATGTGTAGCGTCTAGGAAACAAAGCATAGAACATTCTACTGATAGTAGTTGACTTTAACTAATTACGATCTGAACTAATCAATCTGAATAATTTCTTCCCTCCTGAAGCTCCTCTGTGTAGTCTGTTCCTCCATCTTTACTTCCACTGAATGGAAACAAGGGCATGGAAAGCTGTTTTCCTAGCCAGAATATTACTGAGGAGACCTATCTCTTCAATGGTAAAGAAGCTCTAAAACCAAAATATGAATTCTGAGGGTAAAATTCATCATCCTAACAGAGCTCTTAGATTCTAGAAAGTTCTAATAGCCATAATGGCATGATATATGTCTTCAGGCAATTCCATAGTAGTACACACTGTCTTCATGACTTCTGAATTCTTTTATTTGCAGCATGCCCTTGGCCCCTGCTGGAGACCAATCACTGTAAAATTTTGTTTAGTGTGCAGAAGAAATGACATAGAAAAACAGGGTGACTTTTTTTCTTTTCTTATAAAATATCTGAAAACTGGATAGATAAGAAATGCCTTTGATAATTTATTTTTAATCACAAAATTAGTTTCATATCCATTCTGATTTCTAGTACATAGCTAAGAAAAGAAGCTTTATATTATTATGCCTTAAAATAATTGTTAATTAAAGAACGGGTGAATGAGTTTTAGTCTTCTAATTATGATTATGATATATTTCCTTTGAAACATCCCAAGTCATCTTTCACATAATCTAAAAGATATTCTTTTCAAGTGTATGGAAAGAGAGTGGCTGCTTCCAGGCAATGTTGAAGATCTATGACTGTTAAAAAATAATACGGCCGAACTGGGCTTTAAAGCATGGCACTCAACTGCATGAAATATTACAAAACTTTGTGTCAATGTTTATTTCCAAGAATCACAGCTAAATTATTTTGCAATGGACTTCATATCTCACAAATTTCCTGTCTCATTCATGTGATTCTGTGAATACAAATTAATTACCTCTTTTACCAGTATGAATAGAACCTAAAAAAAATAAAGTATTATAAAAGCATCGATTATTTCTATGGTGAAACACTTTCCAGTCTTTAAAACCAGTCCGCAAAAGATACTGCTCTCTGCACCAAAGATTAAAATCAATTAGTAGGATTGGGAGTGAGAGCACTACTTCCTTTTCAGAATTAGAGTCTGTAAAGTGACAGTTGTCACCTCTTGTCAAGCTTGCAAGCAAAATATATTTACTCTATGAGGGTGTAAGTGTGTCATGTATGAGAAGCTGGTCCTCATGAATCAAAGGATTGAAGAAATAGGGAAGGTGATGATAAGCAACAACAACAACAACAACAAAAACCACAGGGCTTGCTGCAAACATCATCATCCTGTGGCTTCCTCCTGATTGCTTTATGATGAATGGCTTAGGGATGACACTGGCCTCTGGTGATAAAGTGACAGGCAATACAAACATGCTGTAGCAATAATTCTGCTCACATTTAGTAACAATCAATAATCTTGTCCAAATAATTAAAAAGTATATCTCTGTTAAGATAATAAATTGCAGTGAAAACATTTCTCTATAAACAACAACACTGATATAGATTATGCACATGCATTCCCTAAAGGAGGTTCACTCATACAGCGAATTTACTTTAATTTCTTCCAATGAATGGACTGGCAAAGAATGCTGTTTTTAAATACCCTCTTCTATTTGCTTCAGTTTTCTCCTCCGGGAAAGGATTCTAGTAAGGGTCAGGTAGGGAGAAAGGCCAGTTCATGGGGGCGGAGGGTTTATGTGATGGTGGGAGAGAGTAATAAACATGAATTAAACATACATATGAAAATTTCAAAGAACTAACTAATTTTTATAAAGGCAGTATTCTTTCAAATTTGGTAAGAGGTTTCCCTGTTTTGGAGGTTATGTTGAAACATGACACAAGTGAACTTTCCAATTTATTCACAGTTGTTTGAGCAAAAGAAATCTTTTGTCACTTTGACAAAGATAGGTTAAGTTTATTTGCATGAAATACAGTAACTGCCTTCTAAAACATAATTGAGTGAATAAGCAGATGTGATGTTCTATTTAATTTAGAATATAGTTACAAATATAACTATACAATGTTTTTTGTTTGTATCTTGTTCTGATGATCCTGTAGGAGAATTATTTAACTCTATGTTCTTTAATGGATTACCCTTGAGCTAGATAACCATGGCTTATATAATAAGCAGGTTGCTGGATGAAAATGCTCCAAGAATGAATTTATAGTAGTACTCTTGGTGTTGAAGTATTGTTCCCTAGGGAGGGATGATAAATTTACATGTTTCATAGAACCTAAAAAGAAAGCACTGAGTTTAAAGATAAAACTTACTTTCTTTGGAACTTACAACCTAAATTTGCACAATTTATGAGGTCAAGAAGATTGTACTTTCAATCATCTCCAAACATAAATCATATTTACAACCAAAATCAATGGGACACATCTTTTGACAACAGCTTCTCTTGAGAATTTCTGGTATTCTATTTGATTACTTGACTCTACTGTTTCTGTAGCGTGGTTTACAAGTTTATTTGACACATAAACAGCATGTATTTTTGCATTGAACCATGCCCTACATATTTGGTGGAAGAAATAAATATCTTCGATTGCTGAAAACCTAGAGATTAGTAGATAAGCATATACTGAGATGCTTTCTGTTCTCATTAAAGACAGTCCCATGATAGAAAACAGGAGACTTACCTGAAAGCTCACAGCCAAGGAGCTCCATCCTTAAAGTACAGTGCCTTCGACAAATTTGGGGATACAGCCTGACATATTGAGCTTTTATAGGGGGCGTGAAAGAGTTAGCATAGGGTGTGTTGTTATCAACATTTCCACGGAACACCTGTGTAAAGACATACAGTATTTTAAAAGCTGGGCATGATGGCTCATGCCTGAAATACAGTATTAAGGAAGTTGAGAAAGCAGAATAACCATGAGACAGGGGGATCGCCATGAGTTCAAAGTCAACCTGGGCTACAGAGTGAGACCCTTACCTATATATGTACACATATATGTGTATATGTACATATGTGTGTCTGTGAATGTGTGTGTGCCTGTATGTGTGTATACATATACATTTGCAATAGCTTCTTTATTTTCATACATGTGACAATACTCAAGCTCAACACAATTCCTCAAAGATTATAATAAATATTATTGAGAATTTACGAAGCACCTTGCCATCAACAGCAAATAAAAAGTCACTTACAAATCTGAATTAAAACGGAAAAACACTCTGTACTGTGACATAATCATACTTCCCTGACTAATTTTTAAATTTTTATAAGGATTAATTTATTTAATTTTATGTGTTTGAGCATTTTGCCTGCATGTACGTATATGCATAATGTTTGTGTGTTGTACCCACCAAGGTTAGACAAAGACATCAGACCCCTTAAAACTGTAGTTAAGTAGATTGTTGTAAGTCACAGTCTAGGTGTTGGGAACCTAACTAGGGTCCTCCACAAGAGCTGTAAGTGCTCTGAACCTCTGAGATATCTTTCCAGCTCCTCAACCACTTCAAAGGCCAGGACTGCAGAGCCAGAGGAAGTCATTCTCCCTGTCTCTGTCTCTCTCTTTATCTCCCTTTATCTTCCTCTCCATACATTTATATACATATATGATCCTATGTCATCTGTCTATCATCTATATCATCTACCTTTTCTGTCTGTCTATCATGTCTCTCTTAAAAATTATCACCCTAAATCCTTTAAGTTAGTCTGAGTCTGTCCACTTGCAAATGAGTAGACTTTTCTGGTAAGCACCATTTCTTTGTTCTTAACCAGACTTTTAAGGCTATTTCAAAATGAATTAGTTTTGCTTGAAGTTCTGAACACCAAACGAAAAGGAGATATTAGATGCCATACTCATTTCTTTCACATTTTTCTTCTGCTCAGTAACAGATACATTTCCAAACTGCAAAATACCCACAGGTATACTTCCTTTCTATCATTCAGTGCTCTTGTTTTTAAAATAGTAAATTATTTGACTGAGGAAAAGGCTCATTGTGCAAGCAAGAAGAATGGATTGACACGCTGGTTTTCCTTAAAGCAGCTCACTTGTTATTCGCAGCACTTTGCTAACTTTTTGACAATTATTTATAGGAACATCAATTAAAATCTGGCAAAATCTTAAATGGAAGCTGTTAGAAATTCCTAACGTAGGAAAGCCCTACTCCCTTTACCCAATTAAATCCGAAAAACTGCAGAAATGTATTTTAACACAAGCCTCTAGCAGAAGCCTCAGACATCACATGATAACATGTTGTCATCATGGAATTTTAATTAAATTCCACAGGATGAGTTAGTCTTACCATTTCTTCATTGGTGCCTTTCACTTTGTACATTGTCCAGGTCTTCCCATCGTTACTATAGGCAATTTTGTAGGATTTTATGTATTCTGGGCTTCCAATCCTTTTTGCTCCTTGGGTAATAACACCAGTAACTCTCATTTTTCTTTGCAAATTTATCTAAGGAGACAAACATAGTCAATGAAAATTCCTTTCATTGCTTTCACAGATGCAATATGGGCAATATTGATTTTGGGAATGGAATTTAACTTATTATATTAGCACTTTATATGAAGTGCTAATCAATATTCAGTATTTTAATGCAATTATATCAACCTGATATACAAAGTTTAAATCAAAATATATTCTAATGATAGACTATACAGATTTATTACATGCCGAATATCCCACTAAAATGTAAGACCAGAAAGTCTTTGTTTGGCTATACTATGTAGGTATGCCTTCATGAACTCAGTGATGGAGACACAACTCTTCGTTAAAGTAATTCTGTGTTATCAATATGAAACTCTAATGTTAATATGACTGTTAGTGTATCTCTCTGATAGAGGACTCTAGAGTTTCCATTAAAAATGAAACATAGCACACAGAAATGTTGAATCTTAGAAGGCAAAAGCTAAAAACAGAAATAATGCCAGAAACAATAACAAGTATCTTTGATTTCTGGCTCTTTCTCCTTTCATCTCTGCTACGGTGTGTAAAATGTCAAAGGATGGGGTAGCCTTGTATATTCAACAAACAGTTGCCTTTGTCTTCCTTTCATCACAGGGCAACTTTATAATTGACCTATTATCTCCATTGTACATCTATGTTTGCTACAGAAATCATGCATAGCTACATTCTAAAAGTATTATTCTGTCATTCAAACAGAAAATTCTTTTTACTCTTACTGTACAATAATTAATTAAATTGTATAATGGAAACATGCTTTATCCACACAGAATAAACATCAAACTTTATATTCCATTTGCCTTCATCATATTCACATATATATATACTTCTAAGAAAGTTACTGTTTTAGATAAATTGTTGTAAAGCCCTATCCTCTCTATCAGTACAAACTGAGTGATTTAAATGTCTTTTACATTTATACTAGTTACTATTGAGCAACATTTTTCCCCAGAAAAACAGTTATCAATCCTCAGAAGCTTGTGAACAGGCTTTTTCATGGTCCGAAGTGCCTTTGAGATCAGCATTTAAATAATAGAAGGTGCAAAAGAAGATGCCAGAGGCACTAAAACCCAGTTCCTCAATGGCTCAATATCTCCCAAGTCTCTGAAATTCATGCTACTAGTGCCAAATTCTGCAAGGCTCAGCCTTACTGTGTATAGAGAAAGCCTGAGCTTTATATATATATATATATATATATATATATATATATATATATATATATTATATATATATATGTTAGTCCCTGCTTCACTGTGCTGAGCAGAGAGCTGCTCCATCTTTGAGAGTCCTCATATAATCTAGATCTTAAGATCGTGGATTGATGCATACATTCAATTTTGTTTCTCTCATTTTGTGTCAGGCATCACATTATAGATTATAGATGTGAATGTATGGCTCCATTCTTGTTCCCAGGCTCATAAAATGAACACAGTCCCCAATGTAAATTGTACTTACTACACTTAGTATTTATGTACATTTATTTCAGTCCTCTGATGGTTGGATGTGGTGCTTTTACTGTGTGCTTTATAGTAGGTAACCCCTGGTAGACTTTTTAATTATGTTAGTAAATCTGCATGTTGCTATGCAACAAATTTGCCTATGAACCCTTTTCCTCTTCTTGTTTAACTCTGGGGTGTCTTCAGAGCCTGAACCTTCCCCATACATGAAACATAAACAGTGGGCACTTTGAATTATATTTCCTCACATTTTGGAAGCCTGCCTTTTTTAAAAACCACATTTCATACTTCTGAGAATTTCTTTTTCAATTATGTTTTATCTCATTTCAATTATCTTGTTTACGCCTCTTGTAGACAGCCAAATTATCTCAGCTAGAAATTTGGCTGATGAGCTATACAGTAATTTTCTAAAGCCGAAATGGGAAAAGTGTAGCAGAATTATACAATAAAAATCTGAATTCATTTTTCTTCAAATTATTAGAAATTGTTTTTAAAAGGTTCACGTTTTCTTCAGTATTTAACATGATCAGGGTATATATTCTGTGACTGCAGAAACCCAGTTTTTAAACATCCTATCACCTCACTTGAATTGTCTTTATTAAGTAAATACCTGCAATTAAACATCAGCAATGTTTTCATCAATTACAAATCTTTTAAGAGTTATGTTTACAGTTATATTCTAGGATTTCACAATGCTTCAAAATACTGATAAGCACATAGTTGAATTATTATGCTTGGAAAAATAGGGGTTCAACATAAGCAAGAATTTCCATTCATGATGGTACTCAAATTTGAAACTGGGAATCAGAGTTGCTGCGGAAAAAAAAAGTTGGTTTTGGAGGCAAACTAAGCCATGATTTCAGAGGAATGGTCAGTATAAACAGCTGCTGCAAGTAGACCTGGTTCATCTCATTACTATGTTTTATGTTTGGTTCCTGCCAGACAACCTTATAAAGCTGACCTTAGATTTACCCTGCTTGGTGGATCACACTGGGCACTGTGTTAACTGTCTACTGAAAATCACATTGGAAATAAACTATTCTGTAAGTCCTTATACTCAAAAATATATTTTCATTTATATAAATTTTTACAAAGATGACTTTTCTACACCGAATAGTAGGTGCACTGTATGACCATAAAAGGCCAAAGTATTTTCTGAGGCATTTTGAACATATTGTGTCCCCTAATGAATGTGGATAGGAACATTCATTCAGCTATGCACAAGTAGATCTCATGTTGAGGCTACGCAGCAACAGAAAGGAGTAGTCATATCTACTGTTTGACTTTCTACCTTGGTAATGTTATTCAGTTTGTTTAATCCTTGAAGTTGAATTTTCTGAACTCTTTAAGGGACTCTAACAAAGTTTTGATACATAAACATTTTAGGACATACACCTGAAAAACTTTAGCCACATAGAAAATTCTTAAAATATTTGATATTTGGTTTGATTTCCAGGGATTTTTGGGAAGGTTAAATTAAATGACTTCCACCAGTGCTTAGTCATTAACACTTAATTTTAGGGTCTATCAAGCAGAATATTTTCATGAATTGAAAATCATAATGGCAATTCAAAATTAATTTTGTGAACAACTTCCAGGGGTATGAATTTTTAACATACTTAGGGCTACAACTATTAAGTGTATAGTGTACATGTATGTCTCTATGCGTGTATATGTTTGTGTATATATGTATGTATGTGTATATGCATGCATGTGTGGATAAGTATGTGTTTGTATGTGTATGTGAGCATGTATGTGTGTATTTCTTGTCTCAGTTAGTGTTCCCTTTCCCAGAGCACACATTCTTGATCACTAGTAAAGTTTGCCTTTTTCAGAAACTTTAGCTAGAATGGAGTTTGTACGGTGTTCTCTGTCTTTGTAACTTATTTCTAACATTCTATTCCAAGAAATTGAAGAAAAATGTCTGATATTAATCACAATCTGAAATACACACAGGCAGAAACACATGCACCAGCATCAGTAAATTCTTAACAGTACTATGAGAAATCTTAAGTGCAATTGGAGATTTTAAGAATTTAGTACTTTTTATGCCTGAAGCATATGAAGTGGAATTCCAAGGGCTGAACAATATTTGGTATAAAAATTCTAGACATGCCATTTTTTCCTTCTGGTTGTTTGCATGTACTCCATTCAGTTTGAGCCAGCATTTGTGAAGATCAGTCATAAAATGTGGAACTAGACTGGCATGGGGGCCTTTGGTTACTAGCAAGCTTATGTTTGCCCCTCTGCACTCCACATCACTATTTAAGGACTACATAGGGAAAGCAGAGATGCACAGTTTGTAAGATCAGTATCTTTCAGGAGAGTAGCATGTAGACTTCAAGTAGGCAAAGACTAACCTCTGCTGTGAGACATCTCCTGACTTAACTCAAAGATTACTGCAAATGTGAGGGGGGCTTTTAAATACCATAGAAAGATTGCATAAATTAAAAACCAACTGGACTTATTATGAAAGATTATAAAATTACTTAAATATAGTTTGCAATGGGGATGTAGCAAGTAAATAAAATAGTGTGCAAGGATGTTAAGGCTAATAGCCTTTCTAGAACAGAACAGAGCAATTGTCTATATTGGGAGATAATATAAAAACTCATGGTGACAATTTAAAAAATGAATCTATTTAAATTTTAGTAAATGTGCTCATGAAAGATGACCAAATTATTAATCTATACCAGCAATTAGCAATTGAAAAAAATGCAAATATTTAAAATAGAGTGATAGAGTTTTGGGAGATGGCTCAGTTGATGAAATACTCCTGAGGACTAGGTTTGATCCCTAGTTTCTTTGAGTAGTCAGGGGTAATTTCTATATGTCTACTATACTAACACTGGGGAAACAGAAACAGTGGATTCATAGGTCTTGGGGAACAGCCTCTCTAGCTAAATTATTGAGCTCTGGGGTAAATGAGAAAATTGTCTCCCAAGTTAAAATAAAGTTCTTTGGAGAGCAATCATGGAAGACATTCACTATTGACCTTGGGCCTTTATGTGTATAGAGCACACTCACATGAGTACATATACTATAAATCAAATATAGTAAATCAATGTGACAGAGGTACATACAGAAACACAAATAACTGGAGCACAATTAGATATGTGTAGTTTTAGATATCTACTCTTGCATAGGAAATGAATGATATTTAACAGAGAAAATAACATTAAAATCTATTGCTATAATTTGGTAAGCATATTAAATAAGGATAAATAAACATGTACTACTTCATCTCAAAAAAGTTCCAGATGAACGGAGTAGTTAAATTTAAAAAAAAAAAAAAGAAAGAAAGAAACTAGGGGCTATAAGAGGAAAACACGGAAATAATCTCCGCTGGCACCTGGAGAGATAGTTCACTGATTATGAGCTCTTACTGTTTCATAGGACACTGTTTTGTTCTTAGCCCCAACATGGTAGATCCCAACCCTTTGGTAACTAGTTTCAGGTGTTCTGATGTCCTATCAGAACATCATAAGAATAAGACATGAAAGCAATGCAGATACATACATACATACATACATACATACATACATACATACATACATACAAAGAAAAACACTCACACACACAAATGTCTTCAAAAATAGCACCAAAGATAAAAATGTTTTTGCACAGAAATGAAGTCTTACATAGAACAAAAATTTCAAGAGAAATGTCAATTTGCCAATGACAAATAAATACTGATAATTTGCAATTCACATCATAGCAAAGATTGATTAATTCAAGGAATTAGATGACCTTATAAGCTGATAGATGAAATGCAACCCATTTCAAAAGAGCAAAGTATTATTTGCTAGTTTGACATTAAATGAAATGTACAAGTTATTCCAATTCACACATCAGGCGCAAGAACAGAAACTTTGATTCTATGGTATTATCAAGGATCTTTGAATATAGGTATATTTATGTATTTTTGGTGAATTTAAATAACATAGTTGTGGGTTTAAATAAAAGACATTGAAAGTGTACTTGGTACTCAATTCTGCACTTTCAGTTTAAGATTGTTGCCCAAGGTTATAATAATACAAAGGTAACTTGATAGAGGTTCAAGCAAGACCTTTCAGGACTGTCTATAATGATAAAGCACAATTTCCAGTAACATCAAATGTCTATCAGGAGATAACAAGGATTTCCAAGATGTCAGTGTTCAGATAATGGGATAGTGGCAAGTTGTCAAACCAAAGAATAAGAGTGAGAGACAGAGGGATATAAGGGTAATAATGTAGAGGGAAAGGGGAAAAAAGAATTGAGTGGGAAAGAATAGAGAGAGGAAGAAACTTAGAGAGTTCTTAGTCTATTGATACAGAAAACACACCAGGACTTCACCAACACACATTGAGTTATTTCTTCTAAAATCTCAAGCAAGTTGAGATTTCTATGTAACCAATGCATCACAAGTAAAAATCACAGTGAGGACATAGTATTTGTAAGGCTATCTGAAATAGCAAATTTGACTAGCATAGCAAGGTTGGTCATGTCTTTGACCTTAGCAATTGAGACAGAATGGTTGCCATGAATGAGAAGCCATGCTAGGCTATGCAATGAGTTGCAAAGAGGCTGGCCTACAGAGGAAGGATCTGTTACTAAATGAATACACGAAGAACAAAATAAGAACTGGAATGGGTTTTGTGTGAAATTATTTCTCTACTTTTAGACTCAGAATACCCATATTAAAAATCATTAAAAGCACAAACATTATAATACATTTTTGTATGGTGTTAAATATGTACTTGCAGTTATGTTGTTAGATATTTTAAATATATCATTTCAGAAATGTTGATTAAGTCAGACCTGAGAAGTGATTTTAGAGGAAAAGCACTTTCTGACCTGATGGCCTGAATAATCTCCAGAACGTAGTTGATATGGAGGTACAAATATCCTGGCACAAAATTGTCTTCTCATTTCCACACATGACCATGCGCAACAAAACACATATAAATAATAATAAATGAATGTTATTTCAAATGATATATTTATTAAATTAAAAAAGTCATATGCTTCCAGAAGTACCAAAGTTTTGTAAAAATATACATTATTCAAGTGTAAACAAAAGTTTACTGAGACATCAGTTCATATTTTTCTAAATTTATTTCAGATCTGACTTCGAGAGGCTCATTCTCTCATTTCTACATTAAAAGTGTAGAAGTGAACTGTTTTGTTTGAGAGACATGAAGAAAATAGAGCTTCATGGATGCTATTTAGTAACCTATCCAAAACTCTAAATATTTTTGATACTACATTAGTGCTTGGGGTATGGTTTTAGATTTCAGTGAAAGTAGCTTAAGTTTTACTTGCTGTGTGAAATTCAGATTCTCCCAATGAATTGTTCTCATCTGTTATGCTAAAGTCTGTGGAATATCTTATGTTTTAGATAGTTCATTTCCTCATGTACTAATTTAAAGGCTGTGCTTTGATCATTTCTAACATACTGGCTCATTAAGCTATGATGATTCTCCATGTGATGACAGCTGATATCACTTAATTTCAAAAAAGTCATATTAATTAATATCAACACCAATTTTGTCAAAAGAGAACTTTTTGTTGATTACAAGCTATCAAAATCACATTTGCTTATAAAGTTTTACAACACTAATTTGAATTGAAATATCTGATTTTATATCAGTAAATACTGTCAGCCATTTTCCCTGGTGTATAGAAACTCTGGCAAATAGCTAGGAATGACAGCTATAGTTTATCTGACAATTGTTCTCTGACATGAGCTGGTTGCTGCAGTCATGAGGGAGGGGAGTTCACATAGAAAAATCACAGAACCTCACAGTGCTTTAGCTGGTAATATAAAACTTCAGCACTGAGGGAAGCATATTGTTTATAATTCCCATTGCCTCACAGAGAATGCGAAAGACCTAACAGGGACTGACAGTTAATTAAGTCAGTTATCATTATAGCTTCATTAGGGGAATTTAAAATTGAATAGTGTGTTCTTGTTTTGCTCCTAAATGTTCATGATAGATATGATTCAATGATGGTGATTACAGTTTGATGCCATTGTCTTGATTTCTTCTAAAACATGAACAATGATTGTAGTATTAGTATAATGTTAGCACAGTGAAAGGCTGGGAGGAATTTATATTATGGAAATAATGTAATTCATGAACTTCCTGAATGGGCTTTTAGGGAACCCTGTCCAAACAAGTGTGAACAACAATTTTAGCTGAGAACTACTAATGTTAAAGGAACACTTTTTTTTCAAAACAGATATAAACACACTTGCTCGGGTATACACATAATTATTTACATGTACACAACCTGAGAAGAAACAAAATAATACAAATTTAATAAAGTAAATGATATTAAAATAAATAAAAGCCATTGAAGTGAAAGGAATGAACATAACTAAACCTATATTTCTTTTAAATGAAATAAGAATTAAGCAATTAGAAACAAATAATGCCTCAAAAGACAAAAGAAAGCAATAGAATATCAAGTATTTGTCAATATTATGTTGCTCATGGTAACTGTTTAAGCTTGCTAGATTACAATGTTAATAAAATGAAGAAACTTTATTTCTAGGTATGTTGCCTTAAAAACCAAAGTGTCTATGCTTATGGAAAATTACAGATTTTACATCAGCAAAGACCAGGAGAGGTGTGAACAGAATCCTCAAAAAGAATGAATAATTAAAATACAGATAATCAGATACAGTTCAGTAGTAGAATCCAACACATGACAGGTTCACAGTTTGATTCCAGCAAAACACACACACACACACATACACAAACTCAGATTGATGCAGACTAGAAAATTAAACATAAAATGTATATGTGAGCACAAACAGTGTGTGTGTGTGTGTGTGTGTGTGTGTGTGTGTGTGTGTGTGAGCTCTCACACAGTGAGATTACTACATTTTAAATATTAGAAATATTGAACTGAACTTACATACAGCTACCTAAAAAGGCATATGTGAATTAGTACAGAATGAAATGTATACCATGCATGGATATGAATTTATAATTTAAAACAAATACTTTCCACTGTTACTTGTAAATACAGCTCTGAAGGGAAAGGTACCCTGAAAATTGGGAGCCAAGGAATACCACAGTCACCCTGTAAAACATACTTCACACAAGTGGTTTATCGAGAAGGAAGAACCCAGGAACGTGGCAGCCTCTGTTTGGGCAAGAAATAGCAGAAAACTGAGGGTGCAGAACATTCCAGGGTGGCCAGGGATTGGAGGCATTGTGTGGTTCAATCTTGGGGATTTTTTTCTTTTTTTATGTAGTGCAGGGCTTGGCCACTCTACTGCTTGGAGGTCCTGGGAATGGCCATTATGGCTACTAAGTAAGTATGGGTGGCAAGGCATAGCCACTCTTAACTTGAGGGGCTTACATTTCTTGTTCAAATAAAGTGAGAGACAGTGAAAAGAATATTTCCGATACAATGTAGTATCATTGATTTAAAACAAGGTAATTAAGTCAGTTATCATTATAGCTTCATTAGGGGAATTTAAAATTAAATAATGTGTTCTTGTTTTGCTCCTAAATGTGCATGATAGAGATGATTCAATGATGGAGGGAGGGAGGTGGCTACTAGTGGTAATTCAGTATTAATGAGAAACTATCATACTGTGTACTATAGATGTATAGGTCTAAAAAGAGCATGGTACTGGCCTAAAAACAGACATGTTGATTAATGGGATTGAACTGAGCACATAGACATAAATCCACACACTTATGGGCACCAGATTCTGTAATGATAAATCTTTACACAAAGCTGCATGAGTCCTGCTGCCACGTAGGCGCTTTCCGCCTGACCACCCAAGTTCTGCCTGCCGCCACGTTAAGGTCCCAAGTAACATACAGAAATTTATATTAGGCACAAATGCTGATTGGCCAATGACTAGGATTTATCATCTGCTAGCTCAGTCTTAATTATCATAAATCTATATATTTTATAAGACTTATCTTACTGGACACTAGCAGTAAGCTTCCTGTCTACCCCAAGCTCACATGGTGAACTTTCTCCTACCTTCCCCAGAATCCTCCTTGACTTCTTGTTCTACCTATCTTGTTTTCCTATTGGCCAACAGTACTTTATTTATCAACCAATAAGACAATCACATACAGAGAAGAAAAAAAGACACTGAAATAAAAACATTTATAACAATGGGTTCTAGTCAAACAATGACTGCATTTGGAAGAACACAAATTAATTCATATTTTTCATCTTGCACAATACTCAACTTCAAATTGATCAACAGCCTTGACATAAGACAAAATATCTGTTACAACAAAAAGTGGGAAATTGTGTTGAACTTATTGATACAGCTAAGGACTTTCAGAAAAGGACACGGAGAACACAGGCACAAAGTCCAATAATTAATAAATATGACCATGTACAGAAAATGACACCATCCTTCACACAAATCAATAGCTTACAGAATATGAAAATACATTTAATAATAATATATCTGTGGTAGTTCAAAGGAAAATGCCCCCCTAAGAGAGTGGTGCTCTTAGGAGATATGGCTTTATTGAAGCTTATATGGCCTTGTTGGAAGAACTATGTCACTGTAAGAGCAGGTTTTTTGGGTTTGTTTTTGCTCAGGCTTCCTTCAGGGTAATAGGCAGACCACTTCCTGTTGCCTGAAAGATGTAGCACTTTCAGCTACTTCTCCAAGCACCACGTCTGCTTGCACTCCACCATGTCCCATGATGATCACGGACTGAACCTCTGAATTATTAGCCAGCCCCCTCAATTAAATATTTTCTTTATAAGAGTTGCCATGGTCATAGTATCTCTTCACAGCAAGAAAAACCCTAACTAAGAAAAAAAGCTGATAGAGGGTTAGTATATAGAGTATAAAAAGAAGTAAAACAAAACAAACAAACAAAAAAAAAAACAAAAAAACCCTGAACATCAAGAAAATAAATAGCACAATTAAAAACTGGGTTAAAGAAACAAGCAGATGGCTCAGAACCAGAGACATAAGTTAGTCCAACCCAACATCCACTAAACTATGAACTGTTGGAGCATGTGAAGGGGTTGACCAAAGCTCTCCATGACACAGGCAACAACAGGATATCCAAGAGGAGTCCCAATAAGGGCCCAGTATCTGTAGTGTAGCAGAAGCCGGAGGCCTGGAACCCAACCAATGACTCTCTGAAATGAACAGTTACAAGCAAAAAATGTATGGACTAAAGGATTAAACCTGGGACTTACTGGACTACATATTTCAGGTGGAGATTTATATTTTGGCATTCATCTTTTTGTTTGCTTGCTTGTGTTTGTTTTGTTTGTTAGTTTCTTGTTTTTCTTTTAAATTTTATTGTATTTTTTGGGGGGTAGCAAAGGCAAAGGATAGAATATGAAAGAATAGTGAGTTGTAATGGATCTGGATATATGATATGAAATACACAAAGAATCAATGAAAGCTTTTGTTTTTGTTGTTTTGTTTTTTAAATTGAAACACAAGTAGCTAAAAAATTTAAAGAAATGTTCAACATTTTTAGCTATCATAAAAATTCACATTAAACTACTTGGAGACTTCATCTTGGGCCTGTCAAAAAAGACCAAGTTCAATAAAACAAATGCTCATGCTAATGAGAATGTATAGTAAGGGGGACTTTCTTCCATTACTGGTGAGAGTGAAAACTTGTACAGCACAGTCCCTCTGGAAATCACTGGTGGTTCTCCAGGAAGCTGGTAATACATACTTCAAGATCCAGCTGCACCACTCTGGGATTAACCTAAATCGAACATGTTGGATAATGTTTACTATATGCTCCTGATTTGATTTGCAATTATTTTATTGAGAACTTTTACACCTGTATTCATAAAGAATTCATAAGGAATATTGTGTTATCATTTTCTTTTATTTATTTATTTATTTATTTATTTATTCTTTTGGGGGTTGTGTTAGGTCTTTGTATAGTTTTAATATCAGGGTAATAATGGATTTATAAAAAGATATGGGAAAATTACTCCAGTTTCTATTTAATGGAATTACTTGAGGAGTATTGATGTTAATTGTTCTTTGAAAGTTAGTAGAACTGTGCACTGAATACATCATACACACACATGTCATAATGTACGCACACGCACGTACAGGTCTCTCATTTTGTAAAAATCCTTCCAGGCCCTTCTGGCATTCAGTCTCTTTGGAAAGTCAGGTGTTATTTTAATGTCCCTGCCTTCATGTGAGATTTGGTCTTTTTTTTTCCTTTCAGCCTTTAATATCCTTTCTTTACCCCATACATTTAATGTTTTTATTATTATGTCTCATGGGCCATTTCCTTTTTGGACTTGTCTGTTTTGTGTTATGCATGTTTCTTGCAAAGTATCTACTTTATATTCCTTCAAGAAATTTTCTATTATGATCTTATTAATATTTTTTTTCTGTGCCTTTGACCTGTATTTTTTCTCCTATACCTGTTATGCATGGGTTTTTTCCTTTCATAGTGTCCCAGATTTCCTGAATGTTTTGTACCTGGGTACTTTTAGATTTACCAATTCTTTTGACTGAGCTATCTATTTCTTCTGCCTTATCTTCAAGATATGAAATTCTCTTTTCCAAGTCTTTTAATCTCTTGCTGAAGCTTACCTGTGATTCTTTGACTTTCTGAGTTTTTCATATTGAGATTTATTTCATTTGGGGGAAGGTAAATTGTATTTATTTGTTAAATTTTAAGTTCATATTTGTATTGTTTTTCTTATTTCTTTTTACTCAGAGCATAATAAATAGAGTTGCTGCCTTTCGGAATAGTCATCTTGTCTTTGTTCATATTTGTATTTGTATGTTGGTTTCTGGGTACTAGTGTTATGGCCTTTTTTGGTATAGATTTATTGCCTCATCTTTGTTGTATAGGCAGTTGATTCTATGATTATTTTTACCCTGGTCTTTGATGTGTGAGTAGTTGATTTCATGATTATTGTTACCCAAATCTTCATGTCGTAGATGAGAAGAACAATGCCTGCTTATAGTCTTATGAGTCCCTTTGGGTTTTAGGATTCAAACTCTGACTAGTCCTAGAAGTTTTGTGTTCAATTCTAGAAGCAGTGTCAGACTGATACAATGGTTTAGGAGGCAGGAAAATGCGAATATTTTATTTTTGGAATTCTCTTAAATGGTACATGGGCTCTGGTTCCACGAAGGCAAAAAAAAAAAAAAAAATAGAACTAGGTAGGGTGGCAGCAAGCAGACTGAAGGTGATTGGAGGGAGGTTATGAGTAAGGGTTGAGGTGTACATATAGCAGCAGTAAGTCTAGCAGTACTCCACAGATTCCAGAATGGAGGAGGGAAGAATGGTTCAGGTAGCCTACCTGTGTCCAAGGCAAGTGAGGTGGCTATGGGATTCCTGGAATACCAAGTTTCTGTGGGTTCTTGAAGAACAACAAAGTAATAGAAAGTGGTTATCAGGAATTTGTGAATTGGATAGCAAGGAAGAATTAGGTGGGTCCTGGATTAGTACTTGAAGGTCAATTTCCAATAGGATGGATGTGAACTGGAGGAAGAGCTCAAGCAGACAAGAGGCAGCACATAAAATAGTACTCCGAAGAGTGCAGAATGGAGGAGAGAAAAGAAGACCCAGACACAACCTAGCTCCAGGCCAAATGTAGTGGCTGAGGGGTTACTGAGTTTGTGATGAGTCAGGAATAAATGGAGATTGTCTAGGAGAAATGGTTGAAGGGATCAAGAAAACAAAGAACTAGGTAGAGTTTCTTTCATTTATTTTAAATGTTTTAATACTTAAACTAGGAACTAGGAAAGGAATTTTTATCAGTGTAGCTATAGGGATTACTTTCAAGCAAAAATCAGTTGGGGAAAATGTTTGGTTCAGAAATCATTTTTAGAAAAAAATCACTTAGCTGCCTTTCCTTCTTGCTTTTTAGGGATATAAAGGCGGTAGCTTGTTGGTAGATGTTTAAAAATGCATATTTTTATAGACCTTTACGTTCGACTACTATGTAATTACACAAAAGTTACATAATAATGTTCATTTTAGGAAACAATATGCATATGAAATATTTTCAAAATTTGTACCAAACTAAATGATCTTTTAAAAATACAGAATGTCTACTTATTAGCATTTCTTTTCTCTTTTTAAAATTGTATCTTTATATATATATACATATATATATATGTGTGTGTGTGTGTGTGTGTGTGTGTGTGTGTATGTGTATGATATATGTGCCCCTGAGTTTAGAAGAAGCATCAGATTTCTTGAAGTTGGAGTTAAAGACAATTGTAAGGCACCAGATGTCGTTGCAGATAACCAAGTCTTCTAAAATAATAGCACAGGCTCTTCAGTACCCTCTAATACATTTTTTTGCTTTTGTTTTTAATGAGAGAGTGTAAGGGCTCAGGAAAAACAATGAACTAGGCTGCTCCATTTGTAAAGCTATCTGTCAGGTAGTCAAGGCAGAAGAGCCAGAGGCATTTGGGGGAGTCTAAAGTTGCCATGGCTCAGAACAGAGAGAGTATCAAGAAGACAGGAAAGCCTTGCCAGTTATAAAGAGAGTTGAGTCCTACAGCGAGAAAGGTATGGAAACCACTTCCTGGAAATTTGGAGTAGCAGAGGGAAGGTGAGAAGAGCTGGGAGGCTAGGGTGGGGTTTTGATATGTGTTATGGGTATATCATAATGGTGATATGTGTTATGCATATATGGTGATGGAGATATATGTTAATGGTGATATGTGTTACAGATATGTGGTAATATGTGTTATGTGTATATGGTGATGTGTGCTATGATACATGGTGATATGTGCTAAGGGTATATGATAATGGCTTCCCCTAACATTTTTTGAAGGATGCTGAGTGTAAGCTGTTATCTATTCACCAGCGATCTTTCTTTTTATCCTTTCAGAGTAAACACTGTCAGTTTGAACGCTGGCATTGGCATTTTAGGGCTCTTAGGTAATTCATTGGTGTAAATACCAGTATCATGACAATTTGTTATTTGATGATACAAACAAATTTCCAGTTGTTGTTTTTGTACGTTTTCAATAAAACTCAGAAGACTCTTAAAATAGTACCCATTTCAAAATATAGAAAATAAAAAAATAACATCAGGAAAAAATAAATAACTAAACATTATAAACACAGAACATAAGAGAAAAGAAATGTAATATGGCTATATGTGAGAGGTATGCCATCTAACTTAATGGCAAAAGGAGACCATACTATAGGATAAGAGATACCATGTTGGAAATGTTTTTTTTTGTTGTTCTCTTCATTTTTATTGAAATTATAAACAAGATTATTTTACATGTCAATCCCAGTTCCCTCTGTCTCCCCTCCTCTCTTGCCCCCCACTAACACCCTACCTATCCCATACCCTTCCTGCTCCCCAGGGAGGGTGTGGCCTTCCATAGGGGGTCTTCAGAGTCTGTCATATCTTTGGGATAGGGCTTAGTCCCACCCCCTTGTGTCTAGGCTCAGGGAGTAGCCCTCTATGTGGAATGGGCTCCCAAAGTCTATTCCTATGCTAGAGATAAGTACTGATCTACTACAAAGTGCCCTATAGATTTCTGAGGTCTCCTCACTGACACCCACATTCATGGGATCTGGATCAGCAGCACTATTTGCAATAGCCAGAACCTGGAAGCAACCTAGATGCCCCTCAACTGAAGAATGGATAGAGGAAATGTGGTACAATTACACAATTGAGTACTACTCAGAGGAAAAAAAATACAATGGAATCTTGAAATTCGCAGACAAATGGATGGAAGTAGAAGAAACCATTCAGAGCGAGGTAACCCAGTCACAAAAAAGACAAACATGGTATGTACTCATTCATATATAGATTTTAGATATAGAGCAAAGGATTACCAGCCCACATTCCACACCATCAGAGAAGATAGGAAACAAGGAGGACTCTACGAGAGACATACATGGTCCCCTTCAAGAAATATTTTAATTTTCATTCAAATGAATAAAACTTTTCATTGGGTATTTTATTTCTGCACCTGGATTGTCTTCATA
Source organism: Cricetulus griseus (assembly GCF_003668045.3). Lineage (NCBI taxonomy): Eukaryota > Metazoa > Chordata > Mammalia > Rodentia > Cricetidae > Cricetulus > Cricetulus griseus. The sequence continues at coordinate 308,144,527 of NC_048595.1, read as the reverse complement.
TTGAATTAAAATATTAATTTAATGATTAATTTGAAAAAAATGAGAAAGGGTGTGGTGATATCTTGTTTATGCTCTAACAAATAAAGCTTGCCTGATGGTCAGATGGCAGAGATAGCCACTAGTTAACTATAAAGTCCTGGAGGTCTGTACAGACAGACATTAAGTGATATGACTGTGTGGAGAGAGGAACAGGAGGAGACAGAAGCTCTTTTCAGTCTGATGATTTCATAGAGGTAAGAGATCTAGTGGCTGGCTGATCTGCTTCTCTGATCTTTCAGCTTTCATCCTCTAATATTTGACTCCAGGTTTTTATCATTAAGGCCAATTATAACTTGCTATACAAAGGCATCTAAATAATATAGTGTACTACTATACTTTTATCTACACACACACAATATTCAATAAAGATTGAAAGATTATCAAAATAAAACTTTTGAAATCCTTCTAAGAAGGGATTCTGAGAGAATATTTGTCCTTACATTTAGCCATTGGGCCTGATCTTGACACAGAAATTTAAAATATATATTTTTAATTATGTGTATGTGTATTCCTGTGAAATTGCCCAAGGAAGACAAAGAGGCTGTCTGATCATCGGGAGCTGTCATTAACAGTCAGATACCAGTCATCCCATGTGGGTACTAGGAACCCAGCTCCCCCTTTTGGAAGAGCAGTATATATCTGTTTCTCACTGGCCATGTCTGCACCCCCCAGGCAGAAGTCTTCAAAATTGTTTGATGTCTCCTGAGTCATTGACACCTGACACAGAGCTCCTAAATCCCCTCTAACAGCCTTGATGATAAAAGCCAATTTTGCCTTGATGAAGCTATGCTTTGTAGGCTCATTTTCAGGTTAGTATCTGGTTGCCAGGGGAACCATCCATGTCATCAGAGATATGGAGCTTTCAGTCTTAACTTACACCCACCAAGGAAGTAAGAGAAGCAAGCTTAAAATTGAGTTGACTTCCCAGGTCAATGGTGTTATAAATTAAAAATTTTGCATATACAGGGGAGGGAGAGAGAGGGAGATGGGACTGACAAGTGAAAAAATATTTTTAAAAAATTTTTAAAAGTTTTGCATATACATCCAAGTACAGCACCTAGGTTATGGGAGACACTGGCTGGGTTCCTGGACTTGATATACTAGAGAGAGGAAGGACACTCAGAACAGGTTCTTCCATACTTCATTCAGTGTCCCTTCATCTGGCCCTTCCTCAGCATCCTCTCTAGTAACCTTTGCAATAAATTGGCACACATGATTGTCTGTCAAAGTTCTGTGAGCTATCCTAGTAAATCATTCTTACCCAAGTTCATCATATTGGGAGTCTGATTTATTGCTAGTTGGTCTGCAAATTACTTCCTGTGGGTGCCATCAAGTGGGGGTGATCCTTTAACCTATGGAACCGATACTAATTCAGGATAGTGTTAAAATTAAGGTAAATTATTAAAAAGAAATGAAAGTGTTAACTTGAGAAATTGGTTATTGGAGGGAAGAAATTCCATATATATGTT